>NW_027411866.1:5660116-7005232 GCF_047663935.1 Musca autumnalis | reverse complement strand
CGAACTTTTTCTATAGAAAAAGTCAATTGAGCGAACTTTTTCTATAGAAAAAGTAAATTGAGCGAACTTTTTCTATAGAAAAAGTAAATTGAGCGAACTTTTTCTATAGAAAAAGTCAATTGAGCGAACTTTTTCTATAGAAAAAGTCAATTGAGCGAACTTTTTCTATAGAAAAAGTAAATTGAGCGAACTTTTTCTATAGAAAAAGTAAATTGAGCGAACTTTTTCTATAGAAAAAGTCAATTGAGCGAACTTTTTCTATAGAAAAAGTCAATTGAGCGAACTTTTTCTATAGAAAAAGTCAATTGAGCGAACTTTTTCTATAGAAAAAGTCAATTGAGCGAACTTTTTCTATAGAAAAAGTCAATTGAGCGAACTTTTTCTATAGAAAAAGTCAATTGAGCGAACTTTTTCTATAGAAAAAGTCAATTGAGCGAACTTTTTCTATAGAAAAAGTCAATTGAGCGAACTTTTTCTATAGAAAAAGTCAATTGAGCGAACTTTTTCTATAGAAAAAGTCAATTGAGCGAACTTTGTCTATAGAAAAAGTCAATTGAGCGAACTGTTTCTATAGAAAAAGTCAATTGAGCGAACTGTTTCTATAGAAAAAGTCAATTGAGCGAACTTTTTCTATAGAAAAAGTCAATTCAGCGAACTTTTTCTACAGAAAAAGTCAATTGACCGATCTTTTTCCTATTGAAAAAATCAATTCGGCGAACATTTTCTGTAGAAAAAGTCAACTCAGCCAACCTTTTCTATAAAAAATTCAATTCAGCAAACTTTTTCTATAAAAAAAGTTAATTCAGCGAACTTTTTCTATAAAAAAAGTCAATTCAGCGAACTTTTTCTATAGAAAAATCAATTCAGCGAATTGTTTCTATAGATAAAGTCAATTCAGTGAATTGTTTCTATAGAAAATGTCAGTTCAACGAACTTTTTTCTATAGAAAAGTCAATTCAGCGAAATTTTTCTGTAGAAAATGTCAATTCAGCGAACTTTTTGTATAGAAAAAGCCACTTCAGCGAACTTTTACTATAGAAAAAGTCAATTCAGCGACCTTTTTCCATGCAAAAGTCAATTCAGCCAACTTTTTCTATAGAAAAAGTCAATTCAGCAAACTTTTTCTATAGAAACAGTCAAGTCAGCGAACTTTTTCTATAGAAAAAGTCACCTCAGCGAACTTTTTCTATGGAAAAAGTTAATTTAGCGAACTTTTTCTATAGAAAAAGTCAATTCAGCGAACTTTTTCTATGGAAAAAGTCAATTCATCGAACCTTTTCTATAGAATAAGTCAATTCATCTATAGAAAAAGTCAATTCATCCAACTTTTTCTATGGAAAAAGTCAATTCAACGAACTTTTTCTATGGAAAAAGTCAATTCAACGAACTTTTTCTATGGAAAAAGTCAATTCAGCAAACTTTTTCTATAGAAAAAGTCAATTCAGCAAACTTTTTCTATAGAAAAAGTCAATTCAGCCAACTTTTTCTATAGAAAAAGTCAATTCAGAAAACTAAAGTCAACTCAGCGAACTTTTTCTATGGAAAAAGTCAATTCAACGAACTTTTTCTATGGAAAAAGTCAACTCAGCGAACTTTTTCTATAGAAAAATTCATCGAACTTTTTCTATAGAAAAAGTCAATTCAGCGAACTTTTTCTATAAAAAAGTCAATTCAGCGACCTTTTTCTATAGAAAAAGTCAATTCAGCCAAATTTTTTCCATAGCAAAAATGAATTCAGCGAACTTTTTCTATGGAAAAAGTCAATTCAACGAACTTTTTTTATACAAAAATTCAATTGAACGAACTTTTCCTATAGAAAAGTCAATTGAACGAACTTTTTCTATAAAAAAAGTCAATTGAACGAACTTTTTCTATAGAAAAATCAATTAAGCGAACTTTTTCTACAGAAAAAGTCAATTAAGCGAACTTTTTCTATAGAAAAAGTCAATTAAGCGAACATGCGGTTTCTCTTTTCCACAGGAATTTCAATGGAAAACATATATTTTATTGTTTTTAAGTCATCTTCATTAAAACATATCCTTACAATAATAAGGATATTACGCCTAAGGTGCAGTACACACGCACACATATACATACTTTTTCAATAATCTGTCATTCAGTCCTTTTAATTACTGTCATTCCCCCTATAAAAATAATACAATATTTTTGACAAGCCTTAAGGCCTGTTATGTCATACGAAACTGATTGATTGACTTGCCTTTTAGCGGTCAGAAGAAAAATGTCATCATTATTATTTCTTAAATGGAGGTGCAGGAGTCTAGTGGGGAATGCGGACAGGTCAGCAGTCAATTGATGATTTTATGTCTCATTATTTGACGAAAGAATGGGGGCTTTGCAATGATTTGAAAAAGTAATTACTTCCAACTTCCGCCTTTGAGAAAGGAATTTCTTTCATTAAATTGCAAAGTGTGCGTGTGTGTCCTGTCCCGGTTTAGGCGGAAACGGAAATGTAGAGGTCTATCTCTTTTCTAACCCAAAAAAATTACAGTTTCAATTGACTTCAACTGAATTTGCCCATTGGGCATTTTTGTTATTATTTGTGTAGACATTTTTTGACCAAACTTAATTGATTTGTGGTCAACAAAATGTGTGTGTGTGTGCGTAAAGCTTAACTGTTGTGTGTGTGTGTGTGTGGGGGGGGGAGGAGAAAGTGTTTGTTTATACTTCTCCCCAAGAGGTTAATTGTTAAACTTCCGTTACACACACAAAACATTTAAATCTTAATTTAACACCTTTTAATGTGTGCGAATGAAGGAAAATATTTATTTGGCATTTTTGCCAAGAAGTTATAAGGCCTGGCGAAGTGAAAGAACTTAACGACCCTTTGGATATTTCCGTGCAAAAATTTCCTTAAATGTTTTTTTGCTTTGTTTGCGGAATTCATTAGTGAAAGTATTTAATATTGGTGTAAGGTTAAATGAATTAATTTGTATATATTTGTGTTGATATTAACTTAAGTTGCCTTAGAATGTAGTATATGTTAATGTTTTATTGTTGTTGTAATTGTTGTTTGAATATAAAGGTTAAACAAAAAACTCTAATAGAAACAATTAAAAGCCAACCGCACACCTGGGATTAAATGCAACATTCTGGTTTTCCACCTAATTTCCTCCGCTGGGGTGAGCTGAAACAACGTAATGATGTGTCTGATGATTGCCAGAGGAAATGATTGCCACTGACATTATCATTAGTCGAGTTGATTGTCTTCGATTCGTTGCTTTTTTAATTATTTCCTGGACCAAAAGGACTATTGTTTTGTGTTTTGCCAACAAAGTTGTAATTAAGGTAAACATTTTTGTAGTTGTTGTTTATTGCTGCTCAATTAATGTTTTCCTTTCCCACAAGTAACATAACTAACGCAAACGTTGTATTATTACAGCCTTCTATACTAAAAATCTACATGAAGTCTTTAAAGAATAAAGACCTGTAGCCATAAAAGACCCATAGAGGGTCACCATTCTCTAGCTAAAGGAGGCCTTCAATCGATAGCAAACCAGTAGAAAGTCTTATATCAATAGAATACCAGTATAATGTCTTTGATCCGTAGAAGATATGTACATGGTCTGCAATCCATAAAACGGTGTTCAACTTATATAAGGTCTATGGAATGTGTTCTATCTGTAGAAAGCCTTCATTCCTTAGATTACCCTAAGAAGGTTTTCAATTGAGAGAAGACCTAATAAAATATTTTATTCATAGAAGGCAAAGTTCTCTATCCTCAAACCAAAATCTGTAGAATTTCCACAGATCATAAACAGGATTTTTTCTCATAGAAGACCTTTAAAGGACTTCTATCCTGGAAAGAAGAAGTGTAGAAGGTCTTCTATCCATAGAAGATCTTCGAAAGGTTTTGTGTTCATAGAAAATATGTGGAAGGTCTTCTACACAAACAAGTCCTTTAAAGGCGTCTAATATATAGAAAAGGGTGCCACCGTGGTGCAATGGTATGCACTCCCGCCTTGCACGTAGAAGGTCGTGGGTTCAATTCACCGGCTAGGCAACATAATATTTTCAACGGTGGCAAAATACCCCTCAGTATTGTTGGCGACATTTCCTGAGTATTTCAGCCACGTAAAACTTCTTCTCTACTAGTGGTGTCTTGGACACGCTGTTCGGACTCGGCGACAAACTGTAGGTCCAATAACATTGAGCTAATATGAATCGGGGTGCACTCATTAATATGACGGAGGTCTCCCTTGTGCTACCTGAGATGTTTGTGGAACAATTATTATTATATATAGAAAAGCCATAGAAGACCTATATAAATTCTTTTATACCTAGATGACCTTTATAAGGTATTTTCCCCTATAATATCTGCAAACGGTCTTCCATTCGTAGAAAACTTCTAGAAGGTTATCTAGAGAAGTGCTGATCGTCCACAGTAGATTAGTACAAGGCCTGTAGGAAATCTTAGAGCCACATCAGGCCTAAAAAGTTCATCTATGAGAGTGGGATCAGTTAGAAGTCTATGTATTCTTCAAGTGTTGGCAGCATTCGTTCTAAAAGAATACATGAATCAGAATCAATTTTGAATATAGTTACTACGCCATCTATACTTCATAAATAAGCCATGTATGTCATGAGTGACTATCGTCGAGCCTATACGGTTCAATCTACGAAACTGTTTTTCAAAATTCTTTCTAACAAATTCTTAAATTACAAACAATCCTAGATATTTCTACTGCGCCATCTACACTTTAATTTCTAATCTATATACATAGGTAGATAGTTCGGTCAACGTCGCGTCGAAAAGGTGGTATACAGGATTTAGAATCAAGGTAATCTAGGGACTTTTCACAATTCTTTATAGAAGAGATCTCTAGAAGAGATCTCTCTAGTGGAAAGAAGGGAAATTAATGTGAAACAATCATGAATATTGTTACAATGTCATCTACATTTCAACTTACTGCCTATATACAGGCGGTGGATCAGGAACCGCGCCATCTATACTTTAATTACTAGTCTTTATATGTAGATGGTTAGGTGATCAGTGCATATTAAACCAGCGACGAAAATGCGGAAACTAGAATTTTGAAATTTCGCAAGATGATCATTATTGGCGCAAAGCTGCAATGTCATCTAGGGAAATTTGCAGATATCTTGTGGGAAGAAGGGCAATTAAGGGGTAACAATCATGAAACAAACGCCATCCACACTTCAGCTTACTGCCTATATACAACAAATGGTTCATCAGCAAACTCGCCATCTACACCTTAATTTCCAGGCTTTATGTGTAGATGTTAGGTGATGAGTGCATATTGATGTTTAACCCACATCGAAAATGCGGAAACTAGGATTTTGACACATCGCAAGATGCTCATTATCATTACAAAGCTGCGAACCACGGACCATTCACAATTAATGGAAAACAATCATGGAAATTTTGAAATTTCGCAAGAAGATCTCTATTGGTGCAATGCTGCTTGGTAGTGCTGGAGGTTTCCAAATTCTTTATAGAGGGCTACTAAAATTGCAGACGATTCAACATTTTACAAACAAGCCATCTAGGCTTCAACAAATAATGGGCTGATGATTGCCCAGTTAAACAATTAATTCTGTCGAAAAGTCTCAAACATCACAAGCCAGGTGTAAAATTTTGAGCATAAAATCTTGCGATGAAATCACTGGTTCTTTAGACTTCTTTCCAGGGTACATAAATTACAAATGTAATGACACCTATTGGCTTCGTTCGCTGAGGTTAGCTCGCGGTGGCCAGGGCTCGTCACAGAAATTTAATTCTGTCAGTGACAGAGTTAAAGAAAGACTCAGTGTGTTAATTAATGAAAGAGTTATCCTGCTTTATTTAGATCTTAGGTAGCACCGGCGATGCGGAGTGGGGATTTACTATGAGACCTGCAATGGTTTTCGTGTCAACTGGTGGCTGCTGCTCCGAAGGTTAGTACTGGCTGGGTACTGCGCGGCAACTCTCTCTGCCCGTCTATAGACGACCGACGAAATCCTACACAGAATCAGGACGGATATGTGCACCAGTGGCGTGGGACAACTCACTGGCCGTATGCACACACGGGTGGCTTTCCAAACTCGCACTGCTGCGTTGTACTCCCGAAAAAGGCTTTCCGGGTGGCGTATGAACTATTCAAACTCACTTGGATGCACTAAATTGTGGTGTCCCGTGTAGTGGTCAGTGGTCCCCAGTTTGTTGTCGTTTCTAAGTTCACAATTGGTGTTCACTCTGCTCACCTGTGTTTTAGGATTTCACCTTTTACTTCTAACTATCACACGGCCTTGGTGTCCATCTGAATTCACTACGTTCTCTTTGATGCTACCGCTAACTTACGTTGGATTTCACGTACTAAATTTCGCGAAGTGATTCCTGTCGTAATTTCGCCACGTGCTTTTATAGTACCATGTAAACAACAGCCAGAACCTTATCCTCTTGCATGTTGTAGCTTGTTGTTCACTTCGCCGGTATGCACTAAAGTTCTCCGCACATGCATCGTATTGTCAGTCGTTAACAACCGAGTTTTTATAACGCCACCCATACTTCAAGTTGTGGTCTATATACAAATGTTAGTTGATGTGATCAACAACGCTAAAACCTAACACCTAAATCTAGGATCTTGAAATTTTGTAAGGAGGTCACAATTGATTCAAAGGTGGGGGACATATGAATGTATTTCTCAAAGTTCTCATAAGAATGGTAGCAATGTTGCAAGCAATCCTAGATTCTCCAAAACCGCCATCTACACTTCAAATTCTAGATACAGCAACAATGACTTATCTTCTGAGTGAGTGACTCAAAATGCAGCTAAAACAGCTGAAAATTTTAAAGAAATTTTCTGTAAGTGAAATTCTTCTACAAACCATTATTTGAGACGAATGATGTCTAAGGCAAACATTTTCTCCACTAAATTTTACTACAATTCAGCAAAGAAATGAAATCGCTATTTGCATTACATACCAAAGAAATGTCATAATCAATTTTGCCAAAAAAAAAAAAAAAACAACAACGAGGCTAAAATTGACAAGTTTCCATAATTTCTAAATTTTTTGAAAATATGTGAGTTAAGATTCCATATGCTGTCTCTGGCAACTTTACTGCAAATATTGCAGGGAATGTTTTAGGGATACGCAGTGAATTGCAGTAATCGATTTTTCGATTATTCGGTTATCGTGAGAAACTTAAAACTCGATTTTCGGTTAGTCGATTATTTGAGAGTGTTCTAAAAGTCGACTTTCGATTAATCGTTAACCGCCGAAAACCGATTATAATCGACCACTTTCGTTGAGGCGATCCGTGATGGTTATACATATGTATAAAAATGTACCGTCCATTACGCGGTTTTAGCGCACCCAATAGTCAACAACGACTAATAGTCGACCACGATTAATAGGCGACCACGAATTATAATAGACTACGACTAATGGTTGACTACGAATAGTAGTTGACTCCGTCTTCCGAAAGTCGACTAAGCATAATCGATTATCTGGTTTTCGCACAGTCAATAGTCGACTACGACTTTTGGAAATTTTACGGTTAATAATCGATTAACCGAAATCGAGTTTACGTATCCCTAGAATATTTTTCTTAAAACCCTCGTGCGGTTCACTACAGATGTATTTAAGGAGCATTTAGTGTAAATGATGATTGCTTAAGTCTGGTGTATTCTCTCATTAGCTAAACTTCATCATTACTCTCTATTATAGAGATTAATATTTACAAAACGCACAGACAGCCTGCAAAATTTACTGATCCCTACCAATATCATGATTTCATCTCGGCGAAGGAAATTATCAATTGGATTTTCAGTTTTTGAAATGATGATTTTTCTAGTGAAAATCTGAACTCTTTAAGCATCGAGAATTCTCATGTTAATCTCATGCACACTTTTCGGCTTTCCAAAAAAAAAAAAAAAAAAAAGAAAACAAAAATCAACAGAACAAAATATTTGCAAGCTGATAGCACGATTCAACTAAGAAATCATCGATTTATATTTTTCCGATTTTTGGGCAGGTTTTTCGGGACATTGACCACTGTGTAATGACATCAAAACAAGAACATTTATAGTGCCATCTTTACGTCAACATATATATGTAATTTATATAAGGTTTTTAAATCTAGGATCTTTAAATTTGTAAGAAGTTCGCGATTCCCCAACAACGCCATCTGTACTTCAAATTGTAGATATTACCATCTATGCTTCAATTTGTAGGTTATGTAAAGGAGTTAGGACTAATCGAACATACCCACCCCGGTGAAAGCGTTAAAATTTTGCATCAAAGGAATTGTTACTTAATTTATAATTGACATTTTTTCTAAAGTGAACGTTTCGCTTACTACAGAGAAAAATAGTAACACTTTTATAAGCTGAAACCTTTTGTCATGGCCTTGCGACTTTGTATTTATGTTTGTGTCTTTCAATAAAACGTGTTGATATTATCAGCTTTTATTAACAAAATCCACTTTAAATCCTCTTTAGAGAGCACTAAACATCTACCTATGATTGCTGCATAATAAGCCATAAGCAACAGGATGGATGCTCGGCAACTGCAACCAGCTACTACCGCTTAGTGGCCAAACTGTGATTTTCTTTGCTACTTCTTCATGGCATGTCAGAAGGTTTTTCCATAAAAGAAACTGGCAGCCAACGAGTGTTACATATGGCTTCCATTCGCTTGGATAACAAGATTTTTTCATTAATTTTAAATGAACTTCTTTCCACACACACACACACACACAGTTGTGGCAGGATGCTTTTGCCATGATGGCAAACATCGTGGTACATAGAAAGAAATTGTTTGGTAGTGTTGGCCTGTGAACTAGTCGTAAATTGTTCTTGTTTAATAGTCACAAAAAATGTTCAAGTAAACTATGTTGTGTATAACCAACTGCGAAAGAGAGAGAAAGAATGAATCTGCATTGCTGTGAAAATATTTCACACAGAAAACCCATTTGGCCACTGTTCTTGTTTTTAAGTATGGCAAGGAATGCAAGTCTTTTTAGCCAAAGGTAATATGTACTATCCCACTCCATGAATCATTTGTGTTAGATGTTTGTCCTTAGAATGCTCTATACAGCAGCCATAGAATGGCTGGTTGCATGTGCATGTGTGGGTATTGCATTTCATTTAGTTTACCCTCCCAGTAATTTGGCCTTAGTCCAAAAATGTGTAAGGAAACAAAGCCTAGAATCGTGTCAAAGTATTCGTCGATCTGTTGCCATCATGACCACCATATGGTGGCAGTTTATTTCCTCCTTTGTTTGGGGTTTTTATGTATGGAAATAAGGGTATTGTAGGTTTGATGGGTTCGTAATGTGGGGGGAAATAAAAAAGAAACGTAAATTCGTAGATATTGCTTCAACGCCATCTATACTTCCATTTCTAGTCGAGGTTCAGACGTTAGGCGATGTGTGATTTATGATCAAAGGTGAAACATAACGGCTGAATATAAGATCTTGAAATTTAGTAAGCGGGTCTCAATTCTCTTAAAGGTGTGGTATAATTATAATTCTATAATTCTTTCAAGAAGGGTATTAAAATAGCAAAAAAATCTACATATTTCAAAATCTCCATCTGTACTCCAAATTCTAGTGTATAAATATGAGTTATGAGTAAATGACTGCCCTGTAGACTATTCAGAATCTAGCATATAGGAATTTCTCAAGAAATTTGGCATTTTGGTACAAAAACTGAAGATAGAAACAAATATTTTAAACTTTAAACACGTTTAAATGTTCAACGCCATCTACACTTAAAACTCTGGTAACTATAACATGTAAAACGTATACTTTAGTTGAAAACATGCCATAGAAAGAAGATTTTTAATATAGGATTTGGAAACTTCCCAAGAGGATTTTTTTTTTTGAAAATTACGTCCAGAATGATATTAAAACGGCAATCAATCTAAGATATGTTTACGACGCCATCTACACTTCATTTTCTGTTAAATATGAGTGAGATTGTGATAGTTCTTTAGTTCCAAGTTATGCCACCAAATCTGTGATCTTGGAATTTGATGGGAAAATTCTTTCTTTCCAACATTGCAAAAAATATATAGTTTTAATGTAAAAGAGTTAGGTGGTGAGGGACCGGCTTCAATCGAAACCCAGACTAAATGGCTGTAATATTGGAAAATACGTTCTAGAAAGTTACAGTTCAGGGTATTGCTACTATTACAGCTACTTTTGTCTAAATAAATAATTTAAATGAAATGTGACTGACTAAACTTTGGGGACTGAAGTTTGTGAGTTTGGTAGTAATTCGAACGAACTTGAATTCGAATCGTCTTAGAAAAATAGGCCAATAAATTTGTACCAAAGAGTTGGGTTGTTGAGTGGTTGAGAGTAGGGAAAAAGCGACTGAATCTAGGATTTGGAAATTCCCCAAAAGGATTTTTTTTGAAAATTCCGTCCAGAAGGATATTAAAATGGCAACCAATCCAAGATATGTTTACAATGCCATCTACACTTCATTTTCTGTTAAATATGAGTGAGATTGTGATAGTCCTTTGGTTCAAGGTGATGCCACCAAATCTGTGATCTTGGAATTTGATGGGAAAATTCTTTCTTTCCAACATTGCAAAAAATTATATAGTTTTAATGTAAAAGAGTTAGGTGGCGAGGGACTAACTACAATCGAAACCCAGACAAAATGGCTGTAATATTGGAACAATGCGTTCTAGAAACGTATAATCCAGGGCATTCTAACTATTTCAGCTACTGACTAAACTTTGGGGGCTGAAGTTTGGTAGTGATTCGAACGAATTTGATTCGATTTTTTGAAAATTCCGTCCAGAAGGATATTAAAACGGCAATCAATCCAAGATATGTTTACAACGCCATCTACACCTCATTTTCTGTTAAATATGAGTGAGATTGTGATAGTTCTTTAGTTCCAAGTGATGCCACCAAATCTGTGATCTTGGAATTTGATGAGAAAATTCATTCTTATAGGGTTTCAACATTGCAAAAAATTATATAGTTTTAATGTAAAAGAGTTAAGGCCTGGGTACATAAGCTGCCTCGCCTGCTTACCTTGCTTTCCTGCTTCATTTCTGACATAATAAAAATAAAAGAATAAAGAAGGGAAGGGTAACCTAGTTAGAAATTGGCTCGGCCTTCTTTATTCTTTTATTTTTGTTATGTCAGAAATGAAGCAGGAAAGCAAGGCAAGCAGGCGAGGCAGCTTATGTACCCAGGCCTTTAGGTGATGAGGAACTGGCTACCATCAAAACCCAGACCAAATGGTTGTAATATTGGAAAATACGTTCTAGAAAGGTATAATCCAGGGTATTGGCAATATTTCAGCTACTTGCATCTAAACAAAATGATTTAAATGAAAAGTGACTGACTAAACTAAACTGACTAAACTTGAATCTATGATCCATAAAAGTGCGGTATTCATATGAATTTTTTAAACTTCTTTCTGCAATGCCATGAAAACGGCAGAAAAAATATTTCAGAACGCCATCTACACATAAACATATAGTTAATTTACATAATGTTTTGTTTAATGAGTGGCCAATTGATCACTAATCGCAAGCGGAATAAAAACCGTATAATTCACAAAAAGGTCACAGTGGTTATTGCAAAGTCTTTCCAGAAGGGTAGAAAAGGGTAGAAAAAAATAAAAAACTCGGAAATTGGTACAACGCCATCTATACTTCAAAATAACGGGCGAGTTGTGTAGGAAAAGTAAATTGCTTGGCATACTTTTTGGAGAATGTTGGAAACCATGTCTAAGGATGAGTATATTGCAGCCAACCGACCAAGGAATTTCCAAACCCCAATCTGTTTATTTTTCATTTGTTTATTTTTCTGCTTTCTAAAAATCCATATTTTAAAAATCTACCTACAACTCAAGGTATTGATCGCGTTACTAAAAATCCGAAGTCCGGTGTCTATACGGATTTTTCTACCCTCAGCATTTATGCTAACTAAGGTATACTTTAATACGGGCAAAATATGCCTCATAGAAATAATAGTGGTAGACCCCAAGTATGTTTGGACGAAATCCGTTTCAGACAATTTGGAGTTGATTTAGCCATGTCCGTCTTTCTGGCTGGCTGGTTGGAGCGCAGGATAACACTCGAACGGATAAACCGATTCGGTCCAAAATTTGGCTTTCGTAATATTTTGTCCAAACTTAGTTTAAGTTCGAAGGTGGACCATATCGGTCCACTCCTTCAGGTACCTCCTCCACAAAAGTTCAAAAATGTTCGGAAAAATTGTGCAAACGATAACTCTTAAAGGTAGTAACCGGTTTGGTCCCTACTTTACTCATCCTGAAATTTCTACCATACATAGATGAGGTTCTAATATGGACTCGATCGTTCCACTACTTTGGGTACCTCCCACACAAAATTTCAGAAAAGTTCAGTTTAGATCCTGCTCTCGAATCGCTTTGATTTTTGTTGTCACAGCTTGTATTTTCTGGCCCCATTACGGCAGTATAAATTTTATCAGTTCGAAAATATTCGGAAAAATTGTGCCCACGATAACTCTTGAAGGGAGTAATCGATTTGGCCCATGCCTTGCACATCGTGAAATTTCCTTCAGATAGTGATGAGGTTCCAATATGGACTCTATCGGTCCACTTCTTTGGGTACGTCCCCCATATAATTTCGAGCAAGTTATGTTTAGGAGCTGCTCTTGAATAGCTTTGTTTCTTTTTGCAAACATTTGTATTCGCAGCCCCCATTATGACGCTACCTATTTTTTCAGTGGCAAGTCCATACTTCCTGAGGAAATGGCTCGAAAGCTATAAAAAAGATCTATGGTACTATCGTGCGCTTAGGGCACTCTCGAAAGGATCAGCCGATTCCTTCCCAAGTTGAGCCTTCTTAATATTAGTCCAAACTTAGTTTAAGTTCAAAGATGAGCCATATCGGTCCACTCCTTCCAGTACATTCCCCTCAAAAGTGCAAAAAAAAATGAACGTTTCAATCCACACAGGCTGAGGGTATATCTTTGTCGGCATAGCCGACGGATACTTTTTTACTTGTTATTAATGCCTAAATACCTTAAGTTGTAGTTAGATTTTTAAAATATGGGTTTTTAGTATCCATATAAATATCTGCTCTGTTCCAGCACCTGAAAGAATCTTAAATTTTTTACTACGATAACAAATTTTCCTTTATGTTACCGAAAAAATAGTAAAAATTAGAAGATTCTAGTAGTTCTGGAACAGACAAATATATGCATATTGAAATCAAAAAATGAACAAATTGGTATTTGGAAAATCCTTGGGCGCTTGGTTTGAGTATTGAGTATAGACATGGTTTTAGACATGCCGAAGAGTACTGCCTATTTTACTTATTATTTGTTTCCTATTCCACCTTTATTTCTTTTGTCCCGTAGCCACTGTCATTAGTTTTCTAAAAAACCAGCTAACCGACATGGCATAACACCTCCTATGGCTGGGTGGGTGTTATTAGGATGTGTTTAAATATTTATGGACGTCATTCAATGGCACCACCACCACAACATGAATTGAAGAATGGTCGTAACATTTCACTTGTTTCAGTGTAAAATAAAGACTACAAATAGTCAAAAGAATGAAACAAATGACCAGCTTAAGGGCAACATTTTGGTTTTAGATTGCAATTGCAAAACTTAGGCAAATATTTCAGGCAAGCCTTGAAGTTGGAGGTTTCTTTTATTATTTGAACAAAAGCAGAAGAATTGAGGTAAGGGCAAAAACAAACATTTAATGGTTTTGTAAATTTTAATGACTCTCTTGGGGACAGAGAATGATGAGATGATGCGTATGGCTGGGTCATCATCTCAAGTTACTTAATACTTTTTACACTTGCCACACTTGTGTCAGTGTTGCAAGTAATTTCTTAACGTTAACACCTGTGCTTCGTAACATAACAACAACACGAAATGTTTTGTCGCCGTTGCTGGTTGGATTTTAAACCCAAAGACAATTTTATACAATGTTCTGGGCCCTGTGCCTGGTTCTATCACAATCGTTGTGTCCAAATGCCAGATGAGGTGGCACGGCAGATGTTGCAAAACAAGGAACTTGAGTGGTATTGTTGGCAGTGTCGTCAATTGTATCGCTTGCAGCTGTACTTTGAGGTATAAGTGTGTGTGTGTGTATTTAGACAAAAATCAAAAATAGAATAACTACCTTTTCCTCCAACTCACACCATCAAACGTTTCATAATATTTTGAAGATTGTGCAAATGAATCATCGCATTTTAAGACCTTGACATTTCCCACAAGAGAGAGTGAATAAAAAAGGGCTTCTCATTATATCAGCAACAACAAAAAATCGCGTTGTATAAAATGCGTTTCAAGTGGAAATTTATTTTTATAATTTTTTAAAGCTTTCCTCCGCCCCAAACACGCCACAAATGTTACATTTTTAGCCAAGCTCTTGGTGTTGTTGGCTTAGCACAAATGACCTTCAACTTGAAAAATGTCTTAAGCTAAAGGTGTGGTAAGGCATAAATGAAAATAACAAACAACATTCTAAAGCGAGCAACCTGAACCTCCTAACATGCCACGCTAAAACACTTGTCTTTAATGCCACACAACATATCCTTTAGTAGTGTATAAAGAAACATGTTCACCGGTGATTGATGGCAGCACATACATAAAAAAGAGTTCTACAAAAAGATTGATTAGTTTGATATTTGAAGAAGGGAAACATATTGAAAGGAAATATTACATGATTCCTCGGCATAAGGAACACACAAAGCATGAAGAAGTGTTACGGAACCTTTTGACACTCACTTTAGTGATAACTTTATTTGATTTAGTGATGATGTCCTAAGGGACCTTTCTTTAAGAAAGTAAAACAAAATAATTAATGGAATAGATACTTTTTGTGAAAAATGTGTAATTTTCTTAGTTTAGGTGTTAGGTTAGGAGTGACTGGCCCTTAATCATCAAGCGACATTTTGTAGGAATAATACTGAAAGGCGTGGATTATTCAAAGAGCGTCATCCAAAGGCGTGAATTAGCCAGAGAATATCTCTCAAATGCGTGGATTATCCAAGGAATATCTCCCAAAAGGCGTGGATTATTCAAAGAATATCTTTCTAAGGCTTGGATTAGCCAAAGAATATCTTCCAAAGACGTGGATTATCCAAAGAATATCTCTCAAATGAGTGGATTATCCAAAGAATATCTCTCAAATGAGTGGATTATCCAAAGAATATCTCACAAATGAGTGGATTATCCAAAGAATATCTCTCAATTGCATCCACGCAATATCCAAAGAATATCTTCAAAAGACGTGGATTATCGAAAGACTATCTTCAAAAGGCGTGGATTATCCAAGCAATATCTGCAAATGGCGTGGATTATCCAAAGAATATCTCTCAGTTGCATGGATTAACCAAAGAATATCTTCCAAAGACGTGGATTATCCAAAGAATACCTCTCAAATGTGTGGATTATCCAAAGAATATCTTCCAAAGGCGGGAATTATCCAAGGAATATCTCTCAAATGCGTGGATTATCCAAAGACTATCTTCCAAAGGCGTGGATTATCCAAAGAATAACTTCCAAATGCGTGGATTATCCAAAGAACATCTTCCAAAAGCGTGGATTATCCAAAGAATATCTCTCAAATGCGAGAATTATCCAAAGAACATCTTCATAAGGCGTGGATTATGCAATATCTTCAAAAGGCGTGGATTATGCAATATCTTCAAAAGGCGTGGATTATCCAAAGAATATCTTCCAAAGGCGTGGATTATCCATAGAATATCTTCCAAAGGCGTGGATTATCCAAAGAATATCTTCCAAAGGCGTGGATTATCCAAAGAATATCTTCCAAAGGCGTGGATTATCCAAAGAATATCTTCCAAAGGCGTGGATTATCCAAAGAATATCTTCAAAAGGCGTGGATTATCCAAAGAATATCTCTCAATTGCGTGGATTATCCAAACAATATCTCCCAAAGGCGTGGATTATCCAAAGAATATCTTCCAAAGGCGTGGATTATCCAAAGAATATCTTCCAAAGGCGTCGATTATCCAAAGAATAACTCTCAATTGCGTGGATTATCCAAAAAATATCTTCAAAAGCGTGGATTATCCAAAGAATACCTTGCAAAGGCGTGGATTATCCAAAGAATATATTCCAAAGGCGTGGATTATCCAAAGAATATCTTCCAAAGGCGTCGATTGTCCAAAGAATATCTTCCAAAGGCGTGGATTATCCAAAGAATATCTTTCAAAGGCGTGGATTATCCAAAGAATATCTTTCAAAAGCTTGGATTAGCCAAAGAATATCTTCCAAAGCAGTGGATTATCCAAAGAATATCTTCCAAAGGCGTGGAGTAACAAAAGAATATCTTCCAAAGGCGTGGATTACCTAAAGAATATCTTCCAAAGGCGTGGATTATCCAAAGAATATCTTCCAGAGGCGTGGATTATCCAAAGAATATCTTCCAGAGGCGTGGATTATCCAAAGAATATCTTCCAAAGGCGTGGAGTAACAAAAGAATATCTTCCAAAGGCGTGGATTACCTAAAGAATATCTTCCAAAGGCGTGGATTATCCAAAGAATATCTTCCAGAGGCGTGGATTATCCAAAGAATATCTTCCAAAGGCGTGGATTATCCAAAGAATATCTTCCATAGGCGTGGATTATCCAAAGAATATCTTCTAAAGGCGTGGATTATCCAAAGAATATCTTCTAAAGGCTTGGTTTAGACAAGTAATATCTTCCAATGGCGCGGATTATCCAAAGAATATCTTCCAAGGTCGTGAATTCTCCAAAGAATATCTTCCAAGTGCATGTATTAGGCAAAGAATATCATCCAAAGGCGTGGATTATCCAAAGAATATCTTTCCAATCCTCGGATTTTCCAAAGAATTTCTTCCAAAGGCGTGGATTATCAAAGGAATATCTTCCAAAGGCGTGGATTATCCAAAGAATATCTTCCAACGGCGTGGATTATCCAAAGAATATCTTCCAAAGGCGTGGATTATCCAAAGAATATCTTCCAAAGGCGTGGATTATCCAAAGAATATCTTCTAAAGGCGTGGATTATCCAAAGAATATCTTCCAAACGCGTGGATTATACAAGGAATATCTTCCAAAGGCGTGGATTATACAAGGAATATCTTCCAAAGGCGTGGATTATTCAAAGAATATCTTCTAAAGGCGTGGATTATCCAAAGAATATCTTCCAAACGCGTGGATTATACAAGGAATATCTTCCAAAGGCGTGGATTATTCAAAGAATATCTTCTAAAGGCGTGGATTATCCAAAGAATATCTTCCAAACGCGTGGATTATACAAGGAATATCTTCCAAAGGCGTGGATTATACAAGGAATATCTTCCAAAGGCGTGGATTATTCAAAGAATATCTTCCAAAGGCGTAGATTATCCAAAGAATATCTTCCAAAGCCGTGGATTATCCAAAGAATATCTTCCAAAGGCGTGGATTATCCAAAGAATATCTTCCAAAGGCGTGGATTATCCAAAGAATATCTTCCAAAGGCGTGGATTATCCAAAGAATATCTTCCAAAGGCGTGGATTATCCAAAGAATATCTTCCAAAGGCGTGGATTATCCAAAGAATATCTTCTAAAGGCGTAGATTATCCAAAGAATATATTCCAAAGGCGTGGATTATCCAAAGAATATCTTCCAAAGGCGTGGATTGTCCAAAGAATATCTTCCAAAGGCGTGGATTATCCAAAGAATATCTTTCAAAGGCGTGGATTATCCAAAGAATATCTTTCAAAAGCTTGGATTAGCCAAAGAATATCTTCCAAAGCAGTGGATTATCCAAAGAATATCTTCCAAAGGCGTGGAGTAACAAAAGAATATCTTCCAAAGGCGTGGATTACCTAAAGAATATCTTCCAAAGGCGTGGATTATCCAAAGAATATCTTCCAGAGGCGTGGATTATCCAAAGAATATCTTCCAAAGGCGTGGATTATCCAAAGAATATCTTCCAGAGGCGTGGATTATCCAAAGAATATCTTCCAAAGGCGTGGATTATCCAAAGAATATCTTCCAGAGGCGTGGATTATCCAAAGAATATCTTCCAGAGGCGTGGATTATCCAAAGAATATCTTCCAAAGGCGTGGATTATCCAAAGAATATCTTCCAAAGGCGTGGATTATCCAAAGAATACATTTCAAAGGCGTGGATTATCCAAAGAATATCTTCTAAAGGCGTGGATTATCCAAAGAATATATTACAAAGGCGTGGATTATCCAAAGAATATCTTCTAAAGGCGTGGATTATCCAAAGAATATCTTCTAAAGGCTTGGTTTAGACAAGTAATATCTTCCAATGGCGCGGATTATCCAAAGAATATCTTCCAAGGTCGTGAATTCTCCAAAGAATATCTTCCAAGTGCATGTATTAGGCAAAGAATATCATCCAAAGGCGTGGATTATCCAAAGAATATCTTTCCAATCCTCGGATTTTCCAAAGAATATCTTCCAAAGGCGTGGATTATCAAAGGAATATCTTCCAAAGGCGTGGATTATCCAAAGAATATCTTCCAACGGCGTGGATTATCCAAAGAATATCTTCCAAAGGCGTGGATTATCCAAAGAATATCTTCCAAAGGCGTGGATTATCCAAAGAATATCTTCTAAAGGCGTGGATTATCCAAAGAATATCTTCCAAACGCGTGGATTATACAAGGAATATCTTCCAAAGGCGTGGATTATACAAGGAATATCTTCCAAAGGCGTGGATTATTCAAAGAATATCTTCCAAAGGCGTAGATTATCCAAAGAATATCTTCCAAAGCCGTGGATTATCCAAAGAATATCTTCCAAAGGCGTGGATTATCCAAAGAATATCTTCCAAAGGCGTGGATTATCCAAAGAATATCTTCCAAAGGCGTGGATTATCCAAAGAATATCTTCTAAAGGCGTAGATTATCCAAAGAATATCTTCCAAACGCGTGGATTATCCAAAGAATATCTTCCAAAGCCGTGGATTATCCAAAGAATATTTTCCAAAGGCGTGGATTATCCAAAGAATATCTTCTAAAGGCGTAGATTTTCCAAAGAATATCTTCCAAACGCGTGGATTATCCAAAGAATATCTTCCAAAGCCGTGGATTAACCAAAGAATATCTCCGAAAGGCGTGGATTATCCAAAGAATATCTTCCAAAGACGTGGATTATCCAAAGCAAATCTTCGAAAGGCGTGGATTATCCACAGAAAATCTTCCAAAGGCGTGGATTATCCAAAGAATATCTTCTAAAGGCGTGGATTATTCAAAGAATATCTTCCAAACGCGTGGATTATCCAAAGAATATCTTCCAAAGCCGTGGATTATCCAAAGAATATCTTCCAAAGGCGTGGATTATCCAAAGAATATCTTCCAAATCCTCGGATTTTCCAAAGAATATCTTCCAAGGGCGTGGATTATCCAAAGAATATCTTCCAAATCTTCGGATTTTCCAAAGAATATCTTCCAAAGGCGTGGATTATCCAAAGAATATCTTCCAAATCCTCGGATTTTCCAAAGAATATCTTCCAAGGGCGTGGATTATCCAAAGAATATCTTCCAAAGGCGTGGGTTATCCAAAGAATATCTTCCAAAGGCATGGATTATCCAAAGAATATCTTCCAAAGGCGTGGATTATCCAAAGAATATCTTCCAAAGGCGTGGATTAACCAAAGAATATCTCCCAAAGGCGTGGATTATCCAAAGAATATCTTCCAAAGGCGTGGATTATCCAAAGAATATCTTCCAAAGGCGTGGATTAACCAAAGAATATCTCCCAAAGGCGTGGATTATCCAAAGAATATCTTCCAAAGGCGTGGATTATCCAAAGAATATCTTCCAAAGGCGTGGATTAACCAAAGAATATCTCCCAAAGGCGTGGATTATCCAAAGAATATCTTCCAAAGGCGTGGATTATCCAAAGAATATCTTCCAAAGGCGTGGATTAACCAAAGAATATCTCCCAAAGGCGTGGATTATCCAAAGAATATCTTCCAAATCCTCGGATTTTCCAAAGAATATCTTCCAAAGGCGTGGATTATCGAAAGAATATCTTCTAAAGGCGTGGATAATCCAAAGAATATCTTCCATCCGATCTTTTACTTTAATGAACTGCAATTTTGGAGTCCTAGTTCTCTTCGGAACCAACTTTTGGCAATTGTAGCCATTATTAAAGTTTTTATGATGATGTTTATTTCCCATGCATTATCTTAGCAACACTGAACTAAATCCTTAAAATATTCACGCTTTAAACATGATTCCATCATTGCCATTATCACATTTTATGTTGAATAAAATAAGTTGTCAACTGAAGTGTTTAAGCTTCCGCTAGCTTTGTTTCACAACCATCTTTTAGATAGAAAACATTTATAATACCTCGTCTCCCACACCACCCGCGCACAATCTCACCCAAAAATTATGATTTATATGCGATTATTATATTTCGAATTGAAAAGAAATTCCTAAGACGTGCCCATTTTTCAAAAATAAAAATTCCTTAAAAAATTCTTTTCATGGCAAAGAAATTTTTTTAAGAAAAAAACGCAGCTTTGTTTTAAACGCGAAAAGAGGAATGATAATTATTTTCTTGAAGAAAATCGTTTGCCTGCAACAAAACGACAGGAAAGCATATAAAATTACCCTCTTCCTCTAACACGCCACTCATTATTTTAATGCTAAGCAGCTGTTTAAGACAATAAGACCTCTTAAACGGCAGCAGAAGAGCCCGGCATTTGATGGCAGACTCCAACGGAGAAGAATGAAGAAGAAAAAATGCTTTTAACAACGAAATATGAATATCTACTTACTTTTTTTCGCTCAAGCAGTGTGTGTGTGTGTTTGCTTTTGCTTGAGGCAAACAGGAAGCATTAACACAAAGTAAAGTATGAGCCTTTAAAAAACTTTGGCTAAAGTTGGAAAAGTCTAGGATCATAATTACAAAATACTTTTACTTTCGTGGCATAATAAACAATAAGTGAAACAAATATGCTTAGAAGAAGACTTGGCGGAATATTTGGGAGCAAAAAACCAAACAGAAGCCATTGAAACATTCATGGCCACAAAATTTCTGTTATTTCTTTTATATTTTTTTCCTTGGCTATCAAAAAGATATGGTGTTATCATCATTTGCTGACCTTCGACGGGGGTAGTGTTATTCTCCGATAAATGAAGGATGTTGTGTTTTGTCTTAGAACTTTCTTATAGCTTTTCTGTTCCCTTTAACATTTTTGGTGGTTTTTGGTGGCTTTTTCGTTTACGAGGAAAATTATTTGTTTTTGTCTTAGTTTTTTGTTTTCTTTTGGTATCCTTGCCGCTTACGTTTTGGGCTACGTGCTTAACTTGTGAGATTTAAGGATTATTTTTGGTGCTACATGAGAATCATAAGAATGACGACGAGACAAAGTGTTTTCAAAAGACAAAAACAAAACAAGGGGGTGATGGTCTTAATGGCATTTTGTTGTTGTTGGTTGGTGGTTGATTGTCTTAAGGATATGCCAATGATTATCACAACGATGATGTTGATAATGATAATTATGTTGAAGTGTAATTCCGGAATATGTTTAATTATTCAAAGAAACATTTAACAAATTACTTAAATTGTATTTCCTTGTTCTCATCCTTTTCCTCTCTTTCTCTCTCTCTTTTAGATTGCTATCTGTGATGATTATAGTCTGCCTGTGGATTTTGTTAAAAAACGACCGTCCAGTTTTGATCCCTGTTTAGCTGAGGCATTACCCACTAATCCTGAAAATTGGGTTGCTGCCAGTCCTCAACAGGAATTTGTAAGTAGAAATTTTAAAACAGAAATAAAATTTAATTAGTTAATTTGCTTAATTAGATTATTTACAATTGTAAATTATAATTATTGTAACTGAAATATGACATGGGATTAAATGCAGAAGACATGCTTATAACAGTAGATCTGGAAAATATCACATCGTGAATATACAAAAAATCCTAACGTTGGCTTTAATAGCTTTAAATTTAAAAAGAATTCTATAAGTGTATCTTTCAAAGGCATGGATTGTCGAAAGA
This sequence comes from Musca autumnalis, assembly GCF_047663935.1. Taxonomy (NCBI): domain Eukaryota; kingdom Metazoa; phylum Arthropoda; class Insecta; order Diptera; family Muscidae; genus Musca; species Musca autumnalis. The sequence goes on along the minus strand of NW_027411866.1, from coordinate 6,983,263 downwards.
ATATCTTCCAAAAGCGTGGAATATCCAAACAATATCTTCCATGGGCGAAGATTATCTAAATAATATCTTCCAAAGGCGTGGCTTATCTACCGAATATATTCAAAAGGTGTGAATTATCCACAGAATATCTTCCAAAGGCTTGGATTATCCAAAGAATATCTTCCAAAGGCGTGGATTATCCAAAGAATATCTTCCAAAGGCGTGGAGTATCCACAGAATATTTTCAAAAGGCGTGGATTATCCACAGAATATCTTAAGAAGGCGTGGATTATCCAAAGAATATCATCAAAAGGCGTGGATTATTTAAAGAATATCTTCAAAAGGCGTGGATTATCAGCAAAATATCTTCAAAAGGCGTGGATTATCCACATAATATCTCCAAAAGGCGTGGATTATCAGCAAAATATCTTCAAAAGGCGTGGATTATCCACATAATATCTCCAAAAGGCGTGGATTATCCACATAATATCTCCAAAAGGCGTGGATTATCCACAGAATATCTTCAAAGACGCAGATTATCCAAAAAATATCTTTCCAAGGCGTCGATTATCCATAGTCGATTATCCCATGACGTGGATTATTTAAAGAATATCTTCAAAAGGCGTGGATTATCAACAAAATATCTTCAAAAGGCGTGGATTATCCACAGAATATCATAAAAAAACGTAGATTATCCACATAATATCTTCAAAAGTCGTGGATTAGCCGAAGAATATCTTCCAAAGGCGTGGATTATCCGCATAATATATTCAAAAGGCGTGGATTATCCGAAGCATATCTTCAAAAGGCGTGGAGTAGCCGAAGAATATCTTCAATATCTTTCACAGAATATCTTTCGAATTCGTGGATTATCTAAAGAGTATCTTCCAAAGGCGTAGATTATCCAAAGAATATCTTTCAAAGGCGTGGATTATCCACATAATATAATTCGAAGGCGTGGGTTATCCAAATAATATCTGCAATAGGAGTGATTATTGAAAGAATGTCTTTCGAAGGCGTGGATTATTAAAAGAATATCTTCCAAAGGCGTGGATTATCAACAGATTATCTTCAAAAGACATGGATTATCCACAGAATACCTTCAAAAGGCTTGGATTATCCACAGAATGTCTTCAAAAGGCGTAGAATATCAACAGAATATCTTCAAAAGGCGGGGATTGTCCACATAATATCTTCAGAAGGCGTAGATTATCCACAGAATATTTTCAAAAGGCGTGAAGTAGCCGAAGAATATCTTCCAAAGGCGTGGATTATCCGCATAATATATTCAAAAGGCGTGGATTATCCGAAGCATATCTTCAAAAGGCGTGGAGTAGCCGAAGAATATCTTCAATATCTTTCACAGAATATCTTTCGAATTCGTGGATTATCTAAAGAGTATCTTCCAAAGGCGTAGATTATCCAAAGAATATCTTTCAAAGGCGTGGATTATCCACATAATATAATTCGAAGGCGTGGGTTATCCAAATAATATCTGCAATAGGAGTGATTATTGAAAGAATGTCTTTCGAAGGCGTGGATTATTAAAAGAATATCTTCCAAAGGCGTGGATTATCAACAGATTATCTTCAAAAGACATGGATTATCCACAGAATACCTTCAAAAGGCTTGGATTATCCACAGAATGTCTTCAAAGGCGTAGAATATCAACAGAATATCTTCAAAAGGCGGGGATTGTCCACATAATATCTTCAAAAGGCGTAGATTATCCACAGAATATTTTCAAAAGGCGTGGAGTAGCCGAAGAATATCTTCAAAAGGCGTGGATTATCCACAAAATATCTTCATAAGGCGTGGATTATCCACAGAATATCTTCAAAAGGTGTGGTTTAGCCGAAGAATATCTCAAAAGACGTAAATTATCCACAGAATATCTTCAAAAGGCGTGGATTATCCACAGAATATCTTCATAAGGCGTGAATTATCCACAGAATATCTTCAAAAGACCTGGATTATCCACAGAATATCTTCAAAAGGCTTGGATTATCCACAGAATATCTTCAAAAGACCTGGATTATCCACAGAATATCTTCAAAAGGCTTGGATTATCCACAGAATGTGTTCAAAAGGCGTAGAATATCAACAGAATATCTTCAAAAGGTGTGGATTATCCACACAATATCTTCAAAAGGCGTGGATTATCCACAGAATACCTGGAAAACCTAGATTATCCACAAAATATCGTTAAAAAGCGTGGACTATCCACAGAATATCTTCAAAAGACGTGGATTATCCACAGAATACCTTTAAAAGGCGAGGATTATCCACAGAATGTCTTCAAAATGCGTAGATTATCCACAGAATATCTTCAAAAGACGTGGATTATCCACAGAATATCTTCAAAAGGTGTGGATTATCCACACAATATCTTCAAAAGGCGTGGATTATCCACAGAATACCTGGAAAACCTAGATTATCCACAAAATATCGTTAAAAAGCGTGGACTATCCACAGAATATCTTCAAAAGACGTGGATTATCCACAGAATACCTTTAAAAGGCGTGGATTGCCCACAGAATATCTTCAAAAGGCGTGGATTAGCCGAAAAATATCTTCAAAAGGCGTGGATTAGCCGAAAACTATCTTCAAAAGGTGTGGATTAGCCGAAGAATATCTTCAATATCTTCCACAGAATATCTTCAAAAGGCGTGGATTATCCTCAGAATATCTTCAAAAGGCGTGGATTATCCTCAGAATATCTTCAAAAGGCGTGGATTATTCTCAGAATATCTTCAAAAGGGGTGGATTATCCTCAGAATATCTTCAAAAGGCGTGGATTATCCAAAGAATATCCGCCCAAGTCGTGTAGAGCGTAGATTACCCAAAAAATATCCTCAAGCGTCGTGGATTATCCAAAGAATATAAGGCCAAGGCGATGATCATCCCAATAATATTTTCACATGACGGTGTTATCCAAAGAATATTCTCCCAAGGCGTGGATTATCAAAAAAATATTCCCACAAGTCGTGGATTACCCAAGGAATATCCGGCCAAGTCGTGTATTATCCAAAAAATATCCTCAAAAGTTTTGGATTATCCAAAAAAATCTTACAAGTCGTGGATTATCCAAAAAATATCTTCACAAATTTTGGAATGCCCAAAAATAGCCTCACAAGTCGTGCATTATCCAAAAAATATCCGGCCAAGGCGAGGATTATCCGAAAAATATAATCACAAGACGTGGATTATCCCAAGAATGTCCTCCCAAGGCGTCGGTTATCCACAAAATATCCTCACAAGTCTTGGATTATCCAAAAAATATCGTCACAAATCGTGGATTATCCAAAAATTGTATTATCCAAAGGATATCCGGCCAAGGTGAGGATTATCTGATGAATATACTCACAAGGCGTGGGTTATCCAAAGAATGTCCTCCCAAGGCGTGGATTATCAAAAAATCTCCTCACAAGACGAGCTGAATGCAGGCTCTATAGACGAGCTAAAGGCAGTCTCTATAGATGAGCTGAATGCAGGCTCTATAGACGAGCTAAAGGCAGTCTCTATAGATGAGCTGAAGGGAGTCTCTATAGACAAGCTGAAGTGAGTCTCTATGGACGAGCTGAAGTTAGTCTCTATAGACGAGCTGAAGTTAGTCTCTATAGACGAGCTGAAGTGAGTCTTTATAGACCAGCTGAAGTTAGTCTCTATAGACGAGCTGAAGTGAGTCTTTATAGACGAGCTGAAGTTAGTCTCTATAGACGAGCTGAAGTGAGTCTTTATAGACGAGCTGAAGTTAGTCTCTATAGACGAGCTGAAGTGAGTCTCTATAGACGAGCTGAAGTTAGACTAGCTGAAGTTAGTCTCTATAGACGAGCTGAAGGCAGTCTCTATAGACTAGATCAAGGGAGTCTCTATAGACGAGCTGAAGGGAGTCTCTATAGACGAGCTGAATGCACCCTCTATAGACGAGCTGAATGCAGGCTCTATAGACGAGCTGAAGGCAGTCTCTATAGACTAGATCAAGGGAGTCTCTATAGACGAGCTGAAGGGGGTCTCTATAGACGAGCTAAAACTTTTCTTTATTGAAAAAATCATCACTGATAACCTTTTTGTAGGAAAAAGTCATCAATGATAAAACTTTCTATCGGAAAAAGCCATCAATGATAACATTTTCTATAGGAAAAAGTCATCAATAATGATTTCTTTTATAAAAAATTCAATATAAAAATGCATCACTGATGTCATTTTCAATAGGAAAAGTCATCACTGATGATCTTCTAAATTGAAAAAGACTGCACTAAGGGAATCTCTAGCGAGGAGCTAAAACATTTCTTTATTGAAAAATATCATCACTGATAACCTTTTTATAGGAAAAAGTCATCAATGATAACATTTTCTATAGGAAAAAGTCATCAATAATTATTTCTTTTATAAAAAATTCAATATAAAAATGCGTCACTAATGACATCATCTATAGAAAAAGTCATCACTGATGATAGGTTCTATAGGAAAAATCATAGCTAACTATTTTTATGATCTTTTCTATAGATGATGATCTGATGATATTTTCTATAAAGAATTTGACACTGATGATCTTTTCTATAGAAAAAGTAATCACTGTTGATTTTTTATAGAATAATATTTTCTTTAGAAAAAATCATCAAGGATGATCTTCTTATAAAACAGTTATGAGTGATGATCACTATAGAAAAAGTCGTCGCTGTTTTCCCTTTCTATGGGACAAATCATCACCGATGAGCCCTTCTATAGGAAAAGTCGTTACTGATTACCTTTCCTTTAAGAAAATCCATCACTGATTAATTTCTCCAAAGTTAAAGTCATCACTGAAGACCTTTTGTGTGGCAAATAGTCATCACTGGCACTACTGATAACCATTTCATTTGGAAAGACCTCACTTTAAGATAATTATTTAAGTAAAATTTCTGTTTGCTTATTTTTCTTGTGGTAATCCCTAAATGATGCACTTATGAAATGAAAAGTAAAAAAATAAAATTGTCATCACGCATACAGCAGCAGGCTGTGTTCAATATTTCTTTGTTGGTGATGAAGTAAATAATCCAATATGAAATGAGTAGACACTTTTTTATTTTCAGCTCACATGGTGCTCCACATAAACAGTCTGTAAGGCTATTATTTTTTACAACAACGACAACAAGTGTATGAAAAAAAATCTTTGATTCGTTTTTGTTGTTATTGTTTTTTTTTTCTGCTACATTCTTGGCGTATAAAATGTCATAAAGTCATAAATGTTTTCGTTACGTTTTTTTTTCATACACTTTGTGGTCGCTGCTGTTGCTTTTTTTCACTGATGGAAAACCATTTTCAAGGGCTGATGCTTAACAGCATTGCAAAAAAATGATATGAGAGTGAAAAAAATCCAGCAAATCTATGGATGTTTATAAAGAACGTAAATATTTTTGCTTGTATTCTCCATTTTAATGGGGGGATTTAACAACAAGCATCAATACATACAGGCACACGCGTCACAATTGAACACATGAGACTTATGTATCAGCCAGCCCCGGGTAAAATGGGGAATGTTGTAATGCAGCCAGGGGTGGGTATGGAGGACGTGAGGTAGGGAGTGATAGATAAACCATTAATGCTTTAAGTTTGTTTTAAAGATCAAAATATTTGTTAATGGAGTTTGCAAAGGTAGCGAAGAGGAGTATTTCAAGGTTATGTGCCACAAAAAGATTGCAAAATAATGTTTTCGTTATTCTAAGGATATCAATATAAGAATTTCTTTTTGTATAGACATTTTCGACAAAGGCAGGGTATACTTTTGCCTAAAGCTACAGGTGTAGGCTGTACAAACCAATTTCATAATAGGGATTTATATTTGAACATAATTTAGAAATCAAAATTGAAGATTTATATCTTGTCTATCGTACACTGCCAGTATGAACCTGTCTTGTTATGTTATGGGATTTCGATTTCCCTTCTTACCTTTAGCTTTATTTATGTCCTGTCATGGAGGGAGTTTGAAGATAAAATAGCTGAAATGTTGGTTCGCTATTGTTATCGCTACTTTATGGCCCCATTCAATAGCTGCCAAAATCATTATTTTTTTACTAACGTAACGCAAAGGAAATAAGAAAAAAACTCCAAACACAAATATGACAACAATTTTCAATATCATCAATGGCGTTTAGTAAGGACAGTGGGTTGGTTGTGACAAAGAGAGGATAAAGTTTTATCATCAGGAAAGACCTGCAGATTGATTTTAAATTCTATTTAATAAAATATAAACAAATTCTATTTGATAGGAATTTTTTTAACATTAGAGATGACTACAAATTTGTGAATTTTTTCATAGGAACTAATGCAAATAATGACCCACTGATTGTAAAGGAAAAGTTATCACTGATTAAATTTTCTATAGAAAAAGTTAACTCTAGTGAACCTTTTTTATAAAAAAAAGTAATCACTAGTAACCTCTTCCATAGAAACAGTTATCAATAATAACCTTTTCAATATATTACTCATGCCTTTTCTGCAGAAAAAAATCATCTCTGATAAAATTTTCTATATAAAACATTCCCACTGACGACATTTTCTATAAGAAAAGTTATCACTGATGCCTTTTTTGTAGGAAAAGTCATAACGAATGCCATTTTTTATAGGAAAATCATCACTGATAGGATTTTGTATAGAAAACTTCATCGCTGATTATATGTTTTATTGGAGACGTCATCACTGATAACTTTTTCTATAGAAAATGACATCACTGATATCCTTTTCTACAGAAAAAAGTCATCACTCATAACCTTTTCTATGGAAAAAGTAATCATTGATGTTTTTTCTATAGGAAAAATCAACACTGACTTCTTTTCCTACTGGTATCTTTTCTATAGGAAAAGTCATCACTGATGTCTTTTCTATGGGAAAAGTCATCACTGATGTCTTTTCTATGTGAAAAGTCATCACTGATGTCTTTCCTATAGGAAAAGTCATCACTGATGTCTTTCCTATAGGAAAAGTCATCACTTATGTCTTTCCTATAGGAAAAGTCATCACTTATGTCTTCTATAGAACAAGTCATCACTGATGTCTTTTCTATAAGAGAAGAAATTGCAAAAATATTCTTTAAAAATTCACTATTGGAGCTTGCAAAAATATTCTTTAAAATTCCACGTTTGTAGGTCCTTGTAAAAATATTCTTTAGAAATCCACTTTTGGAGCTTTCAAAAATATTCTTTAAAAATCCACGTTTTAAGGTATGAAGGTCCTTTGACAAAATATTCTTTAAAATTCCACGTTTGTAGGTCCTTGTAAAAATATTCTTTAGAAATCCACTTTTGGAGCTTTCAAAAATATTCTTTAAAAATCCACGTTTTAAGGTATGAAGGTCCTTTGACAAAATATTCTTTAAAAATCCACGTTTTAAGGTATGAAGGTCCTTTGACAAAATATTCTTTAAAAATCCACGTTTTAAGGTATGAAGGTCCTTTGAAAAATATTCTTTAAAAATCCACGTTTTAAGGTATGAAGGTCCTTTGAAAAATATTCTTTAAAAATCCACGTTTTAAGGTATGAAGGTCCTTTGAAAAATATTCTTTAAAAATCCACGATTGTAGGTCCTTTCAAAAATATTCTTTAAAAATCCACGTTTGTAGGTCCTTTGACAAATATTCTTTAAAAATCCACGTTTGTAGGTCCTTTGAAAAATATTCTTTAAAAATCCACGTTTGTAGGTCCTTTGAAAAATATTCTTTAAAAATCCAGGTTTGTAGGTCCTTTGAAAAATATTCTTTAAAAATCCACGTTTGTAGGTCCTTTGAAAAATATTCTTTAAAAATCCACGTTTGTAGGTCCTTTGAAAAATATTCTTTAGAAATCCACGTTTGTAGGTCCTTTGAAAAATATTCTTTAAAAATCCACGTTTGTAGGTCCTTTGAAAAATATTCTTTAAAAATCCACGTTTGTAGGTCCTTTGAAAAATATTCTTTAGAAATCCACGTTTGTAGGTCCTTTGAAAAATATTCTTTAAAAATCCACGTTTGTAGGTCCTTTGAAAAATATTCTTTAAAAATCCACGTTTGTAGGTCCTTTAAAAAATATTCTTTAAAAATCCACGTTTGTAGGTATGAAGGTCCTTAAAAAATATTCTTTAAAAATCCACGTTTGTAGGCATGAAGGTCCTTAAAAAATATTCTTTAAAAATCCACGTTTGTAGGCATGAAGGTCCTTTAAAAAATGTTCTTCAAAAATCCACGTTTGTAGGTATGAAGGTCCTTAAAAAAATATTCTTTAAAAATCCACGTTTGTAGGTATGAAGGTCCTTAAAAAATATTCTTTAAAAATCCACGTTTGTAGGTATGAAGGTCCTTTAAAAAATATTCTTTAAAAATCCACGTTTGTAGGTATGAAGGTCCTTTAAAAAATATTCTTTAAAAATCCACGTTTGGACCTTGCAAAAATATTTTTTAAAAATCCACGTTTGGACCTTGCAAAAATATTTTTTAAAAATCCACGTTCGGACCTTGCAAAAATATTTTTTAAAAATCCACGTTTAGACCTTGCCAAAATATTCTTTAAAAATCCACGTTTGTAGGTATGAAGGTCCTTGCCAAAATATTCTTTAAAAATCCACGTTTGTAGGTATGAAGGTGCTTGCCAAAATATTCTTTAAAAATCCACGTTTGTAGGTATGAAGGTCCTTGCCAAAATATTCTTTAAAAATCCACGTTTGTAGGTATGAAGGTCCTTGCCAAAATATTCTTTAAAAATCCACGTTTGTAGGTATGAAGGTCCTTGCCAAAATATTCTTTAAAAATCCACGTTTGTAGGTAAGAAGGTCCTTGCCAAAATATTCTTTAAAAATCCACGTTTGTAGGTATGAAGGTCCTTGCCAAAATATTCTTTAAAAATCCACGTTTGTAGGTATGAAGGTCCTTAAAAAATATTCTTTAAAAATCCACGTTTGTAGGCATGAAGGTCCTTAAAAAATATTCTTTAAAAATCCACGTTTGTAGGCATGAAGGTCCTTTAAAAAATGTTCTTCAAAAATCCACGTTTGTAGGTATGAAGGTCCTTAAAAAAATATTCTTTAAAAATCCACGTTTGTAGGTATGAAGGTCCTTAAAAAAATATTCTTTAAAAATCCACGTTTGTAGGTATGAAGGTCCTTTAAAAAATATTCTTTAAAAATCCACGTTTGTAGGTATGAAGGTCCTTTAAAAAATATTCTTTAAAAATCCACGTTTGGACCTTGCAAAAATATTTTTTAAAAATCCACGTTTAGACCTTGCCAAAATATTCTTTAAAAATCCACGTTTGTAGGTATGAAGGTCCTTGCCAAAATATTCTTTAAAAATCCACGTTTGTAGGTATGAAGGTCCTTGCCAAAATATTCTTTAAAAATCCACGTTTGTAGGTATGAAGGTCCTTGCCAAAATATTCTTTAAAAATCCACGTTTGTAGGTATGAAGGTCCTTGCCAAAATATTCTTTAAAAATCCACGTTTGTAGGTATGAAGGTCCTTGCCAAAATATTCTTTAAAAATCCACGTTTGTAGGTAAGAAGGTCCTTGCCAAAATATTCTTTAAAAATCCACGTTTGTAGGTATGAAGGTCCTTGCCAAAATATTCTTTAAAAATCCACGTTTGTAGGTAAGAAGGTCCTTGCCAAAATATTCTTTAAAAATCCACGTTTGTAGGTATGAAGGTCCTTGCCAAAATATTCTTTAAAAATCCACGTTTGTAGGTATGAAGGTCCTTGCCAAAATATTCTTTAAAAATCCACGTTTGTAGGTATGAAGGTCCTTGCCAAAATATTCTTTAAAAATCCACGTTTGTAGGTATGAAGGTCCTTGCCAAAATATTCTTTAAAAATCCACGTTTGTAGGTATGAAGGTCCTTGCCAAAATATTCTTTAAAAATCCACGTTTGTAGGTATGAAGGTCCTTGCCAAAATATTCTTTAAAAATCCACGTTTGTAGGTATGAAGGTCCTTGCCAAAATATTCTTTAAAAATCCACGTTTGTATGTCCTTTCAAAAATATTCTTTAAAAATCCACGTTTGTAGGTATAAAGGTCCTTGCAAAAATATTCGTTGAAAATCCACGTTTGTAGGTATGAAGGTCCTTGCAAAAATATTCTTTAAAAATCCACGTTTGTAGGTATGAAGGTACTTGCAAAAATATTATTTAAAATTCCACGTTTGTAGGTATGAAGGTCCTTGCAAAAATATTCGGTGAAAATCCACGTTTGTAGGTATGAAGGTTTTTTTTATAGGAAAATCATCACTGATAGGATTTTGTATAGAAAACTTCATCGCTGATTATATGTTTTATTGGAGACGTCATCACTGATAACTTTTTCTATAGAAAATGACATCACTGATATCCTTTTCTACAGAAAAAAGTCATCACTCATAACCTTTTCTATGGAAAAAGTAATCATTGATGTTTTTTCTATAGGAAAAATCAACACTGACTTCTTTTCCTACTGGTATCTTTTCTATAGGAAAAGTCATCACTGATGTCTTTTCTATGGGAAAAGTCATCACTGATGTCTTTTCTATGTGAAAAGTCATCACTGATGTCTTTCCTATAGGAAAAGTCATCACTGATGTCTTTCCTATAGGAAAAGTCATCACTTATGTCTTTCCTATAGGAAAAGTCATCACTTATGTCTTCTATAGAACAAGTCATCACTGATGTCTTTTCTATAAGAGAAGAAATTGCAAAAATATTCTTTAAAAATTCACTATTGGAGCTTGCAAAAATATTCTTTAAAATTCCACGTTTGTAGGTCCTTGTAAAAATATTCTTTAGAAATCCACTTTTGGAGCTTTCAAAAATATTCTTTAAAAATCCACGTTTTAAGGTATGAAGGTCCTTTGACAAAATATTCTTTAAAATTCCACGTTTGTAGGTCCTTGTAAAAATATTCTTTAGAAATCCACTTTTGGAGCTTTCAAAAATATTCTTTAAAAATCCACGTTTTAAGGTATGAAGGTCCTTTGACAAAATATTCTTTAAAAATCCACGTTTTAAGGTATGAAGGTCCTTTGACAAAATATTCTTTAAAAATCCACGTTTTAAGGTATGAAGGTCCTTTGAAAAATATTCTTTAAAAATCCACGTTTTAAGGTATGAAGGTCCTTTGAAAAATATTCTTTAAAAATCCACGTTTTAAGGTATGAAGGTCCTTTGAAAAATATTCTTTAAAAATCCACGATTGTAGGTCCTTTCAAAAATATTCTTTAAAAATCCACGTTTGTAGGTCCTTTGACAAATATTCTTTAAAAATCCACGTTTGTAGGTCCTTTGAAAAATATTCTTTAAAAATCCACGTTTGTAGGTCCTTTGAAAAATATTCTTTAAAAATCCAGGTTTGTAGGTCCTTTGAAAAATATTCTTTAAAAATCCACGTTTGTAGGTCCTTTGAAAAATATTCTTTAAAAATCCACGTTTGTAGGTCCTTTGAAAAATATTCTTTAGAAATCCACGTTTGTAGGTCCTTTGAAAAATATTCTTTAAAAATCCACGTTTGTAGGTCCTTTGAAAAATATTCTTTAAAAATCCACGTTTGTAGGTCCTTTGAAAAATATTCTTTAGAAATCCACGTTTGTAGGTCCTTTGAAAAATATTCTTTAAAAATCCACGTTTGTAGGTCCTTTGAAAAATATTCTTTAAAAATCCACGTTTGTAGGTCCTTTAAAAAATATTCTTTAAAAATCCACGTTTGTAGGTATGAAGGTCCTTAAAAAATATTCTTTAAAAATCCACGTTTGTAGGCATGAAGGTCCTTAAAAAATATTCTTTAAAAATCCACGTTTGTAGGCATGAAGGTCCTTTAAAAAATGTTCTTCAAAAATCCACGTTTGTAGGTATGAAGGTCCTTAAAAAAATATTCTTTAAAAATCCACGTTTGTAGGTATGAAGGTCCTTAAAAAATATTCTTTAAAAATCCACGTTTGTAGGTATGAAGGTCCTTAAAAAATATTCTTTAAAAATCCACGTTTGTAGGTATGAAGGTCCTTTAAAAAATATTCTTTAAAAATCCACGTTTGTAGGTATGAAGGTCCTTTAAAAAATATTCTTTAAAAATCCACGTTTGGACCTTGCAAAAATATTTTTTAAAAATCCACGTTTGGACCTTGCAAAAATATTTTTTAAAAATCCACGTTCGGACCTTGCAAAAATATTTTTTAAAAATCCACGTTTAGACCTTGCCAAAATATTCTTTAAAAATCCACGTTTGTAGGTATGAAGGTCCTTGCCAAAATATTCTTTAAAAATCCACGTTTGTAGGTATGAAGGTGCTTGCCAAAATATTCTTTAAAAATCCACGTTTGTAGGTATGAAGGTCCTTGCCAAAATATTCTTTAAAAATCCACGTTTGTAGGTATGAAGGTCCTTGCCAAAATATTCTTTAAAAATCCACGTTTGTAGGTATGAAGGTCCTTGCCAAAATATTCTTTAAAAATCCACGTTTGTAGGTAAGAAGGTCCTTGCCAAAATATTCTTTAAAAATCCACGTTTGTAGGTATGAAGGTCCTTGCCAAAATATTCTTTAAAAATCCACGTTTGTAGGTATGAAGGTCCTTAAAAAATATTCTTTAAAAATCCACGTTTGTAGGCATGAAGGTCCTTAAAAAATATTCTTTAAAAATCCACGTTTGTAGGCATGAAGGTCCTTTAAAAAATGTTCTTCAAAAATCCACGTTTGTAGGTATGAAGGTCCTTAAAAAAATATTCTTTAAAAATCCACGTTTGTAGGTATGAAGGTCCTTAAAAAAATATTCTTTAAAAATCCACGTTTGTAGGTATGAAGGTCCTTTAAAAAATATTCTTTAAAAATCCACGTTTGTAGGTATGAAGGTCCTTTAAAAAATATTCTTTAAAAATCCACGTTTGGACCTTGCAAAAATATTTTTTAAAAATCCACGTTTAGACCTTGCCAAAATATTCTTTAAAAATCCACGTTTGTAGGTATGAAGGTCCTTGCCAAAATATTCTTTAAAAATCCACGTTTGTAGGTATGAAGGTCCTTGCCAAAATATTCTTTAAAAATCCACGTTTGTAGGTATGAAGGTCCTTGCCAAAATATTCTTTAAAAATCCACGTTTGTAGGTATGAAGGTCCTTGCCAAAATATTCTTTAAAAATCCACGTTTGTAGGTATGAAGGTCCTTGCCAAAATATTCTTTAAAAATCCACGTTTGTAGGTAAGAAGGTCCTTGCCAAAATATTCTTTAAAAATCCACGTTTGTAGGTATGAAGGTCCTTGCCAAAATATTCTTTAAAAATCCACGTTTGTAGGTAAGAAGGTCCTTGCCAAAATATTCTTTAAAAATCCACGTTTGTAGGTATGAAGGTCCTTGCCAAAATATTCTTTAAAAATCCACGTTTGTAGGTATGAAGGTCCTTGCCAAAATATTCTTTAAAAATCCACGTTTGTAGGTATGAAGGTCCTTGCCAAAATATTCTTTAAAAATCCACGTTTGTAGGTATGAAGGTCCTTGCCAAAATATTCTTTAAAAATCCACGTTTGTAGGTATGAAGGTCCTTGCCAAAATATTCTTTAAAAATCCACGTTTGTAGGTATGAAGGTCCTTGCCAAAATATTCTTTAAAAATCCACGTTTGTAGGTATGAAGGTCCTTGCCAAAATATTCTTTAAAAATCCACGTTTGTATGTCCTTTCAAAAATATTCTTTAAAAATCCACGTTTGTAGGTATAAAGGTCCTTGCAAAAATATTCGTTGAAAATCCACGTTTGTAGGTATGAAGGTCCTTGCAAAAATATTCTTTAAAAATCCACGTTTGTAGGTATGAAGGTACTTGCAAAAATATTATTTAAAATTCCACGTTTGTAGGTATGAAGGTCCTTGCAAAAATATTCGGTGAAAATCCACGTTTGTAGGTATGAAGGTCATTGCAAAAATATGCTTTAAAAATCCACGTTTGTAGGTATGAAGGTCCTTTCAATAATATTCTTTAAAAATCCACGTTTGTAGGTATAAAGGTCCTTGCAAAAATATTCGTTGAAAATCCACGTTTGTAGGTATGAAGGTCCTTGCCAAAATATTTTTTAAAAATCCACGTTTGTGGGTAAGGAGGTCCTTGCCAAAATATTCTTTAAAAATCCACGTTTGTAGGTATGAAGGTCCTTACAAAAATATTCTTTAAAAATCCACATTTGTAGGTATGAAGGTCCTTGCAAAAATGTTCTGTAAAAATCCATGTTTTTGGTCCTAGTCTGTTTGTCCCTTTAATTCCATCGGCGTAACCACTGTTTCGTACAGCCAACTGATAAAAATAATTACAACAACAATGATGATGACGATGATTTTGATGATGACTAAGCGTGTCTGCCATAACTTATACGCCTCGTGTACCTTACCAAAAGGTTTACATTAGTGTGGTTGTATGTATGGCCGTTAGCTTTTGTGTGCATTTGTATTAGAGAGAGTGTTTTGTTTTGTTTGTACATTAATAATGGTTGCGTAGTTGACTCACACATACACGCATACCCTCAGCCATTGGCATAACTCCACAACATCCAATTTCGTGTATGAGATGACAACAAAAACAAAAAACGTGGTATATGCCATGGCATTTGGGTGGCTCTTCATGCCACCCAAAGTGGGGGTTTTATGAAAAGCTGCATGTGGTAGGTTTTGGTGTTGTTGTTATTATTATGTGTTTTTTTCTGGCAATGTGTATTGTTGTCGAAGTAAAATATGCGTAATTTTATCTTACAATGTTCGTTTGATGCTGTTGCCGTTTTTTTACTTCTTCTATTGTTGTTGTTGTGATATTAACGTTAAAAACATCAAGAGTGAAAACGTGCACAGCGTATGATGTTGGCATTAGTTTGCCATGGTGCTGATGGCTACATACGTCAGCCAGCACCAGAAACATCATGGGGTGCTATAAACAACAACAGTCAGCCATGCGCTCAGGCTGTGGAAAAAGGCGGCATTTGCAAATAACGCCAAAACCCAACAATAATAGCAGCAGAAAATATAATAACAACAATGTAGACATTTAAAGTTAAAATACAAAACACAACTACATCAAGAGGCAAACAAAAAATCAGTAACAAAATGTTTGTATTCCATGCAGTCGAAAAAAGGAAATAAGTCTAGCACATAAAATGTTGTGGGGTTTCCCGTTTTTATTAATTTCAATAAAAAATAACTAGAAACGCACACACACATACATACATTCTTAGCAACTATATCAAATCTTATACAGCACTCATATGGGTACTTCTAAACATTGTCAGACTGGCATTTAGTTTCAAGGAGCAAAATAAATGATACAACGTAGGAGTGTATAGAAGCGTAGTATTGACGTTTTCTACTTGAGATGTATAAGTATTTTTAATATCTTCTCGTAAAAAACAGCACAATGCTCTAGGATATACATAAACATTTACTATATTTTATTTTCACAGGATGCCAAGCTGCTGTAAAGGGTTCGCATTACATGAGAAATCTTAAAATTTTTTATGATAATTACTTCATGCAAGAGATGCATAGAGAGAAAGCAAAAAGGCTAAGCTTACAGTATTACAAAAATCACGTTGATTGCTAATATTATCCTTCCAAAATTATTGTTTATAAAACCATGTTTTTTGATGAGATGGTCCTTGCAAAAATACTCTTTGAAATTCCACGTTTATTTGTTTAAAGATCCTTGCAAAATTATTCTTTAAAAATTCAAGTTCATTGATGTGATGATCCTTGCAAAAATATTCTATAAAAATACACGTTTATTGGGATGATCGTCCTTGTGCAAAATATTCTTTAAAAATCATCGTTTATTAGGATAATAGTCCTTGCAAAAATATTCTATAAAAATACCCGTTTATTGCGATGATGATCCTTGGCAAAATAATCTTTAAAAATCCACGTTTATTTGGATGATTGTCCTCTCAAAAATATTCTTTAAAAGTACACGTTTATTCCGATGATCGTCCTTGGCAAAATATTCTTTAAAAATCCACGTTTATTGGGATGATAGTCCCTGCAAAAATATTCTTAAAAAATACACGTTTATTGGGATAATCGTCCTTGACAAAATATTCTTTAAAAAATCCAAGTTTATTGGTGAGGTAATCCTTGCAAAAATATTCTTCAAAAACCCATGTTTATGGATAAGAAGATCCTTGCAAAAACATTCCTTAAAAATCTACGTTTATTGATGAGATTATCCTTGAAAAAATATTTTTAAAAATTTACGTGTATTGGTGAGATGATCTTTGCAAAACTGTACTTTAAAAATCCACGTTTATGCAGATTATGGTCCTTGCAAAACTGTACTTTAAAAATCCACGTTTATGCAGATTATGGTCCTTGCAAAACTGTACTTTAAAAATCCATGTTTATGCGGATGATGGTAATTGCAAAAATATTCTATAAACATCCACATTTGTAGGTAAGAAGGCCTCTGGAAAAATATTCTTTAAAAAATCCACGTTTGTAGGTGAGAAGGTCCCTGGAAAAAGATTCTTTCAAAATCCACGTTTATTGGGATGATAGTCCTTGCAAATATATTCTATAAAAATACACATTCATTGGGATCATGGTCCTTGGCAATATATGTGAAAGGCCTTACAAAAATATTTTTAAAATTCTTGCAAAAACGTTTTTTTAATCCACGTCCTTACAAAATAATTTTTTAAAATCAACGTCCTCACAAAAATATTTGTTTAAACTTCACGTCATTAAAAATTATTTTTATTTTTAATTTACGTCCTTAAAAAATATTTTTCAAAATCCTCGTCCTTGCAAAAGTATTTTCCTGAATAAAAAAAAATCCACTTCTTTACAAAAATATTTTTAAAAGACCCACGTGCATACAAAAATATTTTTAAAAAAATACCCGTCCTTACAAAATTTTTTTTAAACAAATATCCGTCCTTACAAAAATATTTTAAGAAATCCACGTCATTACAAAAATTATTTTAAAAAAATGCACGTCCTTACAAAAATAATTTTAAAAAATTCACGTTCTTACAAAAATTATTTTAAAAAATGCACGTCCTTACAAAAATTATTTTTAAAAATGCACGTCCTTACAAAAATTAGTTTTTAAAAATCCACGTCCTTACAAAAATTAATTTAAAAACTCCACGTCTTTACAAAAATATTTTTAAAAAATCCAATTCTTAAAAAAAAATTATAGAATCCAAGTCCGTACCAAAATATTTGTAAAAAATCCACTTCATTAAAAATTATTCGTTAAAATCTACTTATTTAAAAAACATTTTAAAAAATCCACGTCCTTGCAAAAATATTTGGAAAAATCCACTTCTTTAAAGAACAATTTATAAAAAATTTACTTCTTTAAAAAATATTTTTAAAAAATCCAAGTTCTTGGAAGAAATATTTAAAAAAATTATTTTAATTTTTTTAAAAATCCACGTACAAGGAAGAATTATTTAAAAATTATTTAAAAAAATTATTTTAATTTTTTTAAAAATCCACGTACATGGAAGAATTATTTAAAAAAATTGTCTTAATAATTTTTAAAAATCCACGTCCTTTCAAAAAATATTTTTAAAAATCCACGTCCTTTCAAAAAATATTTTTAAAAATCCACGTCCTTTCAAAAAATATTTTTAAAAATCCACGTCCTTTCAAAAAATATTTTTAAAAATCCACGTCCTTTCAAAAAATATTTTTAAAAATCCACGTCCTTTCAAAAAATATTTTTAAAAATCCACGTCCTTTCAAAAAATATTTTTAAAAATCCACGTCCTTTCAAAAAATATTTTTAAAAATCCACGTCCTTTCAAAAAATATTTTTAAAAATCCACGTCCTTTCAAAAAATATTTTTAAAAATCCACGTCCTTTCAAAAAATATTTTTAAAAATCCACGTCCTTTCAAAAAATATTTTTAAAAATCCACGCCCTTTCAAAAAATATTTTTAAAAATCCACGTCCTTTCAAAAAATATTTTTAAAAATCCACGTCCTTTCAAAAAATATATTTAAAAATCCACGTCCTTTCAAAAAATATTTTTAAAAATCCACGTCCTTTCAAAAAATATTTTCAAAAATCCACGTCCTTTCAAAAAATATTTTTTAAAATCCACGTCCTTTCAAAAAATATTTTTAAAAATCCACGTCCTTTCAAAAAATATTTTTAAAAATCCAGGTCTTTTCAAAAAATATTTTTAAAAATCCACGTCCTTTCAAAAAATATTTTTAAAAATCCACGTCCTTTCAAAAAATATTTTTAACAAGTAAAAAAGTATCAGTCGGCTTTGCCGACAGAGATATACCCTCAGCATGTGTATATTGAAACAATTTTTTCCCAAAATACGTATGTATTTAGGGGATTTTAAAAATTTTGGGCGTTTGAACAGACAAAAATGTTGATTAGGATTAAAGATTAAAACTTTTGCGGAGGAGATATTAAAAGGAATGGATCGACATTGACCGTTTTGGAAGTGGATCTCCAGCCGCAACATATGGTGCTATAGGGGGATTTAACACTCTTCGGTCTGTTTGCTCAAGAGGTATGGACTTGCCCCTAAAAAAACTTTTACCATCGTAAAAAAGGCAGCGAATGCAAGTTGCTTCAACAAAAATCAAAGTGATTCGATATCAGGTCTTAAAGTGAACTTATCCGAATTTTTGTGTGGGAGGTACCGGATGCAGTTGACAAATATATTCCATATTTGAACCTGATCTATATCTGGTAGATATATTAGGATGTGTAAAGTATAGACCAATTCGGCCACTCCCTTCAAGAGTTACCGTACGAACAATTTTTCCGAACATTTTTGAACTTTTGTGGGGGAGGTACCTTAAGGAGTGGACCGATATGGCTTGTCTTCAAACATAAACTATGTTTGGACAAAATATTACTAAAACCATATTTTGGACCGAATCAGAAGATCCGTTCGAGAGTTATCTTGCGCTCCAACCACCTTACACGGTGTCGTAGGGTTTTTTTGCAACTTTCATGCTATTTTCTCAGGAAGTATGGACTTGCCCCTGATGAAACTTGTACCGTCGTATGGAGGGCAGTGAATACAACTTGCTAAAACAAAAATCAAAGCGATTCGAGAGATGGCCCTAAACTGAATTTTTCCGAAATTTTGTGTGGGAACCTCATATTACTCTGGTAGAAAGTTTACACTATACAAAGTATGGACCAAATCGGTCACTCCCTTCAAGAGTTATCGTGCGCACAAACTTTCCGAACATTTTCGAGCTTTTGTGGGGGAGGTACCGGAAGGAGTGGACCGATGTAGCTCATCTTCGAACTTAAACTAAGTTTGGGCAAAATATTACGAAAGCCAAAATTTTAACCGAATCGGTTCATCCGTTCGAGAGTTATCGTGCGCTCCAGCCAGCAGGACAGACAGACAGACAGACGGACGGACATGGCTAGATCGACTCCAAATTGTCTGAAACACATTTTGTCCAAACATACTTTGGGTCTAAAACCATTATTTCGATGAGGCACATTTTCATCGTATCAAAGTGTATATACCCTCCTTAGCCTAAAGGCTGAGGGTAAAAAAATCCACGTCCTTTCAAAAAATAGTTTTTAAAAATTCACGATCTTTAAAAAAATATTTTTAAAAACCCACGTCCTTTCAAAAAATATTTTTAAAAATCCACGTCCTTTCGAAAAATATTTTTTAAAAATCCACGTCCTTTCAAAAAATATTTTTAAAAATCCACGTCCTTGCAGAAATATTTGTAAAATATCCACTTCTTTAAAAAACATTTTTAAAAATCCACGTCCTTTAAAAAAAACATTTTTAAAAAATCCACGTCCTTGCAGAAATATTTGTAAAATATCCACTTCTTTAAAAAAATATTTTTAAAAATCCACGTCCTTTTAAAAAACATTTTTAAAAAATCCACGTCCTTGCAGAAATATTTGTAAAATATCCACTTCTTTAAAAAAATATTTTTAAAAAATCCACGTCCTTGCAAAATTTTTTAAAAAATCCACGTCCTTACAAAAATTATTTTTAAAAATCTACAACTTTTCAAAAACTATTTTTAAAAAATCCACGTCCTTACACAAATATTTTTAAAGCTCCAATCGCTTAAAACCCCTATTCAAGTAATGATTAATGCGAAAAAAATTTTAGTAAAAAAACACTTTTATGAAAGTATATTCTTTGAAAACCCATTCCACTGTCTTTAGGGAATATCCTTTAGGAATCAGTGAATTTTTGTCCTTGAAAATTGTTCTTTATAAACTCTATATTTATTAATTCTAAACCCCAAAAAACATTCAATTTAAAATCTTAGGCTATTAAAAGTAATTTATTCGCTTCTTTTGAATTTACTTTATGTTATATTTGTGTGCGGCTTAATTTACCATTATTGCAGGACTTAAAATGTCCTTAGACATTTTACATTTTTATAATCACCCTAAGAAGAAGAGGAACGCAGACCATACACAATAAATATCAGTTTTTAATTATTGCATGTCATAGACACACGTTCAACATGTCTTCATGTCTAGAGATACAAGACATAATAAGTATGATATCATTGTATTTATATAATTTATTACGAAGTAAAACATGATGGTGCAACCAACCCTCTTTCTGCTCTCTCACATGTTTTATATTCATATTGAAAATTATTGCAATTAAAATGAAAAATTGTCTGCAAAATATAGAGATAGGCAAGGCGTACATGCATAAATATCATGTACTTGGGTGTTACTCTAGCCACAGCTTTACCTGTCAGTCGGCATGCTTTGGAGGGACGGGGAACATATGGCATTTGAAGTTTAAAGTAATATGGCCTATGAGTTTTATTCCAAATAGTTAACATGATGTGATATTTTTATTTTAACCACAATGTTGTAGACAATTTTAATGGAATGAATAAAGAGTAATTTGAAGAGACATGTGAAATATTTATCTACGAAATAGAGGATATGCCTTGATTAAAATATCTGGTATCATCCGGCGAAGTGAAGAGGGATGATTTTTTAATTGAAGTTAAAGGCCTCAAAGTCCTCTGAACGATTGAGTTTCTAATTTTATATTAATCATATTAATAATTCTGAGGTTAGAAAGGCTTAGATAGTTTGATATCACAATCAACTTTTTTATTTTTAATAGTTTTGTTTTTAAAATTTTTATAGTAAAATTGCTGCACACTTAAAGGACATAAGTTGTAGCAGATCCCCTAATATGTCTTCTTAAATGTTGCAGCCTCAGCTATTCCATCTCAATTCGTTTCATGTTATATAATCCCAATTACTTTGTTTCCTTAAGTATTAAAAATAATCATACGCTCCATAGTCCATAATACAATATGCTCTTCTTTTTTGTTTTAGGTAGCCATTTTATGGACTTTAATTATTGCAAATGACATGTGGCCATCTAGTGGTCGACTTAAACTTAATTTAATTAACTTCTGGACTATATTAAAAAAACCACAAGCCTTTGCTTAACAATTTTTTGTGTGCATTCTATGCGATGTGATTCTGAAAACGTTTTTAATATTTAATAATTTATGGCAACATCTGGTCATTAATTAAAATGTAATGGCATACTTAAAACATTATATATGAAGAGTTTGTTTTTTGGAGCTTAAATGAGTTCATGAAAAACAAAAAGTCGTGACACAATGCAACAAACAGCTAGCACACATAAAACATATAGACATGAGAGGAATACTAATAAATTACTCACACTCAAAAAACGAAAAAAAAGAAAAGAGAACGTTTAAAACAAATTTGTTTTCATAATAATTAATTTGCAATAACAAGAAAAACATGTTGTAGCCAACAACACAAATGTCCATGACATGAAATGTTTAATTTATTTACAATAGGAAAAATTCCATGTATCCTCTTTGACAAGCTTTTATTGTATCCTTACCATCTTCTCTCTCTGTGTGTGTGAGAGTGAAATTCAATACCATGCTGTAGATGTTTGCACTTTCATGATATTTATAGCTGATGATATTGTACGGAAGCATCAATAAAGTATCATTTTCACTTGTATTTAACTAGCAAGACTAATGAATGTCGAAGTTTATGATGATGACAATGCTGTTAATGACCAAATGCCTAAAAGGAAGGCGGAGAAGGAAGTTCTCTGACGATAACAATAATGATGACTACATTGATGTGTTGCTTGCTTGTTAGATGTATTGTCGTGTTGCTTTCATCATTTGTACAACAATGTCTGTGGTTTAACCATAATGACTATTGTCAGAAGACAGACAGACAGACAGAGGAACGTTCATACTTGAAACTTAAATAAATATCATGAGTTTTAAATTTACGGTGGGTAACAATAGAAGTATTAAAATGAGCGCATAAATAAATAGGGTTATTTAAAAAACACACTATATTAGTATATTTCCAATGGAATACTTTGTAGAAAATAATGTTTATCCAGGCCCTTCAAAAAATATTATTTAAAAAGTCCACCTTTTGGGCATAAATATCCTTGAAAAATATTCTTTAAAAAGTCCACATTTGGGCATCAGTTTTAAGCACCATGATCCTTGAAAAATATTTATAAAAAATCTACGTCCTTGAAAAAATATTTATAAAAAATCCACATCCTTAAAAAAAAAAATTTATAAATAAAATATAATTTAAAAAAATTAAGTTTCAGTGTTTTATTTAGAAATGCACTTAAAACTAGGTAATAATTTGTCGCTTAGCTTCAATAAATATATTCTTTCTCATGATGGAATCTCTCAAATAAAACGCTTGCATTTGAATTAAAAATTGCGACAATATTGAGCGGCAAGCGTTTTATTTGAGAGATTCCATCATGAGAAAGAATATATTTATTGAAGCTAAGCGACAAATTATTATCTAGTTTTAAGTGCATTTCTAAATAAAACACTGAAACTTAATTTTTTTAAATTATATTTTATTTTTAACTTTTTAGTAAATAAATTTGTCTGACCACTGAGAACAAAATTAAAGTCAATTTAGGCCGAAAATTTAGATAAAAACTTTAAAATGCCTGAAATCGTGTAGTACCGTTATATAAAGGCTATACCAAAACCTAGACTTATGTCCATAATTTATAATGGGGAAGTTTCTGTACCATTGGGGACTCCAAATGTCAAGTTGCAGCCAATTCTGGCTAAAAATGAAGATAAAATCCTTAAAACACTTGAAATCGGGTGGTGCCACTATATGGGGGGCTATTTCAAAATCTGGACCTATGTCAACAATTTTTGGTGGAGAAGTTTCTGTACCATTGGGGACTCCAAATGCGAAGTTACATGAAGATAAAATCCTTAAAACACTTGAAATCGGGCGGTACCGCTATATGGGGGCTATACCAAAACCTGGACCTATGTCCATAATTTTGAATGGGTACGTTTCTGTATCATTGGAAACCCTAGTTGTCAAAAAACAGCCAATACGGGCTTAAAATGACGATAAAATACCTTAAATCGAGTGGTACCGCTGGATGGGACCTACAGGAAAAAAATGGACCCATATTGGTTTTGGTTTCATATTCATGTATTATCATCCAAATCTGAAAAGTGTACAAAGTTTTAGTTCGATTGGTCAACTACAACTATGTGAAAAATGAGTTACCAGATTTGAAAAGCAAATTAGATAAAAAACTGTAAAACAGGGTAAAAATGGACCAATATTGGTTTTGAATTCATATTCATGTATTGTCATCCATATCTGAAAAGTGTGCAAAGTTTTAGTTCGCTTGGTCAATTACAACTGTGTTAAAAATGAGTTACCAGATTTTAAAAGCATGTAAAATTGAACACTGTACAACACTGTAAAAATGGACCAATATTGGTTTTGATTTCATATTCATGTATTGTCATCTAAATCTGAAAAGTTTGCAAAGTTTTAGTTCGATTGGTCAACTGCAACCGTGTTAAAAATGAGTTACCAGATTTGAAAAGCAAAATACCGGAAATTGGGTGGAACCGTTATATGGGGGCTATAGGAAAAAATGGACCCATATTGATTCTGGTTTTATATTTACGTATTGTCATCTAAATCTGAAATGTGTGCAAAGTTTCACTTCGATTTGTCAACTGCAACTATTTTAAAAATCAGTTACTAGATTTGAAAAGGGGGTTAAGTTAGACACCGTAAAAACACTGTAAGAATGGACCAATATTGGTTTTGATTTCATATTCATGTATTGTCATCCAAATCTGAAATGTGTGCAAATTTTAAGTACGATTGGTCAACTGCAACTGTGTGAACAATTAGTTACCAGATTTGAAAAGCAAATTAGATAAAACACTGCAAAACAGTGTAAAAATGGACCAATATTGGTTTTGATTCCATATTCGTATATTGTCATCCAAATCTGAGAAGTGTGCAAAGTTTTAGTTCGATTGGTCAACTGCAACCGTGTTAAAAATGAGTTACCAGATTTGAACTAAACACACACCGAAGCAAGTTAAATAAAACACTGTAAAAATCCACGTCCTTGAAAAAATATTTATAAAAAATCCACATCCTTAAAAAAAATTATAAAAAATCCACGTCCTTGAAAAAATATTTATAAAAAATCCACATCCTTTAAAAAATATTTATAAAAAATCCACGTCCTTGAAAAAATATTTATAAAAAATCCACATCCTTAAAAAAATATTTATAAAAAATCCACGTCCTTGAAAAAATATTTATAAAAAATCCACATCCTTAAAAAATATTTATAAAAAATCCACGTCCTCAAAACAATTTTTATAAAAAATCCATGTCCTAGAAAAAATATTTATAAAAAATCCACGTCCTTAAAAATATCCAATAATTATAAAAAAACATTGAAGAAATATTTATAAAAAAACCAACTCCTTAAAAATAATTATAAAAAAACCTTGAAGAAATATTTATAAAAAAACCTTGAAGAAATATTTATAAAAAAACCTTGAAGAAATATTTATAAAAAATCCACGTCCTTAAAAAAATATTTATAAAAAATCCACGTCCTTAAAAAATATTTATAAAAAATCCACGTCCTTAAAAAAATATTTATAAAAAATCCACGTCCTTAAAAAAATATTTATAAAAACTCCACGTCCATGAAAAAATATTTATAAAAACTCCACGTCCTTGAAAAAATATTTATAAAAACTCCACGTCCTTGAAAAAATATTTTTAAAAGCTCCACGTCCTTGAAAAAATATTTATAAAAACTCCACGTCCTTAAAAAAATATTTATAAAAAATCCACGTCCTTAAAAAAATATTTATAAAAAATCCACGTCCTTAAAAAAAATATTTATAAAAAATTCACGTCCTTAAAAAAATATTCATAAAAAATCCACGTACTTGAAAAAATATTTATAAAATATTCACGTCCTTGAAAAAATTTTTATAAAAACTGCACGTCCTTAAAAATATTAAAAATAAAATCCTCATTAAAAAAAATTATAAAAAATCCATGTCCTTGAAAAAATATTTGTAAAAACTCCACGTCCTTGAAAAAATATTTTTAAAAACTCCACGTCCTTGAAAAAATATTTATAAAAACTCCACGTCCTTGAAAAAATATTTAAACAAATCCACGTACTTGAAAAGAATATTTATAAAAAAATCCACGTCCTTGAAAAAATATTTATAAAAAAATCCACGTCCTTAAGAAAATATTTATAAAAAATCCACGTTCTTAAAAAAACATTTATAAAAAATCCACGTCCTTAAAAAAATATTTATAAAAAACCCACGTCCTTGAAAAAATATTTATGAAAAATCCAACTCCTTAAAAATAATTATAAAAAAACCTTGAAGAAATATTTATAAAAAATCCACGTCTTAAAAAAATATTTATAAAAAAACCACGTCCTTAAAAAAATCTTTATAAAAAATCCACGTCCTTAAAAAAATATTTATGAAAAATCCACGTCCTTAAAAAATATTTATAAAAAATCCACGTCCTTAAAAAAATATTTATAAAAAATGCACGTCCTTAAAAAAATATTTATAAAAAATGCACGTACTTAAAAAAATATTTATAAAATATTCACGTCCTTGAAAAAATTTTTATAAAAACTCCACGTCCTTAAAAATATTAAAAATAAAATCCTCCTCATTAAAAAAATATTATAAAAAATCCATGTCCTTGAAAAAATATTTATAAAAAATCCACGTCCTTAAAAAAATATTTATAAAAAATCCACGTCCTTAAAAAATATTTATAAAAAATCCACGTCCTTAAAAAAATATTTATAAAAAATCCACGTCCTTAAAAAAATATTTATAAAAAATCCACGTCCTTAAAAAAATATTTATAAAAAATCCACGTCCTTAAAAAATATTTATAAAAAATCCACGTCCTTAAAAAAATATTTATAAAAAATCCACGTCCTTGAAAAAATATTTATAAAAAATCCACGTCCTTGAAAAAATGTTTATAAAAAATCCACATCCTTGAAAAATATTTATAAAAAATCCACGTCCTTGAAAAAATATTTATAAAAAATCCACGTCCTTGAAAAAATATTTATAAAAAATCCACGTCCTTGAACAAATATTTATAAAAAATCCACGTCCTTGAAAAAATATTTATAAAAAATCCACGTCCTTGAAAAAATATTTATAAAAAATCCACGTCCTTGAAAAAATATTTATAAAAAAACAACGTCCTTGAAAAAATTATTTATAAAAACTCCACGTCTTGAAAAATATTTATAAAAACTCCACGTCCTTAAAAAAATATTTATAAAAAATCCAGGTCCTTGAAAAAATTTTTACACAAAATCCACATCCTTTAAAAAATATTTATAAAAAATCCACGTCCTTGAAAAAATATTTATAAAAAATCCACATCCTTAAAAAAATATTTATAAAAAATCCACGTCCTTGAAAAAATATTTATAAAAAATCCACATCCTTAAAAAATATTTATAAAAAATCCACGTCCTCAAAACAATTTTTATAAAAAATCCATGTCCTAGAAAAAATATTTATAAAAAATCCACGTCCTTAAAAATATCCAATAATTATAAAAAAACCTTGAAGAAATATTTATAAAAAAACCTTGAAGAAATATTTATAAAAAAACCTTGAAGAAATATTTATAAAAAATCCACGTCCTTAAAAAAATATTTATAAAAAATCCACGTCCTTAAAAAAATATTTATAAAAAATCCACGTCCTTAAAAAAATATTTATAAAAAATCCACGTCCTTAAAAAAATATTTATAAAAACTCCACGTCCATGAAAAAATATTTATAAAAACTCCACGTCCTTGAAAAAATATTTATAAAAACTCCACGTCCTTGAAAAAATATTTTTAAAAGCTCCACGTCCTTGAAAAAATATTTATAAAAACTCCACGTCCTTAAAAAAATATTCATAAAAAATCCACGTACTTGAAAAAATATTTATAAAATATTCACGTCCTTGAAAAAATTTTTATAAAAACTGCACGTCCTTAAAAATATTAAAAATAAAATCCTCATTAAAAAAAATTATAAAAAATCCATGTCCTTGAAAAAATAATTGTAAAAACTCCACGTCCTTGAAAAAATATTTTTAAAAACTCCACGTCCTTGAAAAAATATTTATAAAAACTCCACGTCCTTGAAAAAATATTTAAACAAATCCACGTACTTGAAAAAAATATTTATAAAAAAATCCACGTCCTCGAAGAAATATTTATAAAAAAATCCACGTCCTTAAGAAAATATTTATAAAAAATCCACGTTCTTAAAAAAACATTTATAAAAAATCCACGTCCTTAAAAAAATATTTATAAAAAACCCACGTCCTTGAAAAAATATTTATGAAAAATCCAACTCCTTAAAAATAATTATAAAAAAACCTTGAAGAAATATTTATAAAAAATCCACGTCTTAAAAAAATATTTATAAAAAAACCACGTCCTTAAAAAAATCTTTATAAAAAATCCACGTCCTTAAAAAAATATTTATGAAAAATCCACGTCCTTAAAAAATATTTATAAAAAATCCACGTCCTTAAAAAAATATTTATAAAAAATCCACGTCCTTAAAAAAATATTTATAAAAAATGCACGTCCTTAAAAAAATATTTATAAAAAATCCACGTCCTTAAAAAAATATTTATAAAAAATCCACGTCCTTAAAAAAATATTCATAAAAAATCCACGTACTTAAAAAAATATTTATAAAATATTCACGTCCTTGAAAAAATTTTTATAAAAACTCCACGTCCTTAAAAATATTAAAAATAAAATCCTCCTCATTAAAAAAATATTATAAAAAATCCATGTCCTTGAAAAAATATTTATAAAAAATCCACGTCCTTAAAAAAATATTTATAAAAAATCCACGTCCTTAAAAAATATTTATAAAAAATCCACGTCCTTAAAAAAATATTTATAAAAAATCCACGTCCTTAAAAAAATATTTATAAAAAATCCACGTCCTTGAAAAAATATTTATAAAAAATCCACGTCCTTGAAAAAATGTTTATAAAAAATCCACATCCTTGAAAAATATTTATAAAAAATCTACGTCCTTGAAAAAATATTTATAAAAAATCCACGTCCTTGAAAAAATATTTATAAAAAATCCACGTCCTTGAACAAATATTTATAAAAAATCCACGTCCTTGAAAAAATATTTATAAAAAATCCACGTCCTTGAAAAAATATTTATAAAAAATCCACGTCCTTGAAAAAATATTTATAAAAAAACAACGTCCTTGAAAAAATTATTTATAAAAACTCCACGTCTTGAAAAATATTTATAAAAACTCCACGTCCTTAAAAAAATATTTATAAAAAATCCAGGTCCTTGAAAAAATTTTTACACAAAATCCACGTACTTGAAAAAATATTTATAAAAAATTCACATCCTTGAAAAAATATTTATAAAAAATCCACGTCCTTGAAAAAAATATTTATAAAAAATCCACGTCCTTGAAAAAATATTTATAAAAAATCCACGTTCTTGAAAAAACATTTATAAAAATCCACGTCCTTGAAAAAATATTTATAAAAGTCCACGTCCTTGAAAAAATATTTATAAAAAATCCACGTCCTTGAAAAATATTTATAAAAAATCCACGTCCTTCAAAAAATATATACAAAAAATCTAAGTACTTGAAAAAAATTTATATAAAATTCACGTCCTTAAAAAAATTTTATAAAAACTCCACGTCCTTGAAAAGTTTTTATAAAAAATCCACGTCCATGAAAAAATATTTATAAAAACTCCACGTCCTTGAAATAATATTTATAAAAAATCCTCGTCCATGAAAAAATATTCATAAAAACTCCACGTCCTTGAAAACATATTTATAAAAACTCCACGTCCTTGAAAACATATTTATAAAAACTCCACGTCCTTGAAACAATATTTATAAAAAAACACGTCCTTGAAAAAATATTTATAAAAACTCCACGTCCTTGAAACAATATTTATAAAAAAACACGTCCTTGAAAAAATATTTATAAAAAAACACGTCCTTGAAAAAATATTTATAAAAAATCCACGTCCTTAAAACAATAATTATAAAAAATCCACGTCTTCGAAAAATGTTTAAAAAAAATGAAGTCCTTGAAAAAATATTTTCAAAAAATCCACATCCATGAAAAAATATTCTTAAAAAATTCCTCGTCTTTGAACAAATATTCTTTAAACATTTAACGACCTTGAAAAAATATTCTTTAAAAAACCACGTTTAATGAAAGTCCTTGCACAAATATTCTTTAAAAATTCACATTTATTGCGTTGAATGTCCCTGTCAAAATAATCCTTAAAAATTAACGTATATTGGGTTGAAGGTCCTTGCAAAATATTTTTTAAAAAAATCCACTTTTAAAGATATGGAAGTCCTAGCAAAAATATTCTTTAAAAATCCACGTTTATAGGCATGAAGGTCTTTGCAAAATATTCTTCCAAATATTCTATCCACTCTTATTGGTATGAAGGTCCTTGCAAAAATATTCTTTAAAAATACACCTTTGTAAGTATGAAGGCCGCTGCAAAATTTGTTTAAATCACCATTTGTAGGTATAAAAATATTATATTTTTACAGTGTTTTATTTAACTTGCTTCGGTGTGTGTTTAGTTCAAATCTGGTAACTCATTTTTAACACGGTTGCAGTTGACCAATCGAACTAAAACTTTGCACACTTCTCAGATTTGGATGACAATATACGAATATGGAATCAAAACCAATATTGGTCCATTTTTACACTGTTTTGCAGTGTTTTATCTAATTTGCTTTTCAAATCTGGTAACTAATTGTTCACACAGTTGCAGTTGACCAATCGTACTTAAAATTTGCACACATTTCAGATTTGGATGACAATACATGAATATGAAATCAAAACCAATATTGGTCCATTCTTACAGTGTTTTTACGGTGTCTAACTTAACCCCCTTTTCAAATCTAGTAACTGATTTTTAAAATAGTTGCAGTTGACAAATCGAAGTGAAACTTTGCACACATTTCAGATTTAGATGACAATACGTAAATATAAAACCAGAATCAATATGGGTCCATTTTTTCCTATAGCCCCCATATAACGGTTCCACCCAATTTCCGGTATTTTGCTTTTCAAATCTGGTAACTCATTTTTAACACGGTTGCAGTTGACCAATCGAACTAAAACTTTGCAAACTTTTCAGATTTAGATGACAATACATGAATATGAAATCAAAACCAATATTGGTCCATTTTTACAGTGTTGTACAGTGTTCAATTTTACATGCTTTTAAAATCTGGTAACTCATTTTTAACACAGTTGTAATTGACCAAGCGAACTAAAACTTTGCACACTTTTCAGATATGGATGACAATACATGAATATGAATTCAAAACCAATATTGGTCCATTTTTACCCTGTTTTACAGTTTTTTATCTAATTTGCTTTTCAAATCTGGTAACTCATTTTTCACATAGTTGTAGTTGACCAATCGAACTAAAACTTTGTACACTTTTCAGATTTGGATGATAATACATGAATATGAAACCAAAACCAATATGGGTCCATTTTTTTCCTGTAGGTCCCATCCAGCGGTCGATTTAAGGTATTTTATTGTCATTTTAAGCCCGTATTGGCTGTTTTTTGACAACTAGGGTTTCCAATGATACAGAAACGTACCCATTCAAAATTATGGACATAGGTCCAGGTTTTGGTATAGCCCCCATATAGCGGTACCGCCCGATTTCAAGTGTTTTAAGGATTTTATCTTCATGTAACTTCGCATTTGGAGTCCCCAATGGTACAGAAACTTCTCCACCAAAAATTGTTGACATAGGTCCAGATTTTGAAATAGCCCCCATATAGTGGCACCACCCGATTTCAAGTGTTTTAAGGATTTTATCTTCATTTTTAGCCAGAATTGGCTGCAACTTGACATTTGGAGTCCCCAATGGTACAGAAACTTCCCCATTATAAATTATGGACATAAGTCTAGGTTTTGGTATAGCCTTTATATAACGGTACTACACGATTTCAGGCATTTTAAAGTTTTTATCTAAATTTTCGGCCTAAATTGACTTTAATTTTGTTCTCAGTGGTCAGACAAATTTATTTACTAAAAAGTTAAAAATAAAATATAATTTAAAAAAATTAAGTTTCAGTGTTTTATTTAGAAATGCACTTAAAACTAGATAATAATTTGTCGCTTAGCTTCAATAAATATATTCTTTCTCATGATGGAATCTCTCAAATAAAACGCTTGCCGCTCAATATTGTCGCAATTTTTAATTCAAATGCAAGCGTTTTATTTGAGAGATTCCATCATGAGAAAGAATATATTTATTGAAGCTAAGCGACAAATTATTATCTAGTTTTAAGTGCATTTCTAAATAAAACACTGAAACTTAATTTTTTTAAATTATATTTTATAATAAAATTAAAAAATCTAAGTTTTTTTTGTGATAAAAGTCCTTGCTAAAATATTCTTTAAAAAGCGACGTTGATTGGAATAAAAGTATTTGCTTAAATATTATTTAAAAAATACGTTTATTGGGATGGAGGTCCTTGCTGAAATATTCTTCAAAAATCCATGTTTACCTGAAGGTGCTTGCAAAAATAAAACCCACCTTTTTGGGTTGATCCTTTGCAAAAAATTCTTGCAACATTTTTTTTTAAATCCACGTTTATTGTTAAGATGAACCATCCAAGAATTTTTTTAAAATCGATGTTTATTCATAAGATTATCCTTAATTGATTTTCCTTTAAAAATCCATGTTTATTGTTGAGATTATCCTTGCAAGAATTTTTCATTAAAAATCCACGTTTTTGTTGAGATTAGCCTTGCAAAAATATTCTTAAAAAATCCATGTTTATTGTCGAGATTATCCTTGCAAAAATATTCTCTAAAAATCCACGTTTATTGTTGAGATTATCCTTGCAAAAATATTCTTTAAAAATCCACGTTTATTGTTGAGATTATCCTTGCAAAAATATTCTTTAAAAATCCACGTTTAATGTTAAGATTATCCTTGCAAAAATATTTTTTAAAATTCCCCATTTTGTGTTGAGATTGTCCTTGCAAAAATATTCTTTAAATATCCAGGTTTGCGGGGATGATGGTTCATGGAAAAATATTCTTTAAATCCTCTTTAATTTTTGCTGGCCCCCGAAAAACTCCTTTAAAATCCGATATTTTGTTCTGATGCTCCTGGAAGAATAGTACGAGTATGTAAGAATCCAAATTTTTGGATTTTTGTTTTTTAATTAATTCTTTTTTAAACATCAATCATGTCCATTTTGCCCTTACTTATGTTAAATAATATATCTCTTCAATTTCTCCCCCTTCCATGTGATGTTTATTTTTTGAAAACGTGAAGTTTTCAACCACATCTGTTGTAACCCAACTCCTAATGTTGGCTATATGTTGACATCAAATTCTAAGGCCATAATATGCATGACTCTTTTCAAGGCAACAATGGACAACATGTAACACTCCCCTCCCCTCTTAATGCCTCGACTAAAAACCTGTTTGTTAGCCATAATAAATATCGTAATACTAGAAAGGCCTATAGCCTTTTATTTGATGATGATGGCACTTACACAAGTGTCTTTAGCCAGACGACAAATAGCTCACACATACGAGTTCGATTTCGATTTCTCTCCACCTTGTTGTTGTTGTTGGCATCATTGTTGTTATTCTAAGTTGTAAATGGATGAGTTTTTATTGTTGCCAATATTATTAGACAGCAGCAACAACAACGAAATGTCATTGTCAGTGTTTATAAGGTAATGACAATGGAGTGCAACAATAGATATCCAATATCTCCTCAACGGCTAAGCAGGCAGGCTATTGTAATCATGTAGGTATGTGCCGAGCCGAGTACATGTCTAAAAGACCAGACTAGACTGACTCGACAAAATATTACTCTTTCTTTGAGTAATGAAAGGCGAAAGTTTGCCATTTTTGTGTGTGCTTTACATTGTATTGCCGTACTTGTTGTTGTCAATGACATTTATTGCCCCTTTTTTGAGTTGAAATTAAATTCTTGAAGACAATAAGAGGATATAATGGATTGATGGGCGGTACAATTCTCTGTGTAACAATAAATTTATTGCATGGAACCAATAACAATGGTTGTGAGGAGTATGTATTTTCTATAGGAGAGAAGAATCGAAACAAGGAGAGTGGAGTTTTAAATACCAGGCTTCAGTAATGGTACCTGAACAAGAAAAAGTGACTGGCCAATATTGCTGAACTTGAACACTCGTCGGGCCTTAAGAGTCTGCTTTGCTGGGAACAGCATGCAAATCGTCTGATCCGCTTATCCTGGCGTTCTATGTAGATGTTAATATTGGAAGCATCCTATCTTCCTTGCCAGAGTTTAATATCAGGACGACCATGCCTACTTTAGAAGAATGTGGGCTGCTAAGAACAGTTTAGCATTGCTATAGATAGCTTTCCCATCTGAGCCTAAGGCTCATCATCCAATGATAGCCCGTTTTGGATGAAATTTATCACATCGCGTTAAGCTTTGTTTTTTAGCTCTAAGGTTCTTCTTAGATTTTTGTATTGGAAACATCCTATATCAGGCTAACCGAGCCTACTTTAAAATAATGTGGGCTGCTAAGAACAGTTTAGCATTGCTATTTATAACTTAGTCATTACAATTGGATTTCCTGTTTTGAATCAAATTTATCACATCGCGTTTATGTGTTGTTTTTTAGGATTTTTTCAAGGACTTTCGCGTAACAAGAGTTAATTTAAAAAAATATTTACCAAAAATATCTCAAAGTTCCAATCCCTCCGACGTTTTCTATAATAGTAATTGTGAGTAAAATATTTGCTACCCTTGCCTTCCCCTGCTAGGTGTAATATTTAGTTATGACTATCATGCTTTAATGAGATATCTATGAAGCGAAACTAGAAAAATTATAGCAATACCCCTTCGGCTACACTATGGGTTTTTATTAAAAACTTCCTTCCATAATTATGTGGAAATTGAAAGGAAAAACGTTTTTAATGGCTTCAACTTATATGTGTGTCTACAGCCTAACTGTGTGTGGGTGTGTGTGTGTGTGTGTGCGCCTAGCTACCAGATATAAATTCACAACGTTCACAAACAACAATTCTCTCCATGGCGGCGGATGATGTGGCAAAAAGCAGTGTTAATGAGTTTGCCAAAGGCATAATTTTCCCCCGAAAACAGATTTGCTGTTGCTACTGCTACTAAGTAACGTGACCTCCATGCACAGGCATACCATTAGTGGTTTATAGAGACATTTTTAGTTTTTTCCTCTCTCTACAAAATTGCTAAAATTTTTCCTTAGGCTTTGCAATTTTTGTTTAATTATTATTAAGTGAAATATTTTCTCGCTTTTTTTTTGGTTGCTGAATTAATTATTTTTCTCTGTTATTTCATTACAGCTAACCTTTGCTGAGCTACAACAACAACAACAACAGCAGCATCAACAACAAACTGAGCCTCAGGTACCACCACCACCGGCTCCCTTATCGACTTTACCCTCCAGAGTCAATGCCCAACTGTTGGCAGCAAATGCCAATCCGAACAGCAACAACAACGAGGGAAATACTTTAGCATCTGCCTCTGTGGCCCATAGTACATTGCCAACCCAGCCAGTTGGGGTCCATGCATCACAGACCACACAAACTTTACAGCAGCAGCAACAACAACAAAATCAGCATCAGAAAAAATCACATACTCAACGTAGCCAGACACAGCAACGTTTACCACATCCGTCGTCAACGGCTGTTGTAATAACTGCCTCCGCAAATAACAATTCTACCCTTAATTGTAGTGCAGCAGTAGGAACAGCAGCAGCAGCAGCAGCAGGAGGAGGAGCAGTTAGTGCATCTGCTGCCCCCTTACCACCACCCTTACCCTCTGGCCTAACCTCTACCATACATAGTCATACTTCGGCCATTAAACAGGCATCCGTCAAACTTATTGAAGGTTATTCCGACCCAAAAGATACTAAACGCCACAAAAAAGTCTATCACAAGAAGGCCAAAAGGAGAGCTCAAACTAAACGTCCTTCCTCACAACAACAATCACAAACGTTACAACAGCAAACTAAACAACAACAACAGCAGCAGCAACAACCGACTGGCAATAATCCGCAAACATTAACAACTCCTCACAGCAAGGAGAAAGATAAACGCAGCAATTACAGCTCAGGTGAGTATGGGGTTAGGAAATGGCCTTTTCTGGCCAACCAAACAAAAACAAGCAACAAAAGAGGAATCAATCAATTGTCCAACCCCTTCCTCCACAAAAATAAAATCCTTCATCATTCGTCTCTCTTGGACTGGTCCTATGACCAGTTGCAAACAATTGGCAATTAGTTACACATGGGATCCACAGATTATTCCTACTTTTTTACACTCCCTTTCTTTGGTTTTTTTGTTATCCTTCTTTGGCTTTTTGCCATCTGGTAGCAGGGTAATGAGAGCCTCATACCAGCCACCTAATTTCCATGTTTGCCCAGTTGAGCTCAATGGCTTTATAAACTCTTTAACAAAGTTTGTTTCAAACCACGTTAATCAACTTTCACTTAACCATTAACAACTGCAGCAAATAAATTACATTTGCCCGGCTGGCTGGCTTTGGGCTTGGAAATTTAATTATTTTTCCTGCTCAACACTTGGGTGTGATGTTTGGCCAAGCATGAAATGGAGTTTTATTTGAATTGAGTTTGCATTATTTAGGCAGGAAAGCAATAAACTAATACCTTTCTCTTTTCCTCTCATTCTTCTTTTCTCATGTATACTGTCAACAGATTCTTCAGCACCGAAATCCTCCGATGATGAAGACGACGACAATCAATCTGTTAAAGTTCCTGACTTGAATTCACCAGATAGCATTTCGGATGATTTGGTAAAGCCACTACCCTCAACAACGAATCGCAGCCCTCGTAAACTAACCACATCTCAATCGGAATACGGCAGCAAACGGAATCCCTCACCCTACTACTATTCCGACCTACTCAAGGCCAAAGATTCTGCAACCACTGGCTCCACCCAAGCCCTAACTGACAAGGAGGCCAAACTAAAAAGTCGTCAATCCACTGTCTCGGAACCACCACCACCCATAAGCCAACTGTATGCCCAACCGGGACAACCTTATCGCAAAAGCACCAGTTTAGATGTACCACCCGAACACACCGAACAGGAGCGTGAGGAACAAGAAGACGAATTTGATATAACTGAACCCACAACAACCACCAATACAGTATTACCGGCTGCCGAAGATTCAGCTAAACGTTACTCCTTTACCGAAGACGGGGTACACATAATACGTTGTGACTCCCCCTCCACCACCACCTCGGAAGAATCCGATTGCAGTGAATGTTTGAAACGACGTGAATGGCATGCTAGAGCCTTAGCTTTGGTACGCAAAACCTGTAACGTCCAACC
Source organism: Musca autumnalis (assembly GCF_047663935.1). NCBI lineage: Eukaryota > Metazoa > Arthropoda > Insecta > Diptera > Muscidae > Musca > Musca autumnalis. The sequence goes on along the minus strand of NW_027411866.1, from coordinate 6,946,536 downwards.
GTTGATACCGGCAGCCGCAGATTACGGCAACATTTGTCAAGAAGCTTCGGAAGATTTGAATTGTGGCAACTTCCCCGATACGACACCGTCAATGCCACCGCATAGACTGCTAGGACCGGCTGCAGTTTGTGCCTGTGTTGCTCCATCTATTGGCGACGATATAGATGAGTATTTCCGGCCACGCAGCATTTTCTATGTCCATCCTCATGGGGTACATGAGTGTGATGACTGTGCTCCGGACTCCAAGAATCTAAATCACAACAGTTCGCGCAGCATTCTCGACTCGAGTAGTTTGGCCCAATCCGATAACGCCTTGGACGAGGTTAACTCCACGGTAGGTGAACTTGAAGACGACATGTCGGGCCGTAGCAGACAAATCTATGAGACCGCATTTGATTGTAAAATAGCCAAGTCGGATGATGATTTGGATGAAGTGGATCGCATTACCAATCACTCAGTGTTGCTACAGCTCAACAACGGCAATGGGCCACCAGCCACCACCAACAAGCCTGAATCGCGTAACTCTAAGGCCCACAAGAGCCGCCTGGATGGCAAACGGCTAAAAAACTCTAAAAATCAAGCCATCCAAGATCAGGCCTCCAATTCCGGAGGTAATAACAGCGGCAGTGGCTCTCCTCTGACCGTCGGTTCGGCCAATCGCAGCACAGACCAAATATTGGCCTCCAATATTTCCGGCCTTTCCTCAGACTTGAACAATGTCCACATCAGAGAACCTGAAGTGGATCAACAAAACAATCCTACAACGTCCAGCTCGCAGTTGCCTATGCGTGGCTATACACCATCGCCTCCATCCACAGCGCCACTGCCCATGAAGTTTCCCGGCAAACATGAGCGTTTTTTTATGAACAGCATACGAAGTGCACCCAACCTGCCATCATCGAATCCGGCCCATCCACGTTTGCGCGACCTACGTCTTCCACTGCAATCGAATCTGGGGCGTCAGCATCAGGCCACAATATCCTCGCTGGCCACCAGCAATGAGAATAGTCTCAACGATAGTGCTTATGTAAATCCACCATCTTCCATTATACACCAACAACAACAGCAGCAGCAACAACAACAACAACAACAGCAACACAATAACACTCACAGTCACAGTCATCATCATCTATCATCCTCATTGCACCACCAGCAGGGTGGCACGAATAATATTAGCGGTGGCAGCTCTAGATCCCGCAGCCGACCTCGCTCCTTTGTTCTAGAGTCGGGGCGGGTACTGGAGCTGCGCAAAAGCCATGCCTCGTCCTCTTCCCACCATCACCACCACCACCATGTTGGCAATGGCAGTCGCAGGACGCATAATTACTCCTCGACCGAAAGCATAGCAACATCGAGTAGTGGTGGCAGCATGGAATCGTTACGCTCGAGCACGAGCGAAGGCAATCGTAGCACATCCAGTTCAGAGTCAAGGCACTCGACCTCGTTGAGTTCACATAGCTCTGAATCTGGTAGCTCGAGTGTGGCTTTTCCCCTGAGAGCACCCGTGGTAATACATTCCAAATTGCATATCCTTAGTCCCATATCAGACAAATCCTCACAAGAACCGGCCTCAGAATTGTCTGAACAGAATAAGACACAAAATGTAACGCCAGAAGATAATGCAGGGGCCTCCCTGACACAACAGCAGCAGTTGCAGCAGCAACAACAGGCCCAACAGGATAGAGAAAATATGCGACCCACACCTCAGCTACAAATTGATGCCCTCAAGAAACGAAGACCACCGGCCAATAAGACGTTAATGCAACTAACCGATGAAATCTTGGGTTCCGATAGTGGTATCTCTCTGCATTCTCGGGAGGATGGTAAACCGTTAATGGGTTTGCAAAAATTCACCTTGCCCACTTTGAATTTCCCACCCAATGATAAGGGTAACAATACACACAGTGATATAAGTGCCGTGGGTGCCATGAGTAATAGTGTGGGCCTGCCACAGGATTTACGAGATCTTCCATTCGATATGCCAAAACTCAGAAGGAGAAAAACCTTGCAGCAGGTAAGTTTATGATGTGAGAGCAAAAAAAGTATATTGATTATCTTGTTTTGTTTCAGGATGCCTGTACCTCTGGCAGTGCCACCTCTGTGGACTTGGGTGATTTGCCATTTGACATGCCGAAACTGAGAAGACGCCTAAGAGCCAACCAAGCTGAAATAAATAATCTTATGATGCACAGTACTGAATCAAGCGGCATATCGCAGGCTTCCTCCAGTCATTCGATGAGAGATGACAATAAAACTGGCATGAAGTTGGGTGAGTAACAGGACTTGGGCCTCACTTCCAATAAATAAGCTGGATGCTTCAATTGATTATGTTTGATATCGGAAGTTTTTGTAGCTTATCATCACAGAGGATGTTTCAATTGATGCTGAGAAAAAATGATTTTCTAGTTTACATCGCTAGCTATAATCATTTCACTTTATGGCTGGCATTGATTCCATTCCATCCATCCATCGGCACTGTACTGTACAGTAAACACACACAGAAATCGCTCTGTCAATCTAAAATCAATGTAAAAAATAAGACTGATTAAACCAGGACATGTGGTTGCCCACAAATACAACAATTGAAATAGTTTCTATTCATGCTTGCTCAAATCTTTTTCTAATGGAAATATGCTGGCAAATATCCCTCAGAGTTGCCTTTTACATCGTTTTTTTTTTCAATTAACCTCATTCCACATGAACACCTTTCTCATGTATTAAACGGATGATGTATTAGCAGTAATAGTTTTATGTTAGCATGGAATGAGAAACAGCGAACATACTTATGGACGAGCTGAAGGGAATATCAAAAGAAGAACTGAAGACTAGCTAAAAAAGCGAAAGGTTATATTTATAGACAATATGAGGGATTCTCTGTACACGCGTTGAAGGGTGTTGTCATATACGAGCTTAAGGGAACTCTTTTAGATGAGCTGAACATAGATCTTTGAGGGCTTTTCATTGATTAGCGAAATGTAATATTTACAGACGAGACGAGACAACGTTTCAATTCATTCTTTTCAAGACCCCTTCAGAGGATCTTTATTCTATGGAAGATCCCTACAGAGGTTTTATATTCTAGAGAAGATCCCTATATATGACTTATATTCTACAGAACAGCCATACAAAGGACTCATATTCTTTAGAAAACCTTACATACAGTATCGGCCAAAACTAAAGCACCCCCTCAGTACATATTTTTAAAATGAAATTTTTTTTAAGAAAACAAAGTTGTAATTTGTATTTGTATTTTTCGTTTTCTTTATTTATATCCATATTAATAGAAAACACAATCAGAATGTATTCAGAATGTAATAAACAAAAGTTAAAATTCAAAAATCATTTTAGGTCGAAAATGTAATCGGACAAAACTAAAGCACCCCCCTATTTGAAGTATAACAAAAACCATTGAAATCATATTTCGTTGGGCCTCCTCTATTCTGGATGACACAATCACATCTTTTAGACATAAAGGATTCTAAATAATTAATTATTGCAGGCGAAATAATTGATTTTCGGAAAATTTAGCTTAAATCCTCAAAATACTGAAAATCGGAACTTATCGCTATATGGGGGCTATACCCAAACGTGGACCTAGGACAACGATCTTTGGTGGATAGGTTTTGTGACCACTAGGAACCCTAAGTACCAAATTACAGCTAATTTAGTGGGGAAATATGGCTTAAAAATTCAAAATACCGAAGATCGGAAGGTACCGCTATAAGGATGCTATACCAAAACATTACCCGATATTGTTTATATCCATTTAAAAAAGATACTACAGCCTCTTCTGTTCAAATACAAAATCGCTTAAGTTTAAAAATTAGCAAAAGAACGATTCACAAAAGAACGGTAGACGTCGGCTTATTCAGTCGACGACGACCAACAAGCAATATTTAGGATTTAACAGTTGCCCACTTGGTACACGTCTTTTACCATCTGAATACATTAAATTAAATATAGCTTCATCGGAAAATAGCAGTATCCTCCATTTTCTAATCCAATTCACTTTTAGTCGATATTAAAGGTTTCTTGCTGGTCGTCGACTGAATAAGTCGACGTCTACCGTTCTTTTGTGAATCGTTCTTTTTCTAATTTTTAAACTTAAGCGATTTTGTATTTCACCAGAGGAGGCTGTAGTATCATTTTCGGATGGATATGAACAATATCGGGTAATGTTTTGGTATAGCATCGTTATAGCGGTACCTTCCGATCTTCGGAATTTTGAATTTTTAAGCCATATTTCCCCACTAAATTAGCTGTAATTTGGTACTTAGGGTTCCTAGTGGTCACAAAACATATCCACCAAAGATCGTTGTCCTAGGTCCACGTTTGGGTATAGCCCCCATATAGCGATAAGTTCGGATTTTCAGTATTTTGAGGATTTAAGCTAAATTTTCCGAAAATCAATTATTTCGCCTGCAATAATTAATTATTTAGAATCCTTTATGTCTAAAAGATGTGATTGTGTCATCCAGAATAGAGGAGGCCCAACGAAATATTGATTTCAATGGTTTTTGTTATACTTCAAATAGGGGGGTGCTTTAGTTTTGTCCGGTTACATTTACGACCTAAAATGATTTTTGAATTTTAACTTTTGTTTATTACATTCTGAATACATTCTGATTGTGTTTTCTATTAATATGGATATAAATAAAGAAAATGAAAAATACAAATAAAAATTACAACTTTGTTTTCTTAAAAAAATTTTCATTTTAAAAATATGTACTGAGGGGGTGCTTTAGTTTTGGCCGATACTGTAGGTATTATATTTTATAGAAGACCCCTAAAGAGGACTTCAACTCTATCAAAGAATTCTACCTCTTATGTCTAAGAAATAGGGCCATTACTATGTTCTATTCTGTAGGAGACCCTTACAGAAGTTTTCTATTCCGCTTGAGTGGTCTTCAGTTGTATAAAAGAATACAGAGGTCTTATTTTCTATAGATGACCCGTAGAGAGGGTCAATACAAGACCCCTACAACAGTCTTCTGATCTATAATATATTCCTCCAGAGGTTTTATATCCTGTATGAGATACCCAAAAAAGTTGTCTGTTACATAGAAGACCCTTACAGATTTCTTCTATTCTACATTAGATCCCTACAGAGGTCTTCTATACTATAGAAAACCCCTACAGAGGACTTCTATTCTACAGAAGACCCCTTCTTTTCTATATAAGACCCCTACAAAAGTCTTCTATTGTATAGAAGACCACTACAGAATGTTTCTACTCTATAGAGCACCCCAACAGAGGTCTTCTACTCTATAGAGCACCCCTACAGAGGTCTTCTACTCTATATAACACCCCTTCAGAGCTCTTATATTCTATACAAGACCCTTACAGAGGTCTTCTATTCTAGAGAAGACCTCTACAGTGGTCTTCTATTCTATAGAAGACACCTACAGAGCCTTTCGATTCTATAGAAGAACCCTACAGAGGGTTTCTATTCTATAGAAGACACCTATAGAGATCTTCTATTTTATAGAAGACCCCTACATAGGTGTTCTACTTTATAGAAAACCCCTACAGAGGTTTTCTACTCTATAGAAACCCCTACAGAGGTCTTCTATTCTATTGAAGGCACCTACAGATCCTTTCGATTCTATAGAAGACCCCTATAGAGGTCTTCTATTCTGTAGAAGACCCCTACAGAGGTATTCTATTCTATAGAAGACCCCTACAGAGGTCTACTATTCTATAGAATACCCCTACAGAGGTCTTCTATTCTATCGAAGACCCCTACAGAGGTCTTCTCTTCTATAGAAGACCCCTACAGAGGTCTTCTATTCTATAGAAGACCCCTACAGAGGTCATCTATTTTATAAAAGACCCCTACAGAGGTCTTCTATTCTATAGAAGACCCCTACAGAGGTCTTCTATTCTATAGAAGACCCCTACAGAGGTCTTCTATTCTAAAGAAGAGCCCTACAGAGGTCTTCTATTCTATAGAAGAGTACTACAGAAGTCTTCTATTCTACAGAACACCTCTACAGAAGTCGTCTACTCTATAGAACAACTCTACAGAGGCCTTCTATTCTATAGAAGACCCCTACAGAGGTCTTCTATTCTATAGAACACCCCTTCTATTCTATAGAAGACCCCTTCTATTCTATAGAAGACCCCTTCTATTCTATAGAAGACCCCTTCTATTCTATAGAAGACCCCTACAGAGGTCTTCTATTTTATAGAAGACCCCTACAGAAGTCTTCTATTCTACAGAACACCTCTACAGAGGTCTTCTATTCTATAGAAGACCCCTACAGAGGTCTTCTACTCTATAGAACACCTCTACAGAGGTCTTCTATTCTATAGAAGACCACTACAGAGGTCTTCTATTCTGTAGAAGACCTCTACAGAGGTTTTCTATTCCGCAGAAGACCTCTACAGAGGTCTTCTGTTCTATAGAAGACCCCTACAGAGGTCTTCTATTCTACGGAAGACCCCTACAGAGGTCTTCTATTCTATAGAAGACCCCTACAGTGGTCTTCTATTCTATAGAAGACCCCTACAGTGGTCTTCTATTCTATAGAAGACCCCTACAGTGGTCTTCTATTCTAAAGAAGACCCCTACAGAGGTCTTCTATTCTACAGAAAATCCCAACAGAGTTTTTCGATTCTATAGAAGACCTCTGCAGAAGTTTTTTATTCTATAGAAGACCATTTCTTTTCTATAGATGACCTCTAGAGAGGTCTTCTATTCTATAGAAGACTCCTACAGAAGTCTTCTGTTCTATAGAAGACCCCTACAGAGGTTTTATATTCTATAGAAGACTCCTATAGAGGTACTCTCTTCTATAGAAGACCCCTACAGAGGTCTTCTATTCTTTAGAAGACCCCTCTACAGAGGTCTTCTATTCTATAGAAGACCCCTACAGAGGTCTCCTCTTCTATAGAAGACCTCTACAGAGGTTTTCGATTCTATAGAAGACCCCTACAGATGTCTTCTATCGTATAGAAGACCGCTTCTTTTATATAGAAGACACCTACAGCGGTATTCTATTCTATAGAAGACCCCTATAGAAGTCTTCTGTTCTATAGAAGACCCCTACAGAGGTTTTATATTCTATAGAAGACCCCTATAGAGGTACTATCTTCTATAGAAGACCCCTACAGAGGTCTTCTATTCTGTAGAAGACCTCTACATAGGTTTTCTATTCCGCAGAAGACACCTACAGAGGTCTTCTATTCTATAGAAGACCCCTATAGTGGTCTTCTATTCTATAGAAGACCCCTATAGTGGGTATCCTCAGGAGAGGATAACGGGAGTAACGACCCCGCGGACCCTAGTTTTGGCAGGAGTGGAGAGCGTACCAAAATGGTGCAAGTGCTCTGAGAAACCCTGTGTCGGGGCGAGTGATTACCGCCCACAATTATGTATTCCACCGTAGGGGACCGCCTCAAGAGAGGTTTGGAAAGGAGGTGACGACTCCGTGGTTATCCCCAGTCAAACCCTATACATGAAAGAAAATGGAATCCAGCCGAAAGGCATCAAGATCAAGCCAGCACGATCTTGATTATGGCATTACTGGACTACGATTTGGAATTGATGAACCCTGGGCTGACGGCTGTGGTATTCTGGAACCTGAGTATGTCGGGGTGGAACCTTACAGAAATGGCTTTCAGGCTAATGCCACAGCTGCCTCCGTCCCGTTAAAACCTGGCAAGTCTCAAAGTACGTTCAATGCTCGTCCCATTAAGTTGGCAGTGTAGGTTCGGATGTACATTCCCGATTAACACGGATCTGGCTCTGAACGGGAGATCTCATGAGGGTCTTCCGTCAACCCTCGCATGGACCTAGAAATAGGGACCCATGGGATCTTAACGTGACTGCACATTTTGCGAGCGGAGATAGCGGCTTTGAGTTGGGACCACGAAACCTAAAATGAACGAAGAAAACCAAGAAACCAAAAGAACGAACATAGAGGTTGAAGAAACCCGACTGGGAAGATGCTCGGGTCCACGAGTTGAAAATATGGGAGGTGTAGATTCCCCATTAGGAAGAACTTCGGTAATTGTGATGGCGACATCTAACAATGCAGGTGAAGGCATGCCTAAAAATAAATTTTCTGGAAGCGAAAATCTAAAGAGGCTCGGAAGAAAAATAGCCCAGTTGGATGATTTCGTTAAATCGAAAAATAACATCCACAAGGATATTCAGACCATGATGAGAGAGATACAGGCGATATATTTAAAAGTAGCTGACGATCTGAACAAAGAAGCTGACATACTTAAAATGGGTCAGGTAGACAATAAGCAGACCCAAACAGAAGCATGGATTAAACCAAAACAACCAAGTACGCCAACAACACCTGCGTTGAAAAGAGGTCCAAAAACTCAGAGCCCTAAAGAGAATAAGACAAAAAAGAAGAAAGAAGTCCCACCGAAAACTAATGAGCAGGAAATAAAAACAGCGGAAGAAGTGACCAATGAGAACGTGGGAAGATCTGACACCATACACAAGGCACCCTTCTATAGAAGACCCCTACAGAGGTCTTCTATTCTACAGAAAACCCCAATAGAGTTTTTCGATTCTATAGAAGACCTCTGCAGAAGTTTTCTATTCTATAGAAGACCATTTATTTTCTATAGATGACCTGTAAAGAGGTTTTCTATTCTATAGAAGACTCCTACACAAGTCTTCTGTTCTATAGAAGACTCCTACAGAGGTTTTATATTCTATAGAAGACCCCTATAGAGGTACTCTCTTCTATAGAAGACCCCTACAGAGGTCTTCTATTCTATCGAAGACCTCTACAGAGATCTTCTATTCTATAGAAGACCCCTACAGAGCCTTTCGATTCTATTGAAGACCTCTGCAGGGGTCTATAGAAGACCCCTACAGAGGTCTTCTCTTCTATAGAAGACCTCTACAGAGGTTTTCGATTCTATAGAAGACCCTTAGAGAGATTTTCTACACCATAGAACACCCCTACAGAGGTCTTTATTCTATAGAAGACCCCTACAGATGTCTTCTATCGTATAGAAGATTTCTAAAGATTTCTTCTACTCTATAGAAGATCCCCACAGACGTCTTATACTCTATAGAAGACCCCTACAGAGATCTTCTATTCTATAGAAGACCCCTATAGAGGTCTTCTATTCTATAGAAGACCCTACAAAAAGTATCCTAGTATATACAAGACCCCTTACTGCGATGTCGTATTCTATGAAAGACCTATACTGTAGTTTATTGGGTACGCATAAAGTAGTGTTGTGTTCTATAGATTTGATTTCTTCGGTTCTCTGAAAGTCCCCAGAAATTGGTGTTTATTCTATAAATGACTTATGTTCTTTATAAGGACACTACAATGCTATTTTTTTATACCCTCCACCATAGTATGGTATATAAGCGTACCTCCCGATTTGAGGTATTTTGAGAAATTTAGCTACAATTTTCACCCGAACTAGCTGTAAATTAACATTTGAGGTTCTCAGTGGTCACCAAACTTCTTCACCGAACATCGCCAATATAGGTCCATGTTTTGGTATAGCCCCATATAACGGTACCTCCCGATTTTCGGTATTTTGAGAATTTAAGCTACAATTTTCACCCGAACTAGGTGTAAACTGGCATTTAAGGTTCTCAGTAGCCATTAAAATTCTCCACCGAACATCGCCAACATAGGTCCATGGTTTAGTATAGCCCCCATATAACGGTACCTCCCGATTTTCGGTATTTTGTGAATTTTAGCTACAATTTTCATCCGAACTAGCTGTAAATTTAGATTTGAGGTTCTCAGTGGTCATCAAACATCTCCACCGAACATCGCCAACATAGGTCCATGGTTTGGTATAGCCCCCATATAACGGTACCCCCGATTTTCGGTATTTTGAGAATTTTAGCTACAATTTTCACCCGAACTAGCTGTAAATTGACATTTGAGGTTATCTGTGGTCATCAAACTTCTCCACCAAACATCGTCAACACAGATCCATGGTTTGGTATAGCCCCCATATAACGATACCTCCCGATTTTCGGTATTTTGAGAATGTTGGCTAAAATTTTCACCCGAACTAGCTGTAAATTGACATTTGAGGTTCTTAGTGGTCATCAAACTTCTCCACCAAACATCGTCAACATAGGTCCATGTTTTGGTATAGCCCCCATATAACGGTACCTCCCGATTTTCGGAATTTGGAGAATTTTAGGTACAATTTTAACCCGAACTAGCTATAAATTGACATTTGAGGTTCTCAGTGGTCATCAAACTTCTCCACCGAACATCGTCAATATAGGTCCATGGTTTGGTATAGCCCCCATATAACGATACCTCCCGATTTTCGGTATTTTGAGAATTTTAGCTACAATATTCACCCGAACTAGCTGTAAATTGATATTTGAGGTTCTCAGTGGGCATCAAACTTCTCCACTAAACATCGTCAACATAGGTCCATGGTTTGGTAAAGCCCCCATATAACGATACCTCCCGATTTTCGATATTTTGAGAATTTTAGCAACAATTTTTAATCGAACTAACTATAATTTGACATTTTCACATTTTCAGTGATCACGAAACTTCTTCACTAAAATTCGTCAACATAGGTCCATCTTTTCTTATAGCTCTTATATAACGGTACCTCCCGATTTTCGGCATTTTGAGGGTCTACATTATTTGATGGAACTACCCTCAATTTAATTTGACTTTTGAGGTTCTCTGCAGTTACAAAACTTTTCCAACAAAAATTATAAAGATAGGTTGACACTTTGATATAGTCCCGTAGGTAGTACCATTCACCTGGCTGAACACATATTTTTAGATTAGATTTGATAATTAAGACAATTGGTGTATCTATCCATGGTCGAAACTTTTTTCCTCCTAAAATTGTGAAAGGACACTAATTATTCCATTTTAATTACGACTATTTTACGGTGGAGGGTATAAAAAGTTCGGCCCGGCCGAACTTAACGACTTTTTACTTGTTTCTTTTAAAAAATCCAACAGAGGGCTCCCTTGCAAATGCCTTCTACTCTGTAGAAGACTCCTACCAAGGAATTCCTTTTACGAAGAAGATTTTTGAGCATTTAGAGAATCATTTAAAGTGATTTAAACTAATTAGAATATTATCAATAATATTTGTTGTGTTAATTTTCCATCTCCTTTTCAGATTCTGCCATATTCCGTCAAAATCTAACCCTAAATCTTAATGAACCACGTCAGTCCAACAATAAATTTGGCAGCTTAGATTTACGTGGCCTGAGCAATAACAAAGAACTCAACTTAAATTTAAATCAAGGATTTGCCACTGCTGTTGATCTAATTGATGTCTCCATACCGCTGGAAAGGCAGGGGTAAGTAAAGTGGAAGATTTTATGTAACAACCAAAACTTATATCTTGTTCTTATCTATGCAGATGGTATCACGGTGCCATAACACGAATTGAAGCTGAAACTACATTGCGGCCCTTGGCAGAGGGTAGTTTTCTGGTGCGCAATTGTGAATCTACCAAACAGGATTATTCATTGTCATTGAAGTAAGTCAAGACATCAACAATCTCCGAAAGCTTTTCGGCCTCACATACATTGCTGTGGGGCCTAGAGGAAGCTTTTGACAACTTGATGTTATGTTAATAACCTTCTTTTATTTGCCATTTCCAGAGGAGCCAAGGGCTTTATGCACATGCGTATACAACGCAACGAGTGCGGTCAATATATTTTGGGCCAATTCAGTCGACCATTTGAGACGGTACCGGATATGATAAGGCATTTCTGTTTGAATCGTTTACCCGTCCGTGGAGCTGAACATATGTGCTTAATAGAGCCTGTCATTGCCCAATTACTTTAATAAGGATAATACACCAAAACCCCCATAACAACAAGAACATCAAAAATGTCAGCCATTTTATAAAAAACAACAAACAAATTCCACACATAATCCCAAGAAACACGTTTCAAACAGAAATCTTCCAAAAGAAATTAACAAAAAAAAAACACAAAACGACTCTTTTCAAGAGCCAATGATGATGATAATAACAATAACAACATTCATATACTATACTTTAAAGCACTACCCCCCATACTTAATGTTAGAAACACTTAAGGATGAAATTTTTTTAGTTGAAATCCACACTCACACAGACAATATAAGAAAAGGTATTTAAATTTTAATTTGAAATTAAATGAAAGATTAATGAAGCAGTAACTCACTTGCATTCTCTTTCGCCTGTTCACTCACTACAACAATAACAACTACTTACTAAAACTACAACACTGAAAATAATTAACGAAAACTTTTTAATGCAGCAGCTCTCAACGTTAGATGTGAAATTACATTTATGAAAACAAAAATTATCCTTAGAGATGACGGATTTTTGGTAGAGAAGAGAGTGTTTTGAAGTTAGAGAAGAAAGAGATTGAAAATATTTACCAAGAAATTAGAAGATATTGCTTAACATAAAACAATGACAGGAACACTTTAACCTTCGGAGAATACATTTGGGGTAAAAAGCATGTTTACTTGCGAAAAAAGGTCGAGCATGTAGGCTCCAACCATGATGCACCATTTCTATGGAGCTAAAATGCGTCTGCTAGCGATTATTTCGAATTTCCTAGAGTTCTCCCAGATAGCGGTGGACCTACTTAAGGCCTATCTCACGGTCGGGAGCATATCATGGTCGCAGCGGTGCAGAATACCAAGCTCAACAGCAACTTGCAGCGTTTTTACGTTTACAATGTACTGAGAAAGTATCGCACCAAAAGTGGAGGTAGATTTCCTGTTGCACCAGTCTGTTCAATACAGACCAATTTCGCTTGATCCTGGCCCGTACATGGAATGCTGGGTTACTTAACTGCACTCTATAGCTATACTCTAGGTTATAGGACCAACATTGACCCGGTTATGGAAGGTCATAACCGACTGGGCTTAAATTTAATGCTCATCATGAGTTGTGGCATTCAGTCCTAGGTAATGACCAGAGGGTCATACTAGAATTAGTGGATAGTACCATAGTTCGCCAGACATAATTATAGTTTAACCTATAAAGGGACATGGGAGACTTCTTTTATATCAACGAGTGCACCCTGATTCATAATTGCTCAATTATATGGGACCTCCTACTTTTTATCGCATAGTCCGAACGGCGTGTCTGAAGACACCTCTTGTAGAGAAGTTTTACATGGCTGAAAACTCAGGAAATGTCGCCAACATTACTGAGGTATTTTGCCATCATTGAAAATTTGATGTTGCCCGGCCGGGAAATAGAACCCACGTCCTGCAGGGAGCAAGGCGGGCCAGATGCCGCTTTCATCACTCATTGAAAAGCCAATTGACCTAGTTTCAGAGAGTTCAACAATCAGCCTTCTAATGTACATCATCACAGTTGTAGCCGCTTGAATAGCAGAACCATAGATTTCTTCGGGCTGCATGAACTCCCTTTGACGTTTGACTCGAGAGGATTTAGTGTCTTCGATAGTCCCTTTTTCCCGGAATTCCTTCGCGGACTTCCTGTATACAGCGGTTCCTTTAAAATGTAAAGTTTTAGTTGCAAAATTATGTAATGTCGTTGGCCCAGCGAATATCGAAGTCTCCCTACACCCGGTAACATTTGGTCTATTTTCAAACCTACACCAAGATGGATTCGATTGTGTAATGGAGGATACATTACTTCAGATTATATCACAAGTTATATATACTGAAACCTGACGTAACAGCCGTTCAAAATCAAGTTACGTTTCTGCGAGATATTTCAAGCCATTAATAGCCATTGGGTGCCACTGTGGTGCAATGGTATGCACACCCGCCTTGCACGCAGAAGGTCGGCCAAGCAACATCAAACAATTTTCAACGTTGGCAAAATACCCCTCAGTAATGTTGGCGACATTTCATGAATATTTCAGAGTCCGTTATAAACAATGCTTTACGACAGTGATCAAAACGATAGTCCGACTATTGATAATTTGCCAGCTTTAATAGTCAGGCAAACCATGCGTGGGACTTCGGTAGACTCCTAATTTTTCTATGTATCTCTAAAGGCATTACAGCTCAAATCGAATGAGAATTAATTATATAACCATAGTTTAGTTTAATCAGCAGACCGGCCGACTTCAACAACTCTGAACGCCGCATTTTCACCAATCATGGAAAAGCGAATTGGCCTAGATTCAAAGAGTACACCTATCATTGCTTCAAAGAACTGTCCAACCCTTCTGATGTTGGGGTAGTTGAAAGTATGTTCCGGAACATCATCACAGCTGCAGCCGATAGCTCTTTATGTATCTGCTGGTCGAATACCCGGAGTGGGACGAAATTTCTTGGTAAATGCTGCGGGACTAGCAATTGAGTGTAATGTGCTTCGTCGAGTCAATCCTAGTGATCCCAAAGGAAGTTAATAGCATAGTCGGTAAGCACAAGCGGATAAAGTGGCTAGAACTTCTATAGAGTTGCAACATTGGAGCCGAAATAAGTGAATTGTGGGCAATGGTTAAATCAATTTTTAAGCTTGGAAAGAAGGAAGGTATGGCCCCACTCACGTTTGGTGTAACGTCACTGACTGGTTCGAAGATATGCTCAAAGTATTAACAATTTGTCGAACACCCCGAGAATGACAGGGCGAAGAGAACTGCGTCGCATTAGATCTCTTCCTGCAGAGGAGGAACCACCTATGAATGATTTTGCAAATGCCACCAGCAAAGCTAAATCATCTAAATCGTTAGGCCCTGAAGGTATATCCATGGTAATGCTGAAACAGTTTGATAAGCCGAGAGTTGAGTATCTTACGAAAGTTCTCAACCTGCCGCTAGTCACCCACATCGTACCTAAAGTGGGGAAAAGGGGCAGGGTGGTTTCGCTGCTGCAGCCAGGCAAAGGTGAATGGTACAGACCGATTTCGGGTTTGTTTTCCATACCAAAAGCTCTTGAGGTTGTACTCCTCCTCAGTATCAGTTCCCGATCATCAGTATGGTTTCCGTTAGCAGCACAGCACTACAACAGCGATGCACACCACCTCCCATCTTCAAACATTCAATTATATGTATGTGTACAAGGCACATGTGGTATTCCGAAACAAGAATTAAAGCTGAAAACACATCCAACGTTTGAGTAAAGTTTTGTGTTGGGCGTTTAGAAAAAAAAAACAACAACAGGGCGACGCCGACACCAAAGTCCAGCGTTGATCTGTTTGCCGGCATATATTTCAAATGAATTTGAATTTTTCGGCATCGTGCCCAACAGTGTAAAAACGGCCAAAACGACACAAAACTTTACCCAAACGTTGGATGTATTTTCAGCTTAAAACCCTGTAGAGTGAATACAGATTTTTCCAAGGAGGGGTGATGTGTCCGGAACTGTTTAACATCTACCTTTTGGCAGAACATCTGCCCAGCATGCAATAACGATACGCGGGATACGCTGTTTCTGTTTAACTACCAAACTAACTCCTAATTCCTTATGGACTTATCATATTTCGATTGCGATACTTCTGAACTCGGAGTTTGGAGCAGATCCTAATCTATAAAATAAAAAGGAAATATGTTTAGTAACTGCTGCAACAACCAAGGACTTCCTTTCAGAGGTCTTCTTTAGAGTGGAAGATATATTCTACGATGTCGGTACAATTTCACGCCCTTTTCAGTGACTCCGTTGATTAGTGAGTGCTGTTTCCTTGATGTGGCTTGATTAGCAGAAACCCTAGATTTCTTCGGGACTAGGTAGGCTTCCTTTGTCGTTTAACCGGTTCGATTGTGTGTTAACCCAGTTCTCGTGATATACATACATGGTCTTTATTGGGATATGTAGCCGACCCTTCGACCCGTTCAGAGGTCTTCTTTAGAGTGGAAGATATATTCTACGATCTCGGCACAATTTCAAGCCCTTTTCAGCGACTTCGCTGATCAGTAAGTGCTGTGGCCTTGGTTAACAGAACCCTAGAATGCTTCGAGACTAAGTAGGCTTCCTTTGTCGTTTAACCGGTTCGATTACACTTTCTACTTCGAATGATTGAGTCGCCGCGACCTGTGTGTTAACCCAGTTCTCGTGATATGCATGGCCTTTATTGGGATATGTAGCCGACCCTTCAAAAACGTATAGTTTTGGTTTAGGTGCAGAATTCTGTGATTTCGTTTGTACTGCGAATATCAAAGTCTCCCTTCTCCTGACGAACTTTGGTTTGTTTGCAACGGATAAATTTAATTGGATTGATTGTTTTTCAATCGTGGCCTTGGCAGATCTCATTGGATACCGGTTTAAAGAGGGAAATCCGATCCTTTTAAGGAGTGGATAGTATTATCCCCATGACTTCAAATTATTTCACAAGTTATTTTCTTACTGAAAACTTAATTAACAGTCTCTTAACATAGAGTTACGTTTCTGCAACACTAATGTCATTAATAGACTTATGACCCTCATAATAGGCGCAAAAGTTGTGATTATTGGAACCAGTAGGTTTTCCGTTTTTTTTTTGTGTTGTGGTACTGTATCTGAAGCGGCTTCCACTTCAGAAAATCGCATTTTCGATAGGATTTCTCAGGCCTTATGCCATTGCGTGATGAACTTACTATATAGTATCTTTGGTACCTGCAATATTTTACATCTTCTCCAGTAGGACCCGCTTCAGATCTATTATTACCAAAAAAAAAAAAAAAAAAAAAAAACAGAAAACTTACTAGTGTCCATATGTTCCCAATATTAATATTACAAACCAAAGTCTTTAACGTTTTTCTCAATTTTTTTCATGACTTATTTGAATAACTGAGCGCCACCTACTGGGGGAAATCTGAGAAAGTGAAGTTAGCAAAGACACATACCATTGTAACCAACGTCAGTAGGTTATTTTTGGGGTAACAAAACCAATTTCCATTGTCAACTGTCAGTTGCCTTGGATGGAATAACAATGGAACATACGGATTGGCGAGGTGAATGTCAAGGAACATAAGCTTTTACGCTTTTAAAGTTTAGTTAATATATCCTTCAAATTATTAACGGTCTTATCACCAAGGCTGTTTTCCAAATTTGTAGACATTTTTTGTTTTAAATGTTTTGACAAACTTTTACTCTTCTAACTTCTTGTAATTTGGCAAAATTCTTCCCCCTCTATCTCTCTTATTTCACCCACATCTTTCTTCTTCCGAAAACCCCATCTCTCGACCTATAGATCTCTTGGCGTAGTTCAGTAGCAATAACACTGAGATATGTATAAGAAAGGTAACATTTAACAAAAAAGCTATGTTAGAAAACTGATAACTTTGTTGATTAATTTTATGAAAACAGCTTAAAAGAAAATAACAAAAACAACTAAATGAAGCAAAGAAGAAACAAAAAAAAAAACATTACAAAAAAAGACTCTCAAAGAGCAAAACTATCTATCTATACGTTCGCATTAATTAACGATCATATTTAACTTTAAGCTATAAATATACAAACATATATGTAGGTACAGCAGCACCACATATTATTTTAATTTTAAGCTTTTGTTTTTTTTTCGATAATTTAAGTGCAATATTTTGTTGTTATAGTTTTGAATTTAAAATCTTCGTTGTGATTAAAATTTAATTTAGTTTTTCAAAATTTTTTAGTCAGCTCGTGTGCCAAACGATAACACCTACGTTAGACTTTTTTCATTTAGCCAAAGAACGAACAAATAGCAGACTTTCTTTACATGTGCAATAACTAGGGGTTTATATCGCAAAACCAACACTTATGTTTGGTTGTTAATTTTTGTATTATTAATTATTTTTAATAATTTAAATTCTGTATTTATTCTACAGTATTTAACAATTTAACAAAAGCAAACGGCATTATATTCTTTACAAGAGATTTGCTTAAACAGTTACGAAAAACATATAAAAAAGACACTAATGATGATGAATATTGTCTTCATTATTATTACAATGAAGGACTTAGAGGGCCTAGTATACCTACCATCAACCACTCCCTATCCTCCCTTAAAAAACCATACATACATACATTTCCATATTTATAGATTTAAACAAATAATAATAACGTAACGTAACAACAAATACACATATTATTATTATAGCAACAACAACAACATGATATACATATTGAAATGATTAATTATAAAAAAAATAAATCCCAAACAAAGATGATAAAACAACAAAAATCAACAAATACAAAATAAAATATTGTATAGTTTTTAGAAGTTCATACATAGAAATAAAACTGAGAAACAATTATTACATAGAAAACAAAACGCACAGTTTTTTTTATTAAAATGTAAGAGAAGGAACAGGTGAGTATAAAGTTTAAAATCGAATTATTCATGGAATTTAGCAACACAAAAAATATTAGGGATTGTCTGTACATTTTCTCTATGAAGAATCAGTTTTTTGATTTTCAATAACTCCGGACCGGTTGTATATAGCAAATTCCTTAATACTCCCAGTAACAATTCTCTCATTTCCAGCTATGGCCATTCGAAAGAAAGAAGCATAACCAAAAAATCTTGTGCACACCCTGTCGTGATTTTGTTTAACGAAACTGTTTGTGTCCTCAATATATGGTCTGTACTTAACTTCGTACTAACCGGCTACATAGCCTACATTATATTCAGCTACCAAAGAATGGTCCTTTAGAAGAAATATTTTTTAGGTCGGACAAACCCTCCATGAGTCACTCATAGCTCTTCAATAAATAATCTTAAAAATCCACGCGCTTAGCTGTGTCCTCCAAAAACATTTCCAGTCTAAAACACACCCAACTTTTGTTTTCGAAATACATTTACCTTTGTGTTTGCTTCAAAATAAACAAGTAAAAAAGCCTTAAGTTCGGCCGGGCCGAACTTTTCATACCCTCCACCATAAAATATTCTGAACTAAAATGGAATAATTAGTTTTCATTCCTGTCCCCAACTTTCAGTGGGTACGTTAAAATGTCATATAATGCACATAAAATGCTTCATTCGGGAGGCCCTTTTTTATGGTGCCTATATCTAACTATGTATGTTGAAAATTGTTGGTGGGCGAGAAATTGGGAGGTACCGTTATATAGGGGTTATAATAAAACATGGACCTATGTTGACAGTTTTTGATGGGAGACTTTAATGTCAAATAACTCCTAATTCGGTTAAAAATTGTAGCTAGAATCATCAAAATACCGAAAATCGGTACATAACGTGGGAACTTCAAATGTCATTAACAGCTAGTTCGGAGGTATGTGGGCTATACGAAAATATGAACTTAAATGAAAAATTTTTGTTGGCTTTTACATTTCAAATTACAGAAAGTTAGTCCAAAAAATAAAGCTAAGGTACGGAAAATCGGGAGATTTGTTTTGGGGCTATACCAAACATGGACCTACGTGGTTAAACATTTTAAGTAAAATCTTCAAAGTACCGAAAATCGGGAAGTATCGTTATATTGGGGCTATGTTGAAAATTGTTGATGCAGATGTGTGGTGACCACTACAACCTTCAAATGTCAATTTACAGTTAGTTCGGTTAAAACTACTTCTACTTCTTCGGTTTGAACTTCTACGAGTATATCTCAAAAACGGTAAAACCTACGAAAATGTCATAAAGGTCAATCTTGTGGAGAATTTTCGCAGCTACAACATTTTTGATAGGCCCATTAAAAAAGGACTCGCGGTTCTACGCAAAATCGTGAGAACCTAAAGAACCCCTAAAAATGTGAACTTAAATCGCGACTTATTTGAAAATCCCTCCGGCGATTTTTTTGTTTCTTGATATTTCTCATCTATGAGCATTGTAGTTTCAGAATCTGCAAAAACTTCCCAGGTGTAAGCACCTTCCATTTAAATTTGGTTAAGGCACACCGTGAATTATTTCGAATATAAGTTTTTTGGTCACTAAGAACCCTAAATATCAAATTATAGCTAATTCGGTCTAGAAATGTGAATTTAAACGTCAAAATACCTGAAATCGGGCGGTAACGTTATATGGGGGCTATTCCAAAACATGGAACTATGTCCACAAGTTATATAAGTTTATTGACATTTAAGAACCCTACATGTAAATTTATGGCTAAATCGGTCTGAAAATGTAACTAAAAACGTCAAAATGCAATAAATCGGGGGAACCGTTATATGGGGGCTATACCAAAACGTGGATCTATGTCCACAACTTTTGCTATATAAGTTTATTTACACTGAAGAACCCTAAATGTAAAATTATAGCTTAATCGACCTGAAAATGTAGCTAAAAACGTCAAAATACCGTAAATCGGGGGCACCGTTATATGGGGGCTATACCAAAACGTGGACATATGTCCACAAGTTTTGCTATATAAGTTAATTGACATTTAAGAACCCTAAGTGTCAAATTATAGCTACATCGGTCTGAAAATGTAGCTAAAAACGTCAAAATACCGAAAATCGGGGGTACCGTTATATAGGGGCTATACCAAAACGTGGACCTATGTCCACAACTTTTGTGATATAAGTTTATTGACACTTAAGAACCCTAAATGTCACATTATGGATAAATCGGTCTGAAAATGTAGCTAAAAACTTAAAAATACCGTAAATCGGGGGGTACCGTTATATAGGGGCTATACCAAAACGTGGACCTATGTCCACAAGTTTTGTTATATACGTTTAGTGACGCTTAAGAGCCCTAAATGTCAAATTACAGCTAAATCGGTCCGAAAATTTAGCTAAAAACGTCAAAATACCGTAAATCGGGGGGTACCGTTATATGGGGGCTATACCAAAACGTGAACCTATATCCACAACTTTTGTTATATAAGTTTACTGACACTTAAGAACCCTAAATGTCAAATTATAGCTAAATCGGTCTGAAAATGTAACTAAAAACGGCAAAATATCGTAAATCGGGGGTACCGTTATATGGGGGCTATACCAAAAGGTGGACCTATGTCCACAACTTTTGTTATATAAGTTTATTGACACTTAAGAACCCTAAATGTCAAATTATAGCTACATCGGTCTGAAAATGTAGCTAAAAACTTCAAAATACCGTAAATCGGGGGGTACCGTTATATGGGGGCTATACCAAAACGTGGACCTATGTCCACAAATTTTGTTATATAAGTTTATTGACAGTTAAGAACCCTAAATGTCAAATTATAGCTAAATCGGTCTGAAAATGTAACTAAAAACGGCAAAATACCGTAAATCGGGGGGTACCGTTATATGGGGGCTATACCAAAACGTGGACCGATATAGCCCATCATCGAACTTGACCTGCCTGCAAACAAAAGACGCATTTTCCCAAAATTTCAGCGTTCTATCTCCATTTTTGTGGACGCTAGAGTGATTACCACAGACGGACGGACGTGCACAGATCGACTCAGAATTTTACCCTGATCAAGAATATATATACTTTATAGGGTCGCAAATGAGTATTTCAATGCGTTACAAACGGAAAAACAAACTTAATATACCCTCCATACTATGGTGGAGGGTATAAAAAACATATTTGAAAAAAACACACACACGAGTTTGGGGTTGTTTCATTCGCACACATTTTCGTTTCGACATAGAGAAACAGGCTGTTCATATATTGCCGTTTATTGAGGCACCCTGTTGTGTGGGTGCGGTTTGAGTCCACACTAAAATTTGACGACTACAAGTTTGCGAAAACCGACTATCATGTCTGGCAATACCTTCACGACGACGTCGTAGCCCCATCACATTTCAAACCGCATATCTACATAAGGTCACACATAAGATCACATCATATCGACGCCTCCAAACAATAGTATGCTAAGTCAACTTAGCATGTTTTCAAGTTCTTTACATTTTTATATTTAACGTCCTTTATCTTAAATTCTGTCAAATTTTGGTAATAATCGGACAATCCGAACAGAAGTTATAAACAAATATTTACTTAGCATAGTACTGAAGGTCAAAGAAATTTCCAAACTTTTAGAGCTTGTCCTGCAAAACTCACTGTTCAGAATTAGCAAACTATTATTTGGAGGTGTCGAACGTCCTTTAACTTAAATTCTGTCAAATTTTGGTAATGATCGGTCAATCCGAACAGAAGTTATAAACAAATATTGACTTAGCATAGTACTGAAGTTCAAAAAAATTTCCACACTTTGAGAGCTTCTCCAGCAAAACTCACTTTTTAGACTTAGCATACTATTATTTGGAGGGGTCGATATGATATACTTTCATTTCTTTTTTGGTGAGTTCAAATTCAAAATGGAGACATGAAATAAACTAATAGAAAAACTGAAATAAATGCACATCTTATACAAATGAGAACAGCCCGATTATACTTTTGGCGCAATATCCAAATTCAAATGAAAATGGTAAAACCGGCAAAATGGTAAAAGTTGTAAACTGCTCCCATATGAATTGTATTGTGTCTGAAGTAAAGGAACGCTTTTCGAGTAAAAAGTGGTAAAAAATTGAAGATTCTTGGACGTAAAGGAACAGAGCTATAGCAGAAATGTTAAAAAAAATGCCACCGGTAATTCAGTATTTTTGTCAGGGATCGAACCACTGAACTACTGTGGCTCCCACCTTCTTGACTCCGATAGCCTGTTAGAAAATATTCTTGGATGGTTTTTATACCCTCATCCTTAAGACTAAGGATATACACTTTGATACAATGAAAATGTGCCTCCTCCAAATAATGGTTTTAGACCCCAAGTATGTTTGGACGAAATGTGTTTCAGACAATTTTGAGTCGATCTAGCCATGTCCGTCCGTCTGTCTGTCCTGCTGGCTGGAGCGCACGATAACTCTCGAACGGATGAACCGATTCGGTTCAAATTTTGGCTTTCGTAATATTTTGCCCAAACTTAATTTAAGTTCGAAGATGACTTACATCGGTCCACTCCTTCCGGTACCTCCCCCACAAAAGTTCGAAAGTGTTCGGAAAGTTTGTGCGCACGATAACTCTTAAAGGGAGTGACCGATTTGGTCCATACTTTGTATGGCATAAACTTTCTACCAGAGTAATATGAGATTCCAATACGGTCTCAATAGGTCCACTCCTTCGGGTACCTCCCACACAAAATTTGGGAAAAGTTCAGTTTAGGGCCATCTCTCGAATCGCTCTGATTTTTGTTTTAGCAACTTGAATTCACTGCCCTCCATACGACGGTAAACGTTTCATCAGGGGCAAGTCCATACTTCCTGAGAAAAGAGCCTGAAAGTTGCAAAAAAACCCTATGACACAGTGTGAGGTGGTTGGAGCGCAAGATAACTCTCGAACGGATGAACCGATTCGGTTCAAATTTTGGCTTTCGTAATATTTTGCCCAAACTTAGTTTAAGTGCGAAGATGAGCTACATCGGTCCACTCCTTCCGGTACCTCCCCCACAAAAGTTCGAAAATATTCGGAAAGTTTGTGCGCACGATAAGTCTTGAAGGGAGTGACCGATTTGGTCCATACCTTACACATCCTAATATATCTACCAGATATAGGTCAGGTTCGAAAATGTACTACATTTGTCCACTCCGTCCGTTACCTCCCACACAAAATTTTGGATAAGTTCACTTTAAGACCTGCAATCGAAGCACTTTGATTTTTGTTGAAGCAAATCAAATTACGCTGCCTCAATTACGATGGTAAAAGTTTTTTTAGGCGCAAGTCCATACTTCTTGAGCACACAGCCCGAAGATTGTAAAACCCCCACTATGGCACCATATATTGTGGCTGGAGATCCACTTCCATAACGGTCAATGTAGATCCATTCCTTTTAGTATCTCCTCCGCAAAACTTTTGATCTTTAATCCTAATCAACATTTTTGTCGCTTTAAACGCCCTAAATACATACGTATTTTGGGGAAAAAATTGTTTCAATATACACTGGCTGAGGGTATATCTCTGTCGGCAAAGCCGACTGGAAAATTGTGTACCCCCCACGAAGACTGAATTCCAAATTTCATCTATTTCGGTGTGTCAATGAGACTAAAACCTTAAAAATACCGAAAACTGGGAGATACTGTTCTATGGGGGCTATATGAAGGCGTGGACCTATACCGACAAATTTCAGGTGGAAGGTTTTACATCTCCAACGAAGACTACATACCACACTTCAGCCATTTCCGTGGGTTATTGTGGCCACAACCTTCAAAATACTGAAAACCGTTCTGTGGTGGGCTATACCGACAATTCCCGGCAAAAGTGTTTCATATCACCAATAAAGACTAAATACCAAATTTCAACAATTGGCGACGTTACGTTGACTGACCCGAAGAGGTGTGCAAGTTACTTCAATCGACTTTTTGTCGAGCACCCCGAGAGTGACAGGGCGAAGAGAAGAGTGTTATGTCGCATTAGATATCTTCCTGCCGAGGACGAACCACCACAGTTTACAGTGGATGATGTTGCGAATGCCATCAGGAACGCTAAATCATCCAAAGCGTTGGGACCTGACGGAATTTCCATGGTAATGTTGAAACAGCTGGATGAGATAGATAGATGGATAGAGTATCTCACTAAAGTTCTCAACCTGTCGCTAGCCACCCTTATTGTTCCCGAAGTCTGGAAAATGGGCAGGGTGGTCCCGATACTGAAGCCAGGCAAGGATGCCAGCAAAGGTGAATCGTAAAGGGCGATTTCGCTTTAGAAATAGCTATCAAGTTGCCGATCATCAACATGGATTCCGTAAGCAGCACAGCACGACAACAGCGCTACACGCCATCTCCACACATATTTGTAGAGGACTCAACCAGGAGCGGCCGTGTGACACAACAGTGATGGTGGCGCTTGACTTATCAAAAGCCTTTGATACTGTCAAGCACTTCACGCTGTTCGTGGACATGGAGCAGACAAACCTCCGGCCTAGTCTGAAACGTTGTATAATCAACTATATGTGTGGTCGCCAGTCGTATGTGGAATTCAGGAACAAGAAATCCAAACCCCGTAACGTGAAACAGGGAGTTCCCAAGGAACTGCTTAACCTCTACCTTTCCTGTATTCCGCCCCCTCCAGACGGCATTGAGATCGTAACGTATGCGGATGATTGTACAATCCTGGCGTCAGGTACCTACCCTGATGACATCTGTGGGAGACTGAACTCCTATTTAACCGATCTTACCACCTTTTTCCACGCGAGGAATATGCAGATATCCGCCACTAAATCGACGGCCACTCTGTTCACCACATGGACGGCGCAGTATAGAAGAGAGTTGAATATCAGGGTAGATGGTAGCAGAATTCCGACCACAAACTGCCCCAAAATTCTAGGGGTCACATTCGACACCACTTTCACGTCGTCCGCGCATGCCACAGCTATCTGTGATAAACTGAAATGTAGGAACAAGGTCCTCAAGTCCCTAGCCGGCAGCACTTGGGGTGCAGATAAAGAAACCTTGTTGACCACGTATAAAGCGATAGGTCGGTCTGTGGTAAGCTATGCGGCGCCAGTTTGGTCCCCGAATTTATGTGACACGCAGTGGGATTAGATTCAAATTTGTCAGAACGCCGCCCTGAGAACAGCAACAGGGTGCCTCCCCAAATCTACAGTGGACCATATACATGAGGAGGCAAAGATTCTTCCAGTACGACAACATAATGAGATGATATCGTTGCAGTACTTGCTCGGCTGTTACCGTGAGAGCCATCCCAATTACCATCTTCTGGCCACCGATACACCCAGGCATATCAAGAAGGATATTCATGCTCTAGAGACGGAGTTCCAACAATAAAGCAAAGAACTTCTAGATCAACAGGCATATCAGGCAGGTTTGAACAGCATTCACACGGACACAGTTGCTAAGGCCATAACACTGGTCAACAGGACTTTTGTTTCAACCGAAGTTGCAGTTGTTTCTAGATGAAATCGGCGAGTTATTTTCAAATCAGGTTCCAGTTTTTCTCCATCAGCTCTTGTTTTTGAGATATAGCTTAAAATCGGTTTTTACGAGTTTAACCCATACCTTCGTTGTTTTCGGATACAAACAAATATTTTTTTGTGGGTTTTTCGACATTAATATATTAAGGAGATGTTGTACGCTCGATACAAATCATTCATGTAATAGTTATGGTGAGTATATATCAAAAAAATATAGAAAATATACGACGGACCTTGTAAAAATTGCATATTTTGAGTACTTTAAGCTGTAATTACGTCATCGGGGGAAGTCATAGGATCTTCATATGGTACTCCGGATATGCTTAGGGTGTCTACTATATAATCCAGTATTCAAATGTATAATATAAAGTTCATAGCCCCCATGATTCGGCCATAACCTAAAAATCGCCATGAAGACTGCTAAAGGGAAATAATTTACCAGAGATATCATTACCCATAAGCCATTTACTTTTCAATGGCAGTCTTCATGATCATTTTTAGGTTATGGCCGAATCATGGGCGCTATGAACTTTATATTATATATTTGAATACTGGACTATATAGTAGATACCCTAAGCATATCCGCATTGCCATATGAAGATCCTATGACTTCCCCCGATGACGTAATTACAGCTTAAAGTACTCAAAATAAGCAATTTTTACAAGGTGCGTCGTATATTTTCTATTTTTTTGATATATACTCACCATAAATATTTCAAAAACGATTTGTATCGAGCGTACAACATCTCCTTAATATATTAATGTCGAAAAACCCACAAAAAAATATTTGTTTGTATCCGAAAATAACGATAGTATGGGTTAAACTCGTAAAAACCGATATTGAGCTATATCTCAAAAACAAGAGCTGATGGAGAAAAACCGGGACCGGATTTGAAAATAACTCGCCGATTTCATCTAGAAACAACTACAACTTCGTCTGAAACATTCAACTTTTTCAATTTTGTTGAGCAGTGTAATCAATTATTGTGTGAATGCAGTCTTCGGAGTACATCCCCCATCTATCGCAGCTGAAGAGCGTCAGCTGCCACGACAAACCAGAGTAGTTTTGGCTCAATTAAGCTCGGGATATTGCAGTCGCCTAAATTCCTATTGGGCGGGAATTGATCGCACCGTGCAAGACATCTGCCCAGTATACGGCATGGGCCCGCGCAGTACTAAGCACCTATTCAACTTCCCCGCCAAACCTACTTATCTAACTCCAGTGGATCTGTGGTTACATCCCATCGAAGTAGCCACTTCCTTGGAACTGGAGATAGACCCAGAGCCAGATTGAACAGGAGAACCAACATACAAACGTAATAATAAAACACTGTTACAGCAACAACAACAATTTCGGTGTGATAATGAGGCTTAGACGTTCAAAATACCGAAAATCGGGGGCTATATTAAAACGTGAGACTATATCCGCCCACGGAATACCAAACATTTACAAACGGTTCATTTATAATTTTCCTTTACTAAACGAGCTTTGGGTCCGACGAAAAGCTCTTTAAAAGTTACAGACTCCAACGAGGACCTATTTATAGGATTTCTTGACCAGATAACAACTCTCTTAGGTTTATATCCCTCTAAACTTCTCTAAGAGCCACCTGGTCTAAATAAGAAGCCATTTATCCCAAGCAGAGCTTGTGAAGAAGTCGAATATTTCATATGAAAGGTTCTACAAAGGTTTCATTGAACATTTTTGTTTGGAGCCGACATGGACCTCCCTAAGGGCCACAGATTCCAACGAGGACCAATTTATAGGGCTATTCCACATATCAACTTTCGTTGGTTTATATTTTAAACAGAACATATTTTGAGGTTGAATATCCCAACAAAATTGAAGCGGCGCACGGCTCAAAAAAACGCCAATAAAATAAGTCTGTCCTGAAAGGTGCTTATTATTAAAATACATACATATCCTTAAGAGATTATCTTCAGATGCCTTCTGTTTTATATATTGTTTTAACTGTTTGCTTTCACTATCGAATAAAGCTTTTTTCGTATAGAGCCTAGGTGAGTATAGAAGTATACACAAAGTGTTTTATCGTTATCATTTTTTTCCTCATTCGCCATTACTACTCACCAAAGATTCGGATTGGTTGTTTACATTACTATGTAATCCATTACATAGTAATGTAAACAAACTACTTTCTGCATTATCGTAAGCTGAAAAATTATGGGTTTTTCTTAAAAAATTACATTGCAAAACTGCTTATTTTACGCCTTACTAAGTAATGAGTACAGTGGCATGGATCATGTGTATCCGACTACAAATCCGTCCGCAAGTGATTTATTTGTTAACAAATAAAAAAAGCATATAGATGGTGGTGCACACGTAAGCGTTATAACAAACCTTACTGTCCATACGCATGCCACAGTGTGTAGTAAGTTCGGCTATAAATCAGAAGTTCCAATACTCAAATCCAGCAGAGAGCAAAATAAGATAAAAAATATGAAGTGCGTTGAAATTGAAAAAAGTCCATGATAGAACAAAGAAGGTAAAGTTAACACTACAACCAATACAAGTCAACAACAACCACATAGAAAATTGTTTTTGTTTGTAATGTTAGTGTCACCGGTAAATGTAAACAAAAGAAAACGATTCCTAGACAAGACACTAGAGTGACTTGATATAGAAAAAGACTTCAAAAAAATACTTCATATCTACAAATTTGTAAACATGGTTGTATAAGTAGAAGTTATCAAAATTAGCCTTTGTCTTCTAGCCATTTACATTCAAAATATGCCTGATGAGCTGGCCTAAACCACCAGCGAAACGATCGTAGCATAGTGGTTTAGTGTATGGTACTTCGCTAGAATTAATTTTCAATACAAATTCCTTAGAAGGAATTTAATTGGAATTTAAAAAAGTAATATTTTTTCACATTTCTTTAAATATTTTGAAAAACATTTCGAATTTGAATGTTTCCATCTCATTCCACTATATGAATAATTTCTCACAGAAGGTAGAATTCTTGCAAAAATCTTTGGGATCGCTGGAAATTCATTGAAAAGGGTGAAGCTGTTTCAGTCTTTTGTTTTTGAAATCAAAAGGCACACGTTTAGTAGGGCTCTATTTTTTCAAATTTAACAAAATAGCTGTACCGTTTCTGTATATGGTGTTTTAGTATGCGGCACGTCGTTCGGACTACATGTCCATGATATGAATAAGTATTTATGGGAAATAGTTTTTTTCGGAATGATATATTGTTTCCTCAAAAATATTTATCCCTAATATTCATGGAAAATAGAAACAAATATATAAAATGTCGTACGGAATTTGACACTAACATTACAACCCAATGCAGTCAGCTGGCTATTGCTGTTACCTTATATTGTTCTATAATGAAAAAAGTCCAACTCAACTGTTCTAAAAATAAAACATATGTTTTTGATCTCATTTTTCAACTTCTAGTGGCCATAGAATAACCAGTTATTCTATTGGTTAAAAAATAATTAGTAGTTCAGAGCGACATACTCTTGTTAAAATAATGTGTTAGTATGGGGTTTTGTAATTAGTTACGACTGCAAAAAGTACTAAAAATCTTATTATTTGGTAATGATTCATCTTTCTGCCAGATGCAGCAGAGTAGTATCCTTAGAATTGTGGCAAGTCCCCATTTACAGAGTGACACTTGCTACAACTAGCCTACCAATCTCCATTTTTTACATTTATTTGAAGCAGTCATTTTCTTTTCAGCACAATTTCTATCAGTTGTGGGTCGACGGGGAATCCGCGGATTTCCTACCTGAGATTGCTTTTCAACAGTGTTAGATTATCATGTAACTATATATGTACATATGTATAACTTACTTTTCTATTGTCCAACGTCATTATAAGTAGTATGGCAACACCCGGTTTAAAGGGTGACACTTTTAGTTCGTCTAATAAAACTCACTGCAATTATCCCGCAAATGTCTCCACTATACGTTTATTTATGACACCCTGTGAATCTATCTGTTATGACACCATTCTAAAACTATGGTTGGGGTCTGCGATATATGCAGTTGTGGAGAACACGAATTGCCAATTAAAATATTTTTGAACAATGAAACATAGTTGGCAATATGTCTACAGAGTTTCAGTTGCCATATCTCTTTTCAACCCCTAATTTATTTGACATGCGGTTGGTGTTACCAGAAAATGTCAACTTGATTCCTTTTTAGTAAATTTCTTTACATCCAGTCTCCACTTTATACCAGACAAAGGATATGCGCTTTTAAGTTATTCTCTCGGAAAGAGAGAGAGTGGGAGATGGTAAATTATTTCAATATAAAGAGAGGTGAGAGGGTTCTCACCACAAATTCTCCTGAAATCTTAACAATTCTCCGCTTAGAAAATAACAGCATCATATTTCTTTAGTGAATCGAATGATGGACCGCAAGCATGAATGTATTCCGACAAATGAAAAAAAAGCTGTGAATTTGTCTAACACACTGACCGCTATAAAAACACAGTCAGTCAGTCGGTAATTCGATGATGTACTCTGGGTAGAGCTACACTGAGCGGCTGATGGGTAATAATTTTTTGGGGTGTTGAGATATATTGTTGCATGGGACCACTTGCACTTGAATGAATGGGTGTCGCAGTGATGTTCTCTCAAACACACACACATAGCCATACACATTCCCATATCCTTTTGAATGAAATCTACAATGCATGGGGAGAAATCTGATTTACGAGATAATGACGGATGTGTTGATGTCTTTAAACAAAGCCGATTTAAAATAAACAGCAACGACGAAAACAACAAAAACTTTATGAGTATTTTTGCTGTCGTTGTTGCATGCTAAAATCCTTTCAGCTCGCATTCATTCATTCATTTAAAAGGATCGCCTTAAAAATAATTACAATTTTTAATCTTATTTTAAAGTTTTTCATTTTGGATTTTTACGACATGGACATGGACTTGTGCACATTTCACAGTTTAAAATCTTTTTAATACATTTTACCGCCATAAAATGGAATTTAACTTCTTAACGACCTTTCGTATGAAAAAAATGAATAAAAACAACCAAAAGGGATGGAAGTGTAATAAGGATTGACCATTGTTGTTTATGTTTATAATGCATTTGGCTTTATCCTTTTCCTCTGTCCTTTTTGTTATGGGTGGGCATGAAAAGTGGATATGCTGTGCATATGGAAAATATCATGAGACCAGAAAAAAAACGAAAATTCCATTTAGCAAAAGTCACAGGCAGCAGTAAACATATTTAAATACCATCAACACTTGTGGCCATTAAAATACTGCGCAACATGTTGCAGTTGGGGTTTTGTAATAAATGCCGAAGGACAAATCCCCTTTTAGGCCGGTGCCAAAAGCGAAAACAAAAGTGAATGTGAAAATAATCTACATAAACGGTTCTAGGAGTAGGGGAAACTAAACCAACTAGAAATGAGAAGTAAGTATTAAATAGGCAATCAGAGGTATAATTGGGAAATTAAAAAAAAATATTTTAAATGACCATAAACAAAAATTTCGAGCAAAATTTTCGAAACTATAAGAACTATTCACCCGAAATAACAGCATAGCTATAATCGTGTATATGCAATAAGGCTTATCAGGAATATAGTAATAGATTTTTAAAGAATATTTTCTAAAAAATATTATGGCAGCCAATACAAATATCATCTATCTCAAACACACCCAAGGGTCACGCCAAAACTCAGCATTCTTAAGGAAACCTCTAACCACTTCCCTGCCTACAAAGATTTTTTTCTGAGCTGATCACTTAAAGAGGTCGCCTATCTCAATGAGGACTAAGTCATCTATATTTAAGAGGGTACATTATAGTTAGCAAAGATGACACAAATTCATAGATGAACAAAACGAGTACTTACCTTTACGTATCCTTAAGATTCACAATACAAATGCTCTCTTCGTGTTCATCATTTCTCTAATTCCACAAAGACCTCTTTAGTGGTTTTATTTTTTTAAATAACACCTTTTCATTTTATTATAAAAAAAACTACCTTTTCGGAGGTAATCGATTCCAGAAAAACCCCTTAAAGTTCTTCTGTCTTAAAAATGACTTCTTCAGAGGTTGCCAATCCCATGCAAATATTATTTAAATGTCAATTGCTTTTGAAATTACGTATAAAAGGGATGTAGAGTTTCAGAAAAGAATCCCAAGTCTCGAACTTGAAAAAACTCTTCAGAGGCCGTATATATCTACAAGATCCACTACACGACAGGGATTAAAACGAAAGGCCCATGATTACGACAACAGCATGAGATCTTTCATAATTCTGGCCTGGCAACACCACCAACTCCTTTCTATAGACGGGCTTCAGCAAAAGCAACTCATCTCTGTAGCATGCGTCCGCAGCAGCTCGTCTTTTTAGACGATATTCAGTCTCAGGTTGTCACTTTCGAATGATCTTCCTCTAAATAAACGGACTTCAATAGATGATTGTATCTATAAATGGCTTCTGTGGCTGCTAATCTCTATAAACGATTTTCTGTAGCTGTTCGTCTCTATAAACGGACTTCTGTAGCTCCTCGTCTCTATTAACGGGCTTCAGCAACTCGTATCTTCAAGCTCGTATCTATAAGCAGGCTTCATCAACAGCTGGTTTCAGCAAGAGCTCATATCTATGAACGGGCCTCAGCAATCTATAAATGAGCATTTCTAGCTGCTCGTCTGTATAAACTGTCTTCAGAGACAGACCTCATAACTATAAACGAGCTTCGATAGCTGCTCGTCTGTATTAACGGAATTTTGCCACGGGTCTATAGAAGTACCCTTTCTGTCAGAAAGGGTCTATAGAAGGGCCTCAGCAATATGTCGTATCTATAAATGAGCTTTTCTAGCTGCTCGTCTGTATAAACTGTCTTCAGA
The DNA here is from genome assembly GCF_047663935.1 of Musca autumnalis. Lineage (NCBI taxonomy): Eukaryota > Metazoa > Arthropoda > Insecta > Diptera > Muscidae > Musca > Musca autumnalis. Next base: position 6,913,997 of record NW_027411866.1, on the reverse strand, counting down.
GACAGACCTCAGAACTATAAACGAGCTTCGATAGCTGCTCGTCTGTATTAACGGGATTTTGCCACGGGTCTATAGAAGCACCTTTTCTGTCAGAAAGGGTCTATAGAAGCACCCTTTCTGTTAGAAAGGGTCTATAGAAGCACCCTTTCTGTCAGAAAGGGTCTATAGAAACACCCTTTTTGCCAGAAAGGGTCTATAGAAACACCCTTTCTGCCAGAAAGGGTCTATAGAAGCACCCTTTCTGTCAGAAAGGGTCTATAGAAGCACCCTTTCAGTCAGAAAGGGTCTAAAGAAACACCCTTTCTGCCAGAAAGGGTCTATAGAAGCACCCTTTCTGTCAGAAATGGTCTATAGAAGCACCCTTTCTGTCAGAAATGGTCTATAGAAGCACCCTTTCTGTCAGAAAGGGTCTATAGAAGCACCCTCTCTGTCAGAAAGGGTCTATAGAAGCACCCTTTCAGTCAGAAAGTGTCTATAGAAGCACCCTTTCTGTCAGAAAGGGTCTATAGAAGCACCCTTTCTGTCAGAAAGGGTCTATAGAAGCACCATTTCTGTCAGAAAGGGTCTATAGAAGCATCCTTTCTGTGAGAAAGGGTCTATAGAAGCACCATTTCTGTCAGAAAGGGTCAATAGAAGCACCCTTTCTGTCAGAAAGGGTCTATAGAAGCACCCTTTCTGTCAGAAAGAGTCTATAGAAGCACCCTTTCTGTCAGAAGGGGTCTATAGAAGCACCCTTTCCGTCAGAAAGGGTCTATAGAAGCACCCTTTCTGTCAGAAAGGGTCTATAGAAGCACCCTTCCTGTCAGATTGGGTCTATAGAAGCACCCTTTTTGTTAGAAAGGGTCCATAGAAGCACACTTTCTTTTAGAAAGGGTCAATAGAATCACTATTTCTTTCAGAAAGGGTCAGTAGAAGCACCCTCTCTTTCGGAAAGGGCGAAAAGAAGCACCCTCTCTTTCAGAAAGGGTCAATAGAAGCACCCGTTTCTTTCAGAAAGTTTCTATAAAACCACTCTCTCTTTCAGAAAGTTTCTATAAAACCACCCTTTCTGTCAGAATGGGTCTATAGAAGCACCCTTTTTGTCAGAATGGGTCTATAGAAGCACCCTTTCTGCCAGAAAGGGTCTATAAAAGCACCCTTTCTGTCAGAAAGGGTCTATAGAAGCACCCTTTCTGTCAGAAAGGGTCTACAGAAGCACCCTTCCTATCAGAAAGGGTCTATAGAAGCACCCTTCCTATCAGAAAGGGTCTATAGAAGCACCCTTTCTGTCAGAAAGGATCTATAGAAGCACCCTTTCTGTCAGAAAGGGTCTATAGAAGCACCCTTTCTGTCAGAAGGGGTCTATAGAAGCACCCTTTCTGTCAGAAAGGGTCTATAGAAGCACCCTTTCTGTCAGAAAGGGTCTATAGAAGCACCCTTTCTGTCAGAAAGGGTCTATAGAAGCACCCTTTCTGTCAGAAAGGGTCTATAGAAGCACCCTTTCTCTCAGAAAGGGTCTATAGAAGCACCCTTTCTGTCAGAAAGGGTCTATAGAAGCACCCTTTCTGTCAGAAAGGGTCTATAGAAGCACCCTTTCTGTCAGAAAGGGTCTATAGAAGCACCCTTTCTGTCAGAAAGGGTCTATAGAAGCACCCTTTCTGTCAGAAAGGGTCTATAGAAACACCTTTTTTCAGAAAGGGTCCATAGAAGCACCCTTTCTGTCAGAAAGGGTCTATAGAAGCACCCTTTTTGTCAGAAAGGGTCTATAGAAGCACCTTTTTTCAGAAAGGGTCTATAGAAGCACCCTTTCTGTCAGAAAGGGTCTATAGAAGCACCCTTTCTGTCAGAAAGGGTCTATAGAAGCACCCTTTCTGTCAGAAAGGGTCTATAGAAGCACCCTTTTTGTCAGAAAGGGTATATAGAAGCACCATTTCTGTCAGAAAGGACCCTTTCTGTCTGAAAGGGTCTATAGAAGCACCCTTTCTGTCAGAAAGGGTCTATAGAAGCATCCTTTCTGTCAGAAAGGGTCTATAGAAGCATCCTTTCTGTCAGAAAGGGTCTATAGAAGCACCCTCTCTGTCAGAAAGGGTCTATAGAAGCACCCTCTCTGTCAGAAAGGGTCTATAGAAGCACTCTTTCTTTCAGAAAGGGTCTATAGAAGCACCATTTCTGTCAGAAGGGGTCTATAGAAGCACCCTTTCTATCAGAAAGGGTCCATAGATGCACCCTTTCAGTCAGAAAGGGCCTATAGAAGCACCCTTTCTGTCAGACAGGGTCTGTGGAAGCACCCTTTCTGTCAGACAGGGCCTGTGGAAGCACCCTTTCTGTCAGACAGGGTCTGTGGAAGCACCCTTTCTGTCAGACAGGGTCTGTGGAAGCACCCTTTCTTTCAGAAAAGGTCTATAGAAGCACCCTTTCTTTCAGAAAAGGTCTATAGAAGCACCCTTTCTTTCAGAAAAGGTCTATAGAAGCACCCTTTCTTTCAGAAAAGGTCTATAGAAGCACCCTTTCTTTCAGAAAAGGTCTATAGAAGCACCCTTTCTTTCAGAAAAGGTCTATAGAAGCGCCCTTTCTTTCAGAAAAGGTCTATAGAAGCACCCTTTCTTTCAGAAAAGGTCTATAGAAGCACCCTTTCTTTCAGAAAAGGTCTATAGACCCTTTATTTCAGAAAAGGTCGATATAAGCACCCTTTCTTTCAGAAAAGGTCTATAGAAGCACCATTTCTGTCAGAAAGGGTCTATAGAAGCACCCTTTCTTTCAGAAAAGGTCTATAGAAGCACCCTTTCTTTCAGAAAAGGTCTGTAGAAGCACCCTTTCTTTCAGAAAAGGTCTATAGACGCACACTTTCTTTCAGAAAAGGTCTATATAAGCACCCTTTCTGTCAGAAAGGGTCTATAGAAGCACCCTTTCTGTCAGAAAGGGTCTATAGAAGCACCCTTTCTGTCAGAAAGGGTCTATAGAAGCACCCTTTCTGTCAGAAAGGGTCTATAGAAGCACCCTTTCTGTCAGAAAGGGTCTATAGAAGCACCCTTTCTGTCAGAAAGGGTCTATAGAAGCACCCTTTCTGTCAGAAAGGGTCTATAGAAGCACCCTTTCTGTCAGAAAGGGTCTATAGAAGCACCCTTTCTGTCAGAAAGGGTCTATAGAAGCACCCTTTCTGTCAGAAAGGGTCTATAGAAACACCTTTTTTCAGAAAGGGTCCATAGAAGCACCCTTTCTGTCAGAAAGGGTCTATAGAAGCACCCTTTTTGTCAGAAAGGGTCTATAGAAGCACCTTTTTTCAGAAAGGGTCTATAGAAGCACCCTTTCTGTCAGAAAGGGTCTATAGAAGCACCCCTTCTGTCAGAAAGGGTCTATAGAAGCACCCTTTCTGTCAGAAAGGGTCTATAGAAGCACCCTTTTTGTCAGAAAGGGTATATAGAAGCACCATTTCTGTCAGAAAGGACCCTTTCTGTCTGAAAGGGTCTATAGAAGCACCCTTTCTGTCAGAAAGGGTCTATAGAAGCATCCTTTCTGTCAGAAAGGGTCTATAGAAGCATCCTTTCTGTCAGAAAGGGTCTATAGAAGCACCCTCTCTGTCAGAAAGGGTCTATAGAAGCACCCTCTCTGTCAGAAAGGGTCTATAGAAGCACTCTTTCTTTCAGAAAGGGTCTATAGAAGCACCATTTCTGTCAGAAGGGGTCTATAGAAGCACCCTTTCTATCAGAAAGGGTCCATAGATGCACCCTTTCAGTCAGAAAGGGCCTATAGAAGCACCCTTTCTGTCAGACAGGGTCTGTGGAAGCACCCTTTCTGTCAGACAGGGCCTGTGGAAGCACCCTTTCTGTCAGACAGGGTCTGTGGAAGCACCCTTTCTGTCAGACAGGGTCTGTGGAAGCACCCTTTCTTTCAGAAAAGGTCTATAGAAGCACCCTTTCTTTCAGAAAAGGTCTATAGAAGCACCCTTTCTTTCAGAAAAGGTCTATAGAAGCACCCTTTCTTTCAGAAAAGGTCTATAGAAGCACCCTTTCTTTCAGAAAAGGTCTATAGAAGCACCCTTTCTTTCAGAAAAGGTCTATAGAAGCGCCCTTTCTTTCAGAAAAGGTCTATAGAAGCACCCTTTCTTTCAGAAAAGGTCTATAGAAGCACCCTTTCTTTCAGAAAAGGTCTATAGACCCTTTATTTCAGAAAAGGTCGATATAAGCACCCTTTCTTTCAGAAAAGGTCTATAGAAGCACCATTTCTGTCAGAAAGGGTCTATAGAAGCACCCTTTCTTTCAGAAAAGGTCTATAGAAGCACCCTTTCTTTCAGAAAAGGTCTGTAGAAGCACCCTTTCTTTCAGAAAAGGTCTATAGACGCACACTTTCTTTCAGAAAAGGTCTATATAAGCACCCTTTCTGTCAGAAAGGGTCTATAGAAGCGCCCTTTCTGTCAGAAAGGGTCTATAGAAGCACCCTTTCTGTCAGAAAGGGTATATAGAAGCACCCTTTCTGTCAGAAAGGGTCTATAGAAGCACCCTTTCTGTCAGAAAAGGTCTATAGAAGCACCCTTTCTTTCAGAAAAGGTCTATAGAAGCACCCTTTCTTTCAGAAAAGGTCTGTAGAAGCACCTTTCTTTCAGAAAAGGTCTATAGAAGCATCCTTTCTTTCAGAAAAGGTCTATAGACGCACTCTTTCTTTTAGAAAAGGTCTATATAAGCACCCTTTCTTTCAGAAAAGGTCTATGGCAGCACCCTTTCTTTCAGAAAAGGTCTGTAGAAGCACCCTTTCTTTCAGGAAAGGTCTATAGAAGCACTTTTCCTTCAGAAAGGGTCTACAGAAACACTTTTCTTTCAGAAAGGTTCTATAGAAGCACTTTTCTTTCAGAAATGGAAACCGCTTTGAAAGGTCTACGGAAAACCTTTTGAAATGTCTATAGGGGGCTTTTTTAAAGGTCTATGTAAGACCTCTTAAGAGTACATTTTAAAAGGCTTATAGAGAACATTTAAAAGTGCTATAAAGGACCTTTAAAATGGTATCTAAAAGAGCTTTTGAAAGGTCTATAAAAGGGTATATAGAAGACGTCCTCCTGAAAAGGTTTCTAAATTACCTTTTGACAAACTCCATGTTATTTTAATGGGCATTTATCATAACATAGCTCAAAGGTCGTCTATAAGTACTCTCTTCTAAACTGTACCATCTGAAGGGAGTTCATTGGAGAGAGCGTTTACAGATAAGCTAGATAAGCTGTAAGGTATTATTGTACACGAGCAAAAAATGGAGTCAAAGATAGTCTTTATGACTAACTCTAAGAAGCCTCATAGACGAAATATGGAGGAGTCCATGTAGACAATCTTAAGGCAACCCGAACGGAATATTTCCCTTTTGTGAGGCAATAAAAATTTCCCATAAAGTTCAGTTCTACCAAACAAATTGAAACCTTTTTGTTTTGTTTTGCTTTAAATCGTCGAACTTCTATGATTTCACTTCCAATTGATGTCTTCGATTAAACAGACTTTTAGACAAAGTAGTAGAACGACTTAGTCAATAAAAATCGATACGTCAAATAAAATAACCTGTAACTAATCGACAGACGTTCAGAGAGCAAATAACACACAAATAACCTCAGGAGTGGCAGCAGGGTCATTGATACCGTCCGCCATCGACACTGCCAATCAATCTGTGCGAAAGTTCATTGCTTCTTTTTTCTGAAAAATAAAATAACGAAAGTATTGCCAATAGAGTTTTATTGAACCCTGACCTATCGCTATTAATCAAGGTTAAGGGTTAGGGGGGAATCTAATTGAGTGGATACATTATCCTATATCACAATAAGTGAAATTAAATTTATTCTTTGTTGTTTCTTCGAACAATAAAGGAAGAAAAATTATAACTATACAATTGGTTTAACGAGTGATGCGGTGTTTGGTTAGAGGTTAAAACAGTTTTGTGAAGGAACAATGTGAAACCAAAGACCAATCAAAGGTCATTAAAACAAGAATATGAACGAAGTAGGAGACGGTTTTTGTTAGGATTACAGGACTGATAACAGTTGGGCCAAAAGCCTGGCCATAGTCAAGCTGAAGGTGAATGGTACAATACATGCATTTGCATTTGCTCAAAGAAGGATTTAACTCTAAAGAGAAAAATAATCAAATTTTATAAAGCGGATTTCTATGTCCCTTTCAACATTCCTATTGTTATGGCAATGTTAAAATTAAAGTGAAATATTTATTCAACTTCCATGAATGTTCTTTTTCACAATTTGTTGCCATCATTTGTCTCCGCCACTCATAATCCATCATCTAATCTTCCGCTGTATCTCTCGTTTAATGTACTTCCTACATTCAACATATTGTCCGCTGTCGCTGTAGTTCACGCTATGAAATTCATAAATATTTGTCCAAGTTGTCGTTTGAAACGCATATTGTCATTTTCGCTACTCGCAATCATCTATAATGTTTCACAGCCCCCTTCTCCACCCCCTCTTATCTCACCCCTCACCACATTCAGAGCAAAAAGCAACAATTTGTGTGTTGTTTAGTATTTAGTTATGTTTTTGAATGAAATTGAATTGTGTTCATGACGCGGATGGCGAAGCTGTTTGCGGAGAGGTGGAAGGCGATTGTTTCTGTTATTTTTATTTCGTTTCCTTTATTTCATTTCAGTTTTTTTATGCTTCTCGCCCTTTGGTGTTGCGTTGCGCTTTTTTTATTGCTGTTAGAGCCTTCTACATTATTTGCTTCATTTCCGTTTTTCCGCGTTTGTCCACACACAGCGCTCGGGCAATTAAGTGAAACAACTTGTGATGTTTTTGTTGCTGTTGTTGTTACATTCCTTTTTTTGACCGTATGGCAGCTTGAATTTATGCTGATGTTTTATATTTGTTGCCATTGCCTTTGGCTTTTGTATTTAAAAATTTTATTGTCGAAACAAAGGATGTGACGGACAAAAGCCCCGAAATAATACATTTTGCTTAGATCTTTGGATATGCAAAGTCAGAGGCAGCATTCTAGCAGCTTTTAAGTTTACCGTTGATAAACGAATATAAATTGGAGTTTTTTTGCTTTTATTGAGGCTGGACGTGTGTGAGAATGACTAAGTTAAGCGGCCGGTATGTGAGGGGAAATCGGACATGTTGACCATGAAGGAAGAAAGGGAGATGGAAGTTTAAGGGTGGCTCTAAAAGTGGCAGGGGGAGTCCTTTTTAACGAGTTAAGGAAAGCTAAATGAAGTCTCTATAGCGGGATAAGGGAATGCTCTATTTACAAGATGAGGATAGCCTTTAAATGCAAGGTGCAAGTCGTATTTATGAACTAGCTGAGGGGAGTCTTTATAGACGACAAGAAGGTAATCTTTATAGATGAACTGAAGGTGGTCTTTATACACAAACTGAAGGTTTTTTAGAAAGCTGAAATTGGTATTTATAGACGAGCTGTAAATGGTCCTTATATACGAGCTGAATGAAATCTTGATAGACGAGCTAATGGTCTTTAAAAGTTTTTATGGGCGACCATTAGGTCGTCTTTATAGACGAGCTGTAGGTCGTCTCTACAGACGAGCTGTAAGTCGTCTTTATGGACGAGCTGTAGGTCGTCTCTATAGACGAGCTGTAGGTAAAGCTCGTCTCTATAGACGAGCTTTAGGTCGTCTCTATAGACGAGCTTTAGGTCGTCTCTATAGACGAGCTTTAGGTCGTCTCTATAGACGAGCTTTAGGTCGTCTCTATAGACGAGCTTTAGGTCGTCTCTATAGACGAGCTTTAGGTCGTCTCTATAGACGAGCTGAAGGTCGTCTTTATAGACGAGCTTTAGGTCGTCTTTATAGACGAGCTTTAGGTCGTCTTTATAGACGAGCTTTAGGTCGTCTTTATAGACGAGCTTTAGGTCGTCTTTATAGACGAGCTTTAGGTCGTCTTTATAGACGAGCTTTAGGTCGTCTCTATAGACGAGCTTTAGGTCGTCTCTATAGACGAGCTTTAGGTCGTCTTTATAGACGAGCTTTAGGTCGTCTTTATAGACGAGCTTTAGGTCGTCTCTATAGACGAGCTTTAGGTCGTCTCTATAGACGAGCTTTAGGTCGTCTCTATAGACAAGCTTTAGGTCGTCTCTATAGACGAGCTAAAGGTCGTCAATGGTCGTCTTTATAGACGAGCTAAAGGTCGTCTTTATAGACGAGCTAAAGGTCGTCTTTATAGGCGAGCTAAAGGTCGTCTATATAGACGAGCTAAAGGTCGTCTTTATAGACGAGCTAAAGGTCGTCTTTATAGACGAGCTAAAGGTCGTCTTTATAGACGAGCTAAAGGTCGTCTTTATAGACGAGCTAAAGGTCGTCTTTATAGACGAGCTTTAGGTCGTCTTTATAGACGAGCTGAAGGTCGTCTTTATAGACGAGCTTTAGGTCGTCTTTATAGACGAGCTTTAGGTCGTCTTTATAGACGAGCTTTAGGTCGTCTTTATAGACGAGCTTTAGGTCGTCTTTATAGACGAGCTTTAGGTCGTCTTTATAGACGAGCTTTAGGTCGTCTTTATAGACGAGCTTTAGGTCGTCTTTATAGACGAGCTTTAGGTCGTCTTTATAGACGAGCTTTAGGTCGTCTTTATAGACGAGCTTTAGGTCGTCTTTATAGACGAGCTTTAGGTCGTCTTTATAGACGAGCTTTAGGTCGTCTTTATAGACGAGCTTTAGGTCGTCTTTATAGACGAGCTTTAGGTCGTCTTTATAGACGAGCTTTAGGTCGTCTTTATAGACAAACTTTAGGTAGTCTTTATAGACGAGCGTTAGGTCGTCTTTACAGACGAGCTTTAGGTCGTCTTTACAGACGAGCTTTAGGTCGTCTTTATAGACTAGCTTTAGGTCGTCTTAATAGACGAGCTTTAGGTCGTCTTTATAGACGAGCTTTAGGTCGTCTTTATAGACGAGCTGTAGGTCGTCTTTATAGACGAGCTGTAGGTCGTCTTTATAGACGAGCTTTAGGTTGTCTTTATAGACGAGCTTTAGGTCGTCTTTATAGACGAGCTTTAGGTCGTCTTTATAGACGAGCTTTAGGTCGTCTTTATAGACGAGCTTTAGGTCGTCTTTATAGACGAGCGTTAGGTCGTCTTTACAGACGAGCTTTAGGTCGTCTTTACAGACGAGCTTTAGGTCGTCTTTACAGACGAGCTTTAGGTCGTCTTAATAGACGAGCTTTAGGTCGTCTTAATAGACGAGCTTTAGGTCGTCTTTATAGACGAGCTTTAGGTCGTCTTAATAGACGAGCTGAACATCGTCGTTATAGACGAGCTGAAGGTCGTCTTTATAGACGAGCTGAAGGTCGTCTTTATAGACGAGCTGAAGGTCGTCTTTATAGACGAGCTGAAGGTCGTCTTTATAGACGAGCTGAAGGTCGTCTTTATAGACGAGCTGAAGGTCGTCTTTATAGACGAGCTGAAGGTCGTCTTTATAGACGAGCTGAAGGTCGTCTTTATAGACGAGCTGAAGGTCGTCTTTATAGACGAGCTGAAGGTCGTCTTTATAGACGAGCTGAAGGTCGTCTTTATAGACGAGCTGAAGGTCGTCTTTATAGACGAGCTGAAGGTCGTCTTTATAGACGAGCTGAAGGTCGTCTTTATAGACGAGCTGAAGGTCGTCTTTATAGACGAGCTGAAGGTCGTCTTTATAGACGAGCTGAACATCGTCTTTATAGACGGGCTGAAGGTCGTCTTTATAGACGAGCTGAACATCGTCGTTATAGACGGGCTGAAGGTCGTCTTTATAGACGAGCTGAAGGTCGTCTTTATAGACGAGCTGAAGGTCGTCTTTATAGACGAGCTGAAGGTCGTCTTTATAGACGAGCTGAAGGTCGTCTTTATAGACGAGCTGAAGGTCGTCTTTATAGACGAGCTGAAGGTCGTCTTTATAGACGAGCTGAAGGTCGTCTTTATAGACGAGCTGAAGGTCGTCTTTATAGACGAGCTGAAGGTCGTCTTTATAGACAAGCTGAACGTCGTCTTTATAGACGAGCTGAAGGTCGTCTTTATAGACGAGCCGAAGGTAGTCTTTATAGACGAGCTGAAGGTCGTCTTTATAGACGAGGTGAAGGTCGTCTTTATAGACGAGGTGAAGGTCGTCTTTATAGACGAGGTGAAGGTCGTCTTTATAGACGAGCTTTAGGTCGTCTTTATAGACGAGGTGAAGGTCGTCTTTATAGACGAGCTTTAGGTCGTCTTTATAGGCGAGCTTTAGGTCGTCTTTATAGACGAGCTTTAGGTCGTCTTTATAGACGAGCTTTAGGTCGTCTTCATAGACAAGCTTTAGGTCGTCTTTATAGACGAGCTTTAGGTCGTCTTTATAGACGAGCTTTAGGTCGTCTTTATAGACGAGCTTTAGGTCGTCTTTATAGACGAGCTTTAGGTCGTCTTTATAGATGATCTCAAGGTCGTCTTTATAGACGAGCTGTAATTCATCTCTACAGATGGGCTGTATTTCGTCTCTATAAAAGAGCTGTAGTTCGTCTCTATAGACGAGCTGTAGTTCGTCTCTATAGACGAGGAGCTGAAGGGCGTCTCTAAACACGAGGAGCTGAAGGTCGTCTCTATAGACGAGGAGGTGAAAATTGTCTCTATAGATGAGGAGCGGAGGGTCGTCTCTATAAACGAGGAGCTGAAGGTCGCCCCTATAGATGAGGAGCTGAAGGTCGTCTCTATAGATGAGGAGCTGAAGGTCGTCTCTATAGACGAGGAGCTGAAGGTCGTCTCTCTTAACGAGGAGCTGAAGGTCGTTCCTATAGATGAGGAGCTGAAGGTCGTAGACGTTGAGCTGAAGGCCGTCTCTATAGATGAGGAGCTGAAGGTAGTCTTTATAGACGAGGAACTGAAGGTCGTCTCTATAAACGAGGAGCGGAAGTTCGTCTCTATAGACGAGGAGCTTTAGGTCGTCTTTATAGACGAGGAGCCGTATGTCGTCTTTATAGACGAGGAGCTGAAGGTCGTCTTTATAGACGAGGAGCTGAAGGTCGTCTCTATAGAAGAGGAGTTGACGGTCGTCTCTATAGACGAGGAGCTGATGGTCGTATCTATAGACGAGAAGCTGAATGTCGTCTCTATAGACGAGGAGCTGAGGGTCGTCTCTATAGACGAGGAACTGAAGGTCGTCTCTAAAGACGGGGAGCTGAAGGTCGTCTCTATAAACGAGGAGCTGAAGGTCGTCTCTATGCACGAGGAACTGAAGGTAGCCTCTATAGACGAGGAGCTGAATGTCGTCTCTATAGACGAGGAGCTGAAGGTCGTATCTATGGACGAAGAGCTGAAGGTCGTTTCTATAGACGAGGAGCTGAAGGTGGTCTCTATATACTAGGAGCTGAAAGTCGTCTCTATAGACGTGGAGCTGAAGGTCGTCTCTATAGGCGATGAGCTGAAGGTCGTCTCTATAGACGATGAGCTGAAGGTTGTCTCTATAGACGAAGAGCTGAATGTCGTCTCTATAGACGAGGAGCTGAAGGTCGTCTCTATAGACGAAGAGCTGAAGGTCGTCTCTATAGACGAGAGCTGAAGGTCGTCTTTATAGACGAGTACTGATAGACGAATTTATAATAGACGAGCTTTCGGTCGTCTTTATAGACGAGCTTTCGGTCGTCTTTATAGACGAGCTTTAGGTCGTCTTTATAGACGAGCTTTAGGTCGTCTTTATAGACGAGCTGAAGGTCGTCTTTATAGACGAGGAGCTGAAGGTCTCTATAGATGAGGAGCTGAAGGTCGTCTCTATAGACGAGGAGTTGAAGGTCGTCTCTATAGATGAGAAGCTGACGGTCGTCTCTATAGACGAGGAGCTGAAGTTCGTCTCTATAGGCGAGGAGCTGAAGTTCGTCTCTATAGACGAGGAGCTGAAGTTCGTCTCTATGGACGAGGAGCTGAGGGTCTTCTCTATAGAAGAGGAGCTGAAGGTCGTCTCTATAGACGAGGAGCTGAAGGTCGTCTCTATAGATGAGGAGCTGAAGGTCGTCTCTATAAACGAGGAGCTGAAGGTCGTCTCTATAAACGAGGAGCTGAAGGTCGCCCCTATAGATGAGGAACTGATGGTCGTCTCTATAGATGAGGAGCTGAAGGTCGTCTCTATAGATGAGGAGCTGAAGGTCGTCTCTATAGACGAGGAGCTGAAGGTCGTCTCTCTTAACGAGGAGCTGAAGGTCGTTCCTATAGATGAGGAGCTGAAGGTCGTAGACGTTGAGCTGAAGGCCGTCTCTATAGATGAGTAGCTGACGGTTGTCTCTATAGACGAGGAGCTGAAGGTCGTCCCTATAGACGAGGAGCTTAAGGTTGTCTTTATAGACAATTTGAAGGCCGACCTACAGCCAGCTCCAGCTCGTCAATAAAGACTACTTTCAGCTGATTTATAAAGGCAGCCTTCTGTTTGTCTATGCATCCAACAATCGGTTCGCCTGTAAAGGCGATTTTAAGCTTGTCTATAAAGAATCACTTTCCCTCTATCTCTCTATAAAGACTACCTTCAGTTCTTCTGCGTAGACTTCCTTCGGTTTTTCCATAAAGACTCTCTTGCTTAGAAAGGCTCCCTTCCACCTAAATTATTTCCGTGCGCTAAAGTCAAAAGACTTTCTTTCGTGTTATAGGGTAGCGTATACGTAACATCAGTACTTATACGTTCCTTTTTGAGATGGGGTTGGCGTATGATTTATTTTAAAATTTATTTACAAATTGCATTTTATTTTTCATTTTCTTTCGCTTGTCATAACTATTTCCTAGATTTTATCTAAACAAATGTTACAAGTCAAATACAAAGTATTGGGAAAGGACAAAAAAAACCAAATGAAACATAGTTTTCCAGCTTTCCAACTGAAGCATAACATGTCGGTTTTAGCCAATAAACGTCTGTTCTGTCTAATGTTGAACAAAAATTCAAAAAACCAACAGCTGTAACATGACAAGAAAAAGAATAAAAAATATTTTAAATGTTCATAGCATTAAGTTTGGTCTGGACCTAACTAAAACAACACCGAAAACCCACTAAAAATGACATACAAGAAAAAAAAGCTATGGCACAATTTTGTCGGTAAACAGAGCCAGCATGTGGCCACCAGCTATACAATGAAACACGGCACAAAAAAACTATCAACGCGTACAAAAATCGCTTTCGAAAAAAAACAACATTGCAGTAGAATTGTTCAGCAAAAAACTCTTAGCTCATCAAAAGCTGATGGTGATAAAAGAGAGTGAAAATAACATTTGTATTCACACACACTGAGTGAGTGAGTGAGTGATGTTGTGGCTTCAACGAATTTGTAATGGAGGGGAAAACACCATTGAAAAACGATTGATTTCTAAGTTTGTAAAAAAGGGAGTCAAATTTGCGAGAAACCATCATTTAACCAAAGATTGGTGGATTGCAATTGGAAATATATATTAATCATCCGACGCATTGGGGTGCATAATTGAAGTAACTCATATGTTAACAAATGTGCTGGGGTTGGAAACCCTTAATGGAATTGTCTTAATGGATTACTAGATTTGCAGAAAATGACAAATCAACTTATCATACCGGCACCTAGGCAAAATAATAATCAAATTCTATTTTTGTTGCCTGTGATCAGACGAATGCCTTGTAGAAAAGAAAATAAATAAACTGAACTTTTTTAGGAGTTGTGAGCTTATCTTTTTGACATTGCATCATCTAAGGAAACAACTATTGCTCATATTCTTTCTCTTGGAGAGCGTATGATTAACAAAATATTTTTGAAAATTTATACGAATTTATACTACGCCTCAGGATTTGATAATTAAAGTTACTCATACATCACCGTGTAAACTTATATATTTTTTCTTCGAATTCCTTGCCACGTGGCTTATATTTAGTAGCCTTCTCTTTGCCCTATCATCGGTACTCTATATCTTGTGGTTTTTTATTTGTTGAATATAATTACATATTTATTTCATTTAAAATGTTATTACAAACCTTGTTGCTTAGATGGTTGTTAACAAAATCCTTAACAACGACCAACAAACACCCTCTCGATTTCTGTGTAATTTTGTCGAAATGAAAAGTTCATTGCCGCTGAGTCTGTTTCTCGCGACGTCTACTCATAATAATAAAAAAACAAAATCACATTAAAATTCCAAACACATAAATGCCAATACCATTTTACCAGACTTTTTAACTTCTCCTTAACACCCAATACCTCGGCAAATATCAGCCAGAAGTGCAAAATATTTACGTACTCTTGGCCACAAAATTCCCCCTTGGGGAGATAATTTCAATGGTAATAAATGAGTGTTTGAGTAGGTGTGTGTGTATGTGTGCATGCTTTTCACAAATAATATTTGTTAATCATTTATTTTGAAGAGCGAGAGCTATCTATTTTGTAATTCAATAGCTGAATAAGGCCAATGAGCTGTGTGGTTACGTAACAAAAACAATTCTATGGCGTGTAAATAGGATATCTATCAAACAAAACACGTTCATATGCTATTGATAACGGAAGGATATATTTTTTTATTAAAAACAATTTAAGGAAGTGATCACTAGTTCCGTTCAGAGAATCAATAAAATAAAAAAGTAAAATTACATAATTTTGGTTGTCGTGTGGGAGTGTGAAAGGGTCTTTATAGGGAGGGATTTTTTGTGGGCGAACTGAAGGAAACTTTTATAGACGAAGTGGTGAGAGTCTTTACAGGAAAGCTGGAGGGAGTCGTAATAGATAAGCTGGAAGTAGTCTTTATAGACGACGACGTGGAGTAAGTGTTTATAGAAGAGCTGGGGGGAGCCTATAGAAAATCAAGTCCCAATAACATTGGGAGCAAATTTTCTATAGAAAATCAAGTCCCAATAACATTGGGAGCAAATTTTCCATAGAAAATCAATCAAGTCCCAATAACATTGGGAGCAAATTTTCTATATAAAATCAAGTCCCAATAACATTGGGACTAAATTTTCTATAGAAAATCAAGTCCCAATAACATTGGGACCAAATTTTCTATAGAAAATCAAGTCCCAATAACATTGGGAGCAAATTTTCTATAGAAAATCAAGTCCCAATAACATTGGGAGCAAATTTTCTATAGAAAATCAAGTCCCAATAACATTGGGAGCAAATTTTCTATAGAAAATCAAGTCCCAATAGCATTGGGACCAAATTTTCTATAGAAAATCAAGTCCCAATAACATTGGGAGCAAATTTTCTATATAAAATCAAGTCCCAATAACATTGGGACTAAATTTTCTATAGAAAATCAAGTCCCAATAACATTGGGACCAAATTTTCTATAGAAAATCAAGTCCCAATAACATTGGGAGCAAATTTTCTATAGAAAATCAAGTCTCAATAACATTGGGACCAAATTTTCTATAGAAAATCAAGTCCCAATAACATTGGGAGCAAATTTTCTATAGAAAATCAAGTCCCAATAACATTGGGAGCAAATTTTCTATAGAAAATCAAGTC
Organism: Musca autumnalis; assembly: GCF_047663935.1. Taxonomy (NCBI): domain Eukaryota; kingdom Metazoa; phylum Arthropoda; class Insecta; order Diptera; family Muscidae; genus Musca; species Musca autumnalis. The sequence continues at coordinate 6,898,630 of NW_027411866.1, read as the reverse complement.
CCAATAACATTGGGAGCAAATTTTCTATAGAAAATCAAGTCCCAATAGCATTGGGACCAAATTTTCTATAGAAAATCAAGTCCCAATAACATTGGGAGCAAATTTTCTATAGAAAATCAAGTCCCAATAACATTGGGAGCAAATTTTCTATAGAAAATCAAGTCCCAATAACATTGGGAGCAAATTTTCTATAGAAAATCAAGTCCCAATAACATTGGGAGCAAATTTTCTATAGAAAATCAAGTCCCAATAACATTGGGAGCAAATTTTCTATAGAAAATCAAGTCCCAATAACATTGGGAGCAAATTTTCTATAGAAAATCAAGTCCCAATAACATTGGGAGCAAATTTTCTATAGAAAATCAAGTCCCAATAGCATTGGGACCAAATTTTCTATAGAAAATCAAGTCCCAATAACATTGGGAGCAAATTTTCTATAGAAAATCAAGTCCCAATAACATTGGGAGCAAATTTTCTATAGAAAATCAAGTCCCAATAACATTGGGAGCAAATTTTCTATAGAAAATCAAGTCCCAATAACATTGGGAGCAAATTTTCTATAGAAAATCAAGTCCCAATAACATTGGGAGCAAATTTTCTATAGAAAATCAAGTCCCAATAACATTGGGAGCAAATTTTCTATAGAAAATCAAGTCCCAATAACATTGGGAGCAAATTTTCTATAGAAAATCAAGTCCCAATAGCATTGGGACCAAATTTTCTATAGAAAATCAAGTCCCAATAACATTGGGAGCAAATTTTCTATAGAAAATCAAGTCCCAATAACATTGGGAGCAAATTTTCTATAGAAAATCAAGTCCCAATAACATTGGGAGCAAATTTTCTATAGAAAATCAAGTCCCAATAAGATTGGGAGCAAATTTTCTATAGAAAATCAAGTCCCAATAACATTGGGAGCAAATTTTCTATAGAAAATCAAGTCCCAATAAGATTGGGAGCAAATTTTCTATAGAAAATCAAGTCCCAATAAGATTGGGAGCAAATTTTCTATAGAAAATCAAGTCCCAATAAGATTGGGAGCAAATTTTCTATAGAAAATCAAGTCCCAATATGATTGGGACCAAATTTTCTATAGAAAATCAAGTCCCAATAAGATTGGGACCAAATCAAGTCCCAATAACATTGGGACCAAATTTTCTATAGAAAATCAAGTCCCAATAACATTGGGACCAAATTTTCTATAGAAAATCAAGTCCCAATAACATTGGGACCAAATTTTCTATAGAAAATCAAGTCCCAATAACATTGGGACCAAATTTTCTATAGAAAATCAAGTCCCAATAACATTGGGACCAAATTTTCTATAGAAAATCAAGTCCCAATAACATTGGGACCAAATTTTCTATAGAAAATCAAGTCCCAATAACATTGGGACCAAATTTTCTATAGAAAATCAAGTCCCAATAACATTGGGACCAAATTTTCTATAGAAAATCAAGTCCCAATAAAATTGGGACCAAATTTTCTATAGAAAATCAAGTCCCAATAAAATTGGGACCAAATTTTCTATAGAAAATCAAGTCCCAATAAAATTGGGACCAAATTTTCTATAGAAAATCAAGTCCCAATAAAATTGGGACCAAATTTTCTATAGAAAATCAAGTCCCAATAAAATTGGGACCAAATTTTCTATAGAAAATCAAGTCCCAATAAAATTGGGACCAAATTTTCTATAGAAAATCAAGTCCCAATAAAATTGGGACCAAATTTTCTATAGAAAATCAAGTCCCAATAAAATTGGGACCAAATTTTCTATAGAAAATCAAGTCCCAATAAAATTGGGACCAAATTTTCTATAGAAAATCAAGTCCCAATAAAATTGGGACCAAATTTTCTATAGAAAATCAAGTCCCAATAAAATTGGGACCAAATTTTCTATAGAAAATCAAGTCCCAATAAAATTGGGACCAAATTTTCTATAGAAAATCAAGTCCCAATAAAATTGGGACCAAATTTTCTATAGAAAATCAAGTCCCAATAACATTGGGACCAAATTTTCTATAGAAAATCAAGTCCCAAAAACATGGGGATCAAATTTTCTATAGAAAATCAAGTCCCAATAACATTGGGACCAAATTTTCTATAGAAAATCAGGTCGCAATAACATGGGGACCAACTTTTCTATAGAAAAATCAAGTCGCAATAACATTGGGACCAACTTTTCTATAGAAAATCAAGTCCCAATAACATGGGGACCAAATTTTCTATAGAAAATCAAGTCCCAATAATATCGGGACCAAATTTTCTATAGAAAATCAAGTCCTAATAACATTGGGACCAAATTTTCTATAGAAAATCAAGTCCTAATAACATTGGGACCAAATTTTCTATAGAAAATCAAGTCCCAATAACATTGGGAGCAAATTTTCTATAGAAATCCAAGTCCTAATAACATTGGGAGCAAATTTTCTATGGAAAATCAAGTCCCAATAACATTGGGACCAAATTTTCTATAGAAAATCAAGTCCCAATAACATTGGGAGCAAATTTTCTATAGAAAATCAAGTCCCAATAACATTGGGAGCAAATTTTCTATAGAAATCCAAGTCCTAATAACATTGGGAGCAAATTTTCTATGGAAAATCAAGTCCCAATAACATTGGGAGCAAATTTTCTATAGAAAATCAAGTCCCAATAACATTGGGAGCAAATTTTCTATAGAAATCCAAGTCCTAATAACATTGGGAGCAAATTTTCTATAGAAAATCAAGTCCCAATAACATTGGGACCAAATTTTCTATAGAAAATCAGGTCGCAATAACATGGGGACCAACTTTTCTATAGAAAAATCAAGTCGCAATAACATTGGGACCAACTTTTCTATAGAAAATCAAGTCCCAATAACATGGGGACCAAATTTTCTATAGAAAATCAAGTCCCAATAATATCGGGACCAAATTTTCTATAGAAAATCAAGTCCTAATAACATTGGGACCAAATTTTCTATAGAAAATCAAGTCCTAATAACATTGGGACCAAATTTTCTATAGAAAATCAAGTCCTAATAACATTGGGACCAAATTTTCTATAGAAAATCAAGTCCTAATAACATTGGGACCAAATTTTCTATAGAAAATCAAGTCCCAATAGCATTGGGACCAAATTTTCTATAGAAAATCAAGTCCCAATAGCATTGGGACCAAATTTTCTATAGAAAATCAAGTTCCAATATCATTGGGAGCAAATTTTCTATAGAAAATCAAGTCCCAATAACATTGGGAGACAATTTGCTATAGAAAAGATTGACTATGGAAAATAATATTGGGACCAAATTGTCTATGGAAAATCAAGTCCCAATAACATTGGGAGCAAATTTTCTATAGAAAATCAAGTCCCAATAACATTGGGAGCAAATTTTCTATAGAAATCCAAGTCCTAATAACATTGGGAGCAAATTTTCTATGGAAAATCAAGTCCCAATAGCATTGGGACCAAATTTTCTATAGAAAATCAAGTCCCAATAGTATTGGGACCAAATTTTCTATAGAAAATCAAGTCCCAATAGTATTGGGACCAAATTTTCTATAGAAAATCAAGTCCCGATAGTATTGGGACCAAATTTTCTATAGAAAATCAAGTCCCAATAACATTGGGACCAAATTTTCTATAGAAAATCAAGTCCCAATAACATTGGGACCAAATTTTCTATAGAAAATCAAGTCCCAATAACATTGGGACCAAATTTTCTATAGAAAATCAAGTCCCAATAACATTGGGACCAAATTTTCTAGAGAAAATCAAGTCCCAATAACATTGGGAGCAAATTTTCTATTGAAAATCAAGTCCCAATATATTTGACACAATATTTTAGATGTAATAAATTCTACAGAAAATAGGAAATATTGGGAATATTTTCTATGAATATATTGTCCCAAAATTGTGTCCTTAAATGTAGAACAATTTTTACTTTTGCTTTAATAGCAATAATCGTTTTCGGTAGAAGAGACATCATTAAAATTCTTACCACAATAACTTTATGTTATTATCGTCGATTCCTTGAAATATATTTACATCGTCAAATCTGACCTTTCTTCACAGAGCTTTTGTATTTTATTAAAAATTAACTGTCTGCAAAACGTTTGTTAAATACTTTAATTGAAATTGAACAGAAATTCTATGGAAAGTGAAACCATTTCTTCCAACCAACCTCCCTCACGAACAAACAAACAGCCAATTATTTTTATTTTTGTTTTCTTCTGCTTAAGTAGAGTTTCATTGTCTCTGTCTGAAATAAATATTAAAAGAAGCTAAATAAAATGTATAGAAATAGCTATTGTGCGGTTGGTTGGTGCAGTAGGACTTGAACCCAACCCAATGCCACAGAGGTTTGCCAGTTGCTTGCTTTCCCTTAAGTCCGCTGAGGAAAACAAAACAATGGCATTCAAGAAAGACTTGACCTGATTTAGAAAGAAGTATTCAACGTTAACATATTTAGAGAAAATTTTATGAAATTTGTTTTGTTTAAAACAACAACAACACCGGTAACAACATCAGAGCCAATAACATTCACAATAACACCATAAACAACAACAGAAAAGCAGAGAAAAAATATGAAACCACAAAAAGGCGAACACACAATCGTCCATGCAGCCATTTTATGGAGAACAAACAACCCAAGCAGCCTAACAAGCCAACAAAACTCTTCTCCATTGGCAATATTTGTTTGATATTCAACAATTCAAAATCCTGTTTATGTGTATGTATGGGTGCAAAAGTTGTGAATGAAAACAATTGTTGGGTGTTTCCGTTAAGTGTGAGTAAGTATATTGATGGCTGCCATAACTACACCACCACCACGACCACCACTACCCAAAATGAGTGAGGAAACTCAGTAGGAGCATTGCTTTTCTGCCTTGTTAAGTGCCACTACTACCAGGTATCGCTGATATGGCGGGTGAATAGTGGAACAAGACCATATTCGTTTGTACAGCAACATTAAGTGTTGATGTTTATTATTATATATTGCTGCCGTTGTTGTTGTTTTTGTTATGCTTTTTAAGCTTATTTGAACATGTATGCCCGTGTAAAGTGAGCGGAAATGATTTATTTTACCACAAATTAAACAACTAAACGATGTACTTGTATTAATTATATATTATTTTGCTGCATAATGAAAATTCTCCGCATACAAACACACATAGTATGTATGGTTGTATATGTGGACATCCATATATATCCCGTACACACGTCGACTGAGTTAATATCCCCTGGATTCGTGTGGGTGTGTGTATGTATTATATAGGCAAGTTAGTTTCAATGGAAGTTAGTTTCAATGGAAGACTATTTAAAGCAATTTAATTTAAAAATAACCACAACAAGTGAGGAGAGTTTTCCAAAAGGACATCTAGGCCAAAATTATAACATATTAAAGCATAAGTGGTATAGAAAATCAAGTTATTTCCACAAGATTTTATAGAAAATCAAAAATTCTGTCCCAATGTTATTGGGACTTGACTTTCTATAGAAAATTTGGCCCTAATATTATTGGGACTTGATTTTCTATAAAAAAATTTGGTCCCAATATTTTTTGGGACTTGATTTTCTATAGAAAATTTGATCCCAATCTTATTGGGACTTGATTTTCTATAGAAAATTTGGTCCTAATATTTTTGGGACTTGATTTTTTAAAGAAAATTTGGTCCCAATATTATTGGGACTTGATTTTCTATAGAAACTTTGGTCCCAATCTTATTGGGACTTGATTTTCTATAGAAGATTTTGTCCCAATATTATTGGGACTTGATTTTCTATAGAAGATTTTGTCCCAATATTATTGGGACTTGATTTTCTATAGAAAATTTGGTCCCAATATTATTGGCACTTGATTTTCTATAGAAGATTTTGTCCCAATATTATTGGCACTTGATTTTCTATAGAAAATTTGGTCCCAATATTATTGGGACTTGATTTTCTATAGAAAATTTGGTCCCAATATTATTGGGACTTGATTTTCTATAGAAAATTTGGTCCCAATATTATTGGGACTTGATTTTCTATAGAAAATTTGGTCCCAATATTATTGGGACTTGATTTTCTATAGAAAATTTGGTCCCAATATTATTGGGACTTGATTTTCTATAGAAAATTTGGTCCCAATATTATTGGGACTTGATTTTCTATAGAAAATTTGGTCACAATATTATTAGGACTTGATTTTCTATAGAAAATTTGGTCCCAATATTATTAGGACTTGATTTTCTATAGAAGATTTGCTCCCAATATTATTAGGACTTGATTGTCTATAGAAAATTTGGTCCCAATATTATTGGGACTTGATTTTCTATAGAAAATAAAAAACAAAACGTCCCAATATTATTGGGACTTGATTTTCTATAGAAAATTTGGTCCCAATATTATTGGGACTTGATTGTCTATAGAAAATTTGGTGCCAATATTATTGGCACTTGATTTTCTATAGAAAATTTGGTGCCAATATTATTGGCACTTGATTTTCTATAGAAAATTTGGTGCCAATATTATTGGCACTTGATTTTCTATAGTAAATTTGGTGCCAATATTATTGGCACTTAATTTTCTATAGAAAATTTGGTGCCAATATTATTGGCACTTGATTTTCTATAGAAAATTTGGTGCCAATATTATTGGCACTTGATTTTCTATAGAAAATTTGGTGCCAATATTATTGGCATATTTCCACAGCATTTTATAAAAAATCTAAAAATTTGGTCCCAATATGGGACTTGATTTTCTATAGAAAATTTGGTCCCAATATTTTTTGGGACTTGATTATATAGAAAATATAGAAAATTTGGTCCCAATCTTATTGGGACTTGATTTTCTATAGAAAATTTGATCCCAATCTTATTGGGACTTGATTTTCTATAGAAAATTTGGTCCTAATATTTTTGGGACTTGATTTTTTAAAGAAAATTTGGTCCCAATATTATTGGGACTTGATTTTCTATAGAAACTTTGGTCCCAATCTTATTGGGACTTGATTTTCTATAGAAGATTTTGTCCCAATATTATTGGGACTTGATTTTCTATAGAAGATTTTGTCCCAATATTATTGGGACTTGATTTTCTATAGAAAATTTGGTCCCAATATTATTGGCACTTGATTTTCTATAGAAGATTTTGTCCCAATATTATTGGCACTTGATTTTCTATAGAAAATTTGGTCCCAATATTATTGGGACTTGATTTTCTATAGAAAATTTGGTCCCAATATTATTGGGACTTGATTTTCTATAGAAAATTTGGTCCCAATATTATTGGGACTTGATTTTCTATAGAAAATTTGGTCCCAATATTATTGGGACTTGATTTTCTATAGAAAATTTGGTCCCAATCTTATTGGGACTTGATTTTCTATAGAAAATTTGGTCCCAATCTTATTGGGACTTGATTTTCTATAGAAAATTTGGTCCCAATATTATTGGCACTTGATTTTCTATAGAAGATTTTGTCCCAATATTATTGGCACTTGATTTTCTATAGAAAATTTGGTCCCAATATTATTGGGACTTGATTTTCTATAGAAAATTTGGTCCCAATATTATTGGGACTTGATTTTCTATAGAAAATTTGGTCCCAATATTATTGGGACTTGATTTTCTATAGAAAATTTGGTCCCAATATTATTGGGACTTGATTTTCTATAGAAAATTTGGTCCCAATATTATTGGGACTTGATTTTCTATAGAAAATTTGGTCCCAATATTATTGGGACTTGATTTTCTATAGAAAATTTGGTCACAATATTATTAGGACTTGATTTTCTATAGAAAATTTGGTCCCAATATTATTAGGACTTGATTTTCTATAGAAGATTTGCTCCCAATATTATTAGGACTTGATTGTCTATAGAAAATTTGGTCCCAATATTATTGGGACTTGATTTTCTATAGAAAATAAAAAACAAAACGTCCCAATATTATTGGGACTTGATTTTCTATAGAAAATTTGGTCCCAATATTATTGGGACTTGATTGTCTATAGAAAATTTGGTGCCAATATTATTGGCACTTGATTTTCTATAGAAAATTTGGTGCCAATATTATTGGCACTTGATTTTCTATAGAAAATTTGGTGCCAATATTATTGGCACTTGATTTTCTATAGTAAATTTGGTGCCAATATTATTGGCACTTAATTTTCTATAGAAAATTTGGTGCCAATATTATTGGCACTTGATTTTCTATAGAAAATTTGGTGCCAATATTATTGGCACTTGATTTTCTATAGAAAATTTGGTGCCAATATTATTGGCATATTTCCACAGCATTTTATAAAAAATCTAAAAATTTGGTCCCAATATGGGACTTGATTTTCTATAGAAAATTTGGTCCCAATATTTTTTGGGACTTGATTATATAGAAAATATAGAAAATTTGGTCCCAATCTTATTGGGACTTGATTTTCTATAGAAAATTTGATCCCAATCTTATTGGGACTTGATTTTCTATAGAAAATTTGGTCCTAATATTTTTGGGACTTGATTTTTTAAAGAAAATTTGGTCCCAATATTATTGGGACTTGATTTTCTATAGAAACTTTGGTCCCAATCTTATTGGGACTTGATTTTCTATAGAAGATTTTGTCCCAATATTATTGGGACTTGATTTTCTATAGAAGATTTTGTCCCAATATTATTGGGACTTGATTTTCTATAGAAAATTTGGTCCCAATATTATTGGCACTTGATTTTCTATAGAAGATTTTGTCCCAATATTATTGGCACTTGATTTTCTATAGAAAATTTGGTCCCAATATTATTGGGACTTGATTTTCTATAGAAAATTTGGTCCCAATATTATTGGGACTTGATTTTCTATAGAAAATTTGGTCCCAATATTATTGGGACTTGATTTTCTATAGAAAATTTGGTCCCAATATTATTGGGACTTGATTTTCTATAGAAAATTTGGTCCCAATCTTATTGGGACTTGATTTTCTATAGAAAATTTGGTCCCAATCTTATTGGGACTTGATTTTCTATAGAAAATTTGGTCCCAATCTTATTGGGACTTGATTTTCTATAGAAAATTTGGTCCCAATCTTATTGGGACTTGATTTTCTATAGAAAATTTGGTCCCAATCTTATTGGGACTTGATTTTCTATAGAAAATTTGGTCCCAATCTTATTGGGACTTGATTTTCTATAGAAAATTTGGTCCCAATCTTATTGGGACTTGATTTTCTATAGAAAATTTGGTCCCAATCTTATTGGGACTTGATTTTCTATAGAAAATTTGGTCCCAATCTTATTGGGACTTGATTTTCTATAGAAAATTTGGTCCCAATCTTATTGGGACTTGATTTTCTATAGAAAATTTGGTCCCAATCTTATTGGGACTTGATTTTCTATAGAAAATTTGGTCCCAATCTTATTGGGACTTGATTTTCTATAGAAAATTTGGTCCCAATCTTATTGGGACTTGATTTTCTATAGAAAATTTGGTCCCAATCTTATTGGGACTTGATTTTCTATAGAAAATTTGGTCCCAATCTTATTGGGACTTGATTTTCTATAGAAAATTTGGTCCCAATCTTATTGGGACTTGATTTTCTATAGAAAATTTGGTCCCAATCTTATTGGGACTTGATTTTCTATAGAAAATTTGGTCCCAATCTTATTGGGACTTGATTTTCTATAGAAAATTTGGTCCCAATCTTATTGGGACTTGATTTTCTATAGAAAATTTGGTCCCAATCTTATTGGGACTTGATTTTCTATAGAAAATTTGGTCCCAATCTTATTGGGACTTGATTTTCTATAGAAAATTTGGTCCCAATCTTATTGGGACTTGATTTTCTATAGAAAATTTGGTCCCAATCTTATTGGGACTTGATTTTCTATAGAAAATTTGGTCCCAATCTTATTGGGACTTGATTTTCTATAGAAAATTTGGTCCCAATCTTATTGGGACTTGATTTTCTATAGAAAATTTGGTCCCAATCTTATTGGGACTTGATTTTCTATAGAAAATTTGGTCCCAATCTTATTGGGACTTGATTTTCTATAGAAAATTTGGTCCCAATCTTATTGGGACTTGATTTTCTATAGAAAATTTGGTCCCAATCTTATTGGGACTTGATTTTCTATAGAAAATTTGGTCCCAATCTTATTGGGACTTGATTTTCTATAGAAAATTTGGTCCCAATCTTATTGGGACTTGATTTTCTATAGAAAATTTGGTCCCAATCTTATTGGGACTTGATTTTCTATAGAAAATTTGGTCCCAATCTTATTGGGACTTGATTTTCTATAGAAAATTTGGTCCCAATCTTATTGGGACTTGATTTTCTATAGAAAATTTGGTCCCAATCTTATTGGGACTTGATTTTCTATAGAAAATTTGGTCCCAATCTTATTGGGACTTGATTTTCTATAGAAAATTTGGTCCCAATCTTATTGGGACTTGATTTTCTATAGAAAATTTGGTCCCAATCTTATTGGGACTTGATTTTCTATAGAAAATTTGGTCCCAATCTTATTGGGACTTGATTTTCTATAGAAAATTTGGTCCCAATCTTATTGGGACTTGATTTTCTATAGAAAATTTGGTCCCAATCTTATTGGGACTTGATTTTCTATAGAAAATTTGGTACCAATCTTATTGGGGCTTGATTTTTAGTAGAAAATTTGGTGCCAAAATTATTGGGACTTGATTGATTTTCTATAGAAAATTTGGTCCCAATCTTATTGGGACTTGATTGATTTTCTATAGAAAATTTGGTCCCAATCTTATTGGGACTTGATTGATTTTCTATAGAAAATTTGGTCCCAATCTTATTGGGACTTGATTGATTTTCTATAGAAAATTTGGTCCCAATCTTATTGGGACTTGATTGATTTTCTATAGAAAATTTGGTCCCAATCTTATTGGGACTTGATTGATTTTCTATAGAAAATTTGGTCCCAATCTTATTGGGACTTGATTGATTTTCTATAGAAAATTTGGTCCCAATCTTATTGGGACTTGATTGATTTTCTATAGAAAATTTGGTCCCAATCTTATTGGGACTTGATTGATTTTCTATAGAAAATTTGGTCCCAATCTTATTGGGACTTGATTGATTTTCTATAGAAAATTTGGTCCCAATCTTATTGGGACTTGATTGATTTTCTATAGAAAATTTGGTCCCAATCTTATTGGGACTTGATTGATTTTCTATAGAAAATTTGGTCCCAATCTTATTGGGACTTGATTGATTTTCTATAGAAAATTTGGTCCCAATCTTATTGGGACTTGATTGATTTTCTATAGAAAATTTGGTCCCAATCTTATTGGGACTTGATTGATTTTCTATAGAAAATTTGGTCCCAATCTTATTGGGACTTGATTGATTTTCTATAGAAAATTTGGTCCCAATCTTATTGGGACTTGATTGATTTTCTACAGAAAATTTGGTCCCAATCTTATTGGGACTTGATTGATTTTCTATAGAAAATTTGGTCCCAATCTTATTGGGACTTGATTGATTTTCTATAGAAAATTTGGTCCCAATCTTATTGGGACTTGATTGATTTTCTATAGAAAATTTGGTCCCAATCTTATTGGGACTTGATTGATTTTCTATAGAAAATTTGGTCCCAATCTTATTGGGACTTGATTGATTTTCTATAGAAAATTTGGTCCCAATTTTATTGGGAATTGATTTTCTATAGAAAATTTGGTCCCAATTTTATTGGGAATTGATTTTCTATAGAAAATTTGGTCCCAATTTTATTGGGAATTGATTTTCTATAGAAAATTTGGTCCCAATATTATTGGGACTTGATTTTCTATAGAAAATTTGGTCCCAATATTATTGGGATTTGATTTTCTATAGAAAATTTGGTCCCAATATTATTGGGATTTGATTTTCTATAGAAAATTTGGTCCCAATATTATTGGGATTTGATTTTCTATAGAAAATTTGGTCCCAATATTATTGGGACTTGATTTTCTATAGAAAATTTGGTCCCAATATTATTGGGACTTGATGTTCTATAGAAAATTTGGTCCCAATATTATTGGGACTCGATTGATTTTCTATAGAAAATTTGGTCCCAATATTATTGGGACTTGATTTTCTATAGAAAATTTGGTCCCAATATTATTGGGACTTGATTTTCTATAGAAAATTTGGTCCCAATATTATTGGGACTTGATTTTCTATAGAAAATTTGGTCCCAATATTATTGGCCCTTGATTTTCTATAGAAAATTTGGTCCCAATATTATTGGCACTTAATTTTCTATAGAAAATTTGGTCCCAATGTTAAACATCAATTATACATTTCAATTTATTTTAATTGATTTTGTTGAAATAATTAGTCTCCTTATAAAATCTCTTAATCTCTCTGTGACCACAACTCGACATTTTGTCGACCGCTCTATATCTCTCCATGTTGACATGTTTAAATTGAAACCGGAAGTAAAAATTGGCTATTAATCACAACACTACACCCATATTCACACATTTTGAACACAAATACAACTAAATTTGTTATATATGTACCTATAAGAAAATGCTGAACATCTACACATTCTCTTCAAGCGGTTTCCCTTTGCCTAATGGAAGTTCAAACAATCTAACCGCAAACCACAAAATGACATCTGGGCGTATATGGGGGATAAAGGACTCATTAAAATAATCGAGTTATGAATGAACAAAAGAAACTAAGAAAACTGCTTGTTTTCCATTCATACACTTGGTAAGCTCTTTCTGCCCCCCATCTGCTTCTCTTTTAGCCTAGGAACACGTAACATTTATTTGAACATTTGTGAAAGGGAGAGTTGAGGTTTTTGCTTCTCATTTAACATCAGAGGAAGGGAATTTATAATTTTTCATATTTCTAAATTTAAACAGTCAACAACATCTCAAGGAAATTGGGGTCATATTTATGAAGCCATAGGCACTTTTACCGCCTACCCGCCATCAACTCCGTTTGGCCTAAGAGTCTGAATTAGTTAAAAGACTATGAAATATTTTAATATCAAATATTTAATAAACAGATTTATTTATTATGTTTGTTGTAATGGCCTATGTGTTCAGGCAGTGTTGTTGGCCTTAACAAACAGTTGCTAGGAATCGAAAAGGATCCTTGGTGGTTTTTGTTTCATTTCTTTGGAGAGAGAAAGACAAAACCATGCAAAGTGGGACGCACACATACTGATACCCCCTTGCCCAGAGTATCATACATTTGCAAAAATGTCATGGTAAAGAAAATAAAAAACAAAACGCAAAGTTTATTATTAAAAAATATTGGTTCTTAATATTGTACAAGTCGTTTCTTGCCATTTACTGGAACCTAATAAGCCAGTCAGCCAATCCAGCCCGAAGACGTCAATGGAAAACACACCAAGAAGAACGTAAAGTATTTTCTTTTCAATTTTCTATTCTTCCTGCCTTCTTCTGCTGCTTCTTCTTCGTCTTTTTCTTCGGCCAGACATGTCTTGTTGGCTGCTGAAAACAGTTGCCACAATTTATGTCACATTTTTTATGTAAAACTCTAACTTTTACTTAGCCTTTTGTTGTTGTTGCTGCTGCTGTTGAAGCAGGAAAAAAATACCGGAAAATATGTCCAAGAAAAGACATTTAGAAATATAAAAACAAACACTGTAACAAGCTTACAAAGCACGTACACTCACACACACATACACGTAATTTTATTGCCCTCTTTTTTGGGTAGTTAGACATTCAAATATGCAAAAATTATGATTTGAAAAGACAGAAAAACAGGCCATTTAGCCTTTCTTTATTTCTTAAAATGTTCTTCTTCTTGTTCTACTTGTTTTTGCCAACACTCATAACCACATGAAACTAAAGGGAAGAGATTATGTTTGGTAATGATTTTGGTTTTATTGAATTAAATATTAAATTTAATTTTAACTTGGAAAATATCTTTGTGAAATAATTGGCAGTTTTTACACTTAGGAAATAAGAAATTAATAAATGGTGTCTACTTTTTAGGGTAGGTTTGAGGAATATTTTTGTTTCGATGAAATGTTGGAAAAAGAACAAAGCTGATTTCACAGACTTTTGACAGATATCCTCTGCATTTATGGAACATTTTGGGATAGTTGCAAATATGTCACAACGAAAATGTATGCGAATGAAAAGCAAACGAACTTTCATTTTTGAAATACTATTTCCTTTTCTTCGTACTACAGAACATTTTGGGTGGCATATAATAAATTAATAAATAAATATTGGATGATAACTACGGTCCTATAACGATACAAAGCCAAGGTAAATCCGAAGTAGTCACTGATATCTTCATTGCATCAATGAAGGATTAATCAGAAGAAAGGCAGTGTCTTACAACTGCCATGAGTTTAGAGGCTTGGCGCGGGCTCAGACAAGTCTCTTTATTCATCACGGTAGAAAAAGAACAAATTACAATTCGAATCTACAGATAACCTCTAATACCATAGATTGAATCTGAAAGCGTAAATTGTTGATGGAGTCTTCTACTCTATAGAAGACCCCTACGGTGGTCTTCTATTCTATAGAATACCCCTACGATGGTTTTCCATTCTATAGAAGACCCCTACGGTGGTCTTCTATTCTATAGAAGACCCCTACGGTGGTCTTCTATTCTATAGAAGACCCCTACGGTGGTCTTCTATTCTATAGAAGACACCTACGGTGGTCTTCTATTCTATAGAAGACCCCTACGGTGGTCTTCTATTCTATAGAAGACCCCTACGGTGGTCTTCTATTCTATAGAAGACCCCTACGGTGGTCTTCTATTCTATAGAAGACCCCTACGGTGGTCTTCTATTCTATAGAAGACCCCTACGGTGGTCTTCTATTCTATAGAAGACACCTACGGTGGTCTTCTATTCTATAGAAGACCCCTACGGTGGTCTTCTATTCTATAGAAGACCCCTACGGTGGTCTTCTATTCTATAGAAGACCCCTACGGTGGTCTTCTATTCTATAGAAGACCCCTACGGTGGTCTTCTATTCTATAGAAGACCCCTACGGTGGTCTTCTATTCTATAGATACCCCTACGATGGTCCTTTATTCCATAGAAGACCCCTACGGTGGTCTTCTATTCTATAGATGACCCCGACGATGGTCCTTTATTCAATAGAAGACCCCTACGGTGGTTTTCTATTCTATAGAAGACCCCTACGGTGGTCTTTTATCCTATAGAAGACCCCTACGGTGGTCTTCTATTCTATAGAAGACCCCTACGGTGGTCTTCTATTCTATAGAAGACCCCTACGGTGGTCTTCTATTCCATAGAAGACCCCTACGGTGGTCTTCTATTCCATAGAAGACCCCTACGGTGGTCTTCTATTCTATAGAAGACCCCTCGGGGGTCTTCTGTTCTATAGAAGACCCCTACGGTGGTCTTCTATTCTATAGAAGATCCCTACGGTGGTCTTCTATTCTATAGAAGACCCCTACGGTGGTCTTCTATTCTATAGATGACCCCTACGATGGTCCTTTATTCCATAGAAGACCCCTACGGTGGTCTTTTATTCTATAGAAGACCCCTACAGTGGTTTTCTATTCTATAGAAGACCCCTACGGTGTTCTTCTATTCTATAGAAGACCCCATACGGTGGTCTTCTATTCTATAGAAGACCCCTCGGGGGTCTTCTGTTCTATAGAAGACCCCTACGGTGGTCTTCTATTCTATAGAAGATCCCTACGGTGGTCTTCTATTCTATAGAAGACCCCTACGGTGGTCTTCTATTCTATAGATGACCCCTACGATGGTCCTTTATTCCATAGAAGACCCCTACGGTGGTCTTCTATTCTATAGAAGACCCCTACGGTGGTCTTCTATTCTATAGAAGACCGCTACGGTGGTCTTCTATTCTATAGAAGACCCCTACGGTGGTCTTCTATTCTATAGAAGACCCCTACGGTGGTCTTCTATTCAATAGAAGACCCCTACTGTGGTCTTCTATTCAATAGAAGACCCCTACTGTGGTCTTCTATTCTATAGAAGACCCTTACTGTGGTCTACTTTTCTATAGAAGATCCCTACGGTGGTCTTCTATTCTATAGAAGACCCCTACTGTGGTCTTCTATTCTATAGAAAGCCCCTACGGTGGTCTTCTATTCTATAGAAGACCCCTACGGTGGTCTTCTATTCTATAGAAGACCGCTACGGTGGTCTTCTATTCTATAGAAGACCCCTACGGTGGTCTTCTATTCTATAGAAGACCCCTGCGGTGGTCTTCTATTCTATAGAAGACCCCTGCGGTGGTCTTCTATTCTATAGAAGACCCCTACGGTGGTCTTCTATTCAATAGAAGACCCCTACTGTGGTCTTCTATGCTATAGAGGACCCCTACGGTGGTCTTCTATTCTTTAGAAGACCCCTACGGTGGTCTTCTATTCTATAGAAGATCCCTACGGTGGTCTTCTATTCTATAGAAAACCTCTATGGTGGTCTTCTATTCTATACAAGACCCCTACGTTGGTCTTCTATTCTATAGAAAACCCCTACGTTGGTTTCCTATTCTATAGGAGACCCCTACGTTGGTTTTCTATTCTATAGAAACCCCTACTTTGGTCTTCTATTCTATAGAAGACCTCTTCTTTGGTCTTCTATTCTAAAGAAGACCCCTACGTTGGTTTTCTATTCTATAGCAGACCCCTACGATGGTATTTTATTCTATAGAAGAGCTTTAAGGTGGTATTCTATTCTATAAAAGACCCCTACTATGGTTTTCAATTGTATAACACATTTCTACGGTGGTCTTCTATTCTATGGAAAACTCCTACGTTGGTATTCTGTTTTATAGAAGACCCCTACGGTGATCTTCTATCCTTTAGATGACATCTACGTTTCTTTTTTATTTTATAAAAAAAAGATCCCTTTGGCGGTCGACCCCTGTGCTGCTTTTCTGTTCTTTAGAAGACTTCTACTGTGTTCTGTTATTCTGTAGGAAAACCCTTTAGTGTTCTTTTTAGTGGTATTCTTTGTTTTTATTATATTTTTCGTTGTTTTGTCCTCTCTTTTAAATTACAAATTAATTAGCTTAATTTAAATAAACATTTTCGTAGTTTTTTTTAATGAACTCCCACAGTTTGCCTAATATTGCGACAACATATTAATAACTAATAATAAAAATAAAAACAAATTATATCACAATTAAAAATGTTTATTAATAACAAATAATTGTTTCAAAGAAAAATATAATTTATAAAGTTCGTGTTTGTTTAATGCGTTTTTGTGTTATTTAAAACACTTCTCAATAAAAATTTATTTACCACCACTTTGTTAATTAGATTTGAACTCCATCCAAACAAAAAGTTATTAAACTACAAAAATTAATTGATGTAAATATTTAATAATGATTTATGAAAAAGTTGACAATTAATTATGAAACTTAAAAAAAATTAATGTGAAATAACTTTTTTCGATTTTTTAGGGTGGGGAAATGTTAATATTGTCTTTTTCGGAGGCCTATGTTAAATGGACAGAGGTGTAAGGTAGATCAAACCTATTAGATCGAGACACTTGAGTGAGGTGCCTTAATTTCCATTGCCGTTATTTTGCTTTCATGTTGGTGCCCAAAACGTTATTTGTTGTTCGCAACTATTTCTGGGCATCTTTACTTCACTTTTGCTTAACAACAACTGGCATTTAAGCTTATTTAGGAAATGCCATCCAAAAGAAGGACGGCATTACTTTAAAGCTTCAACATGTTTTACACAGATAACAAAAATTACAACAGCAGAAGTTATTTTGTAATTTAAATTTGACACCCACCAGTTGTGGGAAACCCTCACTCCACCACCGCCAACCAACCAGCATTAATGGGAATGACAGCAAATAAAACACCTTATCATTACAACTTTTTTACCTACTTGCTTCTTGTTAATGGCCCCTAAGCTATTTGCTTATTTTTGGACCAGCCTTACATATTCTTCTTCTTCGTCTTGTTAACTAACAAGGAATAGTTACCAAATTTAAAATGTTGTCTAAAACAGGCTGTACATTTGCTCCCTTGCTTTATAATGTGCCTTGGCTTTGCTCATGCCTCTGCCTCCTTCCAGCCCATTAATGATGTGTTATTTAAATTAATTTTTACATTCCTTTTTGTCTTTGCTCTGAAATAATCTACAAACATAACAATAATTAAACAAATACTTCTTGTATGTGTTATTATTTAATCTTAACCTGGATGACATTGCCTTTGTACCTTTTCCCCATGGTTTGTCGAAACACGCACGACAACACAATAATAACACCCCAAAGCACCTACAGAACCATCAAACCTGGATTTTTTAAAAAAAAAGTATTTCTCCAAGGTATCCGTAGCAGAATGACTAACACCACATAACCTCCACTGGTTAGTTAGGCTTTCAAAATAACTGAAAATTCCAACACAATATAATGTTTTTTCCACTACGATTTTAATTTTTTGTTTTCGGGGGTCCAGCATTCTTCTTTTTGTTACTCAACATTGAAGTGTGTAAGTAAATGAGAGTAAATAAAACATACACAAACCTTCACATAAACGCACATAAGTATATACTTACATTTACATTTTTCCATGGAAATGGTCTCGAGCATAAAGACACGTAATTTTCGATATAGCCCTTTTTACCACGAAGTACAATGATGATGAAGTGGATGCAGGCGTGTGCTAGCTAGATAATCGAATGGACATGAATGAAAAGTAAGTATAGACGAGCTAGAGGTCGTCTTTATAGACGAGCTAAGGGTCGTCTTTATAGACGAGCTAGAGGTCGCCTTTATAGACGAGCTAGAGGTCGTCTTTATAGACGAGCTAGAGGTCGTCTTTATAGACGAGCTAGAGGTCGTCTTTATAGACGAGCTACAGGTCGTCTTTATAGACGAGCTACAGGTCGTCTTTATAGACGAGCTACAGGTCGTCTTTATAGACGAGCTACAGGTCGTCTTTATAGACGAGCTACAGGTCGTCTTTATAGACGAGCTACAGGTCGTCTTTATAGACGAGCTACAGGTCGTCTTTATAGACGAGCTACAGGTCGTCTTTATAGACGAGCTACAGATCGTCTTTATAGACGAGCTACAGGTCGTCTGTATCTACGAGCTACAGATCGTCTTTATAGACGAGCTAGAGATCGCCGTTATAGATGAGCTAGAGGTCGTCTTTATAGACGAGCTAGAGGTCGTCTTTATAGACGAGCTAGATGTCGTCTTTATAGACGAGCTACAGGTCGTCTTTATAGACGAGCTAGAGGTCGTCTTTATAGACGAGCTAGAGGTCGTCTTTATAGACGAGCTAGAGGTCGTCTTTATAGACGAGCTAGAGGTCGTCTTTATAGACGAGCTAGAGGTCGTCTTTATAGACGAGCTAGAGGTCGTCTTTATAGACGAGCTAGAGGTCGTCTTTATAGACGAGCTAGAGGTCGTCTTTATAGACGAGCTAGAGGTCGTCTTTATAGACGAGCTAGAGGTCGTCTTTATAGACGAGCTAGAGATCGCCGTTATAGATGAGCTAGAGGTCGTCTTTATAGACGAGCTAGAGGTCGTCTTTATAGACGAGCTAGAGGTCGTCTTTATAGACGAGCTAGAGGTCGTCTTTATAGACGAGCTAGAGGTCGTCTTTATAGACGAGCTAGAGGTCGTCTTTATAGACGAGCTACAGGTCGTCTTTATAAACGAGCTACAGGTCGTCTTTATAGACGAGCTACAGGTCGTCTTTATAGACGAGCTACAGGTCGTCTTTATAGACGAGCTAGAGGTCGTCTTTATAGACGAGCTAGAGGTCGTCTTTATAGATGAGCTAGAGGTCGTCTTTATAGACGTGTTGTAGGTCCAAGGGTCGTCTTTATATATAGGTGAGCTACAGATCGTCTTCATATATAGGTGAGCTACAGATCGTCTTCATATATAGGCGAGCTGGAGGCCGTCTATATGGACGAGCAAGACAAGGAGAGCACCTTAGGTGTCTTCTATGGAGTAGGAAACAACCGTATTTGCCTTCTATGGAATAGGAGACCACCGTTGGTGCTTTCTATGGAATATAAGACCAACGTAGGTGTCTCCTATCAAATGGAATACCACAGTAGGGGTCTTCCGTAGAAGAGAAGTCCACCATAGTGGTCTCCTATAGAATAGAAGACCACTGCAAGGGTCTTCTGTGGAATAGAAGACTACTGCAAGGGCTTTTTGTGGAATAGAAGAACACTGTAAGTGTCTTCGGTAGAATAGAAGATAACCGCAGGGGTCTCCTATAGAATAGAGGAACACCGTAGGGGTCTTCCATGGAATAGAAAACCACCGTAGGGGTCTATGTAATTGTTTTCTATAGAATAGAAGACCACCGTAGGGATCTATGCATTTTTTCTCTACAGAATAGAAGACCACTGTAGGGGTCTATTTATTTGTTTTCTATAGATAAGTATCTTCTATAGAACAGAAGACCACCGTAGGGGTTTTCTGTAGAAGAGAAGGCCACCGCATAGGTCTTCGTTAGAAGAGAAGACCACCGCAGGGGTCTTCTGTAGAAGAGAAGACCACCTCAGGGGTCTTCTGTAGAAGAGAAGACCATTGCAGGGGTATTCCGTAGAAGACAAAAACACCGTAGGGGTTTTCTGTAGAAAAGAAGACCACCTTAGGGGTCTCCTATAGAATAGAAGAAAACCGTAGACGTCTTCTGTAGAGGGGACTTCTATGGAATAGAAGACCACTGTAAGGGTCCACTCTATGTGTCTATGAAATTGTTTTCTTTAAAATAGGAGACCACCGTCATTGTCTTCCATAAAATGGACGATCACTGTAAGGGTTTTCTGTGGAATAGAAGACCACTGTAAGGGTTTTCCGTAGAACAGAAGACCACCGTAAGGGTTTTCCGTAGAACAGAATACCACCGCAAGGGTCTTCTATAGAATAGAGGACCACCGTAGGGGTCTTCTGTAGAAGTGAGGACCACCGTAGGGGTCTCTTATAGAATAGAAGACCACTGTAAGAGTCTTCTATAGTAGGGTCTTCTGTAGAATAGAAGGCCACCAGATGGGTCTTCTGTAGAAGAGAAAACCACCGTAGGGGTCTTCTATAGAATAGAAGAATAGGGTCCACTGTAGAGGTCTATGTAATTGTTTTCCTTAAAATCGTTGTCTCCTGTGGAATAGATGACCACTGTTAGTTTCTTCTATAGAAAAGCAGACCACTGTAAGGGTTTTCCGTAGAACAGAATACCACCGCAAGGGTGTTCTATAGAATAGAGGACCACCGTAGGGGTCTCTTATAGAATAGAAGATCACTTTAAGAGTCTTCTATAGTAGGGTCTTCTGTAGAATAGAAGGCCACCAGATGGGTCTTCTGTAGAAGAGAAAACCACCGTAGGGGTCTTCTATAGAATAGAAGAATAGGGTCCACTGTAGAGGTCTATGTAATTGTTTTCCTTAAAACCGTTGTCTCCTGTGGAATAGATGACCACTGTTAGTTTCTTCTATAGAAAAGCAGACCACTGTAAGGGTTTTCCGTAGAACAGAAGACCACCGCAAGGGTGTTCTATAGAATAGAGGACCACCGTAGGGGTCTTCTATGGAATAGAATACCACCGTGTGGGTCTTCTGTAGAAGAGAAGCCCACAGTAGGGGTCTTCAGTAGAAGAGAAGGCCATCGTAGGGGTCTTCGATAGAACAGAAGACAACTGTAGGGGTCTTCTGTAGAAGAGATGGCCACCATCGGGGTCTCCTATAGGATAGAAGAACACTGTAAGGATCTTCTATAGAATAGAAGACGGCCGTAGGAGTCTCTTGTAGAAGAGAAAATCACCGTAGTGGTCTTCTGTAGAAGAGAAGACCACTGTAATAGAAGATAAGACCACCATATGGTACAGAAGACCGCAGTAGTGGCTTTCTATAGTTTTTAGAAGTGGTCCATGTAGACGTGCCAGAGGTCGTATTTCGACTTTCTTTATAGACATGGGCCCTACCGAAGTGTTTAACCCCATTATAGATGTTTCGGTTTATTGTGGCATGCAGAATATATATGTATTTCCATGTATTTCCTTATGGCATATAAAATGTATAAAAGTTTCCTTACTATTAAAGAAGACTTCTCTTCTCAGAGTTGTTAACATGAATGAATGACTACAACACTCATAAAATTCCTACTCATTGGCACATACCAAACATACTCGTCCGCATACGCTTACATACATACATATGTCTCTGCTGCCTGCGAATGTGTAATATAGTTTACTTCCATTAAAACAGGAAGTTACAATTACTATGAGCACATAATAAACATACTTTCGACTGTTGTACTCAACATTGCCTCTCGGTCTCTCTCACCCCTAATGGCTCTTCTCTCTAATAGGTTGGTGGTAAACTAAACATCAGGATATACTGTTGCTTCTCACACCAAGAAGACGAAGAGTAGTTGGTATTGTTATTTCGTGTGAGTGTTCTCATCTCCGTGTGTATCCGTTTTTTCGGCTAACTGAAGTAATGTGGACTACTCGGGTCTCTCCTACATTTCTACAACAGTTTTTTTTGTTTGTCATTAGGTTGTTGTAACAACAAATATTAATTAAATTTTTACACAACACAAAAAGTGGTAGGAAAAAAATACATTAAACTTGTTATTAAGAGCAAGGGAAAGGGGCAGAGATGGGAAAAGTGAAAAATGCAAAGGGAAAACAGGAAGAGCTGAAGATAAAACTACAGCAGTACCGGATGATTTGAAATATAAGCCCATTACAGAACCAAGAACCACATTTGAAAGCAAATAGCATGACAATGACAACAACAACAACAGCCGGCAAAAGAAGATGATACCAACTAAAATGGCAACAGAATATAGTTGCACGTGTGCGTCAAGGATAATAGAGTGTGTGTGTGCGGAATGTTGGTGATGAAATTGCTGCTCATCATAATTTGTTTGCCAGCACCAGCAGTAGAAAGTGAGTTGTTGTTGTTGTTATTAGAAGAGTATTGCATAAAAAGTCTTTCAGTAAACAATGCTTTAAGTATGCCTTCTACATGGGATTGAAAAACAAAACAAACAAAAACAGAAACATCAGAAAAAAAACTCATCCATACCTTACGAAATCCGACTAAGGATGTATGAAAAATTGTTAATTTGTTGTTGAAACAAAAAGAACATTGGTACCTACCTATGGCCATGTTGCCAGGCAAACAGCAGCAATTGCCAATATCCTGCAAATGCACTTCTTGGAAAGGAAAGTTGCTCATTTCATTTCTTTCACTCCAGCCCTCAGGGATTATTGGGATTGCAGCTTACGATGATGTCTCTTCTATAAAAAAAGTGAAAAACGAAACTTCTACAAAACAAGACAACATCAATCAAACGAGAGAGTTTATCAGTCAGTAGACTAGCAGTAAATATTTACTCACCATTAGAAAACGAAGAAAGAGCGTGGAACATAAAACTGATTGCAAATGGATGTGTATGTACTTAAGAATTTTTTTGTCTGATGGTGATGATGATTTTATTAAAGGAATCTTTATTTTCGTTTTTAAGTAAAATTTTGGGTTAATGAGTTCAAAGGCATTAGAACTGGATTGAAGATAAGAGGTAGAAAAAATGCATTAATGAATGCAAAGTCATTAAGGTACTTTTTTAGGAAATGGAATACCGGAGAAAAGTTTAAAAAGGTAGGTAACTTTTTGCTCGTCATTTTCAATTTTATTATGCTCGATATTTTTATATAAATAGTAATAAATTGTCATAATCTTTAGTTTGCCGATAGGCTGATCTAAAGAATATATTCAGAAAAATTAGGTTTGTCTATCAATATTCTTCAATAACAGAGAGAAACGATTCGGAATCACTATAAGCCGAGTCAAGCTTTGTAAGTCACACAAATGTCGTGCACCAGGGCTCCAGCTTTGCATTCTCCCATGCAGTCATTAGTATGAAGAGGGTAGTATAAAATAATCCAAGGGCTGCGTATACTTGCTGTCAGTAGTTATACGCCACAAAACTAATTTTAAAGGTTTGTTACATTTTGTTTTACACATAAAAATCGAGATTTTTAAACAAATATCAGAGTTAATATAACATTCGCTTAAATTTTAAAGAATTTTGGCCAATAAAAACGATTCCAAATCGTTGTGTGGAGGGTCATGCTTTGTATGTCACCACTTACAGAAAATATCAACATGGAACAAATTTGTATATAATTTTTAACCTAAAAGACAAATGAAGATGTGACGTTATCGTTATCGGAGTATCGAGCCCTTACATTTTTCTTGTCAGGTTTGTATGTGAACTATTCCTTGGTATCCTCCTCCGATGCCATCATTAATAAAAAATGCGTATACTTACTGTTAATAGTTATACGTGCTAGAGGACAAATTAAAGCTTTATTTGATTTTGATATTGATATTGGGTGACGTATGGGATGAAAGAGACTAAACAACGGTCCTGACCGGCTTTAACGTGGCAAAGCCCAGGACTTATCTTGGTCCCTCTTTCATCTCAAGTAGACACTGACCTCTCCGTGGTGTCACCTGGGGAGCTGCCTTTAACACCCGTTAAAGGTAGTTAGTTAACATGTACCGCGCGTTCACCCATAAGAACATTAGAAACTTGGTGAACACTGACTTCCCTGTGGTGTCACCTGCGAGCTGCCTTTAACACCCGTTAAAAGTAGTGAGCTAACATGTGCCGCGCGTTCACTCATAAGAACTATAAAGGTTTGGGTGTCGGGTTAGTAACCCTCCCCTAGAAGAAAACATCCTACTATGAAAAAAAAACAAGAAAAAAAACAAACCCCTCTAAAGTTGACGACCCCCGCAAACGCTTTTGTATAGGAAAAGTCATCTCCGGTGAACTTTTGTATAGGAAAAGTCATCTCCGGTGAACTTTTGTATAGGAATATTCATCTCCGTTGAACTTTTGTATAGGAAAAGTCATCTCCGGTGAACTTTTGTATGGGAAAAGTCATCCCCGGTGAACTTTTGTATAGGAAAAGTCATCTCCGATGAACTTTTGTATACGAAAGGTAATCTCCGGTGAACCTTTGTATAGGAAAATTCATCTCCGGTCAAAATTTTCTATAGGAAAATCATCTCCGGTGAACTTTTGTATAGGAAAAGTCATCTCCGGTGAACTTTTGTATAGGAAAAGTCATCTCCGGTGAACTTTTGTATAGGAAAAGTAATCTCCGGTGAACCTTTGTATAGGAAAAGTCATCTCCGGTGAACTTTTGTATAGGAAAAGTCATCTCCGGTGAACTTTAGTATAGGAAAAGTCATCTCCGGTGAACTTTTGTATAGGAAAAGTCATCTCCGGTGAACTTTTGTATAGGAAAAGTCATCTCCGTTGAACTTTTGTATAGGAAAAGTCATCTCCGGTGAACTTTTGTATAGGAAAAGTCATCTCCGGTGAACTTTTGTATAGGAAAAGTCATCTCCGGTGAACTTTTGGATCGGAATAGTCATCTCCGTTGAACTTTTGTATAGGAAAAGTCATCCCCGGTGAACTTTTGTATAGGAAAAGTCATCTCCGATGAACTTTTGTATAGGAAAAGTCATCTCCAGTGAACTTTTGTATAGGGAAATCATCTCCGGTGAACTTTAGTATAGGAAAAGTCATCTCCGGTGAACTTTTGTATAGGAAAAGTCATCTCTGGTGAACCTTTGTATAGGAAAAGTCATCTCCGGTGAACCTTTGTATAGGAAAAGTAATCTCCGGTGAACCTTTGTATAGGAAAAGTCATCTCCGGTGAACTTTTGTATAGGAAAAGTCATCTCCGGTGAACTTTTGTATAGGAAAAGCTATCTCCGGTGAACTTTTGTCATCTCCAGTGAACTTTTGTTTAGGAAAAGTCATCTGCAGTGAACTTTTGTATAGGAAAAGTCAAATCCGGTGAACTTTTGTATAGGAAAAGTCATCTTCGCTGAATTTTTTTTATAGGAATAGTCATCTTCGCTGAACTTTTGTTTAGGAAAAGTCATCTTCGCTGAATTTTTGGATAGGAATAGTCATCTCCGTTGAACTTTTGTATAGGAAAAGTCATCTCCGGTGAACTTTGGTTTAGGAAAAGTCATCTTCGCTGAACATTTGGATAGGAATAGTTATCTCCGTTAAACTTTTGTATGGGAAAAGTTATCCCCGGTGAACTTTTGTATAGGAAAAGTCATCTCCGGTGAACTTTTGTATAGGAAAAGTCATCTCCGGTGAACTATTGTATAGGAAAATTCATCTCCGGTGAACTTTTGTATAGGAAAAGTCATCTCCGGTGAACCTTTGTATAGGAAAAGGCATCTCCGGTGAACTTTTGTATAGGAAAAGTCATCTCCGGTGAACTTTTGTATAGGAAAAGTCATCTCCGTTGAACTTTTGTATAGGAAAAGTTATCTCCGGTGAACTTTAGTATAGGAAAAGTAATCTACGGTCAACTTTTGTATAGGAAAAGTCATCTCCGGTGAACTTTTGTATAGGAAAAGTAATCTACGGTGAACTTTTGTATAGGAAAAGTCAACTCCGGTGAACTTTTGTATGGGAAAAGTAATCCCCGGTGAACTTTTGTATAGGAAAAGTCATCTCCAGTGAACTTTTGTATAGGAAAAGTCATCTCCGGTGAACTTTTATATATTAAAAGTCAAATCCGGTGAACTTTTGTATAGGAAAAGTCATCTCCGGTGAATTTTGTATAGGAAAAGTCATCTCCGGTGAACTTTTGTATAGGAAAAGTCATCTCCGGTGAACTTTTGTATAGGAAAAGTCATCTCCGGTTAACTTTTGTATAGGAGAAGTCATCTCCGGTGAACTCTTGTATAGGAAAAGTCATCTCCGGTGAACTTTAGTATATGAAAAGGCATCTCCGGTGAACTTTTGTATAGGAAAAGTAATCTCCGGTGAACTTTTGTATAGGAAAAGTATCTTCGCTGAACTCTTGTATAGGAAAAGTCATCTCCGGTGAACTTTTGTATAGGAAAAGTCATCTCCGGTGAACTCTTGTATAGGAAAAGTCATCTCCGGTGAACTTTTGTATAGGAAAAGTCATCTCCGGTGAACTTTTGTATAGGAAAAGTATTCATCGCTGAACTTTTGTATATGAATAGCCATCTCCGTTGAACTTTTGTATAGGAAAAGTCATCCCCGGTGAACTTTTGTATAGAAAAAGTCATCTTCGCTGATTTTTTGTATAGGAATAGTCATCTTCGCTGAACTTTTGTATAAGAATAGTCATCTCCGTTGAACTTTTGTATAGGAAAAGTCATACCCGGTGATCTTTTGTATATGAAAAGTTATCTCCGGTGAACTTTTGTATGGGAAAAGTCATCTCCGGTGAACATTTGGATAGGAATAGTCATCTCCGTTAAACTTTTGTATATGAAAATTCATCTCCGGTTAACCTTTGTATAGGAATAGTCATCTCCGTTGAACTTTTGTATAGGAAAAGTCATCTCCGGTGAACTTTTGTATAGGAAAAGTCATCTCCGGTGAACTTTTGTATAGGAAAAGTCATCTCCGGTGAACTTTTGTTTAGGAAACGTCATCTTCGCTGAACTTTTTTTTTTGTATAGGAATAGTCATCTCCGTCGAACTTTTGTGTAGGAACATTTTTGTATAGGAAAAGTCATCTCTGGTGAACTTTTGTATAGGAAAAGTCATCTCCGGTGAACTTTTGTATAGGAAAAGTCATCTCCGGTGAACTTTTGTATAGGAAAGTCATCTCCGGTGAACTTTTCTATAGGAAAAGTCATCTTCGGTGAACTTTTGTATAGGAAAAGTCATCTCCGGTGAACTTTTGTATAGGAAAAGTCATCTCCACGAACTTTTGTATAGGAAAAGTCATCTCCGGTGAACTATAGTATAGGAAAAGTCATCTCCGGTGAACTTTTGTATGGGAAAAGTCATGCCCGGTGAACTTTTGTATAGGAAAAATCATCTCCGGTGAACTTTTGTATAGGAAAAGTCATCTCCGGTGAACCTTTGTGTAAGAAAAGTCATCTCCGGTGAACTTTTGTATAGGAAAAGTCATCTCCGGTGAACTTTTGTATAGGAAAAGTCATCTACGGTGAACTTTAGTATAGGAAAAGTCATCTCCGGTGAACCTTTGTATAGGAAAAGTCATCTCCGGTGAACTTTTGTATAGGAAAAGTCATCTCCGGTTAACTTTTGTATAGGAAAAGTCATCTCCGGTGAATCTTTGTATAAGAAAAGTCATATCCGGTAAACTTTTGTATAGGAAAAGTCATCTCCGGTGAACTTTTGTATAGGAATAATCATCTCCGTTGAACTTTTGTATAGGAAAAGTCATCTCCGGTGAACTTTTGTATAGGAAAAGTCATCTCCAGTGAACTTTTGTATAGGAAAGTCATCTCCGGTGAACTTTTGTATAGGAAAAGTCATCTCCGGTGAACTTTTGTATAGGAAAAGTCATCTTCGCTGAACTTTTGTATAGGAAAAAGTCATCTCCGGTGAACTTTTGTATAGGAACAGTCATCTCCGGTGAACTTTTGTATAGGAAAAGTCATCTCCGGTGAACTCTTGTATAGGAAAAGTCATCTCCGGTGAACTCTTGTATAGGAAAAGTTATCTCCGGTGAACTTTTGTATAGGAAAAGTCAGCTCTGGTGAATTTTTGTATAGGAAATGTCATCTCCGGTAAACTTTTGGAATGTTCGCACGGTGCAGTTTACGCATTTGCAGATGTACTTGCCATACAGGAAATACGATGGATTGGAAAGGCGTCACAACAATACCTAAAGGTGACGCACTCTTTTATAGCTGTCATGACACAAAGCGTGAGTTTGGTTGCAGATTTGTATTTGGTCGGAGGTTAAAACATCTGGTATCCAGCTTCACACCAGTGAATGAAAGACTTGCTACTATTCGAATAAAAGCTATATACTTCAACATCTTTATTTGCGCTTATGCTTCCACTGAAGACAAGGACGAACAGACCAGAGATATATTTTACGAGCGCTTAGAAGAAACATGTGACCCTTGCGCTGCCCATGGCATTAAAATTATTCTAAGCTATTTTAGCGCCAAAAGTGGAAAGGAGAATAGCATTGGCCCAACAGTCGGGAAACATCTGATAACGCTAAGAGGCTGATAGACATCACGTTGTGATAGATGGAAGACTTTCATCGAGTGTTTTGGAGGAGCAAACATAGACTCAGACCACCACCTTGTTGCAGCAGAGCTACGTACCCGGTTGAACGTAGCAAATAAAGTACGAACAGACACTACACGAAAGTTAGACATCGGTAAGTTGATACAGATAGCCACAGCATATTCCACTCAACTGGCCCAATTGCTTAATCAAAGCACTCCTCGTCCCGATAACATACACTGTACAACAAAATGGAGGTGAAAGTATGGGGCAAGGAAAAGTCCTCTTGGGGAAGAAAGGCCTTGGTGAGTATATTAAGAACACCGAAGGACAGATCCGCCGTGACAAAATCGATTAGTTGTCAATGAGAGCTGTACCCAATATTTTCTGAGCGAAATTTTTGCAGAACATTTCGAAGCTGAAAAGCGTCATCTTGTTGTACTTTTATAGCGGCTCTTAAAATAAAGGACGAAAAGGTCATTGAATGAAGCGAGTTCGAAGGTCGAAGTGTTCTACGAAAATAATCCTCATTCGATTTGACTTTGATATGTCATCTCAAAACTAAGCTAAAGCAACAATGAACTAAGATATAACGTTAATTCCTGATGGCTTACAGGTTCTCTAGCAAAAACTTCATGACTTCATGATAATATAACTCACCAAGGGCTTTCATCTCCAAAAGGAATTATCTCTGCCCCAAAATTTGTGTTCACAGTGATATCAGCACAAAGGCAAAATATTTCCTACTTCACGCAAACAGCCGCAAAATCCATACTTGGATATCATAGACCTCCACCAAGGAATTTTTGGTATGATCAGGAGTGTCGTGCTGCTACTGAAGAGTAAAAGGCGGCATATAGGGCAACTCTACAATCAGTAGAAAAGCGTAGCGCACGCGAGAGGTATCGGGAGAAAAGAAGAGAGAGGAGAAGCAAAAAAGCGGAAGAGTACAGACACATCCTCCCGTAGAGACCAGCAAGGTAATTTGGTAACAACGAAGATAAGGTAATGACAGCAAAAAAACCGGCTGAAGAATAATAAGGCAACAGGAGCCGATGGCTTACTTGATGAGCTGTTCAAAACCGGAGGAGACACGCTGATAAGGTGTATCCATTAGCTTTGTAGTTAGCACCATCTAACAGGAAGAACGATTACCCGCTGATTGGAACCTGAGCATCCTGTGCCCTGTCCACATGAAGGGAGATAAGACTGTATGCTCTAACTATAGGGGCATAAGTCTTATCCTTATTGCCTACAGGGGTATTGTGCGAACAACTAAAGCCTATGGTCAACGAAATAATTGGGCCGTATCCTCGAGAAGACCCAAGAGATGCAGATCGACACCTATCAAATTTGTGTCGATTATAAAGCAGCCTATGACAGACCCCTACGTTCAAAGGTATTCCAAGCTATGTCTGAATTTGGCATCCCTGCAAACCTCATTCGGCTTTGTAAATTGACATTAACTGATATTCGGTCCGCAGTTAAAATAGGAAAGAACCTCTCCGAAGAGTTGAGTACCACAAGAGGTTTCAAGCATTCTCCTGGAAAAGGTTATACGAGATGCAGATGTAAAAAGAAATTTAAGCCAATAGCGACATATTGCTTATGCTGATGATATAGACATTATGGGCCTATCAGTAAAGTACGTATCTGATACCTGAAAGAAGGTCGAAGGAGAATCTGATAAAGTGGGTCTGGCGACGCGCAATGTGTACGTAGAGCTCGGACCAACAGTGGAAGTTGGTTCCTATAATTTCGAGGTAGCAAAATACTTCGTCTACCTTGGTACCTCCGTAAACACAACAAACAACATCAGTTGTGAAATAAGAAATAGCATGCTCTCAGAGCACGTAAATCGAGTAACACCACAGTGATGGGTAATCTGGTCACTGTTCTGGCTCATTGTCATTAAATAAATATTAAGCAATCTTGCTAGTGAGGACGATATGGTACTACAGGTATCTGGTTTGTTTCTGTCGGTGTTGAGGGACGGAGCCATATGGTGGTCAACAATGGGAAAGAAATCAATATAGAAAAAATATACATCATACAAAGATCAGCATGCATTGGGGTGACAGGGGCGATGCGGACCTGTCCCGCTGAAGCCCTCAATACAATGATGCATAACCGACCAATAGATATACACATCAAATTAATTGAGGCTTGTAATGCTGCAGGGCTACGTGTCCTAGGAATGCAGAGAGACAGAGCATACGGACATGACTGCTTGTCCGTCACAAACTGTCGAAGGAAATATCAATTAATGCCGATTACTGAATTCCTGCAGTGGCCTTTCACCAGCCTTTCGAAGTCAAATTTCGAAGCAGGAAAGTATCGAATAACGGATCAACACCGACTGGCTACGGCATCAAGGTATACACAGACGGCTTAGAGATAAATTGTGGAGTCGGCTAGGACATCTACTCGGAAAAAGTAAACACAGCTAATCCACAAAGCTACCTGAGGACTGCAGAGTGGTTCACCAATATGTGAACGTGACATTGAATGCTTTAGACACGCTTCGTCGGTACATGCTTAATGGTCACCTGGTATTGCAAGATATTCCCCCGTGATATGATAAATTGTCCGCGCAATATTACCAAACATATCCACTATCTATTCCGTGTCCATATCCAAATATGTTCTGAAATTTCAATGAAAATAAGTTAAATACATAAAGTTGGTTCATAACCATCGTTGCCATAGAAGCTACATGTGCTCATACAGGAAAAAGTTAGATGATGACAGACACATTCAAAAAGCAGCGGTAGCATTAAACCTACTTTGCCTGTTACGCATGAGTGT
The DNA here is from genome assembly GCF_047663935.1 of Musca autumnalis. Taxonomy (NCBI): domain Eukaryota; kingdom Metazoa; phylum Arthropoda; class Insecta; order Diptera; family Muscidae; genus Musca; species Musca autumnalis. The sequence goes on along the minus strand of NW_027411866.1, from coordinate 6,866,832 downwards.
GCGAAATTTTATAACAACATTATGAGTTGTCAGCTCTCTATTTTTACCTTTCCAAAAAAAAAAAAAAATTAAAAAATACTGTAAAAGCAAAAAACACATTCGCTTACATATATACAGTGTTGGTCACAGAATTAGCACACCCCTTTGGGACAAAATGATTTCAGTCAGCTAGGAGTTTTGATAGGGCAAATTGAAATATTTACGGAAACAAAATCCTTTTCTATAATGTATTTAACAGATTTAATGATATAAATGAATAGTACTATAAGTGGTTTTTTGAAAATAAAAGTTTTCTGAAGACGCCCAAATTATCAAGGGGACATATAATTAGCACACCCTAAGATTTTTTAATTTAATTCAATTAATATACAAAAATTAATTTATATTGAAGTTAATTCGTATTCAAAAGGTATTGAAGAAATCATTTTTTGAAAGAAAAAATAATTTATCACCCCGGAATCTCAAAATATATCCCAATAGTGGACCATTTTTCGTAATGTACACTTAAACGTCAGAAAGTCGCCAAAACTTTAAAAACAAATGTACAATTGTATCGGAAATTATTGGAATTGTTAACCGATTACCGAAATTTAAATATAAAGTGCAAAAACTTATCAAAAAGTGTTTAAGGTCGATGATTCATTCAAGAAAATTTTCGATTTGGAAGGGGTTTATAGAAAGAAGATCAATAAAATCCACCCTTATGTGAAGAAGGATCAACTTATAACACCATTTGTTATTCAAAATTACACGTCTGAATAACACCAAAGACCTATCACTACAAAACTGTCCACAAAGCACTAGGTGAACACGTAGCCCATGAGTATATTTAATGGTATAACCCCTTTCTGAACATAAAGGATTTTGAGGTTTGCTGAAATTGGTTAAAATCCCTGAAAGTAGGCATATACTATTCAAGATAAATGTTTTCTGGATTATTGATTTTAAATTTAATCGGTTTAAGCTCCGGGAAACACATTTTCTTGCGGTCTCACTAGACTATCTCCCATTTGCCTTTTGTTTAGAAAATTATTGAAATTTGCGTAGGTACCATAGAGATGAACATAGGTTTATCGTGGCATACACCACAACATATCGGTAAAATTCAGTCCAGATGGATAAGTATTTATAAAATCAATAGCTCAAAGCATCATATTCCAGTTTTTTAATGAAAATTTTTGTGTCAAACGGACTTTGCAGATGCAAACTGCTGGTGGGTACATCCTACTATTCGCAAAATTTACAAAGATGAACAAGAATATGATGTTTTATTTGATGTTTCTATGAACTACTTGCCTCAATGAACTTGTTTACATGTGAGAAAATCGATAAAAACACTAAAAAAATGAAATTTCCATCAGTCCTTGGGACCCAAGGTGTACCCCATATAACTCCCTTCTGACACTGATATTTCGGAGACTGGTGGAGAGTATAACTAGCAGACTGGAACTTATTCCCAAACGAAAGGGATTTAAAACTGAATATGGACTAAAATATTGAAACTATTCACAATATTAGTGATTCTTTTAAGGTGTGCTAATTACGTGTCCAGTGAATTTAGGACATTTTTTACATTTTTGGAGGTTATTCAAATTGACAGTTATGATTCAGTTTTTGTATTGCGTTGTATTCTTTAAGCATACTACTGAGAATATATTAGTACAAATACTTTATTAAATACAACTACTTTTGAAGGTATTTTTAGGCAAAATAAATGTTGGTAGTGGGGTGTGCTAATTATGTGACCAACACTGTATGTATATTGGAACATGTCAATTGCACCCCATTTGAAATTTGCAAGCATATGTCTTTTTTACAAAATATTGTGAATGTTGCAGTCACTCTACCCCCTACTCATCACCAGCAGTTTTTGCTAATGTTGTGGGTTTAATGCCTGAGAGTGTCCTTTAATTGGATTTTGGATTTTTTCCTTTCGTTTAGTAAGATGAGGTTTTGATGCCACTCTGTCTACTTTTGGTAGATTTTTTGTTTTTGGAAAATAGACAAAAGTGAAAACCGACAGACCAACCAACCACTGGCTGAGCTCACTGACAATTAATGTTCACCAGACCTTTACTAACTCGTAAGTACATATATTTACATATGCATTAACTAACTTCTGCAGGGTTCAAAAATCAAAATGCGTTTTCATTGAAGGACAAAGTGTATTAAAATTTAAAAAAAAAGTTTTGAGGGATTTTTTTTGAAATAACGGGTATTAGTTATTTTCTAAAACAAATATTTTGCTCATCACGAAAGAGAAATGAAAATAAAAAAAATGAATTTCATTACCCATTTGTTCTATATCTTCTTTTGCATTTCACCATCATCACCCATCTAACAATGTTCAGTTTTGGTAATTCAACTCTAATCTCCATAAATATGGATTATGCTTGAACAAAAAATATATATTCATATTTTTGCTTTGGGTGCCTAAACAAATACTGTCTGACCAACAAGACCCTCTAATCAAAATTTATGTGAATTTTAATAGAAAAAATGCAATTCCTAGAAAATTACGATGAAAAACTACTCAACTGTATTATTTTTGGCAGATTGGCATTAAAGGTGACTTAGGTGAATTGATGCATATGACAGGGGTCATAAAAATAATGTTTTATATTTTTAGTTGGAGGAATATAGAAGTTGAACTTATGAAGTTAAATAATTTCAAAGTTAAGGGAAACTAAATAATAATAAAAAATTCAATGTCGAAGTTTGTTACAACTAATAACTAGACAATGGATTGCTCTGCTACAAGATTTTTTTCCGTCAAGACAATGCTTTGCTCTGCTACAAGAATTTTTGTAAGAGGCTTAAGGCGTGGAATTTTTAAGAACTTTTTCAAGAGGATACCTAAGGCTACAGGCGTGGTGTTTTCAAAAATTTTTCCAAGAGGATCTCTAGGGCTCAAGCGTGGAATTTTTAAGAATTTTTCTAAGAGGATCTCTAAGGCTAAATCGTGGAAATTTTAAGAATTTTTCCAAGAGGATCACTGAGGCAACAGGCGTCGAATTTTCAAGAATTTTCCAAGAGTATCTCTAAAGCTAAAGCGTGGAATTTTTAAGCTTTTTCCAAGAGGATCTCTAAGGCTAAAGCCTGGAATTTTTAAGAATTTTTCCAGGAGGATGCCTGGGACTAAAGCGTTGAATTTTTAAGAATTTTTCCAAGAGGATTTCTAAGTCTATAGCACCGAATTTTTAAGAATTTTTCTAGGAGGATCTCTAAGGATAAAGCGTGGAATTTTTAAGAATCTTTCCAAGAGGATCTCTAAGACTAACGTGTGGTATTTTTAAGAATTTTTCCAAGAGGATCTCTGAGGCAACAGGCATGGAGTTTTTAAGAACTTTTCCAACTTAAGGCTTAAGCGTGGAGTTTTTAAGAATTTTTCCAAGAGGACTTCTAAGGCTAAAGCGTGGAATTTAAAAAAAAAATCCAAGAAGATCTCTGAAGCAACAGGCTTGGAATTTTTAAGAATTTTCCAATAGTATCTCTACGACTAGGACCTCTAAGGCTAAATCGTGGAATTTTTAAGCATTTTTCCAAGAGGATCTCTAAGTCTACAGGCATTTTTTAGCACTTTTTAAAAGGATTTCGAAGGCTAAAGGCGCGGAATTTTTCAAGGAATCTCTACGGCTAAATGCGCGGAATTTTTAAGATTTTTTTCAAGAGGAACTCTAAGGATAAATCTGTAGATTTTGTAAGATTTTTCAAGAGTATATATAAGGCCGTAGGGGATGAATGAATGACGTAGGGGATGAATGATACCAAGCAACGGTCTTGACCGGCTTTAACATGGCAAAGCCCAGGATTTATCTTGGTCCCTCTTTCATCTCAAGTGGACACTGACCTCCCCGTGGTGTCACCTGGGGAACTGCCTTTAACACCCGTTAAAGGTAGTGAGCTAACATGTGCGCGCGTTCACCCATAAGAACGTTAAAAACTTGGGTTTGGGCGTCGGGTTAGTAACCCTCCCCTAGAAAAAACATCCTACTATGAAAAAACGAAAGAAAAGAAAAACAAACCATTCTAAAGTTGACGAACCCCGCAAACGTTTTAAGGACCATGATCTGCGAATCTGCACCTGGAATAGGCCGGGGCGATTTGAAAACCTTCATGAGCCCTTCGCGTTTCTTATTCCTGGGACTGAACTGAGCAAAAAAGTCCACTGGACCACATATGTAGCATTGGAACGCTCCTTCAGGCAGTTTTGGCCTTGAGAAGGTGCAAACTTTTCGGAAAATTTCGATAAATGACATTGTGCTACAAAATTTGAACCGAAAAATATTCAAGTGTTCTGATGCAAAATTATATCGTGTTGGGATCCATGGACAACGACAATGCCTTTAGTTCGTTTGGGTCACTTCGTTCTATTTTTTTATAACGGTAAAAGTAGTGAAAATCTGGGTTTCTGAAAACCCCCACAAAAAAACTATAACTGAATTTCTCATAATTTTGAAAATAATTATTGAACAAAACAAAAAACATTATATTTTGAAAATTATGAGAAATTCAGTTATAGTTTTTTTGTGGGGGTTTTCAGACTTAAACCACTATAACTTATCCATTTGTTAACCGATTTAAACAAATAATAACTTGTTCTAAAGATATTATTCATCCCTTTAAAAGGAAGAAGGATCACTAGAAATCCGTTGTGAAAAAAGATATGTCCGTTTAAATTTGAAAATGTAAGAAACCCAGATTTTCACTACTTTTACCGTTAAAAAAAAAATAGAACGAAGTGACGCAAACGAACTAAAGGCATTGTCGTTGTCCATGGATCCCAACACGATATAATTTTGCATCAGAACACTTCAATATTTTTCGGGTCAAATTTTGTAGCACAATGTAATTTATCGACATTTTCCGAAAAGTTTGCACCTTCTCAAGGCCAAAACTGCCTGAAGGAGCGTTCCAATGCTTTCGCGATGTATTAGAGAGTTCTTAATTACTGTCTTGGCTACAATTTTTGTATGTGTGTTGGATCGAAAATCTCAATGGTTTGGCTGTTATATGCCAAAATATCCGAAAAACGTCAATAAAAAACTTAAAGTCAAAATCGGGAGGCTCGATTTTCACGGTAGATATATGGTTCAGTGGACTTTTTTGCTCAGTTCAATCCCAGGAATCAGAAAAGCGAAGGGCTCATTAATGTTTTTTTCCTTCCACACAAATCGCCCCATCCTAACCTGGAATGTTCGCACTCTTTATAGAGAAGGTGCAGTCTTCGCATTGGCAGACGTACTTGAAAAGCCGATATTACTGCCATACAGGAAATACGATGGATTGGGAAAGGCGTCACAACAACACCTAAAGGTGACGCACTGTATTATAGCTGCCATGACGTAAAGCATGAGTTTGGTTGCGGATTCGTAGTTAGTCGGAGACTAAAACATCTAGTATCCAGCTTCACCCCAGTGAATGAAAGACTTGCTGCAATTCGAATAAAAGCTAAATTCTTCAACATCAGCTTTATTTGCGCTCATGCTCCCACTGAAGAAAAGGACGAACAGACCAAAGATATATTTTACGAGCGTTTAGAAGAAACATATGACCGTTGCCCTGCCCATGACATTAAAATCATTCTAGGCGATTTTAATGCCAAAATTGGAAAGGAGAATATCTTTGGCCCAACAGTCGGGAAATTCAGTCTCCACAGTGAAACATCTGACAATGGTATGAGGCTGATAGACTTTGCAGCTGCAAAAAACATGGTAGTTAGCAGTACCAGATTTAATCATCTCGATATTCATAAGGGCACCTGGCTGTCTCCAGATCAGAAAACAAGTAATCAAATTGATCATGTTGTAATAGATGGAAGACATTCATCCAGCGTGTTGGATGTACGATCGTTCCGAGGCGCAAACATTGATTCGGACCACTACCTTGTTGCAGCAAAGGTACGTACCCGTCTAAACGTTGCAAATAAAGCACGAACAGACACAACGCGGAAGTTGGACATCGATAGGCTGCAAACACAACATATAGCCACAGCATATTCCACTCAACTAGCCCAATTGCTTAACGCGAGCACTCCTTGTCCCGATAACATAACAACACAATGGCAACATATTGCCCACTCCATGCAAACAGCCGCAAAATCCATACTTGGATTCCAGAGACCTCCACAAAGGAATTCATGGTATGACCAGGAGTGTCGTGCTGCTACCGAAGAGAAATATGCGGCATATAGAGCTACTTTACAATCAGTAGCAACGCGTAGCGCACGAGAGAGATATCGGGAGAAAATGAGAGAAGAGAAACGTCTTTTCCGCAAGAAAAAGAGAGAAATGGATAAGCGGGAGTGTGAAAAAATCGAGATGTACAGGGTCCAGAATGAAGTCCGAAAATTCTACCAAAGAGTGAAACATCAAACAGATGGCTTTAGTACAGGCACATCCTCCTGTAGAAACCAGCAAGGTAATCTGGTAACAGATACAGATAGCGTGCTCAGGATATGGAAGGAACATTTCTCCAATCTGCTGGTATCCAATAGTAGCGAAGACGATGATACCACAGATCCAATCCCAGAAGATAGTATAGAATGTATACCGCCCGGCCAAGATGAGGTAAAAACAGCAATCAACCGGCTGAAGAATAACAAAGCAGCAGGAGCCGATGGCTTACCAGCCGAGCTGTTTAAAACCGGAGGCGACGCACTGATAAGGTGTATGCATCAGCTAGTTAGCACCACCTGGCAGGAAGAACGCGTACCCGACGATTGGAACCTGAGCATCCTATGTCCCGTCCACAAGAAAGGAGATAAGAATGTATGCTCCAACTATAGGGGCATAAGTCTTCTCCCTATTGCCTATAAGATAGTGTCAGGGATATTGTGCGAACGACTAAAGCCAATGGTCAACGAAATAATTGGACCGTACCAATGTGGCTTTAGACCTGGCAAGTCCACCATTGACCAGATATTTACCCTGCAGCAAATCCTAGAGAAGACCCAAGAGATGCAGATCGACACATTTCACCTTTTTGTCGATTATAAAGCAGCATTCGACAGTCCCCTCCGATCAAAGGTATTCCACGCAATGTCTGAATTTGGTATCCCCGCAAAGCTCATCCGGCATTGTAAGATGACTTTAACTGATACTAGGTCCTCAGTTAAAATTGGAAAGAACCTCTCCGAAGAATTTTGTACCAAAAGAGGTTTCAGACAAGGAGACAGCCTTTCGTGTGACCTATTCAACATTTTGCTGGAAAAGGTAATACGAGATGCAAATGTCAAAAGAAATGGCACAATTTACACCAATAGCCACATGTTACTTGCCTATGCTGATGACATAGACATCATGGGACGATCAGTAAAGGAAGTAACTGATACCTTTAGGAAGGTCGAAGCAGAATCTGCGAAAGTGGGTCTGGCGGTAAACGGCGAAAAGACCAAATTGATGGTGTCGACGCGCAAAGCGTCCATAGAGCTGGGACCAACTGTGGAAGTTGGTACCTACAATTTTGAGGTAGTTAAAGACTTCGTCTACCTCGGCACTGCCATAAACACAACAAACAACATCAGTTGTGAAATAAGAAGAAGAAGAATTGTATTGGCCAACAGATGCTACTATGGTCTAAGTAAGCAATTTAAAAACAAAGCCACATCTCGTCAAACAAAAACAACGCTTCACAAAACGCCCGTGCTAATGTATGGCTCCGATGCATGGGTACTTGCGCAAGCAGATAAGGCAGTGCTTGGTGTGTTTGAGAGGAAAATTCTTCGAAAGATCTACGGGCCGATTTGCGTTGACGGTGAATATCGACGTCATATGAACCACGAGCTATATAAGCTATACAAAGACATGCATATAGTTAAACGTATCGAGATGCTACGATTGCGTTGGCTAGGCCATATCATGAGAATGAGCGATGATGAACCCGCTAAAAAGGCGTATGAATACATGCCACATGGCGGTGCACGCAGAATCGGCAGGCCTAAGCTTCGATGGAGCATACAAGTGGATGAAGAAATGAAAAGGCGCGGTATTCCAAAAAGTCAAGCGAAAAACAGAGAGGAATGGAGATCTTTTCTTAGTTCGGTCTATGGAACAAATGTTCTGTAATGGGCCAACTAAGTAAGTAAGTAATATATAAGGCCAAATCATTGGGATTTTTAGGATTTTTCCAAGATGAAGCTAAACTGTGGATATCTAAAGCTACAGAGATTTAACTTTTAACAAATTTTCAAGGGGACCGCTAAGGCTGCAGACGTAGAAGTTTTAAGCAATTCTCACGGGTCCTTCAAGGCTACATGCGTCGAAATATTAAGAACTTTTTTTCAATATTATCTTTTAGGATACAGGCGTGGAAAGTTATGAATTTTTCCACGAGGATCTCTGAGTCAAGAGGCGTGGTATTTTTAGAATTTCTCAAGAGGATCTCTAAGGCTATAGGCGTGGATTTATAAAGGAATTTATCCAAAGGATCTCGAAGGCTACAGGCGTGGATTTATAAAGGAATTTATCAAAAGGATCTCTAAGGCTACAGGCGTGGATTTATAAAGGAATTTATCAAAAGGATCTCTAAGCCTACAGGCGTGGATTTATAAAGAAATTTATCAAAAGGATCTCTAAGCGTACAGGCGTGGATTTATAAAGGAATTTATTAAAAGGTTCTCTAAGGCTACAGGCAAGGATTTATAAACAAATTTATCAAAAGGATCTCTAAGGCTACAGGCGTGGATTTATAAAGGAATTTATCAAAAGGATATCTAGGAACACAGGCGTGGAATTTTTAAGAATTTTTCAAGAGGATTTCTATGGCTACAGGCGGGCAATTTTTAAGAATTTTTCAAGAGGATTTCTATGGCTACAGGCGGGCAATTTTTAAGAATTTTTCAAGAGGATATTTTTAAAAATTTTCTGCATTTTTCAAGAGGATCTCTAAGGCTTTAGGGGCGGATTTTGTAGGATTTTTTTAAAGAGGATCTCCAAATCAACAGGCATGGATTTTTTAAAATGTTTTTTTTCAAGTGGATCGCTCAGGCTACAGACCTGGAATTTGTAGGAAGTTTTTCAAGAGGATCTCTCAGCCAACAGCCGCGGAATTCTTAAAGAATTTTTCAAGAGAATATCCCAGGATATAGGTGTGAAACGTATAAGATTTTTTCAAGAGGATCTCTCAAGCTACAGGCTTGGAATTTGTAGGATTTTTTTTAAGTGGATCGCTCATGCTACAGGCCTGGAATTTGTAGGAATTGTTTCAAGAGGATCTCTCAGGCTACATGCGTGGAATTTTTAAGATTTTTTTAAGTGGATCGCTCAGGATGCAGGCCTGGAATTTGTAGGAATTTTTTCAAGAGGATCTCTCAGGCTACAGGCGTGGAATTTTTAGGATTTTTTTCAAGTGGATCTCTAAGGCTCCATCCTTGGAATTTTTAGGAATTTTTCAAGAGGTTCTCTATGGCTACAACCGTGTAATTTTTAAGAACTTTTAATAAGGAATTAGTTAACATATTTTCAAGAGGACCTTAAAAGGATGGAATTTATAAGAAAAAATTCAAGATTATCTGTCTGTAAGAATATCTGTTGAATTTGTAGGAATTTTTTCAAGAGGATCTCTCAGGCTACAGTCGTGGAAATTTTAAGATTTTTTTTAATGGATCACTTAGGCTTCAGACCTGGAATTTGCAGGAAGTTTTTCAAGAGGATATGTCAGGCTACACCCGTGGAATTCTTAAAGAATTTTCAAGAGAATATCCCAGAATATGGCTAAAGACGTGAAGTTTTTAAGAAATCTTTTTTTAAGAATTTTCTCAAACGGATCTCTGAGGGAACGGGCGTTAACTTTTTGAGATTGTTTCAAACGGAGCGCTAAGGATAAAGACGTGAAATTTGCAATATTTTTTACGAGGATCTCTAAGGGACCTTTGAGGACATTTTCGGAATATTGAGATTATGAATCTAGCTACAACAGAATTAACGACAATCACCTCTAAATGTTCAGATTTTTTATACTTTTCCATCGTGCTTCGTTCAGAAACATTATGTTCAAACATTTGCTGACTTTCTGCCACATGCAAATACGACGTAGATAACGTCATTAGCCACTATATTTTTTCTATATATGGTTCTCAGAAATTAAGCATTTAAATGAATAGAATATTTGTATGTGTTTTTGAACTGAATGGGACACACAAAAAATCACATATTCTCTGAACACTCAACAACGTTATAAACGAAATTTAGGTGTAAAATTGAATATTTATTTTATTTAAAATAAAGGCTATTAATTTATTTCAACAGTTTTTAATTTAATGGCTTTTTTGTTAATCCTCAACACAGATCTAACGAAGTGAAGTGAAGAAGAAAAACAAATACACAAAATTGTTGAAAAACCATGGGGGATTTCACAAAAATTTTTAGTGAAAAGCAATTTTCATTTACACACATATAGGTTATAGCCTGGTTAGCGGTCGATTAACAGATTAACTGGCTGGACAGTTGCAAAGTGGTTGCCAACCTGGCGGGTCCATTGTTAATGGTGGTAGGAAGGACAATTTTCATTTAATGAAAATAATTGATACAATTTATCACTTCATTTATTTTTTTTAATGGATGGTGGCATTCCCTGGGCGAATGAACGACCGCCATGCCGGGGTCATTGTCTCTAAAGAAAACAAATTGTGCATGCATAAGTGTGCCGCAGCGGCAGGTCAGTAGATATTTAATAAAATTTATTCAACATGAAGTGAATGCAATTTACGACATTCTTCCATCTCGGCATAAAAAGCCAATTTCATGTGCAGCAGTGTATCAATGAAATAACGTTGAAAATTATTTGAATTTAATTTCCTCGGGCCGTGAGCATAATAACGGCTGCGATGGTTTTCAAATTTATAGGTGACATTAACAGGATAATCTTGGGGTAGGAGTTGGCACACATTTACATTAAAGTATACTTTGGCAACGGCCAGGGGGTTGGGGCATTTGGGGGTGGGCTTGGAGAAGTGAGCCTCCACAAAATAACGCTTACCAAATGGTGGCACATCCACACTTAACTCCTGGGCAATAACCACAAATTTGGTGGCTGGGGTCAGTTCCCAGCTTTCAATAAATTGTGTTATATGACGTACCACAGCTGGGAAATTAAAGTCGTTCAGCAAACACCAGGGTTCTGGGGGCATTAAAGATCCACCACTGGAACTGGAGGTACTTGGTAGGGTAAAGGAACAACTGCTATCATCGCTGTAGTTTAATTCTTTATTTCCATTTTTATTTTTCTTGTTCAAATTCCTTTTCCAACCATTTGGATTTTTGTACAGGAATTCCTCATCGGGATCGGCATTTATTAAACCAGCTGCTGTTTGAACTATATCCTCAAGTAACCCAGCTAATCCTTTGACATCCAAGGGTGGTGGCTTTGCTAATTCTTTTAATTGGGAGTCTCTAATTAGATTCAAAGGTCCCAAAGCTTCTTCGTACATTGTGTATGGAAATATAGGGCTGTTTGAGGAATAATACAGAAAACAAATGACATATGACAAAAAGAAAAGGTGCAAGCATGTTACAAATTCTTATAAAGTATCTACAACAACACTGTATTGAATCAGCTTCCGAGAAAAATAGAAACGGCGATTGTAAGGCTGATTGTAATGCTGATGATAGTTAAAATTTTTGTATGCAACAGTTTGACGAGTTTGGGTATGAACACTTCCCCACTTTCTCCTTCTAGGCAAGGGTTGAATTGTTAAGAACCTTTTCGAGAGGATCTCAAATGCAACAGATGTGAAATTTTTAAGAATTTTTCAAAGGACCTCAGAGGGCAAATGTGATCTCTAGGGCTACAGGCGTGGTATTTTTAAGAGGATCTCTGAGGATACAGGCGTGGGATTCTTATGAACAATTTTTCAAAGTACAAAAACATCAAAAAACTTTTCAAGAGGATCACAAAGATAATAGACGTGAAATTTTTAAGAATTTCTCAAAATGACCTCAAAAGGTATTGCAGTGGAATTCTTTCAACAGAATCGTTAGGTCTACAGTCATAGTATTTTTAAAATACTTTTCAAGAGGATCTCTGAGGATACGTGGAATGCTTGAAGAAATTCAAGCAGACCTCAAAGTCTGCAGGAGTGGAATTCAAATAAAAAATTTAAAAGGACATCAAAGGCGTAGAATTTTAAGATTTCTTCAATAGCATTTCGAAGGTTAAAGGCATAGAACTTTTAAGAAAATTTTCAGTTGTGGACTTTTTAAAAAATTTTCAACAGGATGTCTAAAATTACAGCCCTGGAATTTTTTAGATTTTTTTTAAGATTTTTTATTTTTTTATGGGGATCTCCAAGACTCCTGCCATTGAATTTTTAAGAATTTTTTAATAAGGAATTAGTTAACATATTTTCAAGAGGACCTTAAAAGGATGGAATCATAAGAAAATTTTCAAGATTATCTGTAAGGCTACAGGCGTAGAATTTTTAAGATTTATTTTTCAGGGGCATCTCGAAGGCTCAACCGTAGAACTTTTAAATTTTTATGGGGATCTCAAAGGTTAGAGGCGTGGAATTTTTAAGATTTTCTTCAAGAGGATTTCTAAGGATTACTCGTGGCATTTTTTCAAGAGGATGTCTTACGCTGCAGCCGTGGAATTTTATTATACCCTACACTACGCCCTACATGTCTTTGTGCATTTGTATGTAACATACGAAAGGAAACGAAATTGACCCATAGTTCCTTTTGGGGATATACATATAATCACTTTCCGATTTATGCATGTCCGTCCGTCTGTCCATGTATTTTTGTTCGCAACGTACAGGTCGCATTTTTTGTCTGATTCAGCTAAAACTTGGGGACTACAATTTTTTTAGCCATAGCAAGAACGCTATTGCTTTTGGTGAAAATCGGTTCAGATTTGGATATAGCTCCCATATATATTTTCGCCCGATTTCACGTATTTGCTGTACCAAACACGCTATATACGTCCGATTTTGATGAAATTTGGAATGTTTGACTGAATTCGGTCTAGAAATAAGTTCAGATTTGGATATAGCTCCCATATATACTTTCGGCCGATTTCACGTATTTTCTGTACCAAGCACCCTATATATTTCCGATTTCGATGAAATTTGGAATGTGTGACTGAATTCGGTCCAGAAATAAATATGCCAAATTATATCGAAATCGGTTCAGATTCGGATATAGCTCCCATATACATATATTTTCGCCCGATTTCACGTATTTGCTGTACCAAACACGCTATATATGCCCGATTTTGATGAAATTTGGAACGTTTGACTCAATTCGGTCTATAAATAAGTGTCCCAAATTATATCGAAATCGGTTTAGATTTGGATATAGCTCCTATATATATATTCTGTACTAAGCACCCTATATATTTCCGATTTCGATGAAATTTGGAATGTGTGTCTAAATTCGGTCTAGAAATAAATGTGCCAAATTATTTCGGTTCAGATTTGGATATAGCTCCCATATATATTTTTGGCCGATTTCGTGTATTTGCGGCACCAAACACACTGTATAAGTCCGATTTCAATGATATTTGGAATGTGTGACTGAATTCGGTCTGGAAATAAATGTGTCAAATTATATCGAAATCGGTTAAGATCTGTACATAGCTCCGATTTATATTTTACATATTCATAGTGGTGTAGGGTATCATATAGTCGGCCCCGACCGACTTTGATCCTTTCATTACTGTTTTTTTTTTTTTTTGATAGGATCCCTAAAGCTGTGGCCGTGGAATTTTTAAGATTTTTCAAGGGGATGTCCTAGTCTGCAGCCGCGGAATTTTAAGAATTTTTTCAAGAGGCCGCTAAGGCTTCTTACTCGTACGTTTAATATTTGAGAAGTTTTCAGAAGGACCTCAGAGGCTACAGAATTAAAATTTTTAAGAATTTTTTCAGGATGAACTCCGAGTCTTCTGCAGTAGAATTTTTAAGATTTTTTAAAGATAATCTCAATTTCTACAGGCGTGGTATTTTTATGAAACTTTTCATGAGGATACAGGATTTTAAGAAAACCTTAAAAACTGCAGGCGTGCAATTTTTTAAAATAATCAAAAGGACCTCAAAGGCTACATGTGTGGAATTTTCACTATTTTTTGAAGAGTATTTCGAGGGCTTAAGGCGTAGATGTTTAAGATTTTTTTCAATAGCATATCGAAGGCTAAAGAAACTTTAAGACATTTTTCAACCGTGGACGTTTTGAAAAATTCCAGGGGAATTTTTAAAAATGTTTTAAGAGGATCTCTAAGGCTACAGCCTTGGAATCTTTTAGATTTTTTCAAGAGGATCTCCAGGGCTGCATCCATGGAACTTTTAACAACTTTACCGGAGCATCTCAAGAGGATCGCTAGGACTACGTACATTTAATATTTAAGAACTTTTCAGAAGGACCTCAGAGGTTACAGAATTAAAATTTTTAAGAAATTTTTCAAGAGGAAATCCGAGTCTTCTGCCGTACAATTTTTAACAATTTTTAAAAAGAATATCTAGGGCTACAGGCATGGTATTTTTATGAAACTTTTCAAGAGGGTCTCTAAGGATACAGAAAATTTTTTAAGAGGATCTCTAAGGCTATAGCTGTGGAATCTCTTAGATTTTTTAAGAGGATCTCTAGGACTTGGTATTTTTATGAAATTTTTCATGAATATCTCTGAAGATACAGTCGTGAAATTCTTAAATTTTTTTTCAAGAATACCTAAAAGGCTGAAGGCGTGGAATTTTCATGAAATTTTCGAGAGGATCTCTAAGGATACAGTCGTGAAATTCTCAATTTTTTTAAGAAGACCTAAAAGGCTGCAGGCTTGGAATTTTAAAAAATAATCAAAAGGACCTCAAAGGCTACATGCGTGGAATTTTTAAGATTTTTTCAAGAGTATTTCGAGGGCTTACGGGTAGATTTTTAAGATTTTTTCAACAGCATATCGAAGGCTAAAGAAACTTTAAGACATTTTTCAACAGTGGACTTTTTGAAAAATTCCAGGGGAATTTTTAAAAATGTTTTAAGAGGATCTCTAAGGCTACAGCCTTGGAATCTTTTAGATTTTTTCAAGAGGATCTCTAAAGGGCTGTTTACACCATCTATCAATGTCATATGAGCTGCCATTTCTTTCACCCATTCGACATTCTCTATGTTTGTCAAAATTGACGTCATCTATACAACTTTCAATTTGTGCGTTCATACCTGCAAGTGTTATTTTCGTATGACATAACCTAAAAATATAAAAACAGCTGTTTTTGTCATTATTTGCATTTATTGTTGAGTTGCAATTTTGCGCAAATTATAATTTTGGTTGAAGGAAACTGAATTGGTAGAATTGGTGTTTGGAGTTATAGAGGCATTCATGTTTTTGCCACCAAACAATCATTTCAAAGACTGCTTCTTTCGACCAATCGATCTGAAAATAACATTATAAACGCCATTTATTTACTTTACTGAATATTTAAATATACATACCTTTCCATTTTCTTTTTTAAACGATTTTGTTTTTATACCCTACACCACTATGTGGGGAGGGTATTATAAGTTGGTTTTGGCCAAAAAGTTTGTAACACATCGAAATAATGGTCTTAGACCCACACTTATATATACCAAAATGAATGTCTCGACGAGCTGAGTCGATCTGGCCGTCAGTCCGTCCGTCCGTCCGTCTGTCCGTCTGTCCATCTAAACCTTGTAATCACTCTACAGGTCGCAATTTTGATCGGATCGTCACGAAATTTTGGATGTTGATGGGGGTCCCAGAGGGGAAGAAGCCTATTGATTTTGGTGATGGTCGGATAATAATTAGGGATCGGAGTGGGCAAAAAACTTATGTGGATAAAAAGACAACGTTCTTTTTCAAAGCGAATATCTCAGCTTCTATACGGGGTATACCAAAAGCAAAACCTGACAATAAAAGTAGAAAATATCACCTTTCTAATGATGTAAAGTAGGTTCTCGTAGGTGATCAAACAACGAAGATATTACAATAGTCGCAAATAAAACCCAAATTTTCATTTTTGCGATTTTAATTATAATGACGAATATCACAGCTTTAGTTGGGGACTTTTCAAAAGCAAAGCCTGGCAATGAAAGTAGAAGATCCCATCTTTACAATGATGTATACTAAGTCGGCGTAGGTGACCAAATAACGGAGATATCGCAATAGTCGGTAATACATCCCATTCTTCCACTTTTATGGAAATCACGCTACAGGTCTCAATTTTGATCGGATCGTCACGAAATTTTGAGGGTTAATGGGGGTCACACAGATGAAGAAGCCTATTGATTTTGGTGATGGTCGGATAATATTTAGGGGTCGTAATGGGCAAAAAACTTATTTGGAGAAAAAGACAACGTTTTTTTCCTAAGCGAATATCTCAGCCTCAATATGGGGTATACCAAAAGCAGAACCTGGCCTTGAAAGTAGAAAATATCGCCTTTCTTATGATGTAAAGTAGGTTCTCGTAGGTGATCAAACAACGAATATATCGCAATAGCCGCTAATAGAACCCAACTTTTTATTTTTGCGACTTTAATAATAATGACGAATATCACAGCTTCGGTTGGGGATCTTCCAAAAACAAAGTCTGACTATGAAAGTAGAAAATCCTATATTTACAGTGATGCAAAGTAGGTTGGCGTAGGTGGCCACATAACGGAGATATCACAATAGTCGGCAATATATCCCATTTTTTTTTATTTTTTTGTAATCACGCTATAGGTCGCAATTTTGATCGGATCGTCACGAAATTTTGGGGGCTAATGGGGATCCTACAGAGAAAGAAGCCTATTGATTTTGCTGATGGTCGGATAATATTCAGGGGTCTGAATGGGCAAAAAACTTATTTGGAGAAAAAGTCAACGTTTTATTTCAAAGCGAATATCTCCGCTTCTAAAAGGGGTACATCAAAAGCAAAACCTGTTAATGAAAGTAGAAAATATCACCTTTGCAACGATGTAGGTTGTCGTAGATGTTCAAACAACGAAGATATCGCAAAAGCCGCTAATAGAACACAACTTTTCATTTTTGCGATTTTAATAATAATGACGAATATCACAGCTTTGGTTCAGGACCTTCCAAAAGCAAAGTCTGACAATGAAAGTAAAAAATCCCATCATTACAATGATGTAAAGCAGGTTGGCGTAGGTATCCAAATAACGGAGATATCGCAATAGTCGGTAATACATCCCATTTTTCACTTTTTTGGAAATCACGCTACAGGTCGCAATTTTTATTGGATCGTCACGAAATTTTGGGTGTTATTGGGGGTCCCACAGTGGAAAAAACCTTTCGATTCTTGATAATGGTCGGATATAATTCGGGGGTCGGAATGTGACAAAAAAATATTTGGAAAAAAGACCAACGTTTTATTTCAAAGTTAATATCTCAAATATCTCCCTTTACAAGGATGTGAAGTAGGTTGTCATAGGTGGTCAAACAACAGAGATATCGCAATAGTCGGTAATGCATCCCTTTTTCCATTTTTAGTGCGAAATTTTGATCGGATCCTCACGAAATTTTGGGGGTTAATGGGGGTCTAACAGAGAAAGAAGCCTATTGATGGTTGGCATACATCCCACTTTTCCATTTTTTATTTGGGTTGTATTGTCGATGCACTTAAATGCGTTTCAAAAAAATTGACCTGTGTTAATGAAGACATTCAGAGCAAAGGCGCTAAGCTATCCCAATTTTAATATTTTGAATTTTATTAGTCAAAAGCTTATGAACAAGGGTAGTGGTGTAGGTTATCACATAGTCGGCCCCGGCCCGACTATAGCCTTGGCTCACTTGTTCATTTTTTGTTTGAGAATGTCAGAAAACAGCTGATAAATTTATGTTTACATACGAGAATGCCGTATCAAATAGAGCGCTCCCTAAATGAAAAATTTACATATGAGTTGCCAAATCATTTTGATAGATGAAAATTTACATAGTGGTTACACTATGTGTTCAACATTCGGAGGTAGAAAATTTGGCATCTCATACGACATTGATAGATGGTGTAAACAACCCTTAAGGCTACTTACGTTTAATATTTAAGTAGTTTTCAGAAGGAACAATTTTTAAAAATTTTTTAGGAGGAACTCCGAGTCTTCTGCAGTGGAATTTTTAAGATTTTTTAAAAGAGAATCTCTAGGTCTACAGGCGTGGTATTTTTATGAAACTTTTCATGAGGATACAGGCGTGAAATTCTTAAAATTATTTGAAGAAGACCAAAAAAACTGCAGGCGTGGAATTTTTTAAAATAATCAATAGGAATTCAAAGGCTACATGTGTGGAATTTTCACAATTTTTTGAAGAGTATTTCGAGGGCTTAAGGCGTAGATGTTTAAGATTTTTTATCAGTAGCATATCGAAGGCTAAGGAAGCTTTAAGAAAATTCTCAACCGTGGACTTTTAAAAAAAAATCAAGGGATTTTTAAAAAAAAATTTCAAGAGGATCTCTATGATACAGCCGTGGATTCTTTTAGATGTTTTAAGAGGATCATCTCAAGAGGATCTCTAGGACTACGTACGTTTAATATTTAGGAACTTTTCAGAAGGACCTCAGAGGTTACATAATTAAAATTTTTAAGAAATTTTTCAAGAGGAAATCAGAGTCTTCTGCCGTCCAATTTTTAAAATTTTTAAGGAAAATCCCTAGCGCTACAGGCGTGGTATTTTTCTGAAACTTTTCATGAGGATCTCTGAGGATACAGGCGTAAAATAGTTAATTTTTTTTCAAGGAGAGCTAAAAGGCTTTTGTTGTGGAATTTTTATGAAACTTTTAAAGAGGATCTCTAAGGATACAGCCATGAAATTCTTAAGTTTTTTTAAGAAGACCTAAAACGCTGCAGACATAAATTTTTTAAAAATAATCAAAAGGACCTCAAATGCTACATCCTTGGAATTGTTTACAATTTTTTCAAGATCATTTCGAGGGCTTAATGCGTAGATTTTTAAGATTCTTTTAATAGCATATCGAAGGCCAAGGAAACTTTAAGGACTTTTTAAAAAAATTCAAGGGAATTTTTAACAATTTTTCAAGAGGATCTCTCTTAGATTTTTTAAGAGGATCTCTAGGGCTTGGTATTTTTATGAAACTTTTCATGAGGATCTCTGAGGATACAGGCGTGAAATTCTTAATTTTTTCAAGAATACCTAAAAAGCGGCAGGCGTGGAATTTTTATGAAACTTTTTAAGTGGACCTCTAAGGATACAAGAGGACATCAGGAAAACCTCAAAGCCTGCAGTCGTGCAATTTTTAAAAATTATCAAAAGGACCTCAATGGCTACATGCCTGGTTTTTTATGAAACTTTTTAAGTGGACCTCTAAGGATACAAGAGGACATCAAGAAAACCTCAAACCTGCAGGCGTGGAATTTTTAAAAAGCCTACATGCGTGGAATTTTTAGGATTTCTTTAAAAAGTATTTAGAGGGCTTAAGGCGTAGATTTTTAAGATTTTTTTCAATAGCATATCGAAGGCTAAAGATACTTTAAAAAACTTTTCAACCGTGGACTTTTCAAAAAATTTCAAGGGAATTTTTTAAAATTGTTTCAGAGGATCTCCATGGCAGCAGCGATGAAACTTTTAACAAATTTACCAGAGCAGCTCTAAGACTAAAACCGTCGAAGTTTTTCAGGAGGATCTCTAAGGCTGCAGCCACTGAATTTTTTAGATTTTTTCAAGAGGTTCTTAAGGCTACAGCCGTGAAATTTTTAAGATTTTTTTAAAGAGTATATCTCAGGTGTGGTATTTTTAAGACTTATTTTTCAAAACGATCTCGAAAGCTACAGCCATAGAAATGTTAAGATTTTTTAAGGCGATCTCTAAGGCTAGAAGTGTGGAATTTATATGACTTTTTTCAAGTTTCTTAGTCTTATGATTTTTGTAAGTCTCTAAGGTTGCAACCGTAAGATTTTTACAATTTTTTAGGAGGAAGTCTAAGGATGTAAGCGTTGAATTTTGAAATTTTTTTCGAGAGGATCTCTAAGGCTTCAGATGCTCAATTTTTTTAAGAAAATTTTCAGATTGACCTCGGAGTATAACTTTTAGACACGAAACTTTTAATGAGAACCTTAAGGCTACTGCCCAAGAATTTTTTAGAGTTTTGTTAAGAGGATCTCTAAGGCTGAAGGCTGAGATCTCTTAGAAAATTTTCAAGAAGATCTCAAAAGCTACAACCCTGAAATTTTTAAAAATTTTGTCAAGAGGAATCCTATGGGAGACAATCGAACAACTTCTATGTCAGTCTCCCAGTCTGATAGACAAAAGGCACAGGCTGCTTAGAACATTTAAGATTTTTTATAGAGAATCTCTAGGGCTACATAAGTGGTATTTTTATGAAACTTTTCAAGATGACCTAAATGCTGCAGGCGTGGAATTTTTATGAAACTCAGAGGACCTTTAAGGATACACGAGGACATCAAGAAAACCTCGAAGCCTGCAGGCGTCAAATTTATAAACAATCAAAAGGATTTCAAAGGCTAAATGCGTGGAATTTTTACGATTTTTTCAAGTGTATTTCGAGGGCTTAAGGCGTAAATTTTTCGAAAGCTACTGCCATAGAAATTTTAAGATTTTTTAAGGCAATCTTTAAGGCTACAAGTGTGGAATTTTTATGATTTTTTTTATGTCTCTTAGGCTGCAACCTTGAAAATTTTAAGATTTTTTAAGGCGATCTCTAAGGCTGGAGGCGTGGTCTGCAACCGTGGGATTTTTAAATTTTTTCAGGAGGAAGTCTAAGGATGTACGAGTGGAATTTTAAGAATTTCTTCAACAGGATATCTACGGCTATAGATGTTTTATTTTGAAGAACATTTTCAGTTTCACCTCGGAGACTAACTTATCAGAGATAAAACTTTTCAATGCGAACATTAAGGCTATTGCCCAAGATTTTTTAAGATTTTTTTTTAAAGAGGATCTCTAAGGCTAAATGCTGAGATTTCTTAGAAAATTTTCAAGAAGATCTCAAAAGCTACAACCCTAAAATTTTTAAAAATGTTGTCAAGAAGAATCCTATGGGAGACAATTGAGCAACTTCTCTGTCAGTCCCCCAGTCTGATAGACAAAAGGCACAGGGTGCTTGGGCCTTCTTCCATAGATCCTGCGGTCCTGCTAAGATATTGCAGGATTCTTAAATGACTATGTGGGGTACCATCCTAGACTTTATTAAGTTCAACTAAACTTTATTCATCGTTATTGGTCTGTTCTATCCACTCTTCTCCTCCTCCTTTTTCCTGCGAATCCTACAACCTATCCTAGCCCTAACATAACGTGAAAACACCAAGAATGGTTGGTGGTTTTCCTGTAAAAAGTGAAAAAGCTTGAAAGCCGAACCAAAGAAATATTGCTGGAAACACAATATTTTTCCCAGATTGGATTACGTGAAAGTAAAAGAAATGAAAAACACAAACGGAATCAATTTGCGAATTTGGACAGGATAATGTTTCTTCTTATTGAAAGAAAATGGAAAGTAAGTTGTGGAGATCGATTCTTACCGAATGTAACAAAGGTTGAATTGCAAGTGATTGGACAATTAATAAGTAAGAAATACCGAGAAAGCACAGACGACAGGTTTCGAACTGGAAAAGCAGAACGCACACATATATGTATGTGTGGATGAGCGGCAATGCGAAGAAAAATGAATAAATAGAATAGGAAAAGCCTTAGTTGCCAGAAGCCAACAAGGACCTCTGTGACGCAGGATTTCGGCGTTAACATATCGGTTCTCTAAACAAATTCTTTGAAATTCAGCAATTGTAGTTGTCCAGAACCTTTAAAAAATAATTTGTTTGTACAAGTTTCGGTACAGGTGCATGGACTTGTATGGGTTCTAAATCTACAGAGTAGAAAATTGTTGTCCAAAGACGAACAACAACACTTTTATCAATAAAGACAACACAACAAGCATTCAGGCGATACATACGTGTTGCTATTGGTAAAGTGGTGGTGTAGGTTTAAATAAAACACCAGGTTAAATTGAAAGACGCTGGCGGTCTGAACCTTGGTTTTATTTATATTTATTTTGCGTCAAAGATGCTGCTTCCTGCTTCAAGAATTACAGATGATACTTGACAGAATGAATGCTTTTGATTATTTAGAGATGGGATTTTCTTGATACAACAATCGGCGCAAACATAAGCTGATGTTCGAGGAAACAATAATAATCGATTGTCTATTCGATATGGACCCATCCCTTATAATTTTTTTTAAAAAATTTCGCGTTTGAAATCTTTCCTTTTGAAAATAGCCATAAAATTTCAAGTTCTTCTAAGAAATTTTATACATATTTCATTTTATAGCCTAGGGGTCCTCTAAAAATATCTTAAACCTGCACATTGCAGCCATAGAGGTCCTGCTGGAAAATAGACTGAAAATTCCACATTTGCAGCCTAAGAGGTCTTCTGGGAAATTTCCTTAAAATTGCAGTATTATAGCTTTGGCGGCCCTTTATTAAAAGTTTTCTTAAAGGTTCTACGTTTGCATACTTAAGAATTCTTCTACGTATAAGTAATATTATCAATGATACGCCACTCATACCTCTAACGATAATTCCTATACGCCATCATGTTCTCGCAAAATAATTATTTCCGTATTTAGCCCCTAATTTAATTCAAATTATAAATAAATTAATATATAAAACACGGTATAATAAATTCCCTATTAGAACAATTGTTCTGCCTCACTTGATGGAATAACCCTTTTGTTACATTAGGTAGGTACCACAATAAGAAAAACAGCGAATGTTTGGTGACACACTTGCTCACATTTATTTTTCGTTACACATCCCTTTGTATGTATTGGTGTAAATTTGAATATGTGTATATTTAAATTGTATATACATATATATTAGGGCTATAACCAAAAAAATACCACCACATAGCCGTGTAGAGCACGGAAAACTATTATGAAAAACGGAGTCAATTTTTCTCTATCGCGAAAAAAGTTTCCGCACCAAATGCATTGAAGTTCTGCAATGCATTTTTTAATTTTATCTGTAATAACAATATATTTGCTTTTCATTAAAATTTTTATTTTTTTGTAATCTAATTTAAAATCATTATCAAAGCGTTCTGGACCAATTTCTTCTAAAATCGCGCCATTTCGGACCAGATTAGGATTTTTTGACACTATTGCAATTTTTGGTTTTTCTTTATAAACTCGTGAATTTTATGTTTATATTTTTTTAACCTATCGGACCAGGGAATATGGGGTCATTTGAAACGAATTCGCGAAAGTTACAGGCTGTTTTTGTTGACTTTGCTTGTGAGAATCGTATTTGTTTTCTACAAAAATACAACACCAGAACCATGTGGGGAATTTTGTCCTAATAATGAAAACGCGTTTCTAAGACCGATTCTGTGAAAAAAGTTCCCGCACCGGCCGTGATTACTAAAACCCTTTTGATATTTTTTCTAATTAAAATTTTAAATTTGCTTTGTTTGAATAAATATTTGTAGAAAAAATAAAATTCTCACAGGCAAAGTCAACAAAAACAGCCTGTAACTTTCGCGAATTAGTTGCAAATGACTCCATATTCTCTTGTCCGATAGGTTAAAAAAATATAAACATAAAATTCACGAGTTTATAAAGAAAAACCAAAAATTGCAATAGTGTCAAAAAATCCTAATATGGTCCGAAATGGCGCGATTTTAGAACAAATTGGTACAGAACGCTTTGATAATGATTTTAAATTAGATTACAAAAAAATAAAAATTTTAATGAAAAGCAAATATGTTGTCATAACAGCTAAAATTAAAAAATGCATTACAGAACTTCAATGCATTTGGTGCGGAAACTTTTTTCGCGGTAGAGAAAAATTGACACCGTATTTCATAATAGTTTTTCATGCTCTACACGGCTATGTGGTGGTATTTTTGATATTTGCAAAAAAGTGCAAAAAGTTATATCCCTAATATATATGTATGTATACACAATACGCAACTCATATAATAACAACAAGAACCAGCGAAAAGCATCATTGTTATTTGTTAAGAGGATTATTGCTTTTAAAATTACGACAACAAGGACTACGACCAAACACCAAGATGGGGAAAAATGAAAACAATAACAACAACCAGCCAGCAATAAAAACGAAACAAAAAAATAATTGTTATTTTACAATAAATGAAAGCACACAAACGAACAACTGCACATACATATATACACACACACGATGAGACATACGCATAGCAAAAAGGACCCACATACCTATAATTCCATATCAATGTAGAAATATTCACATCGAAAGAAAGAAGTATATTTACAAATTTGTTGTGATGTGTGTGTGTGTGTGACCGGCATATCCTAGCAGTTATTCTTCTTCGGCGTCTATAGCTATTATTTTTATTGTCGTTCTTGTTGTTGCTGTTTTAATTCTTGCTGGTGTTATACAAAAGGCATTTGTTTTCAATCTGTATCTTTTAGTTGCAGTAGACGTTTATGGACTGGAATGGAGATGGTTGACTGGTTGATTGCCTCCTCCTTTGTTTTTTGTTTTGTTTTACATTCAACGTCTTCTGCTGCGAATGGCCTGTGTGCTTTTTTGTTTGTTTTGAAATGAAAAAAAAAACACAAGAAACAGGGGATTTTTTTTACAAATACACGGATTGAAATGAAAGAGAATTAACATGAAGCTACGTACAAATAGGACGAATGTCGTATGTACTACTCTGAGCAATGCATACAAGAGAACTATTTTAAATTTCCTTATTTGTGGACGTAGAACCGCCCTGGGAATATTTACAATTATAGACGCTTACAGCCTTAGATGTCCTCTAAAAATTTAACTAAAATCAACCAGGTGCTTTAGATAAATGTATTCTTGTATGTGGAAAACTCAAGGTAAGAAATTCCTAACTTCAAAGGCTCCAGGTTGAGATTGTTTAAGAAAGCTTTTCAAGACGATCTCAAAGGCTACAGTCGTTGAATTTTTTGAGAATTGTTAAAGCATCTCTAATGCTGCTGATGTATTATTTTTTAGATTTTTTCAGGAGTATCTCTCAAGACGATCTCAAAGGCTACAGTCGTTAAATTTTTGAGAATATTTAAAGCATCTCTATTTCTGCTGATGTATTATTTTTTAGATTTTTTTCAGGAGTATCTCTAAGGACATACGTCAAATCTTTAAAGATTTTTTTCAAATGGATTTCTATAGCAGCAACCGTGCTATTTTTAAAATTTTTTCCAAAGATATCTCTAAGGTTACAGCTGAGAACTGTGTATTTTTAGAATTTTTTAAAGAGATCTCTAAGGCTACAGGCGTGGAAATTTTTTCAAGAGCATCTATAAGGCTGTATCAGAAGAATTTTTAAGAATTTTTTCAGAAGGATACAATTTTTATTTTTTTTTTCAAATGGACCTCTAAGGCTGCACCGGAGAAATTTTTAAATTTGTTTCAAAAAGATCTCTAAAGCTGTAGCCGTACAATTTTTAAGATTTTATTCAAAACGATTTCAAAGGCTACAGTCTTGGATTTTTTAGGAAATTTTCAAGAGGTTCTGTAAAGCTGAGGCCGTTTTATTGCTAAGAATTTTTTAAGAGGATTTCTAAGGCAGCAGACTTTTTTAAAATTTTTTCAAGACGATCTCTAAGTCGGCAGCCGAGTAATTGGAGGATACCTGTAAGGCTCAGCGAAGGTTTATTTTATTGTTTACAGAAGGATATCAAAAGTTACAGCCGCGGATTTTAGAATTTGTTCCAAAGGATTTGAAATGTCGTTGAATTGTTAAGAATTTTTCAAGGGTTCCTGTAAGGCTACAACCGTAGAGTTTTTAAGAATTTTGTAAAAGGATCTCTAAGGCTACCGCCGTGGAATTTTTAAAAATTGTTCAAAAGAACCTGTAAGGCTGAAGCCGTGTTTCGCAAGGAGATCTGTAAGTCTACAGCACGTAATTTTTTATGATTTTTTTTAAATAGATCTCTAAGGCTTCGACTACAGCCGACGAAATTTTAAGATTTTTTGCAAGAGGATTCCTAAGTCAAAACTTTAAGATTTTTTCAATATGGTCTTTAAGAATACAACCGTGTTTTTTGAGATTTTAAGGAGTACTCTAAGGCCTACAGCCGTAGTATTTTTTGAAGAGGATCTCGATAGTGTAGCCGTGTTATTTTTATTAATTAAGATTTTTTACAAGAGGATCAAATTTTTATTATTTTTTTCAAATGGACTTCTACGAGAAATTTTTAAAATTGTTTTAAAGCTAAAGCTGCAGGATTTCAAGGCTACAGTCGAGGAATTTTTTAAAACTTTTTCAAGAGGATCTCCAGGGCTGCAACCGAGCAATTTGTAGTATTTTTTTGAGGAGACCTTAAAGGCTCAGCGGAGGTTTTCTTTTTTAAACTTTGGTAGAAGGATTTCAAAAGTTATAGCCGTGGAATTGTTATGATTTTTTCAAATGGATCTCAAAGGCTAAATCCGTGGAATTGTTAGGATTTTTTCAAGAAGTTACGGAAGACTACAGCGGTGGACTTTTAGGAGTTTTTTAAGAGGATTTCTAGGGCTACCGACGATGAATTTTGAAGAACTTTTCAAAAGGAACTTAATGCTGAAGCCATGTTAATTTTTTTGAAATTTTTGCAAAAGAGATCTATAAGGCTGCAGACGTGGAATTTTCAATTCCTTTAATAGAATTTTTTTCGAGAAGATCTCTAAGGCTACCCGTGAAATTTGTATGATTTTTTCAATTGGAACTCAAGGTTTCAGCCGTGTGATATCTAAGGCTGTAGCTGAGGAACTTTAAAGAATCTCAAAGCCTAAAGTGGTAGCATTTTTAGACGTCAATTAGATCGTTAAGGCTTCAGCAGAGGAACTTTCAATTTTTTTTTTTTTCAAAAGAATGGCAAGGCTATAGCCGGGGAATTTTTAAGATTTTTTTTTGCATTTTCAAAGTCGGTTGAATTTTTAGGATTTTTGTTTTTTTTGAAAGTGTCTCTAAGGCTTCAGCTGTGTTATTTTTAAGAATTTTTTCAAGGAGATATCTGAGGCTACAGCCAACGAATTTTTAAGAATTTTTCAAAAGGTTCTCAAAGCTGTAACAGTGATTATTCTAAGCATTTTTTCAAAAGAATTTTTTCATGGAGATCTCTAAGGAGGAGATATTTTCAAGAAGATCTCTAAGGCTACAGACGTGGAATTTTTAAGAATTTTTTAAAAATATTTAGGCCACACATCATTTTGTTAACAAATGGAGCTCTATGTCTACAGACGAGGACTTTAGACATTTAGACAAAGGATATCGAAAGCTGTGTGTAAATGAAACGGCATTTTTAAGAAATTTTTCAAGGGCATATCTAAGGCTACAGTCCTGGAACTTTTAAAAAGTTTTCAAGGGGACCACAAAGGCTGCAGCCGAGTAATTTAAACGAATTTTTTAAAAGGATTTCTAAGGATTTTTTTAAGGCTAATGTCGTGGGAATTTTTAGAATTTTTTCAAGGCTAAAGGTGTGGGATTTACCCGGAGGTTTCAGAGGCTACTGTCGAGGAAGTTTTCATTTCATTTATTATTCATACATTTCAAAATTTTTGAAGGGGATCCCTAAAGCTGTAAGCGTGGATTTTTAGAAACTTTCCAAAGGTACTATAAGGCTACAGCCATTTTATTTTTAAAGGTAATTTCAAGACGATCTGTAAGGCTTCATGCGTGGAATTATTACGATTTTTTCCGGAGGATCTATAAAGCTACAGGTGTGGAATAAAAACTATCCCAGCTACCTTTCGTGTTATTGGTTTTTATTCTCTAATATATTTTCTTAGTAAAAACTGTTTTATAATCGTATCGGTCCTCGGAGAGCTTAACATCTGGCGTTGTTCACGGCTTGGACATATTAGCGTTCTACCAAGGGTATTTAGCCAGATGAGCCAGGGGGGCCAAACCACCTACATTTTTCATAATTTTTGTAGCCCTAAGGATACCCCAGAAATTTTTAAAATTTTTTCATGATATGACGTTAATAGTAAAATATCTCCTAAGAACGTATACCGTTAGAAGTTCTGTGAGAAAATTACTTTCAAATTCCTTGTTATTAGATTTTTTAATCAACATTTGCCATCATAGAACTTTCGAATTTCCTTGTCTGTAGCTTTGAGTGTCCTCCAGAAAGTTTCTTTAAAACTTTCAAGTTTTGAGCCAAGGAGGTTCTCCTGTATTTAACTTGAGAAAACTTCCATAAAGTTCCACATTTGTAGTCTTAAAAGTTTTCTAGGACATATGCCTTATTCGTAGCTTTAGGGGTTCATCAGAAAAAATCTTAAACTATTCACCTAGGTAGCCTTGGCGGACCCCTTGTGTTTAGTCTGAGAGGTCGTCCTGAAAATTTCTCAAAAGTTTTAAATTTTTTGTTTTAGAAGTTCTGAAGCAAAAACGTGCGTACTCGCACTTAGAAAAAAATTAAAGAAAATCCACGTTTACAGATTTAGGGGGGTCCCCCTAATTACAAGTTCCACCGTTATATACATTGTGATCCTCTGCGATATGTTTTTATAAAATCCACCTTTATAACTTTAGGGGTCCTCTGGCAGATTTTTTTAAGAAACACTCATTCTAACAACAATATTATAGGCTTAGAAGTCCGCTTGGAAATTTTCATTAAAAAATCAATTTTGTAGTCAATGAGGCCCATTTATATTATCAATCATTTAATTTTTCCCACTTATACTTAAGATAACCTTTCCCCAAAACACTTTCCTTATTTTACCTAGCCAACTTAACCACTGTAACTCGATACGTTTCCTCGAAAAGTTACAAATAACATAACAACCTGAACATATCTCTCTACCATAGCAGAAAATATATATAAAAAACATTAAAAACAAGTTAACAAAAAATACCCTCACACTTTCTCCCTTCATTTCTTCTCTATCGCTGTTTTTCTCTCTCAATGGATGCGTGTGTGTGCGCACTCGGCCAAGAAGAACATTCACCTCAATTTAATAGGTCTTTACGTTTACCACCAACAGCAACAACAGATTGTTATTATTTTCATATTTTTTCTTAACGGATAGTTGTTGTTGTTATAGTTGTCGCTATCCAATTAATGTATACTTTATTAATAATACATTTTCATATTGAAATCCACACAAAAAAACCAAGTCGGTCAGTTGTTATTGTTCTTGTTCTTTGTGTTTATTTGTGTTGTAGGTTAGTCTTCCATTAGCAGAAAAGGCCATTTCAAAATAATTGTTTTGTAAAAGATATTAATTACAATAAGCAATGAACTTTTATGAGTTTATTTGGACAATCTTTGAATTTTATTGGAAATTTAGAAGTGGTGCAGCAGAGCATATAATAAATACACTGAAAATTATCACTTATCCATTGAGTGGGAAATTAAATTTCGATTATATACAATTACTAGAAGAAGTTATGTCAATTGTTGATTTCATTTGCGGAGTTCAATTGTTGTGTAAATGAAATTAGAGTTTACCCCCATAATTATCTGTAGTATTTACTTAGCAGAGTTTATATAACTCATAATGTAATTCGTAATGCTATTACGTATCCTTAATGATATCAATTATACGCCATGAATGTTTACCAATAAATATTAATGATATGCTATAATATTTATAAGGAAATGTGCGTTAAGTTTTGTGGCAGTAGTTAAATGGTGTTCATAACTGTTATTATAACTGATGATTAGACGAATAATTCGTGTAAATATTAATTAGGAAGTCAAAATTTGTTTGAGTGATATAATGGCGTATACGTTGTGACGTAATGTATACGCAACCAATATTTGTTTATTTAGATTTAGGTTTTAAGGATTGTAATGGTCCACTGTGTTCATCTTGTAAATAGAAAAAATAAAATGGTACAGTAGTTAAGAAAGAGAAGACAGTGAGAGAAGGGAAAGGTTAGAAAATAGAGGGGGAAGCTGTCAGTTGATTGCAATTACTTTAAGGCTTGGAGGTGCTCAGAGTATTTTCCCCATTTGAGACTTCTTGAGAAAAGCTCAATGACTGCTGGGTCGATGGTTAGTAAAGTTTAGGTGTGAGATAAACAAGATCATGTAGACACCAAAAATCTTGTGGCTAGTCTTGTTTAAAATTGGACACTAGTTATCGATGGCCTCTGTCGCCTCCTGATCCACACACAGCCTGCAGTGATCGACATTGCCTTTCTTACCACCACCAACAACAGCAATTCTGATCTAGAAGTTTTAAGATCTTAAAAATATAGAGGACGCTAACAGCGGTCTTCTATTCTATAGAAAACCCCTGCGGTGGACATCTCTTCTATAGAAGACCCCTATGTTGGTTTTCTTTTTTTTTTTTTTTAGATTGATTGCTTTATTTGGATAAATAATATATTACAATTCATAAGTCCCGCGAAGCTTGAGGCTTGTCTGCAGGATAAACTTAAAAATTATAATTCAATTAGTTACATTTACATAGCGTATTGACAGTTTAGCTGTGATACAAATTCCAAATATTATAAAGTTATAAATATTTAAACATGTTTATATATCTAGATAAGGTTATTGGGAATTCAAGAAATATTGTTTTAACATTCTTTTTCTTTTATATTTATTTTTTATTCCTATTATGGATAATGGTATAGAGTTCATAATTGTTGGGAGACTAACTTTTAAGGATTTTTTACTATATTCATTTTTTGAATCCTGGTACTTTATATCTTCCTTCGGCCCGCCTTCTTGTATTTTGAGTGTGGTCAATGGGATCTAGCATGCTTCTTTCTTCAAAAAAATCATTCAATACTGTTGTTTTGTATAGGTTATCGATGGTTAGTACTAATAGAGTTTTGTGTAGATTTGTATTGCGTGTTGATTGGGTTGCTCTTATGATATTGTGTGCATTTGAGTTTATGTTGTTTTGTTGTACGTTGTTTATTATG
This sequence comes from Musca autumnalis, assembly GCF_047663935.1. Lineage (NCBI taxonomy): Eukaryota > Metazoa > Arthropoda > Insecta > Diptera > Muscidae > Musca > Musca autumnalis. Next base: position 6,836,044 of record NW_027411866.1, on the reverse strand, counting down.
GACCGATTAAAGCTTTTTTGGAGTATTTTTAGAAGACAATATTGCGCGTTTTGTATCATTCTACAGTTAGATGCGTTGCCCCAGGCTGTTATTCCATGTCTGAGATACGATTCAGCGAGTGAAAAATACGCTTGTCTCAATACATTATATGGAGCACAGAGACTCAGATGATACAAAAAGAAACTACGATGGTTTTTCTATACTAGATAAAGAACCTACGATGTTTTCTATTCTATAGAAAACCCCTACGTAATTTTCTAATCCCTAGAAGACCACTACTTTGGTCTTCCATACCGTAGACCACACCTACGTTGATCTTATATTCCGTAGAAGACCCCTACGTTGGTCTTCTATTTCGTGGTCACCTATTCTATGGGAGGCAACTAGGGTGGTCTTCTTTTTGTAAAGAAGACCCCTATACTTGGTCTTCTATTCTATAGAAGACTCCTACCTTGGACTTCTGTTCTACAGAATACCCCTACGTTGGTCTTCTATTCTACAAAAGACCACCTACGATGGTCTTCTATTCTATAGAAGGCACCTATTGTGGTCTTCTATTCTGTAGAAGGCACCTACGGTGGTCTTCTATCCTATAGAAGGCACCTACGGTGGTCCTCTATTCTAATGAAGGCACCTACGGTGGTCTTCTATTCCATAGGTGGTCTTCTATCCTATAGAAGGCACCTACGGTGGTCCTCTATTCTAATGAAGGCACCTACGGTGGTCTTCTATTCAATAGAAGGCACCTACCGTGGTCTTCTATTCCATAGAAGGCACCTACGGTGGTCTTCTATTCTAAAGAAGGCACCTACTGTGGTCTTCTATTCTAAAGAAGGCACCTACTGTGGTCTTCTATTCTGTAGAAGGCACCTACGGTGGTCTTCTATTCTATAGAAGGCACCTACGGCGGTCTTCTATTCTATAGACAGCACCTACGGTGGTCTTCTATTCTATAGAAGGCACCTACGGTGGTCTTCTATTCTATAGAAGGTACCTACGGTGGTCTTCTATTCTGTAGAAGGCACCTACGGTTGTCTACTATTCTATAGAAGGCACATACGGTGGTCTTCTATTCTATAGAAGGCACCTACGGTGGTCTTCTATTTTATAGAAGGCACCTACGGTGGTCTTCTATTTTATAGAAGACACCTACGGTGGTCTTCTATTCTATAGAAGGCACCTACAGTGGTCTTCTATTCTATAGAAGGCACGTACGGTGGTCTTCTATTCTATATAAGGCACCTATGGTGGTCTTCTATTCTATAGAAGGCACCTACGGTGGTCTTCTATTCTATAGAAGGCACCTACGGTGGTCTTCTATTCTATAGAAGGCACCTACGGTGGTCTTCTATTCTATAGAAGGCACCTACGGTGGTCTTCTATTCTATAGAAGGCACCTACGGTGGTCTTCTATTCTATAGAAGGCACCTACGGTGGTCTTCTATTCTATAGAAGGCCCATACGGTGGTCTTCTATTCTATAGAAGGCACCTACGGTGGTTTTCTATTCTATAGAAGGCACCTACGGTGGTTTTCTATTCTTTAGAAGACACCCACGGTGGTATTCTATTCTATAGGAGGGACCTACGGTGGTCTTCTATTCTATATAAGGCACCTATGGTGGTCTTCTATTCTATAGAAGGCACCTACGGTGGTCTTCTATTCTATAGAAGGCACCTACGGTGGTCTTCTATTCTATAGAAGGCACCTACGGTGGTCTTCCATTCTATAGAAGGCACCTACGGTGGTCTTCTATTCTATAGAAGGCACCTACGGTGGTCTTCTATTCTATAGAAGGCACCTACGGTGGTCTTCTATTCTATAGAAGGCACCTACGGTGGTCTTCTATTCTATAGAAGGCACCTACGGTGGTCTTCTATTCTATAGAAGGCACCTACGGTGGTCTTCTATTCTATAGAAGGCACCTACGGTGGTCTTCTATTCTATAGAAGGCACCTACGGTGTTCTTCTATTCTATAGAAGGCACCTACGGTGGTCTTCTATTCTATAAAAGGCACCTACGGTGGTCTTCTATTCTATAGAAGGCACCTACGGTGGTCTTCTATTCTATAGAAGGCACATACGGTGGTCTTCTATTCTATAGAAGGCACCTACGGTGGTCTTCTATTCTATAGAAGGCACCTACGGTGGTCTTCTATTCTATATAAGGCACCTATGGTGGTCTTCTATTCTATAGAAGGCACCTACGATGGTCTTCTATTCTATAGAAGGCACCTACGGTGGTCTTCTATTCTATAGAAGGCACCTACGGTGGTCTTCTATTCTATAGAAGGCACCTACGGTGGTCTTCTATTCTATAGAAGGCACCTGCGGTGGTCTTCTATTCTATAGAAGGCACATACGGTGGTCTTCTATTCTATAGAAGGCACCTACGGTGGTCTTCTATTCTATAGAAGGCACCTACGGTGGTCTTCTATTCTATAGAAGGCACCTACGGTGGTCTTCTATTCTATAGAAGGCACCTACGGTGGTCTTCTATTCTATAGAAGGCACCTACGGTGGTCTTCTATTCTATAGAAGGCACCTGCGGTGGTCTTCTATTCTATAGAAGGCACATACGGTGGTCTTCTATTCTATAGAAGGCACCTACGGTGGTCTTCTATTCTATAGAAGGCACCTACGGTGGTCTTCTATTCTATATAAGGCACCTATGGTGGTCTTCTATTCTATAGAAGGCACCTACGGTGGTATTCTATTCTATAGGAGGCACCTACGGTGGTCTTCTATTCTATAGAAGGCACCTACGGTGGTATTCTATTCTATAGGAGGCACCTACGGTGGTCTTCTATTCTATAGAAGGCACCTACGGTGGTCTTCTATTCTGTAGAAGGCACCTACGGTGGTCTACTATTCTATATAAGGCACCTATGGTGGTCTTCTATTCTATAGAAGGCACGTACGGTGGTCTTCTATTCTATATAAGGCACCTATGGTGGTCTTCTATTCTATAGAAGGCACCTACGGTGGTCTTCTATTCTATAGAAGGCACCTACGGTGGTCTTCTATTCTATAGAAGGCCCATACGGTGGTCTTCTATTCTATAGAAGGCACCTACGGTGGTTTTCTATTCTTTAGAAGACACCCACGGTGGTATTCTATTCTATAGGAGGCACCTACGGTGGTCTTCTATTCTATATAAGGCACCTACGGTGGTCTTCTATTCTATAGAAGGCACCTACGGTGGTCTTCTGTTCTATAGAAGGCACCTACGGTGGTCTTCTATTCTATAGAAGGCACCTACGGTGGTCTTCTATTCTATAGAAGGCACCTACGGTGGTCTTCTATTCTATAGAAGGCACCTACGGTGGTCTTCTATTCTATAGAAGGCACCTACGGTGGTCTTCTATTCTATAAAAGGCACCTACGGTGGTCTTCTATTCTATAGAAGGCACCTACGGTGGTCTTCTATTCTATAGAAGGCACCTATGGTGGTCTTCTATTCTATAGAAGGCACCTACGGTGGTCTTCTATTCTATAGAAGGCACCTACGGTGGTCTTCTATTCTATAGAAGGCACCTACGGTGGTCTTCTATTCTATAGAAGGCACCTACGGTGGTCTTCTATTCTATAGAAGGCACCTACGGTGGTCTTCTATTCTATAGAAGGCACCTACGGTGGTCTTCTATTCTATAGAAGGCACCTACGGTGGTCTTCTATTCTATAGAAGGCCCATACGGTGGTCTTCTATTCTATAGAAGGCACCTACGGTGGTTTTCTATTCTTTAGAAGACACCCACGGTGGTATTCTATTCTATAGGAGGCACCTACGGTGGTCTTCTATTCTATATAAGGCACCTATGGTGGTCTTCTATTCTATAGAAGGCACCTACGATGGTCTTCTATTCTATAGAAGGCACCTACGGTGGTCTTCTATTCTATAGAAGGCACCTACGGTGGTCTTCTATTCTATAGAAGGCACCTGCGGTGGTCTTCTATTCTATAGAAGGCACCTACGGTGGTCTTCTATTCTATAGAAGGCACCTACGGTGGTCTTCTATTCTATAGAAGGCACCTACGGTGGTCTTCTATTCTATAGAAGGCACATACGGTGGTCTTCTATTCTATAGAAGGCACCTACGGTGGTCTTCTATTCTATAGAAGGCACCTACGGTGGTCTTCTATTCTATATAAGGCACCTATGGTGGTCTTCTATTCTATAGAAGGCACCTACGATGGTCTTCTATTCTATAGAAGGCACCTACGGTGGTCTTCTATTCTATAGAAGGCACCTACGGTGGTCTTCTATTCTATAGAAGGCACCTGCGGTGGTCTTCTATTCTATAGAAGGCACATACGGTGGTCTTCTATTCTATAGAAGGCACCTACGGTGGTCTTCTATTCTATAGAAGGCACCTACGGTGGTCTTCTATTCTATATAAGGCACCTATGGTGGTCTTCTATTCTATAGAAGGCACCTATGGTGGTCTTCTATTCTATAGAAGGCACCTACGGTGGTATTCTATTCTATAGGAGGCACCTACGGTGGTCTTCTATTCTATAGAAGGCACCTACGGTGGTATTCTATTCTATAGGAGGCACCTACGGTGGTCTTCTATTCTATAGAAGGCACCTACGGTGGTCTTCTATTCTGTAGAAGGCACCTACGGTGGTCTACTATTCTATATAAGGCACCTATGGTGGTCTTCTATTCTATAGAAGGCACGTACGGTGGTCTTCTATTCTATATAAGGCACCTATGGTGGTCTTCTATTCTATAGAAGGCACCTACGGTGGTCTTCTATTCTATAGAAGGCACCTACGGTGGTCTTCTATTCTATAGAAGGCACCTACGGTGGTCTTCTATTCTATAGAAGGCACCTACGGTGGTCTTCTATTCTATAGAAGGCACCTACGGTGGTCTTCTATTCTATAGAAGGCACCTACGGTGGTCTTCTATTCTATAGAAGGCACCTACGGTGGTCTTCTATTCTATAGAAGGCACCTACGGTGGTCTTCTATTCTATAGAAGGCACCTACGGTGGTCTTCTATTCTATAGAAGGCACCTATGGTGGTCTTCTATTCTATAGAAGGCACCTACGATGGTCTTCTATTCTATAGAAGGCACCTACGGTGGTCTTCTATTCTATAGAAGGCACCTACGGTGGTCTTCTATTCTATAGAAGGCACCTGCGGTGGTCTTCTATTCTATAGAAGGCACATACGGTGGTCTTCTATTCTATAGAAGGCACCTACGGTGGTCTTCTATTCTATAGAAGGCACCTACGGTGGTCTTCTATTCTATATAAGGCACCTATGGTGGTCTTCTATTCTATAGAAGGCACCTACGGTGGTATTCTATTCTATAGGAGGCACCTACGGTGGTCTTCTATTCTATAGAAGGCACCTACGGTGGTATTCTATTCTATAGGAGGCACCTACGGTGGTCTTCTATTCTATAGAAGGCACCTACGGTGGTCTTCTATTCTGTAGAAGGCACCTACGGTGGTCTACTATTCTATATAAGGCACCTATGGTGGTCTTCTATTCTATAGAAGGCACGTACGGTGGTCTTCTATTCTATATAAGGCACCTACGGTGGTCTTCTATTGTATAGAAGGCACCTACGGTTGTCTTCTATTCTATAGAAGGCACCTTCGGTGGTCTTCTATTCTATAGAAGGCACCTACGGTGGTCTTCTATTATATAGAAGGCATCTACGGTGGTATTCTATTCTATAGAAGGCATCTACGGTGGTCTTCTATTCTATAAAAAGCACCTACGGCTGTCTTCTATTCTATAGAAGGCACCTACGGTGATGTTCTATTCTATAGAAAGCACTTACGGTAGTCTTCTATTCTATAAAAGGCACCTACGGTGGTTTTCTATTCTATAGATATAGATGGCACCTACGGTGGTCTTCTATTCTATAGAAGGCACCTACGGTGGTCTTCTATTATACAGAAGGCATCTACGGTCGTATTCTATTCTATAGAAGGCACCTAGGGTGGTCTTCTATTCTATAGAAGGCACCTACGGTGGTCTTCTATTCTATAGAAGGCACTTACGGTGGTCTTCTAGTCTATAGAAGCACCTACGGTGGTCTTCTAGTCTATAGAAGGCTCCTACGGTGGTCTTCTATTCTATAGAAGCCATCTACGGTAGTCTTCTATTCTATAGAAGGCACCTACGGTAGTCTTCTATTCTAAAGAAGGCACCTACGGTGGTCTTCTATTCTATAGAAGGCAACTGCGGTGGTCTTCTATTCTATAGAAGGCACCTACGGTGGTCGTCTGTTCTCTAGAAGGCACCTACGGTGGTCTTCTATTCTATAGAAGTTACCTACGGTGGTCTTCTATTCTATAGAAGGCACCTAGGGTGGTCTTCTGTTCTATAGAAGGCACCTACGGTGGTCCTCTATTCTATAGAAGACAACTACGCTGGTCTTCTCTTCTATAGAAGGCACCTACGGTGCTCTTCTATTCTATAAAATGCACCTACGGTGGTCTTCTATTCTATAGAAGGCTTCTGTTCTTAAGAATACGCCCACGGCCGACTTCTAATCTATGGAAGACCCCTACGGTGGACTCCTATTCTAAACAGTATCTCTATGTTGATCTTCTATTCCGCAGAATCCCGTGGTGGTGTTTTATTCTGTAGAAAATACCTTCGTTGGTCATCTATTCTATAGAATACACCTACGTGGTCTTCTATTCTATAGAAGGCACCTACGGTGGTCTTCTATTTAATAGAAGGCAACTACGGTGGTCTTCTGTTCTAAATCTCTGCAAGACCCCTACGATGGACTTCTTTTCTAAAGAGTATCTCTACGTTGATCTTCCATTCCGAAGCTCGTGGTGGATTTTTATTCTGTAGAAAGCACCTACGGTAGTCTTCTATTCTATAGAAGACCCTATGATTGTCTTCAATTCTATTGAAGACTGCAGCGGTGGATCCTGTGTATATGACAAAAAATTGTGGGTCTAATCACTCCTAGTTAAAGCTCTGAATTCAAGTATCGGGGTGAGGCAATCACTCACACTTGATTTTTTAAAGCTTAGTTGCCGGATCTGAGGACTTCTGTTGGAATTTTTAAAGCATTTTTAAGGGATGTTATGAATAATTTTTTTTACCGAAACCACATTTACAAGTTAAAGCCCTATTTAAAGCCTAAGGCCAAATAGTTTAACCAATTTGTGCAGAAAAAGAAATTTCTGGGCGTGTACAAGCGTTGCAGAAAGGCAAAACGTTGTTTCATTGAAGGAACTATTTGACATTCCCAAGGTAAAAAGCGAATGGATGTGCAATAAGGACCCAAAAGATCTCAAGAGCTACTGGACAAATATTAATCTCCTAATAGCTTTGCCCGAAGCAACCAGTGCTCTGAGCGTGAGATCAAAGTTGTGCAAGACATATACAACTTCTGCCATAAGAAGAACAAACCCCTTTCAGAGATTTGTCCTTTTCAATATGTAACTTTCTTGTCTGTTTTATAAGCATATGTTATTCGGAAGGTTCAATTACATATCTCCTTACAGTTGCTTTGTTCCCGTACTTTTTTAAATGTATGTGGTATAAGATAGTAGAAGAGAGCGTCGTTCAACTCAATTTTTGTTTAAAGAGAAGTGCAAGTTTTTCTACTTTTTGGAGTACGAGAACGGGTTTCTGGCACAAAATTGGAAAAATAGTAATATTTTCTAGGTTCTGGATAAAGAAATTTTCGAAAATGCCGACAAATAAGTCTATATTTACATTAGGCAATTTTCCTTGCGGCAATTGTCAGTTTGATGGAGAGAGAACTGACAATTGCCGCAAGGGAAATTGCCTAATGTAAGTATGGACTAAAAAGTTTAAAATTATTTTGTGAATGTGTTTTTTTATCGAATCACCTTATATGTAAGATTTTATTTAATCTTAATTATAAACTCATCAAAATATGATGCAGCAATATGAGATTGAAAAAGGAAGTCATCACCCTAGCGCATACGTTATGACGAAATGTATACGCTCCAAAGTCTTGGTTATTTCATTGAAAAATCAATCGATGATGGCTCTGAGGTCTTCTAGTAGAGTTTTCCTTAGCACTAAAGGATGTGCATTTTTACCTTCATGGACTATTTTATACGTTATACTTGGATGCTGGGATTTTTAATGTGTTAAACTTTTCAGATACCTGAATATTTTAAAAAGAACCTAAATGGAATAGCAATTTCCCCAAGACATCGTCTTTCGAAAATATATTCTCATATCGAAACTTAATTTCTGAAACAAAGTTTTGAAATTACTTTTGTCAACAATAAACATTTATAACACTCATTATTATGGCTTGACTTGATTGCAACATATCAACCATAAAGTCTTAATTTTGCCTGAGGAATTTCAATCACTTCGCAATTTTCCCAATTAGTATACAGGTAATGCCTTGATTTTAAAATCGTTACAAAAGTTTCATGGAATTTTGATGTTATGTATTACTATTTTCTGTATTTATGGTGGTGACATAAATTAGCTAAGGAATTTTTATGTGACCACCTCACCCTCTCCCCCAAAGAACATTTCTGTCGACACTCCAATAACAAAAACCATATTTATGAGCAGCAAATTGCTGTTGAGTTATTAATTTTTTCTTAGAAAATAATGTTTCGACAATTATTTTTTGGGAAACAATTACAAAGTGTTTTCGTTTTAGTACGCAACTGCCAAGTAAAGTTTTATAGCAACTCCCCACAAAGCACCAAACTTTAATGTCACGTTTTATTCCCTGCTTCACTTCCGTTTTGTAATTACTTTTCAACGCCCCTTGTCTCGCTACCTATGCCAGTATTTAGAAGCTGTTGTTGCTTCCAAATGAAGGCGTATTAGAATGTTTGTGTTGTGATTAAAATTGTTACGTGTTTTGTTTCATTTTCTACCTCTCCCTGCCCATCACGGTGTGTGGCCAAGGTAGTATTTGACATCCAGGAATGTGATAATTTTTGTTCATGTTGGTCACGCTATTGTTTATGCTTTGGCATAAGTCAATGTCAATTTTAAGTTTTGCTAAATTAAATATCCTCCCATTGGATGGGAACACAAAACAAAAAAGGACTAAGGCAAAAGTTGCGTTTGTGAATTCAACAAAAAAATCGTTGGATAAAAGTAACAAAAAACTATATACTGTTATGCAACTTTAATTCAGTTAAAAATCCACATTTCTTGTGCATTTTGCGTATACGTGTTGATGTATTGTATACGCTACCATGGACATTGTATTTGAAACAAGTATACGACTTCTATGAAAAGAGTTCGAACGTTGTGGGAACACATACCAGGATTGTGAGTTGGAAAACATATTTTATTGGAATTATCTTCATTTGGGAGGGTCATTAATATTTTTATACCGTCAGCATTTATGCTAACACTTTCATACGAATAAAATGTGCTTCATCGAAATAATGGTTTTTGAACCCAAGTATGTTTGGACGAAATCCGCGTTAGGTACTTTGCAGTTGATATAGCCATGTCTGTTTGTCTGCCTGTCTGGCTGGCTGGGGCGCACTAGAACTCTTGAATGGATCAACCGATTCGGTCCAAAATTTGGCTTTCGTAATTTTTTGTCCAAATTTAAATGGATTATATGGGTCCACTCCTTCCAGTACCTCCCACACAAAAGTTCAAAAATGTTCCTAAAACTCTTGAAGGGAGTAACCGATCTGGTCCATACTTTGCGCATCGTGGAATTTCTACCAGACTTGGATAAGGTTCCAATATGAACTTATTCGGTCCACTCCTTCGGTTACCTCCCACACCAAATTTCGGAAATGTAAAGTTAAGGACTAGCTCTCAAATCGCTTTGATTTTTTGTAACAACTTATTTTCGCTGCCTCCCATACGGCAGTACAAATTTCATCAGGGGCAAGTTCATACCCCCTGAGAAAATAGCCTACTAGCAAAAAACATATGACACCGTGTAGTGGTTGGAGCCCAAGATAACTCTTGAATGTAAAGTTTGGCCTTCGTAATATTTTTTTCCAAACTTTATTTAAGTTTGAAGATAAGCCATATCGGTCCACTTCTTCAGTTATGTACCTCCTCCACAAAAGTTCAAAAGTATTCGGTTAAATGGTGCGCACGACAACTCGTAGAGGCAGTAACCGATTTGGTCCTTAGTATTCACATCGTAATGTCTCTACGGGATATAAATCAGGTTCGAATATGGACTATATAGGTTTACTCCTTTGAGTACCTCCCACACAAAATTTGTGAAAAGTGCAGTTTAAGGCCAGCTCTCGGATAGTTTTTCTTTTTTTGTAGCAACTTGTATTTGCTGCCCCTAATTGTGAGTTACTTTTTTATTTAGGTCTGAAGCTGAGGGTATATCTCTGTCGACCAAGCTGACTGATTATTTTTTAATTCTTTTTTTTTGTGTTTTCATAACATCCCGAGCGACTTGACGTGGGGGTCAGTGTCTCCAAATATTGCAACGTGAGCATCCTATGTTCTGTCCACGAGAAAAGAGATAAGGCTGTGTGCTCAAATTATAGGTAATCTGTCTGAGATATTGTGTAAAAAGAGTGCAGTGAAAAACACATCCTGCAACCTGGAAGATCCTCTTGAAAAAAATTCTTTAAATTTAAAACCCTTATCTTTGAGATCCTTTTGAAAGAAGAAATGTTTTAATTGTTATTATTTTATTTTATTTTATTTTATTTTATTTTATTTTATTTTATTTTATTTTATTTTATTTTATTTTATTTTATTTTATTTTATTTTATTTTATTTTATTTTATTTTATTTTATTTTATTTTATTTTATTTTATTTTATTTTATTTTATTTTATTTTATTTTATTTTATTTTATTTTATTTTATTTTATTTTATTTTATTTTATTTTATTTTATTTTATTTTATTTTATTTTATTTTATTTTATTTTATTTTATTTTATTTTATTTTATTTTATTTTATTTTATTTTATTTTATTTTATTTTATTTTATTTTATTTTATTTTATTTTATTTTATTTTATTTTATTTTATTTTATTTTATTTTATTTTATTTTATTTTATTTTATTTTATTTTATTTTATTTTATTTTATTTTATTTTATTTTATTTTATTTTATTTTATTTTATTTTATTTTATTTTATTTTATTTTATTTTATTTTATTTTATTTTATTTTATTTTATTTTATTTTATTTTATTTTATTTTAGTTTATTTTATTTTATTTTATTTTATTTTATTTTATTTTATTTTATTTTATTTTATTTTATTTTATTTTATTTTATTTTATTTTATTTTATTTTATTTTATTTTATTTTAACTCCAATCCTGCAGACTTAGAAGTCCTCTAAAAATTTTAAAAATTCCGCGCCTGTTGCATTGAAAAATCTTTCAAATTTCGCGGATAGAGATTCTATTTAAAAGGTCCGCGCCTGTAATCTTAGAGATTATATTGAAAAAAAAAAACTAAAAAAATCTATTAAAAAAAATTCCTAAAAATCTGGGTCTCTAGCCTTCGAGATAATCTTGAAAAAATTCTTAAGAATTCCACACTAGTACCCTCAGAGATGCTCTTGGAATAAAAAAATTTAAAATTGCACGCCTATAGCCTTGGAGATCCTATTGATACAATTCTTAAAAATTAAAAGCATATAGCCTTGGAGATCCTCTTGAAAAATTCTTAAAAATTCCACGTCTGAACCCTTGGAGATCCTTTTGAAAAAATTCATAAAAATTTCAGAATGTAGCCTTTGAGTTCCTTTTGAAAAATTCTTAAAAATTCCACGAATGGAGCCTTGGAGATCCTCTTGAAAAAATTCTTAAAAATTCCAGCCCTGTAGTCTTGGAGATCCTCTTGAAAAAATTCTTAAAAATTACACGCCTGGAGCCTTGGAGACCCTCTTGAAAAAATCTTCAAAATTCCACGCCTGTAGCCTTAAAGACCCTCTTTCTAAGCAATACCAAGCCTGTAGCCTTGGATATCCTCTAGCCTTGGAGATCCTTTTGAAAGAAATTCTTAAAAATTCCACTAATGGAGCCTTGGAAATCCTCTTGAAAAATTCTTAAAAATTCCACTAATGGAGCCTTGGAAATCCTCTTGAAAAATTCTTAAAAATTCCACGTCTGTAGCCTTGGAGGTCCTCTTGAAAAATTCTTAAAAATTCCACGCCTGTAAACTTCTTAAAAATTGCACGCCTATAGCCTTGGAGATCCTATTGATAAAGTTCTTAAAAATTCCACGAATGGAGCCTTGGAGATCCTCTTGAAAAAAAAATCTTAAAAATTCTACGCCTGTAGCCTTGGAGATCCTCTTGAAAAATTCTTAAAAATTCGACGAATGGAGCCTTGGAGATCCTCGTGAAAAAATTCTTAAGAATTCCACACCACTACCCGCAGAGATGCTCTTGGAAAAAAATCTTAAAAATTGCACGCCTATAGCCTTGGAGATCCTATTGATAAAATTCTTAAAAATTCCAAGCATATAGCCTTAGAAAATTCCACGCCTGCACCCTTGGAGATCCTTTTGAAAAATTCTTAAAAATTCCACGAATGTAGCCTTTGAGTTCCTCTTGAAAAATTCTTAAAAATTCCACGAATGGAGCCTTGGAGATCCTCTTGAAAAATTCTTAAAAATTCCAAGCCTATAGCCTTGGAGATCCTCTTGAAAAAAAATCTTGGAAATTCCAAGCCTATAGCCTTGGAAATCCTCTTGAAAAAATTCTTAAAAATTCCACTCCTGTAGCCTTGGAGATCCTTTTGAAAAAAATTCCTAAAAATTCCACGCCTGTAGCCTTGGAGATCCTCTTGGAAAATTCTTAAAAATTTCACTAATGGAGCCTTGGAAATCCTCTTGAACAAATTCTTAAGAATTCCACAACAGCTCTTGGAAAAAATCTTAAAAATTTCACAACAGTACCCTCAGAGATGCTCTTGGAAAAAATCTTAAAAATTGCACACCTATAGCTTTGGAGATCCTCTTGAAAAATTCTTAAAAATTCCAAGCCTATAGCCTTGGAGATCCTATTGATAAAGTTCTTAAAAATTCCACGAATGGAGCCTTGGAGATCCTCTTAAAAAAATTCTTAAGAATTCCACATCGGCTCTTGGAAAAAAATCTTAAAAATTTCACACCAGTACCCTCAGAGATGCTCTTGGAAAAAATCTTAAAAATTGCACACCTATAGCTTTGGAGATCCTCTTGAAAAATTCTTAAAAATTCCACGCCTGTAGACTTCGAGACCTCTTGAAAAAATTCTTAAAAATTCCACGCCTGTAGTCTTGGAGATCCTCTTGAAAAAATTCTTAAAAATTCTACGCCTGTAGTCTTGGAGATCCTCTTGAAAAAATTCTTAAAAATTCCACGCCTGTAGCCTTGGAGATCCTCTTGAAAAAGTTCTTAAAAATTCCTCGAATGGAGCCTTGGAGTTCCTCTTGAAAAAATTCTTAAGAATTCCACACCAGCTCTTGGAAAAAAAATCTTAAAAATTTCACACCAGTACCCTCAGAGATGCTCTTGGAAAAAATCTTAAAAATTGCACACCTATAGCTTTGGAGATCCTCTTGAAAAATTCTTAAAAATTCCAAGCCTATAGCCTTGGAGATCCTATTGATAAAATTCTTAAAAATTCCAAGCATATAGCCTTGCAGATCCTCTTGATGAAATTCTTAAAAATTCCAAGCCTATAGCCTTGGAGATCCTATTGAAAAAATTCTCAAAAATTCCACGTATGGAGCCTTAGAGATACTATTGAAAAAATTCTTAAAAATTGCAAGCCTATAGCCTTGGAGATCCTATTGATAAAATTCTTAAAAATTCCAAGCCTATAGCCTTGGAGACACTCTTTAAAAAATCTTCAAAATTCCACGCCTGTAGCCTTAGAGACCCTCTTTAAAATTTCAAAACGATACCAAGCCTGTAGCCTTGGATATCCTCTTGAAAAATGTTTTAAGAATTCCACGATTGTTGCCTTATATATCCTCTTGAAAAAATTCTAAAAATGCCTATAATGTAGCCTTAGAGATCCTCTTGAAACAAGATTTAATAATTCCACGACTGTAGCCTTAGAGATACTCTTGAAAATATTTAAAAATTTTAAGTCCATAGCCTTAAAGACACTCTTGAAAAAATCTAAAAAAATGCAAACCTGTAGCCTTTAAGAAAAAATTCTAAAAATTTCAACGCCTTTAGCCTTAGACATCCTCTTAAAAATTTTAAGCATCTAGCCTTTGAGATCCTCCTGCAAAAAAAATCTAAGAAATTCCACGCCTGATGCCTTATAGATCCTCTTGAAAAAACCCTTAAGAAATCGAGGCAGTTAGGCTTATAGATTCTCTTGAAAAAAATTCTAAAAATTCCACGTCCATAGCCTTAAAGAAAAAATTATTAAAAAATTCCACTTATGTAGCCTTAGAGATCCTCCAGAAAAAATTTTTAAAATTTCTCGCATATAGCCTTAGAGATCGTCTTGAAAATTTTTCGAAATTTGACGCATGTTTCAGCAGGGATTCTTTTGAAAAATTTCGTAATACCACCAAGGAACCAATGGTATGGAGTGACGTACTGCTACCGAAGAGAAAAATGCGACATATCCACTACTAAACTCAAAAAAATCACTTGTTATATATTGTATCCTATGATACTTTTTCCTCGTCACACTTTTACCTAACGTATCTCCCTGAAAAGAGGTAACAATGACATAACGAATTTGCTTTTGTTGGTCATTTGCATTATAGCAATGAATCCCTTTGTTGAGCTTTGTCATGTCGCACGGCGAGACATGATCTGCTGGCTGCTTTGTGGCTAAGTTTCATATTAAATCCAACTCAGGCTATTTGACTTAATGAAGGAACCGAAAGAGCGAACGAACTAACAACATGTTATTTCAAATGTCATAACGAAGACGATGTGTGTGTGTATGTGTCGTATTTGGGAATAGAAGAACTCAAATGCATGGCAATGCGCTCCTGATTTTGTGGCTTATTTGTGTCAGCATTCTAGTGGAGTTATAAACTGAAAAGAGTAGCTAATAGGCGACGATTGAAGTCATAACAGAAAATAGTGAATGATGATGATGATGTGAGTTGGATGTGACACAAATAGGTAACATATTAGTAGCAAATGAGTTGTGATTGTTTTGCTTGCCAGCCAAGCTGACATGTGACAAGAACTTCTACTCTTTGATGGCTGGTGCAACAGTTGGCAAATAAAGTTAAAACCGTCTTAGTGATTCATTTCAAAATTGCCAAGATTGCTACAATCCCAGAAAAAATGCCAACTGCGAAATCAGGCAGATGTTTGGTTAGTGGTTGAGTGTTCATTTCAATCTGCCTCTCGGATTAGCTGACAGAAAAAAATGTAACACTCTTTGTGAAACAAAGGAGAAAACGTGACTTGATTTACATGAAATCAAACAAAAAGAGGTCTCAAAAACGTACACCATCAGCAGCATGAACAGCATCACATCAGCATCATTGTCAACATGACAAGAAACGATACCTCTGAACATCAACAGCTGCAGCTATCTGTTTGGCTGGTTGATGGTTTTGTTTTATTTTTTGAAAAGCAAACTCCAAAATCCAAAAACAGAAGTTGGTTTCCAAAATTATGCGAAGCTTCACCAGCGATACACTGCGTAGTTTTGTTTTTTGTTCGTTTGCTTCCCCTTTTCCTACTCCCAACCATTTACAAAGCGCCTTTCGTTGTCGAACGCTAAGCATGAATACAAATTGTTAAATTATTTAGCTTGAGTGTTTAGCGGCGGAACATCGTATCTCTCTCAATGTATCTAAATTTACAAAACGCACACGGAACAAGGCGTTAGCCAACGCTATTGATGGTGATGTTGATTGCACTTTGCAGAGGGAATAGAAAAAAACTGAAAATAACGTAATTTGTTTACTCACCAACAACGGATGCGTTATGTGATATTGTGAGCACACTGTTTGACAAATTTAGAACTCTAAAGAAGAATTAGATAAATGGTGGGTGCTCTAAGAATACTACAAAAAACGTGACTTTTTTCAGGAATACTTTGTAGATTTTTAAAGAAGGAGAAAAAGGCCTACTACGCCAAGTAGCCCACAAACTTATCATTTTACTGAATATTTTTCTGGGACCAATGTCGATTCTGTAGAAGTACCCCTTATTTCAGAAGTGGTATGCGGAGTACACCTTCTTTTAGATAGGGTTTGTAGAAGTACACGTTCTTTCAGATAGGGTCTGTAGAAATACCATTTCTTATAGAAAGGATTTGTAGAAGCAGACTTTATTTATGAAAGGGTCTATAGAAGCAGACTTTATTTATGAAAGGGTCTATAGAAGCACACATTATTTATGAAAGGGTCTATAGAACCACACATTATTTATGAAAGGGTCTATAGAAGAACACATTATTTATGAAAGGGTCTATAGAAGCACACATTATTTATGAAAGGGTCTATAGAAGAACACATTATTTCTTTTAGAAAGGGTCTATAGAAGCACCCTTTCTTTTAGAAAGGGTCTATAGAAGCACCCTTTCTTTCAGAAAGGGTTTATAGAAGCACCCTTTCTTTCAGAAAGGGTTTATAGAAGCACCCTTTCTTTCAGAAAAAGTCTATAGAAGCACACTTCATTTCAGACAGAGTCTACAGAAGCACCCTTTCTATTAGATAGGGTCTATAGATGCACCCTTTTCTTTAAGAAATGGTCTATAGATGCACCCTTTTCTTTAAGAAATGGTCTATAGATGCACCCTTTTCTTTAAGAAATGGTCTATAGAAGCACCCTTTCTTTCAGAATGTGTCCACAGAAAGGGTCTATAGAAGGGTTTATAGAAGCACCCTTTCTTTCAGAATGTGTCCACAGAAAGGGTCTATAGAAGGGTTTATAGAAGCACCCTTTCTTACAGAAAGGGTTTATAGAAGCACCCTTTCTTACAGAAAGGGTTTATAGAAGCACCCTTTCTTACAGAAAGGGTTTATAGAAGCACCCTTTCTTACAGAAAGCGTTTATAGAAGCACCCTTTCTTTCAGAAAGGGTTTATAGAAGCACCCTTTCTTTTAGAAAGGGTCTATAGAAGCACCCTTTCTTTGAGAAAGGGTTTATAGAAGCACCCTTTCTTTGAGAAAGGGTTTATATAAGCACCCTTTCTTTCAGAAAGTGTTTATAGAAGCACCCTTTCTTTCAGAAAGTGTTTATAGTAGCACCCTTTCTTTGAGAAAGGGTTTATAGAAGCATCCTTTCTTTCAGAAAGGGTTTATAGAAGCACCCTTTCTTTGAGAAAGGGTTTATAGTAGCACCCTTTCTTTGAGAAAGGGTTTATAGAAGCACCCTTTCTTTTAGAAAGGGTCTATAGAAGCACCCTTTCTTTTAGAAAGGGTCTATAGAAGCACCCTTTCTTTGAGAAAGGGTTTATAGAAGCACCCTTTCTTTGAGAAAGGGTTTATATAAGCACCCTTTCTTTCAGAAAGGGTTTATAGAAGCACCCTTTCTTTGAGAAAGGGTTTATAGAAGCACCCTTTCTTTGAGAAAGGGTTTATAGAAGCACCCTTTCTTTCAGAAAGGGTTTATAGAAGCACCCTTTCTTTGAGAAAGGGTTTATAGAAGCACCCTTTCTTTGAGAAAGGGTTTATAGAAGCACCCTTTCTTTCAGAAAGGGTTTATAGAAGCACCCTTTCTTTTAGAAAGGGTCTATAGAAGCACCCTTTCTTTTAGAAAGGGTCTATAGTAGCACCCTTTCTTTTAGAAAGGGTCTATAGAAGCACCCTTTCTTTTAGAAAGGGTCTATAGAAGCACCCTTTCTTTCAGAAAAAGTCTAAAGAAGAACACTTCATTTCAGACAGAGTCTACAGAAGCACCCTTTTTTTAGAAAGGGTCTATAGATGCACCCTTTTCTTTAAGAAATGGTCTATAGATGCACCCTTTTCTTTAAGAAATGGTCTATAAAAGCACCCTTTCTTTCAGAATGTGTCCACAGAACGGGTCTATAGAAGGGTTTACAGAAGCACCCTTTCTTTCAGAAAGGGTTTACAGAAGCACCCTTTCTTTCAGAAAGGGTTTACAGAAGCACCCTTTCTTTCAGAAAGGGTTTACAGAAGCACCCTTTCTTTCAGAAAGGGTTTACAGAAGCACCCTTTCTTTCAGAAAGGGTTTACAGAAGCACCCTTTCTTTCAGAAAGGGTTTACAGAAGCACCCTTTCTTTCAGAAAGGGTTTACAGAAGCACCCTTTCTTTTAGAAAGGGTTTATAGATGCACCCTTTCTTTGAGAAAGGGTTTATAGAAGCACCCTTTCTTTCAGAAAAGGTCTATAGAAGCACCCTTCATTTCAGACAGAGTCTACAGAAGCACCCTTTCTTTTAGAAAGGGTCTATAGATGCACCCTTTTCTTTAAGAAAGGGTCTATAGAAGCACCCTTTCTTTCAGAATGTGTCCACAGAAGCACACTATCTTTCAGAAAGCGTCTATAGAAGCACCCTTCCTTTAAGAAAGGGTCTATAGAAGCACCCTTATCTTTCAAAAAGTGCCTATAAACACACCCTTTCTTTCAGAATGTGTCCACAAATGCACACTATCTTTCAAAAAGTGTCTATAAACACACCCTTTTTTCAGAAAGGGTATATGGAAATACTCTTACTTTCTTTCAGAAAGAGTCCACCGAAGCAACGTTTCATTCAGATAGAGTCCACCGAAGCAACCTTTCATTCAGAAAGAGTCTACAGAAGCACCATTTCTTTCAGAAAGCGTCTATAGAAGCATTACCTTTCACATCCCTTTCTTTCAGAAAGGGTCTATAGAACCACTTTCTCTCTGAAAGGGTCTATAGAAGCACCCTTTCTTTGAGAAAGGGTCTATAGAAGCACCCTTTCTTTGAGAAAGGGTCTATAGAAGCACCCTTTCTTTGAGAAAGGGTCTATAGAAGCACCCTTTCTTTGAGAAAGGGTCTATAGAAGCACCCTTTCTTTGAGAAAGGGTCTATAGAAGCACCCTTTCTTTGAGAAAGGGTCTATAGAAGCACCCTTTCTTTGAGAAAGGGTCTATAGAAGCACCCTTTCTTTGAGAAAGGGTCTATAGAAGCACCCTTTCTTTGAGAAAGGGTCTATAGAAGCACCCTTTCTTTGAGAAAGGGTCTATAGAAGCACCCTTTCTTTGAGAAAGGGTCTATAGAAGCACCCTTTCTTTGAGAAAGGGTCTATAGAAGCACCCTTTCTTTGAGAAAGGGTCTATAGAAGCACCCTTTCTTTGAGAAAGGGTCTATAGAAGCACCCTTTCTTTGAGAAAGGGTCTATAGAAGCACCCTTTCTTTGAGAAAGGGTCTATAGAAGCACCCTTTCTTTGAGAAAGGGTCTATAGAAGCACCCTTTCTTTGAGAAAGGGTCTATAGAAGCACCCTTTCTTTGAGAAAGGGTCTATAGAAGCACCCTTTCTTTGAGAAAGGGTCTATAGAAGCACCCTTTCTTTGAGAAAGGGTCTATAGAAGCACCCTTTCTTTGAGAAAGGGTCTATAGAAGCACCCTTTCTTTGAGAAAGGGTCTATAGAAGCACCCTTTCTTTGAGAAAGGGTCTATAGAAGCACCCATTCTTTAAGAAAGGGTCTATAGAAGCACCCTTTCTTTGAGAAAGGGTCTATAGAAGCACCCTTTCTTTGAGAAAGGGTCTATAGAAGCACCCTTTCTTTGAGAAAGGGTCTATAGAAGCACCCTTTCTTTGAGAAAGGGTCTATAGAAGCACCCTTTCTTTGAGAAAGGGTCTATAGAAGCACCCTTTCTTTGAGAAAGGGTCTATAGAAGCACCCTTTCTTTGAGAAAGGGTCTATAGAAGCACCCTTTCTTTGAGAAAGGGTCTATAGAAAGGGTTGAGAAAGGGTCTATAGAAGCACCCTTTTTTTGAGAAAGGGTCTATAGAAGCACCCTTTCTTTGAGAAAGGGTCTATAGAAGCACCCTTTCTTTGAGAAAGGGTCTATAGAAGCACCCTTTCTTTGAGAAAGGGTCTATAGAAGCACCCTTTCTTTGAGAAAGGGTCTATAGAAGCACCCTTTTTTTGAGAAAGGGTCTATAGAAGCACCCTTTCTTTGAGAACGGGTCTATAGAAACACCCTTTCTTTGAGAAAGGGTCTATAGAAGCACCCTTTCTTTGAGAAAGGGTCTATAGAAGCACCCTTTCTTTGAGAAAGGGTCTATAGAAGCACCCTTTCTTTGAGAAAGGGTCTATAGAAGCACCCTTTCTTTGAGAAAGGGTCTATAGAAACACTATTTCTTTGAGAAAGGGTCTATAGAAGCACCCTTTCTTTGAGAAAGGGTCTATAGAAGCACCCTTTCTTTGAGAAAGGGTCTATAGAAACACTCTTTCTTTGAGAAAGGGTCTATAGAAGCACCCTTTCTTTGAGAAAGGGTCTATAGAAGCACCCTTTCTTTGAGAAAGGGTCTATAGAAGCACCCTTTCTTTGAGAAAGGGTCTATAGAAGCACCCTTTCTTTGAGAAAGGGTCTATAGAAGCACCCTTTCTTTGAGAAAGGGTCTATAGAAGCACCCTTTCTTTGAGAAAGGGTCTATAGAAGCACCCTTTCTTTGAGAAAGGGTCTAAAGAAGCACCCTTTCTTTGAGAAAGGGTCTAAAGAAGCACCCTTTCTTTTAGAAAGGGTCTATAGAAGCACCCTTTTTTTTAGAAAGGGTCTATAGAAGCACCCTTTCTTTTAGAAAGGGTCTATAGAAGCACCCTTTCTTTTAGAAAGGGTCTATAGAAGCACCCTTTTTTCAGAAGGGTCTATAGAAGCACCATTTGTTTCAGAAAAGATCTATAGAAGCACCCTTTATTTCAGAAAGGGTCTATAGAAGCACTCTTTCTTTCAGAAAAGGGTCTATAGAAGCACCCCTTCTTTCAGAAAGGGTCTATAGAAACACCCTTTCTTTCAGAAAAAGGTCTTTAAAAGCACCCTTTCTTTCAGAAAACGTCTATAGAAGCAGAAAACGTCTATAGAAGCACCCTTTCTTTCAGTATTGGTCTACAGAAGTACCCTTTCTTTCAGTATTGGTCTACAGAAGCACCCTTTCATTCAGAAAGGGTCTATAGAAGCACCCTTTCTTTCAGAAAGTGTCTGTAGAAGCACCCTTTCTTTCAGAAAGGGTCTAAGAAGCACCCTTTCTTTAAGTATTGGTCTACAGGAGCGCCCTTTCTTTCAAAAAGGGTCTATAGAACACCCTTTCCTTCAGAGAGGGTCTAGAGAACACCCTTTGTTCAGAAAGGGTCTATAGAACATCCTTTCTTTCAGAAAAGGTCTATAGAAGCACCCTGTCTTTCAGAAAGAGTCTACAGAAGCACTTTTCTTTCAGGAAGGGTCTATAGAAGCACGCTTTCTTTCAGAAAACGTCTATAGAAGCACCCTTTCTTTCAGAAACGGTCTCTAAAATAACCTTTCATTCAGAAAGGGTCTATAGAAGCACCCTTTCTTTCAGAAACGGCCTCTAAAGTAAACTTTCATTCAGAGAAGCACCCTTTCATTTAGGAAGGGTCTACAGAAGCAACCTTTCATTGAGAAAGGGCCTACAGAAGCAATCTTTCATTGAGAAAGGGCCTTCTTTCAGAAAGGGTCTATAGAAGCACCATTTTCTTAAAGAAAGGGCTTTCTTTTAGAAAGGGTCTATAGGAGCTTTCTATTAGAAAGGATCTATAGAAGCACCCTTTCTTTAAGAATAGGTCTATAGAAGCTTTCTTTCAGAAAGGATATATAGAAGAACCCTTTCTTTCAGAAAGGATATATAGAAGAACCCTTTCTTTCAGAAAGGATATATAGAAGAACCCTTTCTTTCAGAAGGGATATATAGAAGAACCCTTTCTTTCAGAAAGGATATATAAAAGAACCCTTTCTTTCAGAAAGTATATATAGAAGCATCCCTTCTTTCAGAAAGGGTGTATATATAGAAGCACCCTTTCTTTTTCAGAAATGGTCTATAGAAGCACTCTTTTTCAGAAAGGGTCCATAGAAGCACCCTTTCTTTCAGAAAGTATATATAGAAGAACCCTTTCTTTCAGAAGGGATATATAGAAGAACCCTTTCTTTCAGAAAGGATATATAAAAGAACCCTTTCTCTCAGAAAGTATATATAGAAGCACCCCTTCTTTCAGAAAGGGTGTATATATAGAAGCACCCTTTCTTTTTCAGAAAGGGTCTATAGAAGCACTCTTTTTCAGAAAGGGTCCATAGAAGCACCCCTTTTTTCAGAAAGGGTCCATAGAAGCACCCTTTCTTTCAGAAAGGGTCTAATGAAGCACCCTCTCTTTCTAGAAGGGTACGAAGGGGCACCCTTTCTTTCACAGAAGCACATATTTTTTTCAGAAAGCTTCCAGAAAGGGTCAAGGAATTTTACATTAAGGAACAGACATTTTTAAAAAATGTGTTTTAAGGACCAGGTGGCCTACAATCATGGATTTTTGAAGAATATTTAGTCAAGGACCCTAAAACCAGGGACCGTGTATTTTAAAATAATATTTTTAAAGACCAGGAGGCTTACAAACGTGGATTGTTATAGAATATTTTGTCGAGGACCTTCACACCAAGGAAAGTGGATTTTAAAAGAAGTTTTTGTCGTGGGGTTCACAACAAGGAAAGAGGATTTTTAAAGAATATGCCTACCAAGGACAAGGATGCATACCAACGTGGATTTTTAAAGAATGTTTTGTTTCAAAATTGAAAATTTGCAGCCTAGTGTAGTGTCCTTTTGCCTCAATTCCAATACTCTTCAGTGAAACGTGTTGATATTCTATGCAAAGGCATGCAATTTGTTCAGTTAGTTGTCATGGTTGTCCGTGGACTCGCTTTTTAGTTAGTTGTCGTTTCTAGTCCACTCCACTTTAGAGGTTAAGGCCATATCAGAATAACTCTGTCAAACAAATCGTACTAACACACAATCGGTGTAACAAAAAAAAAAAAAAATAATAAAAAAAATCGAAGTGAAAGTGGTGTACCATGAACTGCCAGCAGATTTGACAAATTTGACAGTTAAACCCAATGCTGGTGGCGGTGGTAACACAAAGAACAAAAAACCAAACCGAATGTGAGCACTCAAACAACATTAGCCGCCCAAATGGATTCACCCGGCATTGCCAGAGAAAGTATTTCAAATATAAGCTTGAGCTTCAAAATTGGTTAGAAGTATCATTGTCATGAAAATCGTTATCCAGTTTTTTTCTGTATTGTTTGTCGTCGCAGTACTTATCATGGGATTTTTATTAATTGAAAGTACTGCTGCGAAGAGCAGAAAAAATTATGCAGTGGCAGCAGAGCAGAGCAACTGTTAATGAAAAATGTCCCAACAAATTATTTTTGTTATTTTTTCTTCTTTCGTTTATTTTTTGTTTCAAGAGACTTTTATTTTCATTATGAGCTCTTCACGGACATACCGACAGACATGCCAACCAACCAACCACCCAGCCAAGAGAATGGCAGACAACTCATTGAATTTGAAGAATAAAAAAACTAAAAGAAAATAAAAGCAACAGAAGCAACAGCCCGAGTGGCAAGCAGCAGAGAAACTCAACAATGACATGTGGCTTGCAATTAATTCATATCAACTATCCGTCTGTCCGTTCGTCTGTCTGCCTCGTTGGCACTTGCAAAGATAAAAAAGAAAATTCGATTTGCTTTATTATTCTACGCATCTGGAACGGAGAGAGAGAGCGCAGTGGAGAGGGGAAACTTATAATGAATATGCGAAACATACAATAAGCACAGCAAGCTCTAAAGAGAACAAGGACAATGGACACCGGACATCATATGATGCATATAATGCATAAAAATGAAATAATTAAGCTAATATAAGACACCAGCTGGATTAACACTTTTCTTTCCTTGGTGCGAAGTGGCTATGAGCAAATGGGATATATTGGCTAGCAAAGAGGAGAGAATTTTAAATAACTCTTTGAATATAAATAAGTTGTGGATTAAAAAAATGGAAAATGTGAAACAAGTACGACGTAGTAATGGACTCAACGGCTAATAGCATCACAAACGCAAAATTTTTTAAAGGATTTTTTCAGGGAACAATAGCCCCATTAAACGCGTGCTTCTAAAAATAATACGACTAAAAGACCCACAAACGTGGATTTTTTAAAGAAAACTTTATTTGACTAACATACCGATCCTCATAATAAGGTCTTCTATCAGAAGAAGACCTGTAAGGTTAATCAGCCCATGCATGAATCATTGTGAAGGTATTTTATCCGTAGTATACATTCTACAAGAAGTCGTCGGCTCAATAGATCATATCTTAAGGGTCTTCTATTAATAAATGATTTCCTCAAAACATCCTCTGTTCAGAGTAGTTTCCCATGAAGGCCTCGTTAGAAGGATTTCTTTCAACGAAACGGTTATCAGCCAGTTTTAAATTTTAGGGGAATCCTTAAGTATTTTATGTATATTGCTCAACATCTGCAAGACCAAGACGAAAGTGTGACACCAATACATCCAGTACACCGCTTTTGGAAAGAAATAACTATCTGGTACTTGGTCAAATCAATTTAAAAACAATCACAAGTTATGAAATTTTGCCGTGGTTAATGACCATAGGGGTATAATGTCGTTACAGCTGACAGCTGATATTTTGTACGGTAAATAAGGAACAGATTGTGGTGAGTGCCACAAGTCGCCAGATAAAACTGCCTTCAATCCCCCGACTGCCGGTCCTATGCACCGTATTGCACCGAGGAAAGATGGTCGTGCCCAGAGGCCTTCACCACAGCAACAACATGTTCGCAATAATTGTCCCACAAGCATCGCAGACGGGACAATGGAGATTTCTCTCATATCAATGAGTGCACCCTACTGTTTATGTGGGACCTACTGTTTATCGCCAAGTCCGAACGGCGTATCTTAAAACACCAAGTGTAGATAAGTTTTGCCAACATTACTGAGGAGTATTTTGCCACCGTTGAACATTTTATGTTGCCTGGCCTGGGAATCGAACCTACTACCTTCTATGTGCATGGCGGGTGTGCAATTTCCCTGATGATCGGGTAGCAGCGAGGTATTTCCGAGACATTACCACTGGTGCAGCCGCTTGCCATATTCCTGGTGGTCGAATATCTGAAACAAGACCTTATTTTCCTAATTTTTAGTCGGTGAGCCCAATCGGAAAAGTGGCCAGAGCATTTGAAATGTTACCACATTGGTATCGGTAGTAGCAAAGATACTTGAGGCGTTACTCCTCCCCAGCATCAGAGCATGTTTTCCAGTTGTGGATCATTAACACGAGTTCCAGAAGCAGCATAGTACCACAACAACACTGCACACCATTTCTATACATATTAGCCGAGATTTCAACAAGAACAGACTGTGCTAACCTCTTCGAGGTAAACCCAGATGGATAAGATGTTTAGTTTACTTCGCTGAATTGGTCGAGTGCTGGCGTTAAACTAAGTACAAGATAAGATGTGTGGCATCGACCGCTGTCACTTGAACCGTGAGTCGGCACAACAGGATGTTGTCGATGCAATATCTGCTTGAATGCTATGGCAAAGCTATCCACCGTTCAGGCATGTCAGGAAAGATCTTCATGATATATAGAGGGAGGTCCAAAGTTACAATAGAGAACCTCTAGATCAATAGGCTTATCAGGCAAGTGTGAGGGATATTCATACTAATGCTGTCGCCGAGACTATAAGAGCTTATCGTATGATCGGAGATCATCCACTATCCGTCTCAGCGAAAGAATAAAAGCTACCTAATTAAGCGAGAGTTGTTTCGGTACAACTGAGATCCGTTTGTTTTATCCACCTCAATCCTTAGTGGGCCACGATTGACGACACAATGCAGAATATCTGTCCAGCATACAATACAACCATGGGAAAGCCAACTGATTTAAATTTAAAGAGCTTACCCCAGCAAATTTATTTTCGTGTAGTAGACATCTTCAAAGCTGCAGCCGCCTTCTATATACCTGAAATATGAACAGATTCCCCAACAGATACGGCAGGAATAGCAAATCAGCATGACAAACTTCCCAAAGCAATTAACTCTGAATCGGAAAACTAGCAGCAGAAATCAATCCGTCAGAAGAACTCATAAAAGGTCTTTTATTCTATAACTTCATAAGAGGTCTATTCTTCTGCAGAAGTTTCGATATATACAATTTTCTAAAAAACACTTCCTATGAGGTTTCGTCTTCTACAGAACTCCTTATAGGAGGTCTATTTCCCCTAGAAAACTTTATAAGAGCCATATTCTTTTATAAAAGACATCATAAGAGATATCTACTGCTCATTAAAACTGATAAGCGGCCATCTATAATATAAGACGAAATGTGAGATGTGAGAAGAAGGGACCTTCTACAGAATGCTTCATGGGATTTCTCTTCTTCTAAAATAGAGGTATCTCCTGCTAAAGACAGCCTCACAAGATATTTTTTTTTTTTTGATTAGGCCGTCTACAGAACACATCATGAGCGTATAAAAGGTTCATATAGGCCTCATAAGAAGCCTCTTAGAAGAGAAGACTCTTAGAAAATATCATAATATGCCTCTTCGTATGTAAAAAACCTCTTTAGGAGGCCTCATAAGAGATCTCCTCTTCCACAAATGATCTTATAAGAGATTTTTTGTCCTAAAGAACGCCTCATAAAAGGTCTTATTCTTTATAGTAAGTCTCATTCATCAGAGGTTTCTTCTCCTATAGAACGTATCATAAGAGACCTCTTCTTTTATAGAAGAAATAAGTCTCGTCAGAGGCTTCTTCTCTCATAGAAGACCACCTAAATAGGTCTGTCCTTCCAAAAGATCCAGTGTCTCCTCCTATAAAAGGCAGCGGAAAGGGTCCTCTACCTCTTTGTAATAGCTATATTCTTGTATTTAAGGCCTCTTAAAAGTCTTCTTCTCTAGTAGACCTCATAAAAATAAATATCTTCTTCTACAAAAGACCTCACAAAGAGTCTTCTTCCAATGAACTAAAAACAGGTTTAAAAGAGACCTAATAATAGGTTTAAAATGTTTTTTTTTTTTTACGAAGGACCTATTAAAGCTCTTCTCTTATAGATGACCTAATAAAAGGTCAATTCTTCTATATGCAACTTTTTTCTATTCTTCTATAGAATCACTAATACAAGGTATTCTTTTATGGAAGCTCTTCTAAAAAATGTTCTCTGTGGAAGCCTCGACGGGGATATTTTTCTAGAAGGCTTTATAAAAGGCCATCTTCTACAGAAACCCTAATAAAGGTTATTTTTATAGAGTACTGAAACAAGGACTTCTTCTCGAAGAATGTCTGAAAATAGGGCTTCTTCTATAGAAGACCTGATAAAGGGCCTCTTCTTCTAAACGATTATTTGTTTAGAGAATATATCATCTTCTATAGAATTCCTCATAAAAGGCCTTCTTCTACAGAAATCTTCGGGAATATCTTATATACCTCCTACCAGATTTCTTCTATAGAATACCTAATAAAAGGTATTCTATTGTCTTCTATAGAAAATTATGCTATATATTCTTCTGTAAAAGACCCTAAAAAAGGTTATCTTCTACAGAAGACAACATAAATGCCTTCTATAGAATACCCAATAAAAGGGCTTCTTATATAGAATACACATTAAAATATCCTCTTTTTTCGATGAGCTGATCAAAAAGATCCTTCTTAAATGTGTCTCCTACAGAATAACTAATACAGGGTCTTCCTGTATTTCTTTTATAGAAGAAAAAACATCTTGTATAGAAGACCTCCTACAAACTCTCTTCTTAGGATACCCCATTCAAGTACTGTTCTCCCATTGAAGACTCCTTAAAAACATATTCTATAGAACCCCTTTTATTTTTCCCCGATAAAATACTTCATAAAAAGTCTTCTTCAATAGAGAGCATGTTTAATGGGATACTTCAATTTTTTCTATCAAAAGAATACTTCTTCAAATATGTTCTTCTAAAGGATGTATCCTAGAGAATCAGTAAAACAGAATCCCCCTTTATAGATGAAGACTTCGGGTTTCTTCTACAGAAGGTAAAAGGACTTCTTCTATAGAACACCTATTGCAAAGTCTCTTCATCTTCAAGAGACCCCATTTAAGCCCTGTTTTTCCATTGAAGACCCCTTTAAAAAATTTTTCCAATAGAAACATTTTCTATAGAAAACCTTTTTGATGGCCTTCTTCTATAGAAAATCTATTTAAAAGACATTTCAATAGAATACCTCTTCAACAGTTTTCTTCTAAAAGGTGTATCCTACAGAATAACTGAAACAGAGCCATCCTTTATAGAAGAAGGCTCGATATTACTTCTATAGAAGATAAAAGGCCTTCTTCTGTAGAAGACACCCTACAAAGTCTTTTCTTCTTCAGGAGACCCCATTCAAGATCTGTTCTTCAATTGAAGACTCCTTTAAAAAAATGTTTTCGACCCTGTTCCCAACCAACAAAAATGTTCTTCATATAAATTTGCGATTATGACAAAATGCTATTTTCAAATTTCTTCTTCTTCCTTTTCACGTTATGGAATTTCATTTTATTGCTTTTTAAACATGCTTTATTTGACATCTGCCAGCAATGTTTGTCATTGTGGTGGTGGTGGTCGTGATGATGACAATGACATATGATATTTGCCTGCATTTCTCTAAGTGTAGCTCTCACTTTCACGAAATCATTCCATATGCATGCTGATATTGTGGTTCCTGTTGCTGCGGTAGCTACAGTTACTGTCAACACCTTTCCACTTTGAAAAGACAAATATGAAGCTGGAACAGATGACTCGAGCTAGATTGTTGTTTTTTTGTTACGAAGTTCGCATCACCATTATTATCACGGTTTTGTTTACCATCACCATACTATGGGTGTTAGTAACACCTACCTTCACAACCACCACCACAATACCAGCATCCTGTTTCCCATTTGTATTTCCTCACGGCAAAGTAAAAATACAGAAAAACAAAAAAATTGAAGGAAATAATATATTCGTTGCGTTTGGCAGAAGTTTAAGCGCTTAACTTAGGTATGGTGTAACTGTGAATATGTGTGTGTATGTAAATGTGTTGGTGTTGTCTACAGCTAATGAATACGTAACAAAGTTTTGCCACCATTGAGGCATTTGTTAGTTGCTTGCCTCTGAATCGCTGCCATACGGAGAGAGAGCGACAATTTTGCATTTCCGCAAATATTCGTTTTTCCCAATGGAAGCGAGCGAGCAAAGGGTGATGCACAAATAGCTGGAATTAAAAATGAATACACAAATATGTCAGTTGCAATTCGCTTAATTTCCATATTTTCCACCAAAAACATACTCTACGGATTTAATCAGAAAGCCCCAGCAGAGTTGTGAAAGTTGCTTTGATTTGTTTGTATTTGTCTTTGTCTTTGTGTGTGTATGTGATTTAACTTTTGCAAATGAATTGCCCTTTTTAGAAAACAAGAAATGAACGCTTTCAAATGGAAAGTATATGTCCTTAAGGATTTTTGTGGGTATGCTGCGCAAAAGCCCTTTGAGTTTTTCCAAAGAGAATCTTTAATGTTAATATTGAAATGAAAGAGGGAAGGCACTTCAAAGAAAAGAGTTTAGAAAGAATTTTGGCTTAGTGGGTCATTTTGAAAAAAAAACTAAAAAGACTATGGAGCTACAAATATAACAGAGCTACAGACTTGGGTTTTCTAAGAAAATATATTCAAGGGCCATCCGATCATCAAGATATTTTTCAAGGATCAACTGACCAAGGAACGTGGATTTTTTTAAGAATATTTTTTCAAGGATCATCTGACAAGAACGTGGATTTTTTAAACAAAATTTTTTCAAGCTACATCTGACCAGGAAACATGGATTTTTAAAGAAAATTTTTTCAAGGACAATTTGACTAAAAAATGTGGTTTTGAAAAGAATATTTTTTCTAGGACCATCTGACCAAAAAATGTGGTTTTTGAAAAGAATATTTTTTCAATGACCATCTGAACAAGAAATATGGATGTTTTATGAATTTTTTTTTTAAGGATCATCTGACAAGAACGTGGATTTTTTAAAGAATATTTTTTCAAGGACCATCTGACCAAGGAACCTGGATTTTTTAAAGAATATTTGTTCAAGGGCCATCTGACCAAGGAAAGTGGATTTTTTAAAGAATTTTTTTTCAAGCACCATCTGACCAAGAAACATGATTTATTAAAGAATATTTTTACAAGGACCATCTGACCAAGAAACGTGGATTTTTTAAAAAATATTTTTCAAGGATCATTTGACCAAGAAACGTGGATTTTTAAAGAGTATTTTTTCAAAGACCATTTGACCAAAAAACGTGGAGTTTTAAAAGAATATTTTTCAAGGACCATCTGACCAAGAATCGTGGAATTTTTAAAAAATATGTTTACAAGGACCATCTGAAGAAACGTGGATTTTTTAAAGAATAATTTTTTCAAGGACCATCTGAAGAAACGTGGATTTTTTAAAGAATATTTTTTCAAGGACCATCTGATCAAGAATCGTGGAATTTTTAAAAAATATGTTTACAAGGACCATCTGAAGAAAAGTGGAATTTTTAAAGAATAATTTTTTCAAGGACCATCTGACCAAGAAACCTGGATTTTTTAAAGAATAATTTTTTCAAGGACCATCTGACCAAGAAACGTGGATTTTTTAAAGAACAATTTTTTCAAGGACTATCTGACCAAGAAACCTGGATTTTTTAAAGAATAATTTTTTCAAGGACCATCTGACCAAGAAACGTGGATTTTTTAAAGAATAATTTTTTCAAGGACCATCTGACCAAGAAACCTGGATTTTTTAAAGAATAATTTTTTCAAGGGCCATCTGACCAAGAAACGTATTTTTTTTAAATAATAATTTTTTCAAGGACCATCTTACCAAGATACGTGGATTTTTTAAAGAATAATTTTTTCAAGGACCATCTGACCAAGAAACGTAAATTTTTAAAGAATATTTTTCATGGAACATCTGACCAAGAAACGTGTTTTTTTTAAAGAATATTTTTTCAAGGACAATCTGACCAAGAAACGTGGATTTTTTAAAGAAAATATTTTCCAAGGACCATCTGACCAAGAAACTTGGATTTTTTTAAAGAATATTTTTTTAAGGACCATCTGACCAAAAAAACTTGGATCTTTTAAATAATATTTTTTCAAGGACCATCTGACCAAGAATCATGGATTTTTAAAGAATATTTTTTCAAGGACCAGCTGACCAAGAAACGTGGATTTTTTAAAGAAAATTTTTTCCAAGTACCATCTGACCAAGAAACGTGGATTTTTTAAAGAAAATTTTTTCCAAGTACCATCTGACCAAGAAACGTGGATTTTTTAAAGAAAATTTTTTCCAAGTACCATCTGACCAAGAAACGTGGATTTTTTAAAGAAAATTTTTTCCAAGTACCATCTGACCAAGAAACGTGGATTTTTTAAAGAATATTTTTCAATGATCATCGGTCAAGGAAATGTGGATTTTTTAAAGAATATTTTTTCAAGGACCATCTGACCAAGAAACGTGGATTTTTTAAAGAATATTTTTTCAAGGACCTTCTGACCAAGAAACGTGGATTTTTATACCCTCCACCATAGGATGGGGGTATATTAAGTTTGTCACTACGTTTGTAACTACTCGAAATAATCATTGTAGACCCCACAAAGTATATATATTCTTGATCAGCGTGCAATTCTACATCGATATAGCCATGTCCGTCCGTCTGTCCGTCTGTCTGTCTGTCCGTCTGTCCGTCTGTGGAAATCACTCTAGCGTCCGAACGGATTGACATAGGTTGATGAAATTTTGGGAAAATATGTTATATTTACGTAGGACTTTTGGTATTGAAAGCGGGCTATGTAGGTCCACGCTTTCGTATAGCCCCCATACAAAATGACGCGTGACGCGTCGTCGCTTTAAGGAATTTTTAAGATATTTGGCCCATTTTACCACCGAATTGGTTGTAATTTGGTACATTGTGTCTCCAGAGGCCAAAAAATATTCCTACCAAAGTTGGGTTATATAGGTCCACGTTTTGGTATAGCCCCCATATAAGGCCCCATATAAAGTACGCGTCATTTTAATATATTTTGAATGTATTAGACCCATTTGACCACAGAATTGGTTGTAATTTGGTATTTTGTGTCTTCAGAGGCCAGAAAATATTCCTACCAAAGTTGGGTTATATAGGTCCACGTTTTGGTATAGTCCCCACATAAGACCCCTTATAAAGTACGCGTCATTTTAATATATTTTGAATGTATTAGTCCCATTTGACCAAAGAATCGGTTGTAACTTTGTATTTTGTGTTTCCAGAGGCTGAGAAACATTTCTACCATAAAAAGTTTATATAGGTCCACGTGTTGATATAGCCCCCATAATACAATATCTCCCGATTTTCGATATTTTGAACGTTTTAGCCTCATTATCACACCGATATGTCTGAAATTTGGTATTTAGTCTTCTTTAGGCGTATAAAACGTTCCCCCAGAAATTTGTAGGTATAGGTCCACGCCATCATATAGCCCCCATAGAACGGTACCTTCCGAATTTCGGTATTTTGAAGGTTGTGGCCACATTAATCCACCGAAATGGCTGAAATTTGTGGTGGAGGGTATAAAAAGTTCGGCCCGACCGAACTTAACGCTTTTCTTACTTGTTTAAAGAATATTTTTTCAAGGACCTTCTGACCAAGAAACGTGGATTTTTTAAAGAATATTTTTTCAAGGACCTTCTGACCAAGAAACGTGGATTTTTTAAAGAATATTTTTTCAAGGACCTTCTGACCAAGAAACGTGGATTTTTTAAAGAATATTTTTTCAAGGACCATCTGACCAAGAAACGTGGATTTTTTAAAGAATATTTTTTCAAGGACCATCGGAACAAAAAACGTGGATTTTTTAAAGAATAATTTTTTCAATGAGCATCTGACCAAGAAACGTGGATTTTTTAAAGAACATTTTTTCAATGAGCATCTGACCAAGAAACGTGGATTTTTTAAAGAACATTTTTTCAAGGAGCATCTGAGCAAGATACGTGGATGTTTTAAAAAATATTTGTTTAAAGGACCAACTGACCAAGAAACGTGGATTTTTTAAAGAATATTTTTTCAAGGACCATCTGACCAAGAAACATGGATTTTTTAAAGAATATTTTTTCAAGGACCATCTGACCAACAAACGTGGATTTTTTAAAGAATATTTTTTCAAGGACCATCTGACCAACAAACGTGGATTTTTTAAAGAATATTTTTTCAAGGACCATCTGACCAACAAACGTGGATTTTTAAAGAATATTTTTTCAAGGACCATCTGACCAACAAACGTGGATTTTTTAAAGAATATTTTTTCAAGGACCATCTGACCAACAAACGTGGATTTTTTAAAGAATATTTTTTCAAGGACCATCTGACCAAAAAACGTTGATTTTTTAAAGAAAATTTTTTCAAGGACCATTTGACCAAGAAACGTTTATTTTTTTCAAAAATATTTTTTCAAGGACCTTCTGACCAAGAAACGTTTATTTTTTTCAAAAATATTTTTTCAAGGACCTTCTGACCAAGAAACGTTGATTTTTTAAAGAAAATTTTTTCAAGGACCATTTGACCAAGAAAGGTTTATTTTTTAAAGAAAATTTTTTCAAGGACCATTTGACCAAGAAACGTGGATTTTTGAAATTTTTTCAAGCACTATATGACCAAGAAACGTGGATTTTTGAAAAAAAATTTTCAAGCACCATATGACGAAGAAACGAGAATTTTTTAAAGAATATTTTTTCAATGACCATTTGACCAAGAAACGTAGATTTTTTAAAGAAAATTTTTTCAAGGACCATTTGACCAAGAAACGTGGATTTTTTAAAGAAATTTTTTTCATGGACCATTTGACCAAAAAACTTGGATTTTTTAAGGAATATTTTTCAAGGACCATTTGACCAAGAAACATGGATTTTTTAAAGAATATTTTTTTCAAGGACCATTTGAGCAAGAAACGTGGATTTTTTTAACAAATATTTTTTCAAGGACCATTTGTCCAAGAAACGTGGATTTTTTAAAGAAAAATTGTTTACCAAAATAACGTGGTTTTTTTAAAGAAAATTTTTGACCAAAAAGAAACGTGGATTTTTTAAAGAAAAAATTTGACCAAAAAACGTGGATTTTTTAAAAAAAATTTTGACCTAAAAACGCGGATTTTTAAATAAAAATTTTGACCAAAAAAAATGTGGATTTTTAAAGAAAATTTTTGACAAAAAATGTGGATTTTTAAAGAAAAAATTTGACCACAAAATGTGGATTTTTAAAGAAAATTTTTGACAAAAAATGTGGATTTTTAAAGAAAATTTTTGACAAAAAATGTGAATTTTTAAAGAAAATTTTTGACAAAAAACGTGGATTTTTTAGAAAATTTTTTTTTGACCAAAAAACGTGGATTTTTTAAAGAAAAATTTTGAACAAAAAACTTGGATTTTTTAAGAAAATTTTTGACCAAAAAACGTGGATTTTTAAAGAATTTTTTGAAATTTTTGAAACATGGACTTTTTAAAGAAAATTTTTGACAAAAAAATGCGGATTTTTTAAAGAAAATTTTTGACCAAAAAAACGCGGATTTTTTAAAGAAAATTTTTTACCAAAAAACTTGGATTTTTCAAAGAATATTTTTTCAAGGACTATCTGACCAAGAAACGTGGATTTTTTAAAGAATATTTTTGGCCAAAAAAACGCAGATTTTTTAAAGAACATTTTTGACCAAAAACGTGGATTTTTTATAGAAAATTTTTGGCCAAAAAATGTGGATTTTTAAAGAAAATTTTTGACCAAAAAACGTGGATTTTTAAAGAAAATTTTTGACCAAAAAACGTGGATTTTTTATAGAAAATTTTTGACCAAAAACGTGGATTTTTTAAAGAAAATGCTTGGCCAAAAAACGTGGATTTTTGACCAAAAACGTGAATTTTTTATAGAAAATGTTTAGGCAAAATCGTGGATTTTTTAAAGAAAATTTTTGACCAAAAAACGTGGATTTTTTAAAGAAAATTTTTGACCAAAAAACGTGGATTTCTTTAAGAAAATTTTTGACCAAAAAACGTGGATTTTTAAAGAATTTTTTGAAATTTTTGAAACGTGGATTTTTTAAAGAAAATTTTTGTCCAAAAAACGTGGATTTTTTATAGAAAATTTTTGACCAAAAAACGTGGATTTTTTATAGAAAATGTTTGGCCAAAAAACGTGGATTTTTTAAAGAAAATTTTTGACCAAAAAAACGTGGATTTTTTAAAGAAAATTTTTGCCAAAAAAAAACGTGGATTTTTTAAGAAAATGTTTGACCAAAAACGTGGATTTTTAAAAAATTTTTTGAAATTTTTGAAACGTGGACTTTTTAAAGAAAATTTTTGACCAAAAAAACGCGGATTTTTTAAAGAAAATTTTTTACCAAAAAAACGTGGATTTTTCAAAGAATATTTTTTCAAGGACTATCTGACCAAGAAACGTGGATTTTTTAAAGAATATTTTTGGTCAAAAAACGCGGATTTTTTAAAGAATATTTTTGGTCAAAAAACGCGGATTTTTTAAAGAAAAAATTTGACCAAAAAATGTGGATTTTTAAAGAAAATTTTTGACAACAAAATGTGGTTTTTTAAAGAAAATTTTTGACCAAAAAACTTGGATTTTTTATAGAAAATTTTTGGCCTAAAAATGTGGATTTTTAAAGAATTTTTTGAAATTTTGGAAACGTGGACTTTTTAAAGAAAATTTTTGACCAAAAAAAACGCGGATTTTTTAAAGAAAATTTTTGACCAAAAAAAACGTGGATTTTTTAAAGAAAATTTTTTACCAAAAAACGTGGATTTTTCAAAGAATATTTTTTCAAGGACTATCTGACCAAGAAACGTGGATTTTTTAAAGAATACTTTTCCAGGACCATCTGACCAAGAAAAGCGGATTTTTTAAAGAAAAAAAGTCGATTTTTTAAAGAACATTTAAACCATCTGACCAAGAGACGTGGATTTTTTAAAATATATTTTTTAAGGACCATCTGACCAAGGAATATTTTCCAAAGATCATCGGACAAGGAAACAGGGATATTTGAGGAATATTTTCTAAAGATCATAATTTTTTAAAGAATATTTTATTCTAGAAGAAGTCTTACTTTTCTTTAAAAGTCTTCCTTATTCTACCAAATACCTTCAACTCATAAGCATTTGGACCCCCATTAAATTTAACATCCTCTTCACTCTACTACCAGCTGATCTGAGACCATCCTAGTCGATTTTAAGTAATTATTATTCAATAATTAATACTCTCTTTCTTTGTTTCGCACTTTTCATTTCCATACACACACATAAGGTATGCATCATCACTTGTGGATTTGCCTTTCTTCTTTCTTAAGAGTTTCAACAACATTGACTGCACATCAATCTACCGGTCTTGTCTTTACATGTCTGAGGAAAAGCCTTTTGTGCATTAGTAAACTTATGTATGTACATGCACCTAATGCGAATGTCCTCTTTCCCGCTCGTTTGGTCTATAAATCACTTGATTCCATGGCATACATGTGTCTACGACAGCCAATAGATTTTCCTACTTTCTGCTGGCTGTCACTTTTCTTAAAACTCCGAGTTACAGCAAGGAAGAGAGGTGATGTTTGGCTTTTCCACTTTGACAGCATTTGTTGGTAATTGGAGTGATGCACTGCTGGAAC
Organism: Musca autumnalis; assembly: GCF_047663935.1. Lineage (NCBI taxonomy): Eukaryota > Metazoa > Arthropoda > Insecta > Diptera > Muscidae > Musca > Musca autumnalis. Next base: position 6,799,505 of record NW_027411866.1, on the reverse strand, counting down.
TCTGGATGCCACCCGAAGAAGAAGAACAGCTAGTAATGGGTAAGGTTGGACTAATGCATTTATGCAAAAGGCCAAAAGTGATTTTCCGGCTGCTTTCATTTAGCTCTTCAAACATTGAGTGTTTGTTGGGTGGTGGCGGTGGTGATGTTGCACACTTTCTTGCATTGCGGTGACTATGTGTGGCTGTCGTTATTGTCAAACGCCAATGGCTTTTTGTTGGTATCAGCAACAGCATCATCATTGCCACGCTTTTTTCACCAATGTCCTGTGTGTTTTTCTTTGTATGGCTGCGTACGATGAGTAGTCCTGCTCTTCTTTCGACAGTGATAAATTAACACCTAGCATGTGATCCTTTTTCGCATTAAAGTGCTTCACAAATCCATTCAATTTCTCCTGTACACACATACACACACCCATACATACCGAATAACATGACCAGGTCATGCAACATGCAATGCATGTCCGTGCTTTCCCTGCCCCGTGTACACACACTTTTCACTTGTCAGCGGGTGAGCAACATACGATCATGAAAAATCAACGTAGTTCAGCAACACAAACAACAACAAACAATGTGTGGTGCCAAGTATCACATCAAAATGGTGACACCCCAAAGCTTATCTCGTTGCCAGGCCAAACCAATTAAAACAAATACAAAAATAGGGACATGTAAAGTATTTTAGGACTTTCAAATTAGTTATTCAGATTTTATCTCTTCGTCTTTTATATAAAGAGGTCTTATATGAATTTTTCGTTATAACAAACATAATTTTGAAGGCGTTTTCTATATACGGAAGTAAACTTATTATGAAGTCTTGTTTACAACGAGATCTTTTATGACGTTTTTTACAGAACGAGACCTCTTGGTAAATTTTCTAGTGGAGGGAGATCTTCTACATATCTACTTGCCTATAAAAGAAAGCATCTTTAATAGGATATTTTATGAGCTTTTTATTTCCCTTGCTAAATTCATTTCAATAGGTGTTCTATTCCAGTAAACCTTTTTTCAGATTTTTACAGCAGAACAACTCTAGTTGGTAACAAACTTTATATGAGAGAGCACTTTTCTAAGCTTTTCTACATAACAACTGAATCGACATCCTTTTTTATTAGTCTTCGATTCGTAGAACTGTTAACTTTCAGTTTACGTGTGAAATTGGTTTTTATACTTCTGTCTATTTTTCTCTTTTATTTGAAAGCAATTGTTACTCCATTCTTCTTTAGCTTGAAGGCTGTGTAACTGAAAAGAAAAACAAAAATTGTTTACAAAGAAAACATTGAAACATGAAAAAGAAAAACCTGGAACAGCTGTAGAACAACAACAACAATTTCTATAGAAAATATTTACCTTATAGAAAAGCCACAAGTTTCCATATGTTAACTGATATCGGTTAACTGTCAGAACTTACTTCTTGTTTTCAGAAGTGAGTTGTGTGTGTAAATTTGTGTTCTTAATGGGTCATATTTTGGTATAATGTGTGTGTGTGTGTATTTATGAAATTGTGATATATGTTTTTAAATGGTGGCGGTTTCTACCAAAAATATCTTTACAGTTTTAAGGAATTTATCTTGTTGCTGTTATACGTGTAACCAGCAACTCAGTGAAATCCTTTAAGTGAATTAAAACTTACCGGTGTTTCTAAATTGCCTTTGGCTATAAGGAAGTATGAACAAACGTACAAACGTAACAAAATACTCACAAAAATAGCGTGCTAAGAGGAGGTTCACAAACAATAGGGTGTGGTGTAGATGTTTAGTTTTCATTTTGAAGTGATTTCAGAGTTATTATAGTGTTGTCTGTCTGAAGATTCTTGAAAAATATTCTTTGAAAAATCCATATTTATGGTCTGATATTCTTTGAAAAAAATGGTCCTTGAAAAAATATTCTTAAAAAAATCCACGTTTCTTGGTCAGATGGTCCTTGAAAAAATATTCCTTAAAAAATCCACGTTTCTTGGTCAGATGGTCCTAGAAAAAATATTCCTTAAAAAATCCACGTTTCTTGGTCAGATGGTCCTAGAAAAAATATTCCTTAAAAAATCCACGTTTCTTGGTCAGATGGTCCTTGCAAAAATATTCTTAAAAAATCCACATTTCTTGGCCCTTGAAAACATATTCTTTAAAAAATCCAAATTTCTTGGCCCTTTAAAACATATTCTTTAAAAAATCCACGTTTGTTGGTCCTTGAAAAAAATATTCTTTCAAAAATCCACGTTTGTTGGTCAGATGGGCCTTAAAAAATATTCTTTAAAAAATCCACCTTTCTTGGTCAGATGGGCCTTAAAAAATATTCCTTAAAAAATCCACGTTTCTTGGTCAGAAGGTCATTGAAAAAATATTCTTTAAAAAATCAACGTTTCTTGGTCAGAAGGTCATTGAAAAAATATTCTTTAAAAAATCCACGTTTCTTGGTCAGATGGTCCTTGAAAAAATATTCTTTAAAAAATCAACGTTTCTTGGTCAGATGGTCCTTGAAAAAATATTCTTTAAAAAATCCCCCTTTCTTCATAAGATGGTCCTTGAAAAAATATTCTTTAAAAAATCCACGTTTCTTGGTCAGAAGGTCATTGAAAAAATATTCTTTAAAAAATCCACGTTTCTTGGTCAGAAGGTCATTGAAAAAAATATTCTTTAAAAAATCCACGTTTCTTGGTCAGAAGGTCATTGAAAAAATATTCTTAAAAAATCCACGTTTCTTGGTCAGAAGGTCATTGAATAAATATTCTTTAAAAAATCCACGTTTCTTGGTCAGAATGTCATTGAAAAAATATTCTTTAAAAAATCCACGTTTCTTGGTCAGAAGGTCATTGAAAAAATATTCTTTAAAAAATCCACGTTTCTTGGTCAGAAGGTCATTGAAAAAATATTCTTTAAAAAATCCACGTTTCTTGGCCAGAAGGTCATTGAAAAAATATTCTTTAAAAATTCCACGTTTCATGGTCAGATGGTCCTTGAAAAAATATTCTTTAAAAAATCCACGTTTCTTGGTCAGAAGGTCATTGAAAAAATATTCTTTAAAAAATCCACATTTCTTGGTCAGATGGTCATTGAAAAAATATTCTTTAAAAAATCCACGTTTCTTGGTCAGAAGGTCATTGAAAAAATATTCTTTAAAAAATCCACGTTTCTTGGTCAGATGGTCCTTGAAAAAATATTCTTTAAAAAATCCACGTTTCTTGGTCAGATGGTCCTTGAAAAAATATTCTTTAAAAAATCCACGTTTCTTGGTCAGAAGGTCATTGAAAAAATATTCTTTAAAAAATCCACGTTTCTTGGTCAGAAGGTAATTGAAAAAATTTTCTTTAAAAAAATCACGTTTCTTGGTCAGATGGTCCTTGAAAAACTATTCTTTAAAAAATCCACGTTTTTTGGTCAAAAGGTCCTTGAAAAAATATTCTTTAAAAAATCCACGTTTCGTGGTCAGAAGGTCATTCAAAAAATATTCTTTAAAAAATCCACATTTCTTGGTCAGATGGTCATTGAAAAAATATTCTTTAAAAAATCCACGTTTCTTGGTCAAAAGGTCCTTGAAAAAATATTCTTTAAAAAATCCACGTTTCGTGGTCAGAAGGTCATTCAAAAAATATTCTTTAAAAAATCCACGTTTCTTGGTTAGATGGTCCTTGAAAAAATATTCTTTAAAAAATCCACGTTTCTTGGTTAGATGGTCCTTGAAAAAATATTCTTTAAAAAATCCACGTTTCTTGGTTAGATGGTCCTTGAAAAAATATTCTTTAAAAAATCCACGTTTCTTGGTTAGATGGTCCTTGAAAAAATATTCTTTAAAAAATCCACGTTTCTTGGTCAGATGGTCCTTAAAAAAATATTCTTTAAAAAATCCACGTTTCTTGGTCAGATGGTCCTTGAAAAAATATTCTTTAAAAAATCCACGTTTCTTGGTCAGATGGTCCTTGAAAAAATATTCTTTAAAAAATCCAGGTTTGTTGGTCGGATAGTCCTTCAAAAAATTTTCTTTAAAAAATCCCCGCTTCTTGGTCAGATGGTCCTTGAAAAAATATTCTTTAAAAAATCCACATTTCTTGGTCAGATGGTTCTTGAAAAAATATTTTTTAAAAAATCCACGCTTCTTGGTCAGATGGTCCTTGAAAAAATATTCTTTAAAAAATCCACGTTTCTTGGTCAGATGGTCCTTGAAAAAATATTCTTTAAAAAATCCACGTTTCTTGGTCAGATGGTCCTTGAAAAAATATTCTTTAAAAATCCACGTTTCTTGGTCAGATGGTCCTTGAAAAAATATTCTTTAAAAAATCCATGTTTCTTGGTCAGATGGTCCCTAAAGAAATATTCTTTAAAAAATCCACGTTTCTTGGTCAGATGGTCCTTGAAATAATATTCTTTAAAAAATCCACGTTTCTTGGTCAGATGGGCCTTACAAAATATTCTTAAAAAAATCCACGTTTCTTGGTCAGACGGTCCTTGAAAAAATATTCTTTAAAAAATCCACGTTTCTTGGTCAGATGGTCCTTGAAAAAATATTCTTTAAAAAATCCACGTTTCTTGGTCAGATGGTCTTAAAGAAATATTCTTAAAAAAATCCAAGTTTCTTGGTCAGATGGTACGGGAAAAATATTCTTAAAAATCCACGTTTCTTTGTCATTTGGTCCTTGAAAAAATATTCTTAAAAATCCACGTTTCTTTGTCATTTGGTCCTTGAAAAAATATTCTTTAAAAAATCCACGTTTCTTGGTTAGATGGTCCTTGAAAAAATATTCTTTAAAAAATCCACGTTTCTTGGTTAGATGGTCCTTGAAAAAATATTCTTTAAAAAATCCACGTTTCTTGGTTAGATGGTCCTTGAAAAAATATTCTTTAAAAAATCCACGTTTCTTGGTTAGATGGTCCTTGAAAAAATATTCTTTAAAAAATCCACGTTTCTTGGTCAGATGGTCCTTGAAAAAATATTCTTTAAAAAATCCACGTTTCTTGGTCAGATGGTCCATGAAAAAATATTCTTTAAAAAATCCACGTTTCTTCGTCAGATGGTCCTTGAAAAAATATTCTTTAAAAAATCCACGTTTCTTGGTCAGACGGTCCTTGAAAAAATATTCTTTAAAAAATCCACGTTTCTTGGTCAGATGGTCCTTGAAAAAATATTCTTTAAAAAATCCACGTTTCGTGGTCGGATGGTCCTTGAAAAAATATTCTTTTAAAAATCCACATTCTTTGTCTGATGATCCTTGAAAAATATTCTTCTTGAAAAAATATTCTTTAAAAAATACACGTTTCTTGGTCAGATGGAGCGTGAAGAAATGTTCTTTAAGAAATCCACGTTTCTTGGTCAAATGGGTCCTAAAAAAATGTTCTTTAAAAAATCCGCGTTTCTTGGTGAGAAAGTCATTAAAAAAAATATTCTTTAAACAATCCACGTCTCGTGGTCGGATAGTATTTCAGAAAATATTCTTTAAAAAATCCACGTTTCTTGGTCAGAGGGTCTTGAGGAAATATTCTTAAAAAAATACAATTTCTGGTCAGATGGTACGGGAAAAAATATTCTTAAAAAAATCAACGTCTCTTGGTCAGATTGTCCTTGTATTATTTAGATCTGATGGTACTTAAAATATACTCTTAGCAAAATCCACGGTTGGAAGATTAGTGGTCATTCGAAGCAATATATTATCCGCGTTTATAAAAATCTGCGTCTGGATTACTTCATACGAGGGCTGCACGAAAACTATCTGGCCTGCCTAGGCGTTTTGCCAGACGCCATTTAAAAATTCTTTTGGAAAGTTTGACAGTTTTTAGCCTAAACGTACTCAGGACGGTTTGACATGCTACCATGTGTTCTGTTGTTTACTGTGACTTGAAAAAATCTGTTTGCAAAAAAATGGAATTTACTTCTGAACATTTTCGTCCGATCATTTTTCACAACCTTCGACGTCGATAATCACGGCAAGAGTGCATCGATCAAATTAAATCTTTATTGGCCACCGTGGTGCAATGGTATGCACACCCGCCTTGCATGCTAAAGGTCGTGGTTTCGATTCCCAGGCCAGGAAACATCAAATTTTGAACGGTGGCGAAGTACCCCACAGTGATGATGGCGACAGTTCCTGAGTATTACATCCATGTAAAACTTCTCTACATGTGGTGTCTTAGGACACGCCGTTCTGACGAGGCAATAAACAGTAGGTCCCTTATCAATGAGCTAATATGAATCGGGGGGTACTCATTGATATGAGAGATGTCTCCCTTATCCCATCTGGGATGTTTGATAAAGGACCATCCTATAGCACTATGAAAAACTGATTAAATGAATTCAATCGTAGCCGACACTCACCAAAAAATGAAGGTCATGAGGGTAGTCCAAAAAGGGCCGCTGTGCTAGAAAAAAATTAAGCCTCGCCTGAACGGATAATGCAAGATCGCAATGTTATATACCGTGAGATAGAACCAACCTTGGGCATTCCTCCCACCAACTGACATTTGATATTGAGTGAACACATGGCCGCAAAAATGGATTTTTCTCGTTAGAGCCGGCAGAATTGAAAATCGCTCAAAAAAGGCTCTTGTGGATTGGTGCAAAGAAATTGGGAATAAAAACGATAGCGATTTCTGCAAACGACGTTTATAAGATCATCACAGACTAATCTTGGATCTATGCTTAGGAGCCCGAAACAAAACAGGAATCGACCGTTTAGGTTTTCGAAACGAGTCAAATCCAACGATAGTTGTAAGAAGTACTTCAAAGCAAATGGTCGCCTGTTTCTTCGGCAAAACTGACCGTGTGGCGACTATACGGGTTAAGAAGTGTAGGATGGTTAATTCTGATTGGTACACTACAATTTGTTTGCCTGAAGTCTCCCGAGAAATTCGAAAAATGATCATGAGAAGACGAATCATTCTACATCATGACGATGCGAGCTCTCATACATCGATTTAAACCAGCGCCTGTCTGACCGGACAAAACGTGGAATTGATGGGTCATGCGTCGTACAGGCCAGCGCATTAGCAGCGCATCAAGAAAAATGGTGTGGTCAACGATTTTCGTCGACAGAAGATGCTGCAAAAGCGTTCAAGAACCATGTTTTTGAGGTGTCTAAATCGCAGTGGAAAAAATGCTTGAACAATTGGTTTGAGGCTATTTAAGAAAACAATAAAACTATTTTTGGTGGTAAATATTCGCGTTTTCGTTGTTAGGCCAGATTGTTATAGTGCATCCCTCGTACTAGTTTACTTTTTCGATCTATGAAAATAATTATTTTAGAAGTACAAATGATTACCAGTTTTTGGGTTTATCTCAGTTACACCCTAATACAAATTCTGTGTTGCGTGCAAAGAAGAAATGAAACTCACACTTTAATTATATGTGTGTTAAAACCCTGATAGATAGCATAAATTACATTCCACTATTCGTGACGATGAAATAAAATTGCAGAGAATTCATTCACCTTTACTAGGTGATTAGCAAGGGTTGTATGTCATAATTTAAGAAAAAAAATGGTGTAACGAGGTAATTAAACAGGTTTAAGTGAAGAATACCAATATTTGAAAACTGTAATGTGATATTAGATTGGATGACTGAATTCATAAAGATTCAGTTTACGAATAAAATATGGTTTTTCACATATGCAGTTGGCGTATGAATGACGTCAATACGTATACGATTTGGTATACAATATTTTATGAAGTTTTATTGTCGCATATCCATCATTGGAACATAACCCTATACCCAAACTTGTTTCGAAAAAATGATTGCTAGAACTATTTCCCAAGTAAATTTATTCCACATTCGTTATCTTTTTCGGCGATTTTTAGATTCACTTTGTTAGTTGGCTTGATTTAGCTAACTTTTTACAAAGGGCACTCTTTCCGAATCAAAGTAAATAGCCATTACATCAAGTTTCATTGCCATCTTCCGTGTGCGAAAAAAACTCAATTGCCAAAATTTTATAGCAACGAAGTTAAAAATTTGTTTTCTTTTTGAATAATTTACATTCTCTTTATGGAAACAAATAACAACCATAACGAAACAATATTTGACTATAATTCTCCATCAGAAAAGTATATAAAACAAAATTGCCCAAATGGTTTCAGCGTTTTTCACAAACCTCTGCTCAGTGTCCCCTTCAATTTTCGGGCGGGGAAGTTTTCTTTAAAAATGATTGCAACCAAACATAAAGTTTGGAAAAAAATATTCATTCATCCAAATTGCAAACCATTGCAAAATTTTTGAATGACTGCACAATTTCAACAAGCTAAGGAACAAAAAAAAACTATATTGTAAAACAGAAGGGACAATCGTTCAGGCGTAGGACAGATGAATGAATAGCCAAAATAGCAACAATGCTTTATTGCCTTTTTGTTTTTTGTTGTTTCGTTATTTTTTCTTTTTGTGTTTGAAACATGAATTGTTAACATTCTTGTTTATCGAGTTAAGCAATAAAACTTGGCCAAACAAGAAATGAGTTAAACAACTGCCAAACACACAAGGAAAAGAATATGACGAAAAGAAGAAAAAAAAGGATATTTAATAGGGTAATTTACAAAAATTCTAATGAGCCCTACACCAGTTAAATATCAAGGTATAACTTTATACCAGCAGATTCCTCAAAAACATGACCATTGGGACTCCTTATAGAATACGAAGAGGCTTCTTATAGATAAACAAGATCAAGTGAGAAAAGAGACTTACAGCTTCTCATAAAAGACATCTTGGTGTTCTTGTAAAAATTCATTCGGTTTCTCATAAAAGAACAATGGGTCTTGGTTATTCCTTTTCATAGGAGACCACTTTCCAGAGAAGACCAAAATTTTGTTTATAGAAGTCTTATGAGAAACCACATGAAAGGCAAGGCTTCACTGAACGTTTACGCGTTAACATCACTTATACGTTCGATGGGCGTTCGTATAATGAAGTATCAAATTGTAGCTTTCATTGAGCGTATACGGGTTGACATCACTTATACGCTCAATGGGCGTATATCCTATGAAGTAGAAAATCGTAGATTTCTGACTTTTGTCTACCTGGTCTTGCAATCGGAAAAACTCTGGTCATGTATAAGAAGGGCATTCGCCCTTCTAAGACAAGGATGTTCCAAGACGAAATTTATAGTCCTTCTATGAGAAGAACAAGAGGTTTTCTATGAGAAGACCAATAAGTTTTCTATGAAAAGGCCAAGAGAACTTCTACGAAAAAATCAAGTGGTCTTCTATAAGAAGACGAAGTGTTCTTCTATAAGAAGACCAAGTGTCCTTCCAAGTGGTTTTCTATGAGAAGACCAAGTGTGTTTCTATGAGAAGACCAAGTGGTCTTCTATGATAAGACCAAGTGGTTTTTTATGAGAAGACAAGGTGGTCTTCTATGAGAAGGCAAAGTGGTCTTCTATGAGAAGACCAAGTGATCTTCTATGAGAAGACCAAGTGGTCTTCTATGAGAAGCCCAAGTGGTCTTCTATGAGAAGACCAAGTGATTCTATGAGAAGACCAAGTGATCTTCTTTGAGAAGACCAAGTTGTCTTCTATGAGAAGACCAAGTGGTCTTCTTTGAAAAGACCAAGTGGTCTTCTTTGAAAAGACCAAGTGGTCTGTTTTAAGAAGACCATGTGGTCTTCTTTGAGAAGATCATGTGGTCTTCTTTGAGAAGACCATGTGGTCTTCTTTGAGAAGACCAAGTGGTCTTCTATTAGAAGACCAAGTGGTCTTCTATGATAAGACCAAGTGGTTTTCTATGAGAAGACCAAGTGATCTTCTATGAGAAGACAAAGTGATCTTCTATGGTCTTGCATGAGAAGACCAAGTGGTCTTCTATGAGAAGACTAAGTGGTCTTCTATGAGATGACCAACAGGTCTTCTATGAGATGACCATAAGGTCTTCTATGAGAAGACCAAGTGGTCTTCTATGAGAAGACCAAGTGATCTTTTATGAGAAGACCAACTGGTCTTCTATGACAAGTCCAAGTGCTCTTCTATGAGAAGACCATGTGGTTTTCTATGAAAAGACAGAATGGTCTTCTATGGGAAGACCAAGTGGTCTTTTATGGGAAGACCCAGTGGTCTTTTATGGGAAGACCAAGTGGTCTTCTATGGGAAGACCAAGAGGTCTTTCATGAGAAGACCAAGAGGTCTCTCATGAGGAGACCAAGAGGTCTTCTATAAGAAGACCAAGAGGTCTTCTATGAAAAGAGCAAGAGGTCTTCTATGAGAAGACCAAGAGGTCTCCTATGAGAAGACCAAATGGTCTTCTATGAGAAGACCAAGTGGTCTTCTATGAGAAGACCAAGTGATCTTCTATGAGAAGACCAAGTGATCTTCTATGAGAAAACCAAGTGGTCTTCTATGAGAAGACCAAGTGTCTTCTATGGTAAGACCAAGTGGTCTTCTATGGGAAGACCAAGTGGTCTTCTATGGGAAGACCAAGTGGACTTCTATGGGAAGACCAAGTGGACTTCTTATGTAAGACCAAGTGGTCTTATATGGGAAGACCAAGTGGTCTTCTATGGGAAGACCAAGTGGTCTTCTATGGGAAGACCAAGTGGTCTTCTATGGGAAGTGGTCTTCTATGGGAAGTGGTCATCTATGGGAAGTGGTCTTCTATGGGAAGAACAAGTGGTCTTCTATGGGAAGACCAAGTGGTCTTCTATGGGAAGACCAAGTGGTCTTCTATGGGAAGACCAAGCGGTCTTCTATGGGAAGACCAAGCGGTCTTCTATGGGAAGACCAAGTGGTCTTCTATGGGAAGACCAAGTGGTCTTCTAGCAGCGGTCTTCTATGGGAATACCAAGTGGTCTTCTATGGGAATACCAAGTGGTCTTCTATGGGAAGACCAAGTGGTCTTCTAGCAGCGGTCTTCTATGGGAAGACCAAGTGATCTTCTATGGGAAGACCAAGTGGTCGTCTATGGGAAGACAAGGTGGTCTTCTTTGGGAAGACCAAGTGGTCTTCTATGAGAAGACCAAGTGGTCTTCTATGAGAAGACCAAGTGGTCTTCTATGAGAAGACCAAGTGGTCTTCTATGAGAAGACAAAATGGTCTTCTATGAGAAGACCAAGTGGTCTTCTATGAGAAGACAAAGTGGTCTTCTGTGAGAAGACTAAGTGGTCTTCTATGAGAAGACTAAGTGGTCTTCTATGAGAAGACTAAGTGGTCTTCTATGAGAAGACTAAGTGGTCTTCGATGATTTGAAAAAAAATTATTTTGAAAAAAGAAGTTATTAATTATCATGAGGATTATTTTGCTTATTTCTTCGATTATTTTATTTCTTGGTTTAGTGCCAAGATTTCTTTCTGAATAGTGAATGAGGTCTGGATTTTCCCTATACCGCATTACCTTCCTTCATTTTATATATTAGATTATTAGATTCTTTTTGGGCGTATCACTCTAATGAAATATTTATCTGAATGACCCTGGAACACAGTAGCCAAAACAAAAACTCACTGGAACCCATTACAAGTTTCGCCCTCACAGTATACAAGCTTCTATCATATCTTCCTCGTGGTCACAGAGGCAGACATTTTTCTTCCAAGTATATGTTAAGATTTCTTTTCAGAATTTCCAGACTTTGCAGAAAAATCCGCTGACTATACATTGACACATTCGAATTTACTTTGGCGCCTTCTGCTGAAATAAAACATATTTATGAACTACGACGGATGCGTATACTTTCTGTAATCACTTATACGCATTCTTAGAATACATATATTCGTTGTTATATACGAAATATTTGCATTTCAATTCAATACCAAATTTCTGTAAATTATTCCTTTTTGCGTTCTCATGACTATAATATGCACGTAGTTTCCTTTTATGTAGGAGGTAGTCAAGTGCACTTAACTAAAACAAAACAATGCAAAACGAACTTTGACTATCGTATTTGTTCCTGTTTTTGTTTCTTATTATCCCTTCAACATTCCTTTTAAAGTTCGTTAAAATTGTCTACAAAAATTCCTCTTGAAATAAAGCCGTATTTTCTGTTACATTTTCACAACTTGTTTGTTTCTTTTTTTTTGCGTTGCATTTCTGTTTTTGTTTTTTAAACGGATTGTCGAAATTCAAACAAACAGTTTTGTTATGTTTTTGGGGTTTTAAACAAATGTTGTCAGTCGTCGTTAGTGTTGCTGTCATCGTCAGTTTGTGTTGCAAGCTAATGTTTTTAGAATGCAAATTGTGTTAATGTATCGCTTGCAAAAAAGATCAGAAACAGCTAAACAATGGCAAGAGTAGCAACACACAATTTCACATAGCGAGCGAGGGAGTTGGAAATCAGATGTGGGCGAGTGTGGTGGTAGAAAATTTCTTTCCGCTTTATTTGTGGATGTGCTAGTGAAACATTAGTATGCAACATGACTCTGGTTAACAGTCAAAACATTTTTGGCTAGAGACCAATGTGCCAAGGCCAATGGCATAGGACACACAATGCAGAAGTAAATAAAAAAAGAATAATTAAAGAGAATTCCAATCAGCATTGAAATACGTTTTTTGAAACATGTGTCACGACAATACATTATGAAAATTGAAAATAAAAAAACTGTAAAATTTATTTAATTGCAGAACTAAAGGTTTCAGGTGGCGTATGAATGTTGTTGGTATGTATACGCAACCATTTTCATTATTTGAATTGTGAAATGAATACATTGAGCAATTATTACAAGGTAAGGGTATTTGGAATTCATTCATTTTTTTGTAGAATATTAAGATCATATAGGGATATATATGGGAAGTAATCAATGTTTTAGATGTACTCGGATGAGGCAAATTATAGAACATTTTGAAAGGCGGTGATTCATAATTGCGCTTCTTCAATTTCAAAATTTTCTAATGCATAAATTTAACCTTTTATTTTTTTTCTAAAAAATGGTAAGACATTCTATTAGCAGATTCGCAAGGTTATGTCTAGTAATGTTTACGGATGGCGTATGAATATTGTCAGTATGTATACGCAACCATGTTCACTATATGAATTTTTCATTTTTCAAGTACATTCTCCAGTGAAATTATACTTTCTTCATAAAAAGTTGGCACATTCTAGTTGGAGCTTTGTTTATCATACCGTACCATGTCTACGAGATCAATGAAATATTCTTCATCGTTTATTGACAGCAAAATAATTTTGCAATAGTGTGTGTTCAATCTTCGTTTAAACCATTGCAAAATGTTGCTAAAATTTATATTATAATTGAACCCTCTTAATGTAAACCACATATAATTATATCTTGAAGTCATTCTATATCTAACATTACTGAATTGTACTAATTTCAAATCTCCTCATTCCTCTATGGTTTTATCTTGGCTTTACTAGTACTCTTTTCTTTGAATAAAAAATCACTTCTCTTGCCCTAACCGACTGGTAAAAATCTCTTCCCGTCTCTGTACTTTTACTTTAATAAATAAATTGAATTACGCTTTATAAGGTTTATTGAAAAAACTAATTCTTGAGTTTTAATTCTCTTCTCATCTCAGCGCTAATTATTCCTCATTGGCTATGAGGAATAATTTATAAAAAATACAGTCCACTCCGCCTTTTAAGTTGTCTGTTGGAACAAAGCATTTGGCCCCTCTTTTTGTACATATTTCCAGCACAAGCAAATAAGCAGACATTAACTTTATTCAGTGTGTTACTAACCAGCCATTTGAGATAGAACCTCTTGACAGACACATTTCAGTTCACTAACTTTTACTGGGTATTGGGCTTGCTACCCACATTGTCATTTTAAATATAACCAGAACCGTAAATAGGTATTTATCGTTCCTTAGGTAAAGCTGTAATCTATAATTTTCATAGAACATTTTCCTGAAAAGTACTCGAAGTTTGAGAGTAATTTTTCCCAAATCCACCCAGAGATCGTATATGTCAAGACAACATGTATACCACAAGCATCACCTAGGTTTCCAAATTTAGTGACGGTTTAAAATACCGTGAATATACGTAAGTTTGTAGACCCAAGTAGATAAATTCTTTGTTTTTATGAAGCAACAATTTCAAAATCACATTTGCCACTTGGTATATCAGCTTCCAACATCAACTTCGAAAGTCCATTTGTTCTCGAAATAAACTCTCGCAATATTTGTCAACCAGTTGGGTAGTTATTTTCTAGTGGACAGAACTATGTGGTACATATACAAAATGCCACAACTTTTCCATACTCTGACCTCCAGTGGTTGGTTGTATATGTGTTTGATTGCGATTTTTGTTTTGTATCAGCTTGTTGCCACAAATATTTACACATACTTATACTCTGTTCAATATTTGCCTAAATGATTTTGAAGGGTATGTGTTCCGTTTTAAGTGAAAGATGTGAGTTTGTTTGTCTGTTAAGTTTTCCAGCATGAAGTTTGTAACATTTATGACATGAATATGCATATAAATGGCTATTAATTTGTATTATATTTATGCCATCTTCTTGTTCAAGGCCCATAACTCAATTTTTTTGGCCAAAGATCAAAAATTAAAGTAGAATATGTAAGGCAGGAACAAGGAAGCTGATGTTAATGTTTTTACAAAACGAAATTTGTCGTTTCTCATAACTTAATGTAGCTTAAAAATATCGATTTCCAGCAAATATTCTAGCTATTTGGTAATTTCCAGTTGTTGGCGTATACGTGCTGTCAATATGTATACCCATTAGATAGCCATACAACGCACAGTGCGAAATATGCAAACTTTAGCGAAACTTTACTAATAGGGGTAAAGGTCGCAGGTTAATAAAATTTTGTATATTAAAGGCTACTGGGCTTAATATGGGCCATATAGACCCGCGGTTTCATGTAACGGCGGCTGCTGTTTTTACGTTTTACATTCATTTTTCAATGCACATTTTCCAACGTATTTGATTGTATTTTGGAACTTTATGTTCTTCGTAGATAGAAACCACTGTATGAAATATTCTCAACGCAGGTTCACGTTTTGATATAGCCCCATATGGCGGGCCGCCAGATTCAAGGTTAAAGACGAAAATTTCTACCGATTTTGTGCTTTACTTTGTGCTGAAAGAAAGGGTGCTTCTATAGAAACGGTCAGAAAGGGCCTATAGAAGCAGCCTTTTTTTCAGAAAGGGGCAGAATGGTCTATAGAAGTACCCTTTTTCAGAAAGGGTCTATAGAAGCACCCTTTTTTCAGAAAGGGTCTATAGAAGCACCCTTTTCTTTCAGAAAGGGTCTATAGAAGCACCCTTTTCTTTCAGAAAGGGTCTATAGAAGCACCCTTTTCTTTCAGAAAGGGTCTATAGAAGCACCCTTTTCTTTCAGAAAGGGTCTATAGAAGCACCATTATTTCAGAAAGGGTCTATAGAATCACCCTTACTTTCAGAAAGGATCTATAGAAGCACCCTTTTCTTTCAGAAAGGGTCTATAGAAGCACCCTTTTCTTTCAGAAAGGGTCTATAGAAGCACCCTTTTCTTTCAGAAAGGGTCTATAGAAGCACCCTTTCTTTCAGAAAGAATCTATAGAAGCACCTTTACTTTCAGAGAGGGTCTATAGAAGCACCATTTCTTTCAGAAAGGATCTATAGAAGCACCCTTTCTTTCAGAAAGGATCTATAGAAGCACCCTTTCTTTCAGAAAGGATCTATAGAAGCACCCTTTCTTTCAGAAAGGATCTATAGAAGCACCCTTTCTTTCAGAAAGGATCTATAGAAGCACCCTTTCTTTCAGAAAGGATCTATAGAAGCACCCTTTCTTTCAGAAAGGATCTATAGAAGCACCCTTTCTTTCAGAAAGGATCTATAGAAGCACCCTTTCTTTCAGAAAGGATCTATAGAAGCACCCTTTCTTTCAGAAAGGATCTATAGAAGCACCCTTTCTTTCAGAAAGGATCTATAGAAGCACCCTTTCTTTCAGAAAGGATCTATAGAAGCACCCTTTCTTTCAGAAAGGATCTATAGAAGCACCCTTTCTTTCAGAAAGGATCTATAGAAGCACCCTTTCTTTCAGAAAGGATCTATAGAAGCACCCTTTCTTTCAGAAAGGATCTATAGAAGCACCTTTTCTTTCAGAAAGGATCAATAGAAGCACCCTATCTTCCAGAAAGGATTTATAGAAGCACCCTTTCTTTCAGAAAAGATCTATAGAAGCACCCTTTCTTTCAGAAAGGACCTATAGAAGCACCCTTTCTTTCAGAAAGGATCTATAGAAGCACCCTTTCTTTCAGAAAGGATCTATAGAAGCACCCTTTCTTTCAGAAAGGATTTATAGAAGCACCCTTTCTTTCAGAAAGGATCTATAGAAGCACCCTTTCTTTCAGAAAGGATCTATAGAAGCACCCTTTCTTTCAGAAAGGATCTATAGAAGCACCCTTTCTTTCAGAAAGGATCTATAGAAGCACCCTTTCTTTCAGAAAGGATCTATAGAAGCACCCTTTCTTTCAGAAAGGAAGCACCCTTTCTTTCAGAAACGTTCTATAGAAGCACCCTTTCTTTCAGAAAGGATCTATAGAAGCACCCTCTCATTCAGAAAGTATCTATAGGAGCACCCTTTCTTTCAGAAACCATCTATAGAAGCACCCTTTCTTTCAGAAAGGGTTTAAAGAAGCACCCTTTCTTTCGGAAAGGTTCTATAGAGGCACCCTTTCCTTCAGAAAGGGTCTAAAGAAACACGTTTTTCCTTCAGAAAGTGTCTATAGAGGCACGCTTTCTTTCAGAAAGGGTCTATAGAAGCACCCTTTCATTCAGAAAGAGTCTATAGAGGCACGCTTTCTTTCAGAAAGGGTCTATAGAAGCACCCTTTCATTCAGAAAGAGTCTATAGAAGCACTCTGTCTTTCAGAAAGGGTCTATAGAAGCACCCTTTCATTCAGAAAGGGTCTATAGAAGCACCCTTTCATTCAGAAAGGGTCTATAGAAGCACCCTTTCATTCAGAAAGGGTCTATAGAAGCAACCTTTCTTTCACAAAGGGTCTACAGAAGCACCCCTTCTTTCAGAAAGAGTCTATAGAAGCACCCTTTCTTTCAGAAAGGATCTATAGAAGCACCCTTACTTTCAGAAAGGATCTATAGAAGCACCCTTTCTTTCAGAAAGGATCTATAGAAGCACCCTTTCATTCAGAAAGTATCTATAGGAGCACCCTTTCTTTCAGAAACCATCTATAGAAGCACCCTTTCTTTCAGAAAGGGTTTAAAGAAGCACCCTTTCAAAGGGTTTAAAGAAGCACCCTTTCAAAGGGTTTAAAGAAGCACCCTTTCAAAGGGTTTAAAGAAGCACCCTTTCAAAGGGTTTAAAGAAGCTCCCTTTCAAAGGGTTTAAAGAAGCACCCTTTCAAAGGGTTTAAAGAAGCACCCTTTCAAAGGGTTTAAAGAAGCACCCTTTCAAAGGGTTTAAAGAAGCACCCTTTCTTTCAGAAAGGGTTTAAAGAAGCACCCTTTCTTTCAGAAAGGGTTTAAAGAAGCACCCTTTCTTTCAGAAAGGGTTTAAAGAAGCACCCTTTCTTTCAGAAAGGGTTTAAAGAAGCACCCTTTCTTTCAGAAAGGGTTTAAAGAAGCACCCTTTCTTTCAGAAAGGGTTTAAAGAAGCACCCTTTCTTTCAGAAAGGGTTTAAAGAAGCACCCTTTCTTTCAGAAAGGGTTTAAAGAAGCACCCTTTCTTTCAGAAAGGGTTTAAAGAAGCACCCTTTCTTTCAGAAAGGGTTTAAAGAAGCACCCTTTCTTTCAGAAAGGGTTTAAAGAAGCACCCTTTCTTTCAGAAAGGGTTTAAAGAAGCACCCTTTCTTTCAGAAAGGGTTTAAAGAAGCACCCTTTCTTTCAGAAAGGGTTTAAAGAAGCACCCTTTCTTTCAGAAAGGGTTTAAAGAAGCACCCTTTCTTTCAGAAAGGGTTTAAAGAAGCACCCTTTCTTTCAGAAAGGGTTTAAAGAAGCACCCTTTCTTTCAGAAAGGGTTTAAAGAAGCACCCTTTCTTTCAGAAAGGGTTTAAAGAAGCACCCTTTCTTTCAGAAAGGGTTTAAAGAAGCACCCTTTCTTTCAGAAAGGGTTTAAAGAAGCACCCTTTCTTTCAGAAAGGGTTTAAAGAAGCACCCTTTCTTTCAGAAAGGGTTTAAAGAAGCACCCTTTCTTTCAGAAAGGGTTTAAAGAAGCACCCTTTCTTTCAGAAAGGGTTTAAAGAAGCACCCTTTCTTTCAGAAAGGGTTTAAAGAAGCACCCTTTCTTTCAGAAAGGGTTTAAAGAAGCACCCTTTCTTTCAGAAAGGGTTTAAAGAAGCACCCTTTCTTTCAGAAAGGGTTTAAAGAAGCACCCTTTCTTTCAGAAAGGGTTTAAAGAAGCACCCTTTCTTTCAGAAAGGGTTTAAAGAAGCACCCTTTCTTTCAGAAAGGGTTTAAAGAAGCACCCTTTCTTTCAGAAAGGGTTTAAAGAAGCACCCTTTCTTTCAGAAAGGGTTTAAAGAAGCACCCTTTCTTTCAGAAAGGGTTTAAAGAAGCACCCTTTCTTTCAGAAAGGGTTTAAAGAAGCACCCTTTCTTTCAGAAAGGGTTTAAAGAAGCACCCTTTCTTTCAGAAAGGGTTTAAAGAAGCACCCTTTCTTTCAGAAAGGGTTTAAAGAAGCACCCTTTCTTTCAGAAAGGGTTTAAAGAAGCACCCTTTCTTTCAGAAAGGGTTTAAAGAAGCACCCTTTCTTTCAGAAAGGGTTTAAAGAAGCACCCTTTCTTTCAGAAAGGGTTTAAAGAAGCACCCTTTCTTTCAGAAAAGGTTTAAAGAAGCACCCTTTCTTTCAGAAAGGGTTTAAAGAAGCACCCTTTCTTTCAGAAAGGGTTTAAAGAAGCACCCTTTCTTTCAGAAAGGATTTAAAGAAGCACCCTTTCAAAGGGTTTAAAGAAGCACCCTTTCTTTCAGAAAGGGTTTAAAGAAGCACCCTTTCTTTCAGAAAGGGTTTAAAGAAGCACCCTTTCTTTCAGAAAGGGTTTAAAGAAGCACCCTTTCAAAGGGTTTAAAGAAGCACCCTTTCTTTCAGAAAGGGTTTAAAGAAGCACCCTTTCTTTCAGAAAGGGTTTAAAGAAGCACCCTTTCTTTCAGAAAGGGTTTAAAGAAGCACCCTTTCTTTCAGAAAGGGTTTAAAGAAGCACCCTTTCTTTCAGAAAGGGTTTAAAGAAGCACCCTTTCTTTCAGAAAGGGTTTAAAGAAGCACCCTTTCTTTCAGAAAGGGTTTAAAGAAGCACCCTTTCTTTCAGAAAGGGTTTAAAGAAGCACCCTTTCTTTCAGAAAGGGTTTAAAGAAGCACCCTTTCTTTCAGAAAGGGTTTAAAGAAGCACCCTTTCTTTCAGAAAGGGTTTAAAGAAGCACCCTTTCTTTCAGAAAGGGTTTAAAGAAGCACCCTTTCTTTCAGAAAGGGTTTAAAGAAGCACCCTTTCTTTCAGAAAGGGTTTAAAGAAGCACCCTTTCTTTCAGAAAGGGTTTAAAGAAGCACCCTTTCTTTCAGAAAGGGTTTAAAGAAGCACCCTTTCTTTCAGAAAGGGTTTAAAGAAGCACCCTTTCTTTCAGAAAGGGTTTAAAGAAGCACCCTTTCTTTCAGAAAGGGTTTAAAGAAGCACCCTTTCTTTCAGAAAGGGTTTAAAGAAGCACCCTTTCTTTCAGAAAGGGTTTAAAGAAGCACCCTTTCTTTCAGAAAGGGTTTAAAGAAGCACCCTTTCTTTCAGAAAGGGTTTAAAGAAGCACCCTTTCTTTCAGAAAGGGTTTAAAGAAGCACCCTTTCTTTCAGAAAGGGTTTAAAGAAGCACCCTTTCTTTCAGAAAGGGTTTAAAGAAGCACCCTTTCTTTCAGAAAGGGTTTAAAGAAGCACCCTTTCTTTCAGAAAGGGTTTAAAGAAGCACCCTTTCTTTCAGAAAGGGTTTAAAGAAGCACCCTTTCTTTCAGAAAGGGTTTAAAGAAGCACCCTTTCTTTCAGAAAGGGTTTAAAGAAGCACCCTTTCTTTCAGAAAGGGTTTAAAGAAGCACCCTTTCTTTCAGAAAGGGTTTAAAGAAGCACCCTTTCTTTCAGAAAGGGTTTAAAGAAGCACCCTTTCTTTCAGAAAGGGTTTAAAGAAGCACCCTTTCTTTCAGAAAGGGTTTAAAGAAGCACCCTTTCTTTCAGAAAGGGTTTAAAGAAGCACCCTTTCTTTCAGAAAGGGTTTAAAGAAGCACCCTTTCTTTCAGAAAGGGTTTAAAGAAGCACCCTTTCTTTCAGAAAGGGTTTAAAGAAGCACCCTTTCTTTCAGAAAGGGTTTAAAGAAGCACCCTTTCTATCAGAAAGGGTTTAAAGAAGCACCCTTTCTATCAGAAAGGGTTTAAAGAAGCACCCTTTCTTTCAGAAAGGGTTTAAAGAAGCACCCTTTCTTTCAGAAAGGGTTTAAAGAAGCACCCTTTCTTTCAGAAAGGGTTTAAAGAAGCACCCTTTCTTTCAGAAAGGGTTTAAAGAAGCACCCTTTCTTTCAGAAAGGGTTTAAAGAAGCACCCTTTCTTTCAGAAAGGGTTTAAAGAAGCACCCTTTCTTTCAGAAAGGGTTTAAAGAAGCACCCTTTCTTTCAGAAAGGGTTTAAAGAAGCACCCTTTCTTTCAGAAAGGGTTTAAAGAAGCACCCTTTCTTTCAGAAAGGGTTTAAAGAAGCACCCTTTCTTTCAGAAAGGGTTTAAAGAAGCACCCTTTCTTTCAGAAAGGGTTTAAAGAAGCACCCTTTCTTTCAGAAAGGGTTTAAAGAAGCACCCTTTCTTTCAGAAAGGGTTTAAAGAAGCACCCTTTCTTTCAGAAAGGGTTTAAAGAAGCACCCTTTCTTTCAGAAAGGGTTTAAAGAAGCACCCTTTCTTTCAGAAAGGGTTTAAAGAAGCACCCTTTCTTTCAGAAAGGGTTTAAAGAAGCACCCTTTCTTTCAGAAAGGGTTTAAAGAAGCACCCTTTCTTTCAGAAAGGGTTTAAAGAAGCACCCTTTCTTTCAGAAAGGGTTTAAAGAAGCACCCTTTCTTTCAGAAAGGGTTTAAAGAAGCACCCTTTCTTTCAGAAAGGGTTTAAAGAAGCACCCTTTCTTTCAGAAAGGGTTTAAAGAAGCACCCTTTCTTTCAGAAAGGGTTTAAAGAAGCACCCTTTCTTTCAGAAAGGGTTTAAAGAAGCACCCTTTCTTTCAGAAAGGGTTTAAAGAAGCACCCTTTCTTTCAGAAAGGGTTTAAAGAAGCACCCTTTCTTTCAGAAAGGGTTTAAAGAAGCACCCTTTCTTTCAGAAAGGGTTTAAAGAAGCACCCTTTCTTTCAGAAAGGGTTTAAAGAAGCACCCTTTCTTTCAGAAAGGGTTTAAAGAAGCACCCTTTCTTTCAGAAAGGGTTTAAAGAAGCACCCTTTCTTTCAGAAAGGGTTTAAAGAAGCACCCTTTCTTTCAGAAAGGGTTTAAAGAAGCACCCTTTCTTTCAGAAAGGGTTTAAAGAAGCACCCTTTCTTTCAGAAAGGGTTTAAAGAAGCACCCTTTCTTTCAGAAAGGGTTTAAAGAAGCACCCTTTCTTTCAGAAAGGGTTTAAAGAAGCACCCTTTCTTTCAGAAAGGGTTTAAAGAAGCACCCTTTCTTTCAGAAAGGGTTTAAAGAAGCACCCTTTCTTTCAGAAAGGGTTTAAAGAAGCACCCTTTCTTTCAGAAAGGGTTTAAAGAAGCACCCTTTCTTTCAGAAAGGGTTTAAAGAAGCACCCTTTCTTTCAGAAAGGGTTTAAAGAAGCACCCTGTAAGTCAAGGGTTTTAAGAGCACCCTTTCTTTCAGAAGGTTAAAGAAGCACCTTCTTCAGAAGGGTTAAAGATTCCTTTCAGAAAGGGTTTTAAAACTTTCTTTCAGAAAGTGAGCACCCTTTCTTTCAGAAAGGGTTTAAAGAAGCACCCTTTCTTTCAGAAAGGGTTTAAAGAAGCACCCTTTCTTTCAGAAAGGGTTTAAAGAAGCACCCTTTCTTTCAGAAAGGGTTTAAAGAAGCACCCTTTCTTTCAGAAAGGGTTTAAAGAAGCACCCTTTCTTTCAGAAAGGGTTTAAAGAAGCACCCTTTCTTTCAGAAAGGGTTTAAAGAAGCACCCTTTCTTTCAGAAAGAGTTTAAAGAAGCACCCTTTCTTTCAGAAAGGGTTTAAAGAAGCACCCTTTCTTTCAGAAAGGGTTTAAAGAAGCACCCTTTCTTTCAGAAAGGGTTTAAAGAAGCACCCTTTCTTTCAGAAAGGGTTTAAAGAAGCACCCTTTCTTTCAGAAAGGGTTTAAAGAAGCACCCTTTCTTTCAGAAAGAGTTTAAAGAAGCACCCTTTCTTTCAGAAAGAGTTTAAAGAAGCACCCTTTCTTTCAGAAAGGGTTTAAAGAAGCACCCTTTCTTTCAGAAAGGGTTTAAAGAAGCACCCTTTCTTTCAGAAAGGGTTTAAAGAAGCACCCTTTCTTTCAGAAAGGGTTTAAAGAAGCACCCTTTCTTTCAGAAAGGGTTTAAAGAAGCACCCTTTCTTTCAGAAAGGGTTTAAAGAAGCACCCTTTCTTTCAGAAAGGGTTTAAAGAAGCACCCTTTCTTTCAGAAAGGGTTTAAAGAAGCACCCTTTCTTTCAGAAAGGGTTTAAAGAAGCACCCTTTCTTTCAGAAAGGGTTTAAAGAAGCACCCTTTCTTTCAGAAAGGGTTTAAAGAAGCACCCTTTCTTTCAGAAAGGGTTTAAAGAAGCACCCTTTCTTTCAGAAAGGGTTTAAAGAAGCACCCTTTCTTTCAGAAAGGGTTTAAAGAAGCACCCTTTCTTTCAGAAAGGGTTTAAAGAAGCACCCTTTCTTTCAGAAAGGGTTTAAAGAAGCACCCTTTCTTTCAGAAAGGGTTTAAAGAAGCACCCTTTCTTTCAGAAAGGGTTTAAAGAAGCACCCTTTCTTTCAGAAAGGGTTTAAAGAAGCACCCTTTCTTTCAGAAAGGGTTTAAAGAAGCACCCTTTCTTTCAGAAAGGGTTTAAAGAAGCACCCTTTCTTTCAGAAAGGGTTTAAAGAAGCACCCTTTCTTTCAGAAAGGGTTTAAAGAAGCACCCTTTCTTTCAGAAAGGGTTTAAAGAAGCACCCTTTCTTTCAGAAAGGGTTTAAAGAAGCACCCTTTCTTTCAGAAAGGGTTTAAAGAAGCACCCTTTCTTTCAGAAAGGGTTTAAAGAAGCACCCTTTCTTTCAGAAAGGGTTTAAAGAAGCACCCTTTCTTTCAGAAAGGGTTTAAAGAAGCACCCTTTCTTTCAGAAAGGGTTTAAAGAAGCACCCTTTCTTTCAGAAAGGGTTTAAAGAAGCACCCTTTCTTTCAGAAAGGGTTTAAAGAAGCACCCTTTCTTTCAGAAAGGGTTTAAAGAAGCACCCTTTCTTTCAGAAAGGGTTTTAAAGAAGCACCCTTTCTTTCAGAAAGGGTTTAAAGAAGCACCCTTTCTTTCAGAAAGGGTTTAAAGAAGCACCCTTTCTTTCAGAAAGGGTTTAAAGAAGCACCCTTTCTTTCAGAAAAGGTTTAAAGAAGCACCCTTTCTTTCAGAAAGGGTTTAAAGAAGCACCCTTTCTTTCAGAAAGGGTTTAAAGAAGCACCCTTTCTTTCAGAAAGGGTTTAAAGAAGCACCCTTTCTTTCAGAAAGGGTTTAAAGAAGCACCCTTTCTTTTAGAAAGGGTTTAAAGAAGCACCCTTTCTTTCAGAAAGGGTTTAAAGAAGCACCCTTTCTTTTAGAAAGGGTTTAAAGAAGCACCCTTTCTTTCAGAAAGGGTTTAAAGAAGCACCCTTTCTTTCGGAAAGGTTCTATAGAGGCACCCTTTCCTTCAGAAAGGGTCTAAAAAAACACGTTTTTCCTTCAGAAAGTGTCTATAGAGGCACGCTTTCTTTCAGAAAGGGTCTATAGAAGCAACCTTTCATTCAGAAAGAGTCTATAGAAGCACTCTGTCTTTCAGAAAGGGTCTATAGAAGCACCCTTTCATTCAGAAAGGGTCTATAGAAGCACCCTTTCATTCAGAAAGGGTCTATAGAAGCACCCTTTCATTCAGAAAGGGTCTATAGAAGCAACCTTTCTTTCACAAAGGGTCAACAGAAGCACCCCTTCTTTCAGAAAGAGTCTATAGAAGCACCCTTTCTTTCAGAAAGAGTCTATAGAAGCACCATTTCTTTCAAAAAGAGTCTATAGAAGCACCCTTTTTTTCTGAAAGAGTCTATACAAGCACCCTTTGTTTCAGAAAGAGTCTATAGAAGCACCCTTTATTTCAGAAAGAGTCTATAGAAGCACCCTTTCTATCATAAATGTTCTAGAAAAGCACACTTTCTTTCGGAAAGGATCTAGAGAAGCACACTTTCTTTCGGAAAGGATCTATAGAAGCACCCTTTCTTTCAGAAAGGATCTATAGAAGCAACCTTTCTTTCACAAAGGGTCAACAGAAGCACCCCTTCTTTCAGAAAGAGTCTATAGAAGCACCCTTTCTTTCAGAAAGAGTCTATAGAAGCACCATTTCTTTCAGAAAGAGTCTATAGAAGCACCCTTTCTTTCTGAAAGAGTCTATAAAAGCACCCTTTCTTTCAGAAAGAGTCTATAGAAGCACGCTTTCTTTCAGAAAGGGTCTATACAAGCACCCTTTCTTTCAGAAAGAGTCTATAGAAGCACCCTTTGTTTCAGAAAGAGTCTACAGAAGCACCCTTTCTTTCAGAATGAGTCTACAGAAGCACCCTTTCTTTCATAAAGGATCTAGAGAAGCACACTTTCTTTCGGAAAGGATCTAGAGCAGCACCCTTTCTTTCAGAAAGAGTCTATAGATGCACCCTTTCTTTCAGAAAGAGTCTATAGATGCACCCTTTCTTTAATAAAGGATCTAGAGAAGCACCCTTTCTTTAATAAAGGATCTAGAGAAGCACACTTTCTTTCGGAAAGAATCTAGAGCAGCACCCTTTCTTTCAGAAAGAGTCTATAGAAGCACCCTTTCTTTCAGAAAGAGTCTATAGAAGCACCCTTTCTTTCGGAAAGAGTCTATAGAAGCACCCTTTCTTTCGGAAAGAGTCTATAGAAGCACCCTTTGTTTCAGAAAGAGTCTATAGAAGCACCCCTTCTTTATAAAGGATCTAGAGAAGCACGCTTTCTTTCGGAAAGGATCTATAGAAGCACGCTTTCTTTCGGAAAGGATGTAGAGAAGCACCCTTTCTTTCAGAAAGGATCTATAGAAGCACCCTTTCTTTCAGAAAGGTCTATAGAAGCACCCTATCTTTCAGAAACGGTCTATAGAAGCACCCTATCTTTCAGGAACGGTCTATAGAAGCAACCTATCTTTCAGAAACGGTCTATAGGAGCACCCTATTTTTCAGAAACAGTCTACAGAATCGCCCCCTCTTTTAGAAAGAGTCTATAAAAACACCCTTTCTTTCAGAAACGGTCTATAAAAGCACCCTTTTTCTCACAAAGGGTCTATAAAAGCACCCTTTTTCTCAGAAAGGGTCTATAGAAGCACATTTTCTCCCAGAAAGGGTCTATAGAGCACCCTTTCTCTCAGAAAGGGTCTATATAAGCACCCTTTCTCTCAGAAAGGGTCTGTAGAAGCACCCTTTCTCCCAGAAAGGGTCTATAGAAGCACCCTTTCTTTTAGAAAGAGTCTATAAAACCATCCTTTCTTTCAGAAAGGGTCTATAGAAGTACCCTTTCTTTTAGAAAGAGTCTATAAAAACACCCTTTCTTTCAGAAAGGGTATTTACAAGCACCCTTTCTCTCAGAATGGATCTATAGAAGCACCTTTTCTCCCAGAAAGGGTCTATAGAAGCACCATTTCTCTCAGAAAGGGTCTATAGAAACAACCTTTCTTTTAGAAAGAGTCTATAAAAACACCCTTTCTTTCAGAAAGGGTCTATAGAAGCACCCTTTTTTTTAGAAAGAGTCTATAAAAACACCCTTTCTTTCAGAAAGGGTCTATAGAAGCACCCTTTCTTTTAGAAACAGTCTATAAAAACACACTTTCTTTTATAAAGAGTCTATAGAAGCACTCTTTATCTCAGAAAGGGTCTATAGAAGCACCCTTTCTTTTAGAAACAGTCTCTAAAAACACACTTTCTTTTATAAAGAGTCTATAGAAACACTCTTTCTTTTATAAAGAGTCTATAGAAACACTCTTTCTCTCAGAAAGGGTCTATAGAAACACTCTTTCTCTCAGAAAGGGTCTATAGAAGCACCCTTTCTCTCAGAAAGGGTCTATAGAAGCACCCTTTCTCTCAGAAAGGGTCTATAGAAGCACACTATCTCTCAGAAAGGGCCTATAGAAGCACCCTTTCTCCCAGAAAGGGTCTATAGAAGCATCTTTTCTCTCAGAAAGGGTCTATAGAAACACCCTTTCTTTTAGAAAGGGTCTATAAAAGCACCCTTTCTCTCAGAACGGGTCTATAAAAGCACCCTTTCCCTCAGAAAGGGTCCATAGAAGCATCTTTTCATTTAGAAACGGTCTATAGAAGCACCCTTTGTTTTAGAAAGGGCCTACAGAAAAACCCTCTCTTTTAGAAAGGGTCTATAGAAGAAGCCGTTCTTTTAGAAGGGTCTACTAGAGCACTATGGAAGCACCCTTTCGTTCAGAAAAGGTCTACAGAAGCACCCTTCTTTCAGAAAGGGTCTATAGAAACACAGCACGCAATTTTTAAGATAGGGATTTTTAATTTAGTATATAAGTTTCCGTTACTCGTTTTGATATAGCCCCCATAGTACGGTTCCTCACGATTTTCGGTATTTTGAAAATTTAGCTTCAATTTTCCCCCGAAATGGCTGAAATTTGGTATTAAATCTTCGTTAGGGATATAAACATTCCACCTAAAATTTGTCGGTATAGGTCCACTTCTGCATATAACTCCACAGGACAATTCTTCCCGATTTTCGGTATTATGAGGGTTGTGGCCTCAATATACCACTAAAATGATTGAAATCTGGTAATTAGTCTTGCTGAGGGTATTAAACGTTCCATATGAAATATGTCGGTATAGGGCCACATCTTCATATAGTCCCCATAGAAAGCCACCTTCCGGTTTTCGGTATTTTGAAGATTGTGGCCTGAAACTTGGTATTTAGTGTTCGTTGGTGGAATAAAACGTTCCATCTAAAATTTGCAGGCATAGGTCCACTTCTTCGTATAACCCCATAGGTCACTTTTTCCCGATTTTCGGTATTTTGAAGGTTGTGGGCTCAATATACCACTGAAATGGCTGAAATTTGGTATTAGTCTTCGATGGGGCATACAACTTTCCAGCGGAAATTTGTCGGTATGGGTCAACGTCTCCCCATAGAACGGTACCTCCCATTTTCAGTATTTTCAAGGTTTTAGTTTTAATATACCACTTAAATTGCTAGAATTTAGTGGCCCTATACCGACATTTGGTATTCTGAAATATATCAGTATAGGGCCACGTCTTCATATAGTCCCCATAGAACGTTACCTTCCAAGTTTCGGTATTTAGGAGGTTGTGGCTTCAACATCCCCCCGAAATTTGGTAAGACTAAATATAAAAACTTTTCACCAAAAATTTGTCGGTATAGGTCTTCATATAGCCCCCATAGAACGGCACTCACGGATTTTCGATTTTTTGAAAGTTTATAACAGGCACATAACATCCCTCGCAAAAAATCAGACAGCATGCATCCACGTTTGATCAAAGGCCCCACATATGTGTACCACTCGTTTTTAGATTTTTCCTACCGAATATTTCGTTATTTGGATTTTCTTGTTCCCAGAAGATAGAAAACTTACTCACAAAAAACTATCCATATACATATATCGTCACCATAAATGCCCGAAGACGTAACCCACATAAAAATTGAAATTCGTTTTTTGAAGGAATCCGATACATAAAGCTAAAATACATGCTCTGGCAAAATTTCAAGCTTCTACGTTCAAAAATATAAGGTTTTTTGCTTCTTCTGGAAAATTTTGGATTTGTGGGTTACGTCTTCGGGAATTTATTGTGACGATATGTAGGTTTTAGTCTAACCCCCATGCACATGTATTGCCCAATTTTATGTATTTCGAGGGGTTTTTGTCTTAGAGGGGGGCCACCGTGGTGCAATGGTCAGCACGTCCGCCTTGCACTCAGAAGGTCTGCGGTTCGAATCCCAGGCCAAGCAACATCAAATTTTCAACGGTGGCAAAATTCCCCCTCAGTAATGCTGGTGACATTTCCTGAATATTTAAGCCATGAAAAACTTCTCTACAAGTGGTGTCGTAAGACACGCCGTTCGGACTCGGCAATAAAAAGTAGGTCCCATATCATTGAGCCAATATGAATCGGCGTGCACTCATTGATATGAGAGATGTCTCCCTTGTTCCTTCGGAAATGTTGTGGGAACATATGTATGTATGCTTTGTAAAAGAGGAGGTTTTGGTCAAAGAAAGAAAGAACAACGTTGATCTTTTTTAAATAGTGTTGCAAAATTTTCCTTATGAAGTGGGATTTTTTGGACTCTCAATGGGTAGAAAACCTCCACACAGAAAATGGTCTGTATAAAGTGATTATCATCAATAACGATAGTATGCTCCTCCAAGCAATTATACTTAACGTAACGAAAGAGCTTAGTTCATCTTTACTTCAATACAGTTGTGTGGAGGGTATAAAAAGTTCGGCCCCGCCGAATTTAATGCAGTAAGTACGGGACTATTGGCGTATAAGTATTGTCATTATGTATACACACTTAAGTTTCATACGATATTGGTACGATATATTTGCCAAAACTCTCTTAAATCGTAAAGATATATGAGTTGGCACCACATTTTTCATAATAAATATGTACATTTAAATATTTGTACATACCTATATTAAAATATTAATTGTCATAAAAGAAAGCAGCTACCAGTATTCTTGCAAATAATTTCATATTTGATGACTGTCTTGAGAATTGATAAACAACAAACACTTTGAGTAATTAATATTTAGTTTATGTAATTAATTTCAATTGAATTATGACAGATTTATGGACAAATCAAATCAAAACTCATTGAAGCAGTAAAAATTGTAAAGATAGAGATTGTATTACCTAAAAGTATGCAATGGACAAACATATACATACATATGTTATGGACAAACAAATTAAACTGATAAGCAAATTTACGAGACAAGATATGAACGAGAATTGGCAAACGTGTATTGCACGACGACCATATTTAGGAGAATTCCTTGTGCCATCCTCTTCCAAACTCCATAGCATACCTAGCAGATAGGTATGCAGTAGGCAAGATATATGATGATAGAGGGGCAATTGTTCGCAAATTTGTATGCTTCTTGTCCATATAAAATGTCTGGTATTTTATGTAGAAAATTTATTTCTGTTGTCTCGTGAATTTCTAGACATGAGGGAGATAAAAATCACTAAAACCTATTTATAAAATTTGAACACATAACTTATGTGCTATTGTTGGATACACTATGGGGCAAAATTTTATAATATCAATTTATTTAAATATATTTTTAAAAAACAACTCTTATGAGATTAACAATTAAACCAACAGAGATTATTTCCAACAGCCAGAGGTAAAAAGTCTTCGATGGAATGTTCCAAGTGAGATGTGGTGAACATCAAATCAACATTTTAGGTAAACATTTAGAAAAAAAATATATCCCACTTTTCCTTGATACTGTTTGAAAAAGAAAAAAACAAGCATCTTTGTGCAAGTTACAAGAAAATGTTGAACAAGAAACAAATATGGAAAATATGCATACAATATTCCTTACGAAAAAAATGAACAAACAAGACGAAAAACAATATAGCCAACTGCAAAAGTCTGTCTGGCTACAGCTGGAGCCTGTAAAACGATATTTATGCTGCTCCTACCACCACCATCACAACTACTACTACTACCACACAACATCCGGGCCTTTTGTCCATTCTGTGAAATGACCACAATGGCTGTGTTGTGTTTACATCTCTTGCCTCGTCTTGGCCTTCGATTGTTTACATTGGTTGTTCAAGGGCCCGGCCAATGGAGGTAATAAAAGATATTCTCCTTTAGATAAAGATTATGAATACCAAGTATTATGGAATTTATGTGCCACTGAAAATTATACCCCTGACACCATAAAATTACAACAAATTGCCAAGATGAAATTGAAAAATCATGTTGTGTTGCCTTTTTTGTATTTCTCTTTTTTCACTCTCTTTGCTTTCTCTGTGTTTCTCTGTTACCTACAATTCAGAGTTAGATTGCTATGGTGTGCTTTTTCACACAAAAAGCAATTCTTAATTAACTAAACCATCAGGTGGGCTAACCTTTGCTTTGGCATTGTTGTGGTATCGCAAAAGCATTAGGCAACCAACAATATTCCATTGTGGCCTATGTTGCCCTAAATAAGCAGACCTTTATAAAGGCATTAAAATCCCAGGAATCCCAGGAATCAAAAGCTGTAAAATTAAAAGTAGCTGCAATTATAATTGTTTTTAAATCCACTTTAAAAATTAACAAGTAATTTCTAAAAAGACGGTAAATGTTATAAGAGAGCAATAGGAAATAATTAATAAGCTATTCAAAATATAGAAAGGTCAAAGCGGCAAAGAGCAAAGAGAGCGGGAAAAAAGGAGAGCGAGCAGAACCTTAAAAATTATTATTACCGGACCTTATTTATGGCGATGATACTACAAATTAAGGGTTGATTTGAATAATTCAAATCAAATATTTGTAACATTCTGAAGTCCCTAAATCTACATCATAAAATATAAATTGTATTTTTGTATATAAATATGTAAATATATCACCTTATTTCATACTCATATATTTAAGTAATTTTACATGTTAGCCGATAGCTTTTATTGCTAGTGATTTTTGTAATTTTTCTTTATTATAATTTATAATTATAATAAATATATTTAAATAAAATAATATAAATAAATAAATTTGTAACAAAACTATTATTTCCTCTTCATTCCACAGAAACTAGGGGTAATGGATGCGTATAAGTAGTGACAACACTCATACGCCATGTGTATCTAAGGTATTGAATTTCATGCCTTTTTCTGGTTGTTGATGTGTGAAGTGTGTTTTTGCAATTCCTCTTGAAAACTGTATGTTTGACTGTGGAGTTGGAGAGGTTATCAATCTCTTCTGGTCCACTATTAATGGATTCGATAACATCGTCTCACAGAAATTAGGGAAAATATTTTCGGATACATTTTTAAAAAATTAACGAATAATTTCTAAAACGACGTTTAATTTTAAAACAGCAATAGAAAGTAATTGAAAAGCATTTAAAAATAAAGAAAGGTCAAAGCACCAAAGAGAAAGAGAGAGAGTGAGAGGGAGGGAAGTAGTGAGAGCGAGCAGTACTTAAAAATTATTATTACGAGACTTTATACTACAAATTAAAGTTTGAATAGTTTTTCCACACCCATATTTTTACATAATTATTGTTACCACTTAATTCCACAGAAACTAGGGGTAATGGATGCGTATAAGTAGTGACATTTCCTGAGCATTTCAGCCATGTAAAACTTCTCTACAAGTGGTGTCTTAAGACACGCCGTTCGGACTCGGCAATAAAGAGTAGGTCCCATATCATTGATGCACATAAGTAGTGACAACACTCATACGCCAAATGTACGTAGGGTATTGCATTTCATTTCATGTTATGGTCATCAATCCATTCTGGTCCACTACTTATGCATTCGACACAAAAATTAGGGGGAATATTTTCTATGATATTTGTAATATTTATAAAAAATATCTATGCAAAGTGTTGAATTTTCACGTTTCAGTTGAAGCGGTGTTGAGGTGCAGTTTGCCACATGGTAGCCATCTCTCGTCATAGCATCCCAGCAAAATCTCAAAGATGCAAGATGCCATCCTTTCAGCATCTTCACCCCTTCTTTTTTTAAGAGCGTAACCTCCAAAACATCCACGTCATTTTCAGATCCTAAGTATGGAATCTTTACTAACCTGTTGGAATGGCATCTGTGCCAACACTTGGGTATGGCATTCTAACCAATCCATAGAATAGAATTTTCACTTAATTAACAGGAAAAAGCTAAAACAGAAAACAAATGCTGAACTACTTAAAGTAAAAATTGGAATAACAATTCGATATTTATTAAATATTGTATTTAATAAAAACATAACAAAATAATTATTATTGAATTTATATATGGAATTGGTTCAAATATTGTGGAAAATATCCGAAGTTTCACGAATTGTACCTAGCAATAATGGAAACGGTTGTATTGCTGAAGCAAGTATAGGATATATTAATTATTTATGGAATTCGTTCACAAATCATGGAAAAGGATCGGATCTTTCACGACTTCATTTGAACCAATCCAAGAGGTCCAGTGAAATCATGGCATCGTATGAAACCTCTTCCATATAATATAGCTGGGATTATACGGGTCTACCATGTATTTATGCATCATAACATATGTGATCTTAACTACGCTAAACTTCTAGATGATCCTTCGATATTTACATATGGTTTTTAATCCAACAGAAAAGGTAATTTGTTGCGTATACGTATTGACACTAATACGTCACCTGAAGTAAGGGCTTCCTGAAAAACATATATTCAGCATCTCTCCTTGTAATCAGAGCATAGTAAAACTTCAGAACGACACAACAACAGATTTAGGAGAAACATTCAGAACCTATCATCGATAGGAATACCTTACTGAAAGTTTGGAAGAAATACTACGACCGGCATAGCCCCAAAAGCTATCGTGCTCAACCGTCATTTTGGTTAGTGGTCCTGACGTTTTGTGGCGTCATTTCATGTATTATGGACGTGCTAATGGAAAAGTTTATAATATAAAACAAGTGAGAAAAGGCTATAGTCGGTATGGGCCAACTATGTGATACCCTACACCACTACCTCTGTGCATTATCTTTTCACTCGAAAACATTTCTTTTAGGGAGATACGAGAGTTTTCACCTATCTGGCTTTTATACCAAATGACTTAAGGCGAACTGAA
The DNA here is from genome assembly GCF_047663935.1 of Musca autumnalis. Classification (NCBI taxonomy): domain Eukaryota; kingdom Metazoa; phylum Arthropoda; class Insecta; order Diptera; family Muscidae; genus Musca; species Musca autumnalis. The sequence continues at coordinate 6,766,727 of NW_027411866.1, read as the reverse complement.
CCAAAATAATTAAAATTTAATTTTATATTTGAGTACTATCGACATCACCAACATCAATATTCTTCTATCTCTGTGAGAAAATTTAGTGATGATCCGATCAAAATTCCGACCTGTAGTGTGATTGCAGAAAAAGTAAAAAAGGGATGCATTACCGACTATTGCGATATCTCTACTATTAATATGCATAATTTTAAAGATGTGATTTTCTACTTTTGAGTCAGGCTTTGCTTTTACATGGTCCCCAACCAAAGGTGTGATATCCATCATTATTATTAAAATCGCAAAAATGAAAAGTTGGGTTTTATTTGCGACTATTGTGATATCTTCGTTGTTTGATCTCCTACGAGAACCTACTCTACATCGCTAAAAAAATGAGATATTTTCTACTTTCATTGTCAGGTTTTGCTTTTGGTATACCCCATATAGTAGCCGAGATATTCGCTTTGGAAAAAACGTTGTTTGTTCACCTACGCCGACCTAGTTTGCATCATTGTAAAAATGGAGTCTTCTACTTTCATACGCAGGCTTTGCTTTTGAAAGTCCCCAACCAAAGCTGTGATATTCGTCATTATTATATCTTCGTTGTTTGATCACCTACGAGAACCTACTCTACATCATTAGAAAGGTTATACTTTCTACTTTCATTGTCAGGTTTTACTTTTAGCATACCCCATACAGAAGCTGAGATATTCGCTTTGGAAAAAACATTGTCTTTTATCCACATAAGTTTTTTGCCCATTCCGACCCCTAAATATTATCCGACCATCACCAAAATCAATAGGCTTCTCCCCCTCCGGGACTCGCATCAACATCCAACATTTCGTGATGACAAGGTTTAGATGGACAGACGGACGGACACACATAGCCAGATCAACTCAGCTCGTCGAGACAATCATTTTGGTATGTATAAGTATGGGTGTACGACCATTATTTCGATGCGTTACAAACTTTTTGGCCAAAACCAACTTATAATACCCTCCCCACATAGTGATGTAGGGTATAAATATAAATCATAAGCGCAAGGACTGTGGTTGTTAAACACTTCAGGACCATCCTCAAACAGTTTTTAAGTAAAAATTGTGACCAATGTCGTATAAAATCATACTTGAAGCAACTTGTCAACCTTATATTAGGCTGTACATTAGGGTTATGACTTTTTTATATTTTTCTCAAAAATGATTTCCTGTAGTGAGAATGAATGAACTTTTGCCTATTAATAACATTCATTATATTTTTTATAAAAAAAGATTCCGCACAAACCACTTTGAAAACATGGTTTTGAAAAAATACTATGAAATTAAAAAAAAAATCTCAAAAAACTATTTCCTGTTGCACGAAAGAATGACCTTTTGCCTATTAGTGACTAAAATAACTTTCAATGCATTTAAATAATGAAATAGGTCCCGCACAAAACACTTTTTATGATATATGAAATAAAGGTATATATAATAAACAATTATATATATGTAATAATACGATGTTAAAATTAGTGAGAAACAAAGGGTTATGTCATGTTAATTATGTCGTGTACCCCTATGCCTTGTTTTAGTTAAGTATTTGCTTACAGTGACTTCAAAAAATTGTCGAAAGTTCTGAAAAATAAACATTTAAAAGCTTTTTGTGCGAAAGCTTTTCTTATCGAATCACTTTATAATACAGATTTTATGTAATCTTAGGTAAAAAGTCATCAAAATATCATACAGGGATACGAGGTTGTAAAAAAAGTTATAACCCTACTGCATAGCTCCGAGAGTTATCGTACTCAACAGTCTTTTTGGTTAGTGGTCCTGACGTTTTGTGGCGTTATTTCAGGTAGTATTGACGTGCTAATGGAAAAGTTTAAAATATAAAAATATATAAAGCAGAACCACAAGGACTGCTCTTGTTAAAAATTTTAGGATCATCCTCAAACAGTTCTAAAACTGCGCTTAAGTAAACATTGTGTCCAATGTCGTCTAAAATCAAACTTGAAGTAAGTGTCAACGTCATATTAGACTGTACATTTTTTGGACCAAATCGATTAATCCTTTCGAAAAATATCGTACGAACCATGCAGCCAAGCATACATCCATAAACCTGAAGGTGTAATCAATTAGTCAAAATTATTGGCATGTGTGCTATTGATGTGGTCAGGAATTTAGGCTGCACTTAAGTTTACCCTGGAAGCTACCTACGTGAAGGACCCTCAAATGATATAGCCGGCGTTCCACTGAGAGTATTATCGCCACTGGAAACTTTGTTGATATTGTCAGGAATTGTTTTTAAAAGCATAGCGGACACACCTGACATCTATCTATACGGAAGAACTTTATATTTTCAATTCAAAGCCGTGGCAACCATATCTAACCCTAAGTTTCTTTAAACAATTGGCGTATAAGTGTGGTCAATGAGAATCCGGAATGTGATTTTTCAAAATTCCGCAGCATCAAATCGGTGTCGGTAATTTTTTGGTTTACGTGAAACTGAGCTTGCGAGCTCCATAAATTCCTTCAGATCACGAAGTTCATTCCCGAAGATTCCAGAAATTTGTAGTCATGTGTCCAAGGCCATGTTAGACGCGATCATGGAATAGCTAAACCGCTTCATGTAGATGCCTAACTGATGCCATGAAGACAAACTTTGCTGTATTCCTCAGCATGTTATTCTAAAAATTTACATATTTTTCTATGCGCAACTTACTGACCAGACACTCTGACAATCTGCCTCTGGCAGAGATACTAAATGTAAAATATTTTGATGCCGATGACGTATGGGTGTTGTCATAATGTATACGCACTTGCGGCCCATCTATGTCTGGAATATTAATACATTTGCCAAAACTTCCATTAGTCAGTTAGCCTGGGCATGAATACGAATTGAGAAGGCACTGCTATAATCGTGTTTGAAAGAATGAATAGAAATAGACTCCGAAACTGATATTCGCTTAAATGTACAATACACTATGTGCAAATACAATGACTTTAAATGTGTACACTCTTACGGGCACGATCATCAGGAGCCTAAATTTCTTTCTCTCCATAAACACCGTGTACGTTAATGTGTGGCGGCATGTTTTCACTTTGAAACTGGGGTATGATCAGTGCGGTCAGGACCGTCACAAGATTTTTTTTTTTATTACAGACGTTAGAGAGAGAAGGGGAAAAAAGTTTTTTTGTACAACATTGGAAATAAAAATTTATTCATTGGTAAGACCACTCTGGACACAACATTTCACTGTTGCGAAGAGGCGAATTGAAGAGTCAGAACCAAGGCAAAGGTGGATGATATTCGCGTGTACAATAAGATTGCGTGATGCTAGTGCATGCTGACGGCTGGGCTATTGTCGTCGGCTTTGGCACATCAGCGGCGACAGGAAAATTTATTGCGGATTTCACACAGCTGCGTGATACACGCTGATGTTTGCCTTATAGCAGAGGGAACTCACTTCGACTCCCAAAACAAGCGACTCCCACAACTACGGCAACAGCGGTCAGTTGTGCGCTGATGTCTCGTCTTTAAAGCCAAGGTTACGTTTGTGAACCACACTTGGCTCAGACGACAAAACAACCAGCTACAGCAGAGGTAATTTAGTATAAACTGATGTCTTGTCTTTAAAGTTTAAAGGCAATGTCACGTTTTACAACCCCACTTGACTCCGACGGCAACACAACCAGAATGCCTCCACAAAAGCCGAAACTACTTCTTGTCCAAGTCGAGGCCACGTTTTTCAACCCCACACGAGTAGACAGAAATTACACCAAATCTACTTCCAGTGGTAGTCGATGGAACCATTAACAACCCCACTCGACTAAGCAGAAACTACAATAAGCTACTTCCACACAAGTCAAAGTCAACCCGCATGAAGCAGTGTTTTGCAAGCAGCATTGCTTCCTCTACATCATGAATATCTCTTCTATATGGCTTCTAACAGCGTGGCATGGTTTTTTCAAGGCCTTCGATATGTTAAGGTTCCTTCCTCTATACTTGTAAATCATTTGTGTGAGGCCTTTTTCTTATAGGAAAGTTCGAACAAAGTACCACGTTCTTCACCCGGTCGTCAGGTTAACGTGCTTGACAAGGCCTTCTGTACGTTAATTTTCACAGTAAATAATATGTTAGACGGGCTGTCCTGCATCAGTTCTACATGTATATGTACACTCCCGCTCATCTGAATAGGTTCGAACATTTTCTTTTTATATGTTAAGGTCTCTTCGCCTGTGTTAGGAATACAGGTCCATACTATATACTTTTTCGAATATTTTTGATACATGTGGTCAACTGTGGCTGAAAATACCTTTACATATATGTATAAAGAAAAATTTTCAAACCTATTCAGATCAGCGGGAGTGTATATGCGAGGTATTGTGACAGTGTACATTCTCCCAAATACATACTGAGTCGTATTTCATCTTAAAGTGGCTTTAGGTTTTCTCCTCAACAACATCGATATCATATTTCAGTAGCGGAAACATAATGCCTAATTTACAGACTTCAGGAAAAAAAAAACATGTGATTAACTTATGACAGAAGCTAAACTATGGTTTCAGGCAGTTGTTTGAACAATAACAATTCGTTTGGACTCAACAAGTTGGATAATTTTGTGAGTTGTGATGGAACATATCCACTGTCCATTCACTTTAATTGTGTCCACAAAAAAAAGTGTTCATGTTACTAAGCGATTTTATTACCCATTAGACCTTGAAACCATCCACTTACTTTGCAATAATTGCCGACAATTTAATAAATTAAAATACAGTATAGTCTCGATAATCCGGACACCACATGTTTCGGCGATGTCCGGATTATCGAATTGTCCGGATTACCGAGTAGTCAGAAAACACATAATTTTGTATTTACATTAGGCAATTTTCCTTGCGGCAATTGTTACTTTGTAGGTGAGAGAGGTATTGAGAGGCAAACGGTTACCATATGCCTCACCTCTCTCTCCATCAAACTGACAAATGGACTAAGACAATGGAATTTAAATCTATTGGTTTTATAAATACGAGATAACAATATAACAATCCGTAGTTACCGGTGATTTTTTATATTAAAAAATGAACACAAAAAGAGTCATGCGTTTTTAAAATAATTTATGGCAATTTCTATACAAGAAGTACGTTTCTCCAACCCATTTGTTTGCGTTACCGAAAAATCGTTAAAATTAAATTGCTTGTAATTTCGGTAATTAGCTATATTTTTCAGTAAGTTAGCGACCAAAAAATTGGTCGTTAATTTCTGCCTATAGCAAGAGTGCTGTCAACTTCTATTTAAACTGTTCATTAGCGTTTTAATTTTACCGACTTTTATCGGTAGATCAAAAAATTAGTTAGCTTTAAATGTTTTAAACATCTGTAGATAAAATATCATTGGAATACATTACACAGTTCCAATGGACATTGTCACTAATCGGAGGTCTAATGAACCAGTTCCCTTAGAGGAAAGGAAACCGCAACATCGATTTTTAGGGGAACAAGGCTACCCAACACTAGGTTTAAAATACTGTTGCTTATAAAAGTCAGCCATCGATGGTTGAAGGGTAGAAAACTCATTCGACAGATTCAAATAGTTAATTCCATATTGACTGTATAGCTGAGTAAACAGTGGCTAGCCAGAAAGACGAGATTTGGACCGAAAACGTTGAAAAACTTTATTTTTTTATTATACACCAATTGCTATTGTTAAGAATGAAAACGACAATGAAATAAATAAGAATCTATTGCTCAAGATAGAGAAAAAAAATTGATGTCCGGATTATCGAGGTAAGAAAAATATGAGATGTCCGGATTACCGCGTTGTCCGGATTAACGAGTGTCTGGATTATCGAGACTATACTGTAGTTGGTCATTAGGTGCGTATACGTGGCGGCAATACGGAATTTATAGATTCTCATATGTTAATCAATAGCACAACTTCATTTGGTGCACATTTTCCAGCCTATATTGTTAAAATCTTTTGAATCACGTTTTTGCATTTATCCCTCTATTCCTTATCATTTCCGCTTCATATAACATTTGAATATTTTACTCTAACTTAGTCTCAGTCTTTAACCATCAAGCACTAAACTTTGCCTATCGCAGAGAAAAACATACGTTTTTTTTTAAATTTCATGAACTTTTTACACATCAAGCTAAAACTCTCTACCTCCAGCACAGCATGACAGCTAAAAGTTAGACGCGGTACTATGCTCAAGTAACACCAGGGAACTGCTACTCAAAATCCTCGAGTTAATAACAAACAACTTTGCTGCAGTGTCGTACAAATACGCAAACACACACTTAACTCAACACTTCTCACACACACACACACTTTGCTTCACTTACACACTTTTGCCTTAGTCACTTCTTCTCCGCACAGGCCAGGAGGAAGATTAAGAAGAAGATGAAGTGACAACTAATGAAATATTTAAATCCTTTCAAGTTTCATCTTCTGTTTGGATCTTTTGAAACCCCAGAAAGTAAACAACAAATAAGTCTTGAATTTTAAAATAAAGTCGATAAATGCTGGCAAGAAGATAATAAAATGGCAAATAATACTCCATCTTAACAAAGTTAAGCGAAAGATTAAAATGTTCCATGCAAAACCGTATTATTTAACAATAAACAATTAATTGGACAATGGATTGATAATTTGAAACAAATAACGAAGAACAACAACAACAACGAAACAACAAAAGTTGGTAAACAAAAATGCCAAGCTGGATATTAAATTGTGGGTGGGGGAGAGGGCAAATTTGTTGGGAGTTTTATAGCCTTGGGGGAAATTTTAAGGCAAGGGATTTGACCTAACCATATTAATTAAAGGGAAATATTTAATAATGTATTTGTAAGCTGCAAAAAGCAGCAATAACAATATTTATTGACTTAGTGTGGCAAAAATGTTAGGTATTTTTGCCTACAATAAACATATTCCGACACAAAGCAGAGAATTACAAATTTTAAAGTGAAAATTGGAAACATGGAAAGGAATCAATGTCTAAATTATATTCTCCTAATAACTTAATGAAAAAAACATTTCATGACACTTAGTTTGATGTTATATTAAATGTTGTTACGTACACAAGGGTGCGTATACTTAGTGACACCACGTATATGCAATCATGGAGGCGGTTCCATGTGATGCCATGATTTCATTGTGTGTTGTTGTTGTAGCAGCATAGGTTTGCTGCTGTGTTGGCAGCCGCTGGCCAAAATGCTTTTGGTTTCGGGTCAGTACGGTACAAAGGACCCGCTGCCGTGGGATTGATTCATTCATTACATTTGTTCCAATGAAGTGATGAAAGTTCCGATCTAGAGCCAATTCCATGAATGCTAAGTACAATTCGTGACACATCGGATCTTTTCCTCAGCATTTAAACCAATTCGATGAATGCTAAATATTAATGTTTTTTATTTACCATTACCATTAACCACTATTGTAGGGTAGAAAAATATTCTTTGAAAATCCATGTTTATTGGTCTAGGGGTAGTAGAAGAAATATTCTTTAAAAATTCACGTTTATTGGTCGGAGGGTTGTAAAAGAAATATTCTTTAAAATTCCACGTTTATTTTTGTTGTTGTGTGAGGGTAGTAGACAAGTAGGCACTGACTGAGAGAGCAATAAATGTCAAAAACGTGATTGATGGGAGCCTCTGCTGTCCTCTGATGACTTCTACCGGCTTATGTTGACTTGCAGGTGTGGTCAAAGATCGTAAAGCTGTCAATTCTGTTTGATATGTGTTGACCTATGCAGGTGTTCAAAAAATAATGGGGGTTGGCGAATGCAGGTGTTCATTAATATTCAATATGCGTTGTGACTTTTTGATTATTCCCCCATACACTTGTTTGCATAGCGAAAAAATTATCTTTAAAGATCATAAAATGAATGTTCTACGACCTTTTTTGTTTTTCCGTCCGTGATTTTTCCCTCTATCATGACAAATCTGTGTTGTGTTTATCCCTTGTCATTGAAACTATTAGACATTTTCCATGGGAAAATTTGTTGAAGAATCTTTTCGTTTGATCGCCAGGGTTTTTATGATGACAAATCTTTATCCCTTGTAATTGACACTTGTTCGCATTTTCCATCGTAATGTTGAAGATTGAAAAGTGAATATTTTTTTACACCTTTTTTTATGATCGTGTCATGCTGTGTATCCTTCCTTGTATCATGCCATACAGTTAAGTGTTAAATGTAGCGTTGTGTCCAGAGTGGTCTTATCAATGAATAAGTTATTATTTCAAACGTTGTACAAAAATAGTTTTTTCTCTCGCCCTCTCTCTATCGTCTCTAATCAAAAATAAATCATTGTGACGGTCCTGACCCCACTGAGCATACCCCAGTTTCAAAGTGAAAACATGCAGCCACACAATAACGTACACGATGTTTATGGAGAGAACGAAATTTAGGCACGCTATGATCGTTTGCGTAAGTGTGTACCCAATCAAATACATTGTATTTGTATGTAATGGTAGACGATACCTACATTAAAGTCAACTAGCTATTAGAACAATACTAAGTGAATATTATTTTTGGAGTCCATTTCCAATTTCCTCCTCAATTTGTCTGCAGGTCCAGACTAATTGATTAATGTACCTTTTGGCACATTTATTCCTATTCCACACACAGATAAGCCACAAGGGCGAATACGTTTTGACAACACCTATACGACAACTGCTTCAAAACACTTTACATTTATTATCTCTGCCAGAGGTTTTTAAATGGACGTATGAAAATGCCCCCTATAGACTAAATGAAAGTACAATGGTCAGAGTGTCTGATCAGTTAGTTACGCATAGGAAAACATGAAAATCTTAAATGACATGCTGAGGAATACAACAAAGAGTATCTTCTTGGCATTAGTTAAACATCTACATGAAACGGCTAAGAAGCTCCAAGATCGCGTCTAACATAGCCTTGGGCACATGACTGCAAATTTCTGGAGACTTCAGGAATGAACTTCATGATATGAAGGAATTATGGTGCTCGCAAACTCAGTTTCACGTAAACCAAGTATTTGATGCTACGGAATTTTGTAAAAAGTATCACATACTCTTTGAACACACCTATAAGCCAATTTCTTAAAGAAACTTAGGGTTTAATAAACAATCAACCAATATGCTAAGATCGTCTCGCTGGTGGTTTAATTCAGCTCATCAGGCATATTGAATGCGAATGGCTAGAAGAAAAAAGCGGATTTTGATAACTTCTATTTATACAACCATTATTACAAATTCGCAGATATGAAATATTTTTTAAGCCTTTTACTTATCAAGTCAACCTAGAGTCTTTGTCTACATACCTTTCTCAATACATACACATTTACAATCGAAGATGGGTTTTCTTCATGAATTGTAATGTCTTCCATTTCGGAAGTAGATTGGCAGTGGCTTAGAACGCTAAGACCTCGACAACATTGTCTGTTTGTTGGAGAGGACTCCGGTTCAAACCTCAACAGGGGCAGCCGGGCTCTGATTTGAATTTTTATTTATTGTTGTCATATTAGGACATTATTTTGTTTAGTTTTTAATTTTTATCACAGTATGTATATAACAAATATCGAATTTTAATAAATAAGTAGTTAAACATTTGTGTATTATTTCGGCTTCCTCCTGTTCATTAAGATGATGTACAAAAAGGTTAGTGAAAATACTATTGTAGGGAATTGGTTAGGATGCCATGCCAAAGGGTTGGTACAGATGTCATTCTAAGCGGTTAATAAAGATGCCATGCTTTGGACCTGACAATGACTTGGATGTTTTAGAGGTCACGCTCTTGTAAAAAGCACTTGCACCCATGATTAAATAGCATCTTTGGCATGCAACATTTTGCTGGGACGCTATGTCGAGATATGACTACCATATGGTAAACTGCACCTCAACACCACTTCAACTGCCTAGAAAAACGTAGAACGTGAAAATTGATAACTTTGCATATAAATTATTTATGAGTATTATCAATATTTCTTGAAAATATTTCCCCTAATTTCTGTTCAACGATGTAATCAAATACACTAGTAGTGCAATAGAATGGATTGATGACCTCCACAACTACGTTACCAAACATACAAGTTTTAAAAAGAATCACAAAAACACAGTTTACATATCAACAGTCATAAAAAGACATGCAATTTACCTTAGATACACATGGCGTATGAGTGTTGTCACTACTTATACGCAATCATTACTCGTAGTCTCTGAGAAATTAATAGATAATAATAATTATGTTAAAAATATGTGAGTTGAATAACTATTCAAATTTTAATTTTTAGTATCATCGTCATAAATAACGTCTCACTCACTCACTGCTTCTCTCCCACTCTTTCTCTTTGCTGCTTTGACCTTTCTATATTTTTAAAAGCTTATCAATTACTTTCTATTGCTTTTTTTTAAATTAAAAGTCTATTTAGAAAGTTTTAGTTAATTTTTAAAAATGTATGCGAAAATATTTCCCCTAATTTCTGTGAGACGATGTAATCGAATCCATTAATAGTGGACCAGAAGGGATTGATAACCTCTCCAACTCCGTAGCCAAACATACAATTTTCAAGAGAAATTGCAAAAACACCGTGCACATCAGCAACAATAAACAAGTGAGAAAAGACTTTAGTCGGTACGGGACCGACTATGTAATACCCTGCACCACTACCTCTGTGCATAATCTTTTCACTCGAAAACATTTCTTTTACGGCGATACGAAAGTTTTCACCTATTTGGATTTTCTACCAAATGACTTAAGGCGAATTGAACCAAAATAATTAATATTTAATTTTATATTTGACTACTATTGACATCACCAACATCAATAGGCTTCTATCTCTTTCAGAAAATTTCGTGATGATCCGATCAAAATTCCGACCTGTAGTGTGTTTGCAGAAAAAGTCGAAAAAGGGATGCATTGTCGACTATTGCGATATCTCTATTATTTGACCACCTACGCAAACCTACTTTTCATAATTTTAAAGGTGCGATTTTCTACTTTCTTAGTCAGGCTTTCCTTTTAGAAGGTCCCCAATTAAAGGAGTGATATCCTTCATTATTTTTAAAATCGCAAAAATGAAAAGTTGAGTTCTATTACCGATTAATGCGATATCTTCGTTGTTTGACCACCTACGACAACCTACGTTACATCGTTGTAAACGTGATATTTTTTACTTTCATTGCCAGGTTTTTCTTTTTGTATACCCCTTATAGACCCTTATAGACTCTTGCTCATTCCTACCCTAAATATTATCCGATCACGACAAAAATCAATAGGCTTCTTCTTCTGTGAGACCCCCACTAACCCTAGAAATTTCGTGACGATCCTATCAAAATTGCGACCTGTAGCGTGATTTCCAAAAAAAAAAAAAAAAATAGAAAAATGGGATGTATTACCGACTATTGCGATATCTCCGTTATTTGGCTACCTACGCCGACCTAGTTTGTATAATTGTAAAGATGGGATCTTCTACTTTCATAATCAGGCTTTGCTTTTGGAAAGTTCCCAACCAAAGCTGTGATATTTGTCATTATAATTAAAATCGCAAAAATTAAAATTTGGGTTTTATTTGCTACTATTGTGATATTTTCGTTGTTTGATCACCTACGAGAACCTACTTTACATCATTAGAAAGGTGATATTTTCTACTTTCATTGTCAGGTTTTGCTTCTGGTATACCCAACATAGAAGCGGAGATATTCGCTTTGGAAAAAAAAACGTTGTATTTTTATCCACATAAGTTTTTTGCCCATTCCGACCCCTAAATATTATCCGACCATCACCAAAATCAATAGGCTTCTTCCCCTCCGGGACCCCCATCAACACCCATCGTGACGATCCGATAAAAATTGCGACCTGTAGCGTGATTACAAGGTTTAGATGGACAGACGGACGGACGGACACACGTAGCCAGATCGTCGAGACATCCATTTTGGTATATATAAGTGTGGGTCTACGACCATTATTTCGATGCGTTACAAACTTTTTGGCCAAAATCAACTTATAATACCCTCCCGACATAGAGGTGTAGGGTATAAAAAGGCACAAAATTCAATACCTTAGATATACGTGGCGTATAAGTGTTGTCACTATATATACGCATCCATTACCCCTAGTTTCTGTGAAATAAATAATGTACAAAAATATTTGATTTGAATTACTCTATTCAACCTTTACTTTGTAGTGTCATCGTCATAAATAAGGTCTCTTAATAATAATTTTTAAGGTACTGCTCGCTCTTACTCCTTCCGTCTCTCTCTTTCTCATAGCTGCTTTGTCCTTTCTATATTTTGAATTGCTTATTAATTATTTCCTATTGCGTTTTATAAATTAGAAATTATAAATTTTTAGAAATTATTCGTTAATTTTTAAAAATTTATGCGAAAATATTTCCCCTAATTTCTGTGAGACGATGTAATCGTATTCACTAATAGTGGACCAGATTGGATTGATAACCTCCATAACTGCGTTGCGAAACATACAATTTTTAAGAGGAATCGCAAAAACACAGTTCACACGACACAACCATAACAAAAGCATAAAATCCAATACCCTACGTACATTTGGCGTATGAGTGTTGTCACTACTTATACGCATCCATTTCCCCTAGTTAAAATATTCGATTCTAATTACTATTCAACCTTTAATTTGTAGTATCATCATCATAAATAAAGTCCCGTCATAATAATTTTTAAGGTACTGCTCGTTCTCCCTCCTTCCCTCTCTCTTCGCTCTTTCTCTTTGCGGTTTTGACCTTTCCGTATTTTGAATTGCTTGTCAATTATTTACTTCTTTATAGCATTAACCGTCTTTTTAACGATTAATTGTTAATTTTTAAAGTGAGCTATAAACAATTATAACTGCAGCTACTTTTAATTTTATAGCTTTAACATTTATTTCTTGTTCATTAAGATGACATGCCAAAGGGTTAATGAAAATACTATTGTTGGGAATTGGTTAAGATGTCGCGTTCTTGTAAAGAGAATCAGCGAAGATCCCAAAATAGGCCATTCCATTTGGCATCGAACATTTTGTTGGGAAATTAATAAACATCACGATTTTACGTGTTTTGAATATGAGTGTATAAATTTTCAATCCATCTTAATGTTATTTCAGACTTTAAGTGAAGGAATAAATTTCGTTTAAAGAACAAAATACTTCTTTTAATTAAAATACAATCAACTTCTTTATAATTTCCGACATAAAGATGCATGGATTGCGAACAGGAATTAGAGAGAAGAATAATAAATCAAATCAATGCACAGCGGGGAAATTTGTGTTAAAATTTGATCAAAAGCCCTAGAAAGCTCATTTGTAGTCGTATTGATATACAATTTTGCACAAAGCATATCTTCTGTACAAGCATTAATCCTATAGAAAATAATGAAAATCGGTCCAGGTTTGGATGCAGCTTCCATATGTATTCGCGTCTGATGTGAGATAAAAATGCACCAAAATCACGGAAAATTGGCACATGCAACCTGAACTAGCCTAAAAAAACATTGAGCCAATTTTCAAACAAATCGGTACAGATGTATATATAGTCCCATATGCATATATTTCATTCCAAATTTTATTTTTTGAAACTTACTTGAATTAAATTTTTCTCAATTCACATGAGAAAAGCCGTGAATGTTTCTGAATAATGCAAACATATTTGATATGTGTTGGTTTAGTCTGATAAATAAGAGTCCCGGTTATACGGCGGAACAAAATTTAGTGTGAGTAAACCTTGCAATTCCATATAAAAATATTTCATATTTTAGTTGAGAAAAATTAGATTTTTTCGGAATGGCGCAAATATGCGCAATTTTTTATGATTGAATCTGATATTTGAGACTCAAGCGCATAAATCATTAGAAAAAACTATGGTCGGGAAACGGCGGGGAAATAGACTTTTTCACTACTGAAATCGTATTAAACTTAAAAATTATCATTAAAAAATTTCATAAAGAGGATATGTATCACCATTATTACAGAGCAAAGATGTAAAATCAACCTGAAAATTTTAAATGCTAATCTTGTTCGGAGACTGTACAACAACAATAAATCTTGAAAAATATAAATTTTCGCGAAAATAATATCATTTTAATGTTCACCTAATTTCTTAGTTTTCGAAAATTTACTTTTTGTTTTCAGTATGGCTGAGTTCAATCGACTGCTGCATTGAATTGGTTAATCTTACAAAGTCGAGGATGGTTATAGCAAATGTAGAAAAGAGTCTGGTTGCCGTTTATCAAAAGTTTTTTCATAAAAAACGATTTTCATATTTTGAGTTTTGAGCAACTTTAGGCCTATGTTTCCCCTCTGTGCAATGAAAAGAAATGAAATTTTAATATGCGTACAATGGTGCGTATACATAGTATCACCACGTATACTCCACCACGTATACAATATTAATAAACTTTAGTAATTCATTTGTTTTGAAGATTTTAAGCTCAGCTTTCAATCGATCTAAATATTATTTCACCCTTTAAGTGAATGAGTAAATTACATTTAATTACATAACATATACTTCTACTGAATAAAATACAATGAATTTATCTGCTCTAATTGTAATTAATTTAATTAATTAAGTCATATGACCTAAGGTTTTTTTTACTGACAATCTATATCTATTATCTAAATATAATTTGCCCGTTAAGTTCCTGACTATATATCGTTAAAATAACCAAATAATTATATTAATTAAAATACAATCAATTGCCCTGGAAGTAACGACCCTATGATACATATTCATAGCCTTGAAACTTCCTCCCGACAGCAGACCTTAAATGCCTCACAGTTTAAACAATCTTTTTTGTGACTATTCAATCATTATTCATGATTGATGACTCAACTTAAAACAGATTTCCCACTTTCTTTCTTCAATTATCAATTATGTGATTCGAGAGTACACAAAACAGAAACCATAATCCCCAAACAAACCTATTTTCATTATCGCATTGTTAAAAATGTCCCAGCCAATTTTTGCTTGTTATTCAATTATTTTATATTGGGCCACCACACACAAACTGCCAGCTCTCTCTATCTGCTTGTTCTCCTACTAAGGGATGTCCCATAACTATCATTCAAATATATTGTAAAACCAAAACTTAATCGTTTAAATTTTGTCTTCCGTTTTGCAAATTTGTTGATTTGTTTCCCAACAGCCATAGATCATTTGATGGGAGTAGATGATGGTCACAAACAAAGAAGAATAAAAGGACGACTACTATCTTAAGAGCTAGAATGCTTGTTATGCTTTAGCAGAATTTTTTCGGTCTAAAATAAATTGCCATGACAAAGAAAGACAACAAAGTTCCAATACTCCAATGGATTTTATTGTTGTCTGGGCAGTTGTTGTTGTTATTTTTTCTTTCTCCAACTACTAAGCCGTAGTGTTATCTTATGCCAGGCCTCCATTCAAGTGCGTATAACACGTTTACTTGAGTTTTTTTTGTTGTTATGGGGTCATGGCAAGGGAATCCCTACTAAATGGCAGTGTGAAAATACCACACAAGAGTTACAATTCAATTTTGCCGATTTCTGTTTTTTTTTTCTATTCTATTTGAAATGCCCTGAGTGTAGCCACAACAATGGCATATTTTACAATTTTCCTAAACAAAAAAACAAAAGAAAAAAACACCACGAAAATCTCCAGGAAACGAAAGAAATTGAAAAAGGACCCAAGTTTGGTCTCCATGTGCTGAAAGATTATTTTTGCCTAAGCTTTCCGTTCGTTTTTTTTTTTTTTTGTTGTCTTTGATGTTTTAACTGTGATATGGTTACCAATAAACTTGAAGTTGATGACGACAATGATGATGACGACGTTGAGAATGTTGAAAGCATTGATAGTTGTAACACTTCGAAAGGCTCCTTGCTTCCTCGCTGCCTGTGTGATAAACCATAGATGCCCGTTTACTATTTTGCTTAGGCATTGTTGTATTATGAAATACAGTTGTTTGTCCATTGTCAGCTAGCTTCTTGATAGGAAGCTGTTAACGTTGTCATTCAAGCAGCAAATGTTCATGTTGCTGTCTGGAATATTAAAGCACATATTTTTGCCATCTCCTTAATAACAGATTCCCAACATGTAGCAACAGAAGCCGGGCAACTATATCAGGGTCATTACTGTGCAGAAAACTGGGAGGTATTGTAACCAACTGTAATACGTGCCGATATCAAGCTTTAACTCTTATAAAGGAAATGACCAAGGCAAGCTTATGTGAAAGGCACACATGCCGCTCACATATGAATGTGTCCTGCACACATAAACTCAAATTATTAGTTTTTCATTCGTTTTGCGGTCTTTACTGCATTCTAATAGAAATATGAATGCTATGGCTGCTGTAATGCTAGATGTAAGAATTGATTGCAGTTTTA
Source organism: Musca autumnalis (assembly GCF_047663935.1). NCBI lineage: Eukaryota > Metazoa > Arthropoda > Insecta > Diptera > Muscidae > Musca > Musca autumnalis. The sequence goes on along the minus strand of NW_027411866.1, from coordinate 6,750,424 downwards.
CAAGATTGCAGAAGAAGAGTTTCAATTTGAGGCAATTTTTTTGTTTTTTTGCTGAAATTACAAAATTTGTTGGGAAAGGGCAGAAATTGATATGTGTGGAGAACTAAAAGAAATGGAGAACCAATGAAGATGTGTGAGATGTGAAAAATCTACACAGTTTGGCCGTCATTCATTCGTGAAGTACTTGAAATGGGATACCATAGGGAATACATATTAAAGTCTACGATCTACGTAACGTATGCGTTGTGACACTACTTATAGGCACGTTAAGATATAAAGTTTGAACTAGTTGATGATGAAGTAGTGCTTCCACTACTGTATTTTGAAGCAGCCCACAGAAACTCAAAAACATTTTAGCAAATGAAGGACCATTACAGGTGAGTGAAATTTCAAGAAGAAATTACTTACTTTGGTCGTCATTCATTTCATGAAGTATGTACATGAAATATGATACCAGATGGAATACATATTAAAGTCCATAAACTACGTAGCGTATACTTTGTGGTAATAGTCATACGCACCACTTGACAATTAGATGTGACGGAAAAATTCCAAGCAAAACTAAATTTTAAATAGAATATAGAATGAAAGGGGAACTACCTAGTTCGCGCGACATGACCTTGTTAAGTATTTTGGCAGGGTAAGATTGTTCTAGGAATTTTATGCTAAAATTGAGAGGTAACATCAGCCTTTCGTTCAGAAAGGGTCTATAGAAGCACCATTTTTTCCGAAAGGGTCTACAGAAGCACCCTTTCTTTCAGAAAGGGTCTAAAGAAGCACTCATTCTTCCGGAAAGGGTCTAAAGAAGCACCCTTTCTTTCGGAAAGGGTCTAAAGAAGCACCCTTTCTATCAGAAAGAGTCGATAGAAGCAACCTTTCTATCAGAAAGAGTCTATAGAAGCACTCTTTCTATCAGAAAGAGTCGATAGAAGCAACCTTTCTATCAGAAAGAGTCTATAGAAGCACTCTTTCTATCAGAAAGAGTCTATAGAAGCACCCTTTCTATCAGATAGAGTCTATAGAAGCACCCTTTCTATCAGAAAGAGTCTATAGAAGCACCCTTTCTATCAGAAAGAGTCTATAGAAGCACCCTTTCTATCAGAAAGAGTCTATAGAAGCACCCTTTCTATCAGATAGAGTCTATAGAAGCACCCTTTCTATCAGAAAGAGTCTATAGAAGCACCCTTTCTATCAGATAGAGTCTATAGAAGCACCCTTTCTATCAGAAAGAGTCTATAGAAGCACCCTTTCTATCAGATAGAGTCTATAGAAGCACCCTTTCTATCAGAAAGAGTCGATAGAAGCAACCTTTCTATCAGAAAGAGTCTATAGAAGCACCCTTTCTATCAGAAAGAGTCTATAAAAGCACCCTACCTATCAGAAAGAGTCTATAGAAGCACCCTACCTATCAGAAAGAGTCTATAGAAGCACCCTTTCTATCAGAAAGAGTCTATAGAAGCACCCTTTCTATCAAAAAGAGTCTATAGAAGCACCTTTTCTATCAGAAAGAGTCTATAGAAGCACCCTTTCTATCAGAAAGAGTCTATAGAAGCACCCTTTCTATCAGAAAGAGTCTATAGAAGCACCCTTTCTATCAGATAGAGTCTATAGAAGCACCCTTTCTATCAGAAAGAGTCTATAAAAGCACCCTACCTATCAGAAAGAGTCTATAGAAGCACCCTTTCTATCAGAAAGAGTCTATAAAAGCACCCTACCTATCAGAAAGAGTCTATAAAAGCACCCTACCTATCAGAAAGAGTCTATAAAAGCACCCTACCTATCAGAAAGAGTCTATAGAAGCACCCTTTCTATCAGAAAGAGTCTATAGAAGCACCCTTTCTATCAGAAAGAGTCTATAGAAGCACCCTTTATATCAGAAAGAGTCTATAGAAGCACCCTTTATATCAGAATGAGCCTATATAAGCACCGTTTCTCCCAGAGAGGGTCTTAAAAAGCACATTTTCTTTCGGAAAGGGTCTAAAGAAGCACCCTTTCTTTCGGAAAGGGTCTAAAGAAGCACCCTTTCTAAAAGAAAGGGTCTATTGAAGCTCCTTTTTAGGAAGTGTCTATTGAAGCTCCCTTTCTTTTAGGAAGTGTCTATAGAAGGACACTTTCTGAAAGAAAGGATCTATGGAAGCACCCTTTCTGAAAGAAATGATCTATGGAAGCACCCTTTCTTTCAGAAAGATCTATAGAAGCACCCAAAGAAAGGTCTTTAGAAACACCCTTTCTTTAAAAAAGGGTCTGTAAAAGCACCATTTCTGTCACGCAGCGTCTTTAGAAGCACTCTTTTCTTTCAGAAAGGGTCTACAGAAGTACCCGAAAGAGTCTATAGAAGCAGTATTTCTTTCAGAAAGGGTCTGTAGAATCATTTTTTCAGAGCGGGTCTATAGAAGCACTATTTTTTCATAAAGTTTCTATGGAAACACTCTTTCCTTCAGAAAGGTCTATAGAAGCACCCTATTTTCAGAAAGGGTCCATCGAAGGACCCTTTCTTTCAGAAGGGGCTGTAGAATTTCCTTTCTTTCAGACAGGGTCTACAGAAGTACCCTTTACTTTAGAAAGGGTCTATAGAAGCACTATTTCTTTCAGAAAATGTATATAGGGCACTCTTTTTTTAGAAGGGGTCTATAGAAGTATTATTTCTTTCAGGAAGGTTCTATGGAAGCACTCTTTCCTTCAGAAAGGGTCAATACAAGCACAACTTCTCAGAAAGTGTCTACAGAAGCACCCTTTCTTTCAGAAAGGTTCCATAGACGCCCCTTTCTTTCAATAGACCAAATCTTCACTCTACTATAAATTACTCCATGATGTATTCATTTTTATGGGGTCATCGAAGTGAAATGATTAACAGTCCCCCTTGTACACGGATGTGATTAAATCCTTCAACAAATTATATGTAATGCCATTCGGACTCATAGAACTAACAATAGATTTCCTATTCTTACATGGCTTCTAATATTCATTACCCCTCAAAGGTTCTTAATTTGCAATAAATGAAGGAACCCGAGACAAAAGACCCGGAAAAATATTTGTTATATATATTGTTACGAATGTAACTGATAGGTTTAAGTTAGTTTAGTTTAATTTCCGTTAATTTAAAAATTTGAATTGTAACGTAAAGTTTTTATTACGCAGTTACTTTATTTAAGCAGCAACAACTACCATGTAGAACTCTCTTCATTATTCTGGATGTTACTTTACCTTTCATTAATGTGCTTTTATTTTGTTTTGCCATAGTCATGTAATTATTGTTTAGTTTGTCACTTCTTTTCTTACATTTATTTGTTGTTGTAATTACGTCATTGATCATCCCCCTTGTATGTATGTGAGTATGGTTGTGCGAATGTGCGTCTGTGTGTTCGTTGTACAGATTCGAGGTGTTGCCATATGCTCTAGATATTTCTCGAACAGGGAGACTTTGGGATATAAATGCAGGGGAACTGGCAATGACGAGTTGAGTTGTGTTTTAAGCGTTGAACTGAACAGATCGGTTAAAGAATAGCTGCGTGCTAACTAGAGACTTGCTGTGTGCTTTGTAATTTAAGTCGGTTCTGAATAAGTGTAATAAAGTAAATAAAGCATTGTAGAAACGTAATCTAAAACGAACCCTGTTTTATTTGGTACAAATCGTACTGGGGAATAAAACAACGTCTACACGGAGATTAGTTAAATCTAATTCCGTAACAATTGGTGTCAGGAAGTGAGATTACGATCATCCTACAATGAAGTTTAAGGATCTACGAGTGGAAGACTTGAAGAAGGAGCTAAGTAAGTTGGAGTTGTGTTCTACTGGCAACAAGGCCGAACTACAAAAACGCTTGTTGGAAGAGTTCGAGCGCCGTGGAATGAACATCGATGAATATGAGTTCGACGGTAAGGAGGAAGTCGAGTTACCGGCAAAGGGCGAATCCACTGTTGAGGAAGTTTCATCGGTAGCTGCCAGGGGTGACGATTTGAAATGAATTTGAGAAATTAGATGCTAAAATGGACGAAATGAAAGCAGAAAATTGTAGAATGGTTGAAGAAAATTCCAGTAAAATGATGGAGAAATTAGATGCTAAAATGGAAGAAAATTCCAGAAAGAGTGAAGAATATTCCAGAAAATTAGAGGAAAAGTTAGAAGAGAACTCTAGAAAAATCGCTAAGGGCATGGAAGAGAAATTAGAGGCAAATTCTAGAACTATTAACGAGAAACTCGAGAACATCACGATGGTGATTGAAAAGAGAGTAGAAAACGTGGAGGTACAAATTAAAGAGTTGGATAAAAAGATTTTGTCTGTTGACGAGAAATTTCTGGCTCAAGATGAGAAATTTGTGAACCTTGAGAAGAAAATGTCGGAACTGGAAATCAAAGGCGGCCCAGTGAGAGCTATCCATAACGCGTTAAAAATTAAGCCTCCAGTGTTCGACGGCTCTACCTCTTTCAATGTGTTCAAATTACAGTTCGAGACAGTGGCTGCTAGAGATTCTTGGAACGACAACGAAAAGGCGGTATCACTCCTTATGGCATTGAAGGGTGATGCTGCTGACGTATTACAGAGTATTCCCGCCGCTTCTAGGAACAACTATGGAGATATAATGGCTGCTCTTGAACGTAAGTACGGTAGTGAACACAAGCAAGAGATCTACCGAATGGAACTGAGAGGAAGAGTCCAGAAGCCAAATGAGACCCTACAAGACTTTGCGGCTGATATAGAGCGGTTGGCGCAGTTGGCATATCCAGGAGAGACACATCCATTGGTGGACCGCATAAAGATTGAGACATTTGCAAGTGGTATTCGTGATCCAGAGATAAAATTTGCGACGTATGCGGCACCAATGGGAACATTTGCAGAAACCGTTTCATTTGCCCTGGCCCAAGAAACCGCGAAGATGCTGGTGAAACCTAAAGCTTACAACGTGCGGAGGCTGGAAGTTGAGGACAACAATTCCCAGACCGTTGTCGACCTGCTGAAAGATGCACTAATGCGTGTGAAACGAGGGGCTGCTAGAACGAAAAAGACTTGTTATAACTGTCGGAAAACTGGACACATGGCCCGAGAATGCAGATTGCGGCAAGCAAGGCCCAGATCCACCTCACCGCCTTCAAAAAGCGACGACCAACCGGTGGCCAAGAATCTGGAAAGAGAGACATCAGGTGAATCAAATAAAATGAATTCAGTCAATCACGAGGCGCTGCTGGCAGAGGATGAAAACGATGGTCCCACAAGGTGGAAGGTGGAAGCCGCCGACAAATGGCCCGTAGGAAAGTGGAAAAATCTCGCAACGAGGAGGAAAAAGCGAAGATGTACGTCGAGGAAAGGTCCATGGGAAAGCGGCCGTACAGCAAGGAAGGACAAGTCTGATGAAGACCAGGTGGCACTTAGGAAGGTGACCACAAAGAAAGAAGGTATAACGTCACGATTCCTGGAGAGAAGGCAACGTCGTCCAGAAGAGCAAAATACCAAAGCTGACGCAGTAAAGGGTACATCTAAATCGGTTGCCACCACTACGGAACGAGAATTGCGTCTAGTCAAGAGGAACAGGCTTAAGCGGGAGGCAGTGTTACCAATGCCCATACCACCGAGAGGGAACTGTGCCTATTCGGGACGAACAGGCTTAAGCGGGAGGCAATGTTACGAATGTAACTGATAGGTTTAAGTTAGTTTAGTTTAATTTCCGTTAATTTAAAAATTTGAATTGTAACGTAAAGTTTTTATTACGCAGTTACTTTATTTAAGCAGCAACAACTACCATGTAGAACTCTCTTCATTATTCTGGATGTTACTTTACCTTTCATTAATGTGCTTTTATTTTGTTTTGCCATAGTCATGTAATTATTGTTTAGTTTGTCACTTCTTTTCTTACATTTATTTGTTGTTGTAATTACGTCATTGATCATCCCCCATGTATGTATGTGAGTATGGTAGTTCGCTTAGTGCGAATGTGCGTCTGTGTGTTCGTTGTACAGATTCGAGGTGTTGCCATATGCTCTAGATATTTCTCGAACAGGGAGACTTTGGGATATAAATGCAGGGGAACTGGCAATGACGAGTTGAGTTGTGTTTTAAGCGTTGAACTGAACAGATCGGTTAAAGAATAGCTGCGTGCTAACTAGAGACTTGCTGTGTGCTTTGTAATTTAAGTCGGTTCTGAATAAGTGTAATAAAGTAAATAAAGCATTGTAGAAACGTAATCTAAAACGAACCCTGTTTTATTTGGTACAAATCGTACTGGGGAATAAAACAACGTCTACACGGAGATTAGTTAAATCTAATTCCGTAACAATATGTATACGTATTCCTATTGACAAAAAACATACACACCATATTTCAGCTGTAATAAATCATACACTTCCACAGGCTTAATTTTTCACATTTGTATCAATTTCAATATCTTCCTTAAAAGCATTTTTACGCACTTTCACTTCTCTTTAAGCAAATCTCTAAATGTTTACACTATATGTGTATTGCATTTACAATTTAATCAATTTTTGAAAAGTCTCTCTCTGTGTCTACCTCACATCGAGAAATGCAATGATGTGGTGTGTGCACTTCATATGGGGCCCATAAATCCAACGAAAACGAAATGAAATAAAATCAAACGCTTAAAGCCAACATTATAGAGTCATCTCCCCAAGAAACCGCCATAAGTTACTGCCCCATGTAGCATTACGAGCGAGCTCTCAATAAGATTCTAAAGGCAATGCTCGATTTTAATCATAAACAAAAAAGCGAAAGCATACAAACAATCACATGAATGTACATACCTTCATATATGATTTATCAAAGTCGTTGTGAGTGTAAATGTATGTGTTTTTATTCGTGATAACACAAAGCTGTAAGTTGAGTATGTTTGTTGAAATACTTTTTCTCATATCACTGAAGGTAAACTTCTGATTTTATGTTGCAGCAATGACTTGAATTTCATAAGACAGTGAAAGAAGAAAGTGAGAGCAAAAAATACACAAAAATACTGAATAAGTGAAAGGTAGTCAAAATAGACAAAAAAAACTACCCAGAAACAGAAATCAACACTACAAGACGAATGAACGCCTACTGTGCTGCAAAATTTACTCAGCAGTGTTTGTCAAAAATACAGAAAAAAGAAAAAGAAGAAAGAATGAACACAAGGAAAAATCTTTATTGAAATCAAACCAAAGATACTTCGAAAGAGGTATAAGGAAAAAACATGGAGGCAAGGTAAGTAACCACAGTGGTTAATGTTTATGGGTAAAAAATGTTTACGTAGAAAACATTAATTGGTAAATAGAAAAAGTTTATTGGTGAAATTTTTTCAATAGAGGAAGATCATAGGTGAAAATTTTTCTATAGAAGAAGTTCATTGGTAAACATTTTTCTATAGAAAAAGTTCATTGGTGAACATTTTTCTATAGAAGAAGTTCATTGGTGAACATTTTTCTATAGAAAAAGTTCATTGGTGAACATTTTTCTATAGAAAAAGTTCATTGGTGAACATTTTTCTATAGAAAAAGTTCATTGGTGAACATTTTTCTATAGAAAAAGTTCATTGGTGAACATTTTTCTATAGAAAAAGTTCATTGGTGAACATTTTTCTATAGAAAAAGTTCATTGGTGAACATTTTTCTATAGAAAAAGTTCATTGGTGAACATTTTTCTATAGAAAAAGTTCATTGGTGAACATTTTTCTATAGAAAAAGTTCATTGGTGAACATTTTTCTATAGAAAAAGTTCATTGGTGAACATTTTTCTATAGAAAAAGTTCATTGGTGAACATTTTTCTATAGAAAAAGTTCATTGGTGAACATTTTTCTATAGAAAAAGTTCATTGGTGAACATTTTCCTATAGAAAGAGTTCATTGGTGACCATTTTTCTACAGAAAAAGCTCATTGCTGATAAATTTTTCATAGAAAAAGTTCACTGGACAAAATGTTTCTACAGAAAAAGTTCATTGGTGAACATTTTTCTATAGAAAAAGTTCATTGGTGAAAAAATTTTCTATAGAAAAAAGTTCATTGGTTAAAGTTTGCCTATAGAAAAAATATAGCAAAAGTTCACTGGAGAACATTTTTCTATAAAAAAGTTAATTGGTGAACATTTTTCTATAAAAAAAGTTAATTGGTGAACACTTTTCTATAGAATAAGTTCATTGGTGATCATTTTTCTAAAGAAAAAGTTCATTGGTCAAAATTTTTCTATAAAAAGTTCATTAGTGAAAATTTTTCTAAAGAAAAAGTTTATTGGTGAACATTTTTCTATAGAAAAAGTTCATTGATGAAAATTTTTCTATAGAAAAAGTTCATTGTTGAATATTTTTCTATAGAAAAAGTTCATTGGTGAACATTTTTCTATAGAAAAAGTTCATTGGTGAACATTTTTCTATAGAAAAAGTTCATTGGTGAACATTTTTCTATAGAAAAAGTTCATTGGTGAACATTTTTCTATAGAAAAAGTTCATTGGTGAACATTTTTCTATAGAAAAAGTTCATTGGTGAACATTTTTCTATAGAAAAAGTTCATTGGTGAACATTTTTCTATAGAAAAAGTTCATTGGTGAACATTTTTCTATAGAAAAAGTTCATTGGTGAACATTTTTCTATAGAAAAATTTCATTGGTGAACATTTTTCTATAGAAAAATTTCATTGGTGAACATTTTCCTATAGAAAAAGTTCATTGGTGAACATTTTCCTATAGAAAAAGTTCATTGGTGAACATTTTTCTATAGAAAAAGTTCATTGGTGAACATTTTTCTATAGAAAAAGTTCATTGGTGAAAATTTTTCTATAGAAAAAGTTCATTGGTGAACATTTTTCTATAGAAAAAGTTCATTGGTGAACATTTAGTTCATTGGTGAACATTTTTCTATAGAAAAATTTCATTGGTGAACATTTTCCTATAGAAAAAGTTCATTGGTGAACATTTCTCTATAGAAAAAGTTCATTGGTGAACATTTTTCTATAGAAAAAGTTCATTGGTGAACATTTTCCTATAGAAAGAGTTCATTGGTGATAATTTTTTCATAGAAAAAGTTCACTGGAGAACATTTTTGCATAGAAAAAGTTCATTGGTGAACATTTTTCTATAGAAAAAGTTCATTGGTGAAAATTTTTCTATAGAAAAAGTTCATTGGTGAAATTTTTTCTATAGAAAAAGTCCAATGGTGAAAATGTTTCTATAGAAAAAGTCCATTGGTGAACATTTTTCTATAGAAAAAGTTCATTGGTGAACATTTTTCTATAGAAAAGGTTTATTGTTGAACATTTTTCTATAGAAAAGGTTTATTGTTGAACATTTTTTCTATAGAAAAAATTCATTGGTGATCATTTTTCTATAGAAAAAGTTCATTGGTGAAAATTTTTCTATCGAAAAAATTCATTGGTGAACATTTTTCTATACAAAAAGTTCATTGGTGAACATTTTTCTATAGAAAAATTTCATTGGTGAACATTTTTCTATAGAAAAATTTCATTGGTGAACATTTTTCTATAGAAAAAGTTCATTGGTGAACATTTTTCTATAGAAAAATTTCATTGGTGAACATTTTTCTATAGAAAAAGTTCATTGGTGAACATTTTTCTATAGAAAAAGTTCATTGGTGAAAATTTTTCTATAGAAAAAGTTCATTGGTGAACATTTTTCTATATAAAAAGTTCATTGGTGAACATTTTTCTATAGAAAAAGTTCATTGGTGAACATTTTTCTATAGAAAAAGTTCATTGGTGAACATTTTTCTATAGAAAAAGTTCATTGGTGAACATTTTTCTATAGGAAAAGTTCATTGGTGAACATTTTTTTATAGAAAAATTTCATTGGTGAACATTTTTCTATAGAAAAAGTTCATTGGTGAACATTTTGCTATAGAAAAAGCTCATTGGTGAACATTTTTCTATAGAAAAAGTTCATTGGTGAACATTTTTCTATAGGAAAAGTTCATTGGTGAACATTTTTCTATAGAAAGGGTTCATTGGTGAACATTTTTCTAAAGAAAAAGTTCATTGGTGAACATTTTTCTAAAGAAAAAGTTCATTGGTGAACATTTTTCTAAAGAAAAAGTTCATTGGTGAACATTTTTCTATAGAAAAAGTTCATTGGTGAACATTTTTCTATAGAAAAAGTTCATTGGTGAACATTTTTCTATAGAAAAGTTCATTGGTGAACATTTTTCTATAGAAAAAGTTCATTGGTGAACATTTTTCTATAGAAAAAGTTCATTGGTAAACATTTTTCTCTAGAAAAAGTTCATTGGTGAACATTTTTCTCTAGAAAAAGTTCATTGGCGAACATTTTTCTCTAGAAAAAGTTCATTGGTGAACATTTTTCTCTAGAAAAAGTTCATTGGTGAACATTTTTCTATAGAAAGGGTTCATTGGTGAACATTTTTCTATAGAAAGGGTTCATTGGTGAACATTTTTCTATAGAAAAAGTTTATTGGTGAATATTTTTCTACAAAAAAATTCATTGGTGAAAATTTTTCTATAAAAACAGTTTATTGGTAAAAATGTTTCTGTAGAAAAAATCATTGGTGTTCAATCGTGAACATTTTTCTATGGAAAAAGTTCATTGGTGACTATTAAAAATTTCATTGGTAAACAATTTATGTAGAAAAACTTTTTTCAAATATTACTGTCTTGGTGCCCACAGTTTCCCAAATAAAAAATGCTATAATCCTTTTCGGAATGAAATGTCGCACAAGCTTAACAAACTACATCCCACACACATATTCATTTAAACGCATACATCTCAGGCTTTAAACAACTCTGTATGCAACGAGTAGCAAATGCCAGCGCACACATCCTCGAGCCTCAAACATTGGTCCTATGTAGTTGCGTGACATAAAGTACTCTTGTCTTTTAATGTTCAAAACTTCAAGTAGCGAAAGTGAAAAAATTACAACCCACTTCCATGTATGTTGCAACACACACCTATCCATCTACACACTGGCTTGGAAAAATACCAGCATGTGTCTAGTGCGCGTGTGTGTGTGTGAAAGTAAGCGAAAGCAAAATCAAGACGAAATATTTTCAAGTTAAGCCAAGGTACGGCTTGAATAGTAATCATTATACGACTTTGAACTTATTTCCTTGTGTTTCCTTTTCCACTTGCCTTCATTCTTTGCTTCTTTAATAACACACGCACACACATATTCACCTGCCTTCTTTCGTGCTGGTTTCATTACAGGCCTTAAACAAAACCAAATACATGCAGCGACATCATCATGACAGTTAAGAAGGTGTATTTCTTCGCCTTCGTATTTTACCCCGTCCATTCTGTCAGTCATTCATTCGCTGCTAGTAGAGAAATCTTAACACTGACTGAGGAAAAATAAAAGATAAAGTAGTGCTGGTTTATACAAATCACAGATCTTTTGTATGTGATAAATCCTTGTAAGATGTTCTGCACCAACACACAGAGCCATGTTGTATGTGTACGGGTGAGCGGTAGCAACGAGCTAGCAACATTGTTTTTTATGACCTCCATATGGTAACAAAAATTTCCGTTGCAACTATAGCCACACTTTTCTGTATGTGTCTCTAAGTGATTTTTTATCATAGCTTTATTGTCAAAGACAAGAAAGTTTTATAGGAATTGTTCAACGGGGGTAAATGACATTGCATTTAAAGGAAACTGGCATCAACAATATCAACTCGGAAACTAAAAAACCAAAAGAGACAAAATATATAGCAACAAACTATTTACAAAAATGCACATAAACGATATTTTTCTAAAAAAAATACACCAACTATATAAACAATTTTTACCATTAGAAAAGTGTTCACCATTGAACAATTTCTATAGAAGAATGTTCATCAATGAAATTTTTCTGTAGAAAAATAATCACCAATGAACTTTTTCTATAGAATGAAATTTTTCTATCAAATAATGTTCACCAATGAATTTTTTCTACAGAAAAATGTTTACCAATGAACTTTTTTTATAGAAAAGTGTTCATCAATGAACTTTTTCTATAGGAAAATGTTTACCAATGAACTTTTTCTATAGAAAAATGTTCACCAATGAAATTTTTCTATAGCAAAATGATCACCAATGAACCTTTTCTATAGAAAAAGGTTCACCAATGAACTTTTTCTATAGAAAAATGTTAACCAATAAACTTTTTCTATAGAAAAATGTTCACCAATGAACTTTCCTCCACAAAAAAATATTCACCAATGAACCTTTTCTATAGAAAAATGTTCACCAATGAACTTTTCTTATAAAATAATGAACTTTTTCTATAGAAAAATGTTCAGCAATGAACCATTTCTATGGAAAAACGTTTACCAATTAACTTTTTCTATAGAAAAATGTTCACCAATGAACTTTTTCTACAGAAAAATGTCCACCAATTAAATTTTTCTACAGAAAAATGTTCACCAATGAAATTTTTCTGTAGAAAAATGTTCACCAATGAACTTTTTCTGTAGAAAAATGTTACAGAAAAATGTTCACCAATGAACTTTTTCTACAGAAAAATGTTCACCTATGAACTTTTTCTATAGAAAAATTTTCACCAATTAACTTTTTTTATAGAAAAATGTTCAAAAAATGAACTTTTTCTATAGAAAAATGTTCACCAATGAACCTTTTCTATAGAAAAATGTTCACCAATGAACCTTTTCTATAGAAAAATGTTCACCAATGAACTTTTTCTATAGAAAAATGTTCACCAATAAACTTTTTATATAGAAAAATGTTCACCAATGAACTTTTTCTATGGAAAAATGTTCACCAATGAACTTTTTCTATAGAAAAATGTTCACCAATGAACTTTTTCTATAGAAAAATGTTCACTAATGAACTTTTTCTATAGAAAAATGTTCACCAATAACTTTTTCTATAGAAAAATGTTCACCAACAAACTTTTTCTATAAAATATGTCCTGCTTTTTCTATAGAAAAATGTTCACCAATGAACTTTTTTATAGAAAAATGTTCACCAATAAACTTTCGGTATAGAAAAATGTTCACTAATGAACTTTTTCTATAGAAAAATGTTCACTAATGAACTTTTTCTATAGAAAAATGTTCACTAATGAACTTTTTCTATAGAAAAATTTTCACTAATGAACTTTCTCTATAGAAAAATTTTCACTAATGAACTTTCTCTATAGAAAAATTTTCACTAATGAACTTTTTCTATAGAAAAATTTTCACTAATGAACTTTTTCTACAGACAAATGTTCACTAATGAACTTTTTCTATAGAAAATATTCACGCATAAACTTTTTTATAGAAAAATGTTCCCCAATAAACTTTTTCCATAGAAAAATGTCCGGCAATGTTCATTCGTGAAAATTTTTTTATAGAAAAATGTTTTTTTTTATAGAAAAATGATCACCAATAAACTTTTTCTTAAAAAATGCCATCAATAAGCTTTTTCTATAGAAAAATGTTCACCAATGAACTTTTTTATAGAAAAATGTTCACCAATAAACTTTCTGCATAGACAAATGTTCACTTATGAACTTTTTCTATAGACAAATGTTCACTTATGAACTTTTTCTATAGAAAAATGTTCACTAATGAACTTTTTTCTATAGAAAAATTTTTCACTAATGAACTTTTTCTATAGAAAAATGTTCACCAATGAACTTGTTCTATAGAAAAATGTTCACCAATAAATTTTTCTAAAAAAAATGTTCACCAATGAATTTTTTCTATAGAAAAATGTTCACCAATGAACTTTTTTATAGAGAAATGTTCACCAAGAAATTTTTCTATAGAAACATTTTCATCAATGAACTTTTTCTATAGAAAAATGTTCATCAATGAAATTTTTCTATAGAAAAATGTTCATCAATGAAATTTTTCTATAGAAAAATATTCATCAATAAAAATTTTCTATAGAAAAATGTTCACCAATGAAATTTTTCTGTAGAAAATGTTCATCAATGAATCTTTTCTATAGAAAAATGTTCACCAATGAACTTTTTCTATAGAAAAATGTTCACCAAAGAACTTTTGCTATAGAAAAATGTTCATCAATGAAATTTTTCTATAGAAAAATGTTCATCAATGAACCTTTTCTATAGAAAAATGTTCACCAATGAACTTTTTCTATAGAAAAATGTTCACCAATGAACTTTTTCTATAGAAAAATGTTCACCAATGAACCTTTTCTATAGAAAAATGTTCACCAATGAACTTTTTCTATTGACAAATGTTCACCAATGAACATTTTTAATAGAAAAATGTTCACCAATGAACTTTTTCTATAGAAAAATGTTCCCCAATGAATTTTCTATAGAAAAATGTTCACCAATGAACTTTTTCTATAGAAAAATGTTCACCAATGAACTTTTTCTATAGAAAAATGTTCACCAATGAACTTTTTCTATAGAAAAATGTTCACCAATGAACTTTTTCTATAGAAAAATGTTCACCAATGAACTTTTTCTATAGAAAAATGTTCCCCCATGAACTTTTTCCATAGAAAAATGTTCACCAATGAACTTTTTCTATAGAAAAATGTTCACCAATGAACTTTTTCTATAGAAAAATGTTCACCAATGAACTTTTTCTATAGAAAAATGTTCACCAATGAACTTTTTCTATAGAAAAATGTTCACCAATGAACTTTTTCTATAGAAAAATGTTCACCAATGAACTTTTTCTATAGAAAAATGTTCCCCAATGAATTTTCTATAGAAAAATGTTCACCAATGAACTTTTTCTATAGCAAAATGTTCACCAATGAACTTTTTCTATAGAAAAATGTTCCCCCATGAACTTTTTCCATAGAAAAATGTTCACCAATGAACTTTTTCTATAGAAAAATGTTCACCAATGAACTTTTTCTATAGAAAAATGTTCACCAATGAACTTTTTCTATAGAAAAATGTTCACCAATGAACTTTTTCTATAGAAAAATGTTCACCAATGAACTTTTTCTATAGAAAAATGTTCACCTATGAACTTTTTCTATAGAAAAATGTTCACCAATGAACTTTTTCTATAGAAAAATGTTCACCAATGAACTTTTTCTATAGAAAAATGTTCACCAATGAACTTTTTCTATAGCAAAATGTTCACCAATGAACTTTTTCTATAGAATGAACTTTTTCTATAGAAAAAGGTTCACCAATGAACTTTTTTATAGATAAATGTTCACCAATAAACTTTCTGTATAGAAAAATGTTCACTAATGAACTTTTTCTATAGAAAAATGTTCACTAATGAACTTTTTCTATAGAAAAATGTTCACTAATGAACTTTTTCTATAGAAAAATGTACACTAATGCACATTTTCTATAGAATAATGTTCACTAATGAACTTTTTCCATAGAAAATAATCACTAATGAACTTTTTCTATAGAAAAATGTTCACTAATGAACTTTTTCTATAGAAAAATGTTCACTAATGAACTTTTTCTATAGAAAAATGTTCACTAATGATCTTTTTCTATAGAAAAATGTTCACTAATGGACTTTTTCTATAGAAAAATGTTCAATAATGAACTTTTTCTATAGAAAAATGTTCACTAATGAACTTTTTCTATAGAAAAATGTTCACGCATGAACTTTTTCTATAGCAAAACGTTCATAAATGAATTTTTTATAGAAAAAATGTTCCGCAAAGAAATTTTTCTATAGAAAAATGTTCCCCAATAAACTTTTTCCATAGAAAAATGTCCGTCAATGTTCATTCGTGAACATTTTTTTATAGAAAAATGTTTTTTTTTTATAGAAAAATGATCACCAATAAACCTTTTCTTAAAACAAATGCCATTAATAAGCTTTTTTATAGAAAAATGTTCACCAATGAACTTTTTCTATAGAAAAATGTTCACCAATAAACTTTTTATATAGAAAAATGTTCACCAATGAACTTTTTCTATGGAAAAATGTTCATCAATGAATTTTTCTATAGAAAAATGTTCACCAATGAATTTTTCTATAGAAAAATGTTTACCAATTAACTTTTTCTATAGAAAAATGTTCACAAAAGAACTTTTTCTATTGGAAAATGTTAACCAGTAAACTTTTTCTGTAGAAAAGAATTGACCTGAGAGCTTTTTCTACAGAAAAGGTTTCACCAATGAATACCACCGGTGCAGTGAAATGAGCTTCAATGCACTTTTGTGCTATAGAGGAAGTATTACAAACAACAATTTATTGTATTCGGTGCAGACGATTGCCTCTCTTAGGAAAACTATATACCCCTAGAGAATCAATCGTCTGCTCCGAATTCTCCTCTGTGATTTCAGCTTAACCCTTATATCTATTTAACTAAACCTGTCCCGAACTGTGTGACCTTGTTTAGTAATTCAATCGCCTGCTGTCACTTTAATCTGTAGAGGCAACTACGCATAGAGCACTAAAAACTAACTACGTGAGTCTGAGACCATGACTTGTTGGCGATGGGGAAGGGTAGGAGGTAGGATAAATTTGGTAAGTGCTCCTTCAGTTGGAATATTATGTTAACATTAAACACGTAGTTGGTTGATACAATAACTCGTGGGAATCGTCTGCTTGGCAATGAGAGTCTATATATTTGCCCATGTGGTTGAGCTGGCGAATGGGTCTGTTGTGGAGGTGAGTTGGCCTGATGGTTGAGACGTGTGTAACCTTTTAACAAACTCATTTACAAATGCTTTTTCGGATTTTTTTGCAAATTCACATCAATTGTATTTGCCGAGAGTACCAAGCAAATGAAAGTGATGTTGGTATTGTTGTCATTATTTGTTGTGAGTATGTGTGTGTGTTTTTTTAAGACTTAAATGTCGAATTTTTACATAGGTGTGTGTGGGATAAACATTCGCATGTGTTTGCTAGGTAACGCTATGTGTATATCTGAGTTTGGTACACTTGTGTGTGAATTTAAATTGTTTTCGTTAATTTTCAATTATTGTTCAGCACAAAAAAACTTTCACTTGAAACTTTGTATCAATATCTGTAAATGGTTGTAGATAACATGTGTGTATGTGGCTCCATGTGGGTGTAGTTTTTTGTGTCAACTACACACATAAAAATGTGTGTCAGGCAAATAGTAGTTTTAGTACGACTGTTCTTGCTTCTAGCCCTGCTCTGCTCTATGAAATTGTTTGCCCATCTACAAATGGAGATACCACAGTTTTGGTACAATTTTTTAATTTGTCAAAAGGTTTTCTATGATACTTGTGTTGTAGTTTTTTTTTGTGTGGGTGTGTGCTTGTGCTTGGTAAATACCACATTAAATATTAATCGTGACATACATACATATGTATATAAGTTTGCATGTTGGATGCCGTAGCAAGCGTGCCTTACAATTTGAAGAGCATCCATTTTGTACACAGCTGCTTTGTAATCATATTTTACATATCGCTTTTATAGATTTTTAAATGCATTCATATTTAAATATGTGCATTTTATATATGTATGTATGCTATAACACATTGAATTTTGGTTCTATATTACAGTAGACAAATATACTGGTTCTTTCTTACAGGCAATTATCGATGATTACTTCATCTAAAGACAGTTCACTGGTGAACATTTTTCTATAGAAAAAGTTCATTGGTGAACATTTTTCTATAGAAAAAGTTCATTGGTGAACATTTTTCTATAGAAAAAGTTCATTGGTGACAATTTTTCTACAGAAAAATTTCATTGGTGAACATTTTTCTATAGAAAGATGCATTGACGAAAATTTTTCTATAGAAAAAGTTCATTGGTGAACATTTTTCTCTAGAAAAAGTTTATTGGTGTACATTTTTCTACAGAAAAACTTCATTGGTGAAAATATTTCCATAGAAAAAAATCATTGGTAAACATTTTTCTATAGAAAAAGTTCATTGGGAACATTTTTCTATGGAAAAAGTTCATTGGTGAACATTTTTCTATAGGTAAAGTTCATTGGTGAACATTTTGCTATAGAAAATTTTATTCATGAAAATTTTTCTATAGAAAAAATTCATTGGTGAACATTTTTCTATAGAAAGAGTTCATTGGTTTACATTTTTCTATAGAAAAAGTTCATTGGTGAACATTTTTCTATAGAAAAAGTTCATTGGTGAACATTTTTCTATAAAAAAAGTTCATTGGTGAACATTTTTCTATAGAAAAAGTTCATTGGTGAACATTTTTCTATAGAAAAAGTTCATTGGTGAACATTTTTCTATAGAAAAAGTTCATTGGTGAACATTTTTCTATAGAAAAAGTTCATTGGTGAACATTTTTCTATAGAAAAAGTTCATTGGTGAACATTTTTCTACAGAAAAAGTTCATTGGTGAACATTTTTCTATAGAAAAAGTTTATTGGTGAACATTTTTCTATAGAAAAAGTTCATTGGTGAACATTTTTCTATAGAAAAAGTTCATTGGTGAACATTTTTCTATAGAAAAAGTTCATTGGTGAACATTTTTCTATAGAAAAAGTTCATTGGTGAACATTTTTCTATAGAAAAAGTTCATTGGTGAACATTTTTCTATAGAAAAAGTTCATTGGTGAACATTTTTCTATAGAAAAAGTTCATTGGTGAACATTTTTCTATAGAAAAAGTTCATTGGTGAACATTTTTCTATAGAAAAAGTTCATTGGTGAACATTTTTCTATAGAAAAAGTTCATTGGTGAACATTTTTCTATAGAAAAAGTTCATTGGTGAACATTTTTCTATAGAAAAAGTTCATTGGTGAACATTTTTCTATAGAAAAAGTTCATTGGTGAACATTTTTCTATAGAAAAAGTTCATTGGTGAACATTTTTCTATAGAAAAAGTTCATTGGTGAACATTTTTCTATAGAAAAAGTTCATTGGTGAACATTTTTCTATAGAAAAAGTTCATTGGTGAAAATTTTTCTATAGAAAAAGTTCATTGGTGAAAATTTTTCTATAGAAAAAGTTCATTGGCGAACATTTTTCTATTGAAAAATTCATTGATAAACATATTTCTATAGAAGATGTTCATAGGTGAACATTTTTTATAAAAAAGATCATTGGTGAACATTTTTCTATATAAAAAATTCATTGGTGAACATTTTGCTATAGAAAAAGATCATTGTTGAACATTTTTCTATAGAAAAAATTCATTGTTGAACATTTTTCTATAGAAAAAATTCATTGGCGAACATTTTTCTATTGAAAAATTCATTGGTGAACATTTTTCTATAGAAAAAGTTCATTGGTGAACATTTTTCTATAGAAAAAGTTCATTGGTGAACATTTTTCTATAGAAAAAGTTCATTGGTGAACATTTTTCTATAGAAAAAGTTCATTGGTGAACATTTTTCTATAGAAAAAGTTCATTGGTGAACATTTTTCTATAGAAAAAGTTCATTGGTGAACATTTTTCTATAGAAAAAGTTGATTGGTGAACATTTTTCTATAGAAAAAGTTCATTGGTGGACATTTTTCTGTAGAAAAAGTTCATTGGTGGACATTTTTCTGTAGAAAAAGTTCATTGGTGGACATTTTTCTGTAGAAAAAGTTCATTGGTGGACATTTTTCTGTAGAAAAAGTTCATTGGTGGACATTTTTCTGTAGAAAAAGTTCATTGGTGGACGTTTTTCTGTAGAAAAACTTCATTGGTGAAAATTGTTCTATAGAAAAAGTTGATTGGAAGCATTTTCAACAGAAAAATATATTCTATAAGAAAAAGTTATTTCCTATACAAAACCTCATCGAAACTTAATTTTATATGCAAAAATACCACAAGGGTATGAAAAATATATCCCATGTGACATTTTATCCATAGGTCAGTTGCAGTTAATCATTGTATCACCTTGGCTGTATGTACTCTTTTACAATATTAATACATTGTACTGTGGCATATCACACATACATACATGCACATGCATGCATAGCAATTGCATATGCTGGCCGTTTTTGCCATTCATCTGGTCTTCTGTGTTAAGACGTGTTCGCATATACGCACGACTACACACCGAAAGGGACGTTGTGGACACAATGCCTTTTCTTTTTTCTAAAGTGGTATGTTGCAGTTGTTGTAGGGGAGTTTGTGTGTACAAACAAATATAAATAACTTTTTTCTAACAATATTAAAGATGTCGAGGTTAACGTGAACCCCTTTCACATTGCCATAGAAACTTTGATTCATTTTTATGTTTAAGAATTTGTAAATTTACATAGCCTCAGCGGTTGTGTGTGTGTTGCAAGCTGCATGCATATGTTGCTGGTAACAGTGACCGATAAAAGTGAAGACAACATTTGTTTATTGCATATAAGAAGAAACCCTTAGTTAAAAAGATATTATTAAAAAATAGATTTATACATAAACCTTTTTTAAGATGAATGACAGATTTGTTAGCTACTGTATCTCTTTGTCAACATACATTATGACAACCAAGAACCACTTTGACCAATTTTTCTCATGAATTCATGGCTAAAGTCATATCTGACAGAGTTTGTTCAAACCACTATCTAGAATGGTGGTTAGTTTTAAAGACAAAGAAACACAGAAATTGAATTCTCTGGAAATGTGGGAATATGAAGAATTTCCAGAAATAAGAAATATACACAAATAAGCCAACATTGTCAAAACAAAGTCTACAAAGGAACAGCTCGAATAAACGCATAGCTCTTTCCACATTATTTCTCAAAGTCGCAATTCCACCATTTCATATTAATAATTCCTGATATAAACAAGCACAAAAGCCTTGAAATAATTATCTTGAATTGGATGAAAACTTTTGTCCCTGAAAAGGCCATTAGAACATTTTCAAAGGTAAAAGCTAATTGTTGAACATTTTTGTAAAGAAAGCTCCATTGTTGAATGTTTTCCAGAGAAAAAGTTAATTTGAAAACTATTTACCACAACATTTTTTTATAGAAAGTTGTTCATTAGTAAATTTTCCATTAAAAATTATCCACAATGGAAATGTTCAAACCCAATTTTTCGTATAAAACTAACGTCATAAATTACTTTTCCTATAGACAAATTTTCACAAACGCACTTTTTCCATAGCAAAATTTCTACCAATGACTGAATTTTTCTATAGAAAAATGTTCACCACTGAACTTTTTCTATAGAAAAATGTTCACCAATGAAATTTTTCTTTAGAAAATTTTTCACCAATGAACTTTTTCTACAGAAAAATGTCCACCAATGAACTTTCTCTATAGAAAAAAATTCACCAATGCATTTTTTCTATAGAAAAATTTTCACCAAAGAACTTTTTCTATAGAAAAATGTTCAACAATTAACTTTTTCTATAGAAAAATGATCACCAATGAACCTTTTCTATAGAAAAATGTTCACCATTGAAATTTTTCGATAGAAAAATGTTCACCAATGAAAATTTTTTATAGAAAAATGTTCACCAATTAACTTTTTCTATAGAAAATGTCAACCACTGAACTTTTTCCATAGAAAAAGGTTCACCAATGAACTTTTTCTATAGAAAAACGTTCACCTCTGAACTTTTTCTATAGAAAAATTAACTTTTTATATAGAAAAATGTTCATCAATGAAATTTTTGTATAGAAAAATGATCACGAATGATCTTTTTCTATAGAAAAATGTTCATCAATGAAATTTTTGTATAGAAAAATGTTAACCAATGAATTTTTCTATAGAAAAATGTTCACCACTCAACTTTTTCCATAGAAAAATATTCACCACTGAACTTTTTCTATAGAAAAATTTTCACCACTCAACTTTTTCTAAAGAAAAATGTTCACCACTGAACTCTTTCTATAGACAAATGTTCACCACTGAACTTTTTCTTTAGAACTGATCATTTTCTTTGAAAAAATGTTCACCAACTAACTTTTTCTATAGGAAAGTGTTCACCAATCAACTTTTTCTATAGAAAATGTTCACCAAAGAACTTTTTCTATAGAAAAAAATTCACCAATGAACTTTTTCTATAGAAAAATATTCACCAATGAACTTTTTCTATAGAAAAATTTTCACCACTGAACTTTTTCTATACAAAAATGTTCACCACTGAACTTTTTCTATAGAAAAATGTTCACCACTGAACTTTTACTATAGAAAAATGTTCACAACTGAACTTTACTATAGAAAAATGTTCACCACTGAACTTTTTCTATAGAAAAATGCTCACCACTGAACTTTTTCTATAGAAAAATGCTCACCACTGAACTTTTTCTATGGAAAAATGTTCACCGCTGAACTTTTTCTATCGAAAAATGTTCACCACTGAACTTTTTCTATCGAAAAATGTTCACCACTGAACTTTTTCTATCGAAAAATGTTCACCACTGAACTTTTTCTATCGAAAAATGTTCACCACTGAACTTTTTCTATCGAAAAATGTTCAACACTGAACTTTTTCTATCGAAAAATATTCACCACTGAACTTTTTCTATAGAAAAATTTTCACCACTGAACTTTTGCTATATAAAAATGTTCACCACTGAATTTTTTCTATCGAAAAATGTTCACCACTGAACTTTTTCTATCGAAAAATGTTCACCACTGAACTTTTTCCATCGAAAAATGTTCACCACTGAACTTTTTCTATCGAAAAATGTTCACCACTGAACTTTTTCTATAGCAAAATGTTCACCACTGAACTTTTTCTATAGAAAAATTTTCACCACTAAATTTTTCTATAGAAAACTGTTCACCACTGAACTTTTTCTATAGAAAAATATTCACCACTGAAATTATTCTATAGAAAAATGTTCACCACTGAACCTTTTCTATAGAAAAATGTTCACCAGTGAACTTTTTCTATAGAAAAATGTTCACCAGTGAACTTTTTCTATAGAAAAATGTTCACTTATGAACTTTTTCTCTAGAAAAATGTTCACTTAAGAACTTTTTCTATAGAAAAATGTTCACCAAAGAACTTTTTCTATAGAAAAATGTTCACCAAAGAACTTTTTCTATAGAAAAATGTTCACCAATTAACTTTTTCTATAGAAAAATGTTCACCAATGAACCTTTTCTATAGAAAAATGTTCACCATTGAAATTTTTCGATAGACAAATGTTCACCCATGAAAAATTTTTATAGAAAAATGTTCACCAATTAACTTTTTCTATAGAAAATGTCAACCACTGAACTTTTTCTATAGAAAAAGCTTCACCTATGAACTTTTTCTATAGAAAAACGTAACCACTGAAGTTTTACTATAAAAAAATTAACTTTTTCTATAGAAAAATATTCATCAATGAACTTTTTCTATAGAAAAATATTCACCACTGAAATTTTTCTATAGATAAATGATCACGAATGAACTTTTTCTATAGAAAAATGTTCAACAATGAACTTTTTGTATAGAATAATGTTAACCAATGAACATTTTCTATAGAAAAATATTCACCACTGAAATTTGTCTATAGAAAAATGTTCACCACTGAAATTTTTTTTATAGAAAAATGTAAACCACTGAACTTTTTCTATAGAAAAATGTTCACCACTGAACTTTTTCTATAGAAAAATGTCCACCACTGAACTTTTTCTATAGATAAATATTCACCAATGAATTTTTCTATAGAAAAATTTTCACAAATGAACTTTTTCTATAGAAAAATGTTCACCACTGAACTTTTTCTATAGAAAAATGTTCACCACTGAACTTTTTCTATAGAAAAATGTTCACCACTGAACTTTTTCTATAGAAAAATGTTCACCACTGAACTTTTTCTATAGAAAAATGTTCACCACTGAACTTTTTCTATAGAAAAATGTTCACCACTGAACTTTTTCTATAGAAAAATGTTCACCACTGAACTTTTTCTATAGAAAATTTTTCACCACTGAACTTTTTCTATAGACAAATGTTTACCACTGAACTTTTTCTTTAGAAATATGTTCATCACTGATCTTTTTCTTTGGAAAAATGTTCACCAACTAACTTTTTCTATAGGAAGGTGTTCACCAATCAACTTTTTCTATAGAAAATGTTCACCAAAGAACTTTTTCTATAGAAAAATATTCACCATTGAACTTTTTCTATAGAAAAATATTCACCACTGAAGTTCTTCTATAGAAAAATGTTCACCACTGAATTTTTCTATAGAAAAATTCGCTACTGAACTTTTTCTATAGGAAAATGTTCTGAACTTTTTCTTTAGAAAAATGTCCACCTATGAACTTTTTCTATAGAAAAATGTTCACCACTGAACTTTTTCTATAAAAAAATGTTCACAACTGAACTTTTTCTATACAAAAATTTTCATCACTGAACTTTTTCTATAAAAAAATGCTCACCACAGATCTATTTCTATAGCAAAATGTTCACCACTGAACTTTTTCTATAGAAAAATGTTCACCAATGCACTTTTTCTATAGAAAAATGTTCACCAATGAACTTTTTCTATAGAAAAATGTTCACCAATGAACTTTTTCTATAGAAAAATGTTCACCAATGAACTTTTTCTATAGAAAAATGTTCACCAATGAACTTTTTCTATAGAAAAATGTTCACCAATGAACTTTTTCTATAGAAAAATGTTCACCAATGAACTTTTTCTATAGAAACCAATGAACTTTTTCTATAGAAAAATGTTCACCAATGAACTTTTTCTATAGAAAAATGTTCACCAATGGACTTTTTCTATAGAAAACTGTTCACCAGTGAACTTTTTCTATAGAAAACTGTTCACCAGTGAACTTTTTCTATAGAAAACTGTTCACCAATAAACTTTTTCTATAGAAAACTGTTCACCAGTGAACTTTTTCTATAGAAAAATGTTCACCAATGAACTATTTCTATAGCAAAATGTTCACCAATGAACTATTTCTATAGAAAAATGTTCACCAATGAACTTTTTCTATAGAAAAATGTTCACCAATGAACTTTTTCTATAGAAAAATGTTCACCAATGAACTTTTTCTATAGAAAAATGT
This sequence comes from Musca autumnalis, assembly GCF_047663935.1. NCBI lineage: Eukaryota > Metazoa > Arthropoda > Insecta > Diptera > Muscidae > Musca > Musca autumnalis. The sequence continues at coordinate 6,725,695 of NW_027411866.1, read as the reverse complement.
TCACCAATGAACTTTTTCTATAGAAAAATGTTCACCAATGAACTTTTTCTATAGAAAAATGTTCACCAACGAATTTTTTCTATAGAAAAATGTTCATTAATGAAAATTTTCTATAGAAAAATGTTCATTAATGAAAATTTTTAATAGAAAAATGTTCACCAATGAACTTTTTCTATACAAAAATGTTCACTGTTCACCACTGAACTTTTTCTATAGAAAAATGTTCACCACTGAACTTTTTCTATAGAAAAATGTTCACCACTGAACTTTTTCTATAGAAAAATGTTCACCTCTGAACTTTTTCTATAGAAAAATGTTCACCACTGAACTTTTTCTATAGAAAAATGTTCACCACTGAACTTTTTCTATAGAAAAATGTTGACCACTGAACTTTTTCTGTAGAAAAATTTTCACCACTGAACTTTTTCTATAGAAAAGTGTTCACCACTGAACTTTTTCTTTAGAAAAAAGTTCACCACTGAACTTTTTCTATAGAAAAATGTTTACCAATGATTTTTTTCTATAGCAAAAAGTTTACCAATGATTTTTTTCTATAGAAAAAAGTTCACCACTGAACTTTTTCTATAGAAAGCTGTTCACCACTGAACCTTTTCTATAGAAAAATGTTCACCACTGAACTTTTTCTATAGAAAAATGTTCACCACTGAACTTTTTCTATAGAAAAATGTTTACCACTGAACTTTTTCTATAGAAAAATGTTCACCACTGAACTTTTTCTATAGAAAAATATTCACCAATGAACTTTTTCTGTAGAAAAATATTCACCAATGTTCTATAGAAAAATGTTCACCAATGTTCTATAGAAAAATGTTCACCAAGGACATTATCTATAAAAAAAGGGTCACCACTGAATTTTTATATAGAAAATATTTACCAATGACTGTTTTTCTGTAGGAAAATATTAAGCACTGAATTTTTCTGTAGCAAATATTTCACCATTGATATATTTGCAGAACGTATTGCACGGGACAAGTTAGATCTTTCCTTATTTTTCGAATGTTACGCGAGGCTCTTCAGTATACGTGAAATTAAAAAATGTCCTATTATAGTCTTGGTCCGCTTTACTTATTTCTCTTTTCAAATTTCTTGCTTTTGAAACACATTTTTTTCTCCCTCTTTCTGTGTTCGGTGTGTATTTTTTTCGGTTCAACCTCTTTGCAATTCTTCACATGTGTCATTTAACTTTAGCTTGTGTGATGCTTTTTGACTATGCCCGTTTTCCTTTGACCTTTGTGCGTTTAAGAATACTGCTGTGCTGCTGTTAGCTGGTCGTTTGCTGGTGTTATTTGCCAGACTGCCTGCTGCTGTTCATCTAAATTCGTTATTGGATAGGTTAGTAATCTGGCACGTTTCTTTTGGCCACCAAAAATCAAATTGAGGTGGAATCAGGGGAGAGATTAAGATAGACACTGGGAGGTTTTTTTTTTTGTTAACTTCAATTTCAGCGTTAAGCTAGGCTGAGCCGATTAGTAATTAGGCATTTACTTTGGTGTTGAGAAGAATGCCTGTGGACGTTTGTAGATGATGTGAATGACAAAGAAAAATGTCAAACTAAATATTAGCTACTTATGAAGGGTGCTTTAAAATTATTTTGGCAGATTTTAAAATCTTGACATGATGTTTGGAAATCTTTTAATTTGTAACAAAGACCTGGGGGACATTTGAATCAACATAGTGGTACTGTGTGGAAAGGGGAAGATTACTCAATAATTCCCAGTTTATAATGTAAGTATTTCTCTGTTGCTGATTACTTGTTTAGAACTTTTTTAATCATCTAAACTTTTTATCCTGTCATCTCTACCTGTTCGCCAGTTAATAGCTGGCAACATCAATCACTCGGTTTGAAAAATAGAGTTGCTATACTCAATCACTTTCATTGAACCCTAGAGAGACAAAGAGACTTGTTACTTTAATTGACATAGTAACTTGTCTCCAGGGATTGCCTGACTTCGTACAGCTGCATTCAAAGACTAAACATTTTTTTAGAGATTGAACAGTAGCCATATCCATTAATGATTTTTTAATATTCCTTTCATCCCTTACAATTGACAAGTTTTTTTAAATTTCAAACACGATTTAAGAAAAACAAAAAAAAAAATAATATTTCTTCTTTCCTTGGAAATGCTTTGTCTTTCCACACCAGGAAACATCATCATTGCCATTTGGAGGTAAACTGAGTAAAGCAGCAAATTTTTGTATGTACATATGTATGTAAGTACACGTGTATGTGTGTGCTAAAGCTGACAAGTAAAATAGCTGGTATTCTGTATTGGAGTCCTGTGGTGAGCCAAGAGACAACATTAAGCTATATCCAGTTTCTCAGCAGGAATAGGTGTGGGTGGGGGAAGTAAAGCCCAATCATAAGATTTAATTAAAGTTGTATGTTTTTGTTCTTCTTGTTGTTGTTCTTCTACTTCTTCTTCTTCTGCTTGTTATTATCACAGGTAGGGGTTCTTTGGAAACAAAACAGACCCATAACAATGAGTTTCGAATAATTGCTGTTGTTTTCTTTGCATTCGATTGGCAAATGATATTGTCATATTTACACGTGCTCTGATTGGCAAATGATTTAATTTGTCAGGTGTCATATCGGACAAAAGCTTTAAAAAGCAATTGAAAAAGTGTCAGAATATTCCCAGGTATAGTTTTATAAGTGCATTTTAATGGAATACGATGTTTAAAGAACGATTTAAATATTCTTATATGCTACTAAACGCCCACGTTGACGGGGGCTGAAAATAAGATTTTTGTATGTACCTATCTACATACATACATAGGTGGCGCTCTACATTTGTCCTATAAGCTGAACTAAGACAAGATGTCCATTCCTTTCCATTTGTTGCTTTATTTCATCAACTTGTTTACTCCATCCACGTGTTGACTTTCCAGTCAAGTGTTGCGGGTTCCTCAACGCTCATTCTTATGATATGGCCTAGCCAACGCAATCGTTACACTGCTAGTGATCACCAATACATAGCATTTTGTTTGGAAACAGACACAATCACACAAGAAAAACGATCCCCACAACCACTTGAAGATATAACGCTAATAAACTTAACTCGTCTATGCTGCTTACGCAACTGGACAGATTAACGGGAGAATACTCATTCACAGCTGATGCCATGCAAACAGCAAACCATGTGATGTCGACGATCACAACCTGTTGCCACAAAGCGATTCCAAAAGCAAAGGTCGGAGGAAAGCGCAAAGAAGTATGTTGGTGGGATTACGTCCATAGATGAGTCTAGAAGAAACTGCATCAAAACTCGGAGAAAGTATATAGCCAAAAAAAGATGTGAAGCCGAAGCTGAACACAAAGCATACAAAGATGTAAAAAAGTATTTGCAAAAGTGCATCGATGAAAGCAAGAGGAATAAATGGGAATAACTGCGTAGGAAAATTAACAATAATCCATGGGGTCTCAGATACAAGATCGTCATGCAAAATCTTGGAGGAAGAAGCTCAGTTGACACTATGCAAAACAATGTAACTGTATTATTCCCCAAACATGATGACCGATGTGAGGAAATGGAAACAGAACCTCCAGCAAATATACCACTCTTCCCCGCTGAAGAATTAAAAGCCGCCGCTTACAAACTTAAAAACAAAAAGGTTCATGGATAAGATGGAATACCAGCAGAAGTCATTGAGGAAATAGCGCTTTCACGACCACACGTACTCTTAAGAATGTACAACAAGTGCATAAGCGAGGGTATCTTTCCAGATATATGGAAAACGCAGAAGCTGGTTTTGATTAACAAGGGTAAGCATGACCAAACATCGCCGTCATCATACAAGCCACTTTGCATGCTCAACACTGACGTTAAAATGTTCGAGAGGCTACTGAAACCTAGACCACACGAAGCAATTAGCGCCGCAGGAGGACTCTCGAAAAGACAGTACAGTTTTCGATCAGGAAAATTAAAGCATTGAACAATGCTCTGAATAGCTTGCTTTTAATAGCTTGCGTTGCTTTTAATAGCTTGCGGTGGGTCGATGTTCTTGACGCTTTGGATAAAATCTTCAGCATTCCAATGTATTTAAAAATTATAATAGGCGACTACCTCAGAAACCATACAGTGACATACGACACAAACCAGGGCTCTAAAAGGATGAAAATTACCTCAGGAGCGGCACATGGATCGATACTAGGACCAGATCTATGGAACGCTACATGTGATGAAATCTTAACAATAGAGATACCAGAAAACTCCTTCTTAGTGGGTTATGCCGATGATATTGCAGCAGTAATTAAAGCAAGCAGTACCGATGAAGTGCAACGGAAACTGCAACAGACTATGATCCGCGTAAAGAGTTGGTTGGACTCTCACGGCCTAGAACTGGCGATGTAAAAAACCTAAATTATACTTATCACGAGGAAACATATGCCCACAGAAATCGATATGCATATTAGTGACTTAACAATTCCCACCAAGCCTTTCCTCAAATACTTAGAAATAAGGCTGGAGTCTAAGCTAAGCTACGCCAAACAGATTGAGTATTCAACAACAAAGGCGGCGAAAATAACAGCTCAAATGAGTAGGTTGATGGCAAACACGGGTGGCCCCTACCGAGCAGAAGGAAGTCACGCATGGAGGTGACTAACAGCATACTCCTTCATGGGTGTGAAATCTGGGCACCGACGCTGGAAACGCAGTCACGAGCGAAAAAATTATTAGGCGTACAAAGAACTGCTGCACTTCGAGTGACATCGGCATACAGAACCGTATCAGCAGAAGTCATCCTGGTAATAGCTGGAACGATCCCTATCGATCTGCAGGCTATGATGCAACGAAATGCTTTTACCGCAAGATTGCAAAATGTGCCTCATCGAAATAATGGTTTTAGACCCCAAGTATATTTGGACGAAATGTGTTTCACACATTTTGGAGTTGATTTAGCCATGTCCGTCCGTCTGTCTGTCTGGCTGGAGCGCACGATAACTCTCGAACGGATCAACGCATTCGGTCCAAAATTTGGCTTTCGTAATATTTTGCCCAAACTTAGTTTAAGTTCGAAGATGGGTTATATCGGTCCACTCCTTCCGGTACCTCCCCCACAAAAGTTAGGAAATGTTCGGAAAATTTGTGCGCACGATAACTCTTGAAGGAATTAACCGATATGGTCCATACTTGGCACTTCGTGAAATTTCTACCACACTAAGAAGATGTTTCAATATGGACTCAATCGGTCCACTCCTTCGGGTACCTCCCACACAACATTTCGGAAAAGTTCAGTTTAGGACCTGATCTCGAATCGCTTTGATTTTTGTTGTAGCAACTTGTATTCAGTGCCCCCCATACGACGGCATAAGTTTCATCAGGGGCAAGTCCTTGCTGCGAAAATAGCCTGAAAGTTACAAAAAAACCCTATGACGCCGAAAAATAACTCTCGAACGAATCTGCCGATTCGGTCCAAAATGTGGCCTTCGTAATATTTTGTGTAAACTTAGTTCAAGTTTGAAGATAAGCCATATCGGTCCACTCCTTCAGGTAATCCCCCATAAAAGTTCAAATATGTTCGGAAAATTTGTGCGCACGATAGCTCGCGATGAAAGTGACCGATTTGGTCCATACTTTACACATCCTAATATATCTACCAGATATAGATCTGGTACGAATATGGACTATATTTGTCCACTCCTTCTAGTACCTCCCACACAAAATTTTGGATAAATTTACTTTAAGACCTCCATTCGCTACCTCAATTACGACATTAAAAATGTTTCAGGGGCAGTTCATACTTCTTGAGAAAACAGCCCGAAAATTGTAAAAACCCCTATGGGACCATATGTAGTGGATGGAGAGCTCGAACCGAATACTGCGTTCGTCCACACTTTGGATATTGTAATATTTCTTCGAATGTTAGATGAAATTCGAAGATGGTGCGTATAGGTCCAATCCTTCCGGTTACTCCACCACAAAAGTTCGAAAATATTCGCGCGATTTCTCATAGACGTAGCAAACGATTTGGCCAAACGTTGGATCTCTTAATATTGTCGAAACTTAGTTTATGTACAAATGTGGGACCTATCTGTCCAATCCTTGTGGTACCACCCACACAAATGTTCAAAATTTTTGTGTGGTTAAGGGTCTGTTCGAGGAACCTTTGGACTTTTTTACCGAAGGTTTTCCTGGTGGTCCTGTTTACAACGATATTATGTTTTTCGTAGGCTAGTGTGATAAAAAAGCTATTTTATTTTTGTAGATGGAACACAAGACGATCAGGTCCCAATCGTCGACTCCTTGTTCTTCCTGTCAGATGGTGCTAACTAGATGATGTATACACCTTATCAGTGTGTTGCCTCGGATTTCAACAGCTCGGCTGGTAATTTTACTAGAGTTGTATAGTTCATGAACGAACTAGTTCAATTGAACGATTCATTGAAAAGATTGTTTAAACTAGATCAGCCAATATAGTTCATTATAGTTCAATAGTTCACTGAACTATAATCAGAGTCGGTGACCGTACGATCAACGATTGTACGATTGAATGTGCCCTGTTTTGGATAGAAAAAATGAAAAAAAAAAATAAATAAAAGAAAAACACACACATGAAGCTTTTTCGCAATGACAATTTCTACACACACACAACATTTTTTGTCAACCACATACATGATTGACGTTTTTTCTTAAATTTATACTAACTTAATCTTCAACGAACGATTAAGAGTCGGTGAACGATTCTGATCCGAATGATTGAACTGGATAGTGAACTATATTTATAACATATTTTTGAATTGGATCTACCGCCAGTATTGGATGCCAACAGTTTGTAAAAATGCTCTTTATATATCCTGTGCATGCTATCTCTATCTGCTATCAGATTACCTTACTCGTATCTAGAGGAGGATGTACCAGTCAAGCAAAATCATGAAAACCTGAAAAAACCCCTAAAAATGTGAACTTTGACCGCAATTCATTTAAAATGCGCTCCGGCAATTTTTTCTTGCTGATGAATTTTTATTCATCTAGAAACATTGCAGTTTCAGTATCCGCAAAAACTTCCCAGGTGTAAGCGGTTTTTATTTAAAGTTAGTTACGGCGCACCGTACATGACCCTGTTTTATAAGAAGGCGATAGAGTCAGTGCATTTTCTCAATTTAAACTTCTATAGGTCACATTTTCATATTACTTACTTACTTACTTAGTTGGCCCATTACAGAACATTTGTTCCATAGACCGAACTAAGAAAAGATCTCCATTCCTCTCTGTTTTTCGCTTGACTTTTTGGAATACCGCGCCTTTCCATTTCTTCATCCACTTGTTTGCTCCATCGAAGCTTAGGCCTGCCGATTCTGCGTGCAACGCCATGTGGCATGTATTCATACGCCTTTTTAGCGGGTTCATCATCGCTCATTCTCATGATATGGCCTAGCCAACGCAATCGTTGCATCTCGATACGTTTAACTATATTCATGTCTTTGTATAGCTTATATAGCTCGTGGTTCATACGACGTCGATATTCACCGTCAACGCAAATCGGCCCGTAGATCTTTCGAAGAATTTTCCTCTCAAACACACCAAGCACTGCTATATCTGCTTGCGCAAGTACCCATGCTTCGGAGCCATACATTAGCACGGGTAGTATCAGCGTTTTGTATAGTGTTATTTTTGTTTGACGAGATGTGGCTTTGTTTTTAAATTGCTTACTTAGACCATAGTAGCATCTGTTGGCCAATACAATTCTTCTTCTTATTTCACAACTGATGTTGTTTGTTGTGTTTATGGCAGTGCCGAGGTAGACGAAGTCTTTAACTACCTCAAAATTGTAGGTACCAACTTCCACAGTTGGTCCGAGCTCTATGGACGCTTTGCGCGTCGACACCATCAGTGTGGTCTTTTCGCCGTTTACCGCCAGACCCACTTTCGCAGATTCTGCTTCGACCTTCCTAAAGGTATCAGTTACTTCCTTTACTGATCGTCCCATGATGTCTATGTCATCAGCATAGGCAAGTAACATGTGGCTATTGGTGTAAATTGTGCCCATTTCTTTTGACATTTGCATCTCGTATTACCATTTCCAGCAAAATGTTGAATAGGTCACACAAAAGGCTGTCTCCTTGTCTGAAACCTCTTTTGGTACAAAATTCTTCGGAGAGGTTCTTTCCAATTTTAACTGAGGACCTAGTATTAGTTAAAGTCATCTTACAAAGCCGGATGAGCTTTGCGGGGATACCAAATTCAGACATTGCGTGGAATACCTTTGATCGGAGGGGACTGTCGAATGCTGCTTTATAATCGACAAAAAGGTGAAATATGTCGATCTGCATCTCTTGGGTCTTCTCTAGGATTTGCCGCAAGGTAAATATCTGGTCAATGGTGGACTTGCCAGGTCTAAAGCCACATTGGTATGGTCCAATTATTTCGTTGACCATTGGCTTTAGTCGTTCGCACAATATCCCTGACACTATCTTATAGGCAATAGGGAGAAGACTTATGCCCCTATAGTTTGAGCATACAGTCTTATCTCCTTTCTTGTGGACGGGACATAGGATTCTCAGGTTCCAATCGTCGGGTACGCGTTCATCCTGACAGATGGTGCTAACTAGCTGATGCATACACCTTATCAGCGTGTCGCCTTCGGTTTTAAACAGCTCGGCTGGTAAGCCATCGGCTCCTGCTGCTTTATTATTCTTCAGCCGGTTGATTGCTGTTTTTACCTCATCTTGGCCGGGCGGTATACATTCTATACCATCTTCTGGGATTGGATTTGTGGTATCATCGTCTTCGCTACTATTGGATACCAGCAGATTGGAGAAATGTTCCTTCCATATCCTGAGCACGCTATCTGTATCTGTTACCAGATTACCTTGCTGGTCTCTACAGGAGGATGTGCCTGTACCAAAGCCATATGTTTCTTCTAAGCGTCATATGTTTCTTCTAAGCGCTCGTAAAATATATCTTTGGTCTGTTCGTCCTTTTCTTCAGTGGGAGCATGAGCGCAAATAAAGCTGATGTTGAAGAATTTAGCTTTTATTCGAATTGCAGCAAGTCTTTCATTCACTATGGTGAAGCTGGATACCAGATGCTTTAGTCTCCGACTAACTACGAATCCGCAACCAAACTCATGCTTTACGTCATGGCAGCTATAATACAGTGCGTCACCTTTAGGTGTTGTTGTGACGCCTTTCCCAATCCATCGTATTTCCTGTATGGCAGTAATATCGGCCTTGTACTTTTCAAGTACGTCTGCCAATGCGAAGACTGCACCTTCTCTATAAAGAGTGCGAACATTCCAGGTGCAGATTCGCAGATCATGGTCCTTAAAACGTTTGCGGGGTTCGTCAACTTTAGAATGGTTTGTTTTTCTTTTCTTTCGTTTTTTCATAGTAGGATGTTTTTTCTAGGGGAGGGTTACTAACCCGACGCCCAAACCCAAGTTTTTAACGTTCTTATGGGTGAACGCGCGGTACATGTTAGCTCACTACATTTAACGAAAATGATAAAACCCACGAAATTATCATAAAGGTCAATCTTGTGATGAATTTTGACTGCTACAACATTGCTTTATTCCCATTTCAATAGTACTTGCGATTCCCAACCAAAATTGCGAAAACTTAAAAAACTCTAAAAATGCAAACTTTGACCGCGATTTATTTATATATTGATTTTTCGCATCTACGAACATTGTAGTTTCAAAATCCGCAAAAAATTCGCAGGTGTAAGTAGCTTTCATTTAAAATCAGTTAATATGCACCGTGCAGTATCAGTACCAAAGCCATCAGTTTGATGTTTCACTCTTTGGTAAATTTTTGGGACTTCATTCTGGCTCCTGTACATCTCTCACTCTTTTTCCTGCGGAAAAGACGTTTCTCCTCTCTCCTTTGGTCCCGATACCACTCCAGTGTGATACGCGTTGCTACAACTTGTAGAGTAGTCCTATATGCCGCATTTTTTTCGACAGGACACTCTTGGTCACACCATGGGTTCCTTGGTGGAGGTCTCTGGTATCCAAGTATGGATTTTGCGGCTGTTTACATGGAGTGGGCAATATTTTGCTGAGGCTTTCTGTTGTGATTGCAACTTACCGATGTCTAACTTCCGTGTTGTGTCTGTTCGTACTATATATGCTACGTTAATCGGTACCTTTGCTACCACAAGGTGTTGGTCCGAGTCTATGTTTGCTCCTCGGAACAATCGTACGTCCAACACCTTCGATGAATGCCTTTCATCAATCACAAAGTAATCAATTTGATTTCTTATTATACCCTACACCACTATGTGGTAAGGGGTATTATGTGTTAGTGCATTTGTATGTAACATACAAAAGGAAGCGAGATAGACCCATAGTTCCTTCTAGGGATATACATAGAATCACTTTCTGAGTCGATTTATGCATGTCCGTCCGTCCGTCCGTCCGTCCGTCCGTTCGCAACATACAGGTCGCATTTGTTGACCGATTTCGCTGAAAATTGGGGAATACCATTTTTTTAGCCGTCGGAAGATCAAGTTCGAAGATGGGATATATCGGTCCACGTTTTGGTATAGCCCCCATATAACGGTACCCCCCGATTTACGGTATTTTGACGTTTTCAGCTACATTTTCAGACCGATTTGGCTATAATTTGACATTTAGGGTTCTTAAGTGTCAAAAAACATATATAACAAAACTTGTGGACATAGGTCCACGTTTTGGTATAGCCCCCATATAACGGTACCCCCCGATTTGCGGTATTTTGACGTTTTTTGCTACATTTTCAGACCGATTTAGCAATAACTTGACATTTAGGGTTCTTAAGTATCAATAAACTTATATAACAAAAGTTGTGGACATAGGTCCACGTTTTGGTATAGCCCCCATATAACGGTACACCCCAATTTACGGTATTTTGACGTTTTTAGCTACATTTTCAGACCGATGTAGCTATAATTTAATATTTAGGGTTCTTAAGTTTCAATAAACTTATATAACAAACGTTGTGGACATAGGTCCCCGTTTTGGTATAGCCCCCATATAACGGTGCCCCCCGATTTACGGTGTTTTGATGTTTTTAGCTACATTTTCAGACCGATATAGCTATAATTTGACATTTAGGGTTCTTAAGTGTCAATAAACTTATATAACAAAAGTTGTGGACATAGGTCCACGTTTTGCTATAGCCCCCATATAACGGTACCCTCCGATTTGCGGTATTTTGACGTTTTTAGCTACATTTTCAGACCGATGTAGCTATAATTTGACATTTAGGGTTCTTAAATGTAAATAAACTTATATAACAAAAGTTGTGGACATAGGTCCACGTTTCGGTATAGCCCCCATATAACGGTACCCCCCGATTTACGGTATTTTGACAGTTTTAGCTACATTTTCAGACCGATTTAGCTATATTTTGACACTTAAATTTATTAGGTCTATAAATAAATGTACCAAATTATATCGATATCGGTTCAGATTTGGATATAGCTCCCATATATTTTTCCGCCGATTTGGCGTATTTGCTGCACCAAACACGCTATATACGTCCGATTTTGATGAAATTTTGAATGTGTAACTGAATTCGGTCTCAAAATAAATGTCCCAAACTACATCGAAATCGGTTCATATTTGGATATAGCTCCCAAATATATTTTCGGCCGATTTGACGTATTTGCTGAAAACACGCTATTTACGTGCAATTTTGATGAAATTTGGAATGTGTGACTGAATTTAGTCTAGAAATAAGTGTAACAACTTATATCGAAATCGGTTCAGATTTGGATATAGCTCCTATGTATATTTTCGCCTGCTCTGTCTAATTTTGATGAAATTTGGGATGTGTATATATATGTATATAAATCAGTTCAAATTGATACATATCTCCTATATTTTACATATTCACAGTGGTGTAGGGTATCATATAGTCGGCCCCGCCCGACTATGATCCTTTCCTTACTGGTTTTTTGGTCTATTGACAGCCAGGCGAACTTATGAATGCCAGGCGACCTCTTTGGCTCTGCGAAGTCTATTAGCCAAATGTCAGATGTTTTTTGTGTGGACAGTGAATTTCCCTACTGTTGGGCCAAATGTATTGTCTTTTCCAATTTTGACATTTAAATCGCCTAGAATAATTATAATGACATGGGCAGGGCAACGGTTATATGTTTCTTCTAAATGATCATAAAATATATCTTAGATCTGTTCGTGAATAATTTTGCTTTTTTGCCATGGTTAAGCGGGTCAGGATTGTTGCCTGGTTTCTTTTATCCCCTACATCACCCGTATATGCTTGGACAAATCGAATATAATTTGTCGTATAATTAATATTCTTGGGTTTCAATGGTCTTAAGCTACTCATAGGCAGCCATAGCCTTTGAGGATGCTTTTCGCCAATTTTACGTATATTTTATCTCTCAACTCTTTATCTCTTATCCCTAACAAAATTGACGTGAAACATATTGAAAAAAAGAACAAACACTAACGCTTTTGATATTTCTTACTTAAATTTCACTTGTATTTATTTATTTTTTTTCCAACTTGTTATGGCAACAAATTGAATACAATAACTGCAGTGACATGACATGTACATGTGTTGGTAAAATACATATAAAACACACACACAAACAAATATACAATTTTGCTTTTTGTAGCTGTTTGCAACTTGTCCAACAAACAAATCTACAAATCGTTAATGGTATTAAAATTCACACACACTCAAAAAATACATGCGAAAAAAAAAACAAACTACAACATTGTTGAACCATGAACGTACATACGCATGGAGTGTATGCGTCCCAGCCAGCAATTGGGAGTGAGTGAGTCACTTCCTCTATCAGAAGTAATCGCTTTCTGAACTTCTATTCTAGAAAATAGCGATCCTTTATCATTTTACAATAACAATTGCATTGCTGTCCCTTTTTGAACTTTTTGAATAACTATCTAGTGTCAGAAAAGGAGATCGAAATTCTATTATTGCTTTTTTACACTAACAATGCTACTACTTACGACTATCGCATGGGCAGACACTTTCTCTGGTCAATGCAGACACTTCGATTGTTTACGTTCATTTGAGGCGTGTACAACCTTAAACTAATATAAGACTTTAGTCTATCTGGTGTTTAGAAGGTGTGTGGTGCAGTGGTAAGCATGTTCGCTTTGCATTCTTAAGGTCATGGGTTTGATTCCCAGGCAGGCAACATAACATTTTTAAAAGTACAAAAATTAATGAAGATGACAATTTCATCTAAGGATAGTTCTTTAAAAACGTATGTAATTTGGAACATTAATTAGAATAGTAAAAAAAAAATAAAAATTAAAAGAATAACAACAGATAAAATGAAAAACGAAAAAAATGTTTTTTTTTCGTCACAACCAATTTTATCGCTAAAAGTACTTCTAGGAAGTCTCGAAAGCGGCATTCACAAGTAGTGTCGTGGACGTGGTTCATTTCTTCCCGAACGGTGTGCCTACTTCAATTAGAATGCGAGATCGCGGATGTGTATTTCTATCGCCTGGGAGTGACTGCTTCGGGTAATGGGCGATAATAAATGCTTGCTGGGATATATCATCAATGCTGGTTTTTTTTTTTTTGTTCTTTTGTGGAAGCAAGTCACAAAACACGAACATGATTCCATACACAGAGAAAAACATGTAAGCAAGAGTGTGTGTGTGGTGTATATGCGTACTTGGAATATAAACGTATTGGAATATAAACGTTTTGTATAACGATAAAAACATTATGTATGAGGCAATGAGAAACTAAAACAAAATACCATATCATTCCAAAACTGTTGAATATTCCAAATGTCCACGTAAATTGATACCAATATCATTTTCCGTGTAAATTACCAGCCACATGAGTGATATTGCTGGATTTACATTGAATTGATGTACACGTGTAAGTTACACGATTCTCATGAACTAAGTACCATGTAAAACGATTATGTATACAAAACCCTAAAGTTAATTACCGGATATGTTACACACTTAATTTTTTGCTTGACTTTCTCCGGTATTAATTAGACACATTGCGTATGAGTAATTGAGAACACTAATAATAATATGGTTCGAATAATCCATTGCGATGTGTTTCATATTTTTGACGCACCATCGCTAAATGTTTCATATTTGAATCCATTAAATATTTTTATTTCCTAAAACTAAGTTAATGACCAGAACATCATCGCACAAATCTGATCAAAAATCTCGTAGCAAACCCTTGGAACAAAAAACTGCCCTAGCAGCGCTATGTATACTAACAGGACACGTACCTGATTTCGATGACATCATTAGTTCCCTGAAGATAATTAGAGGCTCCAATCGAAATATTGAAAATAAAGAAAACTTCAAAACAAAGAGCATAAAGAGTTTTATTAAAAAAGCCTGTAGCCGATCAATACTATAGCAGAAGAAATTTTCCCAAAACTTTCATTGTTAATGTCTTCCATATGAACAGAAGAACATACGTATTCTCTATACGTAGAGGTGCTCGGGCCTTCGCTTTAAATCACATAAAAAATGTATTTCCTAGGAGACCTCCGAACTTATGAAAAGTATGGGGCACCAGGCCTCCTTCATTAGTAGACAGCGGAATCCTATACAAATGCATATATGGTTAGGATGGTAGTAGAGAAAATCTGACTAGACAGAATCAGCTCGTCTCTCGAAAGAGAAAAATAACAAAATTAAAACATATAATCATCATCGCCTTAACAGGTAAACATAAATAAAGCAAGCCGAGCCTGGCTTAACAAAACGTTCCAACATAAAAAATTGCAACCAAATGGTTGTTATTGCGTTCTAAAAATAAACACATCCCAAAAACTAGTACAGTTAAATGTGACTACATGTGGGAGACAATTGCAGCTGTGTGGAAATAAAGTCCGCCCTGCAAAAAACTCGTAAATAAATAAGATTGTTAGAGTTGGCAATGCCATCTGCCTTAAAAAATCCGGTGTTTTGAATTCCTAATTGCAAATTTGCAATAAATTCAGTTTATATAGAAGGAAAAATTTAGGGTAGAGACATAATCAGATTGCCGCACAAAATACACCTGATGAGCGCTTCTCGCCAAAGTGCGAAACATGTAGTGTAGTGGTTTGTGATGACCATTTCTCTGACATTCTTTTTCAGAAAGAGAAAAATAACAGAAACTCGTTTTATCACAAAATAAAACGAATTATGCCCAGATATTTTTGAATATTTTGCATTATTTGCATATGGTTCATATTTTGACATATTTTTACATATTTGCATAAAATGAGCATATGCAAAACCACATGCAAAAATATATACAAGGATTTGTGGTCTAAAAATCCCACCAAAATGGCTGAAATGTGGTATTAATTCTTCGTTAGGGGTATGAAACTTTACACCCGAAATTTGTCCGCAAGGGTCCACGTTTTTATGTAGCCCCCATAGAACGGTACCTCCCGATTTCCCATATTTTGATGGTTGTGGCCTCAACATCAGACTGAAATGGCAGATGTCTTGTACTAAGTCTTCGTTGGGAGTATAAAACTTTCCCCCTGAAAATTGTCAGTATAGGACCACGTCTTCATATAGCTCCATAGAACGGTACCTCCCAATTTCCGATATTTTGAAGGTTGTGGCCTCAACATCACACTTAACTGGCTGACATTTTGTATAAAGTCTTCGTTGGGAGTATACAACTTTCCACCTGAAATTTGTCAGTATAAGTCCACGCCTTCATATAGCCCCCATAGAACGGTACCTCCCTATTTTCGGTATTTTGAAAGTTGTAGCCTCAATATCCCACCGAAATGACTGAAATTTGGTATTTAGTCTTCGTGGGGGGTATATAACCTTCCACCTGAAATTTACCGGTATAGGTTCACGTCTTCATATAGCCCCCATAGAACGGTACCTCCGGATTTCTGGTATTTATAAGGTTGTGGCCTCAATACCCTCCGAAATGGGTGAAATTTGGTACGATGTCTTCCTTGAGGGTATAGAACTATCCACCTGAAATTTGTCTGTATAGGTCCACGTCTTCATATAGCCCCCATAGTACAGTACCTCCTGATTTCCGGTATTTTAAAGGTTCTGGCCTCAATATCCCGCCAAAAATGGCTGAAATGTGGTATTAAGTTTTCCTTGGGGGTAAACAACTTTCCACCTAAATTTTGTCGGTTTAGGTTCAGGCCTTCAAATAGCACCCATAGAACGATACCTCCCGACTTTCGGTATTTTGAAAGTTGAGACTGTGGTTATACATTTCTCTATTTTGTTGACATGTCTGAAAAGAATTTTAAACAGAAAAATTTTACATACAAACATTTTTGTACCTATTATTAAAATATTTGTTGCATAAGACAATATGTAAAACGCATACATTTTGCATATGCAAAAAATTATGCATTTTGCATAATTTTGCATATGTCATATGTTTCAATTGCAATTTAATCAGAAGCCAAAAATATGCCCATGATCTTCTGAAGCACCCTTTCCTTTGGAAAGGATCTTTAGAAGCCAGCCCCCTTTCCCTTGGAAAGGATCTTTAGAAGCCCCCTTTCCTTTAAAAAGATCTTTAGAAGTCCCCTTTCCTTTGGAAAGGATCTTTTGAAGCACCCTTTCCTTTGGAAAGGATCTTTAGAAGCAGCCTTTCGTTTGGAAAGGATTTTTAGAAGCACCCTTTCGTTTGGAAAGGATTTTTAGAAGCACCCTTTCCTTTGGAAAGGATCTTTGGAAGCACCCTTTCCTTTGGAAAAGATCTTGAAAGCACCCTTTCCTTTGAAAACGGTTTTTGAAGCAACCTTTCCTTTGGAAAGGATCTTTTGAATCACCCTTTCTTATCGAAAGGATCTTAGGAGCACCCCTTCCTTTGGAAATGGTCTTTGGAAAAACCCCTTCCTTTGGAAATGGTCTTTGGGAAGGAACTGCTAAAACACTCTTTCTTTTGGAAAGGGTCTTTAGAAGCACCCTTTTCTTTGGAAAGGATCTTCTGAAACACCCTTTCTTTTGGAAAGTGTCTTTAAAAGCACCATTGCCTTTGGAAATGGTCTTTGGAAGCACCCTTTCCTTTGGAAATGGTCTTTGGAAGCACCCCTTCTTTTGGAAAGGGTCTTTAGAAGCACCCTTTCTTTGGAAAGTGTCTCTAGAAGCACCCTTTCTTTGGAAAGGATCTTCTGAAACACCCTTACTTTTGGAAAGGGTCTTTAAAAGCACCCTTGCCTTTGGAAATGGTCTTTAAAAGCACCCTTGCCTTTGGAAATGGTCTTTAAAAGCACCCTTGCCTTTCGAAAGAATCTTTAGAAGCACCCTTTCCTTTGGAAAGGATCTTTAGAAGCACCCTTCCCTTCGGAAAGGATCTTTAGAAGCACCCTTTCCTTTGGAAAGAGTCTTTAGAAGCACCCTTTCCTTTGTAAAGGATATTTAGAAGCACCCTTCCCTTCGGAAAGGATCTTTAGAAGCACCCTTGCCTTTGGAAATGGTCTTTAAAAGCACCCTTGCCTTTGGAAATGGTCTTTAAAAGCACCCTTGCCTTTGGAAAGAATCTTTAGAAGCACCCTTTCCTTTGGAAAGGATCTTTAGAAGCACCCTTCCATTCGGAAAGGATCTTTAGAAGCACCCTTTCCTTTGGAAAGAGTCTTTAGAAGCACCCTTTCCTTTGTAAAGGATATTTAGAAGCATCCTTTCCTTTGAAAAGGGTCTTTAGATGCACCCTTTTTGGAAAGGGTCTTAAGAAAAATATTTCCTCTGGAAAGGTTTTTTTTAGAATCGCCCTTTCCTTTGGATAGGTTTTTTTTTAGACTCGCCCTTTGCTTTGGAAAAGTTTTTTTAGAATCGCCGTTTCATTTGGAAAGGATCTTTAGAAGCACCCTTTCCTTTGGAAAGGATCTTTAGAAGCACCCTTTCCTTTGGATAGGATCTTTAGAAGCACCCTTTCATTTGGAAAGGATCTTTAGAAGCACCCTTTCCTTTGGAAAGGATCTTTAGATGCACTCTTTCCTTTGGAAAGGATCTTTAGAAGCACCCTTTCCTTTGGAAAGGGTCTTTAAGAACACCTTCGCCTTTGAAAAGGGTCTCTAGAAGCACCCTTTCCTTGGGAAAGGATCTCTAGAAGCACCCTTTCCTTGGGAAAGGATCTCTAGAAGCACCGTTTCCTTTGGAAAGGATCTCTAGAAGCACCGTTTCCTTTGGAAAGGATCTCTAGAAGCACCGTTTCCTTTGGAAAGGATCTCTAGAAGCACCCTTTCCTTTGGAAAGGATCTATAAAAGCATCCTTTTCTTTGGAAAGGATCTCTAGAAGCACCCTTTCCTTTGGAAAGGATCTCTAAAAGCACCCTTTCCTTTGGAATGAATCTCTGGAAGCACCCTTTCCTTTGGAAAGGATCTTTAGAAGCACCCTTTCCTTTGGATAGGATCTTTAGAAGCACCCTTTACTTTGGAAGGGGGCCTTAAGAAGCAAAAGATCTTTAGAAGTCCCCTTTCCTTTGGAAAGGATCTTTAGAAGCACCATTTCCTTTGGATAGGATCTTTAGAAGCACCCTTTTCTTTGTAAAGGATCTTTAGAAGCACCCTTTTCTTTGGAAAGGATCTTTAGAAGCACCCTTCCCTTCGGAAAGGATCTTTAGAAGCACCCTTTCCTTTGGAAAGAGTCTTTAGAAGCACCCTTTCCTTTGGAAAGGATATTTAGAAGCATCCTTTCCTTCGGAAAGGCTCTTTAGAAGCACCCTTTCCTTTGGAAAGAGTCTTTAGAAGCACCGTTTCCTATGGAAAGGGTCTTAAGAAGCACCCTTTCCTTTGGAAAGGATCTTGAGAAGCACCCTTTCCTTTGGATAGGATCTTTAGAAGCACCCTTTTCTTTGGAAAGGATCTTTAAAAGCAAAAGATCTTTAGAAGTCCCATTTCCTTTGGAAAGGATCTTTAGAAGCACCCTTTCCTTTGGAAAGAGTCTTTAGAAGCACCCTTTCCTTTGGAAAGGATCTTTAGAAGCACCCTTTCCTTTGGATAGGATCTTTAGAAGCACCCTTTTCTTTGGAAAGGATCTTTAGAAGCAAAAGATCTTTAGAAGTCCCTTTTCCTTTGGAAAGGATCTTTAGAAGCACCCTTTCCTTTGGATAGGATCTTTAGAAGCACCCTTTCCTTTGGAATGGATCTCTAGAAGCACCCTTTCCTTTGGAAAGGATCTCTAGAAGCGCCCTTTCCTTTGGAAAGGATCTTTAGAAGCACCCTTGCCTTCGGAAAGGATCTTTAGAAGCACCCTTTCCTTTGGAAAGAGTCTTTAGAAGCACCCTTTCCTTTGGAAAGGGTCTTAAGAAGCACCCTTTCCTTTGGAAAGGATCTTTAGAAGCTCCGTATCTTTTGTGAAGGATTTTTGAAGCACCCTTTCCTTTGGAACGGATCATTTGAAGAATACTTTCCTTTGGAAAGGATCTTTAGAAGCACCCTTTCCTTTGGAAAGAGTCTTTAGAAGCACCCTTTCCTTTGGATAGGATCTTTAGAAGCACCCTTTCCTTTGGATAGGATCTTTAGAAGCACCCTTTCCTTTGGAAAGGGTCTTAAGAAGAATACTTTCCTTTGGAAAGGATCTTTAGAAGCACCCTTTCCTTTGGAAAGGATCTTTAGAAGCACCCTTTCCTTTGGAAAGGATCTTTAGAAGCACCCTTTCCTTTGGAAAGAGTTTTTAGAAGCAGCCTTTCCTTTGGATAGGATCTTTAGAAGCACCCTTTACTTTGGAAGGGGGTCTTAAGAAGCAAAAGATCTTTAGAAGTCCCCTTTCCTTTGGAAAGGATATTTAGAAGCACCCTTTCCTTTGGATAGGATCTTTAGAAGCACCCTTTGCTTTGGATAGGATCTTTAGAAGCACCCTTTCCTTTGGAATGGATCTCTAGAAGCACCCTTTCCTTTGGAAAGGATCTCTAGAACCGCCCTTTCCTTTGGAAAGGATCTTTAGAAGCACCCTTCCCTTCGGAAAGGATCTTTAGAAGCACCCTTTTCTTTGGAAAGGATCTTTAGAAGCAAAAGATCTTTAGAAGTCCCCTTTCCTTTGGAAAGGATCTTTTGAAGCACCCTTTCCTTTGGAAAGGATCTTTAGAAGCAGCCTTTCGTTTGGAAAGGATTTTTAGAAGCACCCTTTCCTTTGGAAAGGATCTTTGGAAGCACCCTTTCCTTTGGAAAAGATCTTGAAAGCACCCTTTCCTTTGAAAACGGATTTTGAAGCAACCTTTCCTTTGCAAAGGATCTTTTGAATCACCCTTTCTTATCGAAAGGATCTTAGGAGCACCCCTTCCTTTGGAAATGGTCTTTGGAAAAACCCCTTCCTTTGGAAATGGTCTTTGGAAAAACCTCTTCCTTTGGAAATGGTCTTTGGGAAGGAACTGCTAAAACACTCTTTCTTTTGGAAAGGGTCTTTAGAAGCACCCTTTTCTTTGGAAAGGATCTTCTGAAACACCCTTTCTTTTAGAAAGTGTCTTTAAAAGCACCATTGCCTTTGGAAATGGTCTTTGGAAGCACCCTTTCCTTTGGAAATGGTCTTTGGAAGCACCCTTTCCTTTGGAAATGGTCTTTGGAAGCACCCTTTCCTTTGTAAAGAATTTCTGAAACACCCTTTCTTTTGGAAAGGGTCTCTAGAAGCACCCTTTCTTTGGAAAGTGTTTCTAGAAGCACCCTTTCTTTGGAAAGGATCTTCTGAAACACCCTTACTTTTGGAAAGGGTCTTTAAAAGCACCCTTGCCTTTGGAAATGGTCTTTAAAAGCACCCTTGCCTTTGGAAATGGTCTTTAAAAGCACCCTTGCTTTTGGAAAGAATCTTTAGAAGCACCCTTTCCTTTGGAAAGGATCTTTAGAAGCACACTTCCCTTCGGAAAGGATCTTTAGAAGCACCCTTTCCTTTGGAAAGAGTCTTTAGAAGCACCCTTTCCTTTGGAAAGGATATTTAGAAGCATCCTTTCCTTCGGAAAGGATCTTTAAAAGCACCCTATCCTTTGTGACGGATTTTTGAAGCACCCTTTCCTTTGGAACGGATCATTTGAAGAATACTTTCCTTTGGAAAGGGTCTTTAGATGCACCCTTTTTGGAAAGGGTCTTTAGAAACACCCTTCCCTTCGGAAAGGATCTTTAGAAGCACCCTTCCCTTCGAAAAGGATCTTTAGAAGCATCCTTCCCTTCGGAAAGGATCTTTAGAAGCACCCTTTCCTTTGGATAGGATCTTTAGAAGCACCCTTTTCTTTGGAAAGGATCTTTAGAAGCACCCTTTCCTTTGGAAAGGATCTTTAGATGCACTCTTTCCTTTGGAAAGGATCTTTAGAAGCACCCTTTCCTTTGGAAAGGGTCTTTAAGAACACCTTCGCCGTTGAAAAGGGTCTCTAGAAGCACCCTTTCCTTGGGAAAGGATCTCTAGAAGCACCGTTTCCTTTGGAAAGGATCTCTAGAAGCACCGTTTCCTTTGGAAAGGATCTCTAGAAGCACCGTTTCCTTTGGAAAGGATCTCTAGAAGCACCCTTTCCTTTGGAAAGGATCTCTAAAAGCACCCTTTCCTTTGGAATGGATCTTTAGAAGCACCCTTTCATTTGGTTAGGATCTTTAGAAGCACCCTTTACTTTGGAAGGGGGGATCTCTAGAAGCACCGTTTCCTTTGGAATGGATCTCTAGAAGCACCCTTTCCTTTGGAAAGGATCTCTAGAAGCACCCTTTCCTTTGGAAAGGATCTCTAGAAGCACCCTTTCCTTTGGAAAGGATCTCTAGAAGCACCCTTTCCTTTGGAAAGGGTCTTTAAGAACACCTTCGCCTTTGAAACGGGTCTCTAGAAGCACCCTTTCCTTGGGAAAGGATCTCTAGAAGCACCGTTTCCTTTGGAAAGGATCTCTAGAAGCACCGTTTCCTTTGGAAAGGATCTCTAGAAGCACCGTTTCCTTTGGAAAGGATCTCTAGAAGCACCCTTTCCTTTGGAAAGGATCTCTAAAAGCATCCTTTTCTTTGGAAAGGATCTCTAGAAGCACCCTTTCCTTTGGAAAGGGTCTTAAGAAGCACCCTTTCCTTTGGAAAGGATCTTTAGAAGCACCCTTTCCTTTGGAAAGGATCTTTAGAAGCACCCTTTCCTTTGGAAAGGATCTTTAGAAGCACCATTTCCCTTGGAAAGAGTCTTTAGAAGCACCCTTTCCCTTGGAAAGGGTCTTTAGAAGCACCCTTTCCCTTGGAAAGGGTCTTTACAAGCACCCTTTCCCTTGGAAAGGGTCTTTAGAAGCACCCTTTCCCTTGGAAAGGGTCTTTAGAAGCACCCTTTACTTTGGAAAGGTTCTTTAGAAGCACCCTTTACTTTGGAAAGGGTCTTTAGAAGCACCCTTTACTTTGGAAAGGGTCTTTAGAAGCACCCTTTACTTTGGAAAGGATCTTTAGAAGCACCCTTTACTTTGGAAAGGGTCTTTAGAAGCACCCTTTACTTTGGAAAGGGTCTTTAGAAGCACCCTTTACTTTGGAAAGGGTCTTTAGAAGCACCCTTTACTTTGGAAAGGTTCTTTAGAAGCACCCTTTCTTTGGAAAAATCCTTTTAAAGCACCCTTTCCTTGGGAAAGAGTGTTTAACAGCACCCTTTCCTCTGGAGAGGATCTTTAGAAGCACCCTTTACTTTGGAAAGGCTCTTTAGAAGCACCCTTTACTTTGGAAAGGATCTTTAGAAGCACCCTTTACTTTGGAAAGGGTCTTTAGAAGCACCCTTTACTTTGGAAAGGGTCTTTAGAAGCACCCTTTACTTTGGAAAGGTTCTTTAGAAGCACCCTTTACTTTGGAAAGGGTCTTTAGAAGCACCCTTTACTTTGGAAAGGGTCTTTAGAAGCACCCTTTACTTTGGAAAGGATCTTTAGAAGCACCCTTTACTTTGGAAAGGGTCTTTAGAAGCACCCTTTACTTTGGAAAGGGTCTTTAAAAGCACCCTATCCTTTGTGACGGATTTTTGAAGCACCCTTTCCTTTGGAACGGATCATTTGAAGAATACTTTCCTTTGGAAAGGGTCTTTAGATGCACCCTTTTTGGAAAGGGTCTTTAGAAACACCCTTCCCTTCGGAAAGGATCTTTAGAAGCACCCTTCCCTTCGAAAAGGATCTTTAGAAGCATCCTTCCCTTCGGAAAGGATCTTTAGAAGCACCCTTTCCTTTGGATAGGATCTTTAGAAGCACCCTTTTCTTTGGAAAGGATCTTTAGAAGCACCCTTTCCTTTGGAAAGGATCTTTAGATGCACTCTTTCCTTTTGGAAAGGATTAAGAACACCTTCGCCGTTGAAAAGGGTCTCTAGAAGCACCCTTTCCTTGGGAAAGGATCTCTAGAAGCACCGTTTCCTTTGGAAAGGATCTCTAGAAGCACCGTTTCCTTTGGAAAGGATCTCTAGAAGCACCGTTTCCTTTGGAAAGGATCTCTAGAAGCACCCTTTCCTTTGGAAAGGATCTCTAAAAGCACCCTTTCCTTTGGAATGGATCTTTAGAAGCACCCTTTCATTTGGTTAGGATCTTTAGAAGCACACTTTACTTTGGAAGGGGGGATCTCTAGAAGCACCGTTTCCTTTGGAATGGATCTCTAGAAGCACCCTTTCCTTTGGAAAGGATCTCTAGAAGCACCCTTTCCTTTGGAAAGGATCTCTAGAAGCACCCTTTCCTTTGGAAAGGATCTCTAGAAGCACCCTTTCCTTTGGAAAGGGTCTTTAAGAACACCTTCGCCTTTGAAACGGGTCTCTAGAAGCACCCTTTCCTTGGGAAAGGATCTCTAGAAGCACCGTTTCCTTTGGAAAGGATCTCTAGAAGCACCGTTTCCTTTGGAAAGGATCTCTAGAAGCACCGTTTCCTTTGGAAAGGATCTCTAGAAGCACCCTTTCCTTTGGAAAGGATCTCTAAAAGCATCCTTTTCTTTGGAAAGGATCTCTAGAAGCACCCTTTCCTTTGGAAAGGGTCTTAAGAAGCACCCTTTCCTTTGGAAAGGATCTTTAGAAGCACCCTTTCCTTTGGAAAGGATCTTTAGAAGCACCCTTTCCTTTGGAAAGGATCTTTAGAAGCACCCTTTCCTTTGGAAAGGATCTTTAGAAGCACCCTTTCCTTTGGAAAGGATCTTCAGAAGCACCCTTCCCTTCGGAAAGGATCTTTAGAAGCACCCTTTCCTTTGGAAAGAGTCTTTAGAAGCATCCTTTCCTTTGGAAAGGATCTTTGGAAGCACCCTTTCCTTTGGAAAAGATCTTGAAAGCACCCTTTCCTTTGGAAACGGATTTTGAAGCAACCTTTCCTTTGCAAAGGATCTTTTGAATCACCCTTTCTTATCGAAAGGATCTTAGGAGCACCCCTTCCTTTGGAAATGGTCTTTGGAAAAACCCCTTCCTTTGGAAATGGTCTTTGGAAAAACCTCTTCCTTTGGAAATGGTCTTTGGGAAGGAACTGCTAAAACACTCTTTCTTTTGGAAAGGGTCTTTAGAAGCACCCTTTTCTTTGGAAAGGATCTTCTGAAACACCCTTTCTTTTAGAAAGTGTCTTTAAAAGCACCATTGCCTTTGGAAATGGTCTTTGGAAGCACCCTTTCCTTTGGAAATGGTCTTTGGAAGCACCCTTTCCTTTGGAAATGGTCTTTGGAAGCACCCTTTCCTTTGTAAAGAATTTCTGAAACACCCTTTCTTTTGGAAAGGGTCTCTAGAAGCACCCTTTCTTTGGAAAGTGTCTCTAGAAGCACCCTTTCTTTGGAAAGGATCTTCTGAAACACCCTTACTTTTGGAAAGGGTCTTTAAAAGCACCCTTGCCTTTGGAAATGGTCTTTAAAAGCACCCTTGCCTTTGGAAATGGTCTTTAAAAGCACCCTTGCTTTTGGAAAGAATCTTTAGAAGCACCCTTTCCTTTGGAAAGGATCTTTAGAAGCACACTTCCCTTCGGAAAGGATCTTTAGAAGCACCCTTTCCTTTGGAAAGAGTCTTTAGAAGCACCCTTTCCTTTGGAAAGGATATTTAGAAGCATCCTTTCCTTCGGAAAGGATCTTTAAAAGCACCCTATCCTTTGTGACGGATTTTTGAAGCACCCTTTCCTTTGGAACGGATCATTTGAAGAATACTTTCCTTTGGAAAGGGTCTTTAGATGCACCCTTTTTGGAAAGGGTCTTTAGAAACACCCTTCCCTTCGGAAAGGATCTTTAGAAGCACCCTTCCCTTCGAAAAGGATCTTTAGAAGCATCCTTCCCTTCGGAAAGGATCTTTAGAAGCACCCTTTCCTTTGGATAGGATCTTTAGAAGCACCCTTTTCTTTGGAAAGGATCTTTAGAAGCACCCTTTCCTTTGGAAAGGATCTTTAGATGCACTCTTTCCTTTGGAAAGGATCTTTAGAAGCACCCTTTCCTTTGGAAAGGGTCTTTAAGAACACCTTCGCCGTTGAAAAGGGTCTCTAGAAGCACCCTTTCCTTGGGAAAGGATCTCTAGAAGCACCGTTTCCTTTGGAAAGGATCTCTAGAAGCACCGTTTCCTTTGGAAAGGATCTCTAGAAGCACCGTTTCCTTTGGAAAGGATCTCTAGAAGCACCCTTTCCTTTGGAAAGGATCTCTAAAAGCACCCTTTCCTTTGGAATGGATCTTTAGAAGCACCCTTTCATTTGGTTAGGATCTTTAGAAGCACCCTTTACTTTGGAAGGGGGGATCTCTAGAAGCACCGTTTCCTTTGGAATGGATCTCTAGAAGCACCCTTTCCTTTGGAAAGGATCTCTAGAAGCACCCTTTCCTTTGGAAAGGATCTCTAGAAGCACCCTTTCCTTTGGAAAGGATCTCTAGAAGCACCCTTTCCTTTGGAAAGGGTCTTTAAGAACACCTTCGCCTTTGAAACGGGTCTCTAGAAGCACCCTTTCCTTGGGAAAGGATCTCTAGAAGCACCGTTTCCTTTGGAAAGGATCTCTAGAAGCACCGTTTCCTTTGGAAAGGATCTCTAGAAGCACCGTTTCCTTTGGAAAGGATCTCTAG
Organism: Musca autumnalis; assembly: GCF_047663935.1. Classification (NCBI taxonomy): domain Eukaryota; kingdom Metazoa; phylum Arthropoda; class Insecta; order Diptera; family Muscidae; genus Musca; species Musca autumnalis. Next base: position 6,699,829 of record NW_027411866.1, on the reverse strand, counting down.
AAGCACCCTTTCCTTTGGAAAGGATCTCTAAAAGCATCCTTTTCTTTGGAAAGGATCTCTAGAAGCACCCTTTCCTTTGGAAAGGGTCTTAAGAAGCACCCTTTCCTTTGGAAAGGATCTTTAGAAGCACCCTTTCCTTTGGAAAGGATCTTTAGAAGCACCCTTTCCTTTGGAAAGGATCTTTAGAAGCACCCTTTCCTTTGGAAAGGATCTTTAGAAGCACCCTTTCCTTTGGAAAGGATCTTCAGAAGCACCCTTCCCTTCGGAAAGGATCTTTAGAAGCACCCTTTCCTTTGGAAAGAGTCTTTAGAAGCACCCTTTCCTTTGTAAAGGATCTTTTGAAGCACCCTTTCCTTTGGAACGGATCATTTGAAGAATACTTTCCTTTGGAAAGGGTCTTTAGATGCACCCTTTTTGGAAAGGGTCTTTAGAAGCACCCTTTTTGGAAAGGGTCTTAAGAAGAATATTTCCTCTGGAAATTTTGTTTTAGACTCGCCCTTTCCTTTGGATAGGAAAGGGTCTTTAGAAGCACCCTTTCCCTTGGAAAGGGTCTTTAGAAGCACCATTTCCCTTGGAAAGAGTCTTTAGAAGCACCCTTTCCCTTGGAAAGGGTCTTTAGAAGCACCCTTTCCCTTGGAAAGGGTCTTTACAAGCACCCTTTCCCTTGGAAAGGGTCTTTACAAGCACCCTTTCCCTTGGAAAGGGTCTTTAGAAGCACCCTTTCCCTTGGAAAGGGTCTTTAGAAGCACCCTTTACTTTGGAAAGGTTCTTTAGAAGCACCCTTTACTTTGGAAAGGGTCTTTAGAAGCACCCTTTACTTTGGAAAGGGTCTTTAGAAGCACCCTTTACTTTGGAAAGGATCTTTAGAAGCACCCTTTACTTTGGAAAGGGTCTTTAGAAGCACCCTTTACTTTGGAAAGGGTCTTTAGAAGCACCCTTTACTTTGGAAAGGATCTTTAGAAGCACCCTTTCCCTTGGAAAGGGTCTTTAGAAGCACCCTTTACTTTGGAAAGGTTCTTTAGAAGCATCCTTTACTTTGTAAAGGGTCTTTAGAAGCACCCTTTCCCTTGGAAAGGGTCTTTAGAAGCACCATTTCCCTTGGAAAGAGTCTTTAGAAGCACCCTTTCCCTTGGAAAGGGTCTTTAGAAGCACCCTTTCCCTTGGAAAGGGTCTTTACAAGCACCCTTTCCCTTGGAAAGGGTCTTTAGAAGCACCCTTTCCCTTGGAAAGGGTCTTTAGAAGCACCCTTTACTTTGGAAAGGTTCTTTAGAAGCACCCTTTACTTTGGAAAGGGTCTTTAGAAGCACCCTTTACTTTGGAAAGGGTCTTTAGAAGCACCCTTTACTTTGGAAAGGATCTTTAGAAGCACCCTTTACTTTGGAAAGGGTCTTTAGAAGCACCCTTTACTTTGGAAAGGGTCTTTAGAAGCACCCTTTACTTTGGAAAGGGTCTTTAGAAGCACCCTTTACTTTGGAAAGGGTCTTTAGAAGCACCCTTTACTTTGGAAAGGGTCTTTAGAAGCACCCTTTACTTTGGAAAGGGTCTTTAGAAGCACCCTTTACTTTGGAAAGGTTCTTTAGAAGCACCCTTTCTTTGGAAAAATCCTTTTAAAGCACCCTTTCCTTGGGAAAGAGTGTTTAACAGCACCCTTTCCTCTGGAGAGGATCTTTAGAAGCACCCTTTACTTTGGAAAGGGTCTTTAGAAGCACCCTTTACTTTGGAAAGGATCTTTAGAAGCACCCTTTACTTTGGAAAGGGTCTTTAGAAGCACCCTTTACTTTGGAAAGGGTCTTTAGAAGCACCCTTTACTTTGGAAAGGTTCTTTAGAAGCACCCTTTACTTTGGAAAGGGTCTTTAGAAGCACCCTTTACTTTGGAAAGGGTCTTTAGAAGCACCCTTTACTTTGGAAAGGATCTTTAGAAGCACCCTTTACTTTGGAAAGGGTCTTTAGAAGCACCCTTTACTTTGGAAAGGGTCTTTAGAAGCACCCTTTACTTTGGAAAGAGTCTTTAACAGCACCCTTTCCTCTGGAGAGGGTATTTAGAAGCAGCCTTTCCTTTTTAAAGGGTCTTTAGGAGCACCCTTTCCTTGGGAAAGAGTCTTTAACAGCACCCTTTCCTCTGGAGAGGGTATTTAGAAGCAGCCTTTCCTTTTTAAAGGGTCTTTAGGAGCACCCTTTCCTTGGGAAAGAGTCTTTAACAGCACCCTTTCCTCTGGAGAGGGTATTTAGAAACACCCTTTCTTTTGGAAAGGGTCTCTAGAAGCACCCTTTCTTTGGAAAGTGTCTCTAGAAGCACCCTTTCTTTGGAAAGGATCTTCTGAAACACCCTTACTTTTGGAAAGGGTCTTTAAAAGCACCCTTGCCTTTGGAAATGGTCTTTAAAAGCACCCTTGCCTTTGGAAATGGTCTTTAAAAGCACCCTTGCTTTTGGAAAGAATCTTTAGAAGCACCCTTTCCTTTGGAAAGGATCTTTAGAAGCACACTTCCCTTCGGAAAGGATCTTTAGAAGCACCCTTTCCTTTGGAAAGAGTCTTTAGAAGCACCCTTTCCTTTGGAAAGGATATTTAGAAGCATCCTTTCCTTCGGAAAGGATCTTTAAAAGCACCCTATCCTTTGTGACGGATTTTTGAAGCACCCTTTCCTTTGGAACGGATCATTTGAAGAATACTTTCCTTTGGAAAGGGTCTTTAGATGCACCCTTTTTGGAAAGGGTCTTTAGAAACACCCTTCCCTTCGGAAAGGATCTTTAGAAGCACCCTTCCCTTCGAAAAGGATCTTTAGAAGCATCCTTCCCTTCGGAAAGGATCTTTAGAAGCACCCTTTCCTTTGGATAGGATCTTTAGAAGCACCCTTTTCTTTGGAAAGGATCTTTAGAAGCACCCTTTCCTTTGGAAAGGATCTTTATATGCACTCTTTCCTTTGGAAAGGATCTTTAGAAGCACCCTTTCCTTTGGAAAGGGTCTTTAAGAACACCTTCGCCGTTGAAAAGGGTCTCTAGAAGCACCCTTTCCTTGGGAAAGGATCTCTAGAAGCACCGTTTCCTTTGGAAAGGATCTCTAGAAGCACCGTTTCCTTTGGAAAGGATCTCTAGAAGCACCGTTTCCTTTGGAAAGGATCTCTAGAAGCACCCTTTCCTTTGGAAAGGATCTCTAAAAGCACCCTTTCCTTTGGAATGGATCTTTAGAAGCACCCTTTCATTTGGTTAGGATCTTTAGAAGCACCCTTTACTTTGGAAGGGGGGATCTCTAGAAGCACCGTTTCCTTTGGAATGGATCTCTAGAAGCACCCTTTCCTTTGGAAAGGATCTCTAGAAGCACCCTTTCCTTTGGAAAGGATCTCTAGAAGCACCCTTTCCTTTGGAAAGGATCTCTAGAAGCACCCTTTCCTTTGGAAAGGGTCTTTAAGAACACCTTCGCCTTTGAAACGGGTCTCTAGAAGCACCCTTTCCTTGGGAAAGGATCTCTAGAAGCACCGTTTCCTTTGGAAAGGATCTCTAGAAGCACCGTTTCCTTTGGAAAGGATCTCTAGAAGCACCGTTTCCTTTGGAAAGGATCTCTAGAAGCACCCTTTCCTTTGGAAAGGATCTCTAAAAGCATCCTTTTCTTTGGAAAGGATCTCTAGAAGCACCCTTTCCTTTGGAAAGGGTCTTAAGAAGCACCCTTTCCTTTGGAAAGGATCTTTAGAAGCACCCTTTCCTTTGGAAAGGATCTTTAGAAGCACCCTTTCCTTTGGAAAGGATCTTTAGAAGCACCCTTTCCTTTGGAAAGGATCTTTAGAAGCACCCTTTCCTTTGGAAAGGATCTTCAGAAGCACCCTTCCCTTCGGAAAGGATCTTTAGAAGCACCCTTTCCTTTGGAAAGAGTCTTTAGAAGCACCCTTTCCTTTGTAAAGGATCTTTTGAAGCACCCTTTCCTTTGGATCGGATCATTTGAAGAATACTTTCCTTTGGAAAGGGTCTTTAGATGCACCCTTTTTGGAAAGGGTCTTTAGAAGCACCCTTTTTGGAAAGGGTCTTAAGAAGAATATTTCCTCTGGAAATTTTGTTTTAGACTCGCCCTTTCCTTTGGATAGGTTTTTTTTAGACTCGCCCTTTCATTTGGAAAGGGTCTTTAGAAGCACCCTTTCCCTTGGAAAGGGTCTTTAGAAGCACCATTTCCCTTGGAAAGAGTCTTTAGAAGCACCCTTTCCCTTGGAAAGGGTCTTTAGAAGCACCCTTTCCCTTGGAAAGGGTCTTTACAAGCACCCTTTCCCTTGGAAAGGGTCTTTAGAAGCACCCTTTCCCTTGGAAAGGGTCTTTAGAAGCACCCTTTACTTTGGAAAGGTTCTTTAGAAGCACCCTTTACTTTGGAAAGGGTCTTTAGAAGCACCCTTTACTTTGGAAAGGGTCTTTAGAAGCACCCTTTACTTTGGAAAGGATCTTTAGAAGCACCCTTTACTTTGGAAAGGGTCTTTAGAAGCACCCTTTACTTTGGAAAGGGTCTTTAGAAGCACCCTTTACTTTGGAAAGGGTCTTTAGAAGCACCCTTTCCCTTGGAAAGGGTCTTTAGAAGCACCCTTTACTTTGGAAAGGTTCTTTAGAAGCATCCTTTACTTTGTAAAGGGTCTTTAGAAGCACCCTTTCCCTTGGAAAGGGTCTTTAGAAGCACCATTTCCCTTGGAAAGAGTCTTTAGAAGCACCCTTTCCCTTGGAAAGGGTCTTTAGAAGCACCCTTTCCCTTGGAAAGGGTCTTTACAAGCACCCTTTCCCTTGGAAAGGGTCTTTAGAAGCACCCTTTCCCTTGGAAAGGGTCTTTAGAAGCACCCTTTACTTTGGAAAGGTTCTTTAGAAGCACCCTTTACTTTGGAAAGGGTCTTTAGAAGCACCCTTTACTTTGGAAAGGGTCTTTAGAAGCACCCTTTACTTTGGAAAGGATCTTTAGAAGCACCCTTTACTTTGGAAAGGGTCTTTAGAAGCACCCTTTACTTTGGAAAGGGTCTTTAGAAGCACCCTTTACTTTGGAAAGGGTCTTTAGAAGCACCCTTTACTTTGGAAAGGTTCTTTAGAAGCACCCTTTCTTTGGAAAAATCCTTTTAAAGCACCCTTTCCTTGGGAAAGAGTGTTTAACAGCACCCTTTCCTCTGGAGAGGATCTTTAGAAGCACCCTTTACTTTGGAAAGGGTCTTTAGAAGCACCCTTTACTTTGGAAAGGATCTTTAGAAGCACCCTTTACTTTGGAAAGGGTCTTTAGAAGCACCCTTTACTTTGGAAAGGGTCTTTAGAAGCACCCTTTACTTTGGAAAGGTTCTTTAGAAGCACCCTTTACTTTGGAAAGGGTCTTTAGAAGCACCCTTTACTTTGGAAAGGGTCTTTAGAAGCACCCTTTACTTTGGAAAGGATCTTTAGAAGCACCCTTTACTTTGGAAAGGGTCTTTAGAAGCACCCTTTACTTTGGAAAGGGTCTTTAGAAGCACCCTTTACTTTGGAAAGAGTCTTTAACAGCACCCTTTCCTCTGGAGAGGGTATTTAGAAGCAGCCTTTTCTTTTTAAAGGGTCTTTAGGAGCACCCTTTCCTTGGGAAAGAGTCTTTAACAGCACCCTTTCCTCTGGAGAGGGTATTTAGAAGCAGCCTTTCCTTTTTAAAGGGTCTTTAGGAGCACCCTTTCCTTGGGAAAGAGTCTTTAACAGCACCCTTTCCTCTGGAGAGGGTATTTAGAAGCACCCTTTACTTTGGAAAGGGTCTTTAGAAGCACCCTTTACTTTGGAAAGGTTCTTTAGAAGCACCCTTTACTTTGGAAAGGGTCTTTAGAAGCACCCTTTCCCTTGGAAAGGGTCTTTAGAAGCACCCTTTCCCTTGGAAAGGGTCTTTAGAAGCACCATTTCCCTTGGAAAGAGTCTTTAGAAGCACCCTTTCCCTTGGAAAGGGTCTTTAGAAGCACCCTTTCCCTTGGAAAGGGTCTTTACAAGCACCCTTTCCCTTGGAAAGGGTCTTTAGAAGCACCCTTTCCCTTGGAAAGGGTCTTTAGAAGCACCCTTTACTTTGGAAAGGTTCTTTAGAAGCACCCTTTACTTTGGAAAGGGTCTTTAGAAGCACCCTTTACTTTGGAAAGGGTCTTTAGAAGCACCCTTTACTTTGGAAAGGATCTTTAGAAGCACCCTTTACTTTGGAAAGGGTCTTTAGAAGCACCCTTTACTTTGGAAAGGGTCTTTAGAAGCACCCTTTACTTTGGAAAGGGTCTTTAGAAGCACCCTTTACTTTGGAAAGGTTCTTTAGAAGCACCCTTTCTTTGGAAAAATCCTTTCCTTGGGAAAGAGTGTTTAACAGCACCCTTTCCTCTGGAGAGGATCTTTAGAAGCACCCTTTACTTTGGAAAGGGTCTTTAGAAGCACCCTTTACTTTGGAAAGGATCTTTAGAAGCACCCTTTACTTTGGAAAGGGTCTTTAGAAGCACCCTTTACTTTGGAAAGGGTCTTTAGAAGCACCCTTTACTTTGGAAAGGTTCTTTAGAAGCACCCTTTACTTTGGAAAGGGTCTTTAGAAGCACCCTTTACTTTGGAAAGGGTCTTTAGAAGCACCCTTTACTTTGGAAAGGATCTTTAGAAGCACCCTTTACTTTGGAAAGGGTCTTTAGAAGCACCCTTTACTTTGGAAAGGGTCTTTAGAAGCACCCTTTACTTTGGAAAGAGTCTTTAACAGCACCCTTTCCTCTGGAGAGGGTATTTAGAAGCAGCCTTTCCTTTTTAAAGGGTCTTTAGGAGCACCCTTTCCTTGGGAAAGAGTCTTTAACAGCACCCTTTCCTCTGGAGAGGGTATTTAGAAGCAGCCTTTCCTTTTTAAAGGGTCTTTAGGAGCACCCTTTCCTTGGGAAAGAGTCTTTAACAGCACCCTTTCCTCTGGAGAGGGTATTTAGAAACACCCTTTCTTTTGGAAAGGGTCTCTAGAAGCACCCTTTCTTTGGAAAGTGTCTCTAGAAGCACCCTTTCTTTGGAAAGGATCTTCTGAAACACCCTTACTTTTGGAAAGGGTCTTTAAAAGCACCCTTGCCTTTGGAAATGGTCTTTAAAAGCACCCTTGCCTTTGGAAATGGTCTTTAAAAGCACCCTTGCTTTTGGAAAGAATCTTTAGAAGCACCCTTTCCTTTGGAAAGGATCTTTAGAAGCACACTTCCCTTCGGAAAGGATCTTTAGAAGCACCCTTTCCTTTGGAAAGAGTCTTTAGAAGCACCCTTTCCTTTGGAAAGGATATTTAGAAGCATCCTTTCCTTCGGAAAGGATCTTTAAAAGCACCCTATCCTTTGTGACGGATTTTTGAAGCACCCTTTCCTTTGGAACGGATCATTTGAAGAATACTTTCCTTTGGAAAGGGTCTTTAGATGCACCCTTTTTGGAAAGGGTCTTTAGAAACACCCTTCCCTTCGGAAAGGATCTTTAGAAGCACCCTTCCCTTCGAAAAGGATCTTTAGAAGCATCCTTCCCTTCGGAAAGGATCTTTAGAAGCACCCTTTCCTTTGGATAGGATCTTTAGAAGCACCCTTTTCTTTGGAAAGGATCTTTAGAAGCACCCTTTCCTTTGGAAAGGATCTTTAGATGCACTCTTTCCTTTGGAAAGGATCTTTAGAAGCACCCTTTCCTTTGGAAAGGGTCTTTAAGAACACCTTCGCCGTTGAAAAGGGTCTCTAGAAGCACCCTTTCCTTGGGAAAGGATCTCTAGAAGCACCGTTTCCTTTGGAAAGGATCTCTAGAAGCACCGTTTCCTTTGGAAAGGATCTCTAGAAGCACCGTTTCCTTTGGAAAGGATCTCTAGAAGCACCCTTTCCTTTGGAAAGGATCTCTAAAAGCACCCTTTCGTTTGGAATGGATCTTTAGAAGCACCCTTTCATTTGGTTAGGATCTTTAGAAGCACCCTTTACTTTGGAAGGGGGGATCTCTAGAAGCACCGTTTCCTTTGGAATGGATCTCTAGAAGCACCCTTTCCTTTGGAAAGGATCTCTAGAAGCACCCTTTCCTTTGGAAAGGATCTCTAGAAGCACCCTTTCCTTTGGAAAGGATCTCTAGAAGCACCCTTTCCTTTGGAAAGGGTCTTTAAGAACACCTTCGCCTTTGAAACGGGTCTCTAGAAGCACCCTTTCCTTGGGAAAGGATCTCTAGAAGCACCGTTTCCTTTGGAAAGGATCTCTAGAAGCACCGTTTCCTTTGGAAAGGATCTCTAGAAGCACCGTTTCCTTTGGAAAGGATCTCTAGAAGCACCCTTTCCTTTGGAAAGGATCTCTAAAAGCATCCTTTTCTTTGGAAAGGATCTCTAGAAGCACCCTTTCCTTTGGAAAGGGTCTTAAGAAGCACCCTTTCCTTTGGAAAGGATCTTTAGAAGCACCCTTTCCTTTGGAAAGGATCTTTAGAAGCACCCTTTCCTTTGGAAAGGATCTTTAGAAGCACCCTTTCCTTTGGAAAGGATCTTTAGAAGCACCCTTTCCTTTGGAAAGGATCTTCAGAAGCACCCTTCCCTTCGGAAAGGATCTTTAGAAGCACCCTTTCCTTTGGAAAGAGTCTTTAGAAGCACCCTTTCCTTTGTAAAGGATCTTTTGAAGCACCCTTTCCTTTGGAACGGATCATTTGAAGAATACTTTCCTTTGGAAAGGGTCTTTAGATGCACCCTTTTTGGAAAGGGTCTTTAGAAGCACCCTTTTTGGAAAGGGTCTTAAGAAGAATATTTCCTCTGGAAATTTTGTTTTAGACTCGCCCTTTCCTTTGGATAGGTTTTTTTTAGACTCGCCCTTTCATTTGGAAAGGGTCTTTAGAAGCACCCTTTCCCTTGGAAAGGGTCTTTAGAAGCACCCTTTCCCTTGGAAAGGGTCTTTAGAAGCACCATTTCCCTTGGAAAGAGTCTTTAGAAGCACCCTTTCCCTTGGAAAGGGTCTTTAGAAGCACCCTTTCCCTTGGAAAGGGTCTTTACAAGCACCCTTTCCCTTGGAAAGGGTCTTTAGAAGCACCCTTTCCCTTGGAAAGGGTCTTTAGAAGCACCCTTTCCCTTGGAAAGGGTCTTTAGAAGCACCCTTTCCCTTGGAAAGGGTCTTTAGAAGCACCCTTTACTTTGGAAAGGTTCTTTAGAAGCACCCTTTACTTTGGAAAGGGTCTTTAGAAGCACCCTTTACTTTGGAAAGGGTCTTTAGAAGCACCCTTTACTTTGGAAAGGATCTTTAGAAGCACCCTTTACTTTGGAAAGGGTCTTTAGAAGCACCCTTTACTTTGGAAAGGGTCTTTAGAAGCACCCTTTACTTTGGAAAGGATCTTTAGAAGCACCCTTTCCCTTGGAAAGGGTCTTTAGAAGCACCCTTTACTTTGGAAAGGATCTTTAGAAGCACCCTTTCCCTTGGAAAGGGTCTTTAGAAGCACCCTTTACTTTGGAAAGGTTCTTTAGAAGCATCCTTTACTTTGTAAAGGGTCTTTAGAAGCACCCTTTCCCTTGGAAAGGGTCTTTAGAAGCACCATTTCCCTTGGAAAGAGTCTTTAGAAGCACCCTTTCCCTTGGAAAGGGTCTTTAGAAGCACCCTTTCCCTTGGAAAGGGTCTTTACAAGCACCCTTTCCCTTGGAAAGGGTCTTTAGAAGCACCCTTTCCCTTGGAAAGGGTCTTTAGAAGCACCCTTTACTTTGGAAAGGGTCTTTAGAAGCACCCTTTACTTTGGAAAGGATCTTTAGAAGCACCCTTTACTTTGGAAAGGGTCTTTAGAAGCACCCTTTACTTTGGAAAGGGTCTTTAGAAGCACCCTTTACTTTGGAAAGGGTCTTTAGAAGCACCCTTTACTTTGGAAAGGTTCTTTAGAAGCACCCTTTCTTTGGAAAAATCCTTTTAAAGCACCCTTTCCTTGGGAAAGAGTGTTTAACAGCACCCTTTCCTCTGGAGAGGATCTTTAGAAGCACCCTTTACTTTGGAAAGGGTCTTTAGAAGCACCCTTTACTTTGGAAAGGATCTTTAGAAGCACCCTTTACTTTGGAAAGGGTCTTTAGAAGCACCCTTTACTTTGGAAAGGGTCTTTAGAAGCACCCTTTACTTTGGAAAGGTTCTTTAGAAGCACCCTTTACTTTGGAAAGGGTCTTTAGAAGCACCCTTTACTTTGGAAAGGGTCTTTAGAAGCACCCTTTACTTTGGAAAGGATCTTTAGAAGCACCCTTTACTTTGGAAAGGGTCTTTAGAAGCACCCTTTACTTTGGAAAGGGTCTTTAGAAGCACCCTTTACTTTGGAAAGAGTCTTTAACAGCACCCTTTCCTCTGGAGAGGGTATTTAGAAGCAGCCTTTTCTTTTTAAAGGGTCTTTAGGAGCACCCTTTCCTTGGGAAAGAGTCTTTAACAGCACCCTTTCCTCTGGAGAGGGTATTTAGAAGCAGCCTTTCCTTTTTAAAGGGTCTTTAGGAGCACCCTTTCCTTGGGAAAGAGTCTTTAACAGCACCCTTTCCTCTGGAGAGGGTATTTAGAAGCAGCCTTTCCTTTTTAAAGGGTCTTTAGAAGCACCCTTTACTTTGGAAAGGATCTTTAGAAGCACCCTTTACTTTGGAAAGGGTCTTTAGAAGCACCCTTTACTTTGGAAAGGGTCTTTAGAAGCACCCTTTACTTTGGAAAGAGTCTTTAGAAGCACCCTTTCCTTTGTAAAGGATCTTTTGAAGCACCCTTTCCTTTGGAACGGATCATTTGAAGAATACTTTCCTTTGGAAAGGGTCTTTAGATGCACCCTTTTTGGAAAGGGTCTTTAGAAGCACCCTTTTTGGAAAGGGTCTTAAGAAGAATATTTCCTCTGGAAAGGTTTTTTTAGACTCGCCCTTTCCTTTGGATAGGTTTTTTTAGACTCGCCCTTTCCTTTGGATAGGTTTTTTTAGACTCGCCCTTTCATTTGGAAAGGGTCTTTAGAAGCACCCTTTCCCTTGGAAAGGGTCTTTAGAAGCACCCTTTCCCTTGGAAAGGGTCTTTAGAAGCACCCTTTACTTTGGAAAGGGTCTTTAGAAGCACCCTTTCCCTTGGAAAGGGTCTTTAGAAGCACCCTTTACTTTGGAAAGGGTCTTTAGAAGCACCCTTTCCCTTGGAAAGGGTCTTTAGAAGCACCCTTTACTTTGGAAAGGGTCTTTAGAAGCACCCTTTACTTTGGAAAGGATCTTTAGAAGCACCCTTTACTTTGGAAAGGGTCTTTAGAAGCACCCTTTACTTTGGAAAGGGTCTTTAGAAGCACCCTTTACTTTGGAAAGAGTCTTTAACAGCACCCTTTCCTCTGGAGAGGGTATTTAGAAGCAGCCTTTCCTTTTTAAAGGGTCTTTAGGAGCACCCTTTCCTTGGGAAAGGGCTTTTAGAAAGGGCTTTCCTTTGGAAAGTAACGTTTGAAGCACCCTTGCCTTTGAAATGGGTCTTTAGAAGCACCCTTTGAAAATGATGTTTTGAAGCACCCTTTCGTTTGGAAAGTAACTTTTGAAGCACCCTTTCGTTTGGAAAGTAACTTCTGAAGCACCCTTTCGTTTGGAAAGGATTTTGGGAAGCACCCTTTCGTTTGGAAAGGATTTTGGGAAGCACCCTTTCCTTTGAAAAGGATCTTTTGAAGCACCCCTTCCTTTGGAAGGGATCTTTAGAAGCACCCTTTCCTTTGGAAAGGATCTTTAGAAGCACACTTTCCTTTGAAAAGGATCTTTAGAAGTACCATTTCCTTTAGAAAGGATCTTTAGAAGCACCCTTTCCTTTGGAAAGAGTCTCTACAAGCACCCTTGCCTTTGGAAAGGATCTTTAGAAGCACCCTTTCCTTTGGAAAGTATCTTTAGAAGCACCATTTTCCTTTGGAAAGGATCTTTAGAAGCACCATTTTCCTTGGGAAAGTATCTTTAGAAGCACCCATTCCTTTGGAAAGGGTGTCTACAAGCACCCTTGCCTTTGGAAAGGATCTTTAGAAGCACCCTTTCCTTTGGAAAGTATCTTTAGAAGCACCATTTTCCTTTGGAAAGGATCTTTAGAAGCACCATTTTCCTTTGGAAAGTATCTTTAGAAGCACCCATTCCTTTGGAAAGGGTGTCTACAAGCATTCTTGCCTTTGGAAAGGATCTTTAGAAGCACCCTTTCCTTTGGAAAGTATCTTTAGAAGCACCATTTTCCTTTGGAAAGGATCTTTAGGAGCACCATTTTCCTTTGGAAAGTATCTTTAGAAGCACCCATTCCTTTGGAAAAGGTGTCTAGAAGCACTTTTTCCTTTGGAAAGGGTCTTTAGAAGCGCCCATTAGTTTAGAAATGGTCTTTCAAACATACTTTCCTTTGGAAATTGTTGTTTGAAGTCACTTTTCCTGTGGAAAGGCCATTTATAATTCAGCAGGTAATCTCCGTTCCATTTAAAACCATGTTTAAATTCCCAAACCTTTTGGTGTATTAGTAATTTTCACACTTTTACAAGGCATATGAGTTTATATAAAAGTCATATGAAGCCAGTTCTAGCTGAATTAATAACATTTATTTATTTTCTGTGAATTCTGAAGCTGTTTTATTTCGATTATCCCCACCCCGCCAAACCGTTTATTTCAACAACAATTATTTGACAAGCAAATGTCATCAGCTTAAAAAGACAGCTTGCTTACATGTTTTTCCCCTGCTGTTTATATTTTGTTGTCCGCCGCCAACGTTATTATTTGCCTGGTCATCCATATGCCACTGCGTCTGTATGTTTGCGGTGCTACCGAAAAAAAATTAACATTTACAGAACCTCTTACTGATGGCGGTGGTGTCGTGGCTTATGTTGCTGAATACCGCGTATTGAGCTATAAATGACCTTAATTTGTTTCACAAAAACCGCGCATTTGATATGCAAGCCATGGACGGCCTGGCAGAACAAGCCGGTCAACCATCAACAACATCAGCAGCATCGTCATCATCGTCATGAATAACAACAAAAGCAGTAGCAGCAGCCGCCGCCCAATAGCTCATTGGACATGAACATGGATATGTGGTCAATTTATTTCTGTTACTTGATCCACAATCACCAATCCTCTTTTTAACGCTGCTGTCCACAGTTTGCCGTTGAGAGGCGGCATAATAAAATTGAACTTTGGATATTCCATTTTATGCTTGCTGTTGTTGTTGTTTTTATTTTGGCACAATTAAAGGATTGGCCTTTTATTTCAAAAATTAATCATACAATCGAATCATTTAGTCGACTGCTTAAGTATTCATCAGAGTAACACATGTACACAAAAGGACACACACACATAAACAAATTGTTGTCCTAAAGGCATATTTTTCATTGTCCTGCACAACATATTGACCTCAATTTACACAATTTTTATGAATAAATATTATGACTTTTGCCATTATTAATATTGTAATGGCATTAATGATGGTCAAGAGACCAAAAAGAAGAAAAGAAAAAAAATTTGGGTTAATTTTCACAGAAATAAAAATGAAATGTGATTCAATTTCAATGCATAGGTAATAATTACAGAGAAAATCAATGATATTTAATATTGGATATTTGTTCTAAGAAAAAGGAAAACATTTCATAAAGAAAGCACTAATTAAATTGGAGAATTAGTACAACACGCTCTCTGCTTTCCAACATAAATTAATGGGATTTTTTCATTATCGAGAAATATATAATAATATTATTATTTTCACTCACACATCTATCATACCATCTCATTGGCACAGAGAACCACACCTCTTCACCTTTTTAACTCCTTTTCCTTTTTAACTCCTTCTAAAAAGAATTTATTTTATTGTCATTTTCCTGTACTTTCTGAGCCAACTTGCAACCATAGGCAATTCCCCATGGACTTGCGATGGCTTCATGGAGCAAAAAAAGAAACCCCCAAAGAAGGTGAAATGTTGCAAAACAACAAACAATTGTTTTGAAAACATCAAGTAAACTCAAAACAAATTTCACAGCATTGGCTAGCTAGTAAGCTGAAATACCGGCACCTGCAACAGCACACCTTGCATCCTCAGTTCTAAGGAATACTCTGGTCGTATTCACTCTTCAAAGAGAATTCATATACAATGCAAATAAATTGTTGTGTGACAGAGTGTCATTCTGTTTGTGGCTATGTCTAAAAATATTTGTCTTTGTTGGGGTGTTATGCAGATGTTGTTGTTGTTGTTTTTGCTGCCATGCATACTTCCTGTCTGGGAGTTTAGAAATAGTTTATCATTGTTGTTTTTTTCGTAGTTTATTTCCTTTCTTTTTTCCAAAAGATTATACATAATGCACCTAAGATTTATACATACATATGTATATGTACCTCAAACTGGATGGTCCAGGTCTAAGAGAAAGGTTATCAGGCTAAGACTTCTGAAGTGAAGCACAATTCTAGTTGTGGTTATTTAACACGGTGCGCCTTAAGTAACTTTAAATGAAAGGCGCTTACACCTCGGAAGTTTTTTCGGATTCTGAAACAGCAATGTTCATAGATGAGAAAAATAAAAAAACAAAAAAAAAATCGCCGGAGGGATTTAAGAAAAAATCGCGGTCAAAATTCACATTTTTGGGGTTGTTTCGATTTTCACGAATTTGCTTGGAAACAACCAGTCTTAGCGGAATGGGGTTAAACAAATTTTTGTAGCATTGGAAATTCTCTACAAGATCGACCTTTATGATATTTTAGTAGGTTTTAACATTTTTGAGATATCGGTGTTCAAATAGGGACACTGCACTGACTGTATCTTCCCCTTATAAAACAGTGTCATGTACGGTGGGCCTTAACTAAATTTTAATGAAAACCGCTTACAACGCGCAAAATTATGAAAATGTGAACTTTGACCGCGATTTATTTAAAAAGCGCTCCGGTGATTTTCTCTTGTTTTTAGAATTTTCTCATCTATGAGCATTGCTGTTTCATAATACGCAAAAAATTCCCAGGTGTAAGCGGTTTTCATTAAAATTTAGCTAGGGCGCACCGTACAGAAAAAAATCAATTCAGTGAACTGTTTTTATAGAAAAAGTGAATTCAGCGATTGTTTTTATAGTAAATTGAGTGCAGCTCATTTCAATTTAGAGACATTTTTCTATAGAAGTAGTCATTTTGGAGAACAGTTTCTCCATAAAAATTCAATTCAGCGAATATGTTCCAGAGAAAAAAAAAATCAATTTAACGATTTTTTTCTGTAGAAAATTCACTTAGCGAACTTTTTATATAGAAAAATTCACTTAGCGAACTTTTTATTTAGAAAAATTCAATTCAACGAAATTTTTCTATAGAAAGAGTCAATTAAGCGAATTTTTCTATAAAAAAGTCAATTCAGCGAACTTTTTCTATTAAAAAAATTCAATAAAGCGAAATTTTTCTATAGAAAGAGTCACTTTTTTTTGTAGAAAAAGTAAATTCAGCTAACTTTCTCTGTAGAAAAAATGAATTAAGCTAAATGTTCATATAGAGAAAATCATTTTTTTTTGTGGAAAAAATCAAATCAGCGGACTTTTTCTATAGAAAAAATCAATTCAGCGAATTTTTCTCTATATTCAATTTAGAGAATAGTTTTCAAAGGAAAAGTTTAATTTAAGGAACTGTTTTCTATTAAAAAGTTAATTCAGCGAATTTTTCTGTAAAAAAGGTCAGTTCAGCGAAATTTTTTCTATAGAAAAAATCAATTCAGCGGACATTTTCTATATCAATCTCAAAACAACGAACTTTTTCTGTAGAAAAATTAATTTCATCGAATTGTTTCTATAGAAAGTCAAGTCAGCGAACTTTTTCTATAGCAAAAGTCAATTCTGCGAACCTTTCTTATAGAAAAAATCAATTCAGTGAACTTTTCTTATTAAAAAAGTGAATTCAGCGAAATTTTTCTGTAGAAAAAGTCAATTCTTAGATATTTTTATAGAAATAGTAAATTCACCGAACTCTTTCTACGAAAAAGTCAATTCAGCGAACTTTTTCTATAAAAAAGTCAATTCAGCGAAGTTTTCTATAGAAAAAATCAATTCAGCCGACTTTGTCTATAGAAAAAGTCAATTCAGTGAACTTTTCTTATTAAAAAGTCAATTAAGCGAATTTTGTTCTATAGTAAAAGTCAATTTTGAGAACTTTTTCTATAGAAATAGTCAATTCAGGGAACCTTATCCATAGAAAAATCAACTCAGCGAAATTTTTCAGTAGAAAAAGCCATTTAATCGAAATTTTTCTATGGAAAAATCAATTCAACCGACTTTGTCTATAGAAAAAGTCAATTCAGTCTATAGAAAAAGCCAATTCAGCGAAATTTTTTTTATAAAAAAATCAATTCAGCCGACTTTGTCTATAGAAAAAGTCAATTCATCCATCTTTTCCTATAGAAAAAGTCAATTCAGCGAACTTTTTTTTATAGAAAAAGTCATTTACAGCGAAATTTTTCTATAGAAAAAGTCAATTCAGCAAACTTTTTGTACTAAAATGTCAATTCTATAGCACTGTCAATACAGCGAACTTTTTCTATAGAGAAAGTCAATTAAGCAAAGTTTTTGTATATAAAAAGTCAATACAGCGAATTTTTTCTATAGAAAAATTCAATTCAGCGAACTTTTTCTATAGAAAAAGTCAATTCAGCGAAATTTTCCGTAGAAAAAGTCAGTTCAGCGAACTTTTTCTAAAGAAAAATTCAATTCAGATAACTTTTTCTATAGAAAAAGTCAATTCGGCTAACTTTTTCTATAGAAAAAGTCAATTCAGCGAACTTTTTCTATGGAAAAATCAATTCAGCGAACATTTTCTATTGAAAAATGAATTCAACGAAATTTTTTATTAAAAAGTCAATTCAGCGAACTTTTTCTATAGAAAAAGTCAATTCAGCGAACCTTTCCTATAGAAAAAGTCAATTCAGCGAACTTTTTCTATGGAAAAAGTCAATTCAGAGAACTTTTTCTATAGAACAAGTAAATTCAGCGAACTTTTTCTAAAGAAAAATTCAATTCAGATAACTTTTTCTATAGAAAAAGTCAATTCGGCTAACTTTTTCTATAGAAAAATCAATTCAGCGAACTTTTTCTATAGAAAAGTAAATTCAGCGAACTTTTTCCATAGAAAAATCAATTCAGCGAACTTTTTTAAAGAAAAAAATAAATTCAGCGAACTTTTTCTATAGAAAATGTCAATTCAGCGAACTTTTTCTATAGAAAAAGTCAGTTCTTCTATACAGAAATAGTAAATTCACCGAACTTTGTTTAAAGAAAAAGTCAATTTAGCAAACTTCTTCTCTAGAAATAGTAAATTCAACAAACTTTCTGTATTGAAAAAAGTCAATTCAGCGAACTTTTTCTATAGAAAAATTTACTTAATGGAACTTTTTCCATGAAAATCAATTCAGCAAACTTTTTCTATAAAATAACTCAATTGACGAACTTTTTCTATAGGAATGGTCAATTCAGCGAAGTTTTTCTATAGAAAAATTCAATTTAGCGAAATTTTTCTATAGCAAAATTCAATTCAGCGAAATTTTTCTATAGAAAAATTCAATTCAGCAAACTTTATCTATAGAAAAGTTCAACTCAGCGAACTTTTTTAAAAAAGTCAACTCAGCGAACTTTTCTATAGAAAAGGTAATTTCAGCGAAATTTTTCTATAGAAGAAGTCAATTCAGCAAACATTTTTAAATAGATAATTTCAATTCAGCGATCTCTTTCTACAAAAAGTTAATTCAGCAAACTTTTTCTATAGAAAAGTTAAATTCAGCGAACTTTTTCTATAGAAAGATTAAATTCAGCGAACTTTTGCCATAGAAAAATCAATTCAGCGAACTTTTTCTATAGAAAATCTCAGTTCAGCGACATTTTTCTAAAAAAGTCAATTCAGCGATCTTCTCCTATAGAAAGTCAATTTCACTAAATGTTTCTAAAGATAAAGTCTATTCAGCGTTTCAGCGAATTATTTCCATAGAAAAGTAAATTCAGCAAATTTAATTCAGCGACCTTTTCCGGTAGAGAAAATCAATTCAGCTGAATTTTTCTATAGAAAAATTTCAATTCAGCGAACTTTTTCTACAGAAAATATAAATTCATTGCACTTTTCTATGGTAGGTGTCAATTCAGTGAACCCTCAACTCAATGAACTTACAAAAAGAGAATTTCAGAGAAAAAGTCAATTCAGCGTAATTATTCTATAGAAGAAGTAAATTCCGCAAAGTTTATTGAAAAAGTCGAGAAGAAGTAAATTCCGCAAACTTTATTGAAAAAGTCAATTCTGGCAACACTACGCCTTTTTCAGATGTAATTCGAATTATTTTAATTGTAATTCGAGAATTCTATTTGTAATTCGTAATATTTCATTTGTAATTCGAGAATTCCATTTGTAATTCGAATTATTCCATTTGTAATTCGAATTATTTCATTTGTAATTCGAAATATTCCATTTGTAATTTGAATTATTCCATTTGAAATTTGAATTATTTCATTTGAAATTCGAATTATTCCATTTGTAATTCGAATGATTTCATGTGTAATTTCAAATAAAATACAACTAAAATGTTTCGAATGACATCAGAAAAGGGTGTAATCTGGTACTGTCGACTACCCTGAATGTCGTCAATTCACAATACTCGCACTAGACATATGTTCTTGGCTTAGCCGAAAAAACACAGTAGAAGGCTAGGTATAATTTCTGATTATTTGAGTTATGTAAAACTTCACTAGAAGTCGTCCTGTTTAGATTTTCAGATTAAAAGATGGCTAATAAGTAGAATTAAGCTACACTCTTTGATATGAAAGAAGTCTCTTTTGTAGATTCTCATGAGCATATTGTATTTCCAACGTGAATCACTGGTATATAATTTCCAAAGCTACATTCTAAAACTTATTGGAGTTGGCAATCGGAATTTGAATGTCTTTGGGTATCACGTTGAAATTTCTATGGGAAAATTATTTATTTTAAATTGTATTTTTTTTTCATTTACAAAACTAGCGTAAGCAAAACCAATCAAGAATTCGTTTTGTAAAAAGTGGCGTATAACTACTGACACTACTCATACGTCAACATTGTTATTTTCTTCTCTGACCACTTCAGTTACTATATTTCCCCTTTAAACTCACATCTAACTGACAAGCAGCAAAACTATGGCATTTGTTAGATATGTTTGCATAAACACACAACACATACACACACACATGCAAGAATTCTCACATGGGCTTTATAGCTTTACCGGGTTTTCATTGCGCTCAAATCCAAGCTAGCTAATGTTAGTTGGATCTGTCGTTTATTTAACATCATCATTGTTTCCTTGATGTGCGATTGCGATGTCTCATTGGGATAGCCAACTGTTGGTGGGGGATTTCTGTTTAGACGGTAAACTGTCACAACTTGTATGTCTAGCTACTTGGTTGGCTTGGCTTCGCTAGGCAGGTACGTACATAGTTTGTTTAGCGTGACATGACATGATGATGGCAAAGTTGGGATTTTGCTCTGCTTTGCTGTTGCTTTGCTAGACATGAGAATCTTTTAGATGTGTAAGGTAAATAAAGGAAAGGATTTGTTTTGTTTGCAAATCAAACGGAACTTATTTTGATTTATGGTTTATGTTTATACATAGATATGTATGTATGTACATATTTAAATATTGTTTAAGGTTTTCAATATCCCCTGTTAGGCTAATCGAGGCTGTGGGAAATTGAGTTTGAATTTGTTTATGATTTATTTTTGCTAGCGCATTTACCTGATTGTTTACTTCCTTTCGGGCAACACCACTTCCTGTTATTTGCCTTATTTGTCTTCGGCTATCATTTCAGTGGTTAACCATTTGTTGTTGATTTATTTGTGGTTGTTGGGCGGTGGAAACCCCCTGTGGAAAGGCGCCGGTTATCAACAACAATTTAATTGTTGTTCTTTTCTGTTTATTTCCGTCTATTTTTAATTCAATTTGCTGGCACTTGGTTTGGTCGTTGTTTTTAACAGCCTTTTTGGCCCTCCTCGTCTGTAGCTTCGAATATTTTAGGCAAATAGAAGAATAATAAAGAAATTGTTTGTTGCGGTTATTGTGGTCTCATTACTTAGTTCAACGGTTGCTTTTTAGTAGCCTGTTTTGCCTTTGTAGCATAATTTCTTTGTTTTTGTTTGCTCATTTTTTCTGTTTGTTATAACTTTCATTCTTCATCAAATTTATTTTCATACCCTACACCAGAATGTGGAGGTATTATGTACATATGTATATCATCTAAAACTTCAATGGAAACAAAAAACAAATAAAACAAGCAAAAAAATATCAGTCGGCTTTGCCGACAGAGATATACCCTCAGCCTATGTGATCTTCATCTACGGACAGATCGAATGTATTTAGGGTCTTATCAGAATTTTGTGGGCTTTTTGGACATTTGAACTTGCCGACAAAAATGTGGATTAGGATTAAAGTTCAAAAGTGTTGCGGAGGAGGTACTAGGAATGGACCGACATAGTCCATTACGAAAGTGGATCTTATTTTGGAAGTCATATCTTTTCTATAGATATCGCGCCCACTAGTCATATTAGTGGGTCATCGTATAACTTGTATGCCAGGAAGCATGGAATTGTCCATGGAAAATATAATATCGCTGTAAACAGGACCACAACGAACAGCATCGGTATACATTTCCACATGATATTCGAATATACCCTAAACTGAACTTAGACACAAATATTGAACTTTTATGAGGGAGGTACCCTAATCAGAGGATCGATAGAGTCCATATTGGAACCTCATCTAAGTCTGGTAGAAATTTCACGATGTGTAAAGTATGGACAAAATCTGTTACCACCTTTAAGAGTTATAGCCTACAAAATTTTTCCGAAAATTTTCGAACTTTTGTGGCGGAGATACTTGGGGTCCAAACATACTTGGGGTCCAAAACCATTATTTCGATGAGGCACATTTTGCCCGTATGAAAGTGTGTATACCCTCGTTAGCACACATGCTGAGGGTATAATTAATTAGAATTTACCAACATGGGTCTATAGAAGCACCCTTTATTTCAGAAGGGTCTATAGAAGCACCCTTTATTTCAGAAGGGTCTATAGAAGCACCCTTTATTTCAGAAGGGTCTATAGAAGCACCCTTTATTTCAGAAAGGGTCTATAGAAGCACCCTTTATTTCAGAAAGGGTCTATAGAAGCACCCTTTATTTCAGAAAGGGTCTATAGAAGCACCCTTTATTTCAGAAAAGGTCTATAGAAGCACCCTTTATTTCAGAAAGAGTCTATAGAAGCACCCTTTATTTCAGAAAGGGTCTATAGAAGCACCCTTTATTTCAGAAAGGGTCTATAGAAGCACCCTTTATTTCAGAAAGGGTCTATAGAAGCACCCTTTATTTCAGAAAGGGTCTATAGAAGCACCCTTTATTTCAGAAAGGGTCTATAGAAGCACCCTTTATTTCAGAAAGGGTCTATAGAAGCACCCTTTATTTCAGAAAGGGTCTATAGAAGCACCCTTTATTTCAGAAAGGGTCTATAGAAGCACCCTTTATTTAAGAAAGGGTCTATAGAAGCACCCTTTATTTAAGAAAGGGTCTATAGAAGCACCCTTTATTTAAGAAAGGGTCTATAGAAGCACCCTTTATTTCAGAAAGGGTCTATAGAAGCACCCTTTATTTCAGAAAGGGTCTATAGAAGCACCCTTTATTTCAGAAAGGGTCTATAGAAGCACCCTTTATTTCAGAAAGGATCTATAGAAGCACCCTTTATTTCAGAAAGGATCTATAGAAGCACCCTTTATTTCAGAAAGGGTCTATAGAAGCACCCTTTATTTCAGAAAGGGTCTATAAAAGCACCCTTTGTTTCAGAAAGGGTCTATAGAAGCACCCTTTATTTCAGAAAGGGTCTATAGAAGCACCCTTTATTTCAGAAAGAGCCTATATAGAAGCACACTTTCTTTCAGAAAGGGTCTATAGAAGCACCCTTTATTTCAGAAAGGGTCTATAGAAGCCCCTTTATTTCAGAAAGGGTCTATAGAAGCCCCTTTATTTCAGAAAGGGTCTATAGAAGCCCCTTTATTTCAGAAAGGGTCTATAGAAGCCCCTTTATTTCAGAAAGGGTCTATAGAAGCACCCTTTATTTCAGAAAGGGTCTATAGAAGCACCCTTTATTTCAGAAAGGGTCTATAGAAGCACCCTTTATTTCAGAAAGGGTCTATAGAAGCACCCTTTATTTCAGAAAGGGTCTATAGAAGCACCCTTTATTTCAGAAAGAGCCTATATAGAAGCACACTTTCTTTCAGAAAGGGTCTATAGAAGCACCCTTTATTTCAGAAAGGGTCAATAGAAGCACCCTTTATTTCAGAAAGGGTCTATAGAAGCACCCTTTATTTCAGAAAGGGTCTAAAGAAGAGCACCCTTTATTTCAGAAAGGGTCTATAGCAGCACCCTTCATTTAAGAAAGGGTCTATAGAAGCACCCTTTATTTCAGAAAGGGTCTATAGAAGCACCCTTTATTTCAGAAAGGGTCTATAGAAGCACCCTTTATTTCAGAAAGTGTCTATAGAAGCACCCTTTATTTCAGAAAGGGTCTATAGAAGCACCCTTTATTTCAGAAAGGGTCTATAGAAGCACCCTTTCTTCCAGAAAGGGTCTATAGAAGCACCCTTTCTTCAAGAAAGGGTCTATAGAAGCACCCCCTCTTCCAGAAAGGGTCAATAGAAGCACCCTTTCTTCCAGAAAGGGTCTATAGAAGCACCCCCTCTTCCAGAAAGGTTCTATAGAAGCACCCTTTCTTCCAGAAAGGGTCTATAGAAGCACAATTTCTTCAAGAAAGGGTCTATAGAAGCACCCTTTCTTCCAGAAAGCGTCTATAGAAGCACCCTTTCTTCCAGAAAGCGTCTATAGAAGCACCCCCTCTTCCAGAAGCACCCTTTATTTCAGAAAGCACCCTTTAAGCATAGAAGCACCCTTTATTTCAGAAAGGGTCTATAGAAGCACCCTTTATTTCAGAAAGGGTCTATAGAAGCACCCTTCATTTCAGAAAGGGTCTATAGAAGCACCCTTTATTTCAGAAAGGGTCTATAGAAGCACCCTTTATTTCAGAAAGGGTCTATAGAAGCACCCTTTATTTCAGAAAGGGTCTATAGAAGCACCCTTTATTTCAGAAAGGGTCTATAGAAGCACCCTTTATTTCAGAAATAGTCTATAGAAGCACCCTTTATTTCAGAAAGGGTCTATAGAAGCACCCTTTATTTCAGAAAGGGTCTATAGAAGCA
Source organism: Musca autumnalis (assembly GCF_047663935.1). Lineage (NCBI taxonomy): Eukaryota > Metazoa > Arthropoda > Insecta > Diptera > Muscidae > Musca > Musca autumnalis. Next base: position 6,676,725 of record NW_027411866.1, on the reverse strand, counting down.
CTCTATCTTCCTGAAAGGGTCTATAGAAGCACCCTTTCTTCCAGAAAGGGTCAATAGAAGCACCCTTTCTTCCAGAAAGGGTCTATAGAAGCACCCTTTCTTCCAGAAAGGGTCTATAGAAGCACCCTTTCTTCCAGAAAGGGTCTATAGAAGCACCCTTTCTTCAAGAAAGGGTCTATAGAAGCACCCCCTCTTCCAGAAAGGGTGAATAGAAGCACCTTTCTTCCAGAAAGGGTCTATAGAAGCACCCTTTCTTCCAGAAAGGGTCTATAGAAACACCCTTTCTTCCAGAAAGGGTTTATAGAAGCACCCCCTCTTCCAGAAAGGGTCTGTAGAAGCACCTTTTCTTCCAGAAAGGGTCTATAGAAGCACCCTTTCTTCCAGAAAGGGTCTATAGAAGCACCCTTTCTTTCATAAAGGGTCTACAGAAGCACTCTTTCTTCCAGAAAGGGTCTATAGAAGCACCCTTTCTTCCAGAAAGGGTCTATAGAAGCACCCTTTCTTTCAGAGAGGGTCTATAGAAGAACCCTTTCTTTAAAAAGGGGGCTATAGAAGCACCCTTTCTTTAATAAAGGGGGTTTAGCCGATAGCCGTAGTCGCTAGTGCTTTTAGCTATAAGTTTATTATAATTTTTAATTGTAATAAATATTTAAATACATAAATAAATAAAATTAATAAAGGGGGCAATAGAACCACCCTTTCTTTCAGAAAGGGACTATAAAAGCATTCTTTCTTTCTGAAAGGGTCTATAAAAGCACCCTTTCTTTCTGAAAGGGTCTATAAAAGCACCCTTTCTTTAAAAAAGGGGCTATAGAAGCACCCTTTTTAGAAAAGGGGCTAAAGAAGCACCCTTTCTCTAGAAAATGGGCTATAAAAGCACCCTTTCTTTAAAAAAGGGTCTATAGAAGCACCCTTTCTTTCAGAAAGGGTCTAACGAAGCACCTTTTCTTTCAGAAAGGGTCTATAAAAGCACCTTTTCTTTAAAAAAGGGGCTATAGAAGCACCCTTTCTTTCAGAAGGGGTCTATAGAAGCACCGTTTCTTTCAGAAAGGGTCTATAGAAGCACCCTTTCTTCAAAAACGGGCTATAGAAGGACCCTTTCTTTCAGAAGGGGTCTACAGAAAAGAAGCACCCCTTTTTCAGAAAGGGTCTATAGAAGCATTCTTTCTTTCAGAAAGGGTCTAAAAAAGCATTCTTTCTTTCAGAAAGGGTCTATAGAAGCATCCTTTCTTTCAGAAAGTGTCTATAGAAGCACCCTTCCATTCTAAAAAGGGTCGATAGAAGTTCCCTTTCTTTCTAAGAGGCATTTATAGAAGTACCCTTTTTTTAAGAAAGGATCTTTAGAAGCAACCTTTCTTTCAGAAAGGATCTATAGAAGCACCCTTTCTTTCAGAAAGGATCTATAGAAGCAACCTTTAATTCAAAATGGGTCTATATAGAAGCACCCTTTCTATAAAGAAAGGGACTATAGAAGCACACTTTCTATCAGAAAGGGTCTGTAAAAACACCCTTCCTCTCAGAAATGATCTATAGAAGCAGAATGGGTCTATATAGAAGCACCCTTTCTTTCAGAAAGGGTCTATGGAAGCACCCTTTCTTCCAGAAAGCTCAATTTTTTTCAAAACGTTTCTATAGAAGCACAATTTCTTTCAGAAAGGGTCTATAGAAGCACCATTTCGTTCCGAAAGGGTCTATAGATGTACCCTTTTCTTCAGAAAGGGTATCGAAGCACCCTTTTTTCAGGAAATTTCTGTAGAAGCACTCTTTCTTTCAGAAAGGTTCTATAGAAGAGCCCGTTCTTTCATAATGGATCTATTAAAGTACACTTAAAAGCACATTTTAGCCATTTCTGATAGTTAATATATCATGTTTTCATATTGAAACACTGTAGGGTTTTTAACTTGTCCACATCACCGTGCCTGTCCACTACATTTCCTTTTTATGGCCATAATTCTTTGCTGCTTGGTCGTCATTTTTGATTATAATTGAAAAAAAAATCCTTTTATTTGCAATATCAGCAACAGATTTTTCACTGGCATCACAACAACAGCATAATCGTGGTTGCCGGCCAAGCTGCCAATAAACCAACAAGTCTTCTTTGTGGTCTCTCCCTAACCACTCTTCCACTCCTCCATTTGATAGCCACAATTTAAGCGGATTCATTTAAAAATTCATCAGATCGTTGCTTATTCAAGCTTCCTTTATAGTCTCAATTATGCGTCTGATTACCTTTCTTTTTTTTGGGCTATCTTATTATGATGTGACAGCAGCAACATTGGCAATGTCATTTATGGCATTTCTCCTATTTGCAGTAAGGTGATACCATTAAAAAATACTGGCCATTACTTGTCCCTCATGTTGGTGGGGGGTGAATGTTGTGGTGGTAGCTGTTTTCATCGGTGCAGTTGGTTTGCTGCTGACAAAAGACACACCAACTTGGAGTCTCTTTGCAAAATTCATTAATATTTACTAAAGTGAAATGTCAGCAACACTATTAATTTAATAGAATTTTCAATTTTCCAGGAAATTGATGGGAGAGGTTTGACAAAAAACCGCATACATAAAAATAGATTTACAGGCGGTAGATAAAAATTTAATTAAACTTTCATAAAAAATTAAATAAAATATTATTTGATTATATTTTGATACTTGTTAAATTTTGAAAAAAAATTTACGTTTGTAGTGTAAAGTCTGCAACTATCTATAAATTCAAATTTCTTATGAAACGGGCATTGGCAGTGCTTTATTGTGGTCTTAACGTCCAACGCGATCAGGACGGCCGTAATGCCCAGAATTCATTGAGTGTTAAGTTATGTCGCCAATTGTTCCGATGTTACCTTTTGTATATATTAGAGGAGGAACCTACTCTAGCAAACAGTGCATGCATATTCTCCAAAAGTTTTAATCAAGCTAAGTCTATCATCTGAAGACATATTGCAATATAATACATTCATCCAACACCAAACATGATTTCATTTTGTAACAAGTGTCGTATAACTGCTGGCATTACTCATCCGCAGCATTGTACCTACTTAAGACAATATTAATTTACATATTCTCGAAGAAGAAGTGAGATTTCATCTAAAATAGAAATAGAAGAAATGTAATTTCTTGCTTTGAAGAAGGTTGAATTCTACATAGAGCTTCAGCCATGTCGCAACAGAGAAATCTCCGAAGTGAAGAAGATCACTTTTTCCAAAAAATTGGGTAATCAGCTTTTGAAAATATAACTTCTACTTTAAAAGAAGCATGACTTATTCTCTAAAAGAAGAGGGTCCTCTTTTTTATAAGAAGTGGGCATTTTTTCTTTAGAAGAAATAGGACATCTTCAGTAGAACAAGTGAGACATCTTCTGTAAAAAAGAGGCACATATTTACTGTACGAAGTAGGAAGTGACACTTCTGGGTCCTACTCTGTAAAAGAAGTGGGCCTTCTCCTAAAGAAGAAGTGGGACCTCTTCCGTAGAATAAGTGGGACTTCTTTAGAAGGGGAAAAAATTACTTATTTAGTAGAACAAGTGGGAATTTTTCAGTAGAACCCGTAGGACTTCTTCTGCAGAAGAAACACAATTACTTCTCCAGAGGAAGTGGAATTTCTTCTTTAGAAGAAATGGGGCCACTTCTCTAGCAGAAATGGGAAGTCTTCTGCAGTAATTATGGGTCTAATTCATTAGCTGAAGTAGGATTTATTCTCATAAAGAAGTAGGTAGGACTTCTTCTCTGAAAGAAGTGGAACATCTTCGCCATAAAAAGAAATGGAATTCTTCGGTAGAAGAAGCGAGTTTTCTCCTTAAGAAGAAGTGGAATATCTTCTTTAGAAGAAGTAGGACTTCTTGTATAGAAGAAGAGGGACTTCTTCTCTAGAAGTAGTGGGACTTATACTCTAGAAGAAGTAGACCTGCTTCTCTGGAAGGAGGAGAACTACTTCTAAAGAAGAAGTGCGCATCTTCGGAAGAAAAAGTGACTTCTTCCCTAGAAGAAATGTGAATCCTACTGACTTCTTGAAGAAATGTGACTTCTTCTCTAGAATACGTGTGACTTTATAACAAAAGGAGGACTTCTTCTCTAGAAGAAGGAGGATTTATTCTCTAGAAGAAGTGGGCTTAGAAAAATTAAGACTTCTTCTCTAGAAAATGTGGGACATCTTTTCTTGAAGATGAGGGAAATCATCTTTTGAAGATGAGAGATTATGGAAAGATGAGATGATGGAAATCATCTTTTGATATGAGACTTCTTCTCTAGAAGATGTGGGATATCTTCTTGAGAAGCTGTGGGACATCTTCTATAGATGTTGTGAGACAACTTCTCTTGAGGATGTGGGACATCTTTCCATGAAGATGTGGCACCTATTTTCTAGAAGATGTGGGGGATATTCTCTAGATGGGGGGAATGGGGGACTTTTTCTCTAGAAGATGTGGGACATCTTCTTTAGAAGATGTGGGGCATTTTCTCTTGATGATGTGGGACTTCTTCTCTAGAAGATGTTGGACTTCTTCTTTAGAAGATGTGGGACATCTTCTTTAGAAGATGTGGGACATCTTCTCTAGAAACTGTGGGACATCTTCTTAAGAAGCTGTGGAACATCTTGTTTAGAAGATATGGGACATCTTCTCTTGAAGATGTGGGACTTCTTCTCTAGAAGATGTGCGACATCTTCTCTAGGAGATGTGGGACAAATTCTCTAGAAGATGTGGGGCATCTTATCTAAAAGATGTGGGACTTTTTCTCTAGAGGATGCGGGATTATGGAAAGATGAGAGATTATGGAAAGATGAGATGATGGAAATCATCTTTTGATATGAGACTTCTTCTCTAGAAGATGTGGGACATCTTCTTGAGAAGCTGTGGGACATCTTCTCTAGATGTTGTGAGACAACTTCTCTTGAGGATGTGGGACATCTTTTCATGAAGATGTGGCACCTCTTTTCTAGAAGATGTGGGGGATATTCTCTAGATGGGGGGAATGGGGGACTTTTTCTCTAGAAGATGTGGGACATCTTTTCTAGAAGATGTTGGACTTCTTCTTTAGAAGATGTTGGACTTCTTCTTTAGAAGATGTGGGACATCTTCTTTAGAAGATGTGGGACATCTTCTTTGGAAGATGTGGGACTTCCTCTCTAGAAGATTTGGGACTTCTTCTCTAGAAGAAGTGGGCCTAGAAAAAGTTAGACTACTTCTCTAGAAGATGTGGGATATCTTCTTGAGAAGCTGTGGGACATCTTCTCTAGATGATGTGGGACAACTTCTCTTGAGGATGTGGGACATCTTTTCGTGAAGATGTTGCACCTCTTTTCTAGAAGATGTGGGGGATATTCTCTAGATGGGGGGAATGGGGGACTTTTTCTCTAGAAGATGTGGGACATCTTTTCTAGAAGATGTGGGACATCTTTTCTAGAAGATGTGGGACATCTTCTTTAGAAGATGTGGGGCATTTTCTCTTGATGATGTGGGACTTCTTCTCTAGAAGATGTTGGACTTCTTCTTTAGAAGATGTGGGACATCTTCTTTAGAAGATGTGGGACATCTTCTCTAGAAACTGTGGGACATCTTCTTAAGAAGCTGTGGAACATCTTGTTTAGAAGATATGGGACATCTTCTCTTGAAGATGTGGGACAACTTATCTTGAAGATGTGGGACATCTTCTTTAGAATATGTGGGGCATCTTCCTTAGAAGATGTGGGGCATTTTCTCTTGATGATGTGGGACTTCTTCTCTAGAAGATGTTGGACATCTTCTTTAGAAAATGTGGGACATCTTCTTTAGGAGATGTGGGACATCTTCTCTAGAAACTGTGGGACACCTTCTTAAGAAGCTGTGGAACATCTTGTTTAGAAGATATGGGATATCTTCTCTTGAAGATGTGGGACTTCTTCTCTAGAAGATGTGGGACATCTTCTCTAGGAGATGTGGGACAAATTCTCTAGAAGATGTGGGACATCTTCTCTAGGAGATGTGGGACTTCTTCTCTATAAGATGTGGGACATCTTCTCTAGGAGATGTGGGACAAATTCTCTAAAAGATGTGGGACTTTTTCTCTAGAGAATGCGGGACTTCTTCTCTAGAAGATGTGGAACATTTTTTCTACAAGATGTGGGACATCTTCTCTGGAAGATGTGGGACTTCTTCTCTAGAAGATGTGGGACATCTTTTCTAGAAGATGTGGGACACCTTCTTTGGAAGATGTGGGACTTCCTCTCTAGAAGATTTGGGACTTCTTCTCTAGAAGAAGTGGGCCTAGAAAAAGTAAGACTACTTCTCTAGAAGATGTGGGATATCTTCTTGAGAAGCTGTGGGACATCTTCTCTAGATGATGTGGGACAACTTATCTTGAAGATGTGGCACATATTCTTTAGAAGATGTGGCACATCTTCTTTAGAATATGTGGGGCATCTTCCTTAGAAGATGTGGGGCATTTTCTCTTGATGATGTGGGACTTCTTCTCTTGAAGATGTGGAACATTTTTTCTAGAAGATGTAGGACATCTTCTCTTGAAGATGTGGGACATCTTCTCTTGAAGATGTGGGACTTCTTCTCTAGAAGATGTGGGACATCTTCTCTAGGAGATGTGGGACAAATTCTCTAGAAGATGTGGGGCATCTTATCTAAAAGATGTGGGACTTTTTCTCTAGAGGATGCGGGACTTCTTCTCTAGAAGATGTGGAACATTTTTTCTAGAAGATGTGGGACATCTTCTCTTGAAGATGTGGGACATCTTTTCTAGAAGATGTGGGACACCTTCTTTAGAAGATGTGGGACTTCCTCTCTAGAAGATTTGGGACTTCTTCTCTAGAAGAAGTGGGCCTAGAAAAAGTAAGACTACTTCTCTAGAAGATGTGGGATATCTTCTTGAGAAGCTGTGGGGCCTCTTCTGTAGAAGATGTGGGACATCTTCTCTTGAAGATGTGGGACATGATGTAGGACATCTTCTCCAGAAGATGTGGGACGTCTACTCTAGAGGATGTGGGACATCTTCTCCAGAAAATGTGGGACATCTTCTCTAGAATATGTGTGTTATCTTCTCTAGAAGATGTGGAACATCTTCTCTAGAAGATGTGGGACGTCTTCTCTAGAGGATGTGGGACATCTTCTTTAGAAGATGTGGGATTTCTTCTTCTCTAACCGAAATGAGACTTCTTCTCTGCAAGAAGTGGGAATCATTCTCCAGAAGATGTGGGACTTCTTCCATGGAAGAATTGAGACTTTTTCTCCAGAAAAGCTGTTCGTGTTTCTTTCTATGTGATGCATACTTTTAGTTGTACTTAATTTTTTAGTATTTTCCTCTCCATGTCCTTTGCACAAACAGTGTCAGATTATTCTCATCTGAATAAATATTTAAAAGCAATCAACTGTTCAAAGTTTTTACACGTGTTTCCTGTCAGCCAAAAGTCTCCCCCTGAGTAAGGTCTCAAAGGCTAATGATACTTTTGTTTATAATGATACACAAAATCTATAGCTGAGTGACAAATATAGTTTATCCTCCATCAGAGGCAAGGTTTTGTTTTCAGTATTTTGTGGTATGTTGATATCAGCGCTTGCTTGCTTTACATAAATGCTGAGCTGGTTTTGATGAGCCTACAAGGATATTGATAATGTCAAGGGTTTGCTATTGTTGTCAAACGGTTGATAAGAGAAAAGAGATTGAAAAATAAACGAAGATAATGGCAATAGAAAGAGAAAAAGAAAGAAATACAATATTTTCTTGATGTAACCACTGCTGTGCCAAAACAACGCTAAGGATGTTTTTGTAGCAAATCGAATACTAACCGCAAGGAATCGCACGACAGGACAAAAGGGTGTATCGAAATTTTAATGATGGTTCGTCTTATTTTTAAGACTGATACATAAATCGATTGTGTATTTCGCATATGACAGCCACCGGCTTGAAAGGTAAAAGAAGGAAAATGACTTTGCGGGGAGCGTAATTTGAAGTTGGGGCCCTTCTAACATAACTGCCTTAACATCGCGTTTAAGTTAATATTGTGCTGGAACAACCGGCTGTAATTAGCAAAAAATGTCAATAATTAATCAACTTTATGACTTTGAACTTTACCAAACCACCCCAATCTACCTTCAACCCATCGAATAAAGTGGGGAACATTTGTTCATATGTAAATATTCTTAACTATACATCCGTTAATATAAGTTAATAAAATATTTAAATATATACCCCCCACCATAACCGCACACATTTTCACAACATATGATGTATGTATGTACCAACAGACACCATCCACTGACAGCTCATCATCATCAACGACCCAAAAAAAAAACTTTCACTCAAATTTTCATATAAATTGCTGGGTTGAGGAAGTGGGGAGCAAGGCATTCGTATGCAGTTGAAGGGTATGCTCCTCATCTGTTGTTGGTGTTGTCTTTAGTCTTAGAGTTTCATATGATGTTGTTGTTGATACTGCTATGTTGGAAACATTAATGAAATTATGTCAAGTGTTATGCTACATAACAGAGTTTTTGGATGGATGCAGGATAGAAGATATTCATCTCCATCATCATCATCGGCATAGTTGGCTTCTGACTGGCTTTCCAAAGTTTTAGCCTTAAGCACATGTCTATCTTTTATTGACGAGGGATACATAATGTTGCATGCAGCAATTGGTAATACGGACAGTGGTTAGAAAGGGTTTATGGGATGTTTTTTTCAAAGAAGAAAGTATCTTTTTGGTGGAAAAGCAAATTCAGTTGCAGAAGTGGGATTTGATATACTTCTTCTTATAGGAGATGTGGCACTTCTTCCCTAGACTACGCTCCTAGAATAATATAACTTCTGATATAACTTTCGGAAAGTGGAGCTTTTTCTTTAGAAGAAGTGGGTTTTCTTTATTAAAAGACTTTATACTTCTTCTTTAAAATAAACGAGTTGCCTTCTCTAGAAAAAGAGAAACTTTCTCCATGGAAAGAGTTAGCCTTTTTCCTAAGTAGATGTGCGACTTCTACTTTTAAAGGTGTGGGTTTTCTTCACTAGAAGAAAGGACACTTCTTCTAGAGAAGAATCCACATCTTCTAAGGCAGTATTCCCAGTGATTCTAAAGAAAAAGACTAGAAGTCCCACTTCTTCTAGAGATAGAGCCCCCTTTCTTTTAAAAAAGAAGTCCCCATTTTTCTAGAGAAGAAGACTTTTTCTTCTAAAGAAGAAAAACCAAATCTTCTTGTGAAGAACTTCTTCCAAAGAAAATGCTAAGAAGGGGAGTCTTTCTCTAGAAGAAGTGGGACTTCTAGAAGAAGAAGAAGAAGTAGTGTGTCTTCTATCGTAGAAGAAGTGTGTCTTCTTATCTAGAATTGGTGTCTCTGCTTCTCCAAAGGAAGTGGTCCATCTTGTGTAGAAGAAGTGGGACTTCCCCCTAGAAGATGTGGGACTAGAAGAAATGGGACTTGTTCTCCAAAAAATGCCTTCTTCTCTTAATAAAGAGCGTTTTCTTTACTAGCAGAAAGTCATCTTCTACAGAGAAAGTGGGACTTGTTCTCTAGGTAAAGAGGAATTTCTACTCTCGAAAATGAGGGTTCTCTTTTCTGGGAGAAATGTGTTTCTTCGTACGAGGAAGTGGGACTTCCAATCTAAAAACAGAGGGTCTTCTTCTCTAGAAGACTAAAAGAACCGGGAATTCTTCGCAACAAGTATTTTTCTCTTCGAAATTTAAACCTTCTTTCATGGAGAAAATGGGAGATCTTATCAAGAAAAAATGGAACTTTTTCTATGGAAGAAGTGGATCTTCTTTTCTAGAAGAATTGGATCTCATTCTCAAGAAGAAGTGGAACGTCCCCTCGAGAATATTTGGGACTTCTTGGGACTTTAGAGGATGTGGCACTAGAAAAAGTGCAACTTCTTCTCTAAAAACATAGGGGTTTCTTCTCTAGAAGACTAGAAGAAGCGGGACAATTTCTCTAGAAGAAGTGGAACTTCTCCTCTAAAAAGGGGGACTTGATCATTAAAAAAAGATGGACTTCTTCTATAAAAGAAGAGTGACTTCTTCTCTTGAAAAAGAGGGTATTTTTTCAGGGAAAAGTGTATATTCTCCTCCAGAGTTAATGGGTCTTCTTCTTCCCTACAAGAGTTGTTTCTTCTTGTCTAGAAGAAATGAAACTTCTTCTCTAAAAGAATTGGGACTCCTTCTCTTGAAGTGGGTCTCTTCTCAACAAGAATATGTCTTCTTCTCTAGAAGTTGTGGGATTTCTTCTCACGAATTGGTGGATCTTCTTCTCCAAAAAAAGGAGACTTCTTCTCTGGAAGAAGTGAGACTTCTTCTCTGGAAGAAGTAAGACTTCTTCTCTGGAAGAAGTAAGACTTCTTCTCTGGAAGAAGTAAGACTTTTTCTCTGGAAGTAATGAGACTTCTTCTCCAGAAGAAGTGAGACTTCTTCTCTAGAAGAAGTGAGACTTCTTCTCAAGAGGAAGTGAGACTTCTTCTCAAGAGGAAGTGAGACTTCTTCTATAGAAGAAGTGAGACTTCTTCTCTAGAAGAAGTGAGACTTCTTCTCTAGAAGAAGTGAGACTTCTTCCCTAGAAGAAGTGAGACTTCTTCCCTAGAAGAAGTGAGACTCCTTCTAAAGAAGAAGTGAGACTTCTTTTCCAGAAGAAGTGAGACTTCTTCTCCAGAAGAAGTGAGACTTCTTCTCTAGAAGAAGAAAGAATTCTTTTCTAGCTGAAGTGAGACTTTTCTCTAGCAGAAGTGAGACTTCTTCTCTAGAAGAAGAGAGACTTCTTCTCCAGCAGAAGTGGGACTTCATCTCTAGAAGAAGTGAGACTTCTTTTCTAGAAGAAGTGAGACTTCTTCTTTAGAAGAAGTGAGACTTCTCCTCTAGAAGAAGTTAGACTTCTCCTCTAGAAGAAGTGAGACTTCTCCTCTAGAAGAAGTGAGACTTCTCCTCTAGAAGAAGTGAGACTTCTCCTCTAGAAGAAGTGAGACTTCTTCTCTAGAAGAAGTGAGACTTCTTCTCTAGAAGAAGTGAGACTTCTTCTCTAGAAGAAGTGAGACTTCCTCTCTAGAAGAAGTGAGACTTCCTCTCAAGAAGAAGTGAGACTTCCTCTCAAGAAGAAGTGAGACTTCTTCTCTAGATGAAGTGAGACTTCTTTTCTAGAAGAAGTGAGACTTCATCTCTAGAAGAAGTGAGACTTCATCTCTAGAAGAAGTGAGACTTCTTCTTTAGAAGAAGTGAGACTTCTCCTCTAGAAGAAGTGAGACTTCTCCTCTAGAAGAAGTGAGACTTCTCATCTAGAAGAAGTGAGACTTCTCCTCTAGAAGAAGTGAGACTTCTTCTCTAGAAGAAGTGAGACTTCTTCTCTAGAATAAGTAAAACTTTCTCTCTAGAAGAAGTGAGACTTCTTATCTAGAAGAAGAGAGACTTCTTCTCTAGAAGAAGTGAGACTTCATCTCTAGAAGAAGTGAGACTTCATCTCTAGAAGAAGTGAGACTTCATCTCTAGAAGAAGTGAGACTTCTTCTCTAGAAGAAGTGAGACTTCCTCTCAAGAAGTGAGACTTCTTATCTAGAAGAAGAGACTTCATCTCTAGAAGAAGTGAGACTTCATCTCTAGAAGAAGTGAGACTTCTTCTCTAGAAGAAGTGGGACTTCTTCTCTAGAAGAACTAAGTCTTCATCTCTAGAAGAAGTGAGACTTCTTTTCTAGAAGAAGTGAGACTTCTTCTCTAGAAGAAGTGGGACTTCTTCTCTAGAAGAAGTGAGACTTCTTCTTTAGAAGAAGAGAGACTTCTCCTCTAGAAGAAGTGAGACTTCTTCTTTAGCAGAAGTGGGACTTTTTCTCTAGCAGAAGTGAGACTGCTTCCCTAGCAGAAGTGAGACTTCATCTCTAGAAGAAGTGAGACTTCATCTCTAGAAGAAGTGAGACTTCATCTCTAGAAGAAGTGAGACTTCTTCTCTAGAAGAAGTGAGACTTCCTCTCAAGAAGTGAGACTTCTTATCTAGAAGAAGAGACTTCATCTCTAGAAGAAGTGAGACTTCATCTCTAGAAGAAGTGAGACTTCTTCTCTAGAAGAAGTGGGACTTCTTCTCTAGAAGAACTAAGTCTTCATCTCTAGAAGAAGTGAGACTTCTTTTCTAGAAGAAGTGAGACTTCTTCTCTAGAAGAAGTGGGACTTCTTCTCTAGAAGAAGTGAGACTTCTTCTTTAGAAGAAGAGAGACTTCTCCTCTAGAAGAAGTGAGACTTCTTCTTTAGCAGAAGTGGGACTTTTTCTCTAGCAGAAGTGAGACTGCTTCCCTAGCAGAAGTGAGACTTCTTCTCTAGACGAAGTGAGACTTCTTTTCTAGCAGAAGTGAGACTTCTTCTCTAGTAGAAGTGAGACTTCTTCTCTAGAAGAAGTGAGACTTCTTCTCCAGAAGAAATGAGACTTCTTCTCCAAAAAATTGAGACTTCTTCTCCAGAAGAATTGAGACTTCTTCTCTAGAAGAAGTGAGACTTCCTCTCAAGAAGTTAGACTTCTTCTCTAGAAGAAGTGAGAATTCTTCTCTAGAAGAAGTGAGAATTCTTCTCTAGAAGAAGTGAGAATTCTTCTCTAGAAGAAGTGAGACTTCTTCTCTAGAAGAAGTGAGACTTCTTCTTTAGAAGAAGTGAGACTTCTCCTCTAGAAGAAGTGAGACTTCTCCTCTAGAAGAAGTGAGACTTCTTCACTAGAAGAAGTGAGACTTCATCTCTAGAAGAAATAAGACTTCCTCTCTAGAAGAAGTGAGACTTCTTCTCTAGAAGAAGTGAGACTTCTTCTCTAGAAGATGTGAGAATTCTTCTCTACAAGAAGTGAGACTTCTTCTCTAGAAGAAGTGAGAATTCTTCTCTAGACGAAGTGAGACTTCTTCTCTAGAAGAAGTGAGACTTCTTCTTTAGAAGAAATAAGACTTCCTCTCTAGAAGAAGTGAGACTTCTTCTCTAGAAGAAGTGAGACTTCTTCTCTAGAAGAAGTGAGACTTCTTCTCAAGAAGATGTGAGAATTCTTCTCTACAAGAAGTGAGACTTCTTCTCTAGAAGAAGTGAGACTTCATCTCTAGAAGAAATAAGACTTCATCTCTAGAAGAAGTGAGACTTCTTCTCTAAAAGAAGTGAGACTTCTTCTCTAGAAGATGTGAGAATTCTTCTCTAGAAGAAGTGAGACTTCTTCTTTAGAAGAAGCGAAACTTCTTCTCTAGAAGAAGCGAAACTTCTTCTCTAGAAGAAGTGAAACTTATTCTCTAGAAGACGTGAGACTTCTTCTCTAGAAGACGTGAGACTTCTTCTCTAGAAGAAGTGAGACTTCTTCTCTAGAAGAAGTGAGACTTCTTCTTTAGAAGAAGTGAGACTTCTTCTCTAGAAGAAGTGAGACTTCTTTTCTAGAAGAAGTGAGATTTCTTTTCTAGAAGAAGTGAGATTTCTTCTCTAGAAGAGGTGAGACTTCTTCTCTAGAAGAAGCGAGACTTCTTCTCTAGAAGAAGTGAGACTTCATCTCTAGAAGAAGTGAGACTTCTTCTCTAGAAGAAGTGAGACTTCCTCTCAAGAAGTTAGACTTCTTCTCTAGAAGAAGTGAGAATTCTTCTCTAGAAGAAGTGAGAATTCTTCTCTAGAAGAAGTGAGACTTCTTCTCTAGAAGAAGTAAGACTTCTTCTTTAGAAGAAGTGAGACTTCTCCTCTAGAAGAAGTGAGACTTCTCCTCTAGAAGAAGTGAGACTTCTTCACTAAAAGAAGTGAGACTTCCTCTCTAGAAGAAGTGAGACTTCTTCTCTAGAAGAAGTGAGACTTCATCTCTAGAAGAAATGAGACTTCATCTCTAGAAGAAGTGAGACTTCTTCTTTAGAAGAAGTGAGACTTCTTCTCTGAAAGAAGTGAGACTTCTTCTCTAGAAGATGTGAGAATTCTTCTCTAGAAGAAGTGAGACTTCTTCTTTAGAAGAAGAGAGACTTCTCCTCTAGAAGAAGTGAGACTTCTTCTCTAGTAGAAGTAAAACTTCCTCTCTAGAAGAAGTGAGACTTCTTCTCTAGAAGAAGAGAGACTTCTTTTCTAGAAGAAGTAAGACTTCTTCTCTAGAAGAAGTGAGACTTCTTCTCTAGAAGAAGTGAGGCTTCCTCTCTAGAAGAAGTGAGACTTCTTTTCTAGAAGAAGTGAGACTTCTTCTCTAGAAGAAGTGAGACTTCTTTTCTAGAAGAAGTGAGACTTCTTCCCTAGAAGATGTGAGACTTCTTCTTTAGAAGGAGTGAGGCTTTTTTTCCAAAAGAAGGGAGGCTTCTTCTCTAGCGGAGTGAGACTTTTTCTCTAGAAAAAGTGAGACTTCTTCTCTAGAGGAAGTGATACTTCTTCTCTAGAGGAAGTGAGACTTCTTCTCTAGAAGAAGTGGGACTTCTTCTCTAGAAGAAGTGGGACTTCTTCTCTAGAAGAAGTGGATCTTCTCCTCTAAATGAAATGGAACTTCTTCTCTTCAAAGATGTGGGTCTTCTTATATAGAAAAAGAGAGATTTTTCACTCGAAGAAGTAAAACTTCTTATCTAGAAGAAGTGAGACTTATTCTTTAGAAGATATGGTACTTCTTCTCTAACAGAAGAGTGTCTTCTTCTCTAGAAGATGTGGAATTTTTTCTATCGAATTAGTGGATCTTCTTCTCCAAAAGAAATGAGACTTCTTCTCTAGAAGAAGTAGGACTTCTTCTCTAGAAGAAGTGAATCTCCTCCTCTTAAAGTAAGAAAGAAGAAGTGAGACTTCTTCTCTAGAAGAATTGAGACTTCCTCTCCAGAAAAAGTGAGATTTCTTCTATAAAAGAAGTGGGACTTCTTCTCTAGGAAAAGTAGTTCTTCTCTGCTGAAAGTAGAGGGGTCTTGTTCTCTAGTAGATGTGGAATTTCTTCTCACGAATTAATGGCTCTTCTTCTCCAAATGATGTGGGTCTTCTCCAAAAAAGTGGATCTTCTTCTCTAGAAGAAGTGAGACTTCTTCTCTAGAAGAATTCAGACATATCCAGAAGAAGTGTTCTTCTCCAGTACAATTCGGTCTTCTTCTTCAGAAAAAGTGGGTCTTCTTCTCCAGAAGGATTGGGTCCTGCTATTCAGAAGAAGTGGCAGTTCTTCTTTAGAAAATATTGGACTCCTTCTCTAATACATTTGAGACTTCGTCTCTTAAAAACGTGAAACTTCTCTAGACTCTTCTCTAGAAGAAGTAGGTAGTGGGACTTCTTTTCCGGAAAAAGTGAGTATCTTTCTCTAGAAGAAGTGTGTCTTCTTCTATAGATGAAGTGAGATTTATTCTCGTGAAGATGTTATGCTTCTGCTTTAGAAGAAGTGGAACTGCTTTTCTTCAAGAAGTGGGACTACTTATTTTTAAGAAATAATTCCTATTGCGTAGGACTACTTATTTCAAGGAAGAGGGACAACTTGTTTAGATTTAGTCAATTCTCCCTCAAAGAAAAAGAGGCATATTTTTAGAAGAAGTTTATATTCTTATGTAGAAAAAGTGGAAGTTATTCTCAAGTTATTACTATATAATTCGGGGACCTCCGCAGCACCACTGTTTCTCCGAAAATATGCCACATTCCATCATCGATAACTTGGCTAAAGTCAAACAAAAAATATTTATTTCTGAAGCCACTGAGACAGCCAACATCATAGTTCATTGCGGTGGATGGGATATTTCATGGCATGTCAACTCTTTTTGGTTCGGTGGTTTGAGTTGAAAATTTTCCAATCCATAGTCTTTGAGTCTTGCAGACCAACAACAAAAATGACAACAACATATATTGAGTTAAAAGTTGGTAACCGTTACAAATAACCATAATGTTAATGATGAGCTCGACACACACACACTCACACATATATCCCTTGATAAAGTCAATGATCAGGATGGCAGCATATGATGACAATGATGAGGCTGCTGATGCCAATGCTGATAGTGGTGATGCTTTTGACGTTGATGACGATGTTGATGCTGATGCCAATGCCTTGGCAGATTATGATGTTTCACATGTTAAACATGTATTTGTGTGCGATGACAATGATGAGAGTAGCTCACATACATATATGTACATGAACGCGCACAACCAACAAAGTGTTCAAATGAAAACATATTTGTGTGTAGGCCTTCTTGGTGGTATTTGTAGCTGTTTGTGGATTTAAACGTTCAATGCTCGTTTCATGTTGAAATATACGTTTAATGACTTAGCGAAGCGTTTAAAGCAAAGCTTATGTAATTTATTTGACAGTTTCAATTTAAGGATTTGCAAAACCCTCTTTACTACATTTAAGTTTTTTCCACTAACTTCTTGGAATTTTTTTAACTTTTAACTGGGGTGGGGTGTGTGAAATGCAGACCTAATTTTAAGAATATAAAGATTCCTGATTTGTATTTATTTTAAACACCCTATGCCGTTATTATCTCTGACCCAGAAGAGATGAATTTTACAGATTGCGGTCATGAGGTCCTGGCCAATCAGTTCATCGTCTTATTGACATTCCATTACCAATTCATCAATATTGTCGTATGTTCATTGTCGCCACTGCTGCCAATAGCGTATTATTACTTATTTATTTTTCATTTCTCTTCTTCCTTAACTGAAATGTATGATGAAATTCCTGTTTAACTGTGTGTGTAATTGCCGTCTGCTTCGTTCGTTGTGTGGTTTAAATTTTAAATCGAATCAACTGCATTGACCCAAAGGCTTTCCCTGCAATTATTTTCCTCAAGCCTTTTATAAATGACAAACATTCAATGTGTGGGTAAATGTGTGTGTATGTGTGTAAGTCTGTGTCAGAGATGTGTGTTTATTTAATTGCACACACATTTTCTGCAGAAATCCTCAATTAAGGCAATACAATTTCCTAGATCTCTCTTTTTTTAAATAATATTAACAATTTATTTAATTGTAGTTGAAGAGACTGATAGAGGTTTTTTTTCTCGATAAAGAGTAAAGAAGAGGAATATAATTTTAAATTAAGTTGTATGGATTCCTCTTCTTTGAATTTTTATTCAGAAGCACTTTCAAGGACATGAAGCGTATACGTATTGTTATATAAATACAGCAAATCGTACATAACATGTAACACATCAGTGTAGGATTCTGGCTTAAAATTGATTCTATGTTTGTTAAGGTTTCCGAAAAAGTTAAAATAATTTCGATTGAATAAAATAATTAGTTCCTCTGAATAAATTTAGTTGTGTTTGTTGCCAGGCATCCATTCTGAGAAGTGAGAAAAGATTTTTTTCTCTTACATGAATTTAAAATCTTTTCAATCTGTGATGTGATTTGATTTTATTGAGGCACTTACTTGGTTTCTCAAAGGAGCAAAGGATTTTTCTTACATCGGAAAATCCTTAATATTGTAATAACAATTACGAAACAACTGTCTTCTTGGACAAACGTAGAATCTCCCAATAATAGAACATGTTGAGTACAAAGAAGCAAAAAAACTCCTTCAACTTGCTGTACAAGAAAGCAAAAAACGTCAATGGGAAGAACTGAGAAAATATGTAAACCAAGATCCATTTGGACTTGCATACAAAGTTTTTTTCTTTTTGAAAAATTGGGACCTCAAACACAAACGAAAGTTGAATAAATAATGGAAAATATTGTAAACACATTGTTTGAAGCACATGAAGTAAGAGAGTAAGAGCAGAAAGCCCTATCAGGGAATCCACAACCACTCCCACAAGGTTTACGACAGGGAACTAAACATAGCAGCAAGAAGATTAAAACATAATAGGCCTCCTGGACCTGTCCCAGCCGACGTTTTCGGAGAGATAGCTGAAGCACGATTAGAAGCACTTTTGAACATACAATAGCGTTATGACTTTTTTACAACCTCGTTTCCCTGTATGATATTTTGATGAGTTTTTAACCAAGATTACATAAAATCTTAATTATAAAGTAATTCCATAAAAAAGCTTGGGCACTAAAACCTTTCGAAGTTTTTATTTTTCAGAACTTTTGACAATTTTTGAAGTCACTGTAAGCAGATATTTATCAGAAAACAAGGCATAAGGGCACACGACATAACCAAAATGACATAACCGTTTGTTTCTCAGTAATTTTATCATCGTATTATTACATATATATGTAACATATCATATTATGTTATATATAACTTTATTTCATATATCATAAAAATTGAAATTTTTTTCTCGACAATGTAATTAAAATTGTAATTAAACTCCAGGCCACAATTATGGACAGATCACGAAATTTTACATGGAAGCCGGGTTCAGACAAGAATAGCAACCTATTGTTATTGGTGATAATCGTGAAATATTTAGCGGGTGAAATAGACCAAACACACAATTTTTATCCAATTTTGCGGTTCACAAAAATAGTGCGATCGCCTCCAAATTTTAAATAAGGTAAGAGTATATAGAGTTAAATAAGTGACGTAGGGGATGAGAGATAACAAGGAACGGTTCTGACCGGCTTTAACGTGGCAAAGCCCAGGACTTTTCATCTTAGTCCCTCTTTCATCTCAATTTGACACTGACCTCCCCGTGGTGTCACCTAGGGAGCTGCCTTTTACATTTGTTGAAAGTATTGAGCTAACATGTTCTTATGAGCGAAGGCACGGCACCCATAAGAATGATTAAAACATGGTTTGGGTGTTCGACTAGTACCATAAAACAAACATAGAAAAACAAATCCCCTCTAAAGTTGACGACGACGCAAACGTTTCTAGGACAAAAATATGAGAATCTGCAGCTGGAATATTCGGACTCTTTATAAAGAAGGTACAGAACTGGCAGATGTACTTACAACGCACAAGGACGATACTACTGCCACAAGGGAAATACTAAGGATTAGGAAAAGGCTTCACAACAACACCTAAAGGTGATATAGTCGAAGGTTAACACATCTAGTATCCAGCTGCGCTCCGGTGAATAAAAGACTAGCTACATACAATTCGGATAAAAGCTATTTTTTTCAACGTCAGCTTTATTTCCGCTCATGCTTCCACTGAAAGCAAGGACGAGCAGACCAAATATATGTTTTATGACCAAGAACTGCCCTTAACATTAAAGTTATTCTAGACCTCTGATGGCCAAGACATTGTTGCTAACACAATTAGGAGCAGACACAAAAACAACCACCAACTAGTTTAGTGCCAAAAATGGCAAGTAGAATATCATTGGCCCAGCAATCGGGAAATTCAGTCTACACAAAGAAACTTCTGACAATGGAATGGAGCTGATAGACAAACAAGAAAAAAGTATCAATCGGCTTTGCTGTTTGAAGCGGAACTTTCATCTATGGGCAGATCGTGTAGCGGTTACACACCCAAATTGCTTATGTAGTTAGTAGAATTTTGTGGCCCCTTTTTGGACGAGTTCATTCGTCCAAAAAGGGGCCACAAAATATGAAAAAAATATGTTATCTCAAGTGGACACTGACCTCCCCGTGGTGTCACCTGGGGAACTGCCTTTAACACCTGTTAAAGGTAGTGAGCTAACATGTGCCGCGCGTTCACCCATAAGAAAGTTACAAACGTGGGTTTGGGCGTCGGGTTAGTAACCCTCCTCTAGAAAAAACAGCCTACTATGAAAAATCGATAGAAAAGAAAAACAAACCACTCTAAAGTTGACGAACCCCGCAAACGTTTTAAGGGCCATGATCTGCGAATCTGCAGCTGGAATGTTCGCACTCTTTATAGAGAAGGTGCAGTTTACGCATTGCGGATTTGTAGTTGCTCGGAAGTTAAAACACCTGGTCTTCAGCTTCCCACCAGTGAATGAAAGACTTGCTATAATTCGAATAAAAGCAAAATTCTTCAACATCAGCTTTATTTGCGCTCATGCTCCCACTGAAGACAAGGATGGACAGACCAAAGATATATTTTATGAGCGCTTAGAAGAAACATGTGACCGTTGTCCTGCCCACGACATTAAAATTATTCTAGGCGATTTAAATGCCAAAATTGGAAAGGAAAATATATTTCGCCCAACAGTCGGAAAATTCAGTCTACACAATGAAAATTCTGACAATGGTTCGAGGCTGATAGGCTTCGCAGCACCAGATGTAAACATCTCGACATCCATAAGGGCACCTGGCTGTCTCCAGATCAGAAAACAAGAAGTCAAATTGATCGAGCGTGTTGGATGTGCGTTCGTTCCGTGTAGCAAACATAGACTCGGACCACTATCTTGTTGCAGCAAAGATACGCACCCGGTTCAACGTAGCAAACAAAGTACGAACAGACACAACACGAAAGTTAGACATCGGTAAGCTGCAATCACAACAGATAGCCACAGCATATTCCACTCAGCTAGCCCAATTGCTTAATCAAAGCACTCCTCATCCCGATAACATATCAGCGCAATGGCAAAGCATTGCCCAATCCATGCAAAGAGCCACAAAATCCATACTTGGATACCAGAGACCTCCGCCAAGGAATCCATGGTATGATCAGGAGTGTCGTGCTGCTACCGAAGAGAAAAATGCGGCATATAGGGCTACTTTACACTCCGTAGCAACGCGTAGCGCACGAGAGAGGTATCGGGAGAAAAGGAGGGAGGACAAACGTCTTTTCCGCAGAAAGCAGAGAGATGGAAAAGCGGGAGTGCGAACAAATCGAGATGTACATGAGACAGAATGAAGTCCGAAAATTCTACCAAAGAGTGAAACATCAAACTGATGGCTTTCGAACTCCTGTAGGTACCAGCAAGGTAATCTGGTAACTGATACAGATAGTGTGCTAAGGATATGGAAAGAGCATTTTTCCAAACTGTTGGTAACCAAAAGAAGATACCATAGATCCAATCCCAGAAGATGGTATTGAATGTATACCACCCGGCCAAGATGAGGTAAAGACAGCAATAAACCGGCTGAGGGATAATAAGGCAGCAGGAGCCGATGGCTTACTAGCCGAGCTGTTCAGAACCGGAGGCAGGAAGAACGAGTACCCGACGATTGGAACCTGAGTATCCTGTGCCTCGTCCACAAGAAAGGAGATAAGACTGTATGCTCTAACTATAGGGGCATAAGTCTACTCCCTTTAGGGATATTGTGCGAACGACTAAAGCCTATGGCCAACGAGATAATTGGGCCAAACCAATGCGGCTTTAGACCTAGCAAGTCCACCATTGGCCAGATATTTACCATGCGGCAAATCCTCAAGAAGCCCCAAGATATGCAGATCGACACCTACCAACTTTTTGTGGATTATAAAGCAGCCTTCGACAGCCCACTACGTTCAAAGTTATCCCCTCAAAGCTCATCCGGCTTTGCAAAAGAAAGAACCTCTCCGAAGAGTGTTGTACCAAAAGAGGTTTTAGTCAAGGAGACAGCCTTTGGTGTGATCTCTTCAACATCCAGCTGGAATAGTTTATATGAGAGGCAAACGCCAAAAGAAGTGCCACAATATACACCAATAGCCACATGTTACTTGCTTTTGCTGATGATATAGACATCATGGGACGATCAGTAAAAGTAACTGATACCTTTATGAAGATCGAAGGAGAATCTGCTAAAGTGGGTCTGGCTGTAAACGGCGGGAAGACCAAGTTGATGGTGTCGACGCGCAATGCGTCCATTGAGCTCCGACCAACTGTTGAAGTTGGTTCCTACAATTTTGAGGTAGTAAAAGACTGCGTCTACCTCGGCACCGCAGTAAACACAACAAACGACATCAGTTGTGAAATAAAAAGAAGAATTGTATTGGCCAACAGATGCTACTTTGGATTAAGTAAGCAGTTTAAAAACAAAGTCACATCCCGTGCTGATGTATGGTTCCGAAGCCTGGGTACTTGCGCAAGCAGACATTGCAGTGCTTAGTGTGTTTGAGAGAAAAATTCTTCGAAAGATCTACGGACCAATCTGCGTTGACCGTGAATATCGACGTCGCATGAACCACGAGCTGTATCTGCTATACAGCGACATCAATATAGTTAATGATATATTAAGGTGCAACGATTGCGTTGGCTAGGTCATATCATAAGAATGAGGGATGATTAACGCACAAAAAAGGCGTATAAATACCGGCCGCTTGGCGGTGCACACAGAATTTGCAGGCCAAGGAATAAATGGCACAAACAAGTGGATGAAGAGATGAAAAGGTGCGGTAATTCAGAAAGCGAAGCAATAAACAGAGAGAAATGTAGATCTTTTCTTAGTTCGGCTTATGGAACAAATGTTCTGTAATGGACCAGCTAAGTAAGTAAGAGTATATGACAAAGAAGAAGCTTGCAAATTGAGATGATGATCAGATAATATTTAGAGGCTTAAAAGGACCACAACTTTTGTATGAAAATTGTAAACATTTATAATATACAGCTTAATCTTTATATCTGGAAGAAACATTTCGGCCACGTGAGTTGTATTTGGAAGACGATCTCTCGACCTTTCCATTGATGTTAATTGATTGATGTTAATTATGGTGGTGTACGAGGTCAGATAACAGAGATACAGCCTAATATAACAGTTATTTGTTTGTAGTGTAATCATAAAGATGCTAGAGATCTCTTATCCGTTCACGCACGGCTTAATTTTTTCCTGGCACGGCTGAATTCATATAAAAATAATCTTCATGGCAAAATACCCCTCAGTAATGTTGGCGACATTTCCTGAGTATTTTAGCCATGAACAACTTATTTATAATAGGGATACGTAAAATCGATTTCGGTTAGTCGATTAATTTCCAAAAGTCGTAGTCGACTATTGACTGTGCGAAAATCGAAAAATCGATTATTCTTAGTCGACTTTCGGAAGACGGAGTCAACTATTATTCGTAGTCAACCATTATTCATAGTCTATTATTATTCGTAGTCGGCTATTAATCGTGGTCGACTATTAGTCGTAGTTGACTATTGGGTGTGCTAAAACCGTATAATTGACGGTACTTTTTATACCCTCAGCCTTTAGGCTAAAGAGGGTATTTACACTTTGATACGGCCAAAAATGTGCCTCATCGAAATAATGGTTTTACACCCCAAATATGTTTGTACGATATCCGTTTCAGACAATTTTGAGTAGATCGAGCAATGTCCGTCCGTCTGTCTGTCTGTCTGTCCGTCTGTCTGTCTGTCTGGCTGGCTGGTGCGCACTATAACTCTCGAACGGATCAATAGATTCGGTTCAAATTTTGGGTATCGGAATATTTTGTCCAGATTTGATTTAAGTTCGAAGATGGACCATATCGGTCCACTCCTTCAGGTACCTCCCCCACAAAAGTTCAAAAATGTTCGGAAAAATTGTCCGCACGATAACTCTTGAAGGGAGTAACCTATTTGGTCCATACTTTGTATATCGTAAACATTCTACAAGAGGAAGATGAGGTTCCAATATGGCCTCACTCGGTCCACTCCTTCGAGTACCTCCCACACAAAATTTTGGAAAAGTTCAGTTTAGGGCCATCTCTCGAATCACTATAATTTTTGTCTTAGCAACTTGTATTCACTGCCCTCCATACGACGGTACAAGTTTCATTAGGGGCAAGTCCATACTTCCTGAGAAATAGCCTGAAAGTTGAAAAAAACCCCTATGACACCGTGTGAGGTGGTTAGAGCGCAAAATAACTCTAGAACGGATCTGCCGATTCAGTCCAAAACTTGGCCTTAGTAATATTTTGTCCAAACATAGTCTAAGTTTGAAGGTAAGCCATATCGGTCCACTTCTTCATGTACCTCCCCCACAAAAGTTCAAAAATGTTCGGAAAATTTGTTCATACGGTAACTCTTAAAGGGAGTGGCCGAATTGGTCTATACTTTACACATCCTAATATATCTACTAGATATATTACAGGTTCAAATATGGACTATATTTGTCCAATCCATCCGGTACCTCCCACACAAAATTTCGGATAAGTTCACTTTAAGACCTGCTATCCAATCACTTTGATTTTTGTTGAAGCAACTTGCATTCTCTGCCTCCATTACGATGGTAAACTTTTTTAGGGGCAAGTCCATACGTCTTGAGTAAACATCCCGAAGTGTGTAAAAACCACATATGGCACCATATGTAGGACTGAAGATCCACTTCCATAATGGTCAATGTAGATCCATTCCTTTCAGTATCTCCTCCGCAAAATTTTTGACCCTAATCCTAATGAACATTTTTGTCGGTTCAAATTCCCAAAATTTATAAAAACCCCTAAATACATACATACGTTTTTTGGGAAAAAATGTTTCAATATATACAGGCTGAGGGTATATCTCTGTCGGCAAAGCCGACTGATACTTTTTTACTTGTTTATACATATAACCATCACGGATCGCATCAACGAAAATGGTCGATTATATTCGATTATAATCGGTTTTCGGCGGTTAACGATTAATCGAAAGTCGACTTTTAGAACACTCTCAAATAATCGACTAATCGAAAATCGAGTTTTTAGTTTTTCACGAAAACCGAATAATCGAAAAACCGATTATTGCAATTCACTGTGTATCCCTAATTTATAAGTGGAGTCTTAGGACACAAAAGATTCCACAAATAACTTTGTTAAATAAAGGAATTTTGATGTGCTTGTAGCTAATTGCAGGGTTAGTGGTGTAGAGTATCGCATGGTCGGCCTCGTCCGACTATAGCATATGCTTAATTGTTTTTTATTATTTTTAAATTACCCCCAACTTATTCCACATTGGTTAATAAAATTATCCATATGTGTGTAAAATTATCTTCCTTGAGAGAAAACGATATCCACATTTATACAAAAAAATTATCCGCATTGGGTGGATACATTTTTACACTTTGTAGATAAGGATAAAGTTCTGCATTCAACTTCACTTCCCTGTTAGAAACAACCAAACATATCGATCTCTATAACATTGGTAACACTAGTAGTAGTAACATATTTTTATTTATATATATATATTTTTTAAATAGGTTTACAATTATTTGTTTCAGCAATATATGTAAGAAATAAAAATAAGATATTATAAGAATATTTAACAAAGCACTGGCTAAGAGCCGTCTGCCTAATGTTTAAAGTTAGTTTTAGTGTTTTGAAGACATTGTTATTAGTTATAAATTAAACTCATTTAATAACTGATTTCTATAGTTTATACATATCATAATGAAATTTGCCAACTGGCTCCAGTTTACAATATAACCATTTAAAATGTATATTAGTTCTTCTTCAGTAAGCAAAACCTTTTGGAAGATCATGAATCTAAATTCTTTTAACGATGGACAACGACATAGAAAATGCTGCAGGTTTTCAACTTCCATCATATTGCATAGCGAACATAGTGGGTTCCTATTAGGTTCATACATATTGCAGTTCAGCTTAAGCATATCGCTTCTAGCTTTAAAAATCCACATTTTTTCTTGAGCCGTTAGATTAGATGAAATATATGTCCGACCTGCAGATGGATCCAATTTTGCGTATATGCGGCTTGTTGCATTAGCTTTGTTTATAGCGAGAGTTTGATGTTTTGTTGTTAATGAATGAAAAAGTTGATCAATTTTTCCCATTGATTCGGCTTTAGTGTTGCGTGGGTCAAGTGGTTCAATATAGTTTTGTAGGAAAAGTGTTTTTACATCTTTTGCCCAATAGATCTGTTTTTGAATGATTTTCTTCGCTAGTTGATTTGGCAATCGATTGGAGTCATAATCATAAAGGGCGCGAATTATATAATTCAGATGTGTTTTCAAAGCGAACATATGGCTATGTTCTGTCCCGGTTTCAAGTCGTATTATGTAGGTCGGTGTGAAATTTGGGAGTAATAATATTTTTTTCCAAAAATAGACTTCTAAATTATCAGTTTCCTCGAAATTTGAAAATCCCCATATTTGTGCGCCATATTGTTGTATGGATCTGCACACTGCTTTAAATAGCTTCCATTTAGCTGTGATTGGTAGGTTTGGTTTACTTAAGAAACGTTTCCATGTGAAGTTTATACTAATTTTGGAAGTATTATTTCTTGCTTGAATATGTCTTTTGAATGACAATTGTGGAGTTAAGAGCATGCCAAGGTATGTAAATTCTGATGTGATGGTTATCAGCTCCTGTTTATAATACCACTTTTCCCTTTGTGCGAGTTTGCCGCCTTTTCTGAAAACCATTATCTTTGATTTTTCCAGGTTAACTGATATGTTCCACGTATCGCAATAATCCTCTAATTTATTTATCATCCGCTGTAAGATATTCACATCGTTTGCTAATATTACTATATCGTCCGCGTATAGTAATATTCTGATATTGAGATCATCCACTATAACCCCACCGCCGATGTGTTCATGTAGGTCATCCAAATACAGTGCAAACAGGAGTGGTGACAACAGACATCCTTGTTTAACGCCCGTCGAAGTGGTGAAGCTTTCGGAGAGTTCTTTACCTGTCCATACGCTAAACTTCGTGTTTCTATATACGCTTTCAATAAATTGTGTAAGTTTTGATGACACTCCAATACAATTCAATTTATATATTAAAGACCTTCTGGACACATTGTCGAAAGCTGCCTTGAAGTCCACGAAAAAGGCGTACGTTTTCATATTATTATTCCAATTCAAGTGTACAATGGAAGTAAGGTTAAAGAGATTGTCGGAAGTAGAATAGTTTCTTCTGAAACCTGATTGATACTCGCTGATCTTTTTGTGTTTTTCAGTCCAGATAGTTAATCTGTCATTTATCAATCCCATCATAATCTTCGGCAGGCAATTCATGAATGATATTCCCCGGTAATTCTGGGCCTGTGTGGAATCCCCTTTTTTATGTATGGGGTATATTATGCTGGTTATGAATGTATCATCTACTTCTCCCTTGTTGTAAAAATTGTTACATGCTTTAACTATTTCCAAAAGGAATTGGTCAGGAGCATTCTTATAGAATTCATAAGGAACGCGATCTTCGCCGGGTGCCTTATTTATTTTCGCTTTTTGTAGTACCCTTTTTAGTTCTGCTAATGTAATTGGCTTATCCAGGTCATCGTCTACGAAGTAGTTGAGTGCATACTGTATATCAGATGATTTTTGCGGGGGATTTAGTAAATTTTCAAAATGGGTTTTAAGTTCACTTGTCGGAACACAAATTTTTGTCTCATCATTATCAGTTCCAAGTTCTTTCGCTATTCTCCACCAATCTTTACTGTCTCGGACTTGTTCCAGTCTTCTTTCCATAGTAGAATAATATTGCTGTTTTGCAGTTTGGCAGATATTTTTATACTTACGATTACTATTAATGTATCTCTCTTTATTTTCATTTGTGCTAGATTGTCTAAATTTCCTAAGCAGTTTGAACGTTTTTGTCCTTGCTTTAAAGCATTTTAGATTAAACCACTTCTCTTTTTTCTTGAACGTAGATGAATAGTTCGAGCCATTTTGTGCAGCGTTTTTGACCAAGTCTGTTAACTCTGAAAAACTCAAAACATCCTGTTCATCGCGCATGTTCATTAAGGCCATCAGTTTAGTTTGGTATTCTTCTTTCTTCCTTATATTCCATTTGATTTTTGGTAGCAGACAGCTTACATTTTCTTTTTCTCCATTTAATCTATATGCCAGAGATAGTGATATGGGCATATGGTCTGACCAAATTTTATTTTCGATTTTGAATTCAATGATATGCTGAAGCATGTTTTGAGATACTGCACATATATCATTTACGGATTTCCCAATTGGACTTATAAATGTAAATTCTCCGTTTTCGTCTCCTTTGGTCATTCCATTCGCCACCAACAGATTATGATCATAGCAAAAGTCTATAAAGTTTCTACCTCTGGAGTTTACTTCCTCATCTTTAGAATTTCTTTCTGATAAACCAGCACGAAAATTCGATAAATAAATGTTTTCAATTTCTATTTGCATAAGGCCGATTCGTATATTCAAGTCTCCAATGATTATAGGGTTCTCAATTTAATTTTCCCTAAGAAATAGGTCTATTTTTTCGAAATCGTCTTTCCATGTGGCCGATCTCATATAAAGTGGAATAATAGTGGTACTGTTGTTGTTAATGTTCAATTGGACGTAGTTTAATCCGTTATAGATATTAAAGTTGTATTTGACATTTTTATTTTTTAAAGACTTATTAACTCCTATGAGAATTCCTCCAATTCCTCTACCGAAACGACTATTTCTAACTGCAGGTTGCCAATTTATGTCAAAACCGATGAAATATTTTCGAAATAGTTCTGTTTTATCAGCACATATATGGGTTTCAAGAAGAGCAAAGACGTCAAAACCGTTTACAAATTTAAAGAAATCAGGAAAAAGCATTTTGTTTTCAAGTCCGTGGACATTGTAAGAAAGAACTTTAATTACATGATCTTTTTCAAAGGTTTTGTGTTTGCATATATTGCTATTATTTAGTTTTTTTGACCAATATTATTCAAAAGATGTAAATAATCAAGGTTTACATTTTCCAACTTATTTCCATACATTTCCTTTAATACTACTTCTGATTTATTTCTACCCGACATTAGCTCTCGATTTTTAGAAAATTTCATCCATTTATCTCCGATTTTAATAGAGTCATTCCTCACAAGTATTTTATGTGTTTTATCAATGCTAAGAATTGTTGTTTTTAGTTGCATCAACACTTTCCGATCTTGTTGTCTTTCTTCAGTAAGATCCCTTTCAACTTTAATGTTCGTTCCAGTCAGATTTTTAACGTTTTTGAAGACTTTCTGGGCCATTTCCTCAGTTTGCATTTCTGCTATTGCTCCTATTTTACCATTTTTTGTATATAGAATTCTGGCTGTTGCAACTTACGCATCAGAAATCTTCAGCCCTTTTTACAGACTTCCTCTACTGATTTTTTGGGAGAACCTTCTTTCGTAATATCTTTAAAAACAACATTTTTTCGCTTGCTTTGTTCTATTAAATATTTCAAATTTTTGTAATCTTTTGCTCTTTCTGCCTTTAGATTTTCGACTTCGGAACGTAATTTTTGGTTCTCCGTCTTCAACTCCTCATATTTGTTGCCCATATCAGTAATCCGGAGCTTTACATCTTCAATGTCGGTTTTCGAACATACGTTTTTAAGCTTTTCTTCCATAACAGATTCTATCGACTTTTCCATTATTTGCATGAGATCTGATAATTCCACATTTCCGACCAGTTTTTTCGACGAACATGGAACCTCATCTGGTGATATTTCCGTTAGGGTCCGCTTTGCTGATTGAAATTTAGTATGCTGTTTTGATGTTATTAGTGTTTGTGACATTGTAAACAGTCTATAATTAATTGGCTAGTGTTGGCAATGCTAATTAACGTTCAGGTAAGTATGGCAATGCCTTTGTTGATTTTAGTTGGCAACACTGGACGTAAAAACGAACATATGGTGTATCAGCTGGCAAACGTTGTTGAATATATGTGCAACTCTGCAGTATCAAACATGTGTGTCGATCAGCTGTATTTGTTTTTGTTCGAACCAATTGAGTGAGATTTTCTTTGCAAATCGTTCCAATAAATTTCGCGAAAAATGAAAAATAATTTTGCAAAAAGTGTTTATACTTCACCTCCAACTTTCTATTCTTCACTTGATGGTGTTTGCTGTTTCCAGGGAAATTGGTGTTGTTATGAATTTATGCTTAATAAAGCCTTGTGAGTATCAATGTTTACAAATTGTTTGGGAGCCGTATATAAACGCGTGTGTCTTCAAGTAAAACAAACCCTCTAAATTGGTAACACTATGACCTTCGCGAAATAGCAAGATGACAATATTTGAAAGATAAAACAAGGCCAAGGAACATTAACAGGCTTAAAAAATGAGAAAGTTGTGTAATAGCTGTAGTTTTATTAAACATATTTGCCGAAGCAAGTGCTAGCAATATTGCGCAGTACTTTGGTTCAGATTTCGATAAAAAATGTGAGAAAGCGAAAAATGTTACGCCAATTTTCACAGAAATAGTAAATAAAGCTGGTTTAAATGCGGCATGGTCCGCATGGCTCCTGTGTATTGCTATCGATGTCCAATTTTAAATTTATATTTTTAAACTTGAACTCTCTAGTCTCTTTAACCAAGAGACACTATTGTAAGAACTTCATAAAAGAAAGGCAACCTGACGTGGTTTTCGTGGCTGAACACAAGATTCAGCCGTGGAATAGTTTTAGTTTAGATGGTTTCAAATGCCACTTTCAGTACAGGGACTGCGGTGCTTATTAAAGATAAATATCACTGCGATCGCATCTCTATCACGGTGGAATCCTGTGTTGTTAAAATTCAAGGGAAGATGGGTCCACTGTTTTCCTTGCAGCCTTGTATTGTCGTCCTGCTAATATTTTCTGGGTGTCAGATCTTCAATCCTTATTTAATCTATGTTTAAGGAGTGATATTCTTATAGGAGGAGATTTAAACGCCAAACACCCTTCATGGGGTGGATCGCACACAAACACCAGAGGTAGAGCACTAGCAACGTATCTAACAAATTGTCCAAATCTTGTTATACTTTCTTCTCTCTGTCCCACACGGCCCAATGATGCATTGGGTTCGTTTATTGATGTATTCCTGCGGACATCAGGTCTACCATTCTTCGAATCAGACAGAGCTCTGGGGGTAGTCCTCGATATGGGTGGCTTTAGAAAGAGGGAAACAAATGCCTTCCTTAATTTCGATAAAATTAATTTAGTTCGATTTCAGGGCAAAATAAGGCAGGGACTCTCAGAAATTTGTCTGCAAGTGGACAGAAATGTTTCTCTTGAAGAGATAGACTCAACTGTTATTAATTTAGAATCAGTATTTAGATATGCTATCGACTCCTCAGTTCCAAAGCAAAGAATTAAAAACATGACCCAAGGTGAGCTTTCCCCAAGGGTTATCGGATTTATTCGAGAAAGGAGGCGAATCTGCAGCGCTATGCGCAGAACCAATGATCCCTAGCGAGTTTACACTCTTAAAGTGGATGTAAGGAATCTTGATCACATTATAAGTGATTCGATTCGCATTTTTGAACATGAACGCTTCCTTCGCTAAGGTCAAGGCTGCAGCAAGAGTGTCCTCCAGGGACCCAGTTGGTGAGTTAATCGACTCAGAAGGAATACACATCGTTGAAGACACTGCTAAAGCTGAAGCTCTAGCTGATCACTTGCAGAACGCCTTTGAGTCGGCTGATGGAGCGATTGACCATTCTTTCCACGGTTCTGTTTTCAGGGCTGTGGAGGGAATGGATGATCGGTCTCCCTTGGAAACGTTCTCAAGCTGCTTTACGCCTGATGATTCGGCAATTGATATCGATAGATGGAATCAAGCCGGATTTGTTCTACCCAATTGTGTAAGCGAGGCTCTTGCAAGCAGACACGCCAAAAAGTCAAGTGGTTTAGACAGGATACTAGACATAGCATTGAAAAATGCGGGATCAGCATTATTTGGTTTCCTTACTATTTTATTCAACCACTCACTGAACCTAGGGTACTTCCCAAATGCCTGGCAGAAAGCTATGGTCGTACCCATTCTGAAGAAAGGCTCACCATCTAGTGATTGTGGTAGCTATCGTCCCATTTCCATGCTTTCAGCTTTTGGGAAGCTCTACGAGTTTTTCATACTCAAACGCCTTAAGAAAATGTTGAAGACAAACGAATCCTAAAGGACTGCCAGTTTCAGACCGGGTCACTCGACGTCCCATGCCCTTACGGTATTTTCCTCGTTTGTGATCAAGGGATTTGATCGGAGATTTGGGACTATAGCTGTTGGGTTTGACTTCGCCAAGGCCTTTGACTCAGTGTGGTATGACGAGATCTTATCTAAGCTGAAGCAATTTGGTTTTGATGCCCAATCTTGCAGATTAGTGGCTAGCTTTCTCAAGGGCAGAAGCTTTAAACTTAAGGTAGGAGACTGTCTCTCCACTGAAAGACCTGTTCGATCTGGAGCTCCCCAGTGCTCTCTTCTGGGTCCCATACTTTACAATATTTTTGTGAGTGACATACCTGAATCTCGCCAAAGAGGGCTGCTACTCATGTATGCTGACGATGTGTTACTGGCAATGTCTGGCCCAAGAGCAAAGACTGTGGCTTCTCGCCTCAACGTTTGGCTTGAGGACTTACATAGATATTTTTCTAGATTGGGCCTCAAGCTGAACGTGGACAAATGTTCAGCTATTGGACCGAAGGTCATTTCTCCGAATTTTAGGTCTTTCTACCCGATTCTAAAAGTTGGTGGTGAGGTTATCCAGCTCAAAGATAAAATCAAGTACTTAGGGATAGTTTTCTGCGAAAAATTTGAGTTTATAAGTCACGTAGATTTGATCCTTGAAAGAGCCAAACCAGTTTATTTTGCCTATCAAGGTGTACTTCGGCATAATGGTGGGCTTTCTAATGCAATAAAACTCTTGATCTACAAATAGGTGATCAGACCCATTGTCTCCTATGCTTTTCCGGTCTGGTTCCTTATCTCTTCGTGTCAAATGGAAACACTTAGGGGATGGTAAAGATCGATACTGAACTACTGCTTGGGTCTAAAACCAACAGTTCAACGGCATGGATCGTATAAAAGTCTGTCATGTAGGGCAACTTATGATGGTGCGAATATTGAACGAATCGACAAGTTTCTTATGAGATGAGCTTTGAATTTTGTAGACAGAGCACAAAACCTTGAGAATGGTCTGGTTGAGGATTCTTTATATTGTCCGTATGATGCAGAGGCTCTACGTACCAAAAAACATCTCCCACCTGGGTCTCTATTGAAATTGCTAGATCAAGGGCTATTATATGATGATGATAACCTGTTATTTTACCACAAAAGGTATAACACAATGAATATTGAAAACACTGTACATATCACTACACAGTAAACATTATATTTCTAGTTTAGGTCCGTAGTTTAAGCCGTATGTTTATTTATTTGCTTATTGCTTATTAGCAGTAAGCCATGCTGTTAAATTGTAGATTTTCTATCAATAAAAATGGCCATAGGCAAAATGTTAAACGTTAAACGTATTTGCCTGTTCTGCCTAAAAGTATGCATCATACATTAACTACTAAAATATTTCGTACTTACTGAGGAAGGCAAATAAGGAACATTTCTTCTCTATTTTAAAGCTTGTTCTATTAAAAGATATTTTGAAGGTCTTTTATGGGAGG
Organism: Musca autumnalis; assembly: GCF_047663935.1. NCBI lineage: Eukaryota > Metazoa > Arthropoda > Insecta > Diptera > Muscidae > Musca > Musca autumnalis. The sequence continues at coordinate 6,643,831 of NW_027411866.1, read as the reverse complement.
AAGAAGAACTTTTTTAAGACTTTAACAGATAGGTCCTTTTATATTTCATCTATTTTGTTGATAACGTTTCAACAATTGTTTTCAAGGAGGCATATCTTCCAATGCTCCTCCCCTATGTGATCCAACCCTTATCATTATGTTTGCCGTTTTTGTTTAAATCAAACAAATGTCTTGTCTTTTACGGCAAGAGTACACAAGCATATACACTCATCACCCTCTCTCCACATTAACTTTCAAACACAAGTGTTTAATTTTGTTTGTTTGTCATTGAAAACACGTTAGTCGACAATTTATTACAAGAGTTCGGGTGCGGTGGCTGTGATGTATGTGTTGGGCAAATCATGTTAATTTCCCAGCTATAAACGCCAAATGCCAGCATGTTTGCCTCACTTAGATGAAGATGCGGTGTAGTTTGTATTTTGGGGACAAACTTAATTTGACAGCTAAACATTTAGAAACAAAAGCTACAGCATTAGCGACAGTGGAGCCTAAAGATAGACAACAAAATTTGAAACTGTTGTTTAAAGAGTCAATATTGATCTAACTTCACTTTCCCAAAAATTATGTCTGCTATTTTTATTTCATTTCTCTCCCCACTTTTTCATTCCTTCTCTCATCTGGGGATTTAGTGGTATGAGTTTTCAGAATTTCAATGTTTTTCCTAAATGAACAATGTTGTATTGAGATTGTGTTTTGTGAAATTGTTTGGCAATCAATCAAAAACATTGGAACACAAACATACATATTCCTATGGGTTTATATGTATATATAACCTATCCATAGTTAGTTGGGGAGAGAAGGCAAAAAACAACAAACTCTATGAGTGTGTGTGTGTAACTTGTCAACAAAATGGCATGTCAATGGGCTTCATTTCCTCTTAAAGAAACACTGGGTCACAAGCAATGAATGACACACTGCTCTACATACAGATTGTCATAAAAATCAAATGAATAGACGATAGACGAGTGTGCTTGTAACTGTCTATGTATATGTAATTGAGTGATTGTGTGTTATGCATATGCATGTATAACTCCTAAATGTATGCAATACAAACCATAAATGTATATATGAATTGACAACATGGGCAAAGAAACTCACTAACACACACAAAGATCAACATTTACCCACACACGCACACACACATGAATATCTTTATTTTGGTAGATGTGGTTTTTATTTCAATTTCAAGCCTTTGCATTGTAGATTATAATAAAATTTCATACTTTTATAAGTTTATGCAAAAGTTTTTCTGTTTGCGGTAGAACAATTTTTTATGGATTTCCTATCCAAATGACTGAAAACAATACAGCCAACCAGCCAGCAAACCACTCATCCTACGAAGTATCTAAATGACAACAACAGCAACAAAATAGAAATTCAATTTAAACCCCTGGTGTTGAGTTATGGCTAAATATTTATTGTTGTCGTAAATTTATTACAAATGGTATATTAGCTGTTCCCTGCCCTCGCACTCTCTGCTTCACCACGAACAAAAAGTAATTTCAAAATTTATGAGCAAATCAAAGTTTTTGTTTACTTGTGCCATTATGCCGTGGTGTTTTACTTTCAATGGTTCAAGGTAGCCCCGGTGTTGTTAAGTGTCGTAGCAAATTCAAATGTTTGTCAGTAAATTTGGCCACCTGACAGAGGGCAGAGGAAAAAGAGTAGTAAATGAACGCTTTTGTTTTCTTTCAACTTTCACTCTTTTGCAAGAAACAAACAAACTTGTCACTCTCTATAACTTTGGTAACGCTTTGGCGTTGATTTTGTTTGCATCTATTGCGTGCCAAGAAACATCTGATAAACAAGGTGTTCTTGGTAGGACAGGCAGAAGGTAGGTGCTTCGCGAAACAGCAAAAGGACAATATTTGAAAGAGAAAACAAGGCCAAGAAACAGCAACAGGCTTATTGGGTTTGAGAAAGTTGTGTAATAGCTACAGTTTTATGAAACATATTTGCCAAATCCGCCTAAAAGTATGCATCACACATTAACTAATAAAATATTTGTTATGGCTTAGATGGCCAAATAGGAAACACTAAATCTTTACTTTAAAGGTTTTCTATGGCAAGACTTGAATAGAAAAATTTCTATGGCAAGAACTCTGTAGGTGTCTTCTATAGAATAGAAGACCTCAGTAGGAGATTTCCTAAGAAAAGAATTCCTCCATATGACTAGCGCATAGAAACCCTCTGCAGAGATCTTCTACAGAACAGGAGGGGTCTTTTATGGGGCGAAACTATGAGATAGTAAATCTTGATATTGGCTGTCTACAGAACTGAAGGCACCAGTATAGAATTGAAGACAAAAGAGCAATAGAATACCTCATTGAGGACCTTTTATAGAACAGAAGACATTCATAAGGTCTATAAGATTTATGTATGGGTCTTCTATAGAAGAAAAGGCATCCATAGGGGTCTGCTATAGAATAGAAGACCTCCGTAGGGGTCCTCTACAAAACAAAAGACCTCTGTAGGGGTTTTCTGCAAAATAGAGGGCCTATGTAGATGTGTTCTACAGAATAGACGACCTATGCAGTGGTCTTCTATTGAATAGAGGACCTCCGTAGTGGACTTCTACAGAACAGAGGACCTTCGTAATGGTCTTCTATAGAATAGGAGACCTCGGTAATGGTCTTCTGTAGAACAGAAAACCTCCGTATTAGTCTTTACTAGAATAGAATACATAGAAGATAACCGTAGGTGTCCTCGATAGAATAGAAGACCACTATAGGGGTCTTCGATAGAATAGAAGACATTCGTAGTGGTCTTCTGTCGAAAAAAGACATCCGTAGTGGTCTTCTGCAGAAAATAAGAACTCCCTAGCGTCTTCTGCAGAAAATAAGAACTCCCTAGCGTCTTCTATAAATTAGCAGACCTCCGTAGTGGTTTTCTGTAGAATTAAAGACTTCCGTGGGAGTCATGTATAGAACAGAAGAACTACGTAGAGCCTTCTATTAAATAAAAGAACTCCGTATGAGACTTCTATGGAAAAAAAATCTCCCTGGGAGTTTTATACTGATTTCAGGAAATCCGTACCAGAACTTCTTAGAGGTCTTCTATAGAAAAGAAGAACTCAGTCGAAGCCTACTATAGACCAGTAAAAATCGGTAGGGGTCTTCCATAGTATGCAAGACCTCCAATAGAAGATTTCCATAGGGATTTTTATGGGGCCTCCGTAGGGGTCTATCATGGAAAAGAAGACATCCGAAGGGGTTTCTTATAGAAAAGAAAACCTCAGAAAGGGTCTCCTATAGAGTAGAAGACCTCCGAAAGGGTCTTCCCTAAAATAGAATACATCCGAAGGGGTCTTCTGTAGAATACAAGACTTCTGAAGGGGCCTTCTTTTAGAACAATAGCAGACAGTAGAATAGAAGATTTCGGCACGGGTTTTCTATAACATTGAAGACCTCCGTGGGTGTTTTCTGTTGCATTGAAGACATCCGAAGGGCCTTATAAATAATAGAAAACTTCAGAAAGGGTCTTCTATAGAATAGAAAGATCTTTTCTAAAATAAAATACATCCGAAGGGGTATTCTATAGAATAGAAGACCTCTGAAGAGGCTTCTATAGAACAGAAGACCTCCCAAGGGATCTTCTATAGAACAGAAGACCTCCGAAAGGGTTTTTTCTAAAATTGAATACATCCGAAGAGGTATTCTGTAGAAAAGAAGTCCTCCGAAGGGGTATTCTATGGAATATGAGACCTACGAAAGGGTCCCCTATACAATAGAAGACATCCGAAAGGGTCTTCTAGACAATAGAAGGCCTACGAAGGGGTCTTCTATACAATAGAAAAACTCAGAAGGGGTCGTCAATGGAATAGAGGACCTCATGAAGGGCCTTCTCTGGAATAGAATACATCCGAAAGGGTCTACGATAGAAATGAAGACCTCCCAAGTGGTCTTCTATAGAACAGAGGACCTCCAAAAGATTCTTTTCTAAAACGGAATACATCCTAAGGGCTATTCTATAAAGTAGAAGACCCCTTCGGAGGTCTTTTGTCTTCTACAGAACAAAAGGCCTCCGAAGGTGTCAACTATACAATAGAAGATATCCGAAGGGATCTCCTATACAATAGAAAACTTCGGTAGGGGTCTACTATAATACTCTACTATATAGAACAACTCAAAAGGGGTCTTCAATGGATCAGACTATCCCATTAAGGGTCTTCTCTAGAATAGAATACCTCCGAAGGGTCCTTCTATAGAATAGAAAACATCAGAAAGGGTCTTCTATAGAATAGAAGACTTCCGAAAGGGTATTTTCTTAAATAGAAGACTTCCGAAAGGGTCTTTTCTAAAATAGAATACATCCGAAGGGATATTCTCTAAAATAGAAGACCTCCGAAAGCGTCTTCTATACAATAGAAGGCATCCGAAAGGGTCTTCTATATAATAGAAGGTCTCCGAAGGGTCTTCGATTCAATAGAAGATATCCAAAGGGGTCTCCTATACAATAGGAGTCTTCTATAAAATAGAAAAGCTCAGAAGGAGTCTTCAATGGAACAGATTATCTCATAAAGGGCCTTCTCTAGAATAGAATACCTCCGAAGGGGTCTTCTATAGAACAGAGGACTACCGAAGAAGTATTCTATAGAACAGAAGACCTCCGAAAAGGTCTTCTCTAAAATAGAACACCTTTGAAGGGTCTTTTCTAACATAGAATACCTTTGAAGAGTCTTCTCTAAAATAAAATACCTCCGAAGGGGTCTTCTATATAACGGAAGACCTCCGAAGAAGTATTCTATTGAGCCAATACCTCCGAAGCGGTCTTCTATACAATAAAAGTCCTGCGAAGGTTAGTTCTATACAATAGAAAGCCTCCGAAGGGTTTTCTATAGAATACAAAAACTCAGAAGGGGTCTTCTATAGAAAAGAAGACCTTCGAAAGGGTCTTCTATAAAATAGAATACCTTTGAAGGGTCTTTTCTAAAATAGAATACCTATGAAGGGCCTTCTCTAAAATAGAATACCTCCGAAGGAGTCTTCTTTAGAAAAGAAGACCTCCGAAGAAGTATTCCATAGAACGAAGACCTCCCAAGCGGTCTTCTATACAATAAAAATCTTCCGAAGGGGATCTTCAATAGAACGGAAGGCCTCCGAAGGGGTCTTCTATAAAACTGAAACGTCCGAAGGGTTCTTCTATGGAATAATAGACCGAAGAAGGGGTCTTCTATAGAATAAAATACCTACAAAGATATATCTTAACCTCTTAAATGTAATTTATGGAAGAAGACCTTTAAAGGTCTTTTATGGAAAGAGTCTTTTTATATATCTTCTGAAGAAGTAAGAAAGGATATTGCCTTTCAAAGTTCTTGCATTCTCCCCTTTGAGGTCTTCAATTGACATAATATCTTTTGAAGATCATCTTTGGGAGAAAGAAGGTGTTTTGGAGGTCTCATATGGGGTTAGTCATATTGTGTGTCTAGTAAAATAGGTCTAAGGGAGGAAGACTTTTTAAAGGTCGTCTATGGTAGGAAAACCTTCCAAAAGGTTTTCGTCGAAAATCAGTTCTTAAAGTCTAGGAACATAAATCTTTTATATTATCTTCTGTCGAAAAGGTGTTCTGTGGGTGGAAAGGATTCATTTATGGTCGATAAAAGGTTCTAATGTACTTCTGGCTTGGCAATTCAAAACATGACATATCTTGCACACATTTGTCCCCGGTAACATGATTATCTTTCCCCACACATCGTTTTCTGGTGCGATTTTTCTCAGTGTGTCTTAACCATAATAACGCTGCAGCAAACATTTTCCTCTGACTCATAAAGTCCATCGAACTCTTCAGAAATTGTATAGCAGAAATGGTTTCGATGTGAGGGGATACATGAGATGCATCTTTTTATGTTGCTGATGAGGAGATTGCCATGGAATCTAATATTCTCACAGATTCAAGATGCTTACAATGCTGGCACTGCCCTTGCTATATGTTCTTTGCTCCCTCTATCACCTTCATCAAGACGAATAGCCCTTTCTGATAGAATTTATAGGCTTGTAAATAGCATGTTCTTGAATCTTTTTTATCTAATTTTAAATGTGAGTTTACATGGCCACATTGCCATAAAAGGACATAATTTATCCCCCCCTTTAAGCAAATATCTGATCGCCAATATATCAAGGATTTCTTTGTGAAAAATTACACAAGCAAATTTATTGAATAGAAACGCCTCTCAAACCTACGCTAAATGTTTGAGTCATAAACATTTTGCGAAAGTGAAACACAATTAAGATGTTGGGAAATTGTAAAATGTGTGTTTCCAGTGTACCTCTCCTTTAACCCTGGAATGTCTGCTACTGCTGTTGCTGTCGCTTGGTTCATAAATATGTATGTCTTTCTGTGCTATTTCAAGTTTAAGTAGCAAAAGGTCAAAAAGGTTCCTCGCAAGACGACAAACGTGTAACCAACCAAATGTCGCATAAACAATAACTTGGTTTGAATTTCAAATGATTTCAAATAACAAAGATTGCTTTTTCGGGTGATAGGGATGTCCGGGTGAGAAAAAATTTTGGAGCTGTGGAAATCAAGAAAATCTCAGTTACGTTTCAAGAAAAAAAAAACAGTTTAAATATAAAGCAGTGTTATAACTAAGGGTATTTACGAGAGAGATTTGTAGAGGAGCAATATAGTGATCAGTTTCAAATTAAAGCCTTTGATATGTGTTCCCATTAGGATTTCAAACTTCCTTGGATTCGATTTTCGTCTATTCCTCATAGACAAATCTAAAATACTTGGTATTGATATTTTCGGGGTACTTAATTCCTCTTTCAAAATTTAAGATTTGCCCTCCCTAGTGCCGCACACAGGCACAAAAATACTACCTTAGATATAGAACAACAACAGACATGGAATTTATGTATTTTGTACATGGATAGACAGATTTTTGCCACAGTATCTATGTGTGTGTGTGGAAATGAATTGTAAGTTGTATACAAGACAAATATAGAGATTTGCCATAAATCTTAAACCATTTCATACGCCTATTACCACCGCAAGAAAAACAAAAACATCGAAAGTAGAGAAAACTTGAAAACTAACAAAAAGAAACGGAAACTTACAACAGAGCGCATACATTTACACATGATTAAAAATTGCCAAGGAAGATCAAGAAGTAGAAGACGAAAGTGTGTGTATGTGGGTGTATAGATAGGATTGCTGCATGAAACCTCTACCCCTTTCTCTTTACGACATTCAACCACATAATGGTGACTTTTTTTTATTATTTTTGTTGTATTGTACACCTCCAATGAGACTTGCTGCCACTTTTCGCTTTTTATGGCCTGCACGTTATGACAGTCTAGTCTGTTTGCAAGCTGGCTTGTGTATGTTCTGGTATTTGAAGTTGTTACTTTTATTTTTAGAAATAATTTTCAAGGACACACGCAACACAACAGCATAGCAAATTTATTCGAATAGTCACACAAACAAAATAGCAAAGGCTTATTTGCTATTCGGTTGCATTATGCTCTTGCGTCGGTGTCACAGTCATCAGCATAATGGGTACAAGGGAAGGCTTTACAACAAGCCATATGCAATATTATACATAATTTAAAAGCTATTTGCTGGGGATTTGGTATACTTGTACATTATAATGACATGGTGTGTTTTAGCCAAAATAAGAGTCTAAAATCACGTATTCTAAGTCAAACGAAGACCCAATGGTCTTCTATTCTACAGAAGACCCAATGGTCTTCTATTCTATAGAGGACCCAATGGTCTTCTATTCTATAGAAGACCCAATGGTCTTCTATTCTATAGAAGACCCAATAGTCTTCTATTCTATAGAAGACCCAATGGTCTTCTGTTCTATAGAAGACCCAATGGTCTTCTGTTCTATAGAAGACCCAATGGTCTTCTATTCTATAGAAAACCCAATGATTTTATTTTTTATGGAAGACCCAATGGTATTCTATTCTGTAGAAGGCCCAATGGTCCTCTATTCTATAGAAGACCCAATGGTATCTTATACTATAGAAGACCCAATGATCTTCTATTCTATAGAAGACCCAATAGTCTTCTATTCCATAGAAGACCCCATGGTCTTCTATTCTATAGAAGACCCCATGGTCTTCTATTCTATAGAAGACCCAATGGTCTTCTTTTCTATACTATAGAAGACCCAATGGTCTTCTATTCTATGGAAGACCCAATGGTATTCTATTCTATAGAAGACCCAATGGTATTCTATTCTATAGAAGACCCAATGGTCTTCTATTCTATACTATAGAAGACCCAACAAGCTTCTATTCTATGGAAGACCCAATGGTCTTCTATTCTATAAAAGACCCTATGGTCTTCCATTCTATGGAAGACCCAATGGTCTTCTATTCTATAGAAGACCCAATGGTCTTCTATTCTATAGAAGACCCAATGGTCTTCTATTCTATAGAAGACCCAATGGTCTTCTATTCTATAGAAGACCCAATGGTTTTCTAAAGAAGACCCAATGGTCTTCTATTCTATAGAAGACCCAATGGTCTTCTATTCTATAGAAGACCCAATGGTCTTCTTTTCTATACTCTAGAAGACCCAATGGTCTTCTTTTCTATACTATAGAAGACCCAATAGTCTTCTATTCTATAGAAGACCCAATGGTCTTCTTTTCTATACTATAGAAGACCCAATGGTCTTCTATTCTATGGAAGACCCAATGGTCTTCTATTCTATAGAAGACCCAATAATCTTTTAATCTATAGAAGAACCAATGGTCTTCTAGTCTATAGAAGACCCAATGGTTTTTTATTCTATAGAAGACCCAATGTTCTTCTATTCTATAGAAGACCCAATTAACTTCTATTCTATAGAAGACCACATGGTCTTCTATTCTATAGAAGACCACATGGTCTTCTATTCTATAGAAGACCCAATAATCTTCTATTCTATAGAAGACCCAATGGTATTTTATTCTGTAGAGGGCCAATGGTCTTCTATTCTATAGAAGACCCAATGGTCTTCTATTCTATATAATGGTCTTATATTGTATAAAAGACCCAATGGTCTTCTATTCTATAGAAGACCCAATAATCTTTTAATCTATAGAAGACCCAATGGTCTTCTAGTCTATAGAAGACCCAATGGTTTTTTATTCTATAGAAGACCCAATGTTCTTCTATTCTATATAAGACCCAATGGTTTTCTATTCTATAGAAGACCCAATGGTCTTCTATTCTATAGAAGACCCAAATGTTCTTCTATTCTATAGAAGACCCAATTAACTTCTATTCTATAGAAGACCACATGGTCTTCTATTCTATAGAAGATCCAATAATCTTCTATTCTATAGAAGACCCAATGGTATTCTATTCTTTAGAAGGCCCAATGGTCTTCTATTCTATAGAAGACCCAATGGTCTTCTATTCTATAGAAGACCCAATGGTCTTCTATTCTATAGAAGACCCAATGGTCTTTTATTCTATAGAAGACCCAATGGTCTCCTATACTATAGAAGACCCAATGATCTTCTATTCTATAGAAGACCCAATGGTTTTCTATTCTATAGAAGACCCAATGGTCTTCTATTTTATAGACGACCCAATGGTCTTCTATACTATAGAAGACCCAATGATCTTCTATTCTATAGAAGACCCAATGGTCTTCTATTCTATAGAAGACCCAATAGTCTTCTACTCTATAGAAGGGTCTTCTATTCTATAGAAGACCCAATGGTCTTCTATTCTATAGAAGGGTCTTCTATTCTATAGAAGACCCAATGGTCTTCTATTCTATAGAAGACCCAATGATCTTCTATTCTATAGAAGTCCCAATGGTCTTATATTCTATAGAAGACCCAATGGTCTTCTATTCTATAGAAGACCCAATAGTCTTCTATTCTATAGAAGGGTCTTCTATTCTATAGAAGACCCAATAGTCTTCTATTCTATAGAAGGGTCTTCTATTCTATAGAAGACCCAATGGTCTTCTATTCTATGGAAGACCCAATGGTCTTCTATTCTATAGAAGTCCCAATGGTCTTATATTCTATAGAAGACCCAATGGTCTTCTATTCTATAGAATACCCAATGATTTTATTTTCTATAGAAGACCCAATGGTATTCTATTCTATAGAAGGCTCAATGGTCTTCTATTCTATAGAAGACTCAATGGTCTTCTATTCTATAGAATACTCAATGGTCTTCTATTCTATAGAAGACCCAATGGTCTTCTATTCTATAGAAGACCCAATGGTCCTTTATTCTATAGAAGACCCAATGGTCTTCTATTCTATAGAAGACCCAATGGTCTTCTATTCTATAGAAGACCCAATGGTCTTCTATTCTATAGAAGACCCAATAGTCTTCTATTCTATAGAAGGGTCTTCTATTCTATAGAAAACCCAATGGTCTTCTATTCTATAGAAGACTCAATGGTCTTCTATTCTATAGAAGACCCAATGGTCTTCTATTCTATAGAAGTCCCAATGGTCTTATATTCTATAGAAGACCCAATGGTCTTCTATTCTATAGAATACCCAATGATTTTATTTTCTATAGAAGACCCAATGGTATTCTATTCTATAGAAGGCTCAATGGTCTTCTATTCTATAGAAGACTCAATGGTCTTCTATTCTATAGAATACTCAATGGTCTTCTATTCTATAGAATACCCAATGGTCTTCTATTCTATAGAAGACCCAATGGTCCTTTATTCTATAGAAGACCCAATGGTCTTCTATTCTATAGAAGACCCAATGGTCTTCTATTCTATAGAAGACCCAATGGTCTTCTATTCTATAGAAGACCCAATGGTCTTCTATTCTATAGAAGACCCAATGGTCTTCTATTCTATAGAAGACCCAATGGTCTTCTACTCTATAGAAGAGCCAATGGTCTTCCATTCTATAAAACGCCCAATGGTTTTCCATTCTATATAACGCCCAATGGTCTTCTATTCCGTAGAAGACCAAATGGTCTTCTATTCTATAGAAGACCCAATGGTCTTCTATTCTATAGAAGTCCCAATGGTCTTCTACTCTATAGAAGAGCCAATGGTCTTCCATTCTATAAAACGCCCAATGGTCTTCTATTCTATAGAAGACACAATGGTCTTCTATTCTATAAAAGACCCTATTCTACAGAAGACCCAGTGGTCTTCTTTTCTATAGAAGACCCAGTGGTCTTCTTTTCTATAGAAGACCCAATGGGCTTCTATTCTATAGAAGACGCAATGGCATTCTATTCTATAGACGACCCATAAATCTTCTATTCTGTAGAAGACTCAATGGTCTTTTATTCTATAGAAGACACAATGCTCTTCGACTCTATAAATAACCAATGGTCTCCTATTCTATAGAAGACCGAATGGTCTTCCATTCTATAGAAGACCCAATGGTCTTCCATTCTATAGAAGACCCAATGGTCTTCTATTCTATAGAAGACCCAATAACCTTCTATTCTATAGAAAACCCAATGGTCTTCTATTCTATGGAAGACCCAATGGTCTTCTATTCTATAGAAGACCTCTTGGTCTTTTATTCTATAGAAGACCCATTGGTGTTCTATTCTATAGAAGACCCAATGGTCTTCTATTCTAAAGAAGACAAAATGGTCTACTTTTCTCTAGAAGACCCAATGGAATTCTATTCTCTAGAAGACCCAATGGAATTATATTTTGTAGAATACCAAATGGTGTTCTGTTCTATAGAAGACCAGAAGGTCTTCTATTCTACAGAAAACCCAATGGTATTTTATTCGTAAGAAGACCTAATGATCTTTTATCCTATAAAATACCAAATGGTTTTTTATTCAATAGAAAAAGACACAAAGGTCTTCTATTCTACAGAAAACCCAATGGTCTTCTATTCTATAGAAGACCCAATTGTCCTCTATTCTATAGAAGACCCAATGGTCTCCTATTCTATAGAAGACCCAATGGTCTCCTATTCTATAGAAGACCCAATGGTCTCCTATTCTATAGAAGACCCAATGGTTTTCTATTCTATATAAGACCCAATAGTCTTCTATTCTACGAAAGACCCAATGGTATTCTATTCTATAGAATACCCTACGGCATTTTGTTGTATAGACTACCCTATGGTCTCCTATTCTCTAGAATACCAATTGGTTTTCTATTCTATAGGAGACCCAATGGTCTTCTATTCTATAGAAGACCCAATAGTCTTCTATTCTATAGAAAACCCAATGTTCTTCTATTCCATAGAAGACCCAATGGTCATGTATTCTATAGAAGACCCAATGGTCTTCTATTCTATAGAAGACCCAATGATCTTCTATTCTATGCAAAACCGAATGGTCTCCTATTCTATAGAAGACCCAATGGCCTCCTATTCTATAGAAGACCGAATGGTCTTCTATTCTATAGAAGACCCAATGGTCTTCTATTCCACGGAAGACCCAATGGTCTTTTATTCTATAAAGACCCAATAGTCTTCCATTTTATAGAAGACCCAATGGTTTTCTATTCTATAGAAGACCCAATGGTATTCTATTCTATAGAAGACCCAATGGCCTTCAATTCTATATATGACCCAATGGTATTCTTTCCTATAGAAGACCCAATTGTCTTCTAATCTATAAAACACACAATATTCTTCTATTCTACAGAAGACCCAATGGCCTTCGTTTTTATAGACAACCCTATGGTCTTCTATTCTATAGATGGTACTACAATACCCAATGGTCTTCTACTCTATATATGACCCAATGGTTTTCTTTTCTATAGAAGACCCAATATTCTTCTATTCTATAAAAGACCCAATGGCCTTCTATTATATAGGTGACCCAATGGTATTGTTTTCCATCCATAGAAGTCCCAATGGTCTTCTATTCTGTAGAATACCAAATGCTGTTCTACTCTATAAAAGACACAATGGCCTTCTATTATATAGAACACCCAATTGTCTTCTATTCTATAGAAGACCCAATGTTCTTCTAATCTATAGAAGACCCAGTGGTCCTCTATTCTATAGAAGACCCAATGGTCTTCAATTCTATAGAAGATCCAATGTTCTTCTAATCTATAGAAGACCCAATGGTCTTTAATGGTCTCCCATTCTAAAGAAGACGCAATGGTCTTCTGTGCCATGGAAGAACCAGTGGCCAATTGCTATTCTATAGGAGACCCAATGATATTCACCTCATTAAGTTCTCTTCTTTAAATTTCCTTGGTCATTAGTCCATTCCTTTCCAATTGAAAATATTCACACCAAGTTATTGCATTCTCCTTTTTATTCTTGTTATTGTTTGGCTAGCAGACAAACTAACTTCCTTTTTAAGTGTCTAGAAGGGGGGAGACCACATTTTCCTGCTTGTGATCATTGATGACAATCCAAGCTAAGCTCATTTGGTGACAGGATAGAAACCCTTTTTTTTTGTTTTGATGCAGCTCTTATGTCAATGTGGTTGGTTCCAATATTGTTTACGTTTTTTGTGTTGTGTGCAGTGTTTAATTTCCGTTGCCATCATTTATTGGCAATCAGCAGCGACGACCTCGTCGCAATTTCATCATCATCATCATGGTTATCGGCAACATCAGCTCAGACTCATCAGCAGCTAATACATTGCTCAAACTAAAACAGTCATCTACTGGGCTAACACATTCCATTACACATAGCAACTTAGTGGCTTACTCTTCTCTCCCTCCCTCTCTCTCTCTCTCTTTCACGCTCTTGCCTGAAATACCGTCACTGACATACATACATACATATTTATGGATTATTTTTCAACGAGAACGACAATCGATTTCCCTTCAATTTTGATTTTTATTACAAAATCATCCATCCTCGGCTTCCTGCATCCCAACACAAATACCCTTTCCCTCTGTGTGTGTGTCTGTGTTGTCCTCCTACACGTTAAACATGACGTTTACATTGAAACTATGCTAAACCTCTTAGTCCAATATTCGCACACAAAAAAGCTAATAAATTTCCCTTACTAAGCATAAAACACAATCACCATACCTCCTCCCGCCCTTAAATATCTCATTCAAAGCAGAATGTGCTTTAAGAATACCCCACCAAAGTACACAACAGCACTGAGTGGCGGCAAAGGCAATAAGGATTTTAGCATAAATTGAAAAAACACCACAAGCGGAAGTGAAAGCAAAAACACAAGAACAGGATATCGCAACCCTGCAGCCAACCCAACCAATTTTTAATGACAGCAGCATCTGTAATTTATCAAAAAAAACACAACATCTAGAAATAAACAAGCACCAAATGACTGGCGCTGTCAATGACCAACGTCAAAATAAGTCGTCACAAGTCATCAATAAAAAATCCGACATTTAGTCACTCAGTCAAATGGCCCACACAAATAGCAATCTGTGACAGTCGTGTTTTTTTGTGTGTTGCTTTTCCCATTCTCCTTGAAGTCTCCTTCAATGTGGGTAGTGGGAAATCTTAGATTTGTTTTCCTTAAGAATTTGAAAAATGAGTTGCAAATTTAGGATTAGCATTGAAAATCTCCAGCACATGGCAATAAACCATAAATAATTATTTTTTATTGTGTGTTGCAGGCGGGCTGGTTGGCATGGGCAAGGTAATAAAGGTAATAAATGTCATAAATATTCGTAATTGAATTTGCCGATATTTCAAATGATTCCAAAATCATACATATATAATGTTTTCCAAATGATCTGGCGAGTGGAAGTTTTCCAAAGAAGTGAAGAGAGTTAATTTACACCGACATCCCAGAAGGGAAAAGGAAGATGCGATATCGATGCGTGCATCCCGATTCATATTGGGGGTTATTCGGAACAAAAATTCGCCATGAGTTTTCTCACTCCTTTAAGTCGAAACGGTAGAAAGACAAAGCTCAGGGGGAAGTCACGTTCCGAATAAGGCTGATTGCATATAAGCTATTACCCAGTGCGAGCATCGAGTCTTAAGGCAACGCTTTGTAGAGAAGTTTTTCATGACTGAATTACTCAGGAAATTTCGTCAACATTAAGTTGCCACCGTTGAAAATGTGATGTTGTTCCTTCTGAGTATTGAGCTCGGGCATTCAGGGTGGAATGCGGAAGTATATACCATTGCACCACGGTTTTATCTAAATATCTTCTTGAGAATTTTAGGCCAAAGAATCTTGGTGACCTTTCCCCACAAGATACCTTCTTCTGTCCTGTTGAGCATCTTCTACAGAAAGAAGGTTTCTGATATAAAGAGCTTCTCTTTAGTCTCTTCTTTCTAAAGAAGACGGTTAAAGACCTTCTATTCATACACGACCTCTTGAGGACCTTATATACATAGATGACCTTATTGCGGACTTCTTCTACAGAAGAGAACTTTGTATTTCAAGAAGACCTCTTAAGGACCTTTTGTCCATGTTTGTCACCGCTGAAGATGTGATGTTGTCTGGCCTGGGAATCGAATCCGGACATTCAGTTTGGAAGGCGGGGGCATAACATTCCTCAATTCCTCTAGAGCGTCATCTGAATATAGAAGGTTTTTATCTAAATATCCTCTTGAGAATTTTGGCCAAAAGAAGGAATCTTAAGGGCCTTTTACCCATTAGATATCAGATAGATATAGAATCTCCTTGGGGCTCTTCTTTCTAAATAATCTAGACTTTTAAAGACCTTCAATTCATACAAGACCTCTTCTTATATACCGAAAACCTCTAGATGATCGCTTATCCCTAGAAGCTAGAAGTTCTTCTAATTGAAGAAGACCTCTTGTGGCTTCTCTGTCTAAAGTAGATCTTCTATTCACAGATGGCCTCTACAAGATCTTCTATCCATAGAAGATCTCATGAGCGACCTTTCACGTTAGAGGGTCTTTTATCCACAGAATACCTCTTGCGGATTTCCTGTTTGAAATATACCGCTTAAGGGCCTCTATCCATAGACAACCTCTTCAATTTCTGCTAAAGATAGAAGATGTTGTATTTAAATTAGTCCCCCTGAGGTCTTCTGTATAAGGAAAAGAGAGAAAACACAACATATTCGTAGAAGAGCTCTAACGGTCCCTATACAATACGCCTTGAGCGGATTGTATTCAATCTAAAGAAGACTTCTTATGGACCTCTTGAGGGTCCTCTGTATAAGGAAAATACTTCTATTCATAGAAGGCCTCTAGAGGATCTTCTATACATAGAAGACCAGATTAGCGACCTGTATAGTCAGAGGGTCTTTTGCCTACAGAACATCTTTTGCTGATTTCCCGTCTAAAAAGACCTCTTGAGCACCTTCACTTCAGTGTCTTCTGTCTAAAACGGCCTATTGGCAGAAGACCTCTAGAGAACCTTCTATACATAGAAGACCATTAGAGGATCCCCTCCTCTATCTAAGGAAAACCTATTGATGACATTCTGTACAAAGGAGACCTCTGTAGGATATAGGAACTTCTACCTAAGTAATACCTCTCGAGATTCTTCTATCTATTGACGCCTTCTATATGTTAGAAGTTCTTCTATCCATAGAAGACTTGTTGAGGATCTTCTATCAAAAAAATACCTTTTGAGCGTCATATGTCTAAAGAAGAACTTATATTCATAGAAGGCTTCAAGAGGTCTTCTATCCATAGAAGATCTCATGAGCTAATTCATTATTTAGAGGATCGTTTATCTACAAAAAATGTATTGAGGACCTTCTGTCTAAAAAATACCCCCTTAAGAATTTCTATTCACAGAAGTCTTATAAAGATATAGGGACTTCTATCTAAAAAGACCAAAGAAAAAATAATTCTAGCGAACCTTATATGCAAAGAAGATCACTAGAGGATCCTCTCCTCTATCTAAGGAAGACCTCTTGATGGCATTCTGTAAAAAAGAGACCTATTCAAGACCTTTTATTCATTGAATACATACTGAAACCTTATATACATAGAAGATGTCTTGAGGATTATCTATCTAAAAAATACCTCTTGAAGGCGTTCTATCCATCGAATTCTACTTTAGCGTATTCTAAAGATAGAGGGTCTTCTATACAGAGAAGTCATCCTGAGTACCTTTTGTCTAAAGACCTCTTGAGCGGCCTTTGTCTAAAGAAGACCTTATATTTATAGAAGGCCTCTAAAGAGTCTTCCATCCATAGACGACCTTATGAGCGACTTCTATATTTAGAGAATCTATCTACAGAAGACTTCTTGAAGATTTTCTAAAAATACCTCTTGAGGCCTCTTATCCATATCTATATCTACATATGAAATCTTGCGAATTTTCGGTCTGAAAAATACATCTTGAGTATCTTCTATCCATAAAATACCTCTTCAGCGTCTTCCAAAAATAGAGGGTCTTCTATCTGGAGAAGGTCTATTCAAAAAATACCTCTATCAACCGTTTTTCCATAGAATATCACTGAAGGATGTTCTCTCTTCTATCTAGAGGACCTCTTGATGTCATTCAGTACAAAGGAGAGAGTAATTGTAAAGATAGAAGGACTTCTATGTAAAGAATACCTCTCGGGTCGTGTATCCATAAAATACCTCTTCAGCATCTGCTATCTATAGAAGGCCTATTCAAAGAAGGCTGCCAGTAGTGGAATTCTGTAACTCATTTTTCGAGTTACCGACAAAAATCGGTAAAATTAAAATGCTTATAATTTCGGTAATTAACGATTTTGTCGGTAAATTGACCACCAATAAAATGTAGTCGTAAAGTTCTACCGATAAAAAGAGTGATGTCAACTTTTATTTGAACTTCTCGTCCATAATTTTGCGTTTTAATTTTACTGACTTTTGTCGGTAACTCAAAATAATGAGATAGAGAATCGCACTACAGATAACCTTCTGTAATAGAAAACCACTAGAGGATCCTCTCTTCTGTCTAGAGTAGACCTCTTATCGGCATTCTGTATAAAGGATACCTCTATAGGACTTCTAAAGATAGATGGACTTTTATCTGAGGAATTCTTCTTGGGGCTATATCTAAATATCCTTCTATCCACAGAAGACCTCTAGAAGATCTCCTATATTTTTGAGCGTCTTCTATTGATAGATGGTCCTCTATCTAAAGTGAACCTTTCGGGAGTACTCTGCCGATTATTTAATTGTTTTCTTTTCTATCAATAGATAGAGGGTATCTCTCTAGATAAGACCTCAGAGTTTATTCTACAAATATTATATGTCTTGAACGCATTCTAAGGAAGAAGATCTCTGGAAGATGTCCTCTCTCCATAGAAAAATCTTCTGTCCATAGACAGACTAATTCTATCTCGAGAGACCTCTTAAGAAATTTATATGTTACGAAGACCTCTTGAGTTTTTCTGCTTATGGAAGGCAGAAAGAAGATATGAAAGCACGATAGAGTAAATATGGGAGTTGATATTTACTGCAATATTTAACCAGCTGGATAAGTCAGAAGTCTCGTATCTGAAGTTTAACAGATTGTTTCCTGCAAAGCGATTATAGTGATATACGGTTCCATGACATCAGCTTTGTGGCTCTCTAGAGACTTTTGCTACTGGTGAAAAACTGAATACGGGAAGGTAGGATGCTCAGTTGGTAGCTTTTTTTGCAATGGAATGATCTTGACAAACCAAGAACTAGGGTCAGATTCCTCTGGTTGTGTCACGCATCATTGGATTGGAATGCCAGCCGTTTTGACCTAGAGTTGTGAATATTATTTTCGTTTTGTAGATAAATGTGTCGTTTCAACCGATTTTAACGGAAAAGGGCTTGCTGGACCTTGTTCTGCCGTGATTAATCCATTAATGGATACAATACTTTACAGTTATGAAAACTATTCCTGTCAATATTTCTCCAATCTAACTGGCATAATGGGGTGGTGTACGGCATTTTCATACAAGCCAATTCGAGAGTTATTGTGCGCACCTTTTTAGCGAAAAGTTTTGAACTGAAAATCAAAACGATTCGAGAGGAGGTCTTAAACTACAATTATTCGAAATTTTGTGTGGGTAGTACCCGAAGGAGTGGACAGTATTCGAACTTGATCTATGTCTGGTAGAAATATTACGATGTGCAAAGTATGGACCAAATCAGTTACTCCCTTCGAGAGTTATCGTGCGCACAATTTTTGCGAAAAAAAATTAACTTTTGTGCAGGAGATCCCCGTGGAAATGGACCGATATGGCCCATCTTCGAACTTAAACTTAGTGTGGACAAATTATTAGGAAAGCCAAATTTTGGACCAAATCGGTTAATCCGTTTGAGAGTTATTGTGCGCTCCATATAGCCAGACAGATGGACGGACATTGCTAAATCGACTTCAAATTGTCTAAAACGGATTTCGTCCAAATATACTTGAGGTCTAAAATCATTATTTCGTTGAGGCACATTTTTTCTGTATGAAAGTGTGTATACCAGTGATGGCCAAAAACACACATTTGTAGATTTTAACTTGCGCTAGTGTGAGTGGAACCGTAAACAATGCGTTAACCAAACGAATGTGTTTACAGTGTACGTGTGTGTCGTATGCCCGCGGGCATAGGAAAGTTGTTGTTGGTTGCCATCACTGGTATATACCCTCGTTAGCATAAATGCTGAGGGTATAAAAAAGGGTTTCGTGGACGGCCATTTGCCACAAAACTCCATGTTTTGAAAAAATAAATAAATAAATTTTTCACAAATTTCGACGTGGATAATGACGGCAAGCGTGCATAGATGAAAATTAATCTTTGTATGTTGATAAAGGGCCATCCTAGTGAACTATGAAAAACTGGTTTAATGAATTCAATCATGGCCGACATTAGCCGAAAACTAAGGTCGTGAGGGGCGCACAAAATCGGACGTTGTGCCAGAAAAAAATTGGGCAATCGCTCAAAAAGAGGCTATTGTGGTTTGGTGCAAAGAAATCGCGAATAAAAACGATCGTTGAGCTTCAAACGACGTTTGTAAGATCGTCACAGACGACGAATCATGGACCTATGCTTAGGAGTCCGTAACAAAACAGGAATCGACCGTTTAGGTCTTCGAAAGCGAGCCAAATCCAACGAAAGTTCTTCATGTAAGAAGCAATGCGAAGCAAATGGTCGCCTGTGTTTTTTTCGGCAAAACTGACCGGCTTCACAAATGTAGAATGGTTAATTCTGAGTGGTACATTACAATTTGTTTGCCAGAAGTATCCTGAGAAATTCGAAAAACAAAAAAGAGAAAACGAATCATTTTGCATCATAACAATGCGAGCTCTCAAACATCGATTCAAACCAGCGCCTGTTTGACCGGACAAAACGTGGAATTGATGGGTCATACGCCGTACAGCGCTGACTGGGGATCCAATATCTTTCTTGATTCCAGCATATCAAGAAAAAAAGGCGTGGTCAACGATTTTCATAGCCAGAAGATGCAGACAAAGCGTTCAAAAACCATGTTTTGGAGGTGTCTACATCGGTGTGGAAAAAGGGATTCAACAATTGGTTTGAGCGCATGAAAAAGTGTATAAATCATGCTGGAGGCTACTTAAGAAAACAATAAAACTATTTTTGATGGCAAAAAATATTCGCGTTTTCATTGTTTGACCGGATAGATATCGTTCAGCCCTCGTATTAGGATGAGCTATTTCAAATGAACAAAAATCTACCAAAAAAAGTTGGGTAGTTTTCTTACATAAAAACAAGTAAAAAAGTATAGGTCGGTCGCAAAAACACTTATGTATTTACGGGAGTTCTCAAAATTTTGGGAGTAAGGGCCGACAAAAATATGGATGGGATTAAAGCTCAAAAATCTGCGGGGATATCGATAGATAGGGTTTTTAACATACTAAAGGATCCTCGAATAGACCCTTAACCACACAAAAATGTTTAGTATTTGTGTGGGTGATACCCCAGGATTGGACAGATTGGTACCAAATTTGAAGATAAAATAAGTTTCGACAATATTTAGAGATCCAAAGTTTGGACCAATTCGGTTGATACGTCTATGAGATATTGCTCGTACCATTTTAGCGAATATTTTCGAACTTTTTCTAATATTCGAATTTCTTCTAATATTCGCAGAAATATTACGATATCCAAAGTGTGGACGAATCCAGTATTCGGTTCGACCTCTACAGCCACTACATTTGGTGCCATGTGGGTTTTTTACAACTTTCGGACTGTTTTCTCAAGAAGTATGGACTTTCCCCTGAAAAAAATGTCACTGTCGTAATTGAGGCAGCGAATACAAATCGCTTCAACAAAAATCAAAGTGATTCGAGAGCAGGTCTTAAAGTGAACTAATCCGAAATTTTGTGTGGGAGGTATCAGAAGGAGTAGACAAATATAGTCCATATTCGAACCTGATATAAATCTGGTAGATATATGAGAATTTGCAGAGTATGGATTACATCGACCAATCCCTTCAAGAGTTATCGCGCGCACAATTTTTCCGAAAAATTTTGAAGTTTTGTGAGGGAGGTACCTGAAGGAGTGGACCGATATGGTTTACCTTTGAACCTAAACTTAGTTTGGACAAAATATTACGAAGGCCAAGTTTTGAACAGACTTGACAGATTCGTTCGTGAGTTATCTTGCGA
Source organism: Musca autumnalis (assembly GCF_047663935.1). Taxonomy (NCBI): domain Eukaryota; kingdom Metazoa; phylum Arthropoda; class Insecta; order Diptera; family Muscidae; genus Musca; species Musca autumnalis. Next base: position 6,622,469 of record NW_027411866.1, on the reverse strand, counting down.
TCCAACCATTACACACGGTGTCAAAAGGATTTTTTGCAACTTTCAAGTTATTTTCTCAAGAAGTATGGACTTGCCCCTGATGAAAATTGTATCGTCGTATGTGGGGCAGTGAATACAAGTTGTTACAACAAATATCAAAGCGATTCGAGAGCAGGCCCTAAACTGAACTTTTACGAAATGTTGTGTGGGAAGTACCCGAAGGGGTATCTTATCTAAGTCTGGTAGACATTTTACAATTAGCAAAGTATGGATAAAATCGGTTATTCCCTTCAAGAGTTATCGTACTCACAAATTTTACGAACATTTTCGAACTTTTGTGGGGGAGGTACCGGAAGGAGTGGACCGATATAACCCACCTTCGAACTTAAACTAAGTTTGGACAAATTATTACGAAACCCAAATTTTGGACCAAATCGGCTCATCCGTTCGAGAGTTATCGTGCGCACCAGCCAGACAGACGGACGGACATTGCTAAATCGACTCCTAATTGTTTGAAACACATTTCGTCCAAACATACATGGGGTCTAAAACCGTTATTTCGATGAAGCACATTTTGCCCGTATGAAAGTTTATATACACTCGTTAGCATAAATGCTGAGGGTATAATAATGAAACATTACCTTTTTTGTGGCTTTCCTTTAAACACGGAAGTATGTTCTTAACATACGAGTACTGCTAAGTACCACAACATTTCCTCTTAACTTACCTGCATTCTAAATTTATTGTTTTCTTTTTTTCTTCTTATTGTACCTTCCAGCCCACAAATGAGCATTTGTTCGAAATGAATGAATAAAAGACAAATCCATCTTGATATTTTTTTGAATTTTAAAATTTTATTGTTCTTCTTAGATTAATTGTCTGTTTCGTAGTTTGTGTTCTTGGTTTTTTTGTTTTCTTTTTTTTCTCGTATCTCATTTTTGTCTTTATTTCTTTCGTCAGCTGTAAAGGACATGCCATTTATTAAGAGAGATGTTGTTATTACTTTTTAAATTTTTTTGTTATGTTTTCTTGTGGTTCTTTTGTTTAGTTTTTTTTTTTTTTGCATGCCAATATGTGTTTAAGAAAAAAAATGTGTAAAAATAAATTGGAGAAAATTGGAAATAAAATTAGTTTTAAGATAGAGAGCCTGCGGTGTTTATATATTTCTAATTGATATACATATCGAATTTCATTGTTCCATGTTTTTATTTTTTTCTTAAGATTTTTTTTTCATGTTGTGTTTATGAATTTTGTTATGCTTGGCTTGGCTTGTCCTTCGTTTCCTTAACTCGATTCGAGAAAAAAATATTAATTAAAAATTACAAATATTTGTTGTTTTGTGGTGGTTGTTTTTATGCTAAAGTTTTGTTATTTCATTGTTTTTATATAGTAAGTTATTCTAAAGATAAAAGTTGTTGTTTTTGTTTTTCATAATATTTCGATTGTTTTATTTGTTGGTTTTTTTTATTTTACTAATGATAGTTTATACAATTGTTATTTATAAGTCAAGTGGTTTTTAAAACAAAAACCCCAAATTGGCTTTGATTTTCTTAAAGAGAATTTTTGTTGTTGCTTATTGTTTAGTTAGGTTAAAAATCATTCTTAAATACATATTTGATATTTTATGATTTTGTTGTAGTTTCTTCTTCAGCTTTTTTTTTGCTTACTTATGAACTTGGCATGTACGCTACATCAGGTGATAGACATACTAACATATAGAAGAAGGTCTTTGAGAAAATATGAGTCAAAATTCATATAGAGTACATGGGCTCAAAGGTAAGCTACTATAAATGTAGGTGTAGGTCAGAGGTCATCAACGCTGTAAAAGAGTAGTCAGAAATTATCTGCTATAAAATAGATGACCTCAGTAGTAATCCAGTCTAAATGTATAGAGAAAGATTAAAGATTATCTTCTATAGAATATATCACCTCAGAGCTAATCAACTATAGGGCATACAAGCAAGGAAGTCATCAACCCTACTCTACAGTTGAATATCTCTCTTACTATATTCTCTATAGTAGATCACCTCTAAGCCGGTCTTTTGTATAGTACATGACCTCTGATTTTATCAATTCTGTACAAAATACCTCTTTTACCACCTGATTTAGCGTATAGTCAGATTTCACCTGGCCGATCATAAGAAGTCGTCTTTGCTTGCTTGCTTGCTGACTTTTTTCTTCTTCTTCTTCTTCTTCTTCTTCTTCTTCTTCTTCTTCTTCTTGTAATTATTTATGTATGCAGTTTAGTGTTGGAAGTCTGAATAAGGTCTGGTTGCCTTAAATGAAATGATAAATTTCTATGGCTATGTGTGAATGTGTTGTTACATATCGTGTATGTGTGTTTTTGTGTAATTAAATTTACCTAAGTTTACATATCTTAAGACTTGTTACACTTGACTAATTTTACAATAATGTGTGACAGTGTGAATGTATGAATGTCATGTAAATGTATGATGGTGATGATGATGACGAGTACCACTGATGTATGCTTACAAATGCTGATAGTGATGTTGTTGTTGTTGTTTGGGGATAAGGATACATACAGCTAATGTTGCTGTTGATGATTACATATTTTACAAATGGTGATGCTCTGTGTAAATTGTCAAAAATAAAACACAAAATTAATTTATTATTCAAATATTCATCCGGTCGTGTAAGATATCCAACTCATGTCATTAGAAATAATATGCAATATACACATGTATCTTAAAGGACATGGCATCGACAAGCCAGAGCAGTATTAAGGAAATGGCTAACAGTTTTCCTTTTTCAATATTAAACACAATACAGGACACTAAGATGTCTATAACAGACACAAATGATGATATATGGACATAACATAGGTATATTGGGTTGGTGCGAAGGAAAATTGAAGGTTATATTGGATAAAGAGTTAGGCCTAAGACATACAAAAAAAAAACAATAAGGAAAGAATCAAATGCAACACTGTGAATTGAATAATATATATGAGAGCTGTATTAAAAATCAGAAACTATTTCGTTAGAACATGGCATATTTATTTCTAGACCAAATTCCATAACACATTGCAAATTTCATCAAAATTGGAGAAATATAGGGTGTTTTTGCATCAAATACCCGAAATCAGCCGAAAATATATATGAAAGCTATATCCAAATCTGAACCGATTTCGATATAATTTAACACATTTTTTCCAAGACCGAGTTCACTCACACATTCCAAATTTCATCGAAATCGGACATATATAGCGTGTTTGGGGCAGCAAATAAGTGAAATCAGCCGAAAATATATATGGGAGCTATATCTAAACTTAGAACGATTTCGATATAATTTGGCACATTTATTTCTAAGGCGAATTCAGTAACACATTCCAAATTTCATCGAAATCGGACATATACAGGGTGTTTGGGGCAGCAAATACCTGAAATCGGCCGAAAATATATGTGGGAGCTATATCTCAATCTGGGCCGATTTCGATATAATTTGGCACGTATATTTCTAGGCCAAATCAAGACATATATTCCAAATTTCTTCGAAATCGGAAATATATATAGCGTGTTTGGTGCAGCAAATAAGTGAAATCGACCGCAAATATATATGGGAGCTATATCTAACTCTGAACCGATTTCGATATAATTTGGCACATTTCTTTCTTGACCGAATTCAGTTACGCATTCCAAATTTCATCTAAAACGGACATATATAGCGTGTTTGGTGCAGCAAATACCCGAAATCGGCCGAAAATATATATGGGAGCTATATCTAAATCTAGACCGATTTCGGTATAATTTGACACACTTATTTCTAGACCGAATTCAGTCACACATTCCAAATTTCATCGAAATCGGACATATATAGCGTGTGTAGTGCAGCAAATACCTGAAATCGGCTGAAAATATATATGAGAGCTATATCTAAATCTGAACCGATTTCGATATAATTTGGCACATTTCTTTCTTGACCGAATTCAGTCACGCATTCCAAATTTCATCGAAATCGGACATATATAGCGTGTATGGTGCAGCAAATAAGTGAAATCAGCCGAAAATATATATGGGAGCTATATCTAAATCTGAACCGATTCCGATATAATTTGACACATTTATTTCTGGACCGAATTCAGTAACACATTCCAAATTTCATCGAAATCGGACATATATAGCGTGTATGGTGCAGCAAATACCTGAAATCGGCCGAAAATATATATGGGAGCTATATCTAAATCTGGACCGATTTCGATATAATTTGGCACATTTATTTCTAGAACGAATTCAGTCACACATTCCAAATTTCATCAAAATCGGACATATATAGCGTTTTTGGTGCAGCAAATAAATGAAATCGGCCGAAAATATATATAGGAGCTAGATATATATCTCGACCGATTTCGATATAATGTGACACATTTATTTCTAGACCGAATTCAGTCATACATTGCAAATTTCATCGAAATCGGACATATATCGCGTATTTGGTGCAGCAAATACCCGAAATCGGCCGAAAATATATATGGGAGCTATATCTAAATCTGGACCGCTGTGGATATTATTTGGCACATTTATTTCTAGACTTAATGTATTCACACGTTCCAAATTTCATCGAAATCGGACATATATAGCATGTTTGGTGCAGCAAATACCTGAAATCGGCCGAAAATATATATGGAAGCTATATCTAAATCTGAACCGATTTCGATATAATTTGGCACATTTATTTCTAGAACGAATTTGATCACACATTCCAAATTTTATTGAAATCGGACATATATAGCATGTTTGGTGCAGAACATAAGTGAAATCGGCCGAAAATATATATGGGAGGTATATCTAAATCTGAACCAATTTCGATATAATTTGGCACATTTATTTCTAGAACGAATTCAGTCACACATTCCCAATTTCATCGAAATCGGACACATACAGCGTGTTTGGTGCAGCAAATACCTGAAATCGGCCGAAAATATATATGGGAGCTATATATAAATCTGGACCGATTTCGATATAATTTGACACATTTATTTTTAGACCGAATTCAGACACACATTGCAAATCTCATCTAAATCGGACATATATAGCGTTTTTGGTGCAGCAAATACCTGAAATCGGCCGAAAATATATATGGGAGCTATATCTAAATCTGGACCGATTTCGATATAATTTGGCACATTTAGTTCTAGGGAGAATTCAGTCACACATTCCAAATTTCATTGAAATCAGACACATACAGCGTGTTTGGTGCAGCAAATACCTGAAATCGTCCGAAAATTTATATGGGAGCTATATCTAAATCTGGACCGATTTCGATATAATTCGACACACTTATTTCTAGAACGAATTCAGTCACACATTCCAAATTTCATCAAAATCGGACATATATAGCGTTTTTGGTGCAGCAAATAAATGAAATCGGCCGAAAATATATATAGGAGCTATATATAAATCTGGACCGATTTCGATATAATGTGACACATTTATTTCTAGACCGAATTCAGTCACACATTGCAAATTTCATCGAAATCGGACATATATCGCGTATTTGGTGCAGCAAATACCCGAAATCGGCCGAAAATATATATGGGAGCTATATCTAAATCTGGACCGCTGTGGATATTATTTGGCACATTTATTTCTAGACTTAATGTATTCACACGTTCCAAATTTCATCGAAATCGGACATATACAGGGTGTTCGGTGCAGCAAATACGTGAAATCGGCCGAAAATATATACATATGGGAGCTATATCTAAATCTAGACCGATTACGAAATTATTTGACACATTTATTTCTGGGTCCAATTCAGTTACATATTCCAATTTTCATCGAAATCGGGTAAATACAGCGGGTTTGGTGCAGCAAATACCTGATATCGGCCGAAAGTATATATGGGGGCTATATCTAAATCTGAACCTATTTCGATATAATTTGGCACAATTCTTTCTATAACAAATTTAGTCACACATTCCAAATTTCATCGAAATCGGACATATGTATATAGGGTGTTTGGTGCAGCAAATAAATGAAATCGGCCGAAAATATATATAAATCAGAAGCGATTTTCAACAAAATCAATCCCACGGCAGCGGGTTCTTTCGTACCGGATTGACCCGGAACAACACAAAACCAATGTTCCGGCCAGCGGCTGCCACCTCAGTGTGTACATGTTTGTATTTGTTTCGTTTTTCTGTATTGGGAGCAGCATATCGAATTCTATTGGTCCGATCCGGGACGGAGGAAAACCCAGGACCAATATATCTGTGCTCAGTTTGTCACATCCGCATCTTCACCCACATCCAACCTTCGGTGAGTTGCAATAGATGTCAGTAGTGGGTGCATCTAAGGGGTTGCTCTGTACTCGTCCACGTGAGGCACTACGACAGGGACTATGTTGCTACATGCTGCGTGAACACAGTCCCCAGTGAGTCGTCGTCGGATTACGAGACTTCCTCGTCGTCTGATTACGAAACTCCCCCGCAGTCCCCTCGACAGCAACCGCACACGCAGCCTTTAACACCAGCCGTTGTTGTCCCAATCCCCGAAAATGCAGCCTTTTTGCAATTGAATTGCAATGGACTCCGAGGTAAGATCGAGAAGATAGTAGATTTTATGAGTCGGAAGAACATGAAGGTCGAGGCGGTGCAGGAAACCAAGCTGAACAACAACCACAGCTTAGAGCATTGTGATGGTTACAATGTTCTGAGGAAAGATCGCACCAGAAGTGTAGGTGGTGGATTGGCTTTCCTATTGCACCAGTCTGTCGAATACAGACCTATCTCGCTTGAGCCTGTCTCTAATGACCTGTACATGGAATGTATGGGGATAGCAGTCAGGTGTAGAGAGGCCGAGATAGAGTTGCTGAATGTATACATCCCGCCGAGAAATAGCTGTATCCCTGATTATAGGCCTGACATTAGCCCGCTCTTGCAAGGTAATAATCGTCTAGTCCTGGGGGATTTTAATGCGCATCATGAGATGTGGTATTCGGCCCTCGGAAACGACCAGAGAGGTACAGCGCTGGCTGAGCAGATTGATAGCTCTACGTTTTGCACGGTCAATGAGGACGCCCCTACCAGAATTAGAGGAGATTGTCAAAGTTCGCCTGACATAACCATCGTGTCACCTGGTCTGACAAATGGCGTTACCTGGCAACCCGTCATACCCCTTGGATCAGACCATCTCCCCATAATTGTCTCCATTAGCAGACCACCCGACTTCATCACCTCTGAACGCCGCACGTTCGTCAATCATAAAAAAGCTGATTGGTCGAGTTTCAGAGAGTTCACCAATCACCGCTTCAGAGAATTGCCCAATCCTTCTGATGTTCGGGTAGTGGAAAGGACGTTCCGGGACATCATCACTGCTGCAGCCACACGCCATATCCCTGCTGGTCGAATACCCGAAGTAAGACCAAATTTCCCAGCAGAGGCGACGGGATTAGCAAATGAGCGTGATGAGCTTCGTCGTATCAACCCCAATGAGCCCAGAGTCAGGGAGCTGCACTGGAAGTTAACAGGCTGGTCGGCGAGCATAAGCGGAACAAATGGTTAATTCATCTGAAAAGCTGCAACATTGGAGCCGGTATAGGTGAATTGTGGGCAACGGTTAAATCACTCTCGAGCCCTGGAAGAAGGGAAGATAGGACCTCAGTAACGTTTGGCGACGTTACGTTGACTGACCCGAAGAGGTGCGCAAGTAATTTCAATCGACAGTTTGTCGAGCATCCCTAGAGTGACAGGGCGAAGAGAAGAGTATTATGTCAATCTCTTCCTGCCGAGGATGAACCACCACAATTTACAATGGATGATGTTGCCAATGCCATCAGGAAATCTAAATCATCCAAAGCGTTGGGCCCTGATGGAATCTCCATGGTAATGTTGAAGCAGCTGGATGAGCCGGGAGTCGAGTATCTCACCAAAGTCTTCAACATGCCGCTAGCCACCCTCCTTGTTCCCGAAGTCTGGAAAATTGGCAGAGTGGTCCCGCTACTGAAGCCAGGCAAGGATGCCAGAAAAAGTGAATCGTACAGGCCGATTTCGCTTTTGTCGCCCGTAGCAAAGACACTTGAAGCCTTGCTCGTCCCCAGTATCAGAAATAGCTATCAAGTTGCCGATCATCAGCATGGATTCCGTAAGCAGCACAGCACGACAACAGCGCTGCACACCATTACCACATATATCTGTAAAGGACTCAACCAGAGACGGCCGTGCGATAGAACAGTGATGGTGGCACTTGACTTATCAAAAGCCTTTGATACAGTCAGGCACTGAGCAGACAACCCTCAGGCCAAGCCTGAAACGTTGGATAGTCAACTATATGTGTGGACGCCATTCAGGAATAACAACAAAAAAAAAAGATGGTTCCACAACATCCCATACGGGACAAGGGAGACTTCTCTCATATCAATGAGTGCACCCCGATTCATATTAGCTCAATGATATGGGACCTACTGTTTATCGCCGAGTCCGAACGGCGTGTCTTAAGACACCACTTGTGGAGAAGTTTTTCAAGGCTGAAATACTCAGGAAATGTCGCCAACATTACTGAGGGGTATTTTGCCACCGTTGAAAAATGTTTGATGTTGCTTGGCCGGGGAATCTAACCCCCGACCTTCTGCGTGCAAGGCGGGCGTGCATACCATTGCACCACGGTGGCCATTCAGGAATAAGAAGTCCAAACCCCGTAGAATGAAACAGGGAGTTCCTCAAGGTGGGGTCATATCTCCTGTATTCCAACCCCTCCAGACGGCATTGAGATCGCGACGTATGCGGATGATTGCACGATCCTGGCGTCGGGTACCTATCCTGATGACATCTGTGAGAGACTGAACAACTATTTAACCGATCTTTTGGCTCAACTACGCTCGGAATATTGCAGTCGCCTAAGAACACCACACGACACACAACACTTTTTTAACTGTCCCGCCAAACCTACCCATCTAACTCCAGTGGATCTGTGGCTACATCCCATCGAAGCAGCCATTTTTCTGGAAACCCAGAGCCATATTGAATAGAGGAACGAACATATAAAAATAATAAAAACACTGTTACAACAACAACAACCAAAAGCAATAGCGTTCTTCCTATGGCTAAAAAATTATTTCTCCCAATTTTTAATTGAATCAGACAGTAAATGCGACCTCTACTTTGCGATCGGACAGACGGACATGCATAAATCGACTCAGAAAGTGATTCTATGTGTATCCCCAAAAGGAACTATGGGTCTATCTCGTTACCTTATGCATGTTACATACAAATACACAAAGACATAATACCCCTTACCACAGTGTGGTGTAAGGTATAAACAGGAGCAAGAATGCTGAATTAGTTTAGCATCTTGGCATATGAGTGATAAAAATTGGAGAAGGCTGCACACATGGCCAGTAATAGCGTGGGAAGATAGTAGGGAGAGAGTCCTTTCGCTAAAAAGACATCCTTTAAAAAGATCAATTCAAAATACAAATTGATTGGATCTTTTGTCCCAACAGCCTGCTACTTCAATCAGATAGATCCTCCCTAATACATTTCTTGTGCATTTATTTTCCATTTCACATATTTGCTTTCCTTTTGTGTGTATTGACAAATAGTTGCATGCATCAGTTATTTGAATTTAATTTCTTGTTTTTCTACAAGTTGCAAGCAGTGCCAGAACACAAGACATAACTTATTTTACTAGGGCAGATAGTGTACATTCCTACATACACTGCATAGCAGCACACTCACATTACTCATGTACACACACACTCTTCATTCGCACAAATATGTATGTATATCACATAAAAGATATATTCTAAAAACCAGTGACACCTACAACAGCCACAACAGAACAACACATTGCACTGCAGACACAAATCATTGTCATCATTTTCTGTGTACATCATCCTTTGCTAGTTTTTGTCTCTTTTGCCATTTGTTCATTGTGTTTAGTCGTCACGTACGAAATGAGTCCTTTGGCGTTTCATCTCCATTCAACTATTAATGTTGCATCATGCATTGCATTGCAGTTTTTAAGCTGTAGCATAAGCATGAGCATCATCATCGTCTCGTCATTGCTGCATGCATCATTTCTATTTTGTACGCAGTCACTCATCCAGAGCGAGATGTGGAGCAAAGAAAAAGCATCAACATAGCACATTCATATGAAAATCATGAGTGATTTTCTTTTCACGAAGATAAAAATAAAAACGAAAAATAACAATAATAATAAAAGGACAAAGGATTCGAGTGCAAAAGTCCAACATATTTCACAAGAAACAAGTGGTAGGTAGAGCTAAAATTTTAGGGAGAGGCATGGAAATCCTAGTACGCTATTTGACCGCTACACCAGGAAATAATAATGGAAGCATTCACAATCCCAATAATTGTTCAATATGTAAGTTACCCTTTTTAACGGCATTGAACGCAGTCCTATCCTCTCGACTCGAATTAGACATCAGCCGTGGATGAAGTGGCGCAAGGCGGGATCCTTTCAGCCATTTTGTATAACCTTTATCTTGCGAAACTCCCCAATCCACCAGCAAATATATCGATGGTGTCGTATGCTGATGACAGTTCAATTTTTGCATCAGGCGTTAATATTAACGACGTAAGTGCTCAGATTTATGACTTTCTCGCCATCGTCGATAGTTTCTTCTGGAAGAGCAATCTTGTTATATTCCCTACAAAGTCATCAATGTCACTCTTCGCTTTCTGGACGCGAAAAGTAAACCTAGAAGTCGATATATTCATCGCAGAGAGACGTATACCCACAGACAATATTGCACAGAATATTGGGGTTGGTCTTCGATAATCTCCTCCACTTCTAGTCACACGCCACATACATATATAAACTAGAAAGTGAAAACCAGGAATAAAGTTCTCAAAGCACTAGCTGGCACCTCCTGTGGCTGTGATAAGTTGTTATTGTAGCAGATTAGAAACCTACACAGAGCATAGGATTGATGCTGAGTTAGCTGCGGCTGGCCGAAACACTATGGTTTCCTTAGTCCTTATCTTTAAAACGGCGGAAATCTTTTTAACAGATATAAACGATTGGATACATGGTCAACCTTTCTCGGATAGACTAGCCATATACACTGATGGCTCAAAAATGAAGGAGAGCACCGGATCTGGAATTTATTGTGATGAACTTGGTATCCGACTTTCGTATAAATTGGGTAACAACTGCAGTCTTTTTCAAGCGAAGATCTTCGCGATAGTGAAGGCTCTGGAATTGATTAGCAGCGGTTTAGTATGTGCAGATAGACAAATAGTCCTATTAAATCAAAGATTGTCGACAAGTGTAGATCAATCCCACGGCAGCGGGTTCTTTCGTACAGGATTGACCCGAAACCATAGTGTTTCGGCCAGCGGCTGCCAACCCAGCATCAAACCTACGCTTCTACATAGGTTTTTATGCTGCTACAACAACAACAAGTGTAGATGTATACTGGAAAATACTCAAAACTCAATTATTTTCTGGTGGGTACCCGGACATTGTAATAATCAGGGTAACGAGATCGCCGATGAAATGGCTCGAATATTCGGTGAGACCGCTGTTGTGCCATATTATTGGCGAATTCGTCAAATCATTATTCGATAAGGCCGGTCGGGCTTGGCCTGAGGAACAGAAGTGTCAGGTAGGGAAACTTATTTGGTTAGTTATATCGGGACGCAGAACTCGAACCCTACTCTTGATGAGTATGTCCGAAATCAGAATCGCGATATGAGTAATTACGGGTCACTGTCGCGTCAGATCACTTACTTGTAAGTGGGATGGAACCAGTATTATCTGAGGATGCGGAGTGGGTAGAGACGATTGAGCACCTGCTGTGTCGCTGTCATATGCTTAGAAGCACTAGCCAGAAACTTTTAGGTGATTATGAAATCTCTACCCTTAATGGTGTGTCCTCAACAGATTCTGTTAGCCTTGTACGTTTTTCCAAGTCACAGGACGGAAGCTGCACAACCAAAATTGAGTGTATCAATTTTCACTAATACAAATTTTCACTTTCTTGAATTTCTATACTCTGCACTCTCTACTCTACTATCTTCTTCTATCAAGAACCCTTCGTATCTATTCCTCTTTATCTACTTTTAGGAAGAACATAATGAACCTACGGTCTCCGGATGAAGCGGCTGTGATGATGAGTTATGGTCGCGATGGGTATGCATTCCTCCAGTCAAATTTTGCTGATCAACCGATGCCTACTTCTTATCATTATGTCGCCACCGGTCATGAACCGTTCGGCAGTTCCCATCAGCGCCATCAGCTCCTGCTGCCTTATTGTTCTTCAGCCAATTAATTTCACTCTCAATCTTACTTTGCTTTCGACGGGTCATTACCGCCCATATTCGATACCAAAAGCTTGATGAAATGCTCCTTCTAGATACTCAGAATAGCGATCTGTATCAGTTAGCAGGTTACCTTGATCATATTTTCAGGTTACCTTTATCATCACTTTAGTGTTTAAACTCTGGTGAAATTTTCGGACTTCATTCTTACTACTAAACAACTCGAGTTTCTCACGCTCACGTTTTTCCTGCTCTTTTTTTCTTCCTTGTGACAATACGTGGCCTTGTGTATGTCAAGGTGTTTGAACCTGGTACTGTGCGCTACCATATTTTTGCCCCTGCAAAATCGATCAACCTGATATTTTCAGTCCGATATCTTTCCTTGGCTCTTCTTGTTGCTACTGACTTCTGGTAGCTCTGTATGCGGGTTTCTTATCTTCAGTAGCCTTACGACACTCCTGACCGTACCATGGATTTTTAGGTGGAGGTTTTTTGGTACCCAAGTATAGATTTTGCATCAGTTGGAAAAGAGTGGGCTATTCTATACCACTGTGCTTCCACATTATCGGAATAAAGAGTGCCGTCTTCTAGCATACGGGTCGGTTAAGGGGAGTAGACTTGTGTTTGCAGCTTCCGTCCTGTGTTCTATCGCACTATTGCCGCAAAATTAAGACAAGTGCGTACCTTTGCTGCTAAAAAGAAGTGGTCAGAATCGTAGTTCGCTCCTCGAATTGATCGGTCATCTAATACACTGGAATAGTGTCTTCCGTACATCACAACATTATCGATCTGATTTCTGGCTTTCCATCTGAGGGCATCAAGGTGGTCTTATGTATGTCGAGATATTGTAACCTGGTGCTGTTCACTACCATGTGAACTGCATGTGAACCGCTGCAAAATCGATGAGCCTTATTCCACCGTCGGATGTTAGATCATAAAGTCTGAAGCCTGAAGGTCCTACGCGTGGTACCAAACATATTTTCAATCCCAATATTAGCATTAAAACGCGGCCTTGGTCTATCCGTCCCTTACTTCGGTCGGGCGCAGGTGTGAATGATGTTAAAGAACTTTGCCTTTATACGGACTGTGGCAATTCTCTGATCAACCGGAGTGAATCTGGTGACCAGCGGTTTAAGTTTCCAATTTACCAAAAATCCAACACCTAGCTGATGTCTCGTATCATGGCAGCTATAATGTAGTATGTTATAGCACTTCTTTTAGGGCGATGATACAAGCTTTGGACATACCAACTAAATCCGCCAGTGCGCAAATTGCGCCTACCCTGTAAATGCACAGCCATTCCAGGTCCTTCATGGTCCTTACAACGTTTGCGTTTGTTTTTTATACCCTCAACTTGTGCACACGACAGCTCTCGAGCCGAATACTACGTTGGTCCACACTATGCATATCGTAATATTTCTTCGAATATTATACGAAATTCGAAGAAGGTGCTTTTAGGTCCACTCCTTCCGGTACCTCCCCCACAAAAGTTCGAAAATATTCGCTGTCATGGTAAGCGCAATATCTCATAATCGGAGCAAGCGATTTGCTCCATACTTTGGATCTCGAAATATGTTGTCCAAACTTAGTTTATGTTCAAAAGTGGGCCCTATCGGTCCACCCACACAAATGTTCAACACTTTTGTTTTAGTATGGTTAAGGGTCTGTGCAAGAATCCATCCATGGCCATGTTTACAGCGATGTAATGTTTTACGTGAGTATGAACATTTTTTCTGATGTAATGGTCCTATTGAGAGGAATGACTCCCAAAACAAGACAAACTTCAACAAGTAAAAAAGTATCTGTCGGCTTTGCCGACAGAGATATACCCTCAGCATGTGTGGAGTGAAACACTTTTGGGCGTATGAACCGACAAAAAAATGGAGAGGATTAAAGATTAAAAATTTGCGGAAATATCGTTAGAAAGGACTTTTGTACCATACTTGCTTAAAAAAACATAATATCGCTCTAAACAGGGCCACTATTAAACCTTCGGTAAAATTTTTCACAGAATCCTCGAACAGACTCTTAACCCCTCCCAGACTCTTTGCCCCTGAAAGTGCTTATAATGTAGTATTTGGGGCAGCGAATGCAAATTGCTTAAACAAAAAACTAATTGATTCGGGAGCAGGTCTCAAAAAGAATTTATCCGAAATGTTGTGTGGGAGTTACCCGTAGGAGTGGACAAATATAGTACATATTCGAACCTGATCTATATCTGGTAGATATATTATGATGTACAAAGTATGGACCAAATCGGTCACACCCTTCAAGAGTTATCGTGTGCCCAATCTTTCCGAACATTTTTGAACTTTAGCGGGGGAGGTACCAGAAGGAGAGGACCGATATGGCTTATCTTCGAACTTACACTAAGCTTCTACAAAATATTAGAAAGACCAAATGTTGGACCGAATCGGTTAATCCGTTCGATAGTTATCGTGCGATCCAGCCAGCAGGACAGACAGACGGACGGACATGGCTAGATCGACTCCAAATTGTCTGAAACACATTTCTTCCAAACATACTTGGGGTCTAAAACCATTATTTCGATGAGGCACATTTTCATCGTATCAAAGTGTATATACCCTCTCTAGCCTAAAGGCTAAGGGTATGAAAATTAACGATGTCGGTCCATTCCTTTTGGTACCTCCCCCGCAAAACTTTTGAGATTTTGTCCTAATCCGACTCTTTGTCGGCAAGTTCATACGCCCAAAATTCGGAAGACCCCCTAAATACGTTTTTTTGGGAAAAAGGTGTTTCAATTCACACAGGCTGAGGGTATAGCTCTGCCGGCAAAGCCGACTGATACTTTTTTACCTGTTGTATATCATACAAAACTTATGAAAACTGAGGCTCAATTCTGTTTCCATATAAAGTCTACACCATGACCCAAGCTATGATGGGCTTAGAGGCGAGTAAGCCACGTTACTAAAACTGGTGTTAATTTGAACAGATCAAGCCGTTTTCACGTCAAAACTCTTAAAACAATTGACAATACATGTCGCCTACCACCTTTTATAGGGTATTTTGTTTATACCTAAATCCCGGTTATTGCCCCTTATTGTTTTTGTGGCCACACTGTTGATGGCGAGTCATTTGAAATATAAAAAAACAGCAACAACACACAACAGCATCAAATACCATAAGACTTGTTGTTATTGCCAGTGCAATTGTGCTGATGACAACAATGATGATGCAAGTGTGGCAGCAGTAAACATAACATCTCTCTCTTTTGCATTGTCATTACTTTTTCAACGATTCAACAGCAACAACAGAGCAATAGACGACGACAGCACACACATAAAAGAGGGTAGACAAACAAATGCATGTACACACACGCACACTTACATAAATGGTTGCCATTCACGGTTTAAATAATGCAACAAAAAAATGAGAACACTTTAAGCCACACAATACACGTATGGGAATGGTTGGTTGAACACATGGAATTCTGGGACAAATGAAAAATAGAGAAAGTAAAATATTCTTTAAGATAACAAAACTCCTATTCTCCCCTTTGCCATTGTATTCTTTTTTCCACCCTCTTGGAAAGTGGCACAAAAGTAGTGATGGTTGTGGTGTAAAAGTCGTTGGCCAAAAGTGTGTTTTGTTGCCTGCTGCAACTTGTCACACATTGTTCAAATGTGTGACAATATAATGTTGGTAATTAGTGAAATGATTATTGTCATAAGGAGACCAACAGTCCAACAGCTCCAACTGGTTGATGATGGCTGTTGGCTCTTGCTCTAACTCACACTCCCACAACATAGATTTTGGCATGGAACTCCTCTACCGCCTCCTCCTAACTGCAATTAAGGTCAGTTTTCCAAAGAATAAGATGTGCTGTTGACTGCTGTCACTTTTTCTAATTGCACACAAGTGCATCGTTTTGTGTCACTGCTGTTGTTGTTGTTTTGTGTGTGCTCTGGACATTTGTGGGTACAAAAGTTTAATCATTTTCTTATGGCAGGAATTTCTTGCTTCCAGGCACACGCATAGTGCACAACAGCTGCCAACATTGGAGACACATAATACAAAAGCAACAGCGGAACAAATTGATTTTACAGATCTCATAATTAAACAAGACATCCGGAAAAACAAACAATGAGCCAAGAGATTGGAACCAAAACAAAAAAAAAAATCACTTAACGGAAATGAGTATGAGGAAGAGGAAGAGAAAAACACAAATCTTAAGAACAAACAGAGAGCAAATTAAAATGTTGTTGCCAAAAAAGATTTTCATCACCCCGGGAATTGGATGGGTTTTATTATTTAAGGAGATAACACACACACATGATCATAATTTATAGAGATAACAGTATGGTCTCATAAAAAGCAAAGTCTGCAATTAGTATGCACTGATTGATGGAAATATAAAGAAGAATGCCATGTTCTCTGGCAATTCATATCGCTCTGCAAACGTAATTTTTATTATGGAATTATTCATACGTAACCATGTCCATGTGTAATTGTTACGTATGAGTAATTTTAATTACAAAAGTCTGCCCACTACTTGACCCACATAATGAAGCCCTGCTGCGTAATCGAACCTTTGCTTTGATGAAATCAATTCACATGGGTACCTCAAAAACTTAACTTTAATTGAAAAATATTTAATTCATGGTTGCGTATGAGAAGTATTAATTACCATAGACTGTACATTAGGGTTATGCATTTTTTACAATCGCATACACCTGTATCATAACGTGATGAGTTTCTTAATAAGTTGACATAAAAGCTTAATTATAAGGTGTTTCTCTGAAAAAACCTCACGAACAAAATTATTTTAAAATTTGAATTTATCAGAATTATGTGCAATTTTTTGATGTTACTGTAAGCAGATATATAAATGAAAATAAATTTGTTCGCAAAAATGTATGCGCACGATAACTCTCGAAGGGACTAACCGATTTGGTCACACATGCACATCGTAATATTTCTATCAGACATAAATAAAGATCGAATATGGACTATATTGGTTCACTCCTTCGGGTAGCTCCCACACAAAATTTCGAATATTTTTGAACTTGTATGAACTGAACTGTCCCCATTACGACGGTTCAAGTTTTTTTTTTCAAGGAGCAAGTCCATTCTTCCTGAGAAAATGGCCCGAAAGCTGTAAAAAACCCGCCAACCCACCATGTGTTGTTGTTGGAGTGCGCGGCAACTCTCGAGCGGAAAAACCGACTCGATCCAAAATTAGACAATCGTAATGTTTTGCCCAAACTTAAATCTAGTTCTAAGATGGGCCATATCGATCCACTCTCTCGAGTACAACAACCACAAAAGTTCAAATTTCTTTCGCAAAAATTATGCGCACGATAACTCTCGAAGGGACTAACCGATTGGTCTCACATGCACATCGTAATATCGCTACCAGACACAAATTAAGTTCGAATGTGGACTACATCGGTTCACTCATTCGAGTACCTCCCACTCAAAATTTCGGAAATGGCAGTTTAAGACATTTTCCCGAATCCTTTTGATTTTTGGTGTAACAGCATGTATTCGCTGTCGCTTGTATTACGATGGTGCAAGTTATTTCCGGGGCAATTCCATACTTACTGAGAAAATGGCCTGCAAGATGTAAAAACCCGCTATGGCATCCTGTGTTGTGGATAGAGCGCGCGGTAACTCTCGAACTTATAAACCGATTCGATACAAAATTTGGCAATCATAATATTTTGTTCAAAGTTAAATCAAGTTCTAAGATGGGTCTTATCGGCCCACTCCTTTGGATACCTCCCCCACAAAAGTTCAAAACTTTTCGCTAAAATAGTGCCCACGATAACCCTCGAAGGCAGTAACCTATATTGTCCATACTTAGCACATTGTAATATTTTTACGAGACATAGATCAGGTTAGAGAATGGACTATCTTCGGGTACCTCCCACCCAAAAAAATTGCAATTTAAGACCTTCTCTCGAATCTTTTTGATTTTTGTTGTAACAGCTTGTATTCGCTGTCCCCATTACGATGGTGCAAGTTTTTTCAGGGGCAAGTCCATACTTCCTAAGAAAATGGCCTGAATGCTGTAAAAACCCGCCAAGGCACCATGTGTTGTGGTTGGAGCGCGCGGTAGCTCTCGAACTTATAAACCGATTCGATACAAAATTTGGCAAGTTCTAAGATGGGTCTTATCTGCCCACTCCTTTGGATATCTCCCACACAAAAGTTCAAAACTTTTCGCTAAAATGGTGCCCACGATAACCCTCGAAGGCAGTAACCTATATTGTCCATACTTAGCACATTGTAATATTTTTACGAGACATAGATCAGGTTAGAGTATCGATTATATCGGTTCACTCCTTCGGGTAGCTCCCACACAAAATATCGGAAAAGTGCAATTTAAGATCGGGGCAATTCCATACTTACTGAGAAAATGGCCTGAAAGCTGTAAAAACCCGCTATGGCACCCTGTGTTGTGGATAGAGCGCGCACTAACTCTCGAACGGATAAACCGTTTCGATCCAAAATTCGGCAATCGTAATGTTTTGCCCAAAAGTTAAATCAAGTTCTAAGATGGGTCTTATCGGTCCACTTCTTTGGGTACCTCCCCCACAAAAGTTCAAAACTTTTCGCTAAAATGGTGCCCACGATAACGCTCGAAGGCAATAACCGATTTGGTCCATACTTTGGACATCGCAATATTTTTACGAGACATAGATCATGTTAGAGTACGGACTATATCGGTTCACTCCTTCGGGTACCTCCCACACAAAATATCGGAAAAGTGCAATTAAAGACCTCCTCTCGAATCCGTTTGATTTTTGTTGTAACAGTTGTATTCGTTGTCGCCTTTACGACGGTACAAGTCCATACTTTCTGAGAAAATGGCCTGTAAGCTGTAAAAACCCGGCAAGACACCATGTGTTGTGGTTGGAGCGCGCGGTAGCACTCAAACGGATAAACCGATTCGATCCAAAATTTAGCAATCGTAATGTTTTGCCCAAAAGTTAAATCAAGTTCTAAGATGGGTCTTATCGGTCCACTTCTTTGGGTACCTCCTCCACAAAAGTTCAAAACTTTTCGCTAAAGTGGTACCCACCATAACGCTCGAAGGCAGTAACCGATTTGGTCCATTCTTTACACATAGTAATATTTTTACGTAGATCAGGTTAGAGTATGGAGTATATCGGTTCACTCCTTCGGGTAACTCCCACACAAAATATCGGAAAAGTGCAGCTTAAGACCTCCACTCGAATCCTTTTGATTTTTGTTGTAACGGCTTGTATTCACTGTTCCTATTACGACAGTGCAAGTTTTTTCAGGGACAAGTCCATACTTCCTGAGAAAATGGCCTGAAAGCTTAAAAACCCGCCAATGCACCATGTGTTGTGGTTGGAGCGCGCGGTAGAACTCGAACGGGTAAACCGATTCCATCGAAAATTTAGCAATCGTTCGAAGCTAAATCAGATTCTAAGTTCTAAGGAACCTCCCCCACAAAAGTTCCATACTTTGGACATCGTAATATTTCTACGAGACATAGATCATGTTAGAATATGGTCTACATATGTCAACTCCTTCAGATACCTACTTACTTACTTACTTAGCTGGCCCATTACAGAACATTTGTTCCATAGGCCGAACTAAGAAAAGATCTCCATTTCTCTCTATTTGTTGCTTGGCTCTCTGGATACCAAATTCAGACATGGCTTGGAATACCTTTGAACGCATCGGGCTGTCGAACGCTGCTTTATAATCGACAAAAAGGTGGTAGGTGTCGATCTGCATCTCTTTGGACTTCTCTAGGATTTGTCGCAGGGTAAATATCTGGTCAATAGTGGACTTGCCAGGTCTAAAGCCGCATTGGTATGGTCCTATTATTTCATTGACCAGAGGCTTTAGTCGTTCGCATAATATCCCTGACACTATCTTGCAGGTAATAGGGAGAAGACTTATGCCCCTATAGTTAGAACATACAGTCTTGTCTGCTTTCTTGTGGACGGGATATAGGATACTCAGGTTCCAATCGTCGGGTACGCGTTCTTCCTGCCAGATGGTGCTAACTAACTGATGCATACACCTTATCAGCGTGTCTCCCCCGGTTTTGAACAGCTCGGCTGTTAGGCCATCGGCTTCTTCTGCCTTATTATTCCTCAGCGGGTTTATTGCTGACTTTTTCTCATCTTGGCTGGGCGGCATACATTCAATACCATCTTCTGGGATTGGATCCGTGGTATCTTCGTCTTCGCTACTATTGAATACCAAAAAATGTTCTTTCCATATCCCGAGCACACTATCTGTATCCGCTACCAAATTACCTTGCTGGTCTCTACAGGGAATGAGCCTGTCTGCATCAAAGCCATCAGTTTGATGCTTCACTATTTGGTAGAATTTTTGAACTTCATTCTGACTCCTGTACATCTCGATTTTTTCACACTGCCGCTTTTCCATCTCTCTCTTTTTCCTGCGGAACAGACGTTTCTCTTCTCTCCTTTTCTCCCGATACCTCTCTCGTGCGCTACGCATTGCTACGGAGTGTAAATTAGCGCTATATGCCGCATTTTTCTCTTCGGTAGTAGCAGGCCACTCCTGATCATACGATGGATTCTTTGGTGGAGGTCTCTGGTATACAAGTATGGATTTTGACGAGGAGTGCTTTGATTAAGCAATTGGGCCAGTTGAGTGGAATATGCTGTGGATATCTGTTGTGATTGCAGCTTATCGATGTCTAACTTTCGTGTTGTGTCTGTTCGTACTTTGTTTGCTACGTTTAAGCGTGTGCGTACCTTTGCCGCAACTAGGTAGTGGTCCGAGTCTATGTTTGCACCTCGGAACGAACTTACATCTAACACGCTCGATGAATATCATCCATCTATCACAACGTGATCAATTTGATTTCCTGTTTTCTGATCCGGAGACAGCCAGGTGCCCTTATGAATATCGAGATGTTTAAATCTGGTACTGCTAACTACCAAGTTTTTTGCCGCTGCAAAATCTATCAGCCTCATACCGTTTTCAGATGTTTCACTGTGGAGACTGAATTTCCCAACTTTTGGACCAAAGATATTCTCCTTTTCAATTTTAGCATTAAAATCCCCTAGAATATTTTTAATGTCATGGGCAGGACAACGGTCGTATGTTTATTCAAGCGCTCGTAGAATATATCTTTGGTCTGTTCGTCCTTGTCTTCGGTTGGAGCATTTGCGCAAATAAAGCTAATGTTAAAGAATTTTGCCTTTATCCGTATTGTAAGTCTTTCATTCACTTGAGTGAAGCTGGAGACCAGATGTTTTAACTTCCTGCTAACCACAAATGAGTCAAACACCTGATCCTGTATGGAAGTAATATCGGCCTTGTATTTTTCAAGTACATCTGCCAATGCGTAAACTGCACCTTCTCTATAAGGAGTGCGAACATTTAAGGTGTAGATTCGTAGATCATGGCCCTTAAAAAGTTTGCGGGGTCGTCAACTTAAGAGGGAATTGTTTTTCTTTTCTTTCGGTTTTTCATAGTAGGCTGTTTTTCCCAAGTTTTTAACTTTCTTATGGGTGAACGCTCTGCACATTTCAGCTCATTACTTTTAACGGGTGTTAAAGGCAGCTCCCCAGGTGACACCACGGGGAGTTCAGTGTCCACTTGAAGTGAAAGAGGGACCAAAGTAAGTCCTGGGCTTTGCCATGTTAAATCCGGTCAGGACCGTTCATTGGTACCTTTCATCCCCTGCGTTAGTTACTAGGAGGCTTGAGTTTATTCATTCGTGCAACAGGAAATAATTTTTGACCTTTTTTTCATTTCATAATTTTTTTAAAAAAAAATATTTTTTTAAATCGATTTGTGCGTTTTTGAGAAAAAACGTCGAAAAGTCATAGCCCTACTGTACATACATATGTATTATTCAAACTAGAATGAGTATATAGAAAAAAAATATTGTATAAAAGGATGCGTATGAGTAACATAATTTACAACGTGTGCTCACTAGAGTTCAAAGAAAAAATGTTGGCCATTGGAACTGCGAAGTGAACGAGATAGTTCCATATAG
Organism: Musca autumnalis; assembly: GCF_047663935.1. Taxonomy (NCBI): domain Eukaryota; kingdom Metazoa; phylum Arthropoda; class Insecta; order Diptera; family Muscidae; genus Musca; species Musca autumnalis. Next base: position 6,600,261 of record NW_027411866.1, on the reverse strand, counting down.
TTCCTTTGGTACAACTCTATTGCACACCTAACCCATGCATGGCCATGACAGAATAAGTAGATAGAGATGAGAGTCCTGAGAGAGTCAATCTCTAAGCATCATAAACTTAAAATTTATTATGGAATATTTCAAACACCATTTGGTATTGGTGTCCAAAATGCTTACGTATTAGTAATATTAATTCTCGAACTCGAAGTCTACACACATGAGCCATACAAGGATGAATAGTTAGAAGAGAGTCTACTGTAATTAAAAATACCCTTACTTAGAAGATATCAATTCGTTGATTTCTAAAAACTTGTTTTTTTTCACTCCCACTTATATTTGAATAACTTTGAAATCGTTGTAGAAACAAAAATAAATCCAAAATAAACAGAGAATTGTTAAATGATGAATAATTGTGTATGATATTTTGTTATTGGAACATGAATCGTATATAAATAGTATAATACACCTTAAATCTCTACACTGTATATTTACATTTTTTTTGTTCGTTTTAAACTAACCTACAAGATTGACTTACATATCGCTAAAAGTTAGGTGTTTATGATGAGTATGTTTAACATTCCTTTCGTTGGAGGAATTTTTTGTGGATTTTTTTACTTTTATAATTTAAAAACAGGGCTGTGTGAATGAAAGGAAGTTATATAAATAAATACATATTATCTAGAAAATTCTATTTCGAAGATAGATTGTAACATCTTCGAAAAATAATTCACTTGCGAAAGGAGACTTGTGCCTGGACCAATGGTGTACAAAACAGAATTTAATTTTAACGAATGCCAGTTTTATCAATTTTTCTTTAATTATATACTATTTTCAAAACACGAACGCAATCTAAAATCATCCATTTATACATTATTAACAAATAAAAGCAAAAAAATATAAACAACAAATAAGAATATTTGTAGCGACACCAGTGGATGCTTGTGTACACGCCTGGCCTGGTCTCAATTGAAACTAAATTTAAAATGAAATGTTGGAATGTTTGCCAAGAGTCAAGCAATGAAACATTTTAGAAGAGTTTTGTTTCCATTCCCATTTTGTACCCACTCCGGATAACTCCTCTACCATACTTCACAGTTTTTCGCTAAAATTATAACTCTCGACGGAAGTAACCTATTTAGTCCGAACTTTGCACGACGGGATATTTGTTCCAGACATAGATGTGGTTCAGACTATGTCGATTTACTTTTGCAGTAACCTCTCATACAAAATTTCCAAATTTTTTCGCAGTACGTTTTCTTTGCGGACCCTATTAAGATGGTGTAATTTTTTTGTGGGCTGTTCATACTAACTGAGATAATGTCAGGAATGAATTTAGATTGTGTAGCTGCTATTTGATCCATCCATAGATGAAAGTCTCAATATTCACATAGAGGGTCAGCACGCCCGCCATGCCAATCCCTGACCAGAACATCAACATTTTCGGTGGTGACTTTCACTTTCACGTTTTTGTCGGGTCACGAAATACAGCCTTTGTTCTTGATTTTATCTAAGTTTCCAAGAATATCGCTTAAATTCGAATTTGAAATAAAATCGAAGATCATTTAACTGTCAACTGTTAAATAAATGATCTGCTGCATAAAACAAATCTAAGTCGAGCTCATTGTTTGCCATCGTCGGACACTGATTAATGTGATAAACGCAGTAGGAAATTAACATAGAATAAGAATTCAAGAGAAATGACCATTGAATCTTCAGTTGAACTTGTATCTTGACTTAAATCAGGCAAGAACTGGCATGCAGCTTTTGATTCTCTTTCATATTTCGATTCAAAGTTATCTTTAGAAAATAATTCAAGTGAAATGAGATTGTTGTCTTCTTAGTCTTCTAACCTACTGACTGTGGCAATCTAGTCAGTAACCTCGGGACGTAAAACAGCGTGCATACTCTCACTTAGCACTGGGCACTGCCGCATAAGATGTACGACAAGCAAGTGGGAGGTCAAGAATATTGAGTACTGCAAACGCTGCGAGACGTGGAAGTAACCGAAATAATCAAGCACCTTCTGGGTCGGTGGCCAAGTCTTAGGAACAAAAGGCATAGACTGTTTGGTGTCCATGAGATTAAATCTCTTTCGTACATCTCTTGCATTGGCGGAGGCCTGTGTGTTGACAAACTAAGCATGTCCTAGTACGAGAAAACCGCATAACGAACCTACCCAGCAAAAATTTAAGGAAGGGGTTCCATGCGATGACGTGATTTCATGACATCTTTTGCATTGGTTCAAACGAAGTCGTGAGAGATTCGATCTTTTCATTAGCATTTGAACCAATGCAAAGGAAGTGGAGAAAGATCCGATCTTTTCATCAGTATTTGAACCCATGCAAAGGAAGTCGTGAAAGATCCGATCTTTTCATCAGAATTTGAAACCATTCCATCGATCCAATAGACATGAATTTTGTGTTTTTATTTATACACAATATATAAGTTAAATTATTTACAATAGGCTTGATGTTGTCGGAGACTGAAATCACAGCCAACGTTGTTAAAACTCTCGTCGTAATGATAATGTCATTGCAAAGGGTTGGTGAAAATGGCAGGCAAAATCATTGGTGGAAATGACATGCCAAAGCATTGGTGAAAATGACATTTCAAAGCATTGGTGTAAATGACATGCTTTGGATCCAAAAATGAATAGCATCTTTTGGGGTCCACGCTCATATAAAATTCATCGATGAAGATGCTAAAAAGATGACATGCCAGATCACTTTCACCCATGATTGAATGGAATCTTTGGCATCGAACATTTTGCTGGGTAGATGCAACATTGGAAGTCTTCCTGGTCAGTTATCTCAGATAGTAAATCAGATTTCAGAAAACCGCAAAGGTATTCTCTAAAAGATATTAACGGTCTTAACTAACTCGCGGAGCAGGAGGTTACGAGTCCCCCGGTCACAAGGGACTGGAACCGGATTCGGTCACGAAATCCAACAAGAGGTCGGTTTTCTGGCACTGCTGTAGTGAAATTCTGTAATATATTTTTTTTAGTTACCAACAAAAATCGGCAACATTAAAACGCAAAATTATGAAGGAAAAGTTCAAATAAAAGTTGACAACACTGTTGCTATCAGTAGAATTTTAAGACTACTTTTTATTGGTCGCGAACTTACCAAAAAATATCGTTAATTACCAAAATCATAAGCCATTAATGTTACCGATTTTTGTCGCTAACTCAAAAAATGAGTTACAGAGTCGCACTACAGGTGGAGTAAAAAATTCGGTAATCAAATTTCCACCTCCTGACAGATCGTTATGATATTACCGGGGGAACTTTCACACATAAAAATGTTGCGATTCACCAATTTCGGAGCAAATGTGGGGAATAAGGACGCCACCAGCAGTGAGAAAGCTACTGTATTGATTCGTTAAGTTCCACAACTCAGTGAGGCATCTGTTTATAAATATCGCTAGCTTTTGTGTGATGGTGTTAGACACAAGCCAGGTCTCACTGCCGTATAGTAGAATCGATTTTATATATCTTCTTCTTCTTCTTTATTTACTCATCCGTTATCCGGATATAAGTGATCGTACAATTCATCTTTTTTTAATATTTATCGCATTTTAATTATTATCTTATTGTATAGTGGTTGTCAGCTCTCTGTGTTTTGCAGCATTCAGCAGATCGGTTTCGTTGGTATAACCTGTCCAGTCCATGATATTTTTGAGCCAGGATGTTTCTTTCCTTCCTCTAGCTGGCCTTCCTTCAATTTTTCCCTTCAGAATTGCTTGTAAAATTATGTATTTGTTGTTCCTTAATACATGTCCCAGATACGCTATTTTGCGCCTTTTTATAGTTGTTATTAATTGCCGGCTTATATTTATCCTTCTTAGTACTTCGTCATTAGAAATATTCGCAGTCCATGGTATTTTCAGTACTCGCCGGTAAATCCATATTTCAAAGGATTCCAATTTCCTTTATCAGAGGATTTGAGCGTCCAAACTTCTGTTCCATATAACAGCACCGACCAAACATAACATTTTATAAAACGTATTTTTGTTGTTATATTTATGTCATGACTTTTCAGGGTTTTACTATATTTACAGAAAGCATCTCGCGCCATCTCTATTCGGCTTTTTATTTCTTTCGAGGGATCCCATTTGTCGTTTATTAACATCCCAAGATATTTAAAGGTTCTCACTCTTTCTATTTGTGTACCTTGTACTTTTAAGTTCACCTCAGCATGGGGATTTTTTCTGCTAATGATCATGTACTTCGATCATTGATCATGTACATCGTCCGCATACCTTATATTGTTGATTAGTTTCCCATGAATTCTGATTCCGATGTTTTCTCCTTCGAGTGTTTCTTGGAATATTTTCTCTGAATACACGTTGAATAACAGGGGAGATAAAAGGCATCCCTGTCTAACACCCCTTGATATGGCAATTTCTTTTGTGGGTTCTCCACTTACGTCAATTCGTGCCGACTGATTCCAATAAAGACTTTTAATGCACTGGAGTTCGTTTTCTGGTATTCCAATAGTATTCAAGATTTCTATTAATTTGTCATGTTTGACGGTGTCGAATGCCTTTTCATAGTCAATAAAACACATGAACACATCCTTCTGGGCATCTCTGCATTTCTGTGTTACAACTTGAATGCAGTATAATGCTTCTCTTGTGCCCATTCCTTCTTTAAACCCAAATTGGGTATTTCCCATGTGTGCTTCACATATTTTGTATATTCTGCTATGAATTATTTTTAGAAATATCTTCAAAGCATGACTCATTAAGCTAATGAGTCTGAAGTCACTGCATTTCTTTGCATTATTTATCTTGGGAATTGCGATGAAGGTGGATTTGAGCCATTCTTCTGGATAGTTTCCAGTGTTATATATGTGGTTAAAAAGGTTGATTAATAGTTTTACGTTATTAGAATCAATAAGCTTTAGCAATTCTGATGGGATTTCGTCCGGTCCTGTAGCCTTTTTATCTTTCAAGGATTTTATAGCGCATTCAACTTCGTTCCGTGTTATAGGTGTTCCCCTTCTTGAAATTTGCAAAACCTCTCCATAAGGTGATCGTTCGTTATCAGTAAAAAGATTGGTAATGTATTCCTCCCATATCTGCTTCTTTCCATCCAAGTCAAAGACAGCTTCATTGTTTTCGTTAATTAAAACTGGGTTAGATATATGCTTCAAATATTAAAAAAACACTTGCGTTACATTCCTGGGGGAAAAGTACCGATTTGTATGGAACTAAAACTGCTAGTAGTGTCAACTTGTCGTTTGACCGGGTACTTTTTTCTGATGAGAGATAGACCTCATTCCTCCCTAACAAGAGGGAAGTGAAACCCATGCAGTGGATCTTCAAATTTGTGCCTGCGAGATAGAGGGAAACCAAAGTGTTCTCCAATGATTTATACACTTTTACAAGCACTCAAATCAATTGTCGAAAACTTTTTCCATTCCGCTTGAGACACCTCCAAAATAAGGTTCTTTAACACTACAAGATTGACCTTTATGGTATTTTCGTAGGTTTTACCATTTTTGAGATATAGAAATTCAAATTGGGACAATGCACTGACTGTATCGCCCCCTTATAAAACAACCCAGCAAAATAAATTGGAAGTAGTGCAATGTGGACTAGTTCTGTCACGGCAATTTTTGATGCAGTTCAACCGGAGTCGTGAAAAAGGCACTCCAGTCCTCACATTTTAACCGCATTTGGATGCAATCCAAAGAATCACACCCACTTGTCACATTTTAACAACATCCGGATGCAGTTCAGCGGAGTCGTGAAAAAGGCACTCCAATTCCTCACAATTTAACAGCATCCGGATGCAGTCCAAACGGAGTCGTGAAAAGGCACTTCGTTCGCTACATTTTATTAGCAGTTGTTTGAGATCACTACATGTACATAAATCAGTTTGTACATCTCTACAGGCAGCGGCATAAATTTTCCAAAAAGAGATAAGCGTGTTAACATTTCCAAACATTTGTTAATACAAACTAAATAATATTTAATTTGTGAACATTTTTCCGGTAACTCACGAGAAAAAAATTTCCGAGTGGAGCGCTGTTGGAGTACATGTCGAAATCTGAACTGGTGATGGGAAGACAACCCATTTAGCAAATGAAGTAAAAACAGTTTAGCTTGTAACAAATGGAGAGAGGAGGAAACACGCATGTTTGCGATTGAATTCAATGGAGAATTTTCATAATCTGTGTTAATGTAACAAAGTTCTTAATATTTTTGTTTTACACAAATAAAAAATGAATTTTATTTGTTCTGGCATTTTTTTTTAATGGCTTGCACAATTTCCACGGAATGCCTGTATCAAAACACGTGCTTTGGACTGCCTCCTATTCTACCCCAAAGGGTTAGTTAAAATGCAATGCCAAAGGGTCAGTTAAAATGCAGTGCCAAAGGGTCAGTTAAAATGCAGTGCAATGGAGCGCCTCTTTCAGTAGTCACGTTCTTGTAAAAATCATTAGTGAAAATGCATAATTTGATGCACTTCCAGATCACTTGTACATATCATTTAACTGCCTCTTTGGAGGCAAACTTTTTGCTGGGAATATCATGAAGGGTGCGCCTTAACTAACTTTTAATGAAAACCGCTTACACAGGAGAAGTTTTTGTGAATTCTGAAAAAGCAATGTTCATAGATGAGAATTTTGCTTGAATGCGGCATGTCTTATCGATATAGGACCTGAGAAAATCTTATATCTGTGAAAAATGCTCTAAAAGACTGGCTTATGTAACTTTTCCTAGGTTGTACCATTTTTTAAATATATAAGTTTAAGTTGGGAATTTGCAGTCATGACATTGTTTTATAAGGGGGCGATACAAAATTGAATTGAATTTGAATTGTCCCAATTTCTTTATCTCAAAAACGCTAAAACAGACGAGAAAACCATAAAGGTCACTCTTGTAGAGAATTTTGATAGCTACAACATTTTCTTTATTCCCATTTTGATAGGACTTGCGGTTTGCAAAATCGCAAAAACCTAAACACCCCTAAAAATGTCAACTTGAATCGCGATTTATTTAAAAAGCGCTTCGGCGATTTTTCTTGTTTTTTGATTTTTCTCATCTATGAACATTGTAGTTTCAGAATCTGCAAAAACTTCCCAGGTGCAAGCACCTTCCATTTAAATTAGCATCAAGAGCACAGTGAACACAATTCGTCTGACGTCTATAGGGTTTTTTTGGAGTTTTTAGGCCAATTTCTCAGGAAGTATGGACTTGCCCCCGAAAATTGTACCTACGTTAATTGCGCAGCATACACATATTGCCAAAAATTTGAAAACTACCCCCGAAAAGTCCCTAAACTGCACTATTTCCAAAACAATTCTAAACGAACAAAATGCTAAACTGAACGTTTTCCAAAAAGGAGTATATATATATATATATATATATATATATATATATATATATATATATATATATATATATATATATATATATATATACGGGGTATATCGATTTTGTCAATCTTCAAGCCTGATCTCTATACCTGGAAGTAATTAATATGCAAAGTTATGACCAATTTGGCTACTCGCTTCCAGAGCTATCGTGTGCAAAATTTTAGCGAATTTTTGAACTTTTGTGGAGGAGGTACCGGAAGAAATGTACTGATATGGCCTATCTTCGAACTTAAACTATGTTTGAACAAAATATTACGAAATTTGAACAAAATCAGTTGATCGGTTCGAGAGTTATCGTGCGCACCAGCCAGACAGAGAGACAGATTAGATTAACGGACAGTGCCAAATCAGCTCCAAATTGGCTCAAACGGATTTTGCTAAAAATATTTGGTTTCTTTATTACGGCCAGGTGTTCATGTTACATCGAATGTATGCTGGTGAAAGAAATGCCTGCGGATGTCTCTATCTCTCGGTATGTTACATGACAATCTTGCATTATCAGTTCACGCACGGCATCAAAGTTTTCAACAGATCGGCTTTTTTGGATTACTTTCACGACCTTCGTCTTTGAGCTAGCGTCGGCCATGGTTGAATGGCGCTTCTTCGCCGTACAATGATTTAAATTCATCGGTACACTCTTGTCGTGAAAATCCACGTCGAAAGTTGAGAAAACTGTTCGCACGATAAGTGTTGCCTAAGCCAGAAATATATAAAGTAGCCCCCGTTTGCTGGAATCTGACTAAGTGGAACGAAATCTTACTGAAATGGCTTCTAGGCTTCCTCAATACTATTAAAACCTAGGAAGTCTTAAAGAACGCACTCAGTTCTTCCGTGACCAAGGTTGAGGTGATGGCCCCGCCTGGGGCGGCTCTGAACTGAGCTTTTATAAGGATTTATAAGGATTCTGCGTCAACCCCCGCATGGCCTCCCTGCCTGCATAGATAACAGACTTTTTGGTGCTCGTGTTACTGAATCCCCCTTTTAATTTTCTTCCATAGAAACTGGCTTCAAGCCAAATCCAGCTAACAGCTTTTGCGCCCTCGTAAAACCCCTCAGCGTAATATCGAGCTCATTTTCAAATTAAAGGAAACATTGGAAACTTAGGGAAGCCCTTTTAGATATGACAAAAGTCTCTTTTGTGGAATGTTTGTGACAAAAAGTTGTTTAAATTTCGACTCCACAGCCCTGTTAAGAATTATAAAATGTTAATTTTTTACTCTAAATTATTTTATTTACGTTTTAGTTTATGTTACTGGAATATGTTCACACTTAATTGTCAAAAATATGTTAATAATGCTACGATGTTTTTTTTTTCTTTTTGTTTTATTTTTGTGACCTAAAAAATCAGTTGAATGTTGTTTTGGTAAATTTATTTTTATGGCTATTTTTTGGGGTCTGTTTGATACCTTGTTACTAGAACTTCTTCCTCTTCGTCTACTCCTCCCTTGGCCATTCTACACTCGTATCACATCACCAGGTTGAGATTTAGTTTTTAAATCACTAAGACTACCATCAAGAGAATCCCGCTCACTGTTTGAGGCCAATGTGGTATCCTGATGATCTTGATGGTCAGCCGCCAATGAAAAAACATCATCTGCGGTGGTGGTGGCGGTGGTAGGGGGCGTTGCATCACTTAGTAAACCACTCAATGTGGGTCATCTCAGAGACTCACGTCACATAAAAACATCTGCTCCACCACCACCGCCACCTCCTCCAACACCATGTCCACCGGACGTTGATTTTCGCGGTGTTGTTGGCACTCCATGGGGACACGTTGACCCTACCGCTGAGGTGTTGGGCAGCGGCGGGACCATGCCTTTTGATTCATCCTCAAAGGTAACCATTTTTTCTCGCGGCTTCATTACTATTTGCATCTGGGGCGGAGGTGGACCACATATCAGAGTCTGCGGTGGTCCCAGTTGCAGGCCATGCGGCAGGCCCATACCGGTGGGTGAGCAACGCCTTGGTGGCGGTAATGCCAAATCTCCTACTCCCGACAAATTGAATTCACTTACACTGCGTGGCACAAAATACTCAATGTGATGTTCGGGTATCCCCGTCGATCTTCGTATGGGTGTGTTACGTTGGAAATTTGAATTCAAGGTGCGACGAGGCAACGAATTGTATTGGGAAAATACATGGGCTGGTCCGAAAAACATGGTTTGATGCTGGCCCATGGTATTGGGGCCAGGTCCGCTGCCTGCAAGCAGGTCAGCGGTGGGTCGTTGTCAAGAGGATTTGGGTGTAACTGAAACCGATACTAGTGACACATCGTCCGATTGAGGCATAACATGATCTTGCACGCTAAAGCGGCGCAGCCACATAACCAACTCGGTTTGTATGAGGCTAAAACACATGGCCACCACTGCCATGCCTATGAGTATGTAACCGGAAGCCAAGTACAATGTGAGATTCCCCGATGGCGTCAGCTCACCAAAACCAATGGTACCCAAAGAGGTGAAACAGAAATAGAGGGCCTCCAACACACTCCAATCTTGCATTTTGTGGAACAGCAGAGCACCCGAGGTTATATAGCATATCAGGACCATTACACATATGGAAATCGGAACACTGGGTGAACCGCCAACTGCCGTGGAACAATGTTTACTTAGCGCACCATATTGATGATGATGATGGGTTGGCAACATTTTACCAGCTACAAAATGTTGCCCAGCTTTACTTTTATGTTTGCCGCTCATTGACTCACTGCCACTCTTTTTACTGCCCGACGATGATGAGTTCCCACTGGACGAATTGCCACCACCACCGCTACCACTGCCATTGCTAACGGCACTTTTTGAACGTGCTTTGCGAAACAGACAACGCATGCCAGCCGATAAGCCCTCACCCATGGCTGATAGATATAACAGGACAATGGGTATGCCAAAGAGAGCATAGATGAGGGCCGCAATGCGACCCCATTGCGTGCGGGGTGATATGCCGCCATAACCTGTAAATAAACAAGAAAAAAACGAGAACAAAAATGAGAATGAGCAGAAAAACAATTACAATCAATTCCAGATAAAGCAGGGAGGTATTAAAGGTATTAAGCCTACATCAAATACTAATCAGTCTGCGTACAGATGAGCAAAACAGAGCAGACATCATCATGGCTACAAGCTCGTTAAGTTTATCTGATATATCTCCAACAATTTTTGTTTCTATGTTTTTCAAGTAAACAGTGTTATTGGTCATTGTCTTGTAAGCGGTCACAGAGACCAACCACTTCATTCAGATAAAACCGAGACAGTCAACAATTCGCAACAGTTTCAATGTGTGTGTGTGCTTGTGTGAGCATGATGGAAGAGATTTTCCAAATTCATTCACTGTCACTTGTCTGTCTGGCTCTATGTGTGTCCAGTTTTCTTTCAGTTGTTGTTGTTGTTGTCCCTGTTGTCTTTATTTGTAGGCGCAAATTAACCCCAAACCACAACGAATGGCTTAAATGTTAGTCCTGTAATTTTGTGGTTAGAGCCATGTGTTAATTCTCATTGTTGTCCATAGGACGACCGGTTGTTGCGAGTACTTCTGCAATGGCATGTTGTTCACGTCGATGAGCAATGTAAACATTTGCGGATATAGCACATGCCCACACCAACTTCTTAAGCATAAATAGCAGCACACATATAGGGTAAGTATTTCCATGCCCTACTAGACTTGTCCTACACCACAACCATCTTATCTCTCGTTTATTTTAACCAATTTTGCCGTGCATTTGTAAGGAGACAGCAGACAGCCGGCTTTACTTCTTCCCATTGCCAATCCTCCTTAAGCCGGTGGTCAATTTAAGCTTTATAGGTTTTACACGCCATAGTCTGTCAGAATAACAGAGAGAGAGGGACTTAAGATACCGAATAGGGGTGGACCGTTGCAAATCAATTATTGGAAAAGGAAGTGAAAGTAGAAAAGCAGATGAAGTAGTGATCCTATTTACTGTGGATAAATTTACAGCAGATGGTGGTGTATGATTAACTTTCATACCCAAAGCGGTGCATACATCCAGTATGCGCCCGTATGCATGTGTAGGTAAGAGTAGCCTGTTAGTGGAAAGAATGTGGAAAGAATTCTATAGAAACGATATAGAACGGAAAGGACCTGATATAGAGTAAAAGACTTTTGTAGATGTCTAATAGAGAATATGAGATCAATGATAGGGTCTTATATAGAGTACTAGATCTTTGTAGGGGTCTTTCATAAAATAAACGAAGATCTTCGTAGAGGTCTTTTGTGAAACAGAGGACTTTTGTAGGAGTCTTATTTAGAATAGAGGATTTTTGTAGGGGTATTCTACATAATACAATACCTTCGTAGGGGTGTTTTAGGTAGAATAGAAGACTTTCGTACCGGTTTATATAGAATAGATGATGTACCATATAAAAAAGAAGGTTTTCGTAGGGTTCTATAGAACAGAAAACCTTCTTAGAGGTCTTCTACAGAATAGAAAACCTTCGTAGAGGCCTTCTGCGGAACAGGAGACCTTCGTAGGGGTCTTCTGCAGGCTTGAAGACCTTTGTAGGGGTAGGGGTCTTCTTCAAAATAAAAATATGAAATCTTCTATAGAATAGAAAACTTTGGTATAGATCTTCTACAGAATAGTTTCAGTTACACCTTCGTAGGGATCTTCTACAGAAAAAAATCCGTCGTAAGGGTCTTCAATAGAATAGAAGACCTTCGTAGAGGCCATTCATAGAAAAAAAGACTTTCGTAGGGGTCTTCTTTAGAATAGAAGGGATCTCCTACCGAACTAAATACCTTCGTAGGGGTCATCCATAGAATGGAAAACCTTCGAAGAGGTACTCTATAGAGAAGAAGACTTTCTTAGGGGTATTATATAGAATATAAGACCTTCGTAAAGGTAATCTATAGAAAAGAAAATCATTGCTGATGTCTTCACCTGAATAGAGGACCTTCGTATGGATCTTCTACAGAATAGAATACCTTCGTAGGGGGCATCTATAGAATAAAAGACCTTCGTAGAGTTCGTCTATAGAAAATAGGGATTTCCTTTAGAATAGAAGACCTTCATAGGGGTCTTCTACGGAATACAAGACCTTCGAAGAGGTCTCCTTTAGAATAGAAGAGCATGACAAGGGTCTTCAGAATAGACGATCATGATATGGGTCTTCTTCAGAATACAAAACCTTCGAAGAGGTTTTCTATATACCTTCGTAGGGGTCTTCTTTATAATAGAAGACTTTCGTAGAGGTCTTCTACAGAATACAAGACCTTCGCAGAGGTCCTCTGTAGAAAAGAAAACCTTCGTAAGGGGCTTCTTTAGAATAGAAGACATTTGGAGAGGTCTTTTACAGAATAGAAGACCTTCGTAAGGGTCTTCTTTACAATAGAAGGGATCTCCTACAGAACAAAATACCTTCGTAGGAGCTCTCTATAGAATAGAAGACCTTCGTATGGATTTTCTACAGAATAGAAGAAATTCGTAGAGGTCCTCTATTCTTAAGAATAGAAGACCATGATAAGGGTCTTCTACAAAATACAAAACTTTCGTAGAGGTCCTCTATAGAAAAAACACATTCGTAGGGGTCTTCCTTATAATAGAGGACCTTCGTAGGGGTCTTCTACAGACTACAAGACCTTCGTAGAGGTCCTCTATACAAAAATACTTTCGTAGGGGTCTTCTTTAGTAAGAAGACCTTCTTAGAGGTCTTCCTTAGAATAGAAGACTACGATAAGGGTGTTCTAGAGAATACAAGACCTTCGCAGAGGTCCTCTGTAGAAAAGAAAACCTTCGTAAGGGCCTTCTTTTGAATATAAGATATTCGGAGAGGTCTTTTACAGAATAGAAGGCCTTCGTAGGGGTCTTCTTTGCAATAGAACAAAATACCTTCGTAGGGGCCCTCTATAGAATAGAACAACCTCCATAGAGGATATTCCACAGAATAAAACACTTTCGTAGGGGTCTTTTATATAAATAGAAGACCTTCGTAGAGGTCATCTATAGAAAATAGGGGTTTCCTTTAGAATAAAAGACCTTCGTAGGGGTCTTCTACAGAATAGAATACATTCGTAGAGGTCCTCTATTCTTTAGAATAGAAGACCATGATAGGGGTCTTCAGAGAATACAAGACCTTCGTAGGGGTCCTGTAACCAAAAATACCTTCGTAGTGGTTTTCCTTAGAATAAAAGACCTTCGGAAGGGTCATTTACAGAACAGAAGACCTTCGCAAGGGTATTCTATAGAATATAAGACCTTCGTAGAGGTAATATATAGAAAGGAAGGTCTTCGTAGGGGTTTTCTTTAGAATAGAAGACCTCCGGAGGGTCTTCAAGAGAATAGAAGACCTTCGTATAGATCTTCTATAGAACAAAAGGTTTTCGTAAATATCCTCTATAAAGACGTAGTCCTTTGTATGGGTCTTCTTTAGATTAGAAGACCTTCGTAGGGGTCTTCCGCAGAATAGAAGACTTTCGTTTGGGTCTTCTTTACATTAGAAGACTATGATAAGGGTTTTCTACAGAATATAAGACCTTCGCAAAGGTCCTCTTTAGAAATAGAAGACCTTCGGTGAGGTCTTTTACAGAATAGAAGACCTTTGACGGTGTTTAGAATAGAAGACCTTTGAAGGGGTTTAGAATAGAAGACCTTCGTAGGGGTTTCCTACAGAGTAGCAGACCTTCGTGGGGGTCTTCTATAGAATAGAAGACTTTCGTAGAAGTCCTCTATAGAAAAGAAGACATTCGTAGGGGTCTTCTTTGGAATAGAAGACCTTCGTAGAGGTCCTCTATAGAAAAGAAGGTCTTCGTAGGGGCCTTGTATACTATAGAACCTTCGTATTGTACTTCTTTAGAATATAATGCTTTCGTAAGCGTCTTCTGTAGAATAGAAGACCTTCGTAAGTATCTTGTATAGAAAAGAAGACATTCGTAAGGTCTTCTAAGAATAGGAGACATACGTAGGGACTCTTATACAGAAAAAGGGTCTTCTATAAGATAAAGGAGCTTCGTCGGATATGAAAAATTTATTTAAACGTTTTTTTATAGAAAATTCTGTGAAGATTTTTCTATGTAGAGAAAATGTCTTTGAATAAAGTACAGGTACTTTGGAAAGAACTTTCTTACTTACTTACTTAGCTGGTCCATTTCAGAACATTTGTTCCATAGACCGAACTAAGAAAAGATCTCCATTTCTCTCCGTCTATCGCTTCGCTTTCTGGAATACCGCGCCTTGTCATCTCTTCATCCACTTGCTTGCGCCATCTATTCTATGGCCTGCCAATTCTGCGTGCACCGCCATGTGGCATGTATTTTTACGCCTTTTTAACGGGTTCATCATCGCTCATTCTTATGAGATGGCCTAGCCAACGTAATCGCTGCATCCCGATACGTTTACCTATACTGATGTCGTTGTAAAGCTGATACAGCTCGTTGTTCATGCGACGTCGATATTCACCATTAACGCAGATTGGTCGTAGATCTTTGGAAGATTTTTCTCTCAAACACCCCAAGCACTGCCTTATCCGCCTGCGCAAGTACCCAGGCTTCGGAACCACACATCAGCACGGGTAGTATCAGTGTTTTGTAAAGCGTTATTTTTGTTTGATGAGTTGTGGCTTTGTTTTTTAAGTGCTTACTTAAGCCAACGTAACCTCTGTTGGCCAAAACAATCCTTCTTTTTATTTCACAACTGATGTCGTTTGTTGTGTTTACGGCAGTGCCGAGGTATACGAAGTCTTTTGCTACCTCAAAGTTATAGGAACCAACTTCAACAGCTGGTCCGAGCTCAATGGACGCATTTCGCGTCTATACCATCAGCTTGGTCTTCTCGCCGTTTACCGCCAGACCCACTTTAGAAGATTCTCCTTCGACCTTCATAAAGGTATCGGTTACTTCTTTTACTGATCGTCCCATGATGTCTATATCATCAGCGTAAGCATGTAACCTGTGGCTATTGGTGTAGATTGTGTCACTTCTTTTGACGTTTGTCTGTCGTATAACCTTTTCAAGCAGGAAGTTGCCTGAAACCTCTTTTGGTACAAAACTCTTCGGAGAGGTTCTTTCCTATCTTAACTGAAGATCATGTGTCAGAGTCATTTAACAAAGCCAACTGAGCTTTGCGGGGATACCAAATTCAGACATGGCTTGGAATACCTTTGAACTTAGCGGACTGTCGAAGGCTGCTTTATAATCGACAAAAAGGTGATAGGTGTCGATCTGCATCTCTTGGGTCTTCTCCAGGATTTGCCGTAGGGTAAATATCTGGTCGATTGTGGACTTTCCAGGTCTAAAGCCACATTGGTGTGGCCCAATTATTTCGTTGACCATGGGCTTTAGTCGTTCGCATAATATCCCTGACACTAGAGTTGGGTAATCTAGTTCCTAGTTCCTTGTACTAGTTCCAAAACGTATGATTAACATCACGAAATATAACGTGTGCTGTTAAGTATACGCAGTTTGTTCAAAGAAAAAATGTGGGCCATTGGAACTGCGAAGTGAACTATATAGTTCCATATAGTTCCTTTGGCACAACTCTACCTGACACTATCTTGTAGGCGATAGGGAGAAGACTTATGTCCCTATAGTTGAAGCACAAAGTCTTATCTCCTTTCTTATGGACGGGACACAGGATGCTCAGGTTCCAATCATCGGGTACGCGTTCTTTCTGCCAGATGGAGCTAACTAGCTGATGAATACACTTTATCAGCGTGTCGCCTGCGTTTTTAAACAGCTCGGCTGGTAGGCCATCAGCTCCTGCTGCCTTGTTATTATTCGGCCGGTTTATTGCTCATCTTAGCCGGGTGGTATACATTCAATACCATCTTCTAGGATTGGAACTGTGGTATCTTTGTCGACTTCGCTACTTTTGGATGCCAACAGTGTGGAAAATGCTCTTTCCATTCTTAGCACACTATCTGTATCAGTTACCAAATTACCATTCTGGTCTCTACAGGTGCCACCGTGGTGCAATGGTATGCACGCCCGCCTTGCACGCAGAAGGTCAGTGGTTCGATTCCCCGGCCAGGCAACATCAAACATTTTTCAACGGTGGCAAAATACCCCTCAGTAATGTTGGCGATATTTCCTGAGTATTTCAGCCTTGAAAAACTTCTCTACAAGTGGTGTCTTAAGACACGCTGTTCGGACTTGGCGATAAACAGTAGGTCCCATATCATTGTGCTTAATATGAATCGGGGTGCACTCATTGATATGAGAGAAGTCTCCCTTGTCCCGTATGGGATGTTGTGGAACAATGTTTCTTTTGGTCTCAACAGGAGGATGTGCCAGTACCAAACCCATCAGTTTGATGTTTCACTCTTTGTTAGAATTTTCGGACTTCATTCTATCTCCTGTACATCTCGATTTGTTCACACTCCCGCTTTTCCATCTCTCTCTTTTTCCTGCGGAAAAGACATTTCTCCTCTCTCCTTTTCTACCGATACCTCTCTCGTGTGCTACGCGTTGCTGCTGGTTGTAAAGTAGCCCAATATGCCGCATTTTACTCTTCGGTAGCAGCACGACACTCATGGTCATACCATGGATTCCTTGGTGGAGGTCTCTGGTATCCATGTACTGATTTTGCGGATGTTTGCATGTTGGGGGCAATGGTTTGCCATTGCCCTGTATGTTATCGGGACGAGGAGTGCTTTGATTAAGCAATTGGGCCAGTTGAGTGGAATATGCTGTGGCTATCTGTTGTGGGTGCCACCGTGGCACACCCGCTTTGCACGCAGAAGGTCGTGGGTTCCATTCCCCGGCCAGGCAACATCAACATTTTCAGCGGTGGCAAAATACCCCTCAGTAATGTTGGGGACATTTCCTGTGTATTTCAGCCATGTAAAACTTCTCTATAAGGTGGTGTCGTAAGACACGCCGCTCGGACTCGGCTATAAACAGTAGGTCCCATATCATTGAGCTAATATGAATCAACTGTCCTGTCTGGAATGTTTGTGGAACAACTATTATTATTATTATCTGTTGTGATTGCTGCTTACCGATGCCCAACTTCCGTGTTGTGTCCGTTCGCAATTTATTTGCTACGTTTAATCTGGTACGTACCTTTGCTGCAACAAGGTAGTGGTCCGAGTCTGTGTTTGCACCTCGGAACGATCGTACATCCAACACGCTCGATGTATGTTCTTGTTCTTTGATCTGGCGATGCATATTGAGATGCTTAAATCTGGTACTGCTAACTAAACTAAATATCAGCCTCATACCATAGTCAGATGTTTCACTGTGGAGACTGATTTTCCCAACTGTTGGGCCAAAGATATTCTCCTTTCCAATTTTGGCATTAAAATCGCCTAGTATAATTTTAATGTCATGGGCAGGGCAACGGTCATAAGTTTCTTCTAGGCGCTCGTAAAATATATCTTTGGACTGTTCGTCCTTGTCTTCAGTGGGAGCATGAGCGCAAATAAAGCTGCTGTTGAAGAATTTAGCTTTTAATCGAATTGCAGCAAGTCTTTCATTCACTGGGGTGAAGCTGGAGACCAGATGTTTATACCTCCGACCAACTACAAATCCGCAACCAAACTCATGCTTTGTGTCATGGTTGCTATAATGCAGTGCGTCACCTTTAGGTGTTGTTGTGACGCCTTTCCCAATCCATCGTATTTCCTGTATGGCGGTATGTCGGCCTTGTACTTTTCAAGTACATCTGCCAATGCGTAAACTGCACCTTCTCTATAAAGAGTGCGAACTTCCCAGGTGCAGATTCGCAGATCAGGTCCTTAAAACGTTTGTGGGTTCGTCAATTTTAGAGGGATTTGTTTTTCTTTTCTTTTGTTTTTTTTTTTCATAGTAGGCTGCTTTTTTCTAGGGGAGTGTTACTAACACGGCGGCCAAACCCAAGTTTTTAACGTTCTTAAGGGTGAACGTCCGCACATTTTAGCTCACTACCTTTAAAGGGTGTTAAAGGCAGCTACCCCAGGTGACAATACGAGGAGGTCAGTGTCCACATGAGATGAGAGAGGGACCAAGATAAATCCTGGACTTTGCTATGTTAAAGCCGGTCACGACCGTTCCTTGGTAACTTTCATCCCTAACATCACCCCAAAGAACTCTCTCTATAGAAAATTCTATGGCAGAAAGTTCCTCTAGGGAAAAATTGAATTTATAAGTATCTTGGAAATTCCCTTTGCTCTTTCAGAGGAGGTTGTCTTGAAAGAAACTTTGTATGCAGAAAATTAAATCAAAGGATCCTTTTCATTGAAAAAGTCATGCAAAAGAAACCATGATGTAAGGTGACCTTTTTCTCCTTCACAAGGACTTTGTAAAAATTTCTGCTTTAGAAATGAATTACTATTTCTATATAAGAACATATGAGTTGCCACTTCGTTTTCTTCAAAAACTATCTTTGATGTCTGTTACGTGAGGCCTGCTGCTGCACGAGCCTTTTGAAACTTCTAATTAACTACAGCATTATAACCACTTGTAATCCACATTGTTCATACACGTTTATGTAACATGGGCAATCATATAAATATGGGATGAGTTGCCTAAATTCTCATCTTCTTTTTATAGCCCTATAATCCCCCTCTCTTCCCAGCCAACACTTTACGTCAAGGCATTCTTTCAACATTACAAAACAACTACTGACTCATTCGTAATTCTAAAGCAAACGCCAGTTGGTCATATTCGTCTCCCACCACCCGTTTATGATGTTCACGTATTGTCGCTTAGCAAAGTGTTGAGAATTGTTGGAATTAAAAGTTTTCTACTTCAGGCATTTACACTCTAATAGCCTTTAATGGCATGCTAATAAAAAACATATAAAAATAAAACTGAAACTCTATACAAATCAAATAGACTACAAATGCAATGCCACCCCGGTCTCCGCTCACGCTCTACAAAAGACATTTGTAGGCTATGGCAGCCAAATGGAACTTCAACAGAAAGAATCAGACTTCCGAGCAAAGTCCGTCCGCTTTCTTTTATTTCCTTTTGCCTGACTGTCGGCCGACCGGCCAGCCTGCCTAGACTCTTCATCAATATTAATGGCGGCTTCTAGAAAAGGGGACAATAAATGTATTTTTCTGCTTCAAAATAACTGAATAACTTAAGAACAACTAAAGCGGATGAAGAGAATGGGAGGAGAAGGAAGAACTCTTGTCCATGAAAGCCAGTACTCAACTCCAAACGAAACAGACCACAAAAAAGTTACGACAATTTTTCCGTTTCTCATTGCTGGAACATTACAGGCGTTGTAAACTTTTAATGTGGAAACTTTTATAATTGAGTAAAAATTGCAAAAAAAAAAAGATCGAAACGAGTAGACCAGCACCAACAAAATTCCTCAGTAATAAAACTACACAAATGAATGTTTAACACTTACAGAGAGCTAAGTCCTCTACTCACTCAAATGGATAAAACACACTTACACATATACATTTTTTATAACCCAACATAGATAGATGCCGGCAGCAGCATCACCACCACCAAATGTGGTTGGCTATGATGTTTTAGCCTCCCTTACCACCCCTCTCAACTTGCAGCTCTCCCTCCTCCCCCCACCAATTCTACCAAAAATTATGCTGGTTAAAAGGTTATAAACATTTGTGTGCCCTTTAAACCTTAAAAGTGTAATCTTGGTTACGTTTGTGGTCTAAATAATCTCTCTAGGGAGTTAAAGGTCATCTAAATGGACTTATAGCCAATAGGTTATGAAGTTTAACTTAAAAAGGTTAAATTTTGTTAGCCAAAAAAAAAAAACAGATATAACAAATTAGTAAAACTCAAGAGAGGCAGAGAAAGAGAAGATTAAAACTTCCACAAGGGAACTTAAAAAAGCTTTCAAATATTTAATAGCAACAAATTAAATAAATTTATATTAAATATTAAAATGTTTCATTGTTTTATTTATAACCAAACACTTGCCATCTGAAACGTGTCGAAAACCATTATCACTGAGGCCACAACCTTGAATTCCATGGCCTTCAGACAAACTTTTAACGTGAAATTGTCCTCATGGCAATATTCAATATTCAATGAAAATTCACTTGACAATGCAGCGTCGTTGTTACACTCTCGCTTGAATGATTATCAATTGAAGATAAAATTCTGTTTTTCTTGGGTAAATCCTTACCCCCGTCCACTCCCACTACTTGAGGATTAGAAAGATAAGCAATAAGAACATACTTTGTCTTTGACAAATTTTGTCTGGACGTAAGCAATATGAAGAAAACATAAAACGTTTAATATTTTTAAATCAGCGACAGTGGCATATATTTTCTATAGAAAATGTTTTACCTCAATGACGTTTTTTCTATAGAAAATATTTTACCTCAGTGGGCATATTTTTTTATAGAAAACATTTCACCTAAGTACGCTGACTTGATTTATCTATAGAAAAAATATCTGAATTTGCTTTTTCCATAGAAAAAGTTCGCTGAATTGACTGTTTTTCATAGAACAAGTTCACTGAAATAAATTTTCTATAGAAGAAGTTCTCTGAATTGAAGAAGATCTTTGCTGAATTCACTTTATCTATAGTAAAAGTCCGCTGAATTGAATATTTCTATGGGAAAAGTTCGCTGAGTTGACTTTTTCCATAGAAAGAGTTCGCTGAATTGACTTTTTCTATAAAAAAAAAGTTCGCTGAATTGACTTTTTCTATAAAAAAAGTTCGCTGAATTGACTTTTTCTATGGAAAAAGTTCGCTGAATTGACTTTTTCTATGAAAAAAGTTCGCTGAATTGAATTTTTCTATAGAAAAAGTGCGCTGAATTGACTTTTTCTATAGAAAAAGTTGGCTAAATTGACTTTTTCTACAGGCAAAGTTCTACAGTTGACTATTTCTATAGAAAATGTTATATGAATTGACATTGTCATTAGAAGAAGTTCGCTGAATTGACTTTCTCTATAGAAAATGTTCGCTGAATTGACTTTTTCTATAAAAAAAAAGTTCGCTGAATTGACTTTTTCTATAAAAAAAGTTCGCTGAATTGACTTTTTCTATGGAAAAAGTTCGCTGAATTGACTTTTTCTATGGAAAAAGTTCGCTGAATTGAATTTTTCTATAGAAAAAGTGCGCTGAATTGACTTTTTCTATAGAAAAAGTTGGCTAAATTGACTTTTTCTACAGGCAAAGTTCGCGGACTTAAATTATTACATATAAAAATTCGCTGAATTGTATTTTGCCATAGCTGAATTGACTTTTTCTACAGAAAAAGTTCGTCGAATTGACCTTTTCTACAGAAAAAGTTCGCTGAATTGACTCTTCTAAAGAAAAAGTTCGCTGAATTGACTTTTTTCATAGAAAAAGTTCACCGAATTGACCTTTTCTACAGAAAAAGTGCGCCGAATTGCCTTTTTCTATAGAAAAAGTTCGCTGAATTGACTTTTTCTACAGACAAAGTTAGCGGGCTTAAATTATTACTTATAAAAATTACGCTGAATTGACTTTTTTTATAGAACAAGTTCGCTCAATTGACTTTTTCTATAGAAAAAGTTCGTTAAATTGTCTGTTTCTATAGAAAAAGTTCGCTGAATTGACTTTTTCTATAGAAAAAGTTTGCTGAATTGATTTTTTCTATAGAAAAAATTCGCTGAATTGATTTTTTCTATAGAAAAAGTTCGCTGAATTGACTTTTTCTAAAGAAAAAGTTCGCTGAATTGACTTTTTCTAAAAAAAGAGTTCGCTGATTTGACTTTTTCTATAGAAAAAGTTCGCTGAATTGACTTTCTATAGAAAAAGTTAGCTCCATTAACGTTTTCTATAGAAAAAGTTCGCCGAATTAACTTTTTCTATAGAAAATGTTCGCTGAATTGAATTTTCTATAGAAAATGTTAGCTGAATTTACTTTTTCTATAGAAGAAGTTAGCTGAATTGTCTTTTTCCATAGAAAAAGTTCGCTGAATTGACTTTTTCTATAGAAATATTTGATTGACATTTTATTACAATAAATTCGCTGAATTGACTTTTGCAATACAAAAAGTTCGCTGAATTGACTTTTCCTATAGAAAAATTAGATGCATTAACGTTTTCTGCAGAAAAAGTTTGCTGCATTAACGTTTTCTATAGAAAAAGTTCGCTGAATTGACTTTTTATACAATAAGTTCGCTGAATTGACTTTTGCAATACAAAAAGTTCGCTGAATTGACTTTTTCTATAGAAAAAGTTCGCTGAATTGACTTTTTCTATAGAAAAAGTTCGATTGATTGACATTTTATTACAATAAGTTCGCTGAATTGACTTTTCCTATAGAAAAATTAGATGCATTAACGTTTTTTGCAGAAAAAGTTTGCTGCATTAACGTTTTCTATAGAAAAACTTCGATTGATTGACATTTTATTACAATAAGTTCGCTGAATTGACTTTTCCTATAGAATAATTAGATGCATTACATTTCTGTAGAAAAAGTCTGCTGCATTAACGTTTTCTATAGAAAAAGTTCGCTGAATTAACCTGTTCCACAAAAAAATCCACTGAATTGACCTTGGTCTATAGAAAAAGTTCCCTGTATTGTTTTTTTTTTTGCCATAGGAAAACTTAGCTGAATTGATTTTTTTCTATAGAAAATGTTCGCTGAATTGACTTTTTCTACAGAAAAAGTTCGCTGAGTTGACTTTTTCTATGAAAAAAGTTTGCTGAAAAAAGTTCGCTGAATTGACTTTTTCTATAGAAAAAGTTCGCTGAATTTACTTTTCCTATAGAGAAAGTTCGCTGAATTGGCTTTTTCTACAGACAAAGTTCGCGGACTTAAATTATTACATATAAAATTTTACTGAATTGTTTTTGTCATAGCTGAATAGACTTTTTCTATAGAAAAAGTTCGCTGAATTTAGTTTTTCTTTAGAAAAAGTTCACTGAATTTAGTTTTTCTTTAGAAAAAGTTCGTTGAATTGACTTTTTCTATAGAAAAAGTTCGCTGAATTGAGTTTTTCCATAGAAAAAGTTCTCTGAATTGACTTTTTCTATAGAAAAAGTTCGCTGAATTGGCTTTTTCTATACAAAAAGTTCGCTGAATTGACTTTTTCTAGAGAAAAAGTTCGCTGAGTTGACTTTTTCTATGAAAAAAGTTTGCTGAATTGACTTTTTCTAGAGCAAATGTTTGCTGAATTGACTTTTTCTAGAGAAAAAGTTGAATGAATTGACTTTTTTCATAGGAAAAGTTCTCCGAATTGAATTTTTCTATAGAAATATTTCGCTGAATTGACCTTCTCTACAGAAAAAGTTCGGTGAACTGTTGGTTTTTTCTATAAAAAAAGTTCGCCGATTTGACTTTTTCTAAAGAAAAAGATCGCTGAATTTCCTTTTTGGAATTGACTTTTTCCATCGACAAAGTTCGCTGTATTGACTTTACCTATTAAAAATTCGCTGAATTGAGTTTTTCTATAGAAAACGTTCGCTGAATAGCCTTTTTCTTTAAAAAAGTTAGCCTTATTGACTTTTTCTGTAGAAAACGTTCGCTGAATTGATTTTTTCCATAGACAAAGTTCGCTGAATTGACGTTTTCCATAGAAAAAGTTCGCTGAATTGACCTTCTCTATAGAAAAATTCGCTAAATTGGCTTTTTCCATAGAAAAAGTTCGCTGAATTGACTTTTTCTATAGAAAAAGTTCGCTGAATTGATATTTTCTATAGAAAAATTTCGCTGAATAGTCTTTTTCCCATAGAAAAAGTTCACTAAATTGACTTTTTCTATAGAAAAAATTAGATGCATTAACGTTTTCTATAGAAAAAGTTCGCTGAATTGACATTTTTATACAAAAAGTTCGCTGAATTGACTTTTGCAATACAAAAAGTTCGCTGAATTGACTTTTTCTATAGAAAAAGTTAGCTCCATTAACGTTTTCTATAGAAAAAGTTCGGCGAATTAACTTTTTCTATAGAAAAAGTTTGCTTAATTTTATTTGTCCATAGAAAAAGTTCGCTTAAATAATCTTTTCCATAGAAAAAGTAGGCTGAATTGACTTTTTCAATGGAAAAAGTTCACTGACTTTTTTTATAGAAAAGAATCGCTGAATTGAATTGAAAACGTTCGCTGAATTGCCTTTTTCTTTAAAAAAGTTAGCCTTATTGACTTTTTCTGTAGAAAACGTTCGCTGAATTGATTTTTTCCATAGACAAAGTTCGCTAAATTGACGTTTTCCATAGAAAAAGTTCGCTGAATTGACCTTCTCTATAGAAAAATTCGCTAAATTGGCTTTTTCCATAGAAAAAGTTCGCTGAATTGACTTTTTCTATGGAAATATTTTGCTGAATTGACCTTTTCTATAGAAAAATTAGATGCATTAACGTTTTCTGCGGAAAAAGTTAGCTGAATTAACCTTTTCCACAAAAAAATCCACTGAATTGACTTTTGTCTATAGAAACAGTTCCCTGTATTGTTTTTTTGCCATAGGAAAACTTAGCTGAATTGATTTTTTTTTCCTATAGAAAAAGTTCGCTGAATTGACTTTTTATACAATAAGTTCGCTGAATTGACTTTTGCAATACAAAAAGTTCGCTGAATTGACTTTTGCAATGCAAAAAGTTCGCTGAATTGACTTTTCCTATAGAATTATTAGATGCATTACACTTCTGTAGAAAAAGTTTGCTGCATTAACGTTTTCTATAGAAAAAGTTCGCTGAATTAACCTGTTCCACAAAAAAATCCACTGAATTGACCTTTGTCTATAGAAAAAGTTCCCTGAATTGTTTTTTTGCCATAGGAAAACTTAGCTGAATTGATTTTTTTCTATAGAAAATGTTCGCTGAATTGACTTTTTCTATAGAAAAAGTTCGCTGAATTGACTTTTCCATAGAAAAAGTAGGCAGAATTGGCTTTTTTATAGAAAAAGTTCGCTAAATTGACTTTTTCTATAGAAAAAGTTCGCTGAATTAACCTTTACCACAAAAAAATCCACTGAATTGACTTTTGTCTATAGAAAAAGTTCCCTGTATTGTTTTTTGCCATATGAAAACTTAGCTGAATTGATTTTTCATAGAATAAGTCCGCGGTTGAATTTTTCCATAGAAAATGTTCGCTGAATTGATTTTATTCTATGGAAAAACTTAGCAGAATTGAATTTTATACAGAAAATTTTCGCTAAATATTTTTTCTATAGACCAAGTTCACTGAATTGACTTTTTCTGTAGAAAAAGTTCGCTGAAATAAAAAATGTTTTGGCTGAATTGTTTTTTTTTTTTTTTTTTTTTTTTTTTGCATTGAAAAATTTCGCCGAGATGACTTTTTCTATGGAAAAGTTCGCTTTTGCTACAGAAAAAAAATCGTAGATGTGACTTTTTCCATAGAAAAAGTTTGCTTAATTTTATTTGTCCATAGAAAAAGTTCGCTTAAATAACCTTTTCCAGAGAAAAAGTTCGCTTAAATAACCGTTTCCAGAGAAAAAGTAGGCTGAATTGACTTTTTCTATAGAAAATGCTCGCTGAATTGATATTATTCTATGGAAAAGTTCGTTGAATTGACTTTTTCTATAGAAAAAGTTCGCTGAATTTACTTTTCCATAGAAAAAGTTCGCTAAATAGAAAAAGATCGCTGAATTGATTTTTTATAGAAAAAGTTCGCTGAATTGACTTTTCCATAGAAAAAGTTCGCTGAATTGACTTTTCCATAGAAAAAGTAGGCAGAATTGGCTTTTTTTATAGAAAAAGTTCGCTGAATTGGCTTTTTCTATAGAAAATGTTCGCTGAATTAACCTTTACCACAAAAAAATCCACTGAATTGACTTTTGTCTATAGAAAAAGTTCCCTGTATTGTTTTTGCCATAGGAAAACTTAGCTGAATTGATTTTTCATAGAATAAGTCCGCGGAAATGTTTTTTATAGACAAAGTTCGCAAAAATGGCTTTTTGTATAAAAAAAGTTCGTTGAAATTACTTTTTCTATAGAAAAAATTAGCTGAATTGACTTTTTCCATAGAAAGTGTTCGCTGAATTGATTTTATTCTATGGAAAAACTTAGCAGAATTGAATTTTATACAGAAAATGTTCGCTAAATATTTTTTCTATAGACCAAGTTCGCTGAATTGACTTTTTCTGTAGAAAAAGTTCGCAGAAATAGAAAATGTTTCGGCTGAATTTTTTTTTTTTTCATTGAAAAATTTCGCCGAAATTACTTTTTCTATGGAAAAGTTCGCTTTTTCTACAGAAAAAAATCGCAGATATGACTTTTTCCATAGAAAAAGTTTGCTTAATTTTATTTGTCCATAGAAAAAGTTCGCTTAAATAACCTTTTCCCTAGAAAAATTTGGCTGAATTGACTTTTTCAATGGAAAAAGTTCACTGACTTGCTTTTTTATATAAAAGAATCGCTGAATTGACTTTTTTCCATAGAAAAGTTCGATGAATTGACAAGTTCTCTGATTTGACTTTTTCTGTCGAAAAGATTCGCTGGATTGACTTTTTCTATAGAAAAAGTTCGCTGAATTAATTTTGCCCTAGAAAAACTTAGCTGAATTGTCTTTTTTATAGCAAATGTTCGCTGAATTGCTTTTTTTCTACTAAAAGATTTCGTTTTTTTTACTTTTTCTATAGAAAACGTTCCAGGAAATGGCTTCTTCTTTGTTTCTACTACAAACCATGGTTTATCAGTTGCCGTAGGTTATTATGTATGACATATTTGATGCTTTGTACATACATATGTATGTAGGCACATTTACACAAAGATTTGTATAAAGTTGTATATCAATTATTGACAACTGTGTATTATTTACAATTTTCTCATTTACTTCCATGGGCCAATGTTACTTCTCTTATTCTTTTGCTGGCCAACATTGGTTTCTTTTACATAATTCTATTGAGAGTTATCATCCTCCAAGATTCTTTTTGTCATTCATTTTCTATAAAATCCTGCTAAACGACCAGTGTCATCATAAATATGCACAACATGTGTTTTAAGGGGTCCATGAAATAATTCAAATATTTACAACAGATTTATGTATTTTCATCCATTTCATTTGTCTTCTATTGTTACCTTCTTCCCATCTTCTCCCCTTTGGCTTTAGGGCTTAAAACCGCCACCCACAAAAAAAAGAAAGAAAGTGTGAAAAAACTTTTTAGGCGTGTGACCAGTTTGTTTGTTTTTTTCATTCTTGTGACGCCTGGTGAAACCATATTTCTTTTCAATTGCCTTGTGGGTTCCTTTTCTCCTCTACTGCTCATTCTACTCCTCCCAAACACACATATGAATATATTTGTCGTAAACAAGTCACATAAGTCATAAAGACCCCCCATTGGAGAAGATAGTTATGTGGATGGTTAATCATATAAGTCAGACGGGTTTTTGTTTCTTTCTCCACAGATGCAAAAGCCAATGTCCGAAGAGTGTTGGGGATATTTATGTGCATAGGCAAGGGCCTAAATAAATAAGATCCGACGAGAAGCGCATTAGGCAAGGAGGGATTTCTGTGATATGTCTTTTTCTCAACTTACAATGAATGGTTTGTCATCTATCTTTTTTTCTAATGGAATAAATCTTAGTGTTGTTTTGCCTCATATTTTTTCGCACACACCCCCAGGAATCAATAAAGGAAACGAGAGAGACTTTCATTGATTCCTGTGTGTGTGCCAAAGATTTCTGCATGTGTTGAGTGTTAAATGGTTACAAGCATAATATCAATTGTTGTTGTTGTTGGTTGTTCTCCATTGTGACAATAAACTCGATGTGTTAAAGTCGATATTAAATAGGACACAGCTTGCATTTGTATTTGAGTTTGTAGGATCCTAAACAATACTCACACACCCACATATGAGGTCCCTTTTGCCACATGACGCCTTGTTCCCTTTGTAAAAGAATTCTTGTAGACCTTCACCCAAAAATAGACAAAACAAAAAGAATCCAATTCACTTCGATTTTAGGCTGTCTGGCGTACTCGGGTTATATTCAAAGAATTTTATGGCAAGTTATTGTTTTTTGTTGCTGTTCCATTTGATGTTGTTGCTAAACAGCATTTCGGCCGTGTTATTCGACAATTGTCTGTGATTATGTATGCATGGCTATGAGGATGGTGGGTAATCCGAATACATTGAGTGGGAGTATGTGTAGTAGCCAGCATACGATGCTGTAACTGTGTGAGTGTGTACATCTCTACACACTTGTGACTTTGCATTTTGATTGCCTATAAGGCTTGATATTTTTTTCATCCGAAATTACCACCAACAACATATCAATTTTTAATAATGTCATAAAAATAATAAAATTGCCAATTGTTTTGTGTTGGTTTTTTTGTTTTTTTAGCACTCAAACATTTATACATACTTAAATATGTATGTATGTTGTATACATACAAAAGGAAATCCTTATATGCGTTTATCAGAGATTATATTTGTATATGGAGTTCTGCCACTGCTGTTAATAATTTTTTATTTAGCCATTATCCTTAGTCTAAATTCAGCTTTATACATTTATGAAAATACACACCCACACACATGTAGTCGCACTTACATAAATATGAGCACATACACGCATACGTACACATGTAAAAGGATATTTTATTTAATTTCATTTAGTCTGTGGTTTGTGCCAAAGAAAAAAGAGAAGCAAGAAATTGCTCGTTTGATATCCTTTCTGTTCATAATCATGAAAAGGCAATCCTAATCATGTTTTGTGTTATTTATAGAAATATCAATAATATTTTATTTTATTTTCCAACAAAAAGCAAAATCTACCCACTTTTGTGTTTTCGCATTCGGTCAGGTGAAATATCATTTGACTTTTGTTCAAATCGATTACAAAATGTGTGAAAGTTGATTGAATGACAGAAAATGAAATCAAATAATAGCACGTTATATAAAAATATAATATAAATTTTGGGTATTATATTTAACAAATAAGAAGGAAACGCATTGAAATCAGTTAAGGAATAATTTTATGGGGAAAAGATTCACTGTGATACTTTTAAGTACACGCAAAAAAATATATGTTAGAAATATGTTTGGATCCAAACAAATATTTGTTTGGGACTGATTGCAAACAAAAAAATGGTATTCATTATGTTGGTTTTTTACATCAGTGTTCTAGAGAACATCGTAAAGTAAAGACGGTAAAGTGAGTGAATAAAAAGTGTATTGTATTTTCTTAAAGAAGTTGCGCTTTTTAGTAAATTAAATGTCCAATACATTTTATAAATGAATCGAAAAGGTGAATGGAAATATTTTATTGGGCAAGGAAGAAATCGCATTTAATATTGGTAATTACATCAATACATTTTTCATATACATACATACATATGTATATTTGAAATATGGATGTACCTATTTAAACATTATATAATCATTTGATTCCAGATGCCGATTTCCCGGTGATGATTTCAACTTTGAAGAAAATGTGTTTTATTTCACAACTAAGGAGAAGCGTTCAAAACTGTTTCTATATATTTTTTTCTTTTTAAAAGTACGACTTTTTATAAGTTATTTCATTCAGTTTTTCTTTTATTAAAGTGTGTTATGTATTTCTTTGGAATTTTGTATGTACATACCAACATATCGTCTGCTCCGTCGGAAAAGGTCGTAAGTCCCTCTCAATAAATTTTTCAGGAGGAAGAAAAAACATTCCAGCGCTTTCTGTGTTAAAGATATTATTATGGTGGTAAAGGCAGTATTCTTCGTTTATTTATTCCGCTTCAATACCTGTCCTTTGCTTCATAAAATTCCTTCGCGTTTGGGAGATAATTGGATGTCTTTGGACTTACGACCTTTTCCTTGTACAGTTTTGTATTTTTGTAGGGACTTACGACCTTTTCCCACAATTTACGGACGTTTTTAAAATAAAATATTTATACTTTACAAAACAATGTGGAAAGGGTGTTGTAAGTTTGTTTTGTGCAATATTCGTGTAACATCGCGAATTATTCGTCGTAGACCCCCTCCCCATGCTATTTTTTCATATCTTGACGAGATAAAGCGATCTAGCTATGTGCGTCCGTCCATCCATTAACAATTGTAATAAAACTCCAGGCCGCAATTTTGGACCGATCGTCACGAAACTTTGTGGAGAGGTCGGGTTTCGACCAGAAGTGACCCCATTAGATGTTGGTTATGATCGAAAGGTGTGAAATGGACCAAACTTACAATTTGTACCCGACTTTGTAGCTATCCTGTAGATCGCAGTAATAATCCGATCGGATCGGATGCAATTAACATGTTGATGAGATAATTATTAGCGGCTTTTATGGACCAAAACTTTTGGGTGAAATCTTATATATAAAAGACAATGTGTATGTTTGTATGTTCCGCATAGACTCAAAAACGGCTGAACCGATTTGTTTTCAAAGAATATACAAGGAACAACCGAGGTGAAAATAGACTTTATATTTTGTTAATATCGGAGGGGGCGAGGGCAGGCCCTTTAAAAAAAAACACTTTTTTTGCAAAAGTTATGAATGTTTAGGTCAAAAAATTAATTTGCGAGGCAACGGTTGTTGAATCTCCGACCCTATGTACTTATTCCATGTAATTTTCAGATTATGCTCAGAGATGTCCCTTGGTTGAAGTAGGCTATATATGTTGTTGAATTTCGGAGGAGCGGGTTACACCTGTGCCCTATTTTTTAAATGCGCTATATATATAAACTTACGAACGATTCCGTTTCCCCAATCTTGGGTACATATTTTAGCAATAAGACCCGACCACTCCCACTTTCTTAAATATGCTACAAATCAATAGAAATACCAGATGTTATGCATAACAAAGCTTTGGTCTTATTGGAAAGCAAGTGTTTAGATTAGAAGGCAACATATCGATAGCTATAGTTTCATCAGGTATATAAGATACATTATATAAAGGTGGACACAGTCGGCATGCCTCAAGTCATCAGTTATTTGGCGGTATGTTAATATTGCATATCGACACCAACATTTCTGAAGATTTTTATACATTCCACCATAATATGGAGGGTATAATTAAATTTGTCATTCAGTTTCCAACATATCGATATACTCAGCGAAGACCCTATTGATTATATATATTACTAGCGGACCCGGCGAACTTCGTCTCTCTATTAAGGAATAAAATTTCATACAAAAACTCAATTTTCCAATTTTCCGACTTTTCCAGAGAGATTTTCCAAAATTTTCTTCCGTAAAGACCTTCTCCTCGAAAATACGAATAACTGACAAAAAATTTTACAGAAATCGGCCTAGCCGTTCTCATTTTATGAATTACTATACATTTTTTACACCATTTTTATATATATAGATTTATCGGTATAACCATGACCGCCTGTCCGTATTTTGAAATTAAGATACAGCTCCCAATTTTTAAGATAGATCTTCGTGATTTGGTATAGAAGTTTCTATTATTCTAGGATGTTTGGTACTGGAAAGGGTGTATATCGGTCCACGTTTTGATATAGCCCCCATATAGCTGTAGCTCCTGATGTCCTGAATCTTTTGTTTTTGTATGCAAACCATGTAGAATCTTCAGCATGTAATGTTTTCCTGGGTTTAGGAAGTTTATCATCAGAGCTTTCAGAATCACTGTGAAAACCATAGGGAACTAGACCCATGACACCATCGTCTAATTCCATTCCCAATTCATCCTGCTCTTTGTTAGGAAAAACCATGATGTCTTCTTAGTTACATTATTACATTTCAATCAATTATTATTTTAGAATCATTTAATAAGATAAACATTGCATTTACCCGTCCGATAGAATGTTTACTTTATTGAATTCAGGGCTTAAATCTAGTTTAGTAAAAACTCTCCGATTTTTTCGAAATTTTTTTCCATAGGTAGATATTTTTACGCTGATTACGGGAATGTAAAATTTTCTTTGGGGACGGACCCGGTTACCCGGTTATTCGACCCGAAAGTCCGGGTACCCGGTACCCGATAGACCCGGTTCTACTGAACAGATTCTTACAAAATGGGTATCGTTGGAAAGCTTATGAAAATACCTATCCAACAGCAAAAACAGACAGAAGACACTGGCACGACGTGTGTTGTTTTTGCTGTAAAGCAGACCAACCAAATTTTGGTGTGTGCATTTGTCGAAATTCGACAACACACACAAGTGGAAGAGGTTTGAATTGTTTCGCAGACACTTTCGTCGGAGTTGTATGAGGTTGCCAAGGAAAAACTTCTCATTGAACTTTTTTCTTTGCTTACCTTTATACTTCGAGCTGACGATTGATGTTTGGGTATAAAACGTTTCTTGTTGAAGAAGTTATTGAAAAATAACTTCGGTGGAGAATATCCACAAACAAGAAACAAGGGAACTGATGAGATCCAGTGGCGTGGATCGAAACTATAGTATTCCCTGCCTTACCCCTTGGCGAACAATGCCAAATCTTTTCCACTAATAAAATAGTTGTTTTAAAATATTAAAACAACAACAATGGGATTAAGCCAGACTATTTTGAAAAAACAAAATTGCAAACGCTATCCCAATAAAAAAAAAACGCCACAATGCTTCGAAAATTTATAATTTAAAAGAAAATGTTGTTCCCATTCCCTAGATTTGAACCTGTCCATAGGAGAAAGTCTTAAATCCCCGGCCGAAGGCCGGCTACTTAGAAAAAAATTTACTTAAAAAAAGTGATGAATTTAGAAAAACTCTGGACCCAGTGAAGGTATTATAACAAATGGCACCATTTTGGAAAGGTTGAAGTATGAGCTATAAAATTACGTGAATTAATTGAGCACCCATAATAGGCCCTTTTTCGACTTTTTGAGGGTTTTATGGAAAAACCCGGGTCCAAAAAGAGGTATTTTGCTTATAACTGAACCCCTGGAGATAAACCCATCATACCACTTGTTGGATAGGTAGTTTCATAAGCTTTCCAACGATACCCATTTTGTAAGAATCGGTTCAGTACAACCGGGTCTATCGGGTACCGGGTACCCGGACTTTCGGGTCGAATAACCGGGTCCGTCCCCCAAGAAAATTTTATATTCCCGTAATCAGCGTAAAAATACCTACCTCTGGAAAAAATTTCAAAAAAATCGGAGAGTTTTTACTAAACTAGATTTGTTCCGAATTCAGAATACAAACTAATCTCGTTATGTGAATAAATGTTCCTAGAGAAACCACAAATTACCAGCTGATAAAGTTATGTAAGATATAAGACAGTAAAAACAGTAAAAATTTTGATTTTTTTTTTAAATTTTTTAATATATGAGGAATTTGAACACATACAGCATCCCAATTTGCATCAATGAAAAGCCCAGAAGTCCATCTTTCATAATCAGTGCGCTTATAGGGGAAACTAGATTTCAAATGTAAATTTTTTTGCAATATAGAAATTATCAAACTTTTGTTCAAAAGTTTGGTTCACAGGCTCCGCCAAATATCATCCGATTATCATCCAAAGGTGTAGGGTAGTTCTTTACATTGTACCCCAACCATGGATGACGATAAACATTATATCTGAACTACATTAGTTGTAGTATTCTTTTAAAGTATACATTTTCTTGTGGACTTACGACCTTTTCGTACTCAAATGTGTACGTTTTGTGGACTTACGACCTTTTCCGACAGGGGCAAAACATATAGAAAAACGTGACATACTACCATTTTCTTTGTATCATACGACGTGTTTTGGCTTGTACTATCATCCCGCAACCAAAACGCGATTTCCAAAAAAAGTGGACTTACGACCTTTTCCAACGGAGCAGACGATATGTGTCTTTGTTGTTTTGCCTTTTTTTCTATGCGCTTCAATAAAAAACACCACTATTAATAAATGTGTATATATGTTAGAAGTAGCCAGTGAGCGTTTGCTGAGAGCAAGTGAGCATACATTTCAATGTGTTTCACATTGACATTTACGCTCCCTTGTTCTCAGAAAGCGATCACTAGTGTATGTTTTTTTTTTTTTTTTTTGGCTTTTGGGTTTGTGTTTGTTTGCACCCAAACATATATTTGTTTGCAGGACCCAAACATATGTTATGTTTGGGACTGCTTGCAAACAAATAAATGTTTGCTGCAAAATATGTTTGGGACATATGTTAGAGAGGCCATTTTTTCTGTGTGTACCTATACTTCAGGGAAATTAAACTGAGGGAATTTTTCCATTGGGAAAGATTCTTTTCCCTTCACGAACTTTTCTATAACGAAAAGTTCCCTTTACGAACTTTTCTATAACGAAAAGTTCCCTTTACGAACTTTTCTATAACGAAAAGTTCCCTTTACGAACTTTTCTATAACGAAAAGTTCCCTTTACGAACTTTTCTATAACGAAAAGCTCCCTTTACGAACTTTTCTATAACGAAAAGTTCCCTTTACGAACTTTTCTATAACGAAAAGTTCCCTTTACGAACTTTTCTATAACGAAAAGTTCCCTTTACGAACTTTTCTATAACGAAAAGTTCCCTTTACGAACTTTTCTATAACGAAAAGTTCCCTTTACCAACTTTTCTATAACGAAATGTTCCCTTTACGAACTTTTCTATAACGAAAAGTTCCCTGCACGAACTTATCTATAGCGTAAAGTTCCCTTCAAGAACTTTTCTATAGCGTAAACTTCCCTTCAAGAACTTTTCTCTAACGTAAAGTTCCTTCCACGAACTTTTCTCTAACGAAAAGTTCCAGTCCTGAACTTCTCTATAACGAAAAGTTCCTTTCACTAACTTTTTTATAACGAAAAGCTCCTTTCACGAACTTTTTTATAACGGAAAGCTCCTTTCACGATCTTTTCTATAACGAAAAGTTCCCTTCAGGAAAAATTTTCTATAACGAAAAATTCCCTTCACGAACTTTTCTATAACGAAAAATTCACTCTACCAACTTTTCTTCGAGAATAACGAAAAATTCTCTCCACGAACTTTTCTATAACGAACAATTCCCTTCACAAACTTCTCTATAACGAAAATATCCCTTCACGAACTTTTCTATAACGAAAATATCCCTTCACGAACTTTTCTATAACGAAAAGATCCCTTCACGAACTTTTCTATAACCAAAGTTCCCTTCATGAACTTTTTTATAACGAAAAGTTTTCTTCGCGAAATTTTCTATAACGAAAAGTTTCCTTCACGAAATTTTCTATAAAGAAAAGTTCCCTACACAAACTTTTCTATAACAAAAATTTTGCTTCACGAACATATCTATAACGAAATGTTCCTTTCACGTGGTTTTCTATAACGAAAAGTTCCCTTCACGAAATTTTCTATAACGAAAAGTTCCCTTCACGAACTTTTCTATAACGAAAAGTTCCCTTCACGAACTTTTCTATAACGAAAAGTTCCCTTCACGAACTTTTCTATAACGAAAAGTTCCCTTTACGAACTTTTCTATAACGAAAAGTTCCCTTCACGAACTTTTCTATAACGAAAAGTTCCCTTCACGAACTTTTCTATAACGAAAAGTTCCCTTCGCGAACTTTTCTATAACGAAAAGCTCATTTTACGAACTTTTCTATAACGAAAAGTGCCCCTCACGAACTTCTCTATAACGAAAAATTCCCTTCACGAACTTTTTTATAACGAAAAATTCTTTTCACGAACTTTTCTATAACGAAAAGTTCCCTTCACGAACTTTTCTATAACGAAAAGTTCCCTTCACGATTTTTTCTATAATGAAAAGTTCCCTTCACGAACTTTTCTGTGACGACAAGTTCCCTTCACGAACTTTTCTATAAAAAAAAGATCCTTTCGCGAACTTCTCTATAACGAAAAGTTCCCTTCACGAACTTTTCTATAACGAAAAGTTCCCTTCACGAACTTTTCTATAACGAAAAGTTCCCTTCACGAACTTTTCTATAACGAAAAGTTCCCTTCACGAACTTTTCTATAACGAAAAGTTCCCTTCACGAACTTTTCTATAACGAAAAGTTCCCTTCACGAACTTTTCTATAACGAAAAGTTCCCTTCACGAACTTTTCTATAACGAAAAGTTGCCGTCACGAACTTTTCTATACCGAAAAGTTCCCTTCACGAACTTTTCTATAACAAAAAGTTCCTTTCTCGAAATTCGTAGGAACGAAAAGTTCCCTTCACGAAATTGTCTATAGCTAAAAGTTCCCTTCACGAACTTTTCTATAGCGAAAAGTTCCCTTCAAGAACTTTTCTATAACGAAAAGTTCCCTTCAAGAACTTTTCTATAACGAAAAGTTCCCTTCAAGAACTTTTCTATAACGAAAAGTTCCCTTCACGAACTTTTCTACAACGAAAAGTTTTCTTCACAAACTTTTCTATAACGAAAAGTTCATTTCACGAACTTTTCTATAACGAAAAGTTCCTTTTACGAACTTTTCTATAACGAAAAGTTCCTTCTTGCGAACTTTTCTATAACGAAAATTTCCTTTCACGAACTTTTCTATAGCGAAAAGTTCCCTTCACGAACTTTTTTATAGCGAAAAGTTCCCTTCACGAACTTTTCTATAACGAAAAGTTCCCTTCACGAACTTTACTATAACGAAAAGTTCCCTTCACGAACTGTTTTATAGCGAAAAGTTCCCTTCACGAACTTTTCTATGGCGAAAAGTTCCCTTCACGAACTTTTCTATAACGAAAAGTTCCCTTCACGAACTTTTCTATAACGAAAAGTTCCCTTCACGAACTTTTCTATAACGAAAAGTTCCCTTCACGAACTTTTCTATAACGAAAAGTTCCCTTCACGAACTTTTCTACAACGAAAAGTTTCCTTCACAAACTTTTCTATAACGAAAAGTTTCCTTCACGAACTTTTCTATAACGAAAAGTTCCTTTTACGAACTTTTCTATAACGAAAAGTTCCCTAAACAAACTTTTCTATAACGAAAAGTTCCCTAAACAAACTTTTCTATAACGAAAAGTTTCCTTCACGAACTTTTCTATAACGAAAAGTTTCCTTCACGAACTTTTCTATAACGAAAAGTTCCTTTTACGAACTTTTCTATAACGAAAAGTTCCTTTCACGAACTTTTCTATAACGAAAAGTTCCCTTCACGAACTTTTCTATAACGAAAAGTTCCCTAAACAAACTTTTCTATAACGAAAAGTTCCCTTCACGAACTTTTCTATAACGAAAAGTTCCCTTCACGCACTTTTCTATAACGAAAAGTTCCTTTCACGAACTTTCCTATAACGAAAAGTTCTCTTCACGAACTTTTCTATAACGAAAAGTTCCCTTCATGAACTTTTCTATAACGAAAAGTTCCCTTCACGAACTTTTCTATAAAGAAAAGTTCCCTTCACGAACTTTTCTATAAAGAAAAGTTCCCTTCACGAACTTTTCTATAACGAAAAGTTACCTTCACGAACTTTTCTATAACGAAAAGTTCCCTTCACGAACTTTTCTATAACGAAAAGTTCCGTTCACGAACTTTTCTATAACGAAAAGTTCCGTTCACGAACTTTTCTATAACGAAAAGTTCCGTTCACGAACTTTTCTATAACGAAAAGTTCCGTTCACGAACTTTTCTATAACGAAAAGTTCCGATCACGAACTTTTCTATAACGAAAAGTTCCGTTCACGAACTTTTCTATAACGAAAATTTCCGTTCACGAACTTTTCTATAACGAAAAGTTCCGTTCACGAACTTTTCTATAACGAAAAGTTCCGTTCACGAACTTTTCTATAACGAAAAGTTCCGTTCACGAACTTTTCTATAACGAAAAGTTCCGTTCACGAACTTTTCTATAACGAAAAGTTCCGTTCACGAACTTTTCGATAACGAAAAGTTCTGTTCACGAACTTTTCTATAACGAAAAGTTCCGTTCACGAACTTTTCTATAACGAAATGTTCCGTTCACGAACTTTTCTATAACGAAAAGTTCCGTTCACGAACTTTTCTATAACGAAAAGTTCCGTTCACGAACTTTTCTATAACGAAAAGTTCCCTTCACGAACTTTTCTATAAGGAAAAGTTCCCTTCACGAACTTTTCTATAATGAAAACTTCCCTTCACGAAATTTTTTTATAACAAAAAGTTCCCTTCAGGAACTTTTCTATAACGAAATGTTCCTTTCACAAACTTTTCTATAACGAAAAGTTCCGTTCACGAACTTTTCTATAACGAAAAGTTCCGTTCACGAACTTTTCTATAACGAAAAGTTCCGTTCACGAACTTTTCTATAACGAAAAGTTCCGTTCACGAACTTTTCTATAACGAAAAGTTCCGATCACGAACTTTTCTATAACGAAAAGTTCCGTTCACGAACTTTTCTATAACGAAAATTTCCGTTCACGAACTTTTCTATAACGAAAAGTTCCGTTCACGAACTTTTCTATAACGAAAAGTTCCGTTCACGAACTTTTCTATAACGAAAAGTTCCGTTCACGAACTTTTCTATAACGAAAAGTTCCGTTCACGAACTTTTCTATAACGAAATGTTCCGTTCACGAACTTTTCTATAACGAAAAGTTCCGTTCACGAACTTTTCTATAACGAAAAGTTCCGATCACGAACTTTTCTATAACGAAAAGTTCCGTTCACGAACTTTTCTATAACGAAAATTTCCGTTCACGAACTTTTCTATAACGAAAAGTTCCGTTCACGAACTTTTCTATAACGAAA
Organism: Musca autumnalis; assembly: GCF_047663935.1. Lineage (NCBI taxonomy): Eukaryota > Metazoa > Arthropoda > Insecta > Diptera > Muscidae > Musca > Musca autumnalis. The sequence continues at coordinate 6,561,545 of NW_027411866.1, read as the reverse complement.
AGTTCCGTTCACGAACTTTTCTATAACGAAAAGTTCCGTTCACGAACTTTTCTATAACGAAAAGTTCCGTTCACGAACTTTTCTATAACGAAAAGTTCCGTTCACGAACTTTTCTATAACGAAAAGTTCCGTTCACGAACTTTTCTATAACGAAAATTTCCGTTCACGAACTTTTCTATAACGAAAAGTTCCGTTCACGAACTTTTCTATAACGAAAAGTTCCGTTCACGAACTTTTCTATAACGAAAAGTTCCGTTCACGAACTTTTCTATAACGAAAAGTTCCGTTCACGAACTTTTCGATAACGAAAAGTTCTGTTCACGAACTTTTCTATAAGGAGAAGTTTCCTTCACGAACTTTTCTAAATCGAAAAGTTCCCTTCACAAACTTTTCTATAACGAAAACTTCCTTTCACGAACTTTTCTATAACGAAAAGTTCCCTTCACGAACTTTTCTATAACGAAAAGTTTTCTTCACGAACTTTTCTATAACGAAAAGATCCCTTCACGAACTTTTCTATGACGACAACTTCCCTTCACGAACTTTTCTACAACAAAAAGTTCCTTTCGCGAACTTCTCTATAACGAAAAGTTCCTTTTACTAACTTTTCCATAAAGAAACGTCCCATTCACGTACTTTCTATTACGAAAAGCTCGTTTTACGAACTTTCTTTTTACGAAAAGTTTCGTTCACGAACTTTTCAATTACTAAAAGTAGCTTTCACGATTTTTTCTACAACGAAAACTTCCTTCCACAAACTTTTGTATAATGAAAAGATTTTTTCACTCAGTTTTCTGTAACGAAAAGTTCTTTACAGCCATTTGTGTAACAACAAATTCTTGTCACGAACTTTTCTATATCGAAAAGTTCCCTTCACGAACTTTTCTATAACGAAAAATTCCCTTCACGAACTTTTCTATAACGAAAAGTTCCCTTCACGAACTTTTCTATAACGAAAAGTTCCCTTCACGAACTTTGCTATAACGAAAAGTTCCCTTCACGAACTTTTCTATAACGAAAAGTTCCCTTCACGAACTTTTCTACAACGAAAAGTTCCCTTCACGAACTTTTCTATAACGAAAAGTTCCCTCCACGAACTTTTCTATAACGAAAAGTTCCCTTCACGAACTATTCTATAACGAAAAGTTCCCTTCACGAACTTTTCTACACGAAATTTTCTATAACGATAAGTTCCCTTCACGAACTTTTCTACACGAAATTTTCTATAACGATAAGTTCCCTTCACGAACTTTTTTATAGCGAAAAGTTCCCTTCACGAACTTTTCTATAACGAAAAGTTCCTTTCACGAACTTTTCTATAACGAAAAGTTCCTTTAACGAACTTTTCTATCACGAAAAGTTCCTTTAACGAACTTTTCTATAACGAAAAGTTCCTTTCACGAACTATTCTCTAACAAAAAGTTCATTTCACCAACTTTTCTATAACGAAAAGCTCCCTTCACGAACTTTTCTATAACGAAAAGCTCCCTTCACGAACTTTTCTATAACAAAAGGTTCCTTTCGCGAACTTCTATATAACGAAAAGTTCCTTTCGCGAACTTCTCTATAACGAAAAGTTCCTTTCACTAACTTTTTTATAACGAAAAGCTTCTTTCACGAATTTTCTATAACGAAAAACTCCTTTCACGAACGTTTCTATAAGGAAAAGTTCCCTTCACGAACTTTTATATAACGAAATGTTCCTTTCACAAACTTTTCTATAACGAAAAGTTCCATTCACGAACTTTTCTATAACGAAAAGTTCATTTCAAGAACTTTTCTACAACAGAAAGTTCCCTTCACGAACTTTTCTACAACAGAAAGTTCCTTTCACGAACTTTTCTACAACAACAATTTCCTTTCGCAAACTTCTCTATAACGAAAAATTCCTTTCTCGAACTTCTTTATAACGAAAAGTTCCTTTTACGAACATTTCCATAAAGAAACGTCCCATTTACGTACTTTTCTATTACGAAAAGCTCGTTTTACGAACTTTCTTATTACTAAGAGGGAACTCTTTCCTTTTACGAAAAGTTCCGTTCACGAACTTTTCAATAACTAAATTTGCTTTCACGATTTTTTTCTATAACAAAAAGTTTCTTCCACGAACTTTTGTATAATGAAAAGTTTTTTCACTCAGTTTTCTGTAACGAAAAGTTCCTTTCACAGCCATTTGTGTAACAAAAAATTCTTGTCACGGATTTTTTGTATAAAGACAAGTCTCATTGTGAAAAGCTCCATTTGTGAAAGTAAAATTCTTTATTTAAAATTTAAATAATTTGCAACAAACCTACCTAGGAGTATCTAACAGAAATTTTGTAATTAAAGTTTTTTATCCCATTTTGTTGAAAGTGAATGAAAAATGCTATTCATTTTTCTCTCGTAAAACTTTTCTTATTTTAACGAAGCAATCTTTAAACAATTTTCCATGAACTCAAGGCCACTCTCGCTCTCTCTTTAACTTTCGATATTTTGTTTAAAAGCACCGGAGATGCCTTTTTTAATTGGTGTAGAATTAAATTTTCCTCCCAGAATTTTGCATATGTGGAACAAATTGCCTGCAGAACATCAAATTAATATGGAGGTTATGAGGGAGCTGATGATGCAGCCTGCTGCTACTTGGTTTTGCCAAAACTGAAATTCTCTTGTAAAGATGTAGGTTGATAGGTCTTTGTAGGTAGGTGGGTAAGTTGATAAGTAGCTAGGTGTGTGCCATGAGTATGTGCAAGCTTGTGGTGTGCTGCATGAACAATAATTCTTGGTTGTTGTTGTAAAATTGCAGAAGTGTTGTTGTGCGTGTGAGTTTATGGATAAAATGCAAATTAAACACTTTTTCCTTAATACGACTTTCAGTTCAGTTATAATTATGCTACAGGATTGCATATGCAGGCAGCTAGGCGAACACACACACATCTATGCTCACATGCATGTATTCGAGGTATCCTGCCTTGGATTTTGCATTTAATGAAGTACAATATTCCATTTTTATTACAAGATTTTTGCTTATTAGCAAGAATCGTAGCTAGAGGTAGAGAAGGAGAGACAGAGACAAGCTGTATTGCAGTAGAAATTTTCGTTGAAGCCTGTAATGTTGTTAGCCAATTGGCCAATTCATTTATGGTAAGATGTTATGAGGCTAATGTGGAGAATGTGTTACAACTGCAGTGGAAATATCCTTAAGGCTTTTCAACGAAATGACTGGCCAGAAATGCAATGCATTTTAATTTCTCGATAATACCCGGTCAATTGTGGTGTCAACAGTTAAAGCTATGTACTATTCAAGTTGGATTTCTTAGTGGCTTTTAGCTGAGGCCAATTTATTGGTTGTTATGGCATAATTTGGAATTATTTGGAAATTGTGAAAATTGTGAAATTAAATAAATAAAATAAATGTGAAAGGAATTTGGGTGTAATAGCCTTTGTAATATTCCATCAATAAATTATTAGAGGTCACAATTATAGCCCTATTATGCATATAATGGCTACATTAAACGTAAAATATTGCCCCATTTGGCAAAAACAATCCACTGAAAAGAGTTATAAACAAAATATGTATTGTAATGTTTGTTTTACATATGTAACATCCTTTAAACCCATGTTACGACCTATAAATATTGGAAATGTTATGGTAAAAATAAAAATAAAACATCATTTCACAAAATAACACGATTTTTTTCTAACCTCATTACCAACTTGTCGTTGGTCATAACAGAAAACACTTCTTTAGCAAATAAAAATAAAAACATTTAATTAAAAATATTTCCATTAATTAATAAACACAAAAAATACAAAAAATAAATGATGTAAAAATTATGATTTGCCACAAATTCACGTCGTTTATTCGGGCCATGAATATTAACTAGGCCTATTAATGGGTCAAGCACAAAAATGTTATTAAGGAAAATGACGCTTGATATAATTAAATTGAATATTAACTAAATAATCACCATTCGATGATAAAAATGGGAGTTAATTAAGTTTGGTCAATATGAAAATTTTGCAGCACGTCTTTACTCAGAGAAAAAATTCACTTCCTAGTTATATATTCAATGGGATGCCCTTCTTTAGCAGATTGGGACAAAGCAAGACAACAATACAATTTTTTACATGGTAGATAACAGTGCTGAAAATATGTGATATTATGTTGCGGTAGTTTCAAACCCATAACCTTCTGTTTGTAGTTCGAGAATTAGAAACTTCGAACCGCGGGTTCTTCCGTTTTGCAAAGATAATGATCTGAAATATAGTTTATCACAGCCCCTTTAATTGCAGTGAAGATAATCGACGGCTTTTATTTCTATAAAAGTTTGTGACAAGAACTCTTCTGTATTGAAGAAAATATATTTTCTCTATAGAACATTTATGAAGGGAACATTTCTCGGTAGAAATATAGATAAAAATCCTTTCAAATTGAAAAAATATCACCAGTGAACATTTCCCAATAGAAAAATTAGTGACTTAACAATTTTTTCTAAAGAAAAGTTCAAAAGGTGTACTTTATCTGTAGAACAATATGCGACAGAAACTATTCCCTATAAAGAGTCTGTGAAAGAAACTCTTTTCTACAAACAAAGAAGGCTAAATAAACTTTCCTCTATAGAAAGGATGGTGACAGAAATATTTATCCATAGATATGTTCGGGACTGGAACTTTTTCTTAAGAAAAGCTCCCGATAGGAAAGAAAAACTCCTTATAATAACATTTCTCCATTGAAACATTTCATAGGAATATTTCTCAATTGAAAAGTCGCAAACAATTCCCAACAGGTACCTTTCTCTATAAAAAACAATGAACGTAAACAAACAAAACGATTCCCGTACCGATCACACAAAGCCACAAACTTTTCAGCTTCTCTGAATCGTTTCATTCTCACAACCAAAACAAAACCACAAACTTTTCAATGTAAAAATATGAAAACTGCACGATTGCTGAAATGTACATCGGCTATGCTTTGCCGTGTTGTTTCATTCACCACCGAAACAAAAAGAATTTTAGGCAAACATTTACTGTGCGAAACGATCAACGACACACTCAGACTCACACACATTTGATTGCTTAACAACCATCCTATCGCTAACATACTGAACATACTACGGTTGATGTGGTTGATGTTTTCAACCACCAAACGAATCATTTATTCATTGAATCGTTCATCTGTTTTGAAATTTTCGTTTTCTAACTTTGTTGTGGAATTGAGAACTTTTCGCTATTCGTTTTGTTCGCACTCACGAATGTAAACAAAACAAAACTAAACAGCGAGTTCGGTCAACGTGGGTTATGTTTCGTTTTGTATTGTTCCTATGGAAAATACGAAACGAAACGATTGGAAATGTTATTTAAAGTATATTTACGTACGCTGATAAAAAAGTTCACTAAAAACGTTTCTCTATTTCTCCGTAGAACTCCTATATAGAAAAAAATCACGAAAGGAACTTTTCGTTATAGAAAAGTTAGTGAAAAGAACTTTCCGTTATATGAAAGTTCGTGAAGAGAACTTTGCGTTATAGAAAAGTTCGTGAAAGGAAATTTTTCGTTATAGAAAAGTTCGTGAAGGGAACTTTTCGTTATAGAAAAGTTCGTGAAAGGAAAATTTTCGTTATAGAAAAGTTCGTGAAAGGAAAATTTTTTACTGAAAAGTTCATGAAAAGAAATTTTCGTTATTAAAAATTTCGTGAAGGGAATTTTTTTGTTTTAGAAAATCTTGTGAAAGGAAATTTCGTTACAGAACAGTTCATGAAAGGTCCTTTTCGTTATAGGAACTTTTCGTTGTGGGAAAGTTCGTGAATGGAACTTTTCGTTATAGAAACGTTCGTGAAAGGAAATTTCGTTACCGGAAACTTCATGAAAGGACCTTTTCGTTATAGCAAAGTTGGTAAAAGGGACTTTTCATAGAAAAGCTCGCTAAGGGATCTTTTCGTTATAGAAAAGTTCGTGAAGGAAACTTTTCGTTATAGAAAAGAAAGTTCGTGAATGAAACTTTTCGTTATAGAAAAGAAAGTTCGTGAAAGGACCTTTTTGTTATAGAAAATTTCGTGAATAGTACTTTTCGTTATAAAAAAGTTCATGAAAGGACATTTTCGTTATAGAAAAGATCGTGAAGGGAACTTTTCGTTATAGGAAAGTTCGTTAAGGAAACTTTTCGTTATAGAAAAGTTCGTGAAGGAAACTTTTCGTTATAGAAATGTTCGTGAAAGAATCTTTTTTTATAGAAATTTCGTGGAGGGAACTTTTGGTTATGGAAAAATTCGTGGAAGGGTCTTTTTGTTGTAGAAAGGTCGTGAATTTAACTCCACGTTATAAAAAAGTTCGTGAAGGGAGATTTTCGTTATAGAAAAGTTCGTGAAAGGAAATTTCGTTACTGAAAAGTTCATTAAAGGAACTTTTCGTTATAGCAAAGTTCGTGAAAGGGACTTTTCGTTATAGAAAAGTTCGTGAAGGGAACTTTTCGTTATAGACAAATTCGTGAAGGGGACTTTTCGTTATAAAAAAATTTCGCGAAGGGAACTTTTCGTTATAGAAAAGTTCGTGAAGGGAACTTTTCGTTATAAAAAAGTTTGTGAAATGAACTTTTCGTTATAGAAAAGTTCGTGAAAGGAACTTTTCCTTATAGAAAAGTTCGTGAAGGGAGATTTTCGTTATAGAAAATTTCGTGAAAGGAACTTTTCCTTATAGAAAACTTCGTCAAAGGAAATTTCGTTACTGAAAAGATCATTAAAGGAACTTTTCGTTATAGCAAAGTTCGTGAAAGGAACTTTTCGTTATAGAAAGTTCGTGAAGGGAACTTTTCGTTATAGAAAAATTCGTGAAGGGGACTTTTCGTTATAAAAAAAATTCGCGAAGGGAACATTTCGTTATAGAAAAGTTGGTGAAGGGAACTTTTCGTTATAAAAAAATTTGTGAAAGGAACTTTTCGTTATAGAAAAGTTCACAAAAGGAACTTTTAGTTATAGCAAAGTTCGTGAAAGGAACTTTACGTTATAGAAAAATTCGTGAAGGAAACATTTCTTTATACACAATAGTTCGTGACTGGAAAAGTTTGTGGAGGGAAATTTTCTCTATAAAAAGATTTTAGAGGAAACTTCTCTCTATACGAAAACTTGCGTTGACAATTTTTAGCTGTAGAAAAACTTGTGGAGGAAACTTGTCGTTATAGAAAAGTCCGTGAGGGAGCTTTTCGTTATTAAAAATTTCGTGAAGGGAATTTTTTTGTTATAGAAAATTTCGATAAAAAAAAATTGTATTAGAAAATTTCATGAAAGGAATTTTTCGTTATAGAAAAGTTCGTGAAGGGAACTTTTCGTTATAGAAAATTTAGTGAAGGGGCATTTGTTTACAGAAATGTTCATCAAATGAACTTTTCGTTATAGAAAAGTTCGTGAAAGGAACTTTACGTTGAACAAAAGTTCGTAAAAGGAAATTTTCGTTATTAAAAGTTTCGTGAAGGGAATTTTTTTGTTATAGAAAATTTCGTGAGAGGAAATTTCGTTACCGAAAGGTTCAAGAAAGGACCTTGTGTTATAGATATATAACGAAAAGTTCCTTTCACGAACTTTTCGTTATAGAAAAGTTCGTGAAAGGAACTTTTCGTTGTTGAAAAGTTCGTGACAGGAACTTTTCGTTGTTGAAAAGTTCGTGACAGGAACTTTTCGTTATAGAAAAGTTCGTGAAAGGAACTTTTCGTTATAGAAAAGTTCGTGTAAGGAACTTTTCGTTATAGAAAATTTCGTGTAAGGAACTTTTCGTTATAGAAAAGTTCGGGAAAGCAACATTTCGTTATAGAAAAGTTCGTAAAAGGATCTTTTCGTTATAGAAAAGTTCGTTAAGGAAACTTTTCGTTATAGAAATGTTTGTGAAAGGATCTTTATACCCTCAGCATTTATGCCCCGTTAGCATACGTAAATGCTTTCATACGGGCAAAATGTGCCTCATCGAAATAATGGTTTTAGACCCCAAGTATGTTTGGATGAAATGTGTTTCAGACAATTTGGAGTCGATTTAGCAATGTCCGTCTGTCTGTCTGGCTGGCTGGTGCGCACGATAACTTTCGAACGGATGAACCGATTTGGTTCAAAATTTGAATCCCCAGCCAGTCAACATCAAAATTTTCAACGGTGGCAAAATACCCCTAAGTAATGTTGGTGACATTTCCTGAGTATTTCAGCCATGTAAAACTTCTCTACAAAGTGGTGTCTTAAGACACGCCGTTCGGTCTCGGCGAGCTTAATATGAATCGCGGTGCACTCATTGATATTAGAGAAGTCTCCCTTGTCCTGTATGGGATGTTTGTGGAACAATTATAATATTTTGTCCAAACTTAGTTTAAGTTCGAAGATGGGTTATATCGGTCCACTCCTTCCGGTACCTCCCACACAAAGTTCGAAAATTGTGCGCACGATAACTCTTGAAGGGTCGGACCGATTTGGTCCATACTTTACGCATCCTAATATATCTACCAGTAAATATATCAGGTTTGAATATAGACAATATTTGTCCTTTCCTTCGGGTACCTCCCACACAAAATTTAGGATAACGTTGTGTCCAAGTTCAGTTTAGGGTCTGTTCGGAGATCATTTGGAAATTTATACCGATGATGTACAGCCATATGATGTTTTCCGTGGACAAGTCCATGCTGCCTGGCAGGTGTACGATAACCTGAAATGACTAGCGGGCGCGATATCTATCAAAAAGATATGGTTTTCTAAATAAGAGCCACTTCCGTAATGCACTATGTCGGTCCATTCTCTCCTCCGCAAAACTTTTGAACTTTAATCCTTATCCACATTTTTGTCGGCAAGTTCAAATGTCCAAAAAGGCCCACAAAATTCTGATAAGACCCTAAATACATTCGATCTGTCCGTAGATAAAAGTTCCAATTCACACAGGCTGAGGGTATATATCTGTTGACAAAGCCGACTGATACTTTTTTACATGCTTTGTAATAAAAAAGTTCGTGAAGGGAACTTTTCGTTATGGAAAAATTTGTGAAAGGATTTTTTTGTTATAGAAAAGTTCGTGAAAGGAACTTCACGTTATAGAAAATTTCGCGAAGGGAACTTTTCGTTATAGAAAGTTCGTGGGGAAATTTTTTATATTAAAAAATGTCATGAAATAACCTTTATTTAAAGGAACTTTTCGCTATAGAAAAGAGCAAGGAGAGGAACTCTTCGCTATAGATAAGTTCGTAAAAGGATATTTTTGTTATAGAAAACTTGTTAAAAGGAACCTTTCGTTACAGAAATTTTTTAAAAACAACTTCTGTTATAAAACAGTCAGACTATATTTTCGTTTAACAAAAGTTCGTTAAAGGAACTTATCTTCATAAAAAAAATAGTGAAAAGAACTTTTCGATATAGAGGTAAGGTTTGCGTTTAAAAAATTTCCTAAAACTACATTTCTGTTTAACTTTTCCTTTTAAAGAAATGTTATCTATGGAAGAAATTATTTTCTCTATGGCAACGTTCGTCAGGATAATCCTATAAAAAGAAAAATATTTGCCATAAATTTGATATTTTATTGTGTTTTTTTAATAATTGATGAATTTATTGATCGAACACTTGTCTGTTGTTGTTGCTGTTGCTTTCATTGTTTCTGCAAATACTGGAAATAAAAACCAGCTTTCCGCCGTCCAACATTTATAACTTTTTAATTGGCTATTTGGCATAAAACTCTGGTTTTTGTTTGGGGCTGAGGCGAGGCAAAATCAAAACGGAACGAACGAAGTTTCGCACACAAATCATACAAATTCAATAATAAGTTTTGACTAAAACGCCCTCAATAAAAACATGATTGGCATAAAAAATTAACTTTCTATTGAATAAATAAATCTTGAAAATAAATCTATAAAAAATAAATAAAAAATGAAAAAAAAAGAATTGTGTCAACAAAAAACACAACAGCCTTTGTAAGAGTATTAAATTAAAGATCATAAATTTCCACCATTGAATTTCAATTAAAACGCATAACGGTGACATAAACTGTATATATCTGTGTGTGTGTTTCACGAGTTCTGTGTTTAACCAAAACCACACATAAACTGAGGCAAAGTGGTGTATATTAACAAAAAAATACAGATTGTGTTGAAAGATGAAAGTCTATCCACAGTCGACCCAGTAAAGTTCTACTCCATTTGTTGTCTGATTAGTACTGTTATTGTTGTTGTGTTATTTATTATGCAAAATAATGCTTTTAAAAGTGAAAATTTTTAATTAACAAATACAAATGTTCTCTCTCTAGGTGAACACACAAACACATATTGGTTATAGCAATTATAGCAACAACACCAACAACTACTTGACAATAATAATAGAATTATACGTTTTCATTTAATACAAAACATTCATTAATGAACCTGAGGTAAATATTAATCAAAGTTTATACGAATTCACACATACGCACACAGCTTTGCACACATGTATATGTTTGCATGTGAATTTGTTCATTAAATTATGGTTTAAATGGCATTTTAGCCAACTTGTTTGTTGCCATATTAACTAATATTTATCATAACTCCAATTTATAATGGCTCCATAACCAAACACACATGGTCACACACACACACACACACTCTCGCACACCCTCACACATATGAGCACATTTCCTCACTTGATTTGAGGTTTTATAAATTGTTGGGCAAAAACAGCAATTACAACAACGACGACAGGAATTTGCAGGATTACTGCATACAACTCTGTAAATAATTTTCTAAAATTAAATTTATATTTGAACTTTAACAATTATGTGGTGACAAACTTTGCTAATATTGTCAAAGGAAGCAACCCGCCATAGCTTGGCCATATGCAATCAAAATGAAAATTTGTAATACATATGAAAAATTATTTTAATATATATTTCATAGTGGTTTGTGGAAGTATGTAACATATGAAAAATAAAAAAAAATATTACATTTTGTTTTTAAGTAAGGAATAAATTTAGAGTTTCCAAACATAACAAAAAGGCCCTTTTACGAAAATTCCAATAAGGACAAGTTTTTTTCACGAATTTTTCTACAAATATAAGTTCCTTACTCGAACTTTGCTATAACGAAAAGTTCCTTTCACGTACTTTTCTATAATAAAAAGTTTTTTCGTGAGCATTACTATAACGTAAAGTCCACATTACGAACTTTTCTGTAGCGAAAAGTTTCTTTCACGAAGTTTTTTATAGCGAAAAGTTCCTTTAATGAACTTTTCTATAACGAAAAATTCTTTTCACCATCTTTTCTATAACAAAAATTTCCTTTCTATAACGGAAATTTCCTTTCACAAAGTTTTCTATAACGAAAAGTTCCTTCCACGATTTTTCTATAAAGAAAGTTCCTTTCACAAACTTTTCTATAACGAAAAGTTCCTTTCACGATTTGTTCTATAACGAAAAGTTCCCTTCACGAACTTTTCTATAACAAAAAGTTCATTTCACTAACTTTTGTATGACAAAAAGTTCATTTCGCGAAGTTTTCTATAACGAAAAGTTCCTTTCACCAACTTTTCTATAACGAAAAGTTCCTTTCACGAGCTTTTCTATAACGAAAAGTTCCTTTCACGAACTTTTCTATAACGAAAAGTTCCCTTCACTAACTTTTCTATAAAGAAAAGTTCCTTTTACGAACTTTTTATAACGAAAAGCTCCTTTCACGATTTTTTCTATAATAAAAAGTTACTTTCACGAACTTTTCCTTAACGAAAAGTTCCTTTCACGAACTTTTCCTTAACGAAAAGTCCCTTTCACGAACTTTTCTTTAACGAAAAGTCCCTTTCACGTACTTTTCTTTAACGAAAAGTTCCTTTCACGAACTTTTCCTTAACGAAAAGTTCCTTTCACGAACTTTTCCTTAACGAAAAGTCCCTTTAACGAACTTTTCTATAATAAAAAGTTACTTTCACGAACTTTTCCTTAAAGAAAAGTTCCTTTCACGAACTTTTCCTTAACGAAAAGTCCCTTTCACGAACTTTTCTTTAACGAAAAGTCCCTTTCACGAACTTTTCCTTAACGAAGAGTTCCTTTCACGAACTTTTCCTTAACGAAAAGTCCCTTTCACGAACTTTCCTATAACGAAAAGTCCCTTTCACGAACTTTTCTATAACGAAAAGTTCCTTTCACGAACTTTTCTATAACGAAAAGTTCCTTTCACAAACTTTCTATAAAGAAAAGTTTCTTTCACGAACTTTTCTATAACGAAAAGTTCCTTTCACGATTTGTTCTATAACGAAAAGTTCCTTTCACGATTTGTTCTATAACGAAAAGTTCCTTTCACGATTTGTTCTATAACGAAAAGTTCCTTTCACGATTTGTTCTATAACGAAAAGTTCCTTTCACGAACTTTTCTATAACGAAAAGTTCCTTTCGCGAACTTTTCTATAACGAAAAGTTCCTTTCACGAACTTTTCTATAACGAAAAGTTCCTTTCACGAACTTTTCTATAACGAAAAGTTCCTTTCACGAACTTTTCTATAACGAAAAGTTCCTTTCACGAACTTTTCTATAACGAAAAGTTCCTTTCACGAACTTTTCTATAACGAAAAGTTCCTTTCACGAACTTTTCTATAACGAAAAGTTCCTTTCACGAACTTTTATATAACGAAAAGTTCCTTTCACGAACTTTTCTATAAAGAAAAGTTCCTTTCACGAACTTTTCTATAAAGAAAAGTTCCTTTCACGAACTTTTCTGTAAAGAAAAGTTCCTTTCACGAACTTTTCTATAATAAAAAGTTCCCTTCACGAACTTTTCTATAACAAAAAGTTCATTTCACTAACTTTTCTATAAAGAAAAGTTCCTTTTACGAACTTTTTATAACGAAAAGCTCCTTTCACGAATTTTTCTATAATAAAAAGTTCCTTTCACGAACTTTTCCTTAACGAAAAGTTCCTTTCACGAACTTTTCCTTAACGAAAAGTCGCTTTCACGAACTTTTCTTTAACGAAAAGTCCCTTTCACGAACTTTTCTTTAACGAAAAGTTCCTTTCACGAACTTTTCCTTAACGAAAAGTTCCTTTCACGAACTTTTCCTTAACGAAAAGTCCCTTTCACGAACTTTTCTATAATAAAAAGTTACTTTCACGAACTTTTCCTTAACGAAAAGTTCCTTTCACGAACTTTTCCTTAACGAAAAGTCCCTTTCACGAACTTTTCAATAGAGAAAAGTTCCTTTCACGAAAAGTTCCCTTAACGAACTTTTCTATAAGGAAAAGCACCTTTCACGAACTTTTCTATGAGGAAAAGTTTCTTTCACGAACTTTTCTATAACGAAAAGTTCCTTTCACGAACTTTTCTATAACGAAAAGTTCCTATCACGAACTTTTCTATAACGAAAAGTTCCTATCACCATAAGAAAAGTTCATTTCACAAATTTTTCTATAAGAAAAGTTCCTTTCACGAACTTTTCTATAAGAAAAGATCTTTTCACGAAGAAAAGTTCCTTTCACGAACTTTTCTATAACGAAAACTTCCTTTCACGAACTTTTCCATAACGAAAAGTTGCTTTCACGAACTTTTCTATAACGAAAAGTTCCTTTCACGAACTTTTCTATAACGAAAAGTTCCTTTCACGAACTTTTCAACAATGAAAAGTTCCTTTCACGAACTTTTCTATAACGAAAAGTTCCTTTCACGAACTTCTCTATAACGAAAAGTTCCTTACACGAACTTTTCTATAACGAAAAGTTCCTTACACGAACTTTTCTATAACGAAAAGTTCCTTACACGAACTTTTCTATAACGAAACTTACACGAACTTTTCTATAACGAAAAGTTCCTTACACGAACTTTTCTATAACGAAAAGTTCCTTACACGAACTTTTCTATAACGAAAAGTTCCTTACACGAACTTTTCTATAACGAAAAGTTCCTTACACGAACTTTTCTATAACGAAAAGTTCCTTACACGAACTTTTCTATAACGAAAAGTTCCTTACACGAACTTTTCTATAACGAAAAGTTCCTTACACGAACTTTTCTATAACGAAAAGTTCCTTTCACGAACTTTTCAATAACGAAAATTTCCTTTCACGAAAAGTTCCCTTAACGAACTTTTCTATAAGGAAAAGCTCCTTTCACGAACATTTCTATGAGGAAAAGTTTCTTTCACGAACTTTTCTATAACGAAAATTTCCTTTCACGAACTTTTCGATAACGAAAAGTTCCTTTCACGAACCTTTCTATAACGAAAATTTCCTTTCACGAAAAGTTCCCTTAACGAACTTTTCTATAAGGAAAAGCTCCTTTCACGAACATTTCTATGAGGAAAAGTTTCTTTCACGAACTTTTCTATAACGAAAAGTTTCTTTCACGAACTTTTCTATAACGAAAAGTTCCTATCACGAACTTTTCTATAACGAAAACTTCTTTAAACGAAATTTTCTATAACGAAAAGTTCCTTTCACGAACTTTTCTATAACGAAAAGTTCCTTTCACGAATTTTCTATAACGAAAAGTTCCTTTCACGAATTTTCTATAACGAAAATTCCTTTCACGAACTTTTCTATAGAACTTTTCTATAACGGAAAGTTCCTTTCACAAACTTTTCTATAACGAAAAGTTGCTTTCACGAATTTTTCTATAACGTATGACGAAAGGTTTCTTTCCCGAACTTTTCTATAACGAATACTTCCTATAACGAACTTTTCCAAAAAGAAAAGAAAATTTCACGAACTTTTTCTATAACGAAAAGTTCTTTTCACGAACTTTTCTATAAAGAGAATTTCCTTTCACGAAGTTTTCTATAACGAAAAGTTCATTTCACGAACTCTTCTATAACGAAAAGTATCTTTCACGAACTTTTCTATAACGAAAAGTTCCTTTCATGGTTTTTTCTATGACGAAAAGTTTCTTTCCCGAGCTTTTCTATAACGAAAAGTTCCTTTCACAAGCTTTTCTATAACGAAAAGTTCCTTTCACGAACATTTCTATAATGAAAACTTCCTTTCATGAACTTTTCTATAAGAAAAGTTCCTTTCATGATCTATTCTATAACGAAAAGTTTTCTTCGCGATCTTTTCTATAAGGAAAAGTTCCTATCACGAACTTTTCTTTAAGGAAAAGTTCCTTTCACGAACTTTTCTTTAAGGAAAAGTTCCTTTCACGAACTTTTCTTTAAGGAAAAGTTCCTTTCACGAACTTTTCTATAACGAAAAGTTCCTTTCACCAACTTTTCTATAACAAAAAGCTCCTTTCACCAACTTTTTTATAACAAAAAGTTCCTTTCACGAAATTTTCTATAACAAAAAATGCCTTTCACGAACTTTTCTATGACAAAAAGTTCCTTTTACGAACTTTTCTATAACGAAGGGTTCCTTTCAGGTCCTTTTCTATAACGGAAAGTTCCTTTCACGAACTTTTCTATAACGAAAAGTTCCTTTCAGGAACTTTTCTATAACGAAGAGTTCCTTTCACGAACTTTTCTATGACGAAAAGTTCCTTTCACGAACTTTTCTATAACGAAGAGTTCCTTTCACGAACTTTTCTTTGACGAGAATATCCTTTCACGAACTTTTCTATAACGAAAAGTTCCTTTCACGAAATTTTCTATAACGAAAAGTTCCTTTCACGAAATGTTCTATAACGAAAAGTTCCCTTCACGAACTTTTCTATAACGAAAAGTTCCTTTCACGAACTTTTCTATATATGAAAAATTTCCTGAACTTTGTATAACGAAAAATTCCTTTCAAGAAATTTTCTATGGCCAAAAACTCCTCTCATAAACGTTTCTATAAAAAAGTACCTTTCACGAACTTATTATAAGTTCCATTTACTAACTTTTCTTCCACGAAAAGTTCCTCACGAAATTTTCTAACGAAACCTTTCTTATACGTGAACTTTTTTAATCTTAAAGTTCCTAACGCGAACTTTTCTACCAAGAGAGAGACGCCAGTTTTTCTACAATGAAGAGCTCCTTTCATGAACTTTTCTACAAGAAACTGTTCCGCTCACAAACTTTTCTACCAAGAAAAGTTCCTCTCACGCACTTTTCTCTAATGAAAAGTTGTCTTGAAAAACTTTTCCATAACGAAATGTCCCCTTCGCGACCTATTAACGATTGATGTATGAGAAATATCTTAATTAGAGAAGAAGTTTTATTAATGTAATACATAATACTTGTGTTTCTACTTAACCTGATTATTCGTTTATTAGTTAATTTAAAGTATAGTACACATTGACAAGCAAAACTGACAGTCATCGAGGTCTATTTCGTGAATATCAAAGCCTAACTGAAAAATTTCTTTTGTAATCTTTAAATAATACCGTAAATATTGTATTTCAAACGTTTTTAGCTAAATAAAAGTTGTTGTTTGCCGGAAAATTGTCCTAAAAGTACGTTGACTATCAGTTTTGACTGTTAGTGTGTACTCAGCTTAAAGGACTTAACACCATCAGTGAACAACATTGAAAAAGCCCAAAGGGATATTTATGAGTGAAAGCTAGTGCCAGCAATTATCCTACGGCTAAGCATTTAAGGCACCTACTTAGATGAGCGACTGTGGCCATAGAGCCAAGGATATGTGTGAACAATACATACATATGTACACATTTGAGGGTAACTGTGGGTGCCTGTGTCTGCATACACATGTGTGTATGTGTGTCTTTGTATGTCGACTGTCTAATTTAGTGCATAAATTACAATAATTGTTACACCAACAACAACAATAATATCGATAACTTTAACAACAATTACACTATTAGCACAAAGGACAAACTGCTGCTGTTGCTGCCGTTGCCGCCTCCACTTCTAATCCTGGCCACTTCAAATGTGACAAGGGATTAAAGTTGTACAATTAATTTTTACATTGTTGTTTTAAATGAATGACAATGGCTCTGAACATTTGGCCAAATAAAATACAAAATTAAAATTTTAGATTTAACACCAACAACAATTCTTATGTGTATAAAAATGCCTACACACACATACATAAACTATACACCAATTGGCAATCACAACAATTGTCGCTGTGTTATTGAATGGCACTAAAATAGCAATTTCCACAATGAAAATTTTCTACAATGGCATTTAAACATAATTTGTTCGATAGCAAAGCAAAATAGGCCAAACGAGTGCGAACGATCAAAGCCTGGCTGATGACATTACTGGCCCATTATGGCTATTAAATGTAGTCGATGATTGGAAGGTGAGATAAATTGGACTGTGGAAATTGCCAATATCCAATGGGGAAGGTAGAGTTTCTGCAGCATTCTAACCCCTTTTGTGTGAAACAGCCCATAACACATAAACACATTAACCATGTTTAATAAGCATATAAAAGGGTCAGCAGACAGGTGGTAGAATACCTTTACATATCTGAAATGGACATGCTAGCCTTTGTCCATTGGTTAGTTTGGTCTGCCCATTACCATCATTAGGCTGATAACAACATGAAATTTGCATGCCTCTGCAGCAACAGCAAATCGCACAAAAGCCAAATGGATGGACAACAAAAGCGAAGCATTATGAACATAAAGGGCCAACTATTTGGGACATGTTTTGTTGGGAAAATCTAATAAGCCTTTTTAACATAATATCACGTACATAACTAGAGACGTGTATGCATATGAAAGCTCCGTAGATAATTATGTTCTCAAAAGAATATCCCCAAATTGGATTTAAGGGTTATAAAGGAAACAATTAATTTTGTTATGAGTAGCCTAAAAGTATGAAGTGCATACGAAAAGGACACATAATAATTTAAAAATAATACTCATGATGTTTCTCTCATAAAGTTTAACATTCTTTTCGATGTGCATATGTTCAGGAAATACTAAAAACACAGTCTATGGAGAAACTGCAGTTCACAAATTTTCCAAAAGGAAAAGTTATTTTATTTTATTTTATTTCCCTTCACGAACTTTTCTATAACGAAAAGTTCCCTTCACGAACTTTTCTATAACGAAAAGTTCCCTTCACGAACCTTTCTATAACGAAAAGTTCCCTTCACGAACTTTTCTATAACGAAAAGTTCCCTTCACGAACTTTTCTATAAGGAAAAGTTCCCTTCACGAATTTTCTATAAGGAACAGTTCCCGTCACGAACTTTTCTATAACGAAAAGTTCCCGTCACGAACTTTTCTATAACGAAAAGTTCCTATCACGAACTTTTCTATAAGGAAAAGTTCCCTTCACGAATTTTCTATAAGGAACAGTTCCCGTCACGAACTTTTCTATAACGAAAAGTCCCCTTCACGAACTTTTCTATAACGAAAAGTTCCCTTCACGAACTTTTCTATAACGAAAAGTTCCTTTCACGAAATTTTCTATAACGAAAAGGTCCCTTCTCGAACTTTTCTATAACGAAAAGTTCCCTTCACGAACTTTTCTATAACGAAAAGTTCCCTTCACGAACTTTTCTATAACGAAAAGTTCCCTTCACGAACTTTTCTATAACGAAAAGTTCCCTTCACGAACTTTTCTATAACGAAAGCTTTCCTATAACGAAAAGTTCCCTTAACGAACTTTTCTATAACGAAATGTTACCTTCACGAAACTTTCTATAACGAAAAGTTCCCTTAACGAAATTTTCTATAACGAAAAATTCCCTTAACGAACTTTTCTATAACGAAAAGTTGCCTTCACGAACATTTCTATAACGAAAAGTTGCCTTCACGAACTTTTCTAAGTTGCCTTCACGACCTTTTCTGTAACGAAAAATTCCCTTCAAGAACTTTTCTATAACGAAAAGTTCCCTTCAAGAACTTTTCTTTAACGAAGAGTTCCCTTCACGAACTTTTCTATAACGAAACGCTCCACTCACGAACATTTCTATAACGAAAAGTTCCCTTTACGAACTTTTCCATAACGAAAAGTTCCCTTCACGAACTTTTCTCTAACGAAAAGTTCCCTTAACCAAACTTCGATAACGAAATTGTCATTTCACGAAAAAGCTTCCTTCACGAACTTTTCTATAACGAAAAGTTCCCTTCACGCACTTTTCTATAACGAAAAGTTCCCTTCACAAACTTTTCTATAACGAAAAGTTCCCTTCACGAAATTTTCTATAACGAAAAGTTCAGTTCACGAACTTTTCTGTAACGAAAAGTTCCTTTCACGAACTTATCTATAACGAAATGTTCAGTTCACGAACTTTTCTATAACGAAAAGTTCCCTTCACGAACTTTTCTATAACGAAAAGTTCCCTTCACGAACTTTTCTATAACGAAAAGTTCACTTCACGAATATCTCTAACGAAAAGTGCCCTTAACCAAACTTCGATAACGAAATTGTCATTTCACGAAGTTTTCTGTAACGAAAAGCTTCCTTCACGAACTTTTCTCTAACGAAAAGTTCCCTTCACGCACTTTTCTTTAACGAAAAGTTCCCTTCACAAACTTTTCTATAACGAAAAGTTGCCTTCACAAACTTTTCTATAACGAAAAGTTCCCTTCACGAACTTTTCTATAACGAAAAGTTCCCTTCACGAACTTTTCTATAACGAAAAGTTCCCTTCACGAAATTTTCTATAACGAAAAGTTCAGTTCACGAACTTTTCTGTAACGAAAAGTTCCTTTCACGAAATTTTCTATAACGAAAAGTTCAGTTCACGAACTTTTCTGTAACGAAAAGTTCCCTTCACGAACTTTTCTATAACGAAAAGTTCCCTTTACGAACTTTTCAATAACGAAAAGTTCCCTTCATGAACTTTTCTATAACAAAAAGTTCCCTTCACGAACTTTTCTATAGCGAAAAGTTCCCTTCCCGAACTTTTCTATAACGAAAGGTTCCCTTCACGAACTTTTCTATAACGAAAAGTTCCCTTCACGAACTTTTCTGTAACGAAAAGTTTCCTTCACGAACTCTTCTATAACGAAAAGTTCCCTTCACGAATTTTTCTATAACGAAAAGTTCCCTTCACGAACTTGTCTATAACGAAAAGTTCCCTTCACGAACTTTTCTATAGCAAAAAGTTCTCTTCACGAACTTTTCTATAGCAAAAAGTTCTCTTCACGAACTTTTCTATGACGAAAAGTACCCTTCACGAACTTTTCTGTAACGAAAAGTTCCTTTCACGAACTTTTCTATAACGAAAAGTTCCCTTCACGAACTTTTCTATAACGAAAAGTTCCCTTCACGAACTTTTCTATAACGAAAAGTCCCATTCACAAACTTTTCTATAACGAAAAGTTCCCTTCACGAACATTTCTATATCGAAAAGTTCCCTTCACGAACTTTTCTAGGACGAAATGCTCCCTTCACGAACCTTTCTATAACGAAAAGTTCCCTTCACGAACTTTTCTATAACGAAAAGTTCCCTTCACGAATTTTTGTTTAACGAACTTTTCCCTGAACAAACTTTTCTGTAACGAACTTTTCCCCTCCCGAACATTCCTATAACGAAAAGTTCCCTTAACGATTTTTTCTATAACGAAATGTTCCCTTCACGAAACTTTCCATAACGAAAAGTTCCCTTAACGAAATTTTCTATAACGAAAAGTTCCCGTCACGAACTTTTCTATAACGAAATGCTCCCTTCACGAACCTTTCTATAACGAAAAGTTCCCTTTACGAACTTTTCTATAAAAAAAATTTTCTATAACGAAAAGTTCCATTCACAAATTATTCTATAACGAAAAGTTTCCTTCACGAACTTTTCTATAACAAAAAGTTCCCTTCGCGAGAGAAGACCTATTGAAGTCTTCTAGATACAAGAGAAGACCTATTGAGATCTCTATCTAGAATTTTTTTCTATATAGAATAGCTTTTTACACGAACTTTTCTATAACGAATTTTTTTCAAGATTTTTATATAACGAAGAGTTTCTTTAACGAACTTATGTATAGCCAGAAGTTCCTTTCACGAAATTTTCAACAAAATTCCTTTTTTATAACGTGAAGTCTCGGGACTTGCCCGGTCCCCCGATATTAAACCTTTTCATATACTTTCTGAATATTTTACTTTGAAAAAGTCATATTTCGTCAAGTGGGCCACCGAAAAGAAATCCTTTGGACGTCGTTGGCGAGGTTTTTCTCACGAAACTTCCTTCTTATGGTAAACATTTTGTTCTAAAGACTTTTCTACGCGGAATCCTTTCAAATTCATATGTAGGAAAGAAGTATGTAGTAGAATTTTGACTGGTCTTCTTCCTATAGAGGACCAATGAAGTGTTAACTAGACGAGAAGATCTCAATAGTTCTAATCATTCTTCTATGCGTATAATAGCACTGAAAAAGGTCTTTTGAGCGGGTATCTATCCATAGAAGCGATTGAAGGTTTTCTATCCACAGAAGACCTAAGAAATGTTTTCTCTATGCTAAAAATAGTTCTGAATTGTATTTACTCTATACTTTACCTCTGGACAGACCTCTCTTCATAGAAAACCAACAAATGGTCTTCCATACTTAGAATACCTCTGAAAGATGTTTCGTCCATTCAAGAGCTCTATATGGACCATAATGTCTAACACAGAAGACCTTGGAAAGGTTTTTCTATTTGTAGCAGACTTTAGAGAGGTATTCTATCCATGGAATCCCTCTAAAAGAAAAATAGAAAATCTCGAAAAGTTCTTCTAGCAATAGAAGATCAGTAAAGTGTTTTGAATCCAAAAAAAGAGCTCTGAAAGCTGTTAATGGTCCTCTTTCCTTAAAAGACATTTAAATGGTCGTTTATCGATTGATGAGCTCTCTGCCCAAAAGATTTTTGAATATCTTCTATCCGTAGACGAATTATGAAGGGTCTTCTATACAAATTCTATTGAAGAATTTTCCAATGCGAAAGATTGCTTTAAGATTTATTTGGGGATTGGGAGGTAATTGATGATATCTACAGAACGCGATGCATACTTTTAGGGGTTTGTTTATTTAATAATCACATTTATCCTATAAAGACAATGCATTGTATAACAATTTCTGCCAACACATTATACCATCATTGAGTGTACATAATCCCAGACAAATCCACATACGTGTCGTAAAGATACGATGATGATGGAGACATTTATATAAACTCCAGGAATACTTAGTTTCTCAGAAATTCTCAAGAAAACAGTTCTTTGATAACATTTCCACTCTAAGAAAAACAAAAAACATGTTAATGTTACATAAAATGTCATCAGCAGACATTTTACAAACGCCGTAGACATTTCACAAGGGGGAAGGGAGAGATTGTCCTACATCTCTTTATTACTAACACAAGTATTGTCTTTGTTCAAATGTTGGCATTATCAGTGAGTAAGAAGTAACTTCAAGTACATAAATAGCAGCATCAACATCACCATGATTAACATTCTCCTCATAATCATCTAAATCTTATTCAAAATTTCTATTTTAAAATTTCTTTTCTAAGATATCTTATTCAGATTCTCAAAAACATTAACATGAAATAATTTCATATTCATAATTATCATGCTTATCATGAGGTCTGATCATCATCAGCGTCGTCATTACCATTCCGGCTCATCATTAGTATTAGCATTGTTGGTTATTATTGTTGTTGTTGTTGTAATAATCTAATCTAAGTAATGACATTCTTTCATTAATGCATACACCACAGTTATGGCTTCCTTCACTCAGTACGTTCGTTCGTTCATTCGTTCTTTCGTCTATTCATTGTTGGCTGCCTTCACAAAATAGTTGTAAATTTAAATTAACGCCAAAGTTTTCCAGTCTGCCATTACTTAATGTTAATGCTGTTAGGGGAGCGGGCGAGGGGAGGAGGTATGATTTTCATGGAAATCACAAATGAAAATCATTGTAGACACCTACACAGATTTTGTGTTCCCTGTCTGTGGTTGGAGATTTTTCAAACCTGGGCATACATAATAATTTGTCGATTTAAATAGCAGATGATTGCACAGGTTACAGTGGGTAGACGCCAAAGGGATGGCCATTTCTTGCTAAAGAGTGGGAATTATGTTTAACTATTAATGGCAACGAATCTATTTAACTGTAGAAATATAATTTCAGCTTAGGTAAAAAATACCAGTTTTCGTAAAGGGAAACATTTTCCCCCCCAACTGATGACATATCAAATGAGATATTCTCAAACGGTTGGTGCATACTTTTAGGAGTATGTTGCGACAATCAATTACTGTATAAATTTGTGCGTACACTGGAGGAAAGAAGCTTCATTATATCAACGAATGGGCTACAAAGAGTTTTTACATTGATATAATGAATAAATGCATGATTCATAAATACAGTGAATTATTTCCTTCAAGAAATGAAAACTTCCGTTACATTTAAATTTCATGTTTTTTTATTTCATTAAATGAAGGATATAGATTTCATTGGTAGAATGAAACAATTTTTTTCCCATAAAATTACGTGAATCTTGAAAATAAACAAAACATTACTATGTTTTATAAACAAATACGCAAATGTATTAACGAATGTGTTCATTAATGGAATGAATCAATTTCATTAAGGGGTCGATTATGCATTGCCACTAAACTTAAGTTATGTTGTCAATTGCCAACGCGACTGAGATGAAATGTTGTATTATTGATATCAGCCCAACTGGGTGGTCGATAAACGTGTTATCGAGCAGTGTTTTTTCAAACTCTATATTCAACTCAAAACACTAAATTCGCAAAAAAAAATTTAAAATGATAAGTTCATTGAAATTTTTTTTTGATGATGAAAAAAATGTACAGCACATTGCATCTATTAGAAGAAATTTGAGGGACAAGACGAATCCATTTTTAGTCAAAAACGAAATTCCCTGGTGTAGTCGGCAGTATAAATAGAACATATGTGTACATTGGATTTGCACTCATTTTATCAATTAATATTTCAACCTGTTGTTTTGTCGTTATTTTCACGATATTTTTGATACACAAAATTAATTAATGATGCAAAGAATCAAGAATTGTTAAGAAAATGTTTATTTTCCTTTCTACTTTACTTCTTGTTTCTTCTGAAAAATAGCCGCTTCGTCAACTGAGATTCGCAACTTCAGTTGAAAGTTGCCACACATAATGTAATTTTGGCAACTGCCAATGCCACTCAACGATAATTGCTATCGATAATCGACCCCTAAAAATAGGAAACATTGTTTAATAAATTTTCTTATTGGAGTTGAGCTTGATGATCGAGGAAAGTCGCAGATTCGAACCAACACAACCACCAAATTATGTGACCAGTAGTGGGATTCTCAAACTAATTTTTTGAGTTACCGACGAAAATTAAAAAACAAATTTATAAATATAAAGTAAAAATAAAAGTTGACAGCTCTCTTGCTATCGGTAGAACTTTACGACGACTTTTTATTCGTCTCTAACTTACCGACAAACATCGTTAATTACAGAAATTATAACAATTTTAATGTTACCGATTTTTGTCGGTAACTCAAAAAATGAGTTAGAGAATCCCACTACTGGTTTCGTTATTGGTTTTGCAGCTCATCAGAAATTTTTAAAGCAATAAAATACATTCATTATTTAATTATACTACTTTGCAGTGTGACGTAGGGGATGGAAGATACCAAGGAACGGTCCTGACCGGTTTTAACATGGCAAATCCCAGGATTTATCTTGGTCCCTCTTTCATTTCAAGTGGACACTGACCTCCCTGTGGTGTCACCGGTGGAACTGCCTTTAACACCCGTTAAAGGTAGTGAGCTAACATGTGCCTCGCGTTCGCCCACAAGAACGTTAAAAACTTGGGTTTGGGAGTCGGGTTAGTAACCATCTCCTAGAAAAAAAAACAGCCTACTATGAAAAAACGAAAGAAAAGAAAAACAAACCCCTCTAAAGTTGACGAACCCCGCAAACTTTTTAAGGACCATGATCTGCGAATTTGCACCTGGAATGTTCGCACTCTTTATAGGGAAGGTGCAGTCTTCGCATTGTACTTGAAAAGTACAAGGCCGATATTACTGCCATACAGGAAATACGATGGATTTGGAAAGGCGTCACAACAACACTTAAAGGTGACGCACTGTATTATAGCTGTCATGACGTACAGCATGAGTTTGGTTGCGGATTCGTAGTTAGTCGGAGGCTAAAACATCTGGTATCAAGCTTCACCCCAGTGAATGAAAGACTTGCTGCAATTCGAATAAAAGCTAAATTCTTCAACATCAGCTTTATTTGCGCTCATGCTCCCACTGAAGAAAAGGACGAACAGACCAAAGATATATTTTACGAGCGCTTAGAAGAAACATATGACCGTTGCCCTGCCCATGACATTAAAATCATTCTAGGCGATTTTAATGCCAAAATTGGAAAGGAGAATATCTTTGGCCCAACAGTCGGGAAATTCAGTCTCCACAGTGAAACATCTGACAATGGTATGAGGCTGATAGACTTTGCAGCTGCAAAAAACATGGTAGTTAGCAGTACCAGATTTAATCATCTCGATATCCATAAGGGCACCTGGCTGTCTCCAGATCAGAAAACAAGAAATCAAATTGATCATGTTGTGATAGATGGAAGACATTCATCGAGCGTGATGGATGTACGATCGTTCCGAGGCACAAACATTGATTCGGACCACTACCTTGTTGCAGCAAAGTTACGCACCCGCTTAAACGTAGCAAACAAAGTACGAACAGACACAACACGAAAGTTAGACATTGGTATGCTGCAATCACAACAGATAGCCACAGCATATTCCACTCAACTAGCCCAATTGCTTAATCAAAGCACTCCTCATCTCGATAACATATCAGCGCAATGGCAAATCATTGCCCACTCCATGCAAAATCAGTACTTGGATACCAGAGACCTCCACCAAAGAATCCATGGTATGATCAGGAGTGTCGTGCTGCCACCAAAGAGAAAAATGCGGCATATAGGGCTACATTACAATCCGTAGCAACGCGTAGCGCACGAGAGAGATACAGGGAGAAAAGTAGAGAGGAGAAACGTCTTTTCCGCAGGAAAAAGAGAGAGATGGAAAGCGGGAGTGTGAAAAAAGTGAAAAAAAAATCGAGATGTACAGGAGCCAGAATGAAGTCCGAAAATTCTACCAAAGAGTCAAGCATCAAACTGATGGCTTTGGTACAGGCCAGGAGGATGTGCCAGCAAGGTAATTTGGTAACTGATACAGATAGTGTACTCAGGATATGGAAAGAACATTTTTCAAAACAGTTGGTATCCAATAGCAGCGAAGACGACGATGATACGACAGTCCCAATCCCAGAAGATGGTATTGACTGTATACCGCCCAGCCAAGATGAGGTAAAGATAGCAATAAATCGGTTGAAGAATAATAAAGCAGCAGGAGCCGATGGCTTACCAGCCGAGCTGTTCAAAACCGGAGGCGACACGCTGATAAGGTGTATTCATCAGCTAGTTAGCACCATCTGGCAGGAAGAACGAGTACCCGACGATTGGAACCTGAGTATCCTGTGCCCCGTCCACAAGACTGTGTACTCTAGACCAGATATTTACCCTGTGGCAAATCCTGGAGAAGACCCAAGAGATACAGATCGACTCCTACCACCTTTTTGTCGATTATAATTTGGTATCCCCGCAAAGCTCATTCTGCTTTGTAAAATGACTCTAACTGACACAAGATCTTCAGTTAAAATAGGAAAGAACCTCTTCGAAGAGTTTTGTACCAAAAGAGGTTTCAGGCAAGGATACAGCCTTTCGTGTGATCTTTTCAACATACTGCTAGAAAAGGTTATACGAGAGGCAAACGTCAAAAGAAGTGGCACGATCTACACCAATAGCCACATGTTACTTGCTTATGCTGATGACATAGACATCATGGGACGATCAGTAAAAGAAGTAACCGATACCTTTATGAAGGTCGAAGGAGAATCTGCTAAAGTAAGTCTGGCGGTAAACGGCGAGAAGACCAAGCTGATGGTGTCGACTGTTGAACTTGGTTCCTATAATTTTGAGGTAGTAAAAGACTTCGTATACCTCGGCACCGCCGTAAACACAACAAACGACATCAGTTGTGAAATAAAAAGAAGAATTGCTTTGGGCAAAAGATGCTACTTTGGATTAAGTAAGCACTTTAAAAACAAAGCCACAACTCGTCAAACAAAAATAACGCTTTACAAAACACTGATACTACCCGTGCTGATGTATGGTTCCGAAGCCTGGGTACTTGCGCAAGCAGATAAGCTAGTGCTTGGCGTATTTGAGAGAAAAATTCTTCGAAAGATCTACGGACCGATCTGCGTTGACGGTGAATATCGACGTCGTATCGAGATGCAGCGATTGCCTTGGCTAGGCCATATAATAAGAATGAGCGATGATGAACCCGCCAAAAAGGCGTATAAATTCGAGCCACATGGCGGTTCATTCAGAATTGGCAGGCCAAAGAATAGTGGATGAAGAGATGACAAGGGGCGGTATTCCAAAAAGCGAAGCACGAAACAGAGAGAATTGGAGATCTTTTCTTAGTTCGGTCTATGGAACAAATGTTCTGTAATGGGCCAGCTAAGTAAGTAAGTAGTTATTATCGGCTTCATTATTAAGATACCTAAACCTAAATCCAAATGCACATTTAATCATTGCAATTAATTTATTTTACGTCAATTTGTTTATGCGAATTCATAAACCAAACGATAAAAACAAAAATAATGATGATAGAAAAAGAGTTGTTGAACTATTTCGGTCTCGGAACTATGGAACTATATTAAGGAACTAGTTCGTTTTGAGAAAAGGAACTAGAAAGATCAATCCGCTCCGGGAACTATATTTTCCAACTCTAGAAGACGATTTGAACAGCCTTATTGGGCCCTTCGCGTTTCTGATACCTTGGATTGTACTGAGCAAAAAAGCCCACTAGACCATATGTCTATGGTGAAAAATCGAGCCCCCGATGTGAGTGAACAATTTTAAAAATGTCTAACATATTCGTGAAAATTGTACTTTTTTTGTTTAAAATACATTAGAAGTCCATTTATTATGGTCTCCGCATAAGGAATAAAATACAATGTCCTAAAAGTATGCACCACCCGTGCAAATTAGTTTAAATTTACCACAATACTCGATAAATTGCTTGCTTGTAATCATTCTCAAGGTCTAAATATGGTTCCACCTTCGAAAGGTTATTTTAACAGAATCTACTTGTATTCTGCTTAGGAAAATATTTCCATGAATTCAACATTTCCATACTGATTTTAATTGAGAGAATGCTCCATTACATATCCTAAAAGTATGCACCACGCATGCAAGTTACCTTAAATTTACAACAATACTGGACAAATTTCTTGGAATCATTAAGATAATAAATGCAAGACCATAAAATTAAACGCCTTTTGAGAAACCGATGTTTTGTCCAGGGCTTACATATGTTCCCATCTTCCCAGTATATACTTATGTTATTACAGGCCATTGTCTTTTGGCATAAATGTCGATGAACAATTTCTAAAAAAACAAAGAACTCCTCTCACACATAATTAGTTTTTCTAAAAATTACATTTTTGGTTTATGGTTGAATGCCCAGTGTGTCTTAAATGAATTCCAGAGAACTTTTTTTACTTGTTTTTAATATTCGTCTTCATCTTCAGTTTTTATTGAGTCTTTTTCTTAATTTTTGTGTGCAAGTCCTGAGACATTTTATTATTATTTTTGCTGCCAAAATTCTCAATTATTTTTGTCATCATCCAAACAAAATGAAAAATATTTAATTTATGGTCTACTAAAAATATTTAATTTTCAGTTCAGTTTTTTTGGCAATCAATTTTACATTAGCCCGCAGGCAGTCAGTGCTGATGAAATTTTCAAATTAAGATTTTATTGAAATATTTGCGAAGAGATATTGTTTTTAATGGAAAAATATAAAAAATGATAAACATACATATGTATGTAGTAATATGTGTAGTAATTGACATTGATAGGCCTTTTTCTGTTCGCTATGTTCCCGTTCCAAAGGTTTTAATTTTGTTTGGAGTCATTGGAGACATTTTAGGCCTTCCTTAGTACTTTATTTTCTGTCATTAGGAAAAGTATGTGATGTAGGTCATGTGAACAGTGCTGCCACTTTAAATTTTAATTTCAGTCTAAAAATACGAAAAATTAACAACAGCCTTAACTCAAAATTAAATTCAATAGACTTACAAAACAAACCAGAATTTAATTATCCAAAAATAGTTACCATTCAATGAAAATACCCGTTATACAACCAAAAATTGATTAAAGCTGGTCCATAAATATCCAAACTCTGATCAAACCTTTAGGCCATTTCTTAGTCCCAAACGTCCACAATTCCCTATGTGAACATTATTTGAAGGTTAAAAAACGTTCAAAACCTATTGAACCTATTTCGCTCTCTCATGGGGTCATAGCATAGACATCAACCTTCAAATGAAACATTTGTTAATGATTTCATTTGTTGTTGTTGTTGTTTTTTACTGATACTGACATAAATTGTTTCACATTGTCATAAAACTGTGACAGCAGACACATTCACATTTTCAAAGACGTACATACCTATATGACATTATCATTATATTGCCTCCCTAAATTATGCTATTGTTTAACATGGGATTTTTGTGATGTGCATGATGTGTGTGTGTGTTATAGGTGCTTCAGTTGTTGTCATTGTCATCAAAACATCAACCAAGAACAAAATTTTATTCCCTTAGGAAATTGCCAAAGCCATGAAGTGGAATGTGAAAACACACAAATATTGTTTATCAAAAAACGGATTTCCTGCTCATTAGGGAGAAAAATGTGTGTCATAAACATATGTTTGAAATGTAGCGGTCGTTTTCCCATGAGAGGTGCATACTTTTAGGGGTGCAAGGGAATTTTTTATTGGAGAAAACAGGAAATGTGATCGAGCTAAGCAGGGTATTTTTTGGGGGGTTTCAAAATGATTGTAATAAATGTACGTTCTCTAAGTTTCAAAGTACTTGACAAAGCTAGAGATCAGCTGATTACTGCTCATTGCTAAGGAATTAACTTGACCACACCATTTCCCGTAGTT
Organism: Musca autumnalis; assembly: GCF_047663935.1. Classification (NCBI taxonomy): domain Eukaryota; kingdom Metazoa; phylum Arthropoda; class Insecta; order Diptera; family Muscidae; genus Musca; species Musca autumnalis. The sequence continues at coordinate 6,531,736 of NW_027411866.1, read as the reverse complement.
TATCTCTCTAAGACAGTTTCAGTGATTAAATACAAAGAATTTGACTTACAAGCATAGTTGGAATTGCTATAAACGTCATCTATGTTCAAGTTTTCACCAAACATATTTTAATGTGAGATGCATACTTTTAGGAGACAGGAGGAATTTACACACAGTTTTTGTATAAGCCACAAATATCCGATTGAGACAATAGGCTTGACTATATAGAAACAATTCCATAGAATGATGTAGCAAACAAATCATATGTTGGTAGAAGATATTGTGGGGTGCATATTTTTAGGGGCAGTTTTTTTATTTATTGCGTCTACTACTTCAGGAGCCAAGAAGTAGAGTTAGAACAAAGTATGTTAGTAAAACAACTACCATAAATTGTCATGCATATAACAATTATTTAAATTTATAATATCTAACATTATTTTCCTCAACATGTCAATTTTCACACACACACACACACGGACAAAAACCTTTGATGAATTTTTAGACATCTACTGACCTTAAAGCAGAGATGATACTCAATTTAATTTTATAAATTTAGGATATTTTAAAAGTCTTCTTTGACACTTATTCATTATCCACTATAATGGGAAATTCCTTACAATTGCTAAGATTTCTGTTTATAACACAACAAGAGAAAGTATCTTTGGATGAGTTTTAAGACATTGACACGCATTTATGTAAGTGTACAAACGTATGTATGTTGTGTGGGTGTATTTTTAATATTAAGAAAAAGATGTACATATCAAAAAGCATGTCACACACACGCACTCAACCAGCCATCCTTTTATTCATTTCTTTTTTTCTCACTCAAGTGTTTGCCACAAAGGAACTGTAGCAGACAACAACAAAAAAAGTTTAGCACAAAAAGTATCCTAAATTGCAAGCTTTAATGTACCGCATCAGTATCAGTACAAAAAAAAAACATATTGAAATCTGTTTCTTGTTGTTGGATTTTCTTATACGAAAGAAGACATAAAAATACATACATATGTATATGAGTTGTCATAGAAGCCCATTGACATTGACGACAACATGCCATACATGCGGAAGACTTTCATTTACTAGATTACTCAAAGAGAAATTGCAGAATATAAATTATTTCAATATTCCTTTCGGTTCTTTGAGGTGGTGTGAAATTATTAGGTTGACTAGTTAAAGAAAGTAAAAAACAAAAAAATTAAAAGATATTGCCATATTTTGAAAATAATTTTAGTCTGATCAAATTTGGATATATGTATGTTTAAAAATAATAATTAAAGAAACAAAAGAAAAAGTTCACCAGTCATGAAATTCCCCTTAAAAATTCAACTTTTTTCTATAGAAAAGCTCACCAGTGATGGCTTTTCCTATTGTCATCAGTGATGGCCTTTCCCACCGAGAAGATTATCAGTGAAAGCCTGTTATATAGAAAAGATCACATGTGGTAGTCAATGACAATGAACGCAAATAAACGAAACGATTCCCGTACAATTCACACAAAGTCACCAACTTTTCATTTTTTTCTGAACCGTTTCGTTCTCAAAACAAAACCACAAACTTTTCAACTGCAGAAGAACACAAAACTGTACGATTGGTGAAATGTACTTCGGCTGTGTTGTTCAAAGTTGTTTCGTTCACGATTGAAACAAAATGAATCGTTTGCTGTGCGAAATGATCAATGACACATTCATACACAGATACACATTTGATTGTCTAACAGCCCTATAAGCTAGCGTTAATATATTTGGAATATACTGCGGTGCATGTTTCAATCAACTACCAAACGTTTGCAAAATATTGTAGTGGGTATTGTACGGTTTCGTTTTCTATGTGTTATTGTGAAGTTGAGAACTTTTCATTTTTCGTTTTGCTCGCACTCACGAATGTAAACAAAACGAAACTAAACAGCGATCTCACGGCAGCGGGTTCTTTCGTACCGGATTGACCCGGAACAACACAAAAGCATCGTTCCGGCCAGCGGCTGCCACCTCAGTGTACATATGTTTGTATTTGTTTCGTTTTTCTGTGTTGGGAGAAGCATATCCCGGAATGACTGCTCCGAATTCTTCTAAGGGGTTGCTCTCCACTTGTCCACGTGATGGACTACGACAGGGACTATGTCGCTGCATGCTGCGTGAACACAGTCCTCAGTGAATCGTCGTCGGATTACGAAACTCCCTCGTCGTCTGATTATGAGACTCCCCCGCAGTCCCCTCGACAACAACCGCACGCGCAGCCTTTAACACCAGCCGTTGTTGTCCCAATCCCAGAGAATGCATCCTTTTTGCAATTTAATTGCAATGGACTCCGAGGTAAGATCGAGGAAATAGTAGATTTCATGAGTCGGAAGAACATCAAGGTCTCTGCGGTGCAAGAAACCAAGCTCTACAACAACTGTAGCTTACAACATTGTGATGGTTACAATGTGCTAAGGAAAGACCGCACCAGAAGAGGAGGTGGGGGATTAGCTTTCCTATTGCACCAGTCTGTCCAATACAGACCTATCTCGCTTGAGCCTGTCTATAATGACCCGTAAATGGAATGTTTGTTTTGGATGGTCATAATCGTCTGGTCCTGGGGGACTTTAATGCGCATCATGAGATGTGGCATTCGGCCCTCGGAAACGACCAGAGAGGTACAGCGCTGGCTGAGCAGATTAACAGCTCTACTTTCTGCATGGTCAATGAGGACGGCCCATACCAGAATTAGAGGAGGGTGTCACAGCTCGCCAGACATTGCCATCGTGTCACCTGTTCTGACAAATGACGTTACCTGGCAACCCGTCATTTCCCTTGGATCAGACCACCTCCCCATCATTGTCTCCATTAGCAGACCACCCGATTTAAGAAAGCTGATTGGCCAGGTTTCAGAGAGTTCACCAATCACCGCTTCAGAGAACTGCCCAATCCTTCCGATGCTCGGGTAGCGGAAAGGACGTTCCGAGACATCAACACTGCTGCAGCCGCTCGCCAAATCCCTGCTGGTCGAATAACCGAAGTAAGACAAAACATCCCAGCCGAGGCGACGTGATTAGCAAATGAGCGTGATGAGCTTCGCCGAACCAACGCTAATGACCCCAGAGTCAGGGAGCTGACACTGGAAGTTAACGGGCTGGTCGGCGAGCACAAGCGGAACAAGTGGTTAAATCATCTGAAGAGTTGCAACATTGGAGCCGGTATAGGTGAATTGTGGGCAACGGTTAAGTCACTCTCGAACCCTGGAAGAAGGGGAGATACGACCTCAGTCACGCTTGGCGACGTTACGTTGACTGTCCCGAAGAGGTGCGCAAGTTATTTCAATCGACAGTTTGTAGAGCAACCCTAGAGTGACAGGGCGAAGAGAAGAGTACTACGTCGCATCAGATCTCTTCCTGCCGAGGAGAAACCACCACAGTTTACAATGGATAATGTTGCCAATGCCATCAGGAACGCTAAATCATCCAAAGCGTTGTGCCCTGATGGAATCTCCATGGTAATGCTGAAGCAGCTGTATGAGCCGGGAGTGGAGTATCTCACTAAAGTTCTCAACTTATCGCTATCCACCCTCATTGTTCCCGAAGTCTGGCAAATGGGCAGGGTGGTCCCACTACGGAAGCCCGGCAAGGATGCCAGCAAAAGTGAATCGTACAGGCCGATTTCGCTTTTGTCACCCGTAGCAAAGACCCTTGAGGCCTTAGTCCTCCCCAGTATCAGAAATAGCTATCAACTTGCCGATCATCAGCATGGATTCCGTAAGAAGCACAGCACGACAACTGCTCTGCACGTCATTCCCACACATATTTGTCAAGGACTTAACCAGAGACGGACGTGCGATAGAACAGTGATGGTGGCGCTTGACTTATCAAAAGCCTTTGATACAGTCAAGCACTCCACGCTGTTTGAGGACATTGAGCAGACAACCCTCCGGCCAACTTGAAACGTTGTATAGCCAATTATATGTGTGGACGCCAGTCGTACGTGAAATTCAGGAACAAGAAGTCCAAACCCCGTAGAGTGAAACAGGGAGTTCCCCAAGGTGGGGTGATATCTCCGGAACTGTTTAACCTCTATCTCTCCTGTATTCCGGCCCCTCCAGACGGCATCGAGATTGTAACGTATGCGGATGATTGCACGATCCTGGCCTCGGGTACCTATCTGTGAGAGACTGAACAACTATTTAACCGATCTTACCACCTTTTTCCATTCGAGGAATATGCAGATTTCCCCCACAAAATCTACAGCCACTCTGTTCACCACATGGACAGCGCAGTTTGGACGTGAGTTGAATGTCGTGGTCGACGGTAGCAGAATTCCGACCACAATCTGCCCTAAAATTTTAGGGGTCACATTCGACACTGCATTCACTTCGTACGCACACGCCACAGCTATCTGCGACAAGTTGAAAAGTAGGAACAAGGTCCTCAAGTCCCTGGCCGGCAGCACTTGGGGTGCAGATAAAGAAACATTGTTGGCCACGTATAACGCGATAGGTCGGTCTGTGGTAAGCTATGCGGCTCCAGTCTGATCCCCGAGATTGTGTGATTCGAACTGAAAAAAGATTCAAACTTGCCAGAATGCCGCCCTGAGAACAGCGACAGGGTGCCTCCTCAAATCTTCAGTGGACCATCTACATGAGGAGGCAAAAATTCTTCCTGTAAAGCAACACAATGAGATGCTTTCGTTGCAGTACCTGGTTGGATGTCCCATTCAGGGAGATCGGGAAGGATATCCATGCTCTAGAGGGAGAGGTCCAACGATACAGGAGAGAACCCCTAGATCAACAAGCATATCAACAGGATTGAATAGCATTCACACGGACGCAGTTGCCAAGGCCTTAAGCAATTATAGTGTGAATAAAGTACTCGGAGTACATCCTCCATCTATTGCAGCTGAGGAGCGTCAGCTGCCACGACAAACCAGAGTAGTTTTGGCTCAACTACGCTCGGGATATTGCCCGCACGACACACAACACTTTTTTAACTGCCCCGCCAAACCTACCACTCTAACTCCAGTGGATCTGTGGATACATCCCATCGAAGCAGCCACTTTTCTGAAACTGGAGATAGACCCAGAGCCAGATTGAACAGAGGAACGAACAAATAAACTTAGCAAAAACACTGTTACAACAACAACAAGCAGCGAGTTCGGTCAACTTGGGTTATGTTTCGTTTTGTTTGGTTCCTATGGACAATACAAAACGAAACGTTTGCAAACGTTTCGTAAAGTTTTTTTCCGTACGCTGGTCAATGATGACTTTACAAATTATACAAATACATTTGTACATGCTTGGCGAAGGATACGAGGATATATTGATAAGAGTATACCGATTTTAGACAAATATTACGGTGTGCCAAAGTTTGGATTTACATGTCGAAGGTTATCATGCTAAGCAGTCACCTTTCTGGGACACCGCAGTGGATTTAAGAGCTTTGTCTCCGAAAGTATGGACATGTCATTGATTACCTAATGAAGAATTTATATACGATGCTAAGACAGCCCTTAAACTAAATTCAAGCGAAAATGTTTTAACGTTTCAGGAGGGGTTATCCGAAGAGTTGGATCTATTGCGGAGAAATATTACAATGTGTTAAGTTTAGAAGGAATTGGGGTTTCAATTCAAGAGTTGTCGTGCGCAGCAGCCATTGTAGTTGGTGGTCCATAGGAAAACTTTGTGTATATCGTAATTATGGTTGGAATTATGACCACAAGGGCTACCTACGGTACAAATATTAAAAACGATTCTTGTTATTAATATAATTGGATTTTTTATTTTTGCGAAGGATGTACCAGAAGTGGTTAATCGATAGAGCCAATTTTCTAACTTGATCTCATTTAGGAAAAAATATTACGATTAGTCATAATTATTATTGAACCAAATCGTTTAGTTACAGTAAAAAAACAGATTTTTCAATAGGTGGATTATGAGTATGCTCCGTGAAACGAGTAGGTGTTATCTATCGTTGCTTGGAAATAACTAATCATGTGGTTCAGGTATGGTGTGGATCTTTAATAATGAAAAGTTAATAAATTAAGTTATACTATCGCATGACAGATGGAGTTAGTGAGTCTATGACAGCTGCAAATTCTTCGTCTTGAGGATAAAAGACTTGGTAGAATCAAAGGCATATAATGTAACAAGATGAGAACCTTCCATTACTACTATACATCTGCAGATGGCGCTGTATTATGTTATGTTACAAAATTGTGACATAAAATTATGTTATATTTGCTTTTGTTGCCGTTGTGTTCTGTTAATTGTCTGTTATACACAAACACCCTCTATGGAGTAGTAGTAAAATTGAACTGCATTATGCATCTTGTACAATCTTTACCATTGTATGCCTTTGGTAGAAATCTTTCATATCAATCAATGCATCCCGATTCATATTAGCTAAATAATATTGGATCTACTTTTTATCGCCAAGTACGAACGGCGTGTCTAAAGACACTACTTTTGAATACATTTTTTAATGGCTGAAATTCTCAGGTGAAGTGATTCTAAAGTTAATTTAACGGTATATGTTGGGCTTGATTATTCGAACTTGATCTAAATTTGGAAGAAATATTACGTCGTACAAAATTGGAACCAAATAGTTTACTCGCAGTGAAAAAGTGAGATTTGTATATATCTACAGATAATAGGTGGTTATGAATATGCTCTACAAAATGAGTAGCTGTCATCTATCGTTGCCTGGAAATAACTCACCATGTGGTCCAGATGCGGTGTGGATCTTTAATAACTAAACCTTGATAATTCAAGTTCAAAGACATAGAACTGTAAAGATTGGACATAGTGCATAATGCAGTTCAATTTTACTATTAAACCATAGAGGGTGTTTGTGTATAACAGACAACTAACAAAAACGACGGCAACAAAAACAAGTATAACATAATTTTATATCAGTTTTAGACACTAGGGGGCTTTGGGTACATTAGTGTTTATGGCAGACAGTATTACTATCGGACACTAGGGGGCGATTTCGCGTATATATCTGTTCACGATTGTTGCGATACCAGAGAAGCAATTAAGCTATTATCTTTAAATGATGATTTGACAGTTGTAGGAATGAAGTCATTCGATAACCTATGCCAATAAAAGTAATGCAATTATGGATTACAGAAGATGTTGCTTGCATTGAATCTACCATTAATATTCTCACAATATGACGATATGCCTACAATCTTTTCTAAGCGAGCACATCCTTATTTCTGATTTACCTTCTTTTGGCAATATGTCCTATGTTATTTTATGAAAGTCATTTTGTTATGGCTTTACTTTTGTTTTTATATACTCAAAAAGAGATTTATATTCTGCACTATGACATATCCTTGAAATAGCTACAAATGAAGTAAGTCAATTTATCTTTTGTTTGTTTTTTCGTTTAACTTCCCCGCAAAACCGGCCTCAACAAAAACAAAACACAATTGAAATAACTTTCTTAAATTATGCGGAAAATTTTCGTTTTTATCCTATCATTATAACGCACGTACGCAAACACACGCAACCACTTACACCACTCAATTATTTGTTTTTTTCAAATATGTAATAGAATGGTATACACTCTTACGCCAATGGGATAAATAAATATTTCATTACACATATATCTATAAATCAATTGATATTTATATTATTCAGGCCAATAATAATATTTATCATCATTATTTGTGAAATAAAAATAAAAGTTATTGAAGAGGAAGAAGTTAGGTAAACGCCCTCAAATATCCAAGTAGATGGTCAACGTTTTAGAGGAAAATAAAAAATATAAATGACTTTGGAACATTGAGTATATTGGCCAGTGATACACAAAGAAGCGATTATACTTTGTTTTATATTAAAAATTGTATAATACCTATGTCTGATCAAAAGGAAATCCCTGGCCACAGTTTTCCTTTTTGTTTTTTGATTTTATTTCACAAATTTAACCGAACAAGTTGCACATAATTTTTGCATGTGTTTCTCATACTTTTTTCTTTATGGGAGTAAAATTTGAAACTTGTGTCCCTTCATTTGATTTTGAGATTTCTCTCCTTAATAATTTTAATACACAAAACTACACAATCAAATTGTTATGTCACAGTAATGATGCCCATACAGACCCATATTCATTGGAGAAAATATTTTCCAGACATTTGATCATTAATTGTAATGTCCGACAGACAGAACATAGTTTACTTTAGACATTTTTGATATGTTCTTCTTTTGCCCATAAATTGTGGCAATTTTTATAAATCAGCATTAAAAATGAGAATAAAAAGTCTCACAAAAAAGAAAGAAAACAAAAGCCATGTGTTACAGCTCATTAAATTATTTTATTTGCATACTTTGTGTGGTGCATACTTTTAGGAGCTCCAAACACTCACATAATATAAACAAGGTCAAATGACTTATAATGTAGATCTATAGATTGGAGAGGAAGAAAATACTATTAAATGGGGGATTGTATTCTTAGAGACGCCCATATTGCTCTCTATTTGCTCCCCATTTTCTTAGACACCAGCGGATAAGTTTGTTTGGATAGAATAAATAGGTGGTTTATGAACATACTCCCAGCGAATAAAATGGCATCATCTACCGTTGTTTGAAAATAATGCCAAAGACATATAATATAACAATATGGAACATTTCAATTGCTACTCTACATTGGAAGATGGCGCTGATGGTATAACATAATGTTATGATACAATATTGCGACATGAAATTATGTTAAATTTAACATAGTTCACATTTGTGTGCGATTTCGTTTCTGTTGTGCTCTGTTTATTGTCTATTATACACAAACGTCCTTCATGGTTTAACGGTGAAATTAAACTACCTTATGCATTGTGTCCAATCTTTACCAAAGACATAAAATATGTATAACAAGATGGGACATTTACATTGCTACTATACATCGGCAGATAGCGCTGGAGGTCTAACATAATGTTATGTTCCAATATGGTGACATACAATTATGTTATACTTGTTTTTGTTGCCGTCGTGTTCAGTTAGTTGTCTGTTATACACAAACACCCTCTATGGTTTAATAGTAAAATTGAACTTCATTATGCATCTTGTCCAATCTTTACAGTTCTATGTCTTTGTCTTTACTATTGTATGGCTATAATAATGCCAATGTTTTCATAGCTGAAATACTCAGGAAATGTCACCTACATTACCCAGGGTTTACCATACTGCTAATCAGAATGAATAGGTATCATCTGGGGACTTATGACAAACCCTTGTTATATGCTTCAGTAATGGTTTGGGTCTTTAATAATGAGTATAAGTTAAACTATTGCTTACCAGAGGGAGTTAGTAAATTAACGACAGCTGCTGGTTTCTATGGTAGAGGTTTGAAAAAATCGTGGGTGGTTTTAACATTGTGTTGATTTGATAAAATGTCTCACGCAATAACCCAAAAAGCAAGTGTTATGGGTTATATCCAGTAAAAAAATGGTAAAAAAGATTGTCGGAATAAAAATTCAAGGCTTTAATATGGTCAACTCAAAGCCCAGACCCCAACTCAATAAAAACTTTGTGAGTCATAGTCCAAAGGAACCCTCATTTATCAGTTCTCCTACATTCTCCCTGGCGATAGGTCTCGTCCCACACTAAAGCCCACACTAAACGTCTAATTTCATGAACTTATTTCATTGAAATCACTCTAGTGGCGACCGGGACTAGGGGGAGGTAGATGGATATACTACTCTGCCTAAACGAGGGAAATCACTTGTGATATGACCAGTCTGGGGTAGAGTGATACGATCAAGTACCTCTAGAAATCTTGTGTTTCCCGCGGACAAAAAACTGAGGGGAGCACACACGTATGTTCCCCTAAAGCAAAAAAAAAAAAACAAACATTGGAGATAGAAAAAAAGAAATAAAAGTTACGTCACAGTCACACCTCGTCGTCATCCAGCGATCGTGAGCAAACATCTTCCACAGATGTGGGTGCCTTGGCATATGTGGTCTAGTACTACTACAAAGACACAACCTAAAGGAAAAGGAGAGAAAGAGGCAGGGATGCTTAGGAAAATAAACACCACCGTTGTGGAAAAAAAACCAATAAAGTATATGTCCACAAGACGGTAGATGAAGTAAGCGACAGCATCGTAAAACTCACAACGAACAGGATGCAGAGTCAGGGACCCAACAAAAAATGTTTAAAAAGAAACAGGCGCGAGTAAATAAAGAACAGTTGCATGCACCAAATGGTGTAAACAAACTCCCTCCACTTCCTCGAAAGCGGCGAAGAGGATAAGACCTCCTGAGGATCAGAACAGCGTTGAATCTTGTAAGAAGTAAAAGAACTTCCCACCTTCAAATGTTCCGAGGAGGAAACTGTCTAAATATCTTTGACTGAAGGCGACAAGTTGAGTTCGGGGACCTTTCAGAAGACAGGGAAGCTTAGAGAGAGAGTAAACTTGACCCATCCATTAGAGACTGGGAGTGATCCCGACTCCGACACCAATAGCAAAATAAACACCACCGTTGTGGAAACCCCAATAAAGAGGATGTCCACAAGACGGTTGATGAAGTAAGTGACAGCATCGTAAAACTCACAACGAAAAGGATGCAGAGTCAGGGACCCAACAAAAAATTTTTAAAAAGAAACAAGCGCGAATAAATGAAGAACAGTTGCATGCACCAAATGGTGCTAACAATACTCCCTCAACTTCCTCGAAAGCGGCGAAGAGGATGCGCTGAATCTTGTAAGAAGAAAAAGAACTTCCCACCTTCAAATGTCCCGAGGAGGAAACTGTCTAGAGTATATTTCACAGAAGGCGACAAGTTGAGTTCGGGAACCATTCAGAAAACAGGGAAACTTGGGGAGAGATTAAACTTGACACACCCATCAGAGATTGGGAGTAACCCAGACTCCGACCACAATAACGAAATAAATACCACCGTTGTGGAAACCCCCAATAAAGAGGATGTCCACAGAATGGTAGATAAAGTAAGCGACAGCATCGCAAAATTCACAACGAAAAGGATACAGTGGTCAGGACTCAACGACGAAAGCTTAAAAAGAAGCGTGCGCGAGTTAATAAAGAACAGCGGCTTCAAGGGATGTCAACAATACTCATTTCACATCCTCGGAAGCGGCGAAGAGGATAAGATCTCCTGAGCAGCAGAACACCGCTGAATCTTGTATGAAGAAAAATACATTCCCACCTTTAAATGTCCCGAGTAAACCTTGTCAAGTCCAACGCGGAGCAAACTGTCTACAGTATCCTTTGACAGAGGACGACAAGTTGAGTTCGCCGACCTTTCATTAGACAGGGAAACTTAGGGAGATATTAAGCTTGACCCACCCATTAGAGACTGGGAGTGATCCTGACTCCGACAGCCATAGCACAGTAAACAGTACCGTTGTGGAAACGCGTAATAAAGGGAATGTCCCCAAGATTGTAGATGAAGTAAGCGAGAGCATCGAAAAATTTACAACGAAAAGGGTGCAGTGGTCAGGGAGTGAATGAAGAAAGCTTAAAAAGAATCAGGCGCGACTAAATAAAGAACAACGGGAAGCTCTAAATGATGTCAACAATACTCCCTGCACTTCCTCGGAAGTGGCGAAGAGGATAAGACCTCCTGAGGAACAGAACACCGCTGAATCTTGTATGAAGAAAAATACATTCCCACCTTCAAATGTCCCGAGCAAACCTTCTCAAGTCCAATGCGAAGCAAACTGTCTAGAGTATCCTTTGACAGAGGACGAAAAGTTGAGTTCGCCGACCTTTCATTAGACAGAGAAACTTAGGGAGAGATTAAGCTTGACACACCCATCAGACACTGGAAGTAACCCCGACTCCGACGGCAGACAGCACCATTGTGGTGTTAAGATGTCCAATAAAGAGGGTGTCCACAAGATGGTAGATGAAGTAAGTGAGAGCATCGCAAAACTCACAACGAAAATAACTAGGCGCAATTAAACAAAGAGCAGCAGGATGCTCTAAAGGATGTTAACAATACTCCCTGCACTTTCTCGGAAGCGGCGATGAGAATATAATGTCCTAAGGGACAGAAAATCGCTGAATCTTGTAAAAAGAAAAATAACTTTCCAACTTCAAATGTCCCGAGCAAACATTGTTAAGTCCAACGCGGAGAAGACTTTTTAGAGTATCCTTTGACAGAGAGCGACAAGTTGAGTTCGGGAATCTTCCGGAAGAGGAAAATGGCCGCGGAGACCGGATCTCAACCGTCAACTACTTATATCAAGGTAGCCAAAATGCTCTACAGGGACGAGCTATGCTATGCGGTCATCGACACCACTAAAGGGTCTGCAAGGCTACACAACGATCGTCAGACAGAGTTTGAAACAATGATCAAAGAAAAGTTGCTCTAATACTTCAAGGGCGCCTTCCAATAAAAATCGACAGCATTATCACCAATTAGATAATAGAAAAGAATTTATTAGGTTCAGAATTTTATTGTCGCCACGTCGCTAGTATGTGGCTGTTGGTAATTCTGTTCCTTCTCCTTGATTGTTTTCTTGCTAATGAACTGGCACGAATTCAGAAATAGTTGCATAATTTACAGACGCCATCTATCATTACGAGAACTCCCGTAGAGGCTAGAGTCTTTACTAAGTTTAGTGCTGCCATGATCCCTGTTAGATGATTAGGTGTTGCTAATCATATTTTGTGATGATATGGTTGCCGCAAATAGGTTTTCGATTAACTTTGTTGAGGAATTGGTTTCCGATTACTCAATTATTAAATGAAATTTGCTACAATTAATTTTTTACGTTTTTCTGTACTTCTTCATAAGTTTTAGTTGCGAAAAAAAATCAATTCCTGAATTGGAAATCTTTAGGTGAATCTCTGATTTGGAAAGCAGAATGCCAAATTTTCTTGCTAGGGAACTACCATTAAAACACCAATTCAAAAATATTCGCAGACGACATCTATTATACGATAATTATTGTAGCGGTTATTGACTTTGCTAGGTTTAGTGCTGCCATGTTCGCTGATAGATGATCAGAAGTCGCCACTCTATGATTAATTTTCTTTGGGAATTGGTTTGTGAAATATGTCCATACTATTTTACAGACGCCATCTATCGTTACGAGAATTCTTGCAGCGGTTAGGGTCTTTGCTAGGTTTAGTGTTGCCATGTTCGGTGTTAGATGATTAGGTGTCGCTGTTGCCGAGAAGAAACTGTATGATTAATTTTGTTTGGAAACTGCTTACTGATTACCTAATACGTAAATAAAATTGCTGCAATTCAATTCTGGCTTTCTTTCTGTACTTCTGCCTTGAACTTCTGCAAAGAAAATCAATTCTTAAAATGGAAATTTTGTGATGGGTCTTTGCTTTGAAAATTATTGGCTGCAGTTAGCTTGCAGACAATCTTAAAATGCTTTAATGATAAAGATATGAGGTATTACTCTAACCCACATTTCTGGTTATTTTCTTCATTTTCATCCAAGTTGATGTGTGGAGCATACTTTCAGGCGCCCAACTTGTACAGACATATCTATTCAGAGCTATTTGTACAATGTAGATGTAGTTTTTGAGAGCATGCTAAGCAAAAAAACACTATTCTTACCGGAAGTTGACAGTACCTAAAATAATTTCGGGTAAAATGATTCGTCCCTTCGTTACAAATAATATTTCAATGACTATAGATTTTATAATTTTATTTCGTATATTCGAAAGTATGTATGTTTAGCTGGTTATAATTACACGAAATAATTCGAAACCTGATGATTCCGTGGAATTTTGTAAAAGGATTTCTCTTATGATTCAATAGATTTGCCGGTACTAGAGAAATTCTCCAAAATTACATTCTTTGATTACCGATTGAATGTGTGGTGCATAACTTAAGGCACATTAAACTACAACACATAGTACAGATATCAATTGCACATTCAATGCAAAATTAATTAACTATAGTTGTTGTTATTAAGACCAGATGTGTGTGCATTAGGATTTCATTGTGTTTCACTAAAACTTATTAGAAAACTATCCCCTCTAACCTTCCCACACCACTTTTGATGTGTGTTCTTGTGAATTCCTTCAAACTATTGCGTGAATTAGCTCTTCTTTAACTTCTTCGGTAATGAATAGATTTCAAATGAACTCTCAAAACAACAAAACCCCACTTCTACTCCTTCTTCGACGACTACTTCTTTGGAAACTAGCTAATGTATATTTCCAAATAATTTATGGCAAGCAAAGCGCCAGGCTATGCCGCTATGGTTTTGCTGCGGTATTTGCTTTAATAACTTGGTCAATGGTAACTACGCTGTTCATAGTTGTATGTGTGTCTGTTCATAATATAAATTATAGGAAAGGACATAATAGATTCCCATATTTTCAAGAGGAGGATGAGAAAATTGCGAGAAAAAGGGGAGCGGTAGATAAATTGTAATTACTGTTGAATAAGTACTGAGAAGAAGAAGAAAAAAACACATTTTATCCAACACTTTTGCCTCAATCTGAAGAACATTATCACGAACTGCAAATCGAAAATGTAATGGCAAATAGTTTGCAAGGCACAAGGGGAGGCAGCGTGCTGCAAAAGAGATCAAGGTCAACGCTTCAAGGATCCCCATGAAAAAGCCCAAGCATATAGATGGGCGTACATATGGCCATAATGAGTTAAGTGCTTGTTCGTCGTTCGCATTTGATTTGTGGCCTAATGAGTTGCAAAGTGCTACTCTTCTTGTTTGATTTCGAATACCACCAGTAAAAGGCGTCCGTCGTCCATACAGCTGGCCATGTACTTTTCAAAAATCAATTTGTTTTAAAACAAAGATTGATGATTATTTGAGCGAGGTACAGCATGCAAAAAGGGTTGTGAAGGAATTTAAAGAGTTGGGCTTTTTCCTCAATTTGACAGCCATGTTTAACTGTTAAGGGAACTTGAAGGCCAACTCAAGACACTGACTGACATTGAACATTTTTTTATCACGATGATTATCTAGAGGAATTTACTTAACAAATCCTCATGCTTTTACTAATGAATCCATAAGTGGTATTTAATTGAGCCCACAATGAAAAACCAAAAGCATTACTGGATTATTTTGATTACAGACAAGACAAGGCATCATCTGGTTGAAAGGACGATGAATTCGTCTCTTAATGATAATATTGATTTGGCCTGGCAAAGCTGTTGATAAACTCTCAATCAATTGCAAAGCAATTTTTTGCCTGTAGATTTTCTTACGTTTTATCTTTTCACATGTGGACTTAATGGACTCTATCATATAGCAAACACACCATCAACTAAACTCAGGTCATCTTGACTTCAAAACAGAAAATCTACAATAAAACAACTTCTCTTTTGAAAACATGTGTTCAGGGGTATTTTTACCTTAATGCCTACCAAAAATAATATTAGCAAAAGTCATGTTTGATTTATTCCTTTTCCTGTCCAAATCTTGCCACAATAGAGTAGAGATAATCTTCAGTATACAGCCGCATTAACAGGGTTGGTAAGAAAGAATAATCTTTGCTTTCCCCACATGAAGGCCAGATGAAAGAGGAAACATAAACATAGTCGTTCTAGTGTTTTCTCTTTTCTTCAATTTCTTTCATTCTTCACAAGAAAATTTAAGCAAACAGAAGCAAACGTCAGTTGTAAAGAACTACCTTGATTTTTCCGAGTGATAGAGATATTTTTAAATTAACAAAGGTTCGCCTAAAAGTATGCACATGGAAACAAAAATTGGCAAATTTGCGAAAATTTAGCTTGTTTTAGGCAAATACTTTTAAGGAAGACAATTCACTAAGTGGTTTCAATAGTTTAAAGGGAAATTTAAAAGAATTCATATATGAACCCCTAAAAGTATGCATCGCACATTTGTACGAAATATTATTCAATTTACCGAATCAAATGATTTTCGCCAAAAAGTCATATATCGTTACCTCATCATACTTAATGACAAATCCCACGGTCTTTTTATTAGCATTTTTATAATCTTCAAGGAAACTATGAAAAAAAAAATCCACACCATACCTTTATGTATATGATTTGCAGGTTAAATCCAGCTAATGTTTTTCAAAAAATAGTCGATGCCATTTCTCGGCGCTTCATAGTAAACCACTGTACTCTTTCAAAAGCACTTACATGATTTAAACATTATTCCCAAACTACTTTGTGTCATAAGTGGCCAATCATTCCTTAACAATTCTGTCTGGCTGGCTGTTCATAGCCAACCATTCCAGTCCTTTTATTCCCCCCAACAAAACTATAAAATATTCTGTTTGTACCGGCGTTTTAATTTTTCTTATTCTATATGTTTAAATGTTTGATTCTCTCCACGTTTCTTTGTGTCCATTCTTTATTTGTCTTTTACAAAAAGTTAAAAAACAGAATGAAAGAAAAAGCAAAGAAAAGATAAACTAACTAATCTTTAAATGAAATGATAAATGTTATACCAAACTACAAATTGTTCAAGTTGGCTTTTACTTCCTGAAAGCTGGAAATGATGGCTGTGACATGTAAAAAGATATTTCTTTTTTTATGTAATGGAGGTTTTTTGTGAAAAGTATAAAGTAAAAAAGCAAGAACAAAAACTAAATGGCAAAAATGTCTAAAAAAGACACACACAGATACACACTAACTAAAATCTCCAGCCACTTAAATCAAAGAGCAGTGTCAGACAGTACAAGAAAAAAGACAAACTAAAAAAGAAAATTAACAAAAATGTCATTTTAAGTTTCTTTTGTAAATTTTGTGTGGTACCCTACAGCATTTATCCACTTACTTACATAGCTTTATAACACAAAAACGTCAATTGGACGACAGATTTGTCTCTGAGGCAATCTACTCTGAAAACATACACCTATCAACTAAGGATGTCGTCAGATGCCAACTCTCCAACGACACACGGTCCCAGAGCCCATTTAAGCAACAATGAATGGCCTACTAGTCCGTCAATTCAAAGACAGATGGTTTAGAACTCAATTTAGTCAACCATAACTAGCCTCTTACGCCTCCTCTACATAAGATTGCTCAGAGCCCATCTATTCAACGGTAATGATATCAGAGCCCATATCTTCAACGATAGATGGCCTTAGAACTCACCAATTCAAAGATATACGTCTTAAAACCCCACTTATTCAACGACACCTCGCCTCTGAGGTCTACTCTACCCACATAAGATGTTTCAAAGCCCAGATTGCTCAGAGCCCATCAATTCAACTGTAATGATCTCAGAGCCCATCTTTTTAATGACAGAGGGCCTTAGAGCTCTTCAATTATAAGATAGATGGTTTAAAACCCAACTTATTGAACGACATCTTGCCTCTGAAGCCTACTCTACCTACATAACATGGTTCAGAGTCCATCTAATCAACGATGGATGGCATCAGTGTCAAAGATAGATGGCCTAACAAAGGCATTTATTCACGATACTTCGGCTCTGAGGCATACTCTACAAACGTTTTCTCAAAGTTCATCTATTCAACGTTAGATGGTCTCAGAGCTCATTTACTCAAAGTTAAATGGTCTCAGATTCTACATCTACATAAGATGACTCAGAGCCCCAAATACATACAATGGTTAAGATTGGACAAGATGCATAATGCAGTCCAATTTTACTATTAAACCATAGAGGGTGTTTGCGCATAACAGACAATTAACAGAACAACGGCAACAAAAACATATATAACACAATTTCATGCCACAATATTGTAACATAACATAATCCAGCTCCACCTGCCGATGTATAGTAGCAATGGAAATGACTCGTCTTGTTATATTACATGTCTTTGAGAGCCCACTTAATCAACGTTAGATGGCCTCAGATCCCATCTATTAATGGCATCATAGCCGATCTATTTAACGTTATGTGGCCTCAGGTCTCATCTATTCAACTATAGATGGCATCCAAGTAGATCAGTTCAAAGATAGGTGGCCTAAAACCCAATTTCTTCAACGATACTTGGCCTCAAAGTCCAGCTATTTAAAGCAGCGCCGACCAGCTCCGAATGCATGTGTGAATGTATGAGTGAAAAAGCAACAACCAAATGATGTTTTTCTTTGTTTTTGTTCACGCACAGTGTACGTAAGGGAGAAAAGCAAATGCAAAGACAACTCAGTTGGATCTCTGAGTATACTTTCTTTGTAAAGAAGCGCATTCCTGATGAAACAATATATTGCTCCTGTACCAAATTTAAAACGATATATGACTCTGAGTAGAGGTGGCAAACTAGCGATAGTCTGACTATCGTTTTAATAGCTATTATAAAACAAAGGTTACAACGGCCAAAACACATGGTTTGGTTATCTGTTGCGATTTATTTGAAAATGATTGGTTTAAAAATCGATATGAAGAAAGTTTTACTGCAGCGATCAAAACGATAGTCGGACTATCGATAGTATGTCAGCTCTAACTCTGAGCCCATCCACCTAACGATAGATGGCCTCCAAATCTCCAAATAAGATGTCGTATGAAGCCTACCTTACATAAAATGGCTCAAAGCAAATCCAGTCGAATATCTATTCAATGATAGATCACCTCAGATACTATATTATCAGCAATAGAGGATTTCTGAGCATATCTGATCAAAGATAGATTGTCCCATAGACCATCCATTCAAAGACAGATGACTCATAGCCCATATATTTGTGCCCACCGATCAAAGGATAGGTGGCTTCTGCTACCATTTATAGAGGGTCTCTGAGACATTCTACTTAACTTGATATGGCCTCCAATCGTACGAAAGATGGAATCAGAGGGAAACTCTTCTATGCTAAATGACTTCGGCCCAGTCCTAGTCTACATAACATGGCTCAGAGGCCAACAAATCTGCCGAAGATGCCCCAAGAGGTCAACTGTTCTGCGATAAATAGCATTCCATCACGTAGTGTACGTTAGGTATAGATGGCCTCCAAAGGCACTCTCTGTACGATAAATCCCTCAAAGACCACCACAGATTTTTTCACACCTATTCCATGTTATATTGCCTCAGAGACCGCGTACAATAGACTTAATCAGAGACCTCCGATTAGATAGAGCATTTGCTCGTGAATAAAAAAAATTTTTCGCTTTTTTCATTCACGAGCAAATACTCGATCGATTCAAATACCGTAATTAGGCCCCAGCTATTGTACGGTAGATGGCATCAAAGTTCAAGTACTGTAAGATGCTGGCCTCAGATACCACCTACTGTACGGTGATGACCTCTTACCACCTGTTAGACTGCTGTCACTGTCGCTGTCCCCTACTGTTCATTAGATGACCATCTACTGAATGATAAATGGTTTCAGAGGACAAATACTCAGATATAGATGGTCTCCAAACCAATTACTTTCCGATAGATACCCACTCTTCCATAGTTTGCCTAACAGACTACCTATTTCACGTTTGATTGTCTCAGAGGCCACCAACGGAATCAGAGACCACCTGTTATACTTTAGATGACCTCTGATGCCACCTACTGTCTGATAGATAGTCTCATGAACCACCTACTGTGTGATGTATGGCCTTGGAGACACTTAATCTATATATAATATGTGGTTTCAGAGGTCACCTATTGTACAATGTATGATTTCAGAGGTAACCTATCGTAGAAAGATGGCCGCAAAGGCCACCTACTGTACGATGGATGACCTCATTACCATCTATTAGACTAATTTGCGATAGATAACATTCAATATCACCTACTATACGTTGGATTACCATCTACTGCATGATAAATGGTTTCCGAGGACACATATTCAGTTATAGATGTCCTCGAAACTACTCATTCCACGACAGGTACCCTCATAGGCCACCTACTCCTCCATAGTTTGCCTAACATACTACATTTTTCACCTTTGATTGTGTCAGAGGCCACCAACGGAATCTGAGACCACTTGCTGTAATTTGGATGACGTCAGAGACCATCTACTGTATGATAGATAGCCTCATGAGCCATCAACTGTGCAATGTATGCCCTTGGAGGCACCTATTGTACGATATATAGTCTTAGATGTCGCCTACTGTACGATAAATGATCTCCGAGTCCAGATATTGTACGAAAGATGGCATCAAAATTCAAGTACTGTGTAATAAGGGCCTCATAGGCCACCTACTGTACGATAGATGATCTCATTACCACCTATTATACTGATATACGTTAAATGACCACCTCCTTCATGATAAATGGCTTCGAACTCACGTTCGATGGCTTTCAAAATCAATTAGTCTACGATAAATAGCCTCAAACGTGAATAGGTTTGATTGCCTCAGAGCCAACAACGGAGTCGGAGGCCACCTGCTCTACTTTAGATGACCTCAGAGGCCACTTACTGTATGATAGCCTCAGGGGTCACCTACTGTACGATGTATGACCTTGGGAGCCACCTATTGTATGATAGATGACCTTCGATGTTGCCTACTGTACGATAAATGATCTCATAGCCCAGCTATTGTACGGTAGATGGCATCAAAGTTAAAGTACTTTACGCTGATGAGCTCGGAAGCTACCTACTGCGCGACGGATGACATCATTACCACCTATTCGACTGATTTGCTATAGATAACATTCGATGTCACCTACTGTACGTTAGATGCTCATCTACTTCATTATAAATGGTTTCACATGCCCCATACCGAGGCATATATGACCTCACAAAATCACTTATTCTACTATAGATACCCCATATGCCACCTATTCATCCATAGTTTGCCTAACAGACTACCTATTTCACGTTTGATATTCTCAAAGGCCATCAACGGAATCAGAAACCCCCCAATCAACTTTAGATGACCTCAGAGGCCACATACTGTATAATAAATATCCTCATAAGCTACCTACTGTGCGATGTAAGACCTTGGAGGCACTTACTATATAATATGAGGTTTCAGAAGCCACCTATTGTACAAAAGATGATCTCAGAGGTAACCTGCTGTAGAAATATGATCTCAGAGGCCACCTATTGTACGACAGATGGACTTAAAAACCAATTAATCTGCACTAGATACTCTACGACGTATGAGATTAGAGACCATTTTCTCCAAAGTAGAATAGACAACATTGGCTGTATATTCTACGATAGATGGTCCTAAAAGCTACCTGCACTACGATGAATTGTTTGAGATGCACCTGTAAATGGACTCTGAGCAAATGTGATATGATGGATACATTTTGAATATCTATCATCAAGTTGTAAGTAGCATCGGAGACCACTAAATCTTCCACACAAGGCCTAATAGGCCAACTACTCTACAATATATGGTTTGAGAAGCTACTTAATCTACGATATATGCCGTCAGAGGTGAACAACTCTACGTTCAATGTCGACCGAGACTGCCTATGTTATGATAGATGGACTCCGACTCCATCTTTTCACGATAGACACATTTTTACGAAGCCCCCGAAACAACCAAACATCTACTGTACGGTAGATAGCTTCACACGCCATCTTCTTTTCTATAGCTCTCTTCAGAGGCCACCTACTTGCTGGTAGAAGACCTCAAAGCCCGCCTACACTACGAAAGATACTTCCTTAGGCCACATACTCTTCGACAAATGATTTCCGAGGCTACCTATACGACATTATATGCCTTTGGAGGCTACATATTCCGCGATATATGGTCTCAGAGACCACTTACTATGCCCCAGATGACGGTCTCGGATGCCACTTATTTTACTATGACACTTATTTTACTACTGCACGATATATAGTCTCACAGTTCACATAATGTACGGACGATGGTCTCAGAGACCAGCTATTGAACGATAGATGGTCCCAGATGCCATTTATTGGACATTAGATATCTTCAGAGGCCACATACTCCACGATAGAAGTTTTCAGAGGCCACCTACTTTACAACAGATGGACTCAAAAGACAACTACTCGATACAAGGTGGCCTAATAGACAACATACACCACCATAGGTGGCCTCAGGGGCACATAGCCTCATATGACCTCAGAAGATGTCTTACCCAATACTACTCCGTAGTACGAGTAGATGGCTCCAAGGGTCATCAAACTTAATATATGTATATGACCTAAAGAACCAATCTACACATATCTTTAGAAGCCACCTAATCCATGGAATATGGCCTGTGATGCCACCTATTGGATTATAGATACATTCAGAGGCTTTATGCTCCACAAGATATACTTCTTTTCTGTGAAGTAATATAGGGCTTGAAATGGTCGGCTTTGTGGCCGGCACACTAATTTTTTGACTTTGTTTGTTATCCCAACAAAACTGACATTTTAATTAAATTAGTAATGTTTTTTCTGCGATTGTTGTTGTAGTCTTATCTTTTGCTCTGCGTTGTGTCATATACAAGGAAATTGTCAGTATTTGCTGATGAAGGCCATAATTAACGCGCACTCATACGCTCCATTGGCAATGACAATTGGATTTTGTATTATTTCTTTTTTTTTTTTGTTTTCTCCATCATCTTTTCAGACTTTTCCATTTTCGGTTTATCATGATTGCCCCCTTCCATTTTCATCACATCAGAATTCATGGCCAAGGATGGGGAGGAAATGTTTCATTTAATTTTTGTTTTCTTCTTTGATTCATTAGTAAGCCTCTTTTGCTTTTTTCAACATTCAATAGCCAGTTTTTTTTTCAATTAAGCTTCATATGAAAGATAAATAAAATAATGTTCTTTTGCTAAAAACAAAAAAACAGAGACACTACATTTTGGGTTCCGCATGAACTGTAAGTATGACTTCAAAATTAATCACATTGTTATAAATTATTGTGGCCTTTTATAAATTAACATTGCCAGACAAAGGTCACATCATTAATATCACTCATACACAAGGTATTTATTTTGCTGATACGTGCGGAAGATGCTTAATTTTTGTTGTTGAATAGACAAAGCCACATTTGTTGGTTCCTTCACAGGGGTGGGGGAAAAGAGAAAGACTTCTCATTAACATCAAAAGTCAAGAAAATTTCATTTAAAGACCACAACGAAATGATGGCCATAATGAGCTAAGAGAAATGAATTTAAATTGTAGGCAATTTATTACGATTTTTAGAGATAATAATCTCAGGTGATTTTTGGTCTAACCTCTGGGATTATCATGTCAACTCATTTTGAAAATGAAAATTGAAAAATATGGGCCATTTGAATCGGTAACCAGCAAAGAATTTAAAGGAGGAGCTCTTTTTGGAAACAAAATGTAATTTGGGGTAGCCTAAAAGTATGCAGCACACACTACATCGACTTGTAATATAAAATATCACTTAGAAATAGGACTATGTAATAATATGATATTATTCACACTTTTCTTACTAAGAATACAAAATTAAGATTCATTGATGGCTGTCATTAAAATGCTTTTGATATATGAGGGGGCGCGATTTTAATAGAAAAAATATTTTCGCAAGAAACCAAACACCTATTAATCTCCCATATACATAGCACTGACAGCAATGCTACCTAAGTGCCTTTTGTCACTTCAACAGACACACTCTCTCCCATACACAGACACCTTTTGTATTATATTTTGCTTATTCATAGGCCTAACAAAATCATTTTCTTTTTTGTTTACGCTTCATAAATCTCTTCCCTGGCGTGCACCACTGCTGACTTACCAATTGTTGTTATCAGCGTCAATGAATACAGAAACGCCGAAGCATAAGTCCATTTGTGTGAGGGCGGATTCATGGGCACACCTGTCTGATGTATTTGTGATTGGCGTACTGAACGCAGCAGTGTATCCTGTAAACGAACACACAAAAATAGAAAAACAATTTGTCAATAATTTCTTAGAGATTTTTGCAAATACCACAAAAAAAAATAAAGGCAAACAAAAATGGTTGACAGTCGATAAAAAATAAAATAAAAAGAATTATTCTTACCTGAAAATGTTGCACTTCTTGAGCAGCCAAGCGAGTCCAATTCTCTTTATAGAGAATATTTAAATCCTCTGTTATCGACCAAAGCCGATCAACCGTTCTAAAAATAAACAAAAACAGCAAAATAGCATTTTGAATAACAAAAATATTATTGTGGCAAAAGTTTTTGCATATTTGTTTGTTTTCTTTCATAGGAAAATTTTGCAATCATGGTAGGAAAATTATTTATTTCGCAATACATAGAAAATCCCTCAATACAAATGGACATTGCTGACATTTCATTTTAATTAAGTTGTGGGCTGTTAAACGGAAAATATATCTACGCAGAAGCACGATATATTTTCATGTCAGAAGTAAGGGGGTGAAAACTAATGACTTGTTCCTATGAAAAATACTTCGCCAGAACTGATATATTTTCGGCACAATTTATTATGATTGTTATCCAAACAAACAAAAATCTTAATGGCCCTCAGAACTATTGGATTTTTTTAAATATGTATTTAGAAAATTTTTCAGGTGAAAGAACTTCAAATATTTTCCTTCAAATCAACCAGGCTTGTAGCAGCTTTCGAAGTATTATTCAAATTCTAGAGAGAGTTTTTACATAGAGTCACATACATACTCTATGATTGATGTCTTCAGAGGTCACTTACTGCACGAGATGCACTCAAACGCCAGTTACTCAACACTAGGTAGTCTTATGGACAAATTAATCTACGATATATGACTTCAAGGCGACATATACCCCACATGCCATTTACTCCAATATGACCTCGAAGTAGATGCGTCTTCGAATCTTCAGAAGTCATATCATCGCTATGTTACGATATATCGAATCTGGACCCAAGTTTACACGATATATACATGTTTTATCTTCGTTTGAAGTATTAAGGAGTTTTACAGTTCACCTTCTTTTCTACGGCTGAGTTAAAAGACCATCTACTCGAAGGTATGGCCTCAACGCTTATCTACTTCACGAAAGATACCTTAACAGATCACATGCTCTAGACAAATGACTTCTGAGGCTACCTGCATGACATTAGATGCTTTCGGAGGCTACATACTTGGCGATAGGACACCTACTGTACGATAGATGATCTTAGATGTCAGCTATTGTACGTTAGATGGCCTCTGAGGTCTGCTATTGTAGGATGTATGACCTTATATGCCACCTATTGTGCGATATAAATTATCTCAGAGTCCAACTATTGTACGATAGATGGCGTCTGAGTTTAAATTCTGTACGATGGATGACCTCATTACCACCTATAGATCACATACTCTACGACAAATGACTTCTGAGGCTATCTACATGACATTAGATGCTTTCAGAGGCCACATACTTGTCGATAGGCCACCTACAGTACGATATATGATCTTAGATGTCAGCTATTGTAGGTTAGATGGTCTCAGAGTTCTACCATTGTACAATGTATGACCTTAGAAGCCACCTATTGTAGGATATAAATTACCTCAGAGTCCAACTATTATACGATAGATGGCGTCTGAGTTTAAATTCTGTACGATGGATGACCTCATTACCACCTATAGATCACTTACTCTACGACAAATGACTTCTGAGGCTATCTACATGACATTACATGCTTTCAGAGGCCACATACTTTGCGATAGGTCAACTACAGTACAATAGATTATGTTAGATGTTAGCTATTGTACGTTAGATGGTCTCAGACTTCTACCGTTGTACAATGTATGACCTTAGAAGCCACCTATTGTAGGATATAAATTACCTCAGAGTCCATCTATTGAACGGTAGATGGCGTCCGAGTCCAAATTCTGTATAATGGATGACCTCATTACCGCCTATAGATCACATACTCTACGATAAATGGCTTCTGAGGCTATCTACATGACATTAGATGCTTTCAGAGGCCACATACTTGGCGATAGGGCACCTATAGTACGATATATGATCTTAGATGTCAGCTATTGTACGTTAGATGGCCTGTCAGGTATGCTATTGTAGGATGTATGACCTTAGATGTCATCTATTATGTGATATAACTTATCTCAGAGTCCAACTATTATACGATAGATGGCGTCTAAGTTCAAATTCTGTACAATGGATAACCTCATTACCACATATAGATCACATACTCTACGATAAATGACTTCTGAGGCTATCTACATGACATTATATGCTTTCAGAGGCCACATACTTGGCGATAGGTCAACTACAGTACGATAGATGATGTTAGATGTTAGCTATTGTACGTTAGATGGTATCTGAGTTCTGCTATTGTACGAATTAAGACCTTAGATGCCACCTATTGTACAATATAAATTATCTCAGAGCCCAACTATTGTACGATAGATGGCGTCAAAGTTCAAGTTCTGTACGATGGATGACCTCATTACCACCCATAGATCACATACTCTACGATAAATGATTTTTTAGGCTACCTACATGATATTAGATGCCATCAGAACCCACATACTTGGCGATAGGGCACCTATAGTACGATATATGATCTTAGATGTCAGCTATTGTACGTTAAATGGCCTCTCAGGTATGCTATTGTAGGATGTATGACCTTAGATGCCATCTATTGTGCGATATAAATTATCTCAGAGTCCAACCATTGTACGATAGATGGCGTCTAAGTTCAAATTCTGTACAATTGATAACCTTATTACCACATATAGATCAGAATACTCTACGATAACTGACTTCTGAGGCTATCTACATGACATTAGATGCTTTCAGAGGCCACATACTTGGCGATAGGCCACCTACAGTACGATAGATGATTTTAGCTGTTAGCTATTGTACGTTAGATGGTCTCGGAGGTCTGCTATTGTACGATGTATGACCTAGAAGCCACATATTGTACGATATAAATTATCTCAGAGTCCAACTATTGCACGATAGATGGCGTCAAAGTTGAATTCTGTACGATGGATGACATGAAAACGCGAATATTAACCATCAAAAACGATTTTATTGTCATCTTAAGTAGTCTCCAGCATGATTTATACACTTTTTCAACTCCGATTGAGATACCTCCAAAACATGGTTTTTTAACTACGCATTTTTTCTAGATGTGCTGGAATCAAATGAAGTCACTGGATCCCCAGTCAGGGCTATACGACGGATGATCCACCAATTTCACGTTCGTTTTTCGAACTTCTCAGGAGACTTCAGGCAAACAAATTATAGTTTACCACTCAGAATTGACGGTCCTATATTTCTTAAGCCGTATAGTCGCCACACGGTCAGTTTTTCTGAAGAAACAGGCAACCTTTTGCTTCGAAGTGCTTCTTACATGAACAACTTTCGTTTGATTTGGCTCGCTTTGGAAGACCCAAACGGCTGAGTCCTGCTTGGTTTCAGGCCCCTAGATTTGTCGTCTATGACGATCTTATAAACCTCGTTTGAAGCACCGCGATCGATTTTGTGGTCAATTTCTTTGAACCAATTCACAGGAGCCTGTTTTGAGCTATTGCCCAATTTTGCTGGATCTAACGAGAAAACCCCTTTTTTGCGGCCAGGTGTTTATGCAATATCAAATCTTAGTAGGTGGAAGAAATGCCCAACATGGTCCTAGGACAAATTGTCCTGAGTAAGTCTAGGCTAAAAAATGGTCAAACTCTCCAAAACTATCAAACTATCTCAGCTATTTTACGATAGATGGCGTCAAAGTTCATGATAAATGGCTTAATATGTCACGTACACAGGTATAGATGGCCTTCAAAACCACTTATACGATAGATGCCTCATAGGCCACCTACTTTTCCATAGTTTGCCTCACATTTTATGTCTGATTGTCTCAGAGGCTACCTCGTGTATAATTTATGATCTCAGAGGCCACAAATTGTACGATAGATAGTCTCAGAGATAACCTGTTGTAGAAAGATGGCCTCAGACATATGCGACAGATAATGTAGGTCTCCTATTTTACTATAAATGGCTTCAGATGTAACCTACTGTAAGAGGTCATCCACCGCTCAGAGAGGCCATAGTCCATATACTGTACGACAAAGGCCAACTATTGAACGATAGATGGCTTCAGATGCCATCTATTGGACATTAGATATTTTGAGAGACCACATACTCCACGATCGAAGGCTTCAGATACCACATATTATACGTTAAATAATCTCAGAGGCCACCTACTTTGCTACATATGGACTCTAAAGCCAATTACTCTAAACTAATTTATATATAACCTTATAGACAAATAAGCTTCAAAACAATCGATAAGTGCGTTGTATTGATGAGCTGCAACTCCACCTATCGTTATACTGACGGGCTATAAGGCCATCAATCGTTGTAACGATGGGCTACAAGGTCTGTATTCGAGGTATAAATGTGCAGCAAGGCCCTCTATCGTAGTACAAATGGGACACAAGGCCATTTTCGTGGTATATTGGAGCCATGAAGCGTTGTATAGATGGCATACAAGGCACCAAGGCCCTCCATCGTGGTATATATGGGCTCCAAGGTCATATATAGATTCTTAGATACTTCAAAACTATATATCGTTGCATCTATACAAAGATAGATGGCCTCAGAATCTTTGTATAGATGAATTACAGGACCATCTATGTTGTCTAATTGGGTTCGAATGCCATCTATCGTTGTGTATATAGTTCCACAAAGATATATAATATAATATGATGGGACATTTACATTGCTACTATACATCGGCAGATGGCGCTGGTGGTCTAACATAATGTGATGTTACAATATTCGGGTATGTGATGAAAACCGAATCGACTCGATTTGCAAAATCGAAATGGTATATAATCGGAATGCCGTTGGTGATATATATAGTTTTGCTTCGCAAACGCCCCTTATTTGAATAATATTTTTAAAATCTATTTTCAATTCAAAAAAGTTTCTTGTTGAAGAAGTTATTGAAAAATAACTTCGGTGGAGAATATGCACAAACAAGAAACAAAGGGAACTGATGAGATCCAGTGGCGTGGATCGAAACTAGTCTTCCTTGCCTTACCCCTTGGCGAACAATGCCAAACCTTCTCCACTAATAAACTTGTTGTTTTAAATATTAAAACAACAAAAGGGATTAAGCCAGACTATTTTGAAAAATCAAAATTGTAACAGCTATCCCAATTAAATAAACGCCACCAATGTTCTATTTGAGAAACACTGGCACGGTTTTGTGTGTTGTTGGTATATAAGCTACCAAACAGCATTTGGGTATGTGCATTTGTTGAAAAATCAACGACACATACGAGTGGAAGAAGGTTTGCTTTGTTTCGTAAACACTTTCGTCGGAGTTGTGTTAGGTTACCAAAGAAAAACTTCTCATTGAAGGGTTTTCTTTGTTTACGTTTATACTTCGAGCTGACGATTGATGTTTGGGTATAAAAAGTTCCTTGTTGAAGAAGTTATTGAAAAATAACTTCGGTGGAGAATATCCACAAACAAGAAACAAAGGGAACTGATGAGATCCAGTGGCGTGGATCGAAACTAGTCTTCCTTGCCTTACCCCTTGGCGAACAATGCCAAACCTTCTCCACTAATAAACTTGTTGTTTTAAATATTAAAACAACAAAAGGGATTAAGCCAGACTATTTTGAAAAATCAAAATTGTAACAGCTATCCCAATTAAATAAACGCCACCAATGTTCTATTTTCAATTTCATTAAAATATTCATCAAAATTGGAGATATACGATTTCGATTTATGGCAAAACGAGTCGAATCGTTTTTCATCACATACCTGATTGTGACATGGAATTCACATTGGTGTACGCTTTTGTTTCTGTTGTGTTCTGTTGATTGTCTGTTTTACATAAACGCCCTCTATTCTTGAATATTAAAATTTAACTCCATTGTGCATGATGTCCAATATTTACCATTGTATGTCTTTGAGTTCCACGGCCATCTATTGTTGTACAGATAGGCTCTTAGGCCACATATTGTGGTGCAGATAGGGCTTCTGTTTGAGATAGACCTAGGCCATGGTATAAATAGGCTACAAGCCCATCTTCGTTGTATATAGATATGGTCTCGCAAGGTCATCCGTCGTTCCATAGATACTCCAATGGCACCTTCCGTTGCATAGATGGCCTACAAGACCATCTATTGATGTATAGATGCACTACAATGCCATCTATCGCGGTACAGATGTGCTAAAAAGGCCTCTTTCGTGGTATAACTGAGCCAGAAGGACATCTATTGCTGAACTCCACTGCCATTTACCATTGTATAACTGTACCCCAAAATTACCTGTGATATTGTCTAAATGGGCTCAATGCCATCTATCGTTGTATAAATGGGTTGCAAGGCCATGTATCGAAAGTCAATACCATATCTTGGAACAGATGGGCTATAAAGCATCCGTTCTTGGTATAAGTGGACACATATAAATGGTCTGTAAGGTCATCCATCATTGTATAATGGGGCTATTGTGGTACAAATGGGCTCTAAGGCCATCATAACCTCCAAGTTCATCTATCTTCATAGATGAACTCGCCTATAATTTTACCTTTGTATAAATGGGCTCCATGACCATCAATCGTTGCATTGAGGGACCCCAAAACCATCTGTGTTGTTTGAATGAGCTGCAAGACAATCAAGGGTTGTATAGATTGACTCCAAGGTCACCTATAGTTGTATCGATGGGCTCCAAGGACATGTGTCGTTGTATAGATCAGCAATCGGCAGCGTGCCCTTGCTGAGAGCAAAAGAGCATACATTTCAATGTAAAATGCTTGAAAATTACGCTCTTTTGCTCTCAGTAAGGGCACGCTGCCGATCGCTGGTATAGATGTACTCCAACGACACCTATCATTGTTTAGATGGACTTCAAGACCACCGATCTTCGTATCCAGTTGCTACGCCTAATATTTACATATCTTTATTTTGTAGTTTTGTCAAAACAATAATTATCCTTTTTCATTCTTTTATGTCATCAATATCTTTGATTACACTGCACAACTGTATATTATGACAAAGAATTTCTTTTAAGTTTATAAATATTTTCATATAGTTAAATTTCCAAGAAATCAATCGAATCTATCATCAAGAAGTGACATTTGTTTTTCTTTCTCTCCAACGAAGAAGACAATAATAAATTGTTGAGAATATCCGTTTTGTTTATGTGATTCAAAAGTAAGGGGGTTGGTTGTTTATTTTCCTTTGCTTTTGTTATTTTTTCTGCTGTTGTCTTCAATAAACAATTACAAATGAACTTATAGATTAAATACCTTACTCTTGTGTCCGCCCCCCTCCCTTATCTCCTACTTTGTACCTCAATTGGTTTATTTTTTTTTTCTTTACCCCATTTTGTGTTTAATATCCCTTTGCCGGCATGCATGTAGAAGAATATAAAAATATTGGTTTAGTTTTGTGGTTCTTGAAGGACTCTTCTTCTTTACATGATTTTCATGCAATACACTCTTCCTTGTTCCCTGTGTGAGGGTGAGTCGGTGTGTGTGCCGGTGCTCCTTATATTCAACTATTTATTTTGCATTCCCAAAGTAGGATACCACACACACAAACACTCACATGTACTGCTTAAAACTGTAAGTACCTCTCTCTCTCTCTCTTTCGGTAAGTGCATTTGTGTGTGTGGCAGAATAAACGTAAATAAATTTAAATTCAAATGCAATCAATTGTAAAGGGAGGAAAAAATACAAAACAATAAGGCATCAATATGCATAACAAAAGGATATTGAATTCCAAAGCTGTTGTGCTCTGGGGCTCCTGCAGCACCAGCGCTTGTCGTTCATGTTTGTTACTTTACAAAAATAAACAGAGCATGTAAAACTTGATTACACACGCTTTGGAATGCAATTCAACTACAAATTTGAACGAGGTTAATTCCAACTTCCCCATCACCGCACACCACCACTCTCTTCGAGCGCAAACAATTTCTACTCAAAACACCAAAATGAAGTTGAATGCTCGTACGTGTAATAGCAATTATTGGCAGCTACGCAGAGCTTGCATCAAAGCAGTTAGCAAAAATGAAATCACTTGAGACCTGGAGGTGTATTTAAGATCAATCACATTATGAAAAACATTGGATGAAAAGAACAGCCCAACCACCTATCCCGCAATGCAAATGTTTCACATTTAATGTACGGCCTCGTTGTTTTTTTTTTCTCTCGACATCGGCATCATCATCATCATCGAGAGAGGAGGTGGATGAGCTGCAGCACTATGCAAATGTCATTATGCAAATACACACAACAATATCCTTGTTTATATTCTGATTTTTCATGGTAAATTTGTTGCCCGCTGCTGCTGTTGGTTTCAATCAGGGACAGGCAGCCAGACCTATAGCAAAAAAAATAAGCAAACATCAACAGCAACAAAAACAGCCAGACCGACATTTATATTTAGATAAGAGTAAATCAACAACATCAGCAATGGCATTGCAACGCTGCTGCAACGCCAGCAAGTTAAATGTTGATATTGTTTAGTAATGTAAATTTATTGCGCTTGGATTGCAATTGTTGTTGTTGTTGCTGCTGCCTTTTTTGCATTTTTGTCCTTTGTGCATTTTAACTAGGAATTTTTGAAAGTTTAAATACTGTAGCCAGGATAATGGAAAAATCCATTGAATTGGAAGTAAATTTGATTTGAAGGATAAAAAGATTTTCAATAGAAGTTGCCAGAAGAGAACCAAAATCAAAAACACGTCAATAAAAGCATTGATCATTTTTGGAGGTGAGGTGGGAGCTGACGTTTCAAAGCTTTAGAAAATAACTTCACTTTGTTGTGTTGGTGAGGAAGGCTTGACTTGATTCCAAGTGAAATTTGCCTAGAAAAGACTTAGGTACATCAAAACTATTTGAATAATCCAGTAACTTTATAATGTAATACCTTCAATACACTCAACCCCTAAAATTATGCACCACACATGTAAATCAACCTAAATACCATATTTCCAAAATATAGATTACATTAGCCAAATCTAACAATTTTGAAACAATGTTTAATACAGCTGTAATATTTTCTTTCAAAATCTGTACAATTAGTATATTACGATATAGACTCCTAAAAGTATGCACCACTCATGCTAATCGGAAGGGAAGCTTATTTTTAATCTGTTCAGTAAAAGAAAAAATGTTGTAAATAACCATTTTATGATACACAACACAAAGCCTGAAATTTTAACAAATGGGGCCATATGATTATTTCTTTGCCTCAACGGTAGGCATATGAGATGATCAAATATACGGAATTAAATCGGTCATAACCTCCACATATGTACATACGAAATAAATAAAATGAAAATGGGCCACTCAAACTAATCAGAATGATAATCAGGGCAATAATGAATATTTCACTCGGAATGTTTCCGCACGGAAAACTATTTAAAAATATAAAATTCTTTAAAAATCAATATTTTAAAATGTAGGATACTATTAGAATCACCTAATTGTGGAATATTCTCGCCTAATCGACATAATATTATTTATTTATTTATTTATTTATTTATTTATTTATTTATTTATTTATTTATTTATTTATTTATTTATTTATTTATTTATTTATTTATTTATTTATTTATTTATTTATTTATTTATTTATTTATTTATTTATTTATTTATTTATTTATTTATTTATTTATTTATTTATTTATTTATTTATTTATTTATTTATTTATTTATTTATTTATTTATTTATTTATTTATTTATTTATTTATTTATTTATTTATTTATTTATTTATTTATTTATTTATTTATTTATTTATTTATTTATTTATTTATTTATTTATTTATTTATTTATTTATTTATTTATTTATTTATTTATTTATTTATTTATTTATTTATTTATTTATTTATTTATTTATTTATTTATTTATTTATTTATTTATTTATTTATTTATTTATTTATTTATTTATTTATTTATTTATTTATTTATTTATTTATTTATTTATTTATTTATTTATTTATTTATTTATTTATTTATTTATTTATTTATTTATTTATTTATTTATTTATTTATTTATTTATTTATTTATTTATTTTGTATTATAGTTGACCTTTGGACTTACTCTTCTTAATATTTTTGTTCGGCTTGAAGTCATCAAAAAATAAAAAACAGCTTGTAGTTAGTTTTTTATTTTATCACTTTTATTTTTCCGATATTTCGATAGTCGTCGACTATCATCATCAGGGTTGTTAACTTTAAAAATAAGAAAACAATAACACTTGGTTATATAAAATTGTTAAAACAAAAATTAAAAATTAATTAACAATAATTACATTTGTTAGTTTTTGTTAATAAATTGACGAAAATTCTCTTCCACTCATGCTCAAACGTGTTTTCCTACTGAAGTGTTTTTGTGCTTTTCTATTGTGCTTCTATAGATTTGAGCACAATGTTCTGTATCTGTCTTGTAGTTGATGCGGTGTTGTGTTGGTACATTTATGATGTGTAGCATTTCCAGCATGTATCGTCGTCGGTAGTTGTTTTCTTGCGACAGTATTTGTACTTCTTTTAGATCAGGTGTATGTCCTGTAGCTGCACAGTGTGCTGCTAGTGCAGTTTTTTGTTCTATTGGCTTGTTTTTTATTCTTTGGTCAGATTTATGACCACTGAGCCTTGTTTTTAATTTTGTTTTTGTGGTACCAACATATACTTTTTCGCACTTGTTTATTTATTTATTTATTTATTTATTTATTTATTTATTTATTTATTTATTTATTTATTTATTTATTTATTTATTTATTTATTTATTTATTTATTTATTTATTTATTTATTTATTTATTTATTTATTTATTTATTTATTTATTTATTTATTTATTTATTTATTTATTTATTTATTTATTTATTTATTTATTTATTTATTTATTTATTTATTTATTTATTTATTTATTTATTTATTTATTTATTTATTTATTTATTTATTTATTTATTTATTTATTTATTTATTTATTTATTTATTTATTTATTTATTTATTTATTTATTTATTTATTTATTTATTTATTTATTTATTTATTTATTTATTTATTTATTTATTTATTTATTTATTTATTTATTTATTTATTTATTTATTTATTTATTTATTTATTTATTTATTTTGTATTATAGTTGACCTTTGGACTTACTCTTCTTAATATTTTTGTTCGGCTTGAAGTCATCAAAAAATAAAAAACAGCTTGTAGTTAGTTTTTTATTTTATCACTTTTATTTTTCCGATATTTCGATAGTCGTCGACTATCATCATCAGGGTTGTTAACTTTAAAAATAAGAAAACAATAACACTTGGTTATATAAAATTGTTAAAACAAAAATTAAAAATTAATTAACAATAATTACATTTGTTAGTTTTTGTTAATAAATTGACGAAAATTCTCTTCCACTCATGCTCAAACGTGTTTTCCTACTGAAGTGTTTTTGTGCTTTTCTATTGTGCTTCTATAGATTTGAGCACAATGTTCTGTATCTGTCTTGTAGTTGATGCGGTGTTGTGTTGGTACATTTATGATGTGTAGCATTTCCAGCATGTATCGTCGTCGGTAGTTGTTTTCTTGCGACAGTATTTGTACTTCTTTTAGATCAGGTGTATGTCCTGTAGCTGCACAGTGTGCTGCTAGTGCAGTTTTTTGTTCTATTGGCTTGTTTTTTATTCTTTGGTCAGATTTATGACCACTGAGCCTTGTTTTTAATTTTGTTTTTGTGGTACCAACATATACTTTTTCGCACTTGTTTATTTATTTATTTATTTATTTATTTATTTATTTATTTATTTATTTATTTATTTATTTATTTATTTATTTATTTATTTATTTATTTATTTATTTATTTATTTATTTATTTATTTATTTATTTATTTATTTATTTATTTATTTATTTATTTATTTATTTATTTATTTATTTATTTATTTATTTATTTATTTATTTATTTATTTATTTATTTATTTATTTATTTATTTATTTATTTATTTATTTATTTATTTATTTATTTATTTATTTATTTATTTATTTATTTATTTATTTATTTATTTATTTATTTATTTATTTATTTATTTATTTATTTATTTATTTATTTATTTATTTATTTATTTATTTATTTGTTTATTTATTTATATATATATATATATATATATATATATATATATATATATATATATATATATATATATATATATATTTATTTACTAGCAAAATACCCGCTACTTCGTATGCGGAAAAGGAATAATATACAAATAAACAATATTTAATAGGGAGAACACTGAAAATTTTGATGTACTAATAGCTATTTGAATTGATAATTAATTTTCTTAAAGTACTGCTCGTACACGTTTTGTTTGAATTTCAAAAAAAACCTCTACACTTCAACAGCGGCCTACATTTTATATTTCAGTCCATGTTTTTTAAAACGGTATGGGTAGTTTGAAAATTTTATCCACATTTTCCAACCCAATTTTGGAATTTGTGATATAAAAATGTAGAATACCATTATTCAGAGGATGTTACCCTATGTAACAGTTAATTCTTGAGACATTTTATTTTAGTCCTTTTTTTCTCAGGATGTAAAAACCGAATTCTTGTTAACCTAGAAACAATAGTACATTATTCGGTACAATTTTTAAAATCCAGGACGTTAGCTCAAACGTTGTAGAAACATTTCATACATTTAAAGGCGGATTTAAATAAATATTCTGATCCAATCTCAACAGTGATCCTCATAACAAATTTCATTTATCGATTCACCCAATACCAGTGCTTCAATATTTAGTATTATTTAGTACTTCTAGTACGCTTATTGTACGACCACCTCTACCAATGAACCTGACAAATCAATAATATATCAGAATTTCACTTCTATTCCTTAGCCTAATACAAAATGTATTGCAATTTTGTACTTTTCACGCACTAATGATATAATTCCATCTTCCAACCCAACGTCAAATTTAATAGCATTTAGTACATTTCGTATTTCTCAAAAAATCATCCAGCCCTCAGCCTAATTTTAGAATTTGTATGCATTTCAAAAAATCCGTATCTAAACACCAACATAATCCCTCATACAACAATTAGAAATTCCACCTATGTATATCCCTTCATGCAACACCAAACTGGTAACAAATTTAGTACTTATAGTATGTATAAGTTTAAAAAATTACTTCCTTTATCCAAAACTATATCCCAATCGTGATTTAGTATTTTTCGTAAACATTAGTGCGAATTTCCAAAACGTCCTCTCTATCTTCACTCTAAACGTCAAATGCTATGCAATACCGAATTTCACAATTTCAGCTCTACGCCTTTACACAATAACAATTTGGACCAACTTCTGTGCCACTTAGTAATTTTCGTACACTTCTTGAACGTATATCCACAACCACATCAATATCTCAACCCTACACACCAACAGCGGCTATAATACCAAATTTCCGAATTCCACCTCTAATCATAATACCATTAATACTTTTCGTATGAAAGTACGAATTGCAATAACTATCTCCAACAGTAATTGAGAATTTCAGGATTCCAACTCTATTCGTTCACCCAAATATAAATTGTACCAAATTTAGTACCATTTAGTACTTTCCGTACCCATAAGTACGAATTTCCAAAACTACCTCTATGATACACTCCATAAGTAATCTTAATTATAAATTTCAGGATTCCAGCTCTATCTGTTCACCAAAATCCAAAATGTACCAAATTTAGTACTTATGTACGAATTTCCAAAACTTCCTCAATCCTACACTCCAACAGTAACCGTAACTCGAAATTTTAGGATTCCAGCTTTATCCGCTCACCTAAATATGAATTGTACCAAATTTAGTACTTTTACGTACCCATAAGTACGAATTTCCGAAACTACCTCAATCCTACACTCCATAAGTAATCTTAATTCCAAATTACAGGATTCCAGCTCTATCCGTCCACCTAAATTTAAATTGTACGAAATTTAGTACCATTTAGTACTTTCCGTACCCATAAGTACGAATTTCCAAGACTAAGTCAATCCTACAGTCCAACAGTAATCTTAATTCCAAATTTCGGGATCCCAGCTCTATTCGTTCCCTCAACTCCAAATTGTACCAAATTTGGTACTTTTCGTACCCATAAGTACGAATTTCCAAAACTTCCTCAATCCTACACTCCATCACCAAAATCCAAATTGCGTACCATTTATTACTTTTTTTAAACTTGCTCAATCATACACTCTAAAAGTAATTAAATTCCAAATTTCCGAATTCCAGCTCTATTTGTTCACCCAAATCCAATTTGTACCAAATTTAGTACCGTTTACTACTTTTCCTACCCATAAGTAAGAATTTCCAAAACTGCCTCAATCCTTCACTCCATCAGTAATCTTAATCCCAAATTTCAGGTTTTCATGTCTATCTAAAACCAAATTGTACCATTTAGTACTTTTCATACACATAAGTATGAATTTCCAAAACTACCCCCATATCTCAATCGTACACTTCAACGGTAATCTTAATTCCAAATTTCAGGTTTTCAGCTTTATGCGTTCACCCAAATCCAAATTGTACCAAATTTAGTACCATTTAGTACTTCTCGTACATATAAGTACGAACTTCCAAAATCATTTCCTTATATCAACACCACTTCCCAACCTTGATTCCCATACCAAATATAAAGATTGTAGCTATATCCGCTGAAAATATACAATTGGTACCAAATTTAGTAACTTTTCGTACACTTATAGGTCGAATTTCCAAAAACCCTTTGGTACGTCTTTTTAACTCTCCATCAGTTACCCTCATTCCAAATTCTAGCTCTTCCCGTTTGCCTAATACAAAGGGTACCATATTTAGTACCTTTTAGTACTTTTCGTACCCTTCTACGTCGAATTTCCAATAACCCAGCCTTATCTCAGCCCTACACCTACAGCAACCCACAGTCAAAATTTCAGCTTTCTAGCTTCAGTGGTTTCGTCTGGCCGATGATATGTCAGTCATTCACTCAGTCACTCACTCACTAAGCTCTTTTATATATAGACTAGCAAAGTACCCGCTACTTCGTATACGGAAAGGATATACAAAACAAATAAAAAATATATAATATAGAACGGTGAACATGGAAACATTTTTGTACTTATACCTATTTTAATTAATATTTATTTTCATGTAAGTACTATTCGTGCCACATAAGTCCGATTTTCCTCACGCCTACACATCAAGAGCCAGCCATAATTGTTGAAATATTTTAATGGGGGTGCTCAGCGCCAAGACGGCTTAACCGACCAACCGCGATAATAATTTTCACCTCTATCTGTTCCCCCAAAACCATTTATAGTACTATTTAGTACTTTACATATAAATACGAACCTCCTCCTAATATTTCAAAATTCCCTTTACACAATAACAATGTGTACCAAATCCTGTACCATATAGTAAAATTCGTATATTTATGGTACATATTTCCTAAATCTGACGTTATTACCAAATAACAACAATAATCTTAATTCTCACGAATCCAGGTCTATTCGTTAGTCCAATACAAAATTGTAACATGCATTGAACCATCTTCGTACCTCTAAGACTACCAAATCCTAATTGTACCAAATTTAGTACTTTTTGTAAATATAAGTCCGAATTTCCAAAACAAACTCCAGCAGTAATCTCAATTCCAAATTTCAAGATTGTAGCTCTAGCCGTTCGCTCAAATCCAAATTGTACCAAATTTGGGACCATTTAGTACTTTTCGCACCCATAACCAAAAATTTCCAAAACTACCTCAATCCTACACCTCAACAGGTATTTTAATTCCAAATTTGAGGATTGCAGCTGCATCAGATCACCGAAATCCAAATTGTACCAAATTTAGTACTTTTCGTACCCATAAGTACAAATTTTCAAAACTACCTCAGTGCTATGTTCAAACAGTAAGCTTAATTCCGAATTTAAGGATTCCAGATACATCCGATAACTCAAATCCAAATTTGGTACCATTTAGTACTATTCGTATCCAAAGTACGAATTTCCAAACCTACCTCTATCAACACTCCAACAGCACTTTTAATTCCGAATTTCACGATTCCAAATGTATCCTATCACTGAAATCCAAATTGTACCAAATCTAGTACCATTTAGTACTTTTCCTACCCAAAACTAAAACTTTCCAAAACTTTATCAATCCTACACTCCAACAGTACTCCTTATTCCAAATCTCGGGATTCCAGCTATATCCTTTCACCCAAATCCAAATTGTACCAAATTTGGTACTATTTAGTACTATTCGTACCCATGAGTACGAATTTCCACAACTACCTCAACCCTACACGCCAACAGTAATCTTAATTCCAAATTTTAGGATTAGGTACCATTTAGTACTTTTCGTTCCCAAGGTCCGAATTTATAATCCTACCTCTATCCAACACTCCAACAGTAATCTTAATTTCGAATTTCAGGATTCCAATAGTATCCGATCACCCAAATCCAAATTTGGTACCATTTAGTACTTTTCGTAGCCATAAGTACGAATTTTCAAAAGTATTCCAATCCCACACTCCAATAGAAATCATAATTTCAAATTTCACTATTCCTGCTCTATCCGATCACTCAAAACCAAATTGTACGAGATTTGGTACCATTTAGTACTTTTCGTACCCATAACCAAAAATTTCCAAAACTACCTCAATCCTACACTCCAACAGTAATCTTAACTCCAAATTTCAAAATTCCTGCTATATCCGTTCACCCAAATCCAAATTGTACAAAATTTAGTACCACTCAGTACTTTTTGTACCCACAAGTACGAATTTAGTACTTTTCGTTGCCATAAGTACGAATTTCCAAAAGTTTCCCAATCCCACACTCCAATAGTAATCTTAATTCCAAATTTCAGGATTCCACCTCCATTCGTTCCCCCAAATTGTACCTTATTTGGTACTATTGAGTACCTTTCGTACCCATATGTACGAATTTCGAAAACTACCTCCATATCTCAAACCTACACTACAACAGTAATAGTAATTCCAAATTTCAAAATTCCAACTATATCGGTTCGCCCAAATTTAAATTGTACCAAATTTAGTACCATTTAGTACTATTTGTACACATGAGTACACATTTCCAAAACCACCTCCTCGTCCTAAACCTTGATCTTCATTCCAAATTTCAAGATTTTAGCTCTATCCGTTCACGTAATACCAAATGGTACTAAATTTAGTAACTTTTAGTACTTTTCGTACACTTATAGTTCGAATTTCCAAACACCCTTTGGTACACCTTTCTAACTCTCCATCAGTGAACTTCATTCCAAATTTCAGAATTCTAGCTCTTCGCGTTTGCCTAATACAAGAGGTACCATATTTAGTAACTTTTAGTACTTTTCGTACCGTTCTAGTTCGAATTTCCAAAAATCCAGCCTTATCTGACACCTTCGGACCAAGAGTGACCCTCACCCAAAATTTCAAGATTCTAGCTCCAGCCGTTTAGCCTGGGCGTTGATTATGAATCAGTCAGTCAGTGAGTCAGTGAGTCATCATTACTGAACTCATTTATAAGTATAGATTAGTTTATCTACTCTACACAATATGGTATTCCATTGTATCTAGGCCATGTTATACCATCTTAAGCCATACTGTCAACAGTAGATCACTTTTAATACCTATCTCCCTCAGTTTTGTGAAGAAGTCGTGATAAGAGTACTGCATTCATTCGCTGTTAAGACCACGGCGTTATAAGTCTCTCTCAAACAATACCCCCATGGCAGAGAATTTCACTATGTAGATAGTGAAATCTATGAAAGATGACCTCTTTCCTCTTTAAAAACCCTCCGAATCTATCAAATCAACCGAAGAGGTCTTCTAAATGTATCTTCTTATTATCTACTTCACGCAAGATGGCTATGTTTACAGCTAATCTATAGTAGATGACGTTGGAACTCATATGTTTAACAGCAAATCGCTGCTAAGATCATCATCTAGTCCACAGTTGTTAGGAGGTCACACACTAAAAACCACACCCTACCTAGAATAGACTGAACAGATGGTGAAATCTATAAAAACTGGCATCCAAGTCTAGCCCTTCTTCTCATCTCTGGTACCATCAACTTCGACGGAAATAACATGTAGATGTCTCTGTGTTATTCATTCGCTGTTAAGACCAGGGCGAGATAAATCTCTCTCAAATAATACCCGACATGAAAGAGAATTTCACTATGTAGATATTGAAATCTATGAGAGGTATGTATCATCCAAGCCCTTCCCTTCCTCTTTGAATAACCACCGATCCCATCAAATCCACCGTAGTGGTCTTCTAAATATCTCTGTGTTATCTAGCTAATCGTTAGTTCCTCTACACTGCACAAGATGGCCTCTGATTGCAGCTAATCTATAGTAGATGGCGTTTTAACTCATAAGTTTAACAGCAGATCGATTCTAAGATCTTCTGGTCCAGAGTTGTTAGGAGGTCTTGGCAGACGTACTAAATTAATTCGATATTAAGATCAAGGAGGTGAGACACATATATCACACTAAAAACAAACCCTCCATAGAAGAGACTTTGACTGAGTATATAGTCAAATCTATAGAAATATATAAATGGCATCCATGTTCATCTTCCTCTTTAAATAATATCTTACCCCATCTAATCGCTGGTAGACATTTACTTTGTAATAGATAATCTCTGGTATCAATTTCGATGAAAATTACATGTATGGTGTAATCTAGGTTATCGTAGATGGACAATAAGTTACTCTACACTGCGCAAGATGGCCTCCGATTGCAGCTAACCTATAGTAGATGGCGTTTTAGCTCATAAGTTTAACAGCAGAACGAATGTAAAATGTTCTGACCCACTGTTGTTAGGAGATCTTGGTAGATGTACTGAATTAATTCGCTCTTAAGGCCACGGTAAGATATACCTCATCAAAATCTATACCTTCCATAGAAGAGGCTCTTATTTAAATAGGTCTTCTTTTTATATTTACTTGGTAGTAGATATAGTATCACCTACTATTAACTAAATACAAAATCTGTGTAATTGACATGTAGATGTCTCTGGGCTTTAAATAGACAATAAGCGTATATTTTCAAGGCAATATGATATCTGAAACCATGGCTATATGGTTTCTGAAAATCTCTACTGCAGGATATGATATCTGGGTTAAAATATTTAACTCAACATGCACGTATACCCCAGCATAGATGTCCACATTTCTCACCTATTTCAAAGTAGGCGCCACTCAAAGTTCACCTACTTTACTCTGGATTTTGATGCTCAAAGCTAATTTCTTCTTTTTTACAATACCCAGCGTAATACTCATTGGTAGTCGTACCTACTTACAAAACCCCTTACAAACCCATTATTTTAACAAGGGGATATCGCTCTGAATAACTAGTTACTCTATGGCCATCAGAATAACTAGTTATTCCATGGCCTTCAGAAGTTGAAAAATAAATATATTTTTAGAACATTTGAGGTGGAATTAGTTTTCAAA
The DNA here is from genome assembly GCF_047663935.1 of Musca autumnalis. Taxonomy (NCBI): domain Eukaryota; kingdom Metazoa; phylum Arthropoda; class Insecta; order Diptera; family Muscidae; genus Musca; species Musca autumnalis. The sequence goes on along the minus strand of NW_027411866.1, from coordinate 6,488,644 downwards.
TTCAACACACTTCATATTTTTATATTATTGCGCTCCCTGCTGGATTTGATCATGCGAACTTCTGATTTGTAGCCGAACACACTACACACTTGGGCACGTGTACGAACAATAAGGGTTGTTTGAACGCTTACATGTACATGTGCACCACCAACTGCTCTTTGTTTTTTTCTTAACAAAAAGTACCCGGCAGACGGTGAGCGTTGATCACACAACCCTCGGATTTGTAGTCGGACACACACGCTCTGTGTCACCGTACTCATAACATAGTAAGGAGTAATATTAGCAGTTATTTTTGTTTACATTACTTTGTAATGGGTTACATAATGACTAACGGATCCGAATTTTTGATGGCTAGATCTATCTGCACCATAATAGGTGGTCTCTAAGCTAATCTGCATTAGAGCAGATGGTATCTAAGCTCATCTTTTCTAAAGTAGATTGTCTCTAACCCGAACTATGTTCATTAGAAAGATGGCATTTAATGCATCTACTGTAGAAGAAATGTGTTCCGAATCTACAGAAAAGAAGATGGCTGCTGAGTCCATTTCTATGGCAGATGACTGGTATGTTGTCTCTGACTTCTTCCAATGTGGAGGAGATTGTGCATTAATCATTCTAATCTAGGTTTATAAATTTAAGAACCCAAGACCTTCTGCATGCACGGCGGGTGTGCATACCATTGGTTCATCTACTGTTGAGTAAATTACTCTAAGCTCGGTAACTGTAAAGTATGTGATTTCTGAAAAGTATACCTACTTATAAGAAGATTGCTCTGTAGAATAAATAGTCGCAGAGTCAATTTACTGCCGATAATAATACCTGGGCAATAGTAGATAGATCTACGTTCAGCTATTGCAGAGTAGCCCAGCGACCTTGCACATCTAAGGTCCTGGATTCGAAAAGACAAGATAACATTTGTTCGTGGTGGTCAAATATTTTTGAGTAATAATGGCAATTTTTATACCCTCTACATTAAGTGTGTTTTTCAGGGTAAAATTCTGAGCCGATCTACGCATGTCCGTTCTTCCGTCTGTGGTAATCACTCTAGCATCCACAAAAATGGAGATAGGACGCTGAAATTTTGGAAAGAAGCGTCTTTTGTTTACGGCAGCTCAAGTTCCATGATGCGCTATATCGGTCCACGTTTTGGTATAGCCCCCAATCAATGGTACCACCCGATTTTAGGTATTTTCACTTTTTTAGTCACATTTTCAAACCGAATTAGCTATAATTTGACAATTGAGGTTTTCAGTGGTCACGAAACTTCTTCACCAAAAATCGTCAACATAGATCCCTGTTTTGGTATAGCCCCCATATAACTGTACCTTCCGATTTTCGGTATTTTGAGAATTTTAGCTATAATTTTTAACCGAACCAGCTTCAATTTGACATTTATGGTTCTCAACAGCCACAAAAATTCTCCACCAAAAATCGTCAACATAGGTTCATGTTTTGGTATAGCCCCCATATAATGGTACCTCCCGCTTTTCGTATTTTGAGCATTTTAGCTACAATTTTTAACCGAACTAGCTGCAATTGGACAAAAAATCGTCAAAATTGGTCCATGTTTTTGTATAGCCCCCATATAACGGTACCTCCCGATTTTCGGTATTTTGAGGATTTTATGTACAATTTTTAACTGAACTTGCTTCAATTTGACATTTGTGGTTCTCAGTGGTCACGAAACTTCTCCACCAAAAATCGTCAACATAGGTTCAGGTTTTGGTATAGCGCGCAAATAACGGTACCTCCCGATTTTCAATACTTTGAGAATGTTGGCTACAATTTTTAACCGAACTAGGTGCAATTGGTCATTTGAGGTTTTCACTAGCCACGAAACTTTTTCACAAAAAATCGTCAACATAGGTCCATGTTTTGGTATAGCCCCCATATAACGGCACCTCCCGATTTTCGGTATTTTGAGAATTTTAGCTACAATCTAGATGCAATTGGACATTTAAGGTTCTCAGTAGCCACGAAACTTCTTCAATAAAACTTGTCAACATAGGTCCATCTTTTGGTACAGCCCCAATATAGCGGTACCTCCCGATTTTCGGTATTTTGAGGAGTCTATGTACAAATTTTAACTGAACTAGCTGTAATTTGACATTTAAGGTTCTCAACAGCCAAAAAAAATATCCACCAAATATCGTCAACATAAGCCCATGTTTTGGTATAGCCCCCATATAGCGGTACCTCCCGATTTTCAGTATTTGGAGGATTTTAGCTAACAAATTTTTAACCGAACTAGCTGCAATTGGACATTTGAGGTTCTCAGTGGTCACGAAACTTCTCCACCAAAAATCGTCAACATAGCTCCACGTTTTGGTATAGCCCCCATATAACGGTACCTCCCGATTTTCCATACTTTGAGAATGTTAGCTAAAATTTTTAACCGAACTATCTGTAGTTTGACATTTGAGGTTCTCAGTAGCCGCGAAACTTCTTCACAAAAAATCGTCAACATATGTCCATGGTTTGGTATCGCCCCCATATAACGGTACCTCCCGATTTTCGGTATTTGCAGGGTCTTAGCTACGATGTTTGACTGAACAATTCGCAATTTGACTTTTGAGGAAACTAATTATTCCATTTTAGTTAAGACTACTTTATGGTGCAGGGTATAAAAAGTTCGGCTCGGCCTAACTTAACGACTTTTTACTTGTTAAATACCTCGGTCATCTACAATATGTCAAACATCTATAGATTCACCTATATGAAAGATCCCAGCAAAAATTTGGATCCGTTAGTCATTATGTAACCCATTACAAAGTTAGTTAGTCATTACGTAACCCATTACAAAGTAATGTATACAAAACCAACTACTTATATTACTCATTACTAAGTAATGAGTATGGTGGCACAGAGCTTGTGTGTCCGATTGTTCCGTGTTCAAAGCTCACCGCCGGCCGTGTGTTTTTTTGTTAAAAAAAAGCAGTTGGTGATACAAATGTAAGCACATGTGAGTCATTAAACCAGGTATCGGCACCAATACAAACTCATTGTTTGCGGCCTCACGCATACGAATCTCTCCACAAACAGCGTGTTAATGCATTGCCAAAATTAAAAATCATTGAAACAAGCGACAGCAGAACCTTCTTCATTGACTTCTGAACGAAGACTGAGTTGTGGTTGTTCTGTTCTTATTCTCATCAAGGGCACGTGTGCCCCTTTTTGCCGGATGCTGCATTAAACAACCCCTAATGTTCGTGTGTGTGGCCGAGTGTGTAGTGTGTTGGGCTACAAAGCAGAAGTTTGTGTGCTCAAATCCGGGAGAGGGCGAGGTAAAAAAAAATAAAATAAAAAATTTGAAGCGTGTTGAAATTGAAAACAAATTCGACCTCAACTGTTCCAAAAATAGAAAATATTTTTAACTTATAGTTTATTTTTCAACTTCGAGTGGCCATGAAATAACTAGTTATTCCAGTGGTTATATTGGTCATAGAATAACTAGTTATTGAGTGCGACATGTCTTGTTAAAATAATGGGTTAGTAGGGGGTTTTGTAAGTAGTTACAACTACCAAAAAGTACTATAGAAACTCATTATTTTGGCAGGACTTTTTTTGCTGGGATGTACCATATTATTGGGCTTAAAAATAATCTCCCTTTTTCTCTTCCCTGATGCATACTTTTAGGTATAATTACTTTCACTTTCACTAATAAAAAAAATTCCTCTTTCTTTACACTTTTCTTGTCTTCTTTTTAATTCTCAATTGAAAATCCAAACAACATAATTTCCATAAAACCACAATACCGAAACTCTTTTGGGGTCATAATAAAATAGAGACAAGTATTTTAAGTAATTGTAAGGACAACAAGCAATAAGAGCAGAACAACTACACCATATGAAACTTGTTTATTTACATGAGTAGAATATTTCTTTCTTTCCAAACCCTTGCTGTCTCCCCTCCAATTTTATTTCTATTAGAAATTCCTTGACTTCAACTAGGACGACAAGAAATATTATTTTTCTATTTTTATTAAGTAAAACAAACCTGGTCATATTTCCTATCGCATGAGGGAGAGAAGTTAAGAATGCGGAGAGAGAGGAGGCAGAGAGACTAGTTTACATCAAACAGAGGGTCATAAGGAAACCCTTTTTTTTGTTTGCTGTGCTTAGAAAATTGTCATGAAACCTAACCCTTAAATGCCGGAGTATTTTCTTTAAGAGCTAACAGCATACACTTCGTAGTTGCTTCATTCCTATATGGCCATGGATAGCTAAGAGGAAATGCCACAAATCTCTTGGCAAAAACAAATAGAAAAAGAACGTTTACTTTTGTTGTTTGCAACTATAGATGGGGTATTATTTTAGATATACGTCTTGCAGTTATTTTGGCTTTGGCCAAGTATCCTCCTCTAAACCATTTAGAAATAATAAAACTACTTTTTGGCAAGAAGGGGAGTAGAGCGGAGCAACAGTATTGTTTACTTGCTGGGTTTCCTTAAATTAAGCTTAACAATTTCCTATGGAGTACCAAACAAGAACTATCTTAAGGACACATAAAAATACAATAACTACCCCAAGTAACGAACGATGGAGAAAGGGTGCAATGTTGTGGTGAGAAGTTGTTGCAAATTATGTCAAATCATTCGTGAGGTCTAAGTTAAGTAACTTAATTGGGAACCTTCACTTATGATAAGGCATTTTGTAAGAGAAAAAAGTTCAGCTTATACGAAATATGGAAAACAAATTGGCTGGTATTTTCTAGCCTCGTTTTTTATTGGAAAAAATCGTCCCCAGTCCCTGACAACTTTGTTCAAATACCATTTAAGTTCCTCATTTGACTCAGCGGCAGGTGATCAATTCTTGCTATCAAAATTTGGAAAATGCTCTAAAGGGAAAACTGTCAAATAAAAATTATTATAAATAAAACATTTTTCGCTCAAAATTTTCATAGAACAAGAATCCAGCTCCAGAGGTGAAACTGTGATGCTATATTTTAAACACATGATCACCCTAAAAGTATGCAACACTCTTGAGGAAAACATTTAAACAACTCAGCTGGGGATAAATCATGGTGCAAGAAAGAAGGTGATACAATGATACCAACTGATGTCTTCATTTGCTGTCAAAACATATTTTTTTAATCAAAAATAAATAATAAATATTTTGCTTCTATAAAGAATATCTGTGTACAACATTTTTATTTAAGCCTCGCGAAGAATATTTTACCATTTTCTTCTAACTTTTGAGGATATTTCGGGCAAAAAATGTTGTCAGCAAATAAAGATTACGGCCTGAATTCGTCTTTTGGATCACCTTCTTAAATTCGCCTTGGGATAAACCATATTTTTGCTATATTATGAAAGATAAATACAGATCAGGTTTCAAACTACAAAACGAAAATAAGTTATTTCTTCATTGAGCACCTAAAAGTATGCACCACACACAGAAATCAATCCAAAACAATCACATATTAAATATTGAATATTTTATTTTAAATTTTATTTTTCCAAACATTTTTTTAAGCCCCTCACTGTATTTACCCACTAGACGTCGTTCGTCTGTCCACATGTCCACAAACATAAATATCTTAACATTATTTGTCTAATGGAACTAGCTGCAAAATAGCTTGCCTAGATGCCTGCCTGCATATGCATGCATGCACCAGGACCATATTAAAAACTTTGTTGTTTAGAATTTTATATGGTTTTGGGTTCTGGTACACAATCCTTGTCCCATAGCTCAAGGATTAAATAAAGTAACTTGAGGCTTACTCACATACATACATCCCTTCGTTCCACCATCACGCTCCTCTCTTCCTCTCTCTCTATCTTTCACTCTTGCCCAAACATGATGCAATTTCTAGTTCATTGTTCTCTCTTATCTGGGTGAATATTTACATACATATGCTTGCTTGGGTATATAAATGTAAATTTAATGTTTTATTTTGTGGAGATGGATATTCCATTAAAACAACAACAGCAATTTCACCAGCAACAACAATAAAAGGAATACAAATTTATTTAACATTTACGGAATGCCTGTGTTGAGGAATGAAAGTAAACGAACGAACGAAAAACAATAAAAATTTGAACTATGAAATTTTTATATTTTCCATTTTCGCTCCACCATGGATGGAGCATGCAGTTGGGTTGGTAAGTTTGTTCGACGAACCCCCCTCCCAGAACCATTTTGACACACAACACTGGCTACGTTACTGTTTGACTTTTTGGATTTTTTTTCCGTGCGTAAGAAATTGCTGTTTCAGGAATATTTCAATATATATCAACAGTGAAACCTATCACGCACTAATACATGTACTCTCCATAATGCGAAAATATAACAACGAATCCTTTGCCTTACAATTGACCTTAAAGCAGGAGCTCAATTCTCGTTCTATGAAAATTTGAAATGAAAACTTTTGTAAAAAAAAAATATTTTTCTTTTTTTGAAAATTTGCCTGTTAGGGCGAAGATAATTTTTAATGTTAATTTTATTAATTTTCACGTTTAGAGTTAAGCTTTATGATCGAAATTTTTTTTCGAACCCACACAACCACCAAATTATGTGACTAGTTTCGCTGTTGGTTTGGCAGCTCTTCAGACATATCGGCTGTGGAGTGGCTTTTCTGTCATCGAACTTTTGGTTCTTCAAATGCAAATGTTTTTATACAATGACGGGTATTTAAACGTTCAATTGTATTTCTTCATGACAAACTAGTTCACGAACGAACTAGTTCAATTGAACAATTCATTGAAAAGAGCGTACGAACTAGATCAGTCGGTATAGTTCAGTAGTTTACTGAGTACCGACCGAAAGATAAAATAACGATCAACGAAGAAACGATTAAAGAACGAAAGATTCAGCACGCTGACGCCGTCGTCAGCGTTAACTGATCTCTTTGTAAAGATGCAAAAACTATCGCGGATGTGGCTTAGGCTAGACGCCTAGACGATGAACACAGTCGCTAAAAAGTACAACTCTAGTTTGGTTGTAACTTTTGTTTTTGGATTATACAAAATCTTCTTTTTTCAATTAAACAAAATATCTGTTCCAGAGCTGCAGGAATCTACTAATTTTTACTATTTTTTCGACATCATAAAGGAAAAATGTTTATCGTAGTAAAAATGTGTAGATATATAAGCTGAGTACACATTGCCAGTTTTGAATGACAGCTTTGTTCTTGCTTGTTAGTGTGGCCGTTCATTTTTGTTATTCATCATGCAACCACAAAATATTTTGTGGTTGCTGGACGGTTGGACAGTTATCGATAATTGCAAAAAATCTTCATTCAAAACTGTCAATGTGTACTGTACTTTACAGGCAACAGGGCAAACAATTTTGCCAATAACGGGGTAGTAATTCGAACGAATTTGAAATCGAATCGTCTATGAGTGCATGGTTTTTCAATTAGTTGAATTGTGTCTGTGTCTGGTGAGAGATACTTGCGCGCCATTTTTGCACATAACAATAATAAACAAAACTTATCAAAGGTCCTACTGTATCTATATAATCGTCCGTGTGTATGAGAGAGATACATATTTGTTTGGCATGTGTATGTAATGCTAGTTACAGATTACTTGTGTTTGCTGTGAAATGTCATTTTCATTTAAATTTATTTCGTTTCGATTTCCATTTCTTTTTTTTGCGTTATGTGCCTTTAATTTCTTCATTCGCCCATATCTACACCATTCTTCCCCAGGACTCCACATGACATACATACATGGGTATTCACAAAAATACTTCGCATAGTGAGAGAAGTCTCCCTTGTCCCGTCTGGGATGTTTTTGGAACAATTATTACTTCCCATAGTGGGCAAAGAATTTATTTTTCAATTTATTTGAATTTCAGATAAAGTGACTTTGTGACACATGCACAAAGTCTGGTTGACGGTACATGAGTAATGACAGACCACTTCGAGTGCTAAATGTGTGAGAAAGACTAGTGCCTATATGGAGGCAGATGCAATCTACTTATGCTGTAGAATTGATGGATTCGCAGTTAGAGATTGGCGCGTGTCTTTTCGTGAGTACTGCGTGTCTTGCCTTCTCAAAAAAAAATGTTTCGGGTCACGCGTGCCGAAAAATGTTTGGTTCGTTGTCCTACTCTTTTGCAAACTCGAAACACGGACACACATTCGTGTCACGATCGTGCCAAATTCTTGTGTTCAAAAATTGTCCATTAAAATCGTGTAAAAAGAAAGTACGAAACAACAACATCATTGTGTAATGTTATATCATTAAAAAGATTTCGTGTGTGAGAACGACTGGTGCCTAGATGGTCGCAGGGGCCGGACATTTACTGTTGAGTAGACTGACTTCTGCTGTAAAATTGATGGATTCACAGCTAGAGATGGCCGAGTGTCGTGTCGTGAGTAGTGCGTGTCTTGCTTTCTCAAACAAAAGGTGGGTTTCGTGCAACGCGAGCCGAACATTTTTTTGTGCTCATTTGTAAACTTGAAACACGCACGAAACTTGCTTATCACCATCGTGTCTAATTTTTGTATTCAAAACTTGCCCTTTCAAAATCGTGTAAAGAATGTACTAAACAGTAACAACGCCGTGAAAAATTATACCATTAAAACGGTTTCGTGCGTTGGTGTGCATGATCGTCCCTCTTTTCAAAACCGGCATGTTAGTGCGTGAAAATGTATAAACATTTTGGTCTGGGTATATCCGTGCGTAATATTTGTCTCTACAACAGCGTTTTTTTCTATTTTTTTTTTATTTTTCTATTGCATACTTTAGAGAATGTCATTGTGTGAGTAAATATTTTTCAATTAGTTGTGAGTGGAGAGAGAGAAACGTTAACTAAGAGCACGTGTGCTGTTTCCTGCCTAACGCTGATCTACAGAATGGGTGACCAAGAAGAGACCAGATCAAAATGTGAATGTAGTCAAACTATTGGCAACTTATGACTGTGTGTTAGTGTGTTTTAATGCACGCACGCTACAAACACAAATCAAAACATTATCTCTCTTTCGTACGCTCTTTCTATGAACTCGGGTCGTATGTGTGTAAATTGCCGAAAAACTTCGGCACCGGCGTGGCAAAGAAGAACACATTGGCTCTACAGTACTGGCACTTACATCTCCTGGTAGTCGTTTGATTGAACTTTCTTCGCCGTACTAAATATTAGTGCAGCTATTTGAGGCTAATGTATCTATTAGTTTCCTGTCTTACCACTGTAGCACCTCCTTTCATACCTGCTAATGGCTGACCGTCGTTTGATTCAATTTTCGTCGGCGTAATATATATCAGTGTAGCTGTTTGACGCAAAGAAATCGGTGGCTTTGCCACAGCAGCGGCCTTATGAAAGAAGACAATTGGCGACGGCTTTGGCTCAACAGGCCGAAGGGAAATCGAGGGCAGGGAAATTGGCGGCAGCTTTGGAACAGCAGGGGATGCTGCTGACGACAGGTCGATTGGTTTGGCACATCAGCTGTCCGATGCAATAGACATTTTGTTAAGAGCCGGGGGTACGTTTTACAACCCCGCTCGACTCACAAAACACACGCAACCAACAACGACGGCGACAGCGGTACTATGTAGCAAAGCAAAGGGGACGTTTCTCAGCCCACTTGACTCAGACGACAACCAAATCTACTTCCACTAGCTTTCGAGGACACATTTCATAACTTCACTCGACTAAGCATTAACTATGCTACTTCCACACGTGTCAAGTGCATGATTTATAACCTCAGACTATCAGACTGCCTATACAGCATCTTCTTTATACCTGATGGTGACTGGCCGTCGTTTGCTTATATTTTCATCGGCGTAATATTAGTGTAGCTACTTGACGCTAGACATTTTCAACTCTGTATCTGCGTACAAAGATATTGAACATAATAAGATGGGACATTCCATTGTTATTATACATCGGCAAACGGTGCTGGATTATGTTATGTTACAGTATTTTGACATAAAATTATGTTTTCCACTAAAGGGCATCTTGAAAATCTTAGCTTGTATAATTTTTCTTAGAAGCTGTCTAAAGCATAGTACACACTGACCAACAAAACTGACAGTCATCGGGGTCGATGTCATGTATTTTTAGCCAAAAAAAAAAAATTATTTGCCAGAAAATTGTGGTAAAAGTTCGTTGACGGTCAGTTTTGAATGATGGTGTGTACTCCACTTAAGTTACAATATGTGATCTCAGAAATAAATTTCTAAATATTACTTTAGAGGAGAAGATGCGCTAGAGATCATTTTCTGTGACGTACATGGATTCGGGGAATATCCGCGCCGTGGGCATCACTATGGTGCTAATACGTTCTGAGACTACTATCGGTTAGGTGTATTAGCTCAAAAGCTACCTAATGTGCAGTAGAGTAACTAAGAAATTATTTTTTCTAAAATGGGTTAGCACAACAGCCGCCTATTGTTAAGAAGAAACCATAAATCAAAAATCCTTCTTCAAAAAGTTCGAAAGTAAATGGCCCTTGAGAACATCTACTCTATAGTAGATGACCTATGAGATCATCTATTCCAAAGTAAATGACCTATGAGCCCATATACTCGCAGATGGACTATGCTACCATCTACTCGAAAGTAGATGGCCTGTGAGACCATCTAGGAACTAGACGACATATCAGACCTTCTACTCGAAAAAATATGGCCTATGAGATCATTTAATCGAAAGTAAATTACCAATGAGATCATCTACTCGAAAGAAGATGACCTGTGAAATCATCTACTCGAATGAAGATGACCTATGAGACAATCTCCTCGAAAATATATGGCCTGTGAGATCATCTAATCGAAAGTAAATTACGAAAGAAGATGACCTATGAACCCATCTACTTGACAGCAGATGACCTATGCTGCCATCTACTCGAAAGTAAATGGCCTGTGAGACCATTTAGGAACTATACGACCTATCAGACCATCTACTCGAAAAAATATGGCCTATGAGATCATCTAATCGAAAGTAAATTACGAATGAGATCGAAAGAAGATGACCTGTGAAATCATCTACTCGAATGAAGATGGCCTATGAGACAATCTGCCCGAAAGTAGATGACCTGTGAGACCATCTACTAGAAAATAGATGGCTTATGGAAGTATCTACTCGAAAGTAGACGGGATACGATACTAACTATTCGAAAGTAGATGGCCTATCAACCCACATACTCGACAGTAGATGGCCTATGAGACCGTCTGTTCGACAATATATGGCCTATGTAACCATGTACTTGAAAGTTAATCCTGAAGAATTGAGGAAATATTTTATTGGGAAAAATAATATCAGGGACTTACTTAGCTGGCCCATTACAGAACATTTGTTCCATAAGCCGAACTAAAGAAAAGATCTCCAATCCTATCTGTTTGTTGCTTCGCTTTCTGAAATACTGCGCCTTTTCATCTGTTCATCCACTTGTTTGCTACATCAAAGCGTAGGCCTGCCAATTCTGCGTGCACCGCCATGTGGACCGTATTTATACGCCTTTTTAGCGGGTTCATCATGGCTCATACTTATGATATGACCTAGTCAATGCAATCGTTGCATCTCGATAGGTTTATCTATACTGATGTCGTTCTATAGCAGATACAGCTCGTGGTTCATACGACGTCAATATTCACCGTCAACGCAGATTGGTACATAGATGTTTGGAAGAATTTTTCCGTCAAACCCACCAAGCACTGCCTTGTCTGCTTGCGCAAGTACCCAGGCTTTGGAACCATACATCAGAACAGGTCATATCAGTGTTTTGTAAAGCGTTGTTTTTGTTTGAAGAGATGTGACTTTGCTCTTAAACTGCTTACCTATGCAAAAGTAGCATCTGTAGGAGAATATAATTCTTCTTTTTATTCCCCAACTGTTTTTGTTTGTTGTGTTTACGGCGTTGTCGAGGTAGACACAGTCTTTTACTACCTCAAAACTATAGGAACCAACGTCAACAGTTGGACGCATTGCGCGTCGACACCATCAACTTGGTCTTCTCGCCGTTTACCGCCAGACCCACTTTAGTAGATTCCCTTTCGACTATTGCAAAGGTATCAGTTACTTCCTTCACCGATCGACCCATTATGTCAATGGCATCGGCATAAGCAAGTAACATATGGCTGTTTGTATATATTGTTCCGCTTCCTTTGACCTTCGTATCTCGTATAACCTTTTCCAGCAGAATGTTGAATAAGTCACACGAAAGGCCGTCTCTTTGTCTGAAACCTCTTTTGGTACTAAACTCTTCGGAGAGGTTTGTTACTATTTTAACTAAGGGCCGAGTATCAGTTAATATCATTCTACAAAGCCGAGTGAGCTTTGCAGTGATACCTAATTCAGACATGGCTTGGAATACCATTGAACGTGGGAGACTGACGAACGCTGCTTTATAATCGACAAAAAGGTGGTAGGTGTCGATCTGCATCTCTTGGGTCTTCTCCAGGATTTGCGCAGGGTAAATATCTGGTCAATGGTGAACTTGCCAGGTCTAAAGCCGCATTGGTATGGTCCAATTATTTCGTTGACCATAGGCTCTAGTTGTTCGCACAGTATCCCTAACACTATCTTGTAGCCAATAGGGTGAATACTTATGCCCCTATAGTTAGAGCATACAGTCTTATCTCCTTTCTTGTGGACAGGGCACAGGATTCTCAGGTTCCAATCGTCGAGTACTCATTCTTCCTGCCAGATGGTGCTAACTAGCTGATGAATACACCTTATCAGCGTGTAGCCTCCGGTTTTGAACAGCTCGGCTGGTAAGACATCGGCTTCTGCTGCGTTATTATTTTTTAGCCGATTTATTGCTGTCTTTACCTCATCTTAGCTGGACGGTATACATTCAATATCACCATCTAGGATTGAAGCTGTGGTATCTTTGCCATCTTCGCTACTATCGGATACAAAAAGTTTGGAAAAATGTTATTTCCATATCCTGGACACACTGTCTGTATCAGTTAGCAAATTGCCTTGCTGGTCTCTACCGGAGGATGTGCCTGTAGCAAAGCATCAATTTGATGTTTTACTCTTTGGTAGAACTTTCGGACTTCATTCTGGCCCCTGTACATCTCGATGTTTTTCACACTCCCGCTTTTCCATTTCTGTCTTTTTCCTGTGGAAAAGACGTTTCTTTTCTCTCCTTTTCTAACGATACCTCTATTGTGCGCTACGCGTTGCAACTGATTGTAGAGTAGCCCTATTCCGCATTTTTCTCTTCGGTAGCAGCACCACACCCCTGGTCATGGATTCCTTGATGGAGGTCTCTGGTATCCAAGTATGGACTTTGCGGCTGTTTGCATGGAGTGGGTAATATTTTGCCATTGTGCTGATATGCTTTCGGGACGAGGAGTGCTTTCACTTAGCAATTGGGCTATTTGAGTGGAATAAGCTGTGGCTGCCTGTTGTGTTTGCAGCCTACCGATGTCCAACTTCCGCGTTGTATCTGTTCGATCTTTATTTACAACGTTTAGTCGGGTACGGGTACCTTTGCTGCAATAAGGTATTGGTCCGAATCTATGTTTGCTCCTCGGAATGATCGTACATCCAAACACGCTCGACGCATGTCTTCCATCTATTACAACATTATCAATTTGATGACTTGTTCTTTGATCTAGAGACAGCCAGGTGCCCTTATGAATATCGTGATGCTTAAATCTGGTAGTGCTAACTTCCATGTTTTTTGCAGCTGCAAAGTCTATCAGCCTTATACCATTGTCAGATGTTTTACTGTGGAGACTGAACTTCCCGACTGATGGACCAAAGACATTCCCCTTTCCAATTTTGGCATTAAAATCGCCTAGAACAATTTTAATGTCATGGACAGGACAACGGTCATATGTTTCTTCTAAGCGCTCGTAGAATATATCTTTGGTCTGTTCGTCCTTGTCTTCAGTGGGAGCATGAGCGCAGAAATAACGCTGATGTTGAAGAATTTAGCTTTTATTCGAGTTGTAGCGAGTCTTTCATTCACTGGGTCAGTCTGTCATACATGAGGTCAAAGGCCTTTTTATATCCAGGCAGATGACTTCATCTTCATATACGTCGCCATAGTTCAGTACTCTGTTTTCCGTATTATGTTCGCCAACTCTTCATGCCAACCATTACACAAAAGACTGCTATTATTCTTGTTGTTGTTGCCGTGGTTCTTTAGTTTGCATAGATAAGTGTAAGTATGTTTAACATGCAAATCAATTTGCACTGCGGTTCATTTAGTGACAGAACCCGCATTCAAGTGAGTGGCATATAAGTGGTACCTTATAAATAAAATAGTTTTTATTGTTCCCTCTCTCCCTCTTTCTTTGTTGTTATAATACGACAATTATCTCAGCAAGTGAAAATGAAAAACAAGTTCTTAACAACACTAGCCGGGCATTGTCAGTTGAATTGTCGTTTTGTTTTGGAACATCATAACTATAAAATTGGGACAAACGTAAACCAGAAGAAGAAGCAGAAAAAGAAGAAGTGTGCTTTGCTGTAAGTTTAACAAAACACACACAGCAAAGTTTCCACAAAAGAAACAACTTGAATTAATGCGGACGACAATAGTTTTCTACTGGTACTGCTGTCTTCAGCCAATGAAACCAACTTTTACAAAAGCAATGCATAAAATTGTATGGCCAGTCCAGGATAACGGGCAAGTAGGATTTAATTTAATAAATACAACTTAACTTGAATTAACAATGTGAGAGCCTGTCCCAACAATGGACACAACAAACAAATGAGCAGGACAATGATGCAGATGATGATGATGCTGGTGATGAAGATGATGCTGCTGCTTCTGATTATGATGAGCATTGCGACGGAAATGTTATTTCCAAAGTTGTTGCTGAGCCTTAGATAGTCCTGTCCTACAACATCTTTCATTGGCCTTAGTCTTGAGTGGAAGATGAGATTTTATTGTAAATGTCAGAACTGGCTTTTTGACAATTGAAAAGTTTATTTATGTTGTTAGTGTCTGTGTGACTCTACTACTACGAAAAGTACATCAGCCATAGAAATAAACATTGAATGTCCTGTTCTTGTTGCCGTCATAATGATGGTCTTTTCTGGGTTTTTTGAATCAACATTCTGTCCATTTATCTTTGGCCCAGTTCTTAAGCCTGAAAGTTGGTAAAAGTAAGTGAATATGGTCATGATTAAAGTGCCATTGCTGGACAACACACATATCCATTTGATATACTTAATTTTATTCTACTTTGAAATACCTTCTTGAAGAGACAGACAGAGTCTTTGTTTGTATTGCCAAACATACATGCTTTTACACATGTTTGTATCTCCATCAGTTAATACATGAAATCATCATGAACCAAGCCTGGCTATGGCCTGTTCTTATTACATTTTGAAAGAAGTCAACTTTTTCGTCTTCTTCTTGAGCATCAACATGACAAGAACTACTTCAACTTTAGGACACCGGTCCTTTGTCCTCGGTTGTTTGTTATTTTTGCCATCATTTCAAATATAATTTGGTAGATAATTTTCTTTCAAGAGAGTGAGATGAAACTAAAGTTTATATATTTTTGTTGTTGTTTGTTCTTCTTTTTCATATGTTTTTTGTTTTCTTAAAGAAAACTTTTGCCTTTATTGAGTTCTTATTGCAGTACAGATGGTGCAATGCGAACCACTCACTGAGACGATTCTAATAAGACAGGAAAATAAACTTAAAGGAGAAAATAATTGTTGAAGTATGTGCTAGGTGAGCTTAATCACGGAAATTCCATACGCTTTTAAATTTTATAGAGGAAAAACTAGCGCCTGGGCATTATTCTAAAAATCTTCAGCCAGAAAGTCGAACAAAGGATTTCTAATTTTAAATTAGCTTATATGAAACCTCCTACTCGAAAGTAGGTGGCCTATGAACTCATCTACTCTACAGTAGATGGCCTATGAACTCATCTACTCAACAGTAAATGGCCTATGTGCTCATCTACTCAACTGTAGATGGCCTATGTGCTCATCTACTCAACTATAGATGGCCAATGAGCACATCTACTCGACAGTAGATGGTCTATGTGAAATAGATGACATATTAAAACATCTCCTTGAGATAGATGTCCTATTAAGCCATCTTCTCGAAAGTAATTGGACCATGAGATCATACACTCGAAATAAGATGAGCCCGTCTACTTGACAACAGATAATCTATGTGTCCATATACTCGAAATAAGATGTACTATGAGACCTTCTACTCGAAAATAGATGGCCTGTGAGCCTATCTACTACAATGTAGATGGCATGTGGGCCCATCTACTCCACAGTATATGGCCTGTGATCCGATATGCTCCACAGTAGATGGCCTGTGAGCCCTTCAACTTGACAGTATATGGCATGTGAGCCCATCTGCTCGACAGTAGATGGCTTATCAGCCCATCTACTCGACAGTAGATGGCCTATGAGCCCATCTACTCGATGGCCTCTGAGCGAATCTACTCGATAGTAGATGGCCTCTGAGCGAATCTACTAGACAATAGATGCCCTGTGAGCCGATCTACTCCACAGTAGATGGCTTGTGAGCACATCTACTCCACAGTAGCTGGCCTATAAGTCCATCTACTCCACAAAAGCTGGCCTATAAGCCCATCTACTCCACAGTAGCTGACCTATAAGCCCATCTACTCCACAGTAGCTGGCCTATAAGCCCATCTACTCCACAGTAGCTGGCCTATAAGCACATCTACTCCACAATAGATAGCCTATAAGCCCATCTACTCCACAGTAGCTGGCCTATAAGCACATCTACTCCACAATAGATAGCCTATAAGCACATCTACTCCACAATAGATAGCCTATAAGCCAATCTACTCCACAGTAGCTGGCCTATAAGCCCATCTACTCCACAGTAGCTGGCCTATAAGCCCATCTACTCCACAGTAGCTGGCCTATAAGCCCATCTACTCCACAGTAGCTGGCCTATAAGCCCATCTACTCCACAGTAGCTGGCCTATAAGCACATCTACTCCACAATAGATAGCCTATAAGCCCATCTACTCCACAGTAGCTGGCCTATAAGCCCATCTACTCCACAGTAGCTGGCCTATAAGTCCATTTACTCCACAGTAGCAGGCCTATAAGCCCATCTACTCCACAGTAGCTGGCCTATAAGCCCATCTACTCCACAGTAGCTGGCCTATAAGCCCATCTACTCCACAGTAGCTGGCCTATAAACCCATCTACTCCACAGTAGCTGGCCTATAAGTCCATCTACAAACAGTAGCTGGCCTATAAGCACATCTACTCTACAGTAGATGGCCTATAAGCCCATCTACTCGATAGTAGATGGCCTCTGAGCGAATCTACTAGACAATAGATGCCCTGTGAGCCCACCCACTCCACAGTATATTGCCTCTGAGCCCATTTACTCCACAGTAGATGGCCTATGAGCGAATCTACTCAAGAATATATGTCCTGTGAGCCGATCTACTCCACAGTAGATGGTTTGAGAGCCCATTTGCTCCACAGTAGATGGCCTGTGAGCCCATCTACTCAACAATAGATGGCATACTCGAGAGTAGATGTCCTGCGAGCCCATCAACTTGACAGTAGATGGCTGTGAGCCCATCTGCTCCACAGTAGATGGCATGTGAGCCCATCCACTCCACTGTAGATGGCCTGTGAGCCCATCCATTCACACAGTAGATGGCCTGTGAGCCCATCCACTCCACAGTAGATTGCCTGTGAGCCCATCCACTCAACAGTAGATTGCCTCTGAGCCCATCTACTCCACAGTAGATGGCATATAAGCCCATCTACTAGATAGTAAATGGCCTGTGAGCCCATTTACTCGACAGTAGATGGCCTATGAGCACATCTACTCGACAGTAAATGGCCTATGAGCCCATCTACTCGACAGTGGATGGCCTATAAGCCCATCTACTCGACAGTAGATGGCCTATGAGCGAATCTACTCGACAATAGATGTTATGTGAGTCGATCTACTCCACAGTAGATGGCTTGAGAGCCCATCTACTCCACAGTAGATGGCCTGTGAGCCCATCCACTCCACAGTAGATGGCATATAAGCCCATCTACTAGATAGTAAATGGCCTGTGAGCCCATCTACTCGACAGTAAATGGCCTATGAACCCATCTACGTCACAGCAGATGGCCTATGAGCACATCTACTCGACAGTAAATTGCCTATGAGCCCATCTACTCGACAGTGGATGGCCTATAAGCCCAACTACTCCACAATAGATGGCCTATAAGCCCATGTACACCACAGTAGATGGCCTATAAGCCCATCTCCTCTACAGTAGATTGCCTCTGAGCCCATCTACTCCACAGTAGATGGCCTATAAGCCCATCTACTCCACAGTAGATGGCCTATAAGCCCATCTATTCCACAGTAGATGGCATATAAGCCCATCTACTCCACAGTAGATGGCCTATAAGCCTATGTACTCCACAGTAGATGGCCTATAAGCCCATCTACTCCACAGTAGATGGCCTATAAGCCCATCTACTCCACAGTAGATGGCATATAAGCCCATCTACTTCACAGTAGATGGCATATAAGCCCATCTACTCCACAGTAGTAGGTGCATTTGTACGAAAATTCTCTAAAAGCCGCATTTATGGTCCAATCGGTGAAAATTTTTACCAGTACATTTTTGTGGCTAAAACACGAATCCTACAACAAATAGTGGAAATCGGATCAGATTTAGATATAGATATATAAGGCCCAAAATACCTATAATCGGCCTATCAGAGATACATCAAAATCCGATCCGATTTTCACTATTTCTTGAACTGGTAAAAAATGTTTATCGATTAGACTATAAATGCGTCTTTAGAGAATTTTCGTGAAAATCCACCTTTGGTCCCATACAAATTACTATGGAAACTAGTGGCACGGGTTAACGTTAACCGCCGCCCTAATGTACATGCTGGCTTACTGTCAGGACAATAAATAAAGTTTAGCTTATTTATTAGTTGAGTGAACACTGTGGTTCTTTTAGTTCAGTAGTTCATCATAAATCTCCCGTCAGTTGTCTTCTTAGTTCCATCTTTCATATTCCGGGCTATTTGTTTTTTTACCCCACAAATTCTGAATTAAAGCTTTCGTTTAAACGAAATTGAACTACCTTAGAGTTTCGTGAGACACTATTCAAACAACTGACATGTGAACAGAAAGGAACGATTTTTGCCGTTCGCTCTTTAAGTGAATTATAATGAATGTCAGCAACTAGTTCGTTCGCTCTTTTGAGTGAATAGCTCAACTGAACTAGTTCATTCGTGAACTATACAAGATTTACTGTAATTAATAATTTTGATGTTGACCTCTTATGACATTTGTTTGCCATATTACAACAAATGTAATGCTAGTTTTTGACACGCAAACAACATACACCTCTCCCTCTCACCATTTTCCTTAAATTTTTGTTCTCTCATCTCATTGATTTCAATTTGTTTATGCAAATCAATTTTAGAGGACTTAATTATATTTGTTTTTTTTTTTTTAATAATATTTAATGAATTTAAATATTCATCAAATTAGTTTGCTTAGTTAAATTTACATATCGCCCAACCAGCCGACAGACCGTCTGTCGTCATTAGAAAAACATCAAAAAATATCCATAATTTTTCTGCAACGCTCATCAATAATTAATTAACTAAAAATGCCAAATTGAATATCAGTCATTTTGAGCGTATTTGCCTTTTTATTTATTATATTTTTAATTGGAAATTGAAAAAGTTAAAAAAGTACTGAGGATTAGTGGCTTAAATTGTGAAATGCAGAAAAAATATAAGCCCCTTAAAGATTAGTGTGTCACTGACAATGGAGGCCTTTAAAAAAATGTAGGTGCTGTCAAAATTATATCGAAAATAAACTCCACAAATCAATTGTGTACAAATAAGAACCTCATCTACATTTGTTTTAATTATGAGCGCCTAAAAGCATGCACTACACATATGAAGCTTGAACAATAGATTGTTGCCACAGAATGGCTTTTAACTTCCCTTTAAACCCACAATGCATTCTTTATACAATATATTTTCTCCCACACCCTTCTCCCGAACCAATAGAATGTTTAAACAAATGATTAGAAAATTTCCAGTATTTTTTTCATTCCGATTTTATTTTGAGTCATGTTTTCCTTCACCGAAAAAAAAAACAACTTTCAGCTTTCACAACTACCACGTCCTTAAATATCCTAAATTTAGTAGCTCTAAGGCAAATATCTATCAACAACCGACAATGTTTGCAACTTTGTCGTAACTTTAACGAAGAACAATAACCAACCATTGCAAAGAAACAAAGACGTACATTTTGAAGGTTATCAGTTGGGGTCAATTGAAAAAGTTTTTCGTAGTTTCTTTTTTTATTTTTTGCTCTACCACTCTCGTTAGCTGTGGCCGCAAAACAGAAGGCAGAAAAAAAGGAAAAACTTTGTTGAAACTTACCTTGATCTGATTTCCGCATTGGCCAGTTCATTGCGTGGATAGGGCTTTGAGGCGGCCACTGCTGTTTCCAATGATGTGGTATCATCCAATTCACCCTCAAGCGTTACAAAAATAATGGAACCCATGGCCGTGTATAAAAGTACCAGTATCAGAACACCTTTGTAATGACAAAAAAAGAAGATGAGTAAGAAAAAAAGGAAGCAAGACAAAAAGAAGGCAAGTTAAAGAATCACCATGAAAGAGAATTGTAAAAAATTATATGAATGGTATCCGCTTGTCTTTGGGGTCACATTCATATCCTCTTTTACGTTTTTTAATGAATCATTAATCACAAATCACCAAAAAGTCATTTCGTAAAGGATGTGAGTGTATTATATGAGCGAGCGTGTTTGTGAGCTTTTGTATACCTACCTGTGGCGGATATGCAATGTGACTTGGGTGCTTTATGACAGCCGCAAAGCCCTGAATTGGCCGCATTTGCCTGATGATGATGGTCACGTTGTTTTTCACTTTTCGTCGATGGCGTTGAAAAGCACATTGAATTTGTGGCCGTCGCTGAGGCGTTATTGGCCGCAATTGAGGCGGCATTTGTTTGTGGTCCGCCAATGAATGCCGTTATGGGCAATGGCGGTTTTTTGTTCATAATCGCTGCAGCAAAAAATAACAATAAACCTCAAATCAATTGTTATGGTCTCCACAAAAGCAGCGGCAGCACAGCAGTGGTAATAAAATTGTCGTCCTTAAGAAACCAAACAAAAAAGCGTTCCACTCTCCGCACAATGGTGGTTATATTTCACATTTATTTACACACAAATCATGGTGATTTGGCAAAGTTATGTGCTGCTGCTGATGATGACGATAATGATGATACTGATGGGTAATGCAATGTTCCAGTTATGGCCCCAGCTCAACGTCTGCCGAACGCATCCAAATATATTTTATTGGGTATGTGTGATATGATGATGTCTGTAAATAAGCAAACAAAAAAGGAAAAATATTAAATTAGAAAATGTGTCGTTTTTTTTTCTTTCTTCTTTTTCGTTTTCTTTTCCATTGCAAATATATTTTCTTTTATGGCTTAGAGCAAGTTTAATGTATTGGGCGCCATATAAGATGAACAATAGCGAAAGTATAGAATTTGTGAGATATTTATTAATAAATGTAGGTCGGACATTTGTTTCGATAGAATTTATTGTAAATGCCATGATGAAGAAATATAAGAAGAGGGTAGCATTTGCACTGAGGCATATGAACTATAATGTCAAAAGTCCACTTTCTAGCGACTAGTTGCATCCTTGCAATCATTTTTACTATCTAATAATCCTTCCAGAACACAAAAACGTAATATTATAATACTAATAAGAATCTGAAACCAAGAAGTTATGCCACCATTTCCATGTTCAGACTAGGCATTATTTTGTCTGGAGGATTTAGGTTCACTTAAATGCGAAATATCTTTCGAGTAGGAAATTAGTTGGTCGCCTAAAATTTTAGTAGTGAGGTAGTTAGGTTCTTTCGTCCAATTGCCAAAATGATCAGTTGATCATCAGCCATCATATATTTTAATTGCCACGACGTGTTAGCGTTCAAATCAAAACTCATAACTTCCATGGGCTGCTCTAAAAAGCATTTCTCGTGGAAGCTATGAAGGTTGAATGAGAAAAAGCTCATCTCTGCAAAAAGCACATTGCATTTAAAAAGTCAAAGTTCAATGGCAAAGCGTAGTCTCTTAATTAAAATAACTTTTTTATAAGTTTTGAAGCACTACCAGAGAAGCCACTCCACAGCCGATAAGTTGTTGTTGTTGCAACAGTGTTTATTATTATGTTTGTATGTTCGTTCTTCTGTTCTATCTGGCTCTGGTTCTATCTCCAGTTCCAGGAAAGTGGCTGCTTCGATGGGATATAACCACAGATCCACTGGAGTTAGATGAGTAGGCCGATATGTCCGATGAGCTGCATAACTAACATCGAAACCGGTCACATTATTTAGTGGTTGTGTGTGTACGAATCATCAGCTTTCCTTTTACACTTGCAAAAAATGTTCGATCATTGAGCTCAACTCCAACGATGAAAATAAAAAAACTTAAACCTTTTAGTTCAGTCACTTACCGTTCGAGCAAAGCTAAGTATTTCATATGGTTTGCGTACTGGAGAATGTCGGAAAGCGACAAGTCTTTAGTTCAGTGCTTTTGAGTAGGAGCGTAGTGGATCTCCTAGCATTTTATTTTTAATCTGATAATTTATTCATGGTTCCTATATTTGCTAGGGTTGTGCCACTATTTCATTTGATCATTCTGCAAAGATTCGTAGGCCATCTGTTGTCTGAGTCCTTTCAGTATTTTAGTTTAATTACTTCCCGTTTGAGCAAAATTTATGATATGGTTTGTGCACTTGCTACTTACGATGTAGTATCATTAGGTGTGTTCGTTTACGCAACAATTTGTACAAGTTCAGTAACTTCTTGTAATCGGCTAAGGTCTTTTGCTTTGTACTGTAGAGTAAACGAACAACATCCAGTAAAAATTTGTAAAAATTTTGAGTAAACGAACACACATATTATCGTTTCGGTTTTATCATTCGGCGTTTTTACAAAATTTAGTCCGATATTTTGGGTTTTGTTTGAGGTTATTTCACCATTTCATTAGATAATTCATTAGTTAAAACAGTAAAGTTCAGTTTTCAGTCGTCTCAGTTAAGTTCCGTTCGTTCCGTCTCTTTCTCTCTCGTTGAACTAAAAGCACCGACTAAGACAGAACTAATTCGGAATTTACAAGCAAATTTCATAATTCCAGTAAATAAATTACTGTCGCGTAAATATTGCAAACCTAAAAAAATGTTTGCTTAAATCGTAGGTCTTTTGGTTGGCTTAAGGAGATACTGCAGTGTCACCTATTATCACATTACAAAGACGATACTATTAAACTCTGCATGTGTATAAATCTTGATTAAAACTTTGTACCGCAATTTTTCCACTGTAGGTGGCGTTCAGATCAGTCACTTAACAACAAGTGACGATATGCGTCAAATTACTAATTAAACCCTTATATGCGTACACATAAGGTTTCTAGGTCACCAAAAAAGACATCCAGTCTTCACACACTTGTCTTGACGAAAGCGTTCAGAATAGGAAGTAATCATACATACAAATTTCCAGAATGTGAATTGCATTATCTAGACACATACCATTTCGCCCTTTTACCTCATTGATATACAGAAGCGACACCTATTATCGAATTGGAAAGACAATACTATATAGGTAAAGTTCTCTACTAATAGTTTCTACCGTAACTGTGTCCTCAAGGTGGCGTTTAGAGAAATCACACATCGCATCTAAAGGAACTCAAGTACTTATAGGCAATTTTCTACATATGTCGCCTGGAATCATAAAGCATGGTACACACATATCAGCAACATGTCACAAAGTTAAAGCCTAAAATTAATTCTAAGCGTTGTGGCTGTCCTGGCTGCGACCATAATATCCAATTTAATTTTGGGCTTTATAACCAAACCAGTCTGCATATCGACCGTTTCAGTGATCTTTCGAAAGATGAAAGCTTTAATAATATTTATAAAAATATTCGATAATGTTGAATGTATACAAGCTTCAAAAGTATGAAATTTATTTATAAAAACATTGAATTTAAAGACGACTGTTGAGTAAAGAGGGTACAATAGGCTTACACGATATGTTTTTTACATAGGGTTGCAACTTTTTATATACAAAATGTATATGCAAAGTGACAGCACATATGTAAAATATCATATCGTGTAAAGTACCCATTAGAATAAAAGTTTGGCTTTGGCTTTAAATGGCCTGTCATCCAGACATGTCGACATTCATAGCATTCCAAGGTATGTATTGATGCATTCTAAAATATCTATGCCCTCAGGCGTCGAATTTGACAGTCAAAACACGAACCATTTCCACATATAGCTCATAAAGATACTACAACGCCACCTATTATCGAACAGCAAAGACGTTATCATATATTTTTGAAGTGGAAAAAGATCCCCAATACTACTTTCTAAAAATGTTCCAGGCATTTGGGGCCTAATTGTAATTCTAACACTTAAAGGCAATTTTCGGCATTCTAATCATTGGCTTTGTCATGATGGAAATTTTTTGGTCAATAACGACTTAAAGTGATCTTTAGGAGGAGGAAAAACTCTGGCAGATGGTGGCCATTGAAGTGGTGTGGATCTTGGCTTAGTTTTTAATGAAGTAAATTCCCCCAGTTGTTGAATTTCTTGAGTTTCAAGAATAAGCTACGATTTTTTTGGTCAGGTTTTATTTGACCAGGTAATCATAGACAACGTTTCTGTATTGCAGTGGTGTTTTTGATATAGACTCTATGAACATTAACCGAGACAACTGTGGCTTTCTATGGGGTCACAATTACTTTAATTAGTCTATATTTACATTAAGCAATTTTCCTTGTGGCAATTGTCAGTTTGTTGGTGAGAGAGGGTGTTGAGGGGCAAAGGGTTACCATATTCCTCACCCCTTTCTCCATCAAACTTACAATTGCCGCAATGAAAATTGCGTAATGTAAATATGCACTTACTGTAAGTGTCAAAAATCAGCTTCAGCTGTCAATACAGAGGCAAACTCATGCAAACATAGCAAAGACCCAAAAATTAGCGGAGATACTCACCATTTCAAAAGTAAGGTCGTAGTATTCCTACAGCTTTGTATATGCATTAATGAGCTTTATCTTTTGAGAATATAAAGGCCTGGGTACATAAGCTGTCTCGCCCGGTTGCCTTTCTTTCCTACTTCATTTCTGACATAATAAAAATAAAAGAATAAAGAAGGCCAAGCAAATTTCGGACTGGGTTGCCCTTTTCATTTTTATTCTTTTATCAGAAGCAATTAAGGTAAGCAGGCGAGGCAGCTTATGTACCCAGGCCTTTACTATCTGGAAGCAATCAATATGAAAACAAATAATAAATATGAAAACTTTAATTTGGAGCACTATAAATCCCAACTAAAGTCCTCGTATTAAACTGGATTTCAGAGGTATATATTCTCAATAGTTGATGCTTTTTTATATACCACAAAGCATCTACCAAGACGTAGGAAAACTGCGACTTCACTTTTGAGACGTGGTGAGTGTCTCTGCTTGTTGGGTCTACCAGTGAATAGGAAACCAGCGCCCTCACTTTTAGGGTGTGGTGAGTGTCTCTGCTTTTTTGCTTGTTGGGTCTACCAATGAATAGGAAACCAGCGACCTCACAGCATATCAAAGTTTACGTGCTAAAATTTAGGGTCACAGGAACACCAAACGCCGTCTTTAGGCCCCAACGGAAATCTTTAATAACTCGTAAACAATGGAATTCTTAGGTAGGATCGTGAAATTCCGAAGAATAAAAGCATCAAAAATAAATCTTCCGGTTCACCAACGACGCCACTAAACACCTTATACCGATAACGCTGCGATGATTTGACGCTCTCCGTTATATGTTTATGTTGCAACTTCAGCCAGCGCATAAATTCGTCAGACAAAAAAACATTGTTCCACAACATCCCATACGGGACAAGGGAGACTTCTCTCATATCAATGAGTGCACCCCGAATCATATTAGCTCAATGATATGGGACCTACAGTTTATCGCCGAGTCCGAACGGACACATAGATATTTTATGTACCTAGATTAGATTGTGTCCAGTTGCTAATGTATCTTCAAAATATTGTGTAACAAAATATAATATGTATAACAAATTTGTGAATACTTTAAATCCAGTCGTGTAATTTCAGGAGCAAATTTGGTTGGCGCCATGAACAACGCCTAAGAAACCACAGGAAAACTCTGATATATAGCTGTGGATTGGTGAAGTTCTACACTAGTTGTTTATATGGTCATTTCCCCAGTAGGTGGCGTTCGAAGCAGAAGGAGCACGAAGAAGAAACATTGTATGAAATGTCTAGATTGAAGTGCTTGGGTGCCTTAAGGATACAAGACAGTGCCTCTCATGGCTTATAGACGATGTCAATATAATAAATCGCATATCAATATCATGAATCGAATAATTCAACGAACCTGGCAAAATTATGTACCAAATTATGGTTCGGGTCTTTGCTAATAATTCCGTAATCAAACACCGATTGTATCTCCCTGTAATCGACAGCATATATATAACCATTGCCACAAACCGCCATTTGATGCTCCTTTTAAAATTCTTAATACACTGCACCCCGGTTATCTACCTCTCTGCTTAACTGCCTTTCCCGCTTAATTGCCTCACAACCTAAATCCCCAAAGTTTTTTCATATAAATGAGTTCAAACTGTCCCGGTTAGCTACTTTTCTATAAGTACCCAATTCGAATATTTGTCCGTCAAATGCTTTCCCAAAAGGAACATTTAATAATGCTTTTATCTTTTTTTTACCAGCACTGGTGTATTTCTGAGATAATCAATTTCGATGACTACCTACCTCGATTGTGGTGAAGATGTCCAGTGCTATATTATGCTCACTGATGACTAAATTTCTTTTTGGTTAAATAATATAATTTATATATTTTTAGACTTCAAATTAACTATTCTACTACACACCGTTCTGTTTTTGACGATTGAATCGTTGTAATTTTTTGTGAGGTTGAGATTTTTATAACTACCCATATGAGGTACAAAGCTATGCGGGATTTTCGTAACTGCATTTCCCTCATAACTGCATCATTTGTTTGGAATTCTATGAGAGGTAGTTAACCGGGGTGCAGTGTATTTCTTCGAAATAGTTCAAGAGAATTATTCACTGAAATGAACTAACCAGAAGCAATCATGATGCCAATGTAGTGAGTACAACAACCAAATTATCATCAACACATGATTTAAAAGCCGAACAATATCAATATCAAAAAGCTACTTATTTTCTAGGACGGTGAATTCAAGTACCAAACGAGCGAAAATAATGGAACTGGGCCAAAAACGTCTGACCTAAGATAACGATTAAACTACTAAGTTAACAACACAAGTGCAATCCCACGGCAGCGGATTCTCTCTTCCGAATTAATACGAAACTATAGTATTTGCCCAGCATCAAACGTATGCTTCTCCGTAGGCACCAAACCTATGCTATGCTTCTACGTTAGTACAAGAAACAAATGACCAACTAAGGTTTATCAAACACAAACGACGGACAATAATGGAACTAAGTTCAAATTAACTTTGGAAGTAATAATTTCTCATACACCGATTGTATGTCCCTGTGGATGACAGAGGTTTTTTTACGACACCGGTGACTGCCTTTGTCACTTGAATTCCTCTATGAATTTGAGTATTCTTTGCCTTACTTAAATAAGCTTTTAGGAAAATAGGACTTACTTTGCCATAAATGAATAAAGAAATTGATTCTGAGAATCGTTTCTTGTGGATTTGGAAAAACCTTAGGCTTTTATCAAATAGTCGGTGAATTGTTAGACTTTTCTGAGCAATTTAAAGAAGGCACACATGTAGTCGCCATGACTACGTATAATTTACGTAGAGCTATACCCGACTTCGCCACAGTAGTTTTTCATGTAACAATTTCCTTAAATGTTCCACTACATATTTGTATTGCTCACATAACATCAGAAATATAACTCTGAAAGTGTGGTCTTAATTCCAATTTCCCATGAATTACACGCACATGAACATATTTCACCACACACACTCACTCATGCAATCACGCACACTTTTCGGCGGAAAAATGAAATTGTTTCAGTTGCTTAAAGTTTCCATTAAGAAGTTTTCACACGTCCATTTGACAGATGCTTTTAACAAGCCTGCATGGCTGTCATTTACATCGAGGCTCTAATGGTGGAATGTTGCAGAGGCCTGGCGATTTTCTACAAAGGCAAGTTTGTTCTTTTTTTTAAAAAAGGGAAAACAATTTGAATGCAGAAAACACATTTCCACGGTTTCCTTATTTATATCCCTGATTCTTTAAAATGAAAAAACGTCCCGCTGAGTATTCAAAAAATTTTAAAAATTTTCGCCCTTACCCTGTTACAGTTGTTTCTTTATGTAAACTCGCAAAATAACATGAGTTTACCCAATGGCCCTTAGGTTTTGTCAATAAAACGTCAGGTATCACAAAAAATTAAACAACCGTGACTGTTACAAATCCCCGCTCCTGTAAATAACCCAAATATCCAAAATAGAAACAAAGAATCAACCGGAATAGAATCAAACAACCAAAGTAACCAGTCACAAAAACGTACCTCTCTCTCCCTCCATATCCTTGACAGTTACATGACACACATAACGTACGGAATGGTGGTATGGATACCTCTGGCCTAAACTAACAGCAGATTTGACAACGTGGAGCAGGAGAAGCAGAAAGAATATTAGATGGATTTACATTAGCAGTAAAGCTGACCAAATTGAGTGAAACTGTTGACACATGAAATGGAAATGAAAATACAAATGTGTGGTGGCGGTGGTGGCTCTCAAACTCATGAAAGTGAAAATCTATGCCATTGACAACAAAGCAGCAACAACAACGACGACAATAACTATGTGGAAAATTCAATAAATCCTAGGCGATTTATGTGTTTGTGTCCTGCACGTTGTTGCTATTTTCATTATTTCAACAATTCTATTGACATTTCGGAGAAATGAGATTGAATGCTAAAAGGCAATTTAATAACTGTGATAACGGTGAAATTGGCGAAAGTGAGAAGAGAGACATAGGAGGAGGAATGGGAGGGATCATGATGATTTACGAATATTTTTCACAATAAAAACATTAAGAATACTGATGAATAAAATAAAGTAAAATATTCTTCATTAATGATTCTCTTAATCAATAGCGCGATCATACTTTTTAAAGATAAGAAACAAATGTTTCTTGGAGATATTCACAATATCTACTATGCTTACTTAGGTTTAAAACCATACTTGAAGGCGCCAGCGATCTTTCATCATGGAGACACACCAATTTAATGTTCAATTAATTTTTTTTTTTATTTTTCGCTTTCCAGCGAAATAGTTCAATTGAATTATTCACTGATATGAACTAACTATAACTAATCACGACACTACTGTAGCGAGTACAAAAACCCAACTATTATCTAAACTTTATTTTAAAAGCAAAAAATGTACTATCGAGCTAACTACTGACTGCGAATTCATCAGATCCCAAAAGAATGTTAATAATGGAACTAAGGCCAACAAGTGAGAACTAAAAACCAAAAATACTTATACACATCTGAAACAAATGACCACATGAGGTTTAACAAAGGGCAGATTTTAAAACCAAAATACCGCTCAAGCAATTGGTCTGTTCCTTTACTATTGGAAATGATAAAACCGGCAAAAATAGCAAAAGTTGTAAACTGCCCCCATAATTTGTATGGTGTCTGAAGTAAAGGAACGCTTTTCGAGTAAAAAGTGGTAAAACTTGAAGATTCTTGCACGTAAAGGAACAGAGCTAATATTGGAAACTAATGTTGATTAATTTTCAATCGAAACAATTCAATTGTATGATTCACTTAAATGAACTAACCAGTAATAATCACGGTGTTCATGTAGCGAGGCCAGCAATCTATCATCATTGCCACTAACCCACATGTAATGCCCTTTTCAAATTTAGTTTTCCATCGAAATACATAGTTCAATCACTGAAATGAACTAACTAGAACCAATTATAGCGATAATAAGAACGCAATTATTATATAAACTTTATTTGCGAGCAAATAATTGACTATCACGCTAATTATTAACAAAGTCTGTGAAATCAAGTCAAAATAATGGAACAATGGTTAAAAATTCTCAACTAAGATACCGAATAAATTACTACTCCAAAGACACCTGTATAAGAAACATATGACTTTATTAAAACAGTGGACTATAGAACCAAAATACCGCTCAAGCGATATTGGAAACTAATGTTGAGTAATTTTCAATCGAAACAGTTCAGTTGGATGATTCACCTCAATGAACTAGGCAGAAGTAATCACATTGTTCAGGTAGCGAGCAAGCAAGCGATCATCATCTTGGCACTAACCCACATTAAGTACTCTTTTAAAATTCCTAGTTTTCCATAGAAATAGTTCAATTGAAGTATTCACTGAGATGAACTAACTAGAACTAATCACGATGCTAATGTAGCGAGTACAAGATACAATTATTATCTAAAATTTATTTAAAAGCAAAACAAAATTACTATCAAACTAATTATTGACTAGGTTCATGAATTCAAGTCCAAAGGAATAAAAAGAATGGAACGATGGGCCAAAAAAGTTGGAACTAAGAAACAAATGAAATAGTTCGGTTGAATGATTCACTAACCAGAAATAACCATGGTGTTCAAGTAGCGAGAACAAGAACCCAATTATCATCTTAAGTTTATTTAAAGGCGATTGACAGGGACAGTGAATTCATGTCCCAAACGAATGACAAAAATGGAATTAGGCCCAAAACAGTTAGAACTAAGATACCGAATAAACTACTACGCTAAGGACACGAGTTCGTGAAACAAATGATATGTCGGTCGGCTTTATCAGAATCAAAAGTGAATTAAGTTTTAAAAGGCGGGCAGTAATGGAACTGTGGCCAAAGAAACGTTGGAACTAAAATACGGAATGAATTGCTGTTCTGGTAGCCAGAATAAAAGTTGCGTAGTTCCGGAACGAACTAGTTCCAAGGAACTATTCTGGACAAGGAACTATTGGAACTATATCCAGCTCTTGCGTTCATATAGTTCCTTTAGTACATATAGTTCCTCTCGTGCATATAATTTCTTTCATCCTTTAATTCCACACTCACTTCGATATTTCTCGTTCGTTTCGATCATTATTCAGATGCGGCCACATTGTTAAATAAACTTAAATCACATGCATTTTATATCTTTACAATTTACTTAATTTTATGTCAATTCATTCACCAACGATGAAAACAAAAAGAACGATGAAAGAGAAAGATTTCTTAAACTATTTCGATATTGGAACTATTTAAAATAAAGGAAACAGAAATAAAGATGAAAGAGAAAATTTTCATGGAACTATATTGCTCTCGGAACTATTTGGAACGAAGAAACAGAAAGAATGATGATAAGAGAGATAAAAAAAGAGATAAAATACATTGAACTATACCGCTCTCGGAGCTATTTGGAACTATGGAACTATAATAAGGAACTAGTTCCCTTTAGGAAAAGGAACTAAAAAGATCGATCCGCTCCGGGAACTAGATTGCCCAACTCTAGACAGAATACAAGAAACAGATGAGTGACTAAGCTTTATTAAAACGATGGATTAAAGAACCCAAAATAGCGACAAAAAGGGAATTCAAGTTTCAAACGTCGGAGAATTAAGGAACTAGGGCGAAATATACTTTGGAACTACTTGTACAAATAAATTGAAATTGGAGAGTATCAGACACTGGGGAAAATCAAACAAATAAATATGACAAATTTAATTGTGCGTGCACTGATAATAAAGGATTTGACAAAGTCCACACACAGAGATATCGATGCGCTCACTAGGTAACATGGACATTTAAGTGTAGGGATAAAACAACCCTTAATGTGCTCTGTTGAATTGAGTGTCTAAGATTATGCTAAGTTTGATTATTTTAAGTAGTTCTTAAGTAAAATATTTTCAAACAAAATCAGAATCGAACCGCCCGGTTGGGTGTTATTCCTTCTCATTTCAACTAATTGAACTACTGTACTAATGACACAAAGACAAGAGCCTAATGACAGAGTGAACTTTACGAAAATGGCGAGGCATAGAACTAAACTACCGATCAAGCTATAAAAAGTGACTCAATGTATGGGCAATAATGGAACTAGTGTTGAGGAAACGTTGAAACTCAGAAATCGAATAAACTTCTGTACTAATGTCGTGAGTCTAGGAACCAAAAAGCGGCCAAATGTAAATCAAGTTTTAAACGGCGGACACAAATGGAACTTGGACCAACAAATTAACCTTACGAACCTAATGATATAGAGAATATTGGGAAAGCGACGAAAGATAGAACTAATATACATACATATCAATCTAGAAGAAATGACTTAATGTATGAAGCGACGGTTAATAATGGAAGTACTGCCGAAGAAACGTTGGAACTAAAACACTGAATGAACTTCTGTACTAATGACGTTAGTTTGGGAATCAAAAAGAGACCAAACTAGAATCAGGTTTTAAACAGTGGAGACAAATGGATCTTGGACCAATAAACTTTGAAACTAAGATATCGAGTAAAGTTGACCGACTGAGTATTACTAAAACTACAACACTTTAGAAACAAAATACCGAGCAAACGATCGAAAGCGAATCCCTAACGGCAGGAGCACTAAAACCAGATGACCGACTGAACACACTATGAGACAAACTATAGAACAAATGACGGACAACAATGGAACTAGAGTAA
Organism: Musca autumnalis; assembly: GCF_047663935.1. Classification (NCBI taxonomy): domain Eukaryota; kingdom Metazoa; phylum Arthropoda; class Insecta; order Diptera; family Muscidae; genus Musca; species Musca autumnalis. The sequence goes on along the minus strand of NW_027411866.1, from coordinate 6,455,990 downwards.
AAACAACATTGGAACTAATCTACTGTGATAATGAACTAGTGTACTAATGACGCTAGCACAAGTACATAATGACCGAGTGAACTTTAAACAAAAGACAATAATGGAACTAGTGCCAAAGGAACTTTCCAACTCAGATATCGAATGAACTTCTGTACAAAAACGTAAGTTCCAGGATCAAATTACCAATTGAATATTTTAAAAATGTTAAATATAGAACCATATTACATAAGACGCGATCAAGAGTGAATCTAGGTATCAATCGATGGAAAGTAATGGAACTAAGGCCAAAGAAAAATTGAAGCTAAAGTGCCGAATGAACTGCTTTACTGGGGACGCGATTATAAGAAACAGATAACCTACAGAGATTTATTAAAACCACGGGTTATAGAACGAAAATAGCTATCAAAAGTGAATTATATTTCAAATAATGAACAGTGATGGAACTAGGGCCAAAGAAACATTAAAACTAAGATACCGAGTACAAGAAACAAATGACCGACCGACTGAGCTTCATTAAATAGCAGGACTATAGAAATAAAATACGATCAAAAGTGAACGAGGCCTCATTACAAGACGAACTGTAGAAGCAAAACACCGCCGAAGCGATCAAGAATGAATCTATGTACCAAACGGGAAAAAATAATGGAACTAGAGCGGAAGAAAATTTGGAAAGATATAACTAAAATATCGATCCAGCGATAAAAATCGATTCAAAGTATGAACAGAGGGCAATAATGGAAATAGTATCAAAGAAACGTCGGAAGTAAGATATCGTATGAACTATTGTACTACAAAAGTGTGTAAAAGAGCGAGATAACCGATTATGTTAAACCAACTCCCAATCAAATAATGAATATTCAATCTAACAGCCTGTTCATGTATGTCGACCGAAAGGTTTCTTGCGCTTCGGAAGTGGGAAAAAATCATTTTCTGTTCATGTAAACACCTTCGAAACGAAAATCTATGCGACCGACAAGCCCTACGAAATAACACGTAAACGTACACTTTTCCATTAAATTTGGGTTTATGTATTTCGAAAGGACTGTCTCTTATAGAAAGAGAATGTCAAAATCACTCACTTGCTTTGTAGCTGCCGAGTAGAATATAAACTCGCGAATAACACCGAAAATCTTAAAACAAATTGATGAAACACAATCTTGAAACAAAATAAAAATTTTTTAGACACGTTTTAATGGGGGTTTCATTGACTATTTTGAAGAAATCAATAAAATAATACCGACAAAATACCGACACATTTTATTTTTCAAACAAAACAAATCACACATATTCCAATATTTGTATGTATATGTGGATTTTGTTTTCATTTCTCATTTGGCTCTCATTTATGGAACATAGTTGTACAAATGTACATTCAAATTAGTAGTATTTCGGATAGGATACGTTACGGCAGTCGCACGATAGTTTGCGAAATACATGAACGCATTTTTAGACGGAAGCGAGTGACTGCTTTCCTTTCGTACGGGTTTCCGTGCGACATACATGAACAGGCGGTAAGTATCAAATGACGAGCAATAATGGAACTAAGCCCACAAAACATCGAAAACTACTGTATCAATGACTTGAGTTGAAGAACCTTATACTAACTATTGAATCAAAATACCTATTAGGCGATGACGAGTGAATCGAAGTATCGAACTACGCTAGATATGACCTCGTGTCACGATCGTGACACTAAACAACAACTAAGCACTTTAGTGACAACTGAGTACTGAACACTTTAGTTGTTGTTGTTTAGCGTCACGCGTCCATCTAAAAACAACAAACAAAAAACATTGTTCCACAACATCCCATACGGGACAAGGGAGACTTCTCTCATATCAATGAGTGCACCCCGATTCATATTCAGCTCAATGATATGGGACCTACTGTTTATCGCCGAGTCCGAACGGCGTGTCTTAAGACACCACTTATGGAGAAGTTTTTCAAGGCTGAAATACTCAGGAAATGTCGCCAACATTACTGAGGGGTATTTTGCCACCGTTGAAAAAATGTTTGATGTTGCCTGGCCGGTGAATCGAACCCCCGACCTTCTGCGTGCAAGGCGGGCGTGCATACCATTGCACCACGGTGGCACCCCGTCCATCTCTAAACGACGGACAATAAATGAACTAGGGCCAGCGCAACATTGGAACTAAGATAACGAAAGAACTGTTATAAAAGAACGCGATTACAGGAAACAAATGACCTACTGAGATTTAACAAAACGACGATCAAATTCAAAACAATTGATCAATAGTGAATTTAAATACCAAATGACGACTAATAATGGAACTAAGACCAAAAAAATGTTAAAATCTGTGATACGCATAAACTGCTTTACTTAGGACGCGATTTGCGAAACAGATGACCGTTATAGATTTGTTGAAATGACGTACCAAAATACCGATAAAGGAACCTAATGACGGGAAATGAACCAGATCGAAAGAAACGTTGGAACTAAGATGCTTAATGAATCTTAGTTCCAATGTTTTTATTAAGAGAACAAGAAAATATAGCCTACTGAACTATTGTAGCGATGCCATGAACCATACTGTACAGATAAAATACTGAACTTTTTTAAAACAGCGGACAAACAAGTGCCAACGGATGCAAACGATGGAACTAAAGGTATGAAGTAAATGTTGTGTTAAAATATCGTCTACAATAACTAAATGAACGTCTAAGCTTTTCAATAGAGCCAACAGATTGAAATCAAGGAGTAATCAAACGAATCGTTGAACCAATAGAGGTACCAATGCCGGCGAACTATTGATCTTAAACCTCGATTGGAGGAACTAATAAGCAACGACTACAAATGATGGATCGCCTTTAGGAACAATGAAACTGAAAGTCTTAGCGTTTTCAAAAGCATTTGTAAGAAACATATGAGCAAATAAGATGAACCAAATAAATGAACTATTGAACTAAGAGGTTCAATTTAAGAATTGAACAGCCGATTTACAAAAACGTACAAATGAACCAATGACAGATGAAGGAAGCGCACAAATCATACAAAAATATTCCTAAAAATATGCAAACAGAACGATTTCGAGCTCAAAATGTCTTCGAACTTTTGAACCTACATCTCGATTAAGGAACTAATGAGCAACAACTACAAATGGTGGATCGGCTTTACGAACAAAAGAACTAAATGTCTTAGGGTGATATACGAAACATATGACCGGCTTATACAAAATGAACTAGGGAACTTTGAGAGTACTTCTCTAGAAACAGAACTAAAAGACTATTGAACACATGATTTACAAGAATGGACAAAGGAACCAAAGACAGAAGAATGAATGATTCCTTAAAGTCCACTATTCGTACAAAAATATTCGTAAAAGGTATGCCAATAGAACTGTTGCAAGCTCCAAATGTCGCCGACCTATTGAACCTAAACCTCGATTGGAGGAACTAATGAAAAAATGGTGGATCGACTTTACGAACGATGAAACTAAAAGTCTTAGAGAGTAAACTTTAGCGAAATGAAAATTAAATGAGAAACTTTAAGAGTAATTCTCAAGAAACAGAACTAAAAGAACAAACAAATGAACTGTTGAATTAGAAGCAAACATTAAAGGATTGACTATTACACAAACGATTTACAAGAGTGAGCGAAGAAACCCATGACAGATGAAACAAGGCTTCCTAAAGTCCACTAATCATACAAAAATATTCCTAGAAGGTAAGCAAAAAGAATGCTTTAGCGAAATGAAAATGATCTAAGGAACACTGCAAGTAGTCCTCAAGAAACAAATGAACTATTGAACTAAAAGGACAAATTAGAGAATTGACTATTGAACAACTCATTTACGAGAGCGAGCAAAGGAACCAATGACAGATAAGGAACGATTCCTTAAAGTCCACTAATCATATAAAAATGTTCCTAAAAGGTATGCAAAAGGAGCGATCGCCGAGCTAACAAAGGAACCAATAGCGACTGATGAAAGAGGAATTCTTTAAAGTCCACTAATTATACAAAACATTCCTAAAAATAATACAAAGAATGCTTTAGCTAAATGAACACTGAAGGAAGTACACTGAAAGTAGTTCTCAAGAAACAGAACTAAAAGATCAAACAAATGAAATATTGAACTAAAAGGACAAATTAGAGAATTGACTATTGAACAACTGATTTGCAAGAGTGAGCAAAGGAACTAATGACAGATGAAGGAATGATTCCTTAAAGTCCACTAATCATACAAAAATATTCCTAAAATGTATACAAAAATAGCGATTGCCGAGCTAACAAAGGAATCAATAGCGGCAGATGGAAGAGGAATTCTTTAAAGTCCACTAATTATACAAAACATTCCTAAAAATAATGCAAAGAATGCTTTAGCTAAATGAACACTGAAGGAAGTACACTGAAAGTAGTTCTCATGAAGGACAAAAGGACAAATTAGAGTATTGACTATTCAACAACTGATTTGCAAGAGTGAGCAAAGGAACTAATAATAGATGAAGGAATAATTCCATAAAGTGCACTAATCAGACAAAAATAAAAGGTACCTAAAAGGTATGCAAAAAGAGCGATTGCCGTACTATTGAACCTAAACCTCGATGGGAGAAACTAATGAGAAACAACTACAAATCGGAAAACTGAAAATCTTATAGACTATGCACTAGCGAAATAAAAATGAACTAGGAAACTTTGAGAGTACTTCTCAAGAAACAGAACCAAAGACCAAAAATGAAAGAAATGGCTGTTGGACCACTGATTTACAACATGAGCAAAGGAACCAATGACGACAGATGAAGAAAGGTTTTAAGGAATAGCCGAGGAATCATACAAAAATATTCCTAAGAAGTATTTAAATACATTGATTGAGTTATTACATTTCAGAATCGATATCTTCTTTAGATAGATATCTACTTCTATTTGGGATCATTTGAATGTCGAGTTCAGCATTTGCAAAATTTACATAAATCCTTGCATAGATTTTCTCAAATTCAACACAGAAGTCTAAAAGCCTCGTACGATTATGATAAAAGACAACGAGTAAGATATTGTCGTTTTAAGAGTTCATAACTTTTCACTAGTTTTCCTTAATTAAAAACTTCAATTTCTTGCCTTCAAGGAATCTTTAAGTGGAAACATCCATGTTCCAATAACAAGAATATTCATGTTCTTATACCAACAACCACCTCATATTTAATTTAATTTGTATGTTTACCACCAGTAAAGATATAACTTTTTTTCTTCTTCATCCCCATATGTTTTCGTTTCTTCTCGCCTCTCCAAAGCCACCATTGATTCGGGACTATTTATCCAAATTATTCAGTGGTTGGGCATCCTACTGCTGGCTGGTATTGCTTTCTTTGGACTGGGCTACATAATTACAGGGATTTCGTTAGGTGAACACGTTCCAACGTGTGTGTGTGGGTGATGTTGAGATCATGTGTGTGTACTTACATGTATTATCCAAGATTCTTATTTATATTTCATGATGTCGTATCTATAGTTTACTTGCCTCTCATTTAGACATGGAAGAGCAGCAGGAGGGCCGAATTGTGGTGAAATTCCACAAGAAATTCACAACGGTTCACATATCACGTAACGAAAATAACGTGTGATATGTGGCTATAACAGACATTTTCTTTTCTTAGCTATGCTTTCAATGAAATCTTGATATCGGTTCATTTCTATTAAGACTTTCAACAAAAACAACAAACACGGCAGCAGCCATCCAATGGCATCAACATCAGCGGTAGCCACAGAAGTTTGTGGGTGTTGGGGTTTTGCCGCCCAATTCCCACAAAGTTGAGTTGAGTGTGGATTTGAGTTCGGTTGCCTGCATGATTTCCTTCTTTTCCCAGGCAACTGTAATTTTAAATGTTCTCTACTCATAGCTGGATGGCTGGCTGGCTCCTTGACATGTTTTATTTACTTTCTATTATTTTTGCTTTGTTTTTAATTTTTAAACAGTTTTCAATTGGAGTGTGGGAGTTGGTTCGTTCTTGTGGCTGGTTGGCTGGCTCACTGTTCCTTGCCATAGATTGTTGGGGGTTTTGTTTGTTCGTTGCTCCTGTTGTTTACAGCAGGGACACGTGATTTCCTGAGCATCTTCGTGGTAAATGAAATTGAAAAACAATTTGATTTTCCTTCCTGCCCCTTTTTCGCTCTCTCTCTGTCGCATGGTACACTGCAATTCACAGTAACGCCATTTGACAGTTGAGGCAGTAGAGCTAGCTAGGCCCAGGGTATGTGGCAATAAATATTGGAAAAGAAAGCAGGGATGCCTCGTGTGGGTATCTAGGATTAAAATGTTTCAATTTCTCTTGGGGTCTATATATAGAGGGAAAAGTTTGTTTAAGTTGAATATGTGGGGGCTTTGGAAATTCCCATGCCATGTCATGATGAGAGCTTAACATGTTAGCTTTGAAAAGTTCAAAGGGATTTGTAGGGGTGCTTTTCTATCTTAGGGGACCAGGAGATATTAAATTGCCAATAGAGTATAACTTTTCATACCTGAGATCTTAAGGATCTTTAATAGAAGCTTCCTGTATAGATACTATGTAAAATTAGATTAGAAGTTAATTCTATAGATCCCTTTTTTCCAGTCCATATAAACAGAGATGTTTTTTAAGGTTACGAAACTTTGTGAAAATAGTTAGACGTTCAACGAATATAAATGCAGTGGCGCCAAATGTGCGGAATTCTAAGGTGATCTTTATGGCGCCCAAAGCGTGGGTTTTTATGGTTATGATAATGATGCAAAATTAATGTTCGGGGATTGTAATGGGTTAAAAAATTTTGGATTTTGAGGTCAGGATTACATATTTTAAAGCTGTCGTAATGGTGACCATCCTGTTGCATTATATGATATGCAACTCGCCCCAGGGTGTTTGTCAGTTCTCCTACCGGACGCGCGCCCCCCGACGGATAGGGGGAGGTGTATGGTCTTACCACTCTGTCCAATTACTGTTGCATGGCGGGTCTGGAGCAGAGTGGTGGGATAATCCACCTCTGGAAGCCTTGAGTTTCCCGCGGAAAAGGAGAGCACAGGGAGAGATTTAACTTGACCCATCCATCTGAAGAAGGAAGCTACCCTAAATCCGAATCCGACAATTGCTGCAAAATTAACATCACCGTTATGGAAAACCCCATAAAAGAGGATGTCTACAAGATGGTGGAGGAAGTGAGCGAGAGCATCACAAAGCTAACAACGAAAAGAGTACAGTGGTCAGAGAAAAATGGCTTCCCACCTTCAAATGCCCATTACAAACCTAATCAGGACCAACGCAGAGAAGACTTCTAAAAATATCCTTCGACTGGCACTGACGAGGCGAGTTCGGACATGAAGAGTGTGAGCGCGACGTCGGAATGTTCTAAAATGGCCGGGGACTTAGGAAAGAAGTCTAAGGCCATCCACAAGAGGACGATGGACACGGAAACAACAACGGAGCAGCCATCGACTTACGCCAAGGTAGCCAAGAGGTACTAGAGGGACGATCTGTGCTATACAGTAACCGATACCAGCAAAGGATCTGGAAGGCTACACAAGGACCACTTTTCGGAGATCGAGAAATCGATCAACGACAAACTACTGGAACAAATCCTGCAACGGCGTGTCTCAATAAAAATCGACTGCAGTGAGCCCAGGGGGGACCTCCTATTGTACCACATGGCCCACACACAAACTCAGCAGCTCTCGGGGCTATTCAGCAGCATAGCAACTTTATGGGAAGGTGGCAGACTAAAGCTGGTGAGGAAATAGAAATTCCTTATCTGACCAAAGCTTTGGTGTACGTTATAGGGCACGGCTGCAAGCTTAAGAGGGAGCGCATACTCGAGGTCCTTGGTGTCCTTAGCAGTAAAGAGGTAGGATATCTTCCACAGGGAGGAGAAAGAAGACGGCACTCTCCTTGTGGTGGGGAGTGACGATCTCTCACTGGTCCCTCGGGCTCGCAAGAAGACTAAGGGCAACGGTATTTCGTCTCGAACTCAGTCTACTTCAAGACTGGAAACGCAAGAGTTGGTGAGGAGGAGAATGCCAAACCCAACAGCCAGGAGGTCAACCCCCCAAAAGACTCAAGAAGGGAGGATCAGATGTAATCAGCGACTCCCAGGAAGCCAACTTACTGGAGGACCAATGAGTGAGGTCATCCAGGCCAACCTACATCGGAGCGAAACGGCAACACTGGTCCTGATGGAAACAAAATAACTAAAGGTAATATACATATTGGGCCTTGGACCCTAAGAAACAAGGTTTCTGAACTGAATCATATAAATGATTCACTTTTTTAAGCTGGTTCGGTTTTCCGATCAAGGACCTGCATTATATGCCACAAAAACGTTTGCTTTCTTTTTTCTCCAGAATTGTCATCGTCGGACTTCACAGTATTGAAGCAGGGAAATGGAAACATACCTATCGTCACTATACCTGCCGTTCGACTCCTCGACATTACCACCTTCCTCGGAACAGCAGCAACTGGTGAGCATGATCAAGCCAAAAGGTGTAGGTAGTGATGCTAACTCACAACACATCTCGTGGGGTAGTACTAACACTAACAAAAGGGTCAGCCCTTATAGACTACTTAAATACTAACGACTAGATTACACTTAACACAGGAAATACACCATCCCTTGTTAATAGAATTAGGGAGGAAGTACTACATCTAATACACGAGGTACATGAGTTGAGGGTCTTTGAGGAATATTCCTTCTCAGACCATAGGTATATTAGATATAAAATAGCGAGGCCATCGCCAAACCCCATAACCTTCCGAAACAAATCCAAAACGAATTGGGCTGAGTTCGGAAAACGAGTTAAAGAAAGACTAGGACAAGCTGGTGAGGGATGCCTAAGTAAGGAGGACATAGACTGAAATGTCCACAAGTTAACCGAGTCACTAGTAAGGTCATTCGAAGAAAGTTGTCCCCTTCAAGAGAGGAAATCTGCATACGAAAACTCCAGGATGACAGGGGAAATTCGAAACAAAGGCAAGGAGGTCCGTAGACTTTGTAATAGGGCAAAACGTAAAAAAGCAGCTGTATTCTGGGACAACCACCAGGTAAAATAAAAGGAATACAACAAAATTAGACAGAACACCAAACGAAACTCCTGGATGCTATTTTGTGAGTTAGAGAATCGCACTACAGGTGGACAGACGACGCTTTGAAAATTATGAAGTTTCTATCCAAAACCCATATACAGATCGACCAAAAAAAGGAAAGGCACAGGCAAAAAATGCACATATGTATATCCCTCTTGAGTAGTGAAGAGATTGGAAAAACACAACAATTCTACGGCGGAACGCAGACGAGGACAAAACAAAGGAACTACTTTTACTAAGTAAAAAAGACATTAGTAAACTGTCAGGCATCCTAACAGGGCACCTGGGGCTACAAACGCATCTGCACAAAATACGGTGAATGCTGAGCGTGCGGAGAGGACGACGAAACGTTGGAACGCTACCTCTGTCATTGCCAGGCCTTTACAAATCTGAAAACCCAGCTACTAGGGAACGACATAATACAAGGACTCGACCAAACTAGGACAATCGAATTTAAACATTTAAGAGACTATGTCAATCGGACAGAGATCCTAGACTAACGCCCACTTAATAATCAAGAATTACCCAATAGATTCTTACATTATAAAATACAACCCCATCCTGACCCCAAATTAGAACGCACAACAGGCCTTCTTACGGCTTAAGTGTATGTCGACACGGACATGTGGTTATCTTGCATCACCCCTCTTTTCAACCTAACCTATGCAACTCATTCGATAATTATAACACTGCCAACACATGGAAAGTGATTGTAATTTCATCAACACTATGGGTTTGATGGTGATCTTGACTCTGTATTCCAAAGTGATTATAATGTCGTTCAACTTTTGGTGATTGAAGGTGATTACAATGTTGGCTAACATATGTTTTTTTAATGGCTCTCCACACTTGCAGTTTTTAGGTAAGGCACTTAAGGGCTCCAACAAGTAAGAGCAGACTTTCTTCGTATTATTCTCTTTGGATTCCATATTTCTAGAACATCGTTTATAGCGCCTACACCACATGTTTAGCAGTTATAAATTATTGAAAAATGCCATGAAATAGAAGCCTTGGAGGTTTTTACCACTCTTAAAAAGGTTTGTCCTTGTCCAGAATCGAATTTAGGCATTCAGCGTTCAATGAGGGCTTACTAACCACTGCACCCCGCAGCAGCCCAGTGGGAATCTGCGATCATTAAATTTGCGCTCAATGGTATTCTAAAGAGATTGTTATGGTGAATAACATATGGTGATTGCAATGGCGCCCAAAAAGTGAATCTCGAAATTGACATAAAGAAGCCAATCACTGGGGGTTCTACGGTGATCGTGACGTGTGGAATTCAAACGCGATCGTAGTGATGCCTTAAGCATTGGATTTTCAGGAATATTGTAAAGAGTGGAATTCTTAATGTTGACCAACTACAGAGTTATTGACTTCTGATTTTAGGGTTATTGTTGGCGCCCAACGTAAAGCATAAAAGTAGATGATAGTGGTGCGAAACATAGCGTTTTTCGGACATTGTAATGGCATCAGCGCGTGGAATTCTAGAATGTTACTGCCGATTTTAATCTGAATGCATTGGCGCCCAACACGGATATCTACAAAGGTCCTGATCTACAATCCCACGACAGCGGGTTCTTTCGTAACGGATTGACCTGAAACCAAAAGTGTTTCGGGCAGCGGCTGCCAGCCCAGCATCATATGCTGCTAAAACAACAACAAACATCTTGATGTTAGCAGCGCTTGCAATTCGTTCGAAGCATCGCATTCAAACGTATTTGCACGGACATTTTTGATTTAAGTGACTCACAATTGGTGGAAGCAGCATTTCCCGTGAATATGACTGGAGTTCACCAGATGTATTGCTCTTTCTTGTATGCCTTGAAATTGTCACGCACAGGAAAATTATATCTCCACCTTATTTTACATAATACTATACATATGACTTTGGGAATTGTATGTTTTCCTGACAAGCTTATAATCCTTAGTCACCAAAATATATTTTAAGACTTTCATTATTTTCCCACTCGCTACCGTACCCTCCTCCATCTTCTCACCTTCCCTTGCCATAATATAGTTTTGCAAATAGGCTTAAAAATACTAAAGGAAAATAATCGCATTCACGTTTCATTTTATACACTCACTTTATCATTTTATACAAACCTAATCTACATCTCAGGTATTAGAAGTGTATGTGTTGGCATTGAAGACCTAAAGTGTGGACGTTGATTTCATGGATTATATTTAAGATATGAAATGTCCCCACACACACACGCATGTATATATAAATACATGTTCTAACTATCATGGCCCTGGGGCTTGGTCTTTATGTTCTACCCTGTGTGTGTGATCTTAACGATAACAAACATTATTTATAAGACCATTCAGATATTATTGGTTTGAGGTATATATTTGTGTTGTCCCACCACCTACCTCTCAAAAGAAAAAAAACGAAAAAAGGTTTTTCTTTTTTTCTTCTTCTTTTTCTTTGATTTATGTAAACATATCACCCACGTATTAAAACTTATTTCGTTTTCATCAATACCAATACTTAACGTGAATTGTTCATGGCATTCATTTGTAAAACATCCTTAAGGAAGGAAAATTTAATAAAGTTAAGCTGTATTTGAAATATGAAATGCTTTTAACTTTTCCCAGAAAAATATTTGCTTAGGAATGGTGCGGCATTTCTGGTGGCTCATGTTTCAAAAAAAATTTGGGATTTTAACTCTCCATTCACGCACTCATGCCGCATTACATTTTCGGAAATTTTTGAGGTTAGGTATACAAAAAACAAACACACATGTTGGAATATTTGGCCTCAAGATGTTTATCTAATCAGATAACAAAATCCAGAGAAAGAGATGACCTTTTCCTCTTTAAAATCCTCTTGTCATGAGGTGTGGGTTGGTCATACGTGTGTTGAATATTATTTTTAAGTATGAATGAGGTCTTACTCATATTTAATTCCTTTTAGGAAAAAAATCATTATCCTTTACGCACGCCACATTTTTACCTCACGTAACCTCAAAACGTAAACATGCAGAGGTCAGAAAATATTAAAAAAAAGAGAAAAAAGGAATGAAATGAAAATGTAAAATATCTGCTACACATATACTGTACATGGAACAAGGAACTGTTGAGAATTAGAATGGTATTGCACATGTGGACAATGGCTTTGACACCCAACAAACCTGAGGGCTGAAGAATTGTAAGTATGAGGTATTTTTATATATTGTTAAGGGAGACGAATATAACTCCTCCTACATACTAAAATACCTCTGAGCTCATGGTGAAGAACAACGTAATTGAGCATTTTAAGTTGATCATAATGGCGCCCAACATTGATTTATCAAAGTTTCTAATGGGGACCCCATATTTGAATTCAACACTCAGAGCAATAGCTGCTGCATTTCGCAAACATGTGAACCCACCTCTACCATCTTTGCTGGTCATAAGCAAGTTAATTTACTGCAACTATCTACAAAAATTGTAACCAAACTCTGTGAAGTGACCATTCCCTCATACATTTTCCCAAGTACGAGACTGGCACTTGACTCTTCTGCTCTTCTGGTGGCAGACAACAAACACGAAGACCAAAGAAGTACTTTAGCTATTATAACGAAATTGTAAGGGAGAAAACAGAAGAGAACAAAAAACACAAACGAACGGAAAAATATAAAATACAACAAAAAGCAAAAGCACGTTGTGCATACAAAATTCAATCACTTTTTCAACGTTTTCTTTTTTTTGCCAAGGAGCTCAACTTCTGGTGCATTATCAAAATATTTATGTATGTATGTGAAGGAACGTGTGTGTGTGTGTGTGTGTATGTGTTTCAAGCATCGAACTGCCAATAGCATTATTGGGGAATGGCAACATAAACGTTTACTGAGCCAAAGATGTGCCGGAGCTCAATACATGTTCTAAGGCTTTGCATGATTTTCTTAAGGCCAGCCACGAAGTTGCTGTGGAATCAAACTATCAAATGTGAAAGAGATCCCCGAATAAGTGGAGAATTTGTTAAACGAATATTTGAAATGTGTTTTGAATTTTATTTTTCAATTTCTAATAGAATATAAATTGAAAATTTAATAAACAAAAAACATTTGAATTCAAGGGATAAACTTTTTTATTAAAACATTTTAAAATGCAAACCAAAAAAGAAACGTTCGATGATTGTTAAATGACCTTCTTCTTTCGGCCATATTTTGTTAAAGTAATGAAAAATTGATGGATAAAAAAATAACTATTTTCAAATGCCACAAAATCCAATTGTCAGCATGATTCTATTTGTGAATGATGATGAAGCAGTGGTTGTCATGGTTTCGGCTATTGTTGTTTTTTTTAATATCACCAACATTGAAATTGCAATAATCAAATGTAAATAAACGATTGACAGTTATGGCTGATTAAAAATAAAAATTCCACACACAACAAATACATAAATCTTAACAAATCAACAGCAGTACCAATACAAAACAATGGAAAATCATGAAGGTGTTAACAAGCGATTTATTCAATCAATTGATGGGATTTGAGGCATGACCATGGTTGGGAGATGATTGGGATTTATACACAAAGGCTTTAGCACATAAAGCGATTATAGTTGGCGATTATGGCAACGTGTGGTTTATAGGAAAAATAGGCAAAATGTAAAAAAATCTCCAAAAATGGCGCCCAATCTTCAGATAGAAACTACGACTATTTGCAAAGCTGTGATGCTGCTTGGGATATTTTTCCTTAAAAATCCACGCCTTTTGCTGTGATGTTGCTTGGGATATTTTTCCTTAAAAATCCACGCCTTTTGCTGTGATGTTGCTTGGGATATTTTTCCTTAAAAATCCACGCCATTTGCTGTGATGTTGCTTGGGATATTTTTCCTTAAAAATCCACGCCTTTGGTTGTGATGTTGCTTGGGATATTTTTCCTTAAAAATCCACGCCTTTGGTTGTGATGTTGCTTGGGATATTTTTCCTTAAAAATCCACGCCTTTGGTTGTGATGTAGCTTTGGATATTTTTCTTTAAAAATCCACGCCTTTTGCTGTGATGTTGCTTGGGATATGTTTCCTTAAAAATCCACGCCTTTGGTTGTGATGTTGCTTGGGATATTTTTCCTTAAAAATCCACGCCTTTGGTTGTGATGTAGCTTTGGATATTTTTCTTTAAAAATCCACGCCTTTTGCTGTGATGTTGCTTGGGATATTTTTCCTTAAAAATCCACGCCTTTGGTTGTGATGTTGCTTGGGATATTTTTCCTTAAAAATCCACGCCTTTGGTTGTGATGTAGCTTTGGATATTTTTCTTTAAATCCACGCCTTTTGCTGTGATGTTGCTTGGGATATTTTTCCTTAAAAATCCACGCCTTTGGTTGTCATGTTGCTTGGGATATTTTTCCTTAAAAATCCACGCCTTTGGTTGTGATGTTGCTTGGGATATTTTTCCTTAAAAATCCACGCCTTTGGTTGTGATGTAGCTTTGGATATTTTTCTTTAAAAATCCACGCCTTTTGCTGTGATGTTGCTTGGGATATTTTTCCTTAAAAATCCACGCCTTTGGTTGTGATGTTGCTTGGGATATTTTTCCTTAAAAATCCACGCCTTTGGTTGTGATGTAGCTTTGGATATTTTTCTTTAAATCCACGCCTTTTGCTGTGATGTTGCTTGGGATATTTTTCCTTAAAAATCCACGCCTTTGGTTGTGATGTTGCTTGGGATATTTTTCCTTAAAAATCCACGCCTTTGGTTGTGATGTAGCTTTGGATATTTTTCTTTAAATCCACGCCTTTTGCTGTGATGTTGCTTGGGATATTTTTCCTTAAAAATCCACGCCTTTGGTTGTGATGTTGCTTGGGATATTTTTCCTTAAAAATCCACGCCTTTGGTTGTGATGTAGCTTTGGATATTTTTCTTTAAAAATCCACGCCTTTTGCTGTGATGTTGCTTGGGATATTTTTCCTTAAAAATCCACGCCTTTGGTTGTGATGTTGCTTGGGATATTTTTCCTTAAAAATCCACGCCTTTGGTTGTGATGTAGCTTTGGATATTTTTCTTTAAATCCACGCCTTTTGCTGTGATGTTGCTTGGGATATTTTTCCTTAAAAATCCACGCCTTTGGTTGTGATGTTGCTTGGGATATTTTTCCTTAAAAATCCACGCCTTTTGCTGTGATGTTGCTTGGGATATTTTTCTTTAAAAATCCACGCCTTTTGCTGTGATGTTGCTTGGGATATTTTTCCTTAAAAATCCACGCCTTTGGTTGTGATGTTGCTTGGGATATTTTTCCTTAAAAATCCACGCCTTTTGCTGTGATGTTGCTTGGGATATTTTTCTTTAAAAATCCACGCCTTTTGCTGTGATGTTGCTTGGGATATTTTTCCTTAAAAATCCACGCCTTTGGTTGTGATGTAGCTTTGGATATTTTTCTTTAAAAATCCACGCCTTTTGCTGTGATGTTGCTTGGGATATTTTTCCTTAAAAATCCACGCCTTTGGTTGTGATGTTGCTTGGGATATTTTTCCTTAAAAATCCACGCCTTTGGTTGTGATGTAGCTTTGGATATTTTTCTTTAAAAATCCACACCTTTTGCTGTGATGTTGCTTGGGATATTTTTCCTTAAAAATCCACGCCTTTTGCTGTGATGTTGCTTGGGATATTTTTCCTTAAAAATCCACGCCTTTTGCTGTGATGTTGCTTGGGATATTTTTCCTTAAAAATCAACGCCTTTTGCTGTGGTGTTTTGCTTCGGATATTTTTCCTTAAAAATCCACGCCTTTTGCTGTGATGTTGCTTAGGATATTTTTCCTTAAAAATCAACGCCTTTTGCTGTGATGTTGCTTGGGATATTTTTCCTTAAAAATCAACGCCTTTTGCTGTGATGTTGCTTGGGATATTTTTCCTTAAAAATCCACGTCTTTTGCTGTGATGTTGCTTGGGATATTTTTCCTTAAAAATCCACGTCTTTTGCTGTGATGTTGCTTGGGATATTTTGCCTTAAAAATCCACGCCTTTTGCTGTGATGTTGCTTGGGATATTTTGCCTTAAAAATCCATGCCTTTTGCTGTGATGTTGCTTGGGATATTTTTCCTTAAAAATCCACGACTTTTGCTGTGATGTTGCTTGGGATATTTTTCCTTA
Organism: Musca autumnalis; assembly: GCF_047663935.1. Lineage (NCBI taxonomy): Eukaryota > Metazoa > Arthropoda > Insecta > Diptera > Muscidae > Musca > Musca autumnalis. Next base: position 6,439,853 of record NW_027411866.1, on the reverse strand, counting down.
AAAATCCACGCCTTTTGCTGTGATGTTGCTTGGGATATTTTTCCTTAAAAATCCACGCCTTTTGCTGTGATGTTGCTTGGGATATTTTTCCTTAAAAATCCACGCCTTTTGCTGTGATGTTGCTTGGGACATTTTTCCTTAAAAATCCACGCCTTTTGCTGTGATGTTGCTTGGGACATTTTTCCTTAAAAATCCACGCCTTTTGCTGTGATGTTGCTTGGGATATTTTTCCTTAAAAATCCACGCCTTTTGCTGTGATGTTGCTTGGGATATTTTTCCTTAAAAATCCACGCCTTTTGCTGTGATGTTGCTTGGGATATTTTTCCTTAAAAATCCACGTCTTTTGCTGTGATGTTGCTTGGGATATTTTTCCTTAAAAATCCACGCCTTTTGCTGTGATGTTGCTTGGGATATTTTTCCTTAAAAATCCACGCCTTTTGCTGTGATGTTGCTTGGGATATTTTTCCCTAAAAATCCACGCCTTTAGCTGTGATGTTGCTGGGATATTTTTCCTTAAAAATCCACGCCTTTTGCTGTGATGTTGCTTGGGATATTTTTCCTTAAAAATCCACGCCTTTTGCTGTGATGTTGCTTGGGATATTTTTCCTTAAAAATCCACGCCTTTTGCTGTGATGTTGCTTGGGATATTTTTCCTTAAAAATCCACGCCTTTTGCTGTGATGTTGCTTGGGATATTTTTCCTTAAAAATCCACGCCTTTTGCTGTGATGTTGCTTGGGATATCTTTCCTTAAAAATCCACGCCTTTTGCTGTGATGTTGCTTGGGATATTTTTGCTTAAAAATCCACGCCTTTTGCTGTGATGTTGCTTGGGATATTTTTCCTTAAAAATCCACGCCTTTTGCTGTGATGTTGCTTGGGATATTTTTCCTTAAAAATCCACGCTTCCTGCTGTGATGTTGCTTGGGATATTTTTCCTTAAAAATCCACGCCTTTTGCTGTGATGTTGCTTGGGATATTTTTCCTTAAAAATCCACGCCTTTTGCTGTGATGTTGCTTGGGATATTTTTCCTTAAAAATCCACGCATATAACTGTGTTTTCGCTCTAGAAAATATTCCTAAAAACAATTGCTATAGCTGTGATATTGCTCTAAAATATGTATCTTGAAAAACCTCGCCATTTGCCGTGATATCGCTCTAGGAAGTGGTCTAGAAAGTGTGGATGTCTAAGATATATTCTCTAGAGCAATATCGCAGCAAAAGGCGTGGGTGTTTAAGACATATTTTCTAGAGCAACATCACAGCAAAAGGCGTGGATTTTAAGGAACATTTTCACGAGCAACACCACAGCAAAAGGCGTGGATTTTTAAGGAACATTTTCTAGAGCAACATCACAGCAAAAGGCGTGGATTTTTAAGAAACATTTTCACGAGCAACACCACAGCAAAAGGCGTGGATTTTTAAGGAACATTTTCTAGAGCAACATCACAGCAAAAGGCGTGGATTTTTAAGCAACATTTTCTAAAGCAACATCACAGCAAAAGGCGTGGATTTTTAAGGAACATTTTCTAGAGCAACATCACAGCATAAGACGTGGATTTTTAAGGAACATTTTCTAGAGAAACATCACAGCAAAAGGCGTGGATTTTTAAGGAACATTTTCTAGAGCAACATCACAGCATAAGACGTGGATTTTTAAGGAACATTTTCTAGAGCAACATCACAGCAAAAGGCGTGGATTTTTAAGGAACATTTTCTAGAGCAACATCACAGCATAAGACGTGGATTTTTAAGGAACATTTTCTAGAGAAACATCACAGCAAAAGGCGTGGATTTTTAAGGAACATTTTCTAGAGCAACATCACAGCATAAGGCGTGGATTTTTAAGGAACATTTTCTAGAGCAACATCACAGCATAAGACGTGGATTTTTAAGGAACATTTTCTAGAGCAACATCACAGCATAAGACGTAGATTTTTAAGGAACATTTTCTAGAGCAACATCACAGCAAAAGGCGTGGATTTTTAAGGAACATTTTCTAGAGCAACATCACAGCATAAGACGTAGATTTTTAAGGAACATTTTCTAGAGCAACATCACAGCAAAAGGCGTGGATTTTTAAGGAACATTTTCTAGAGCAACATCACAGCAAATGGTGTGGAATTCAAGCAACATCAGGAAACCAGACCCTTTGTTTGGTATATTTCATCTACTACATCTCCTAAATTGTATCTTAGTCCGCCATTGTTCATCCCAAATCAATTAATTTACACTCGTAAATTACATTAAACCTAAAAGAAGTACATCTTACGCATGATTAATTTTAATAGCAGTACGTATGATTGTTTATAACTTAAATTATAACTCATGCTCCCATCGGATACTGAGAGAAAAAATCATTAGAAATAAATGAACCCAAAAAAACATGTTAAACTTTGTTTATTCTTGAAAATAAACCCCTTAAATGTTTTTTTTAACTTTAAGCTTCAACATGAAAATTATAATCTGTTCTTGGGTTTTTTAAAGGATTACACACATGAAAAGAACATAACAAGCTATTTTGCTTATCCTGTTAGTTGTTGATGTGTTTTTGTTTTTCATGTGTAAATTATAAGACATTGCCATTAAATATTAATCGTGTGCCTGACTTGAGTGTTTGCACAAATAAGGATACATTTTGCTTTTCACACTTGTCGGCAACGAGTTTCACAAGCAAGAAAGAGGTTTGGGATTTGTGGGTGGCACAAAAGTGACAAAGACAAAAGACCGGAAGTTAAAAACATAAATATAATTATTTACTTAAGCAAGCAAAAACCACTCGTTTGCCTGCTAATGGTGCCAAGGTAAATAATTAAAAAATATATTAAACAGATGAATTTCCACAGAGAAGTAAAATGCTGAAGAAAAAATTATTATTTTTCCCAGTCCGGTAATTAGTTAAATAATAAATACAGAGAGAAAAAAAATAAGGTTATTAAAAATTAAGCCAAGAAAAGGATAACAAAAGAAAAAACAAAAAACTTAACTTAACGGCGAACATTTAGCACAACAGCTTCTAAAATTTATTTTCTCCTCGTTTCCACTACACAGCTGTTAAATATTTTAGCTCATTATGAGTTGAACAACAGCCAGAAGAATAGGCAAGAAAAAACACAAAACAGAAAAAAACTACAACCGGATTTTTTTCTGGTGGGTAGGTCATAGAACCTGCTAAAATATAACTCCTACTTAGCAGCTAATGATGTATAAACACAACTCAAGATGTTGGGGAAGCAAATAGGAACAAGCCATGTTTCTTGGTGTAAAGAAACCATCTACAATATGTGGGTGAGATGTTGTAAATAAATCATAGAGTAAATGCTTCTTATAAGTCACTAACAATACCTATTTGATCTATTGCACAAAGAAGTTGAACAGATTAGACTGGCATTATGCCAGGTTAATAAGCTATTGCTGGCACTGCTACCTACAATTGGGAAAATTTCTTAAGAAACTAAAAGAAAACCGGCAATAAACAATGTAGATACAACATCTGAGGTAAAAAATAAAATATTCTGGTCCACAAGCAGCATATTTACAGCAAAATCTCCGCTATATGCGTGGATTTTTAAGGAAAAAGGCATTGATTTTAGGGAACATTTTCTGCAGCAACATTACAGCAAATTGCATGGATTTTAAGAAACATTTTCCAGAGCAACATCACAGCAAAAGGCGTGGATCTTTAAGGAACATTTTCTAGAGCAACATCAGAGCTAAATGCGTGGATTTTTAAGGAACATTCTCCCGAGCAACATCACAGAAACAGGCGTGGATTTTTAAGGAACATTCTCCCGAGCAACATCACAGCAAAAGGCGTGGATTTTTAAGGAACATTCTCCCGCGCAACATCACAGCAAAAGGCGTGGATTTTTAAGAAACATTCTCCCGAGCAACATTTCTGGAGCAACATCACAGCAAAATGCGTGGATTTTTAAGGAACATTCTCCCGAGCAACATCACAGTAAAAGGCGTGGATTTTTAAGGAACATTCTCCCGAGCAACATCACAGTAAAAGGCGTGGATTTTTAAGGAACATTCTCCCAAGCAACATCACAGTAAAAGGCGTGGATTTTTAAGGAACATTCTCCCGAGCAACATCACAGTAAAAGGCGTGGTTTTTTTAAGGAACATTTTCCCAAGCAACATCACAGCAAAAGGCGTGGATTTTTAAGGAACATTTTCTAGAGCAACATCACAGCAAAACGCGTGGATTTTTAAAGAATATTTTCTAGAGCAACATCACTGGAAAAGGTTTGGATTTTTAAGGAACATTTTCTAGAGCAACATCACTGGAAAAAGTCTGGATTTTTAAGGAACATTTTCTAGAGCAACATCACAGCAAACGGCGTGGATTTTTAAGGAACATTTTCTAGAGCAACATCACAGCAAAAGGCGTGGATTTTTAAGGAACATTCTCCCGAGCAACATCACAGCAAAACGCGTGGATTTTTAAAGAACATTTTCCCAAGCAACATCACAGCAAAAGGCGTGGATTTTTAAGGAACATTTTCCCAAGCAACATCACAGCAAAAGGTGTGGATTTTTAAGGAACATTTTCTAGAGCAACATCACAGCAAACAGCGTGGATGTTTAAGGAACATTCTCCCGAGCAACATCACAGCAAAACGCGTGGATTTTTAAAGAATATTTTCTAGAGCAACATCACTGGAAAAAGTTTGGATTTTTAAGGAACATTTTCTAGAGCAACATCACAGCAACAGGCGTGGATTTTGTAAGGAACGTTTTCCCGATCAACATCACAGCAAAAGTCGTGGATTTTAAGGAACATTTTACCGAGCAACATTACAGCAAAAGGCTTGGATTTTTAAGGAACATTTTCTAGAGCAACGTCAATAGAAAATGCGTAGATTTTTAAATGTTCCATTATATTTTAGAATATTCATTTTAAAGTCGTAAAAAGTGAAACAGTACTAAATCCAATTCAAGTATATTTCGTTTCATTTCTCATGAAATAGTAGCGAAAAAACACCATTGTATTAAATTTCCATTCAATGATGTAGATTATTGATACTTTAAACAACAACTTACAATTCATGTTAAATTCAGGAAATTAAATCTCTTGCAATGTGACAACAATTAAATGTTTTAAAACATTCACTCACTCATCTAATTACATACAGGTCAGCACACCCTCTCTCTCTCCCTGTTATTTTCAATTGAACACTTTCATTTAATTAAGCGTTTTTTCGAACTACCTCTGGGCGTTTTGCAATCACAAGAATCAATGATAGGTCTTTTTGGATCAGTATCATCATCATCACCGTCATATTGGCGTAGGTGTTGTGCAAGCATTATGCATAAATATGTCCTCGAACAAACGGATTCAATTTATGATTTTTATCATTGCAAATTAATTTAACAATTATTTTCAATATGTTCCTAGAAAAACAGCAACATTGATCACGATGGCCGTCATGTTGATTGCAACTTAAATCCTGGTGATAAAAGCTCGAAATCCATTATTAAAATTTATTAAAAATATTTAATCAGTGGTCAATGAAAGATGAAATGTGTATGCCACTGAAAAAAAATTGTTACGATGGTGAAGAATACCGTATCTCCCCTTAAGTTTATTATTATAATGAAATTAAAAGCTAATCTTATGGTATAACTAGGTTATTTATGGGCAGTACAGTAAAATAACCTTATGTGGAATTCAAGTAAGACTAAAAAATATGCATAATGAAATTCATACAAGTGCAACCTTCAAAGTGATTGGAACTAATTCACAGCTAATCTCCGCCCTGAATATAAAATAGTTTCTGAAAAAGTTCATTATAAACATGTTCGACTGTATGAACAAAAAAACATAACTTGTCATCCTGTTTTTTATGCAATTATTTTTTGTCTCTCCACATAATTAAATATGTGCCTATTTAAATGTGTAGTCTGATTATACGCGTGTACGTGTCCACCATGACAATTCATATAAAAATCAACATAAAGAGATAAGCCCCTACCCGGTGCATAATGCATGCCCAACTGTGATTTATTTGAAATATCCTATATAATCGCATACACATACACATACATAAATGACCCGAATGAAATATGGAACAAAGCAACAACACGGGACATACGTGCTAAATAGTTTTTCCCAATCAATTATTATAATCCGTTAAGCTACGCATAACAATATTGGTGATTGTTTAAAATCCAACAATACGTATGATTAATTTTAATTCGTATTCATAACGGGGAAAGTCTAACGTATGTATGTGGGTGTTATTAATTTAATTAATAACTTGCAGTTTAATTAGTTCAGGCGAGAAATGAGAGGAGGAACAATGCATCTGAATGCAAAACATTCTCCAAAGCAACATCCGGCCTATAAGCATGGATTTCTTAACGAATATTTTCTAGAGCAACAAAACATCACAGTTATATACTTGGATTTTCAAAGAAACATTACAGCACAGGCGTGTTTTTTTAAGAAATATTTTCCCAATCAACGTCACGGCAAAATGCGTGGATTTTTAAGAAACATTTTCCCGAGCTACATCACAGCAAAGGGCGTGGATTTTTAAGGAACATTTTCCCGAGCAACATTTAAGGAACATTTTCACGAGCAACTTCGCGGCAATAGGCGTGGATTTTTAAGCAACATTTTCCCGAGCAACCTCACAGCAAAAAGGGTGGAATTTTAAAGAACACTTTCCGTGCAACATCACAGCAAAAGGCGTGGATTTTTAAGGAGCATTTTTCACAACAAAAGCAGTGGATTTTTACGGAACATTTTCTAGAATAGCCTCGCAGCAAAAGGCGTGGATTTTTAAGGAACATTTTCCAAACCAACATCACAGAAAAGGCATGGAGTTGTAAGGAACATTTTCTAGAGCAACATGTCAGAAAAAGGCGTGGATTTTTAAATAACATTTTCTAGAGCAACATGTCTGCAACAGGCATGGATTTTTAAGGAACATTTTCCCAAGCAACATCACAGCAAAAGGCGTGGATTTTCAAGGAACATTTTCTAGAGCTTCCTCACAGCAACAGGCGTGGATTTTAAGGAACATTTTCCAAAGCAACATCACAGAAAAGGCGTGGATTTTTAAGGAAAATTTTCTAGAGCAACATCACAGCCAAAGGCGTGAATTTTAAGGAATATTTTTCAAAGCAACATCACAACAAAAGGCGTGGATTTTAAGGAATATTTTTCAACGCAACATCACAGCAAAAGGCGTGGATTTTTAAGAACATTTTTCCGAGCAACATCACTACAAACGGCGTGAATTTTTAAGGAACATTTTCCCGAGCAACATCACAACAAAAGCCGTGGAGTTTTAAGGAACATTTTCCCGAGCAACAAAAAAGCAAAAGGCGTGGATTTTTAAGGAACATTTTCCCGAGCAACAAAAAAACAAAAGGCGTGGATTTTTAAGGAACATTTTCCCGAGTAACAAAAAAGCAAAAGGCGTGGATTTTTAAGGAACATTTTCCCGAGCAACAAAAAAGCAAAAGGCGTGGATTTTTAAGGAACATTTCCCCGAGCAACAAAAAAGCAAAAGGCGTGGATTTTTAAGGAACATTTTTCCGAGCAACATCACAGCAAAAGGCGTGGATTTTTAAGGAACATTTTCCCGAGCAACAAAAAAGCAAAAGGCGTGGATTTTTAAGGAACATTTTCCCGAGCAACAAAAAAGCAAAAGGCGTGGATTTTTAAGGAACATTTCCCCGAGCAACAAAAAAGCAAAAGGTGTGGAATTTTAAGGAACATTTTCCCGAGCAACAAAAAAGCAAAAGGCGTGGATTTTTAAGGAACATTTTCGCGAGCAACAAAAAAGCAATAGGCGTGGATTTTTAAGGAACATTTTCCCGAGCAACATCACAACAAAAGCCGTAGAGTTTTAAGGAACATTTTCACGAGCAACAAAAAAGCAAAAGGCGTGGATTTTTAAGGAACATTTTCCCGAGCAACAAAAAAGCAAAAGGCGTGGATTTTTAAGGAACATTTTCCCGAGCAACAAAAAAGCAAAAGGCTTGGAGTTTTAAGGAACATTTTCTAGAGCAACATCGCAGCAAAAGGCGTGATTTTAAGGAACATTTTTCGAGCCACATCACAGCAAAAGGCGTGGATTTTTAAGGAACATTTCCTAGAGCAACACCACAGCAAAAACCATGGATTTTAAGGAACATTTTCACGAGCAACACCACAGCAAAGGGCGTGGATTTTTAGGGAACACTTTCCCGAGCAACATCACAGCAAAAGGGGCGGATTTTTAAGGAACATTTCCCTGAGCAACATCGCAGCACAGGGCGTGGATTTTTAAGAAACATTTCCTAGAGCAACATCACAGCAAAGGGGTGCTTCTCAATATCCTTTCTCAATGAAAGGGTGCTTCTCAATACCCTTTCTCAAAGAAAGGGTGCTTCTCAATACCCTTTCTCAAAGAAAGGGTGCTTCTCAATACCCTTTCTCAAAGAAAGGGTGCTTCTCAATACCCTTTCTCAAAGAAAGGGTGCTTCTCAATACCCTTTCTCAAAGAAAGGGTTCTTCTAAATACCCTTTCTCAAAGAAAGGGTGCTTCTAAATACCCTTTCTCAAAGAAAGGTTGCTTCTTAATACCCTTCCTCAAATAAAGGGCGCTTCTAAATACCCTTTCTCAAGGAAAGCGTGCTTCTAAATACCCTTTCTCAAGGAAAGCGTGCTTCTAAATACCCTTTCTCAAAGAAAGGGTGCTTCTCAATACCCTTTCTCAAAGAAAGGGTGCTTCTAAATACCCTTTCTAAAAGAAAGGGCGTTTCTAAATACCCTGCCTCAAAGAAAGGGTGCTTCTAAAGCCCCTTTCTCAAATAAAAGGTGCTTCTAAATACCCTTTCTCAAATAAAAGGTGGTTCTAAATACCCTTTCTCAAAGAAAAGGTGCTTCTAAATACCCATTCTCAAAGAAAGGGTGCTTTTAAATGCCCTTTATCAAAGAAAAGGGGCCTAATTCTCGCATACGTGATCGAGTTATTTCGATCGATATTTTCAGTATTTGGATCACGGCATCCGTTGTCGAATACACTTTCGAGTCGAATCTTGCGAGTTTTTGCCCGCCACACATTTGCTGTCGAAATTACTATTTTTGTGGCAAAAAACGAACTTTAATGGAACACTTTGCAATAAAACTAATCAAAATCACATACTAATGACTTTTTCCAATAAAATGAGTAAAAAAATAGACAAAAGGTGACTATTTCTTAAAAATTAAAAATATATTTTCCAATGCCAGAATGTGATTTTTATATTTTTACATAGTGGAATTTATTTCGGGTCACTATTACTTTTAATTTTTCACAATTTTCTATTATTTTATTCAATTCTCATGCTTTCATTTCCTTTCAACGCGCACAACAACTTGTTTGTTTGTAATATTTTGTGTTTATCATATGTTTCGCCGTTCGATAACCGTATGTATCGATAACTTTTTTAAATAATTTCGATCGTATAAGGGAATCCAAAAATTTCGATCGTTCGTAATTTGTCTTCGAACAAAAACTCGTTCGATAACGGATGCGATAATTAGGCCCAAGGGCTTCTTAAGCCCCTTTCTCGAAGAAAAAATGTGCTTCTAAAAACACTTTGTCAAAGAAAAGGTTATTCTAAGGACACTTTCTTAAAGAAAGAGTTCTTCTAAAGACCTTTTCGAAAGAAAGGATGCTTCTAAAGACCCTTTCTCAAAGAAAGGGTGCTGCTAATAACCCTTTTACAAAGAAAGGGTGCTTCTAAATACCCTTTCTCAAAGAAAGGGTGCTTCTAAATACCCTTTCTCAAAGAAAGGGTGCTTCTAAATACCCTTTCTCAAATAAAAAGGGTGCTTCTAAATACCCTTTCTCAAATAAAAGGTGCTTCTAATACCCTTTCTCAAAGAAAGGGTGTTTCTAAAGCCCCTTTCTCAAATAAAAGGTGATTCTAAACACCCTTTCTCAAAAAAAAATTGTGCTTCTAAAGACCCTTTCTCAAAGAAATGGTGCATCTAAAGACCCTTTCTCAAAGGGAGGGTGCTTCTAAAGACCTCTTCTCAAAAAAAAAAGAGTGCTTCTAAAGACCTCTTCTCAAAAAAAAAAAAGAGTGCTTCTAAGGGCACTTTCTCAAAGCAAGGATGCTTCTAAAGATCCTTTCTGAAATAAAGGGAGTTTTTAAGTATAAGTTCGTTGTTTCCGTAGACTTTTTCTCAAGGATGGGATGTTCCTAAATACTATCTTTTAAAGACTATGTTCTTCTAAACGTACTTTCTTTAATATATTGTACTTTTTAGCGTTCTTTCTCATCGATTTCTGTTTTCAGAAACACCATTAATTCAATTTTTATTTTCCTTTTGGAAAAATGCTAAAAATCTCTTCAAATAACTTTATTTATGACCAAAATATCTGTTGAATAGTTTAGAACATGTCAAACTTATAGCCCTTAACAAATAATTTTCCCCATCTTCCATTCATTTTCATCACTATCACATTCTCATATTTATGGTTTTAATCAAACAAGTCACAAACTACTTTCGGAAGGATTAAAATCATATAAGATTTCTTTATATCCCCCATCCTCCAAAAAGTGGAGTAAGAAAGCAATAAAGCTGTAGAAAAAACTTTTATCATAACACACAAAATCTGTGGTCATACATATAAGAGCGACAGATATCGACGAGTGAGAGTGAGTCGCAGTCCTTTAACTTGTTGTTGAAACCTTTAAGTTGTTAAACCAAAAGTTTTTGATTGGAAGAAATAAATATGAACTTTTTAATAATTTTAGTTTATTTGTAGGTGTGTGTGTGTGTTCATGTTTGCATGCAACAAATAGTCGAAACATTATTATTGACCGGCCCTTGTGTGTATGCTGTGCCATGCTGTTAAGTATTCAAGTAAAACTTTTTGGGCATACCTTAAGGCCTATTCAATTGAATTACTCAAGGGTAAACAAACAAATAGAGAAAGAAAATGTGTAGAAGAAGGAATACAACTTGGGAAAAGAGTCAACAATTTTCTTACCCATATCAAAAAACAACCAAGAAAACTTTTTTAACAAAATAAAATATTCTTTTAATTTGTTTATTTATCAAAAGGCTTAAGCCCTTGAATATGCAATGGTATAATGTGTGAGGGGAGATGTGAGAAGAGATGACAGTCAATAATTTATATTTGTAGACTTAAAACAAAAGGCTTGACGTCTAGACATTTTTTTATTTTTTTATTTATTTATTTATTTATTTATTTGCTTTGCAATTGAAGCCAATTTTGAGGCCAATTTATATAATTACAAAGAATCCACCTAGATATCATAGCTACTCTAAAAACAATTTCATATATATAATTCATCTTAAACCTAGAAATTGGAGATCTAATTATTTTGGTTACAATTATATTCTTTAATTTTTTTTTTTTTAAATTCTTCATTACGTCATAGCTACTCCAATTTATGGTTATGTTATGTTCCGGAACATTTTATGGTTATGTTCCGAAAAAAAGAAAAAAAAACAGAAACAAAAACAATAGCCAAGTAGCAGTGGCATGTATTTAAATTTCTAAAATTAAATATTTGTTTAATAACCTCCAAAAAATAAACACAGCAATAACAAAAATGCTATAATGTTCTGTTAATGAGGACTTTTGCCGACAGTAATTGAATGAGTCCTAAAGAGCGAAAGAAAATACAGATTTTTTTCAAAATTAAATTCCAAGAAAATCAATTAGAAAAATACAACAGTTGATGGTTAATGAATTATTTTTAATTTGTATTGAGAGTGAAAATTATTTAATAAAATAAAGCCTAACAGTAGGCTATTGTCACCTATATAACCTAACAGGTGTTTTCTGATAAAAAGGAAGGGGGACTTGTGAATCATCCAAACGAGGTAATGAATCCTCGACACCACAAGTCAAGTACTGTCCATCATATGACAAGTATTTAGCATGCAAAAAATCTATATAAAAAGGGCGCGTTCAGTTTACAATAAAAACTAAAGACTAAATATTAAAACTAAGGGACTTAAACTAGAAATATAATTTTTAATGTGTAGTGATATACATTGTGTTTTCAATATTCATTGTGTTATACCTTCTGTGGTGACGTAGGGGATGGAAGATGCCAAGAAACGGTCCTGACCGGTTTTAACATGGCAAAGCCCAGGATTTATCTTGGTCCCTCTTTCATCTCAAGTGGACACTTACCTCCTCGTGGTGTCACCTAGGGAACTGCCTTAAACACCCGTTAAAGGTAGTGAGCTAACATGTGCCGCGCGTTAACCCATAAGAAAGTTAAAAACGTTGAAAAAAACAAAAGAAAAGAAAAACAAACCCCTCTAAAGTTGACGAACCCCGCAAACATTTTAAGGACCATGATCTGTGAATCTGCACCTGGAATGTTCGCACTCTTTATAGAGAAGGTGCAGTCTTCGCATTGGCAGACGTACTTGAAAAGTACAAGACCGATATTACTGCCATACAGGAAATACGATGGATTGGGAAAGGCGTCACAACAACAGCTAAAGGTGACGCACTGTATTATAGCTGCCATGAAGTAAAGCATGAGTTTGGTTGCGAATTTGTAGTTAGTCGGAGACTAAAACATCTGGGATCCAGCTTCACCCCAGTGAATAAAAGACTTGCTGCAATTCGAATAAAAGCTAAATTCTTCAACATCAGCTTTATTTGCGCTCATGCTCCCACTGAAGAAAAAGACGAACAGACCAAAGATATATTTTACGAGCGAGAAGAAACTTATGACCGTTGCCCTGCCCATGACATTAAAATTATTCTAGGCAATTTTAATGCCAAAATTGGAAAGGAGAATATCTTTGGCCCAACAGTCGGGAATTTCAGTCTCCACAGTGAAACATCTGACAATGGTATGAGGCTGATAGACTTTGAAGCTGCAAAAAACATGGTAGTTAGCAGTACCAGATTTAATCATCTCGATATTCATAAGGGCACCTGGCTGTCTCCAGATCAAAGAACAAGTAATCAAATTGATCATGTTGTGATAGATGGAAGACATTCATCGAGCGTGTTGGATGTACGATCGTTCCGAGGCGCAAGCATTGATTCGGACCACTACCTTGTTGCAGCAAAGGTACCCGTACCCATCTAAACGTTGCAAATAACGCGGAAGTTGGACATCGATAGGCTGCAAACACAACAGATAGCCACAGCATATTCCACTCAACTAGCCCAATTGCTTAATGAGAGCACTCCTTGCCCCGATAACATAACAACACAATGGCAAAATATTGCCCACTCCATGCAAACACCCGCAACTTGGATACCAGAGACCTTCACAAAGGAATTCATGGTATGACCAGGAGTGTCGTGCTGCTACGGAAGAGAAAAATGCGGCATATAGAGCTACCTTACAATCAGTAGCAACGCGTAGCGCACGAGAGAGATATCGGGAGAAAAGGAGAGAAGAGAAACGTCTTTTCCGCAAAAAAGAGAGAAATGGAAAAGCGGGTGTGTGAACAAATCGTGATGTACAGGAGCCAGAATGAAGTCCGAAAATTCTACCAAAGAGTGAAACATCAAACAGATGGCTTTGGTAGAGGCACATCCTCCTGTAGAGACCAGCAAGGTAATCTGGTAACAGAAACAGATAGCGTGCTCAGGATATGGAAGGAACATTTCTCCAATCTGCTGGTATCCAATAGTAGCGAAGACGATGATACCACAGATCCAATCCAGAAGATGGTATAGAATCTATACCGCCGGCCAAGATGAGGTAAAAACAGCAATCAACCGGCTGAAGAATAATAAAGCAGCAGGAGCCGATGGCGTACCAGCCGAGCTGTTTAAAACCTGAGGCGACGCGCTGATAAGGTTTATGCATCAGCTAGTTAGCACCATCTGGCAGGAAGAACGCGTATCCGAGGATTGGAACCTGAGCATCCTGTGTCCCGCCCACAAGAAAGGAGATAAGACTATATGCTCCAACTATAGGGGCATAAGTCTTCTCCCTATTGCCTATAAGATAGTGTCAGGGATATTGTGCGAACGACTAAAGCCAATGGTCAACGAAATAATTGGACCATACCAATGTGGCTTTAGACCTGGCAACTCCACCATTGACCAGATATTTACTAGGTCCTCAGTTAAAATTTGAAAGAACCTCTCCGAACAGTTCAGTACCAAAAGAGGTTTCAGACAAGGAGACAGCCTTTCGTGTGACCTATTCAACATTTTGCTGGAAAAGGTAATACGAGATGCAAATGTCAAAAGAAATGGCACAATTTACACCAATAGCCACATGTTACTTGCTTATGCTGATGACATAGACATCATGGGACGATCAGTAAAGGAAGTAACTGATACCTTTAGGAAGATCAAAGCAGAATCTGCGAAAGTGGGTCTGGCGGTAAACGGCGAAAAGACCAAATTGATGGTGTCGACGCGCAAAGCGTCCATAGAGCTCGGACCAACTGTGGAAGTTGGTACCCATAATTTTGAGGTAGTTAAAGACTTCGTCTACCTCAGTACTGCCATAAACACAACAAACAACAACAGTTGTGAAATAATAAGAAGAATTGTATTGACCAAAAGATGCTACTATGGTTTAAGTAAGCAATTTAAAAACAAAGCCACATCTCGTCAAACTAAAATAACACTATACGAAACGCTAAAACTACCCGTGCTAATGTATGGCTCCGAAGCATGGGTACTTGCGCAAGCAGATAAGGCAGTGCTTGGTGTGTTTGAGAGGAAAATTCTTCGAAAGATCTACGGGCCGATTTGCGTTGACGGTGAATATCGACGTCGTATTAACCACGAGCTATATCAGCTATACAAAGACATGAATATAGCTAAACGTATCGAGATGCAATGATTGCGTTGGGTAGGCCATATCATAAGAATGAGCTATGATGAACCCGCTAAAAAGGCGTGTGAATACGTGCCACTTGGCGGTTCACGCAGAATCGGCACACCTAAGCTTCGAGGGAGCATACAAGTGGATTAAGAAATGAAAAGGCGCGGTATTCCAGAAAGCGAAGCGAAAAACAGAGATAATTGGAGATCTTTCCAGTTCGGTCTATGGAAAAAATGTTCTGTAATGGCCTAGCAAAGTAAGTAAGTATACCTTCTGTGGTAAAATAACATGTTATCATCATCATATAATAGCCTTGATCTAGCAATTTCA
This sequence comes from Musca autumnalis, assembly GCF_047663935.1. NCBI lineage: Eukaryota > Metazoa > Arthropoda > Insecta > Diptera > Muscidae > Musca > Musca autumnalis. Next base: position 6,424,733 of record NW_027411866.1, on the reverse strand, counting down.
ATAGAGATGTTGGTTGGAGATGTTTTCTGGTACGTAGTGCATCTGCGTCATACGGACAATATAAAGAATCCTCAAACAGACCATGCTCAAGGTTTTGTGCTCTGTCCACAAAATTCAAGGCTCCTCTCATAAGAAACTTGTCGATTCGTTCAATATTCGCTCCATCATAAGTTGCCCTACATGACGAACTTTTATACGATCCATGCCGTTGAACTGTTGGTTTTAGACCCAAGCAGTAGTTCAGTATCGATTTTTACCATCTCCTAAGTTTTTCCATTTGACACGAAGAGATAAGGAACCAGACCGGAAAAGAATATTAGACAATGGGTCTGATCACCTGTTTGTAGATCAAGAGTTTTCTTGCATTAGAGAGCCAACCATTATGTCGAAGTACACCTTGATAGGCAAGGATAAAATCTACGTGTCTTATAAACTCAATTTTTTCGCAAAAAAAACTACTCCTAAGTACTTGATTTTATCTTTGAGTTGGATAATCTCACCGCCAACTTTTAGTATCGGGTAGATAGACCCAAAATTCGGTAAACGAACTTCGGTTTGCCACTGAACACGATGACTGAACGTTTGTTCACGTTCAGCTTAAGGCCCCACCTAGAAAAATATAATATATGTCCTCAAGCCAAACGTTAAGGCGAGAAGCCGCAGTCTTTGCTCTTGGGCCAGACATCGTCAGCATACATGAGTAGCAACCCTCTGTGGGGAGGTTCAGGCATATCAGTCACAAAAATATTGTAAAGTATGGGGCCCAGAAGAGAGCGCTGGGGAACTCCAGCTCGAAGAGGTCTCTCAGTGGAGAGACAGTCTCCTACTTAAACTTTAAAGCTTCTGCCCTTGAGAAAGCTAGCCACTAATCTGCATGTCTATGCATCAAAACCAAATTGCTTCAGCTTAGATAAGATCCCGTCATGCCACACTGAGTCGAAGGCCTTGGTCTCAAATCAAATCAAACCCCTTGATCACAAAAGAGGAAAAGACCGTAAGGACATGGGACGTCGAGTGACCCGGTCTAAAACCAAACTGGCAGTCTTTTAGGATTCGTTTTTCATCAACAATTTTTAATGCGTTTAAGTATGAGAGACTCGTAAAGCTTCCCAAAAGCTGAAAGTATGGAAATAAGACTATAGCTACCACAATCACTAGATGGTGAGCCTTTCCTCAGAATGGGTACGACCATAGATCATCTCAAGGTTTCTCCACGTTCAGCTTGAGGCCCCACCTCAAGCCAAACGTTAAGGCGAGAAGCCACAGTCTTTGCTCTTGGGCCAGACATCGTCAGCATACATGAGTAGCAACCCTCTGTGGGGAGGTTCAGGCATATCAGTCACAAAAATATTGTAAAGTATGGGGCCCAGAAGAGAGCGCTGGGGAACTCCAGCTCAAACAAGTCTTTCAGTGGAGAGACAATCTCCTATTTTAACTTTAAAGCTTCTGCCCTTGAGAAAGCTAGCCACTAATCTGCATGTCTAGGCATAAAAACCAAATTGGTTCAGCTTATATAAGATACCGTCATGCCACACTGAGTCGAAGGCCTTGGCGGCCAACAGCTATAGTCCCAAATCTCCGATCAAACCCCTTGATCACAAAAGAGGAAAATACCCTAAGGACATGGGACGTCGAGTGACCCGGTCTGAAACCAAACTGGCAGTCCTTTAGGATTCGTTTTTCATCAGCAATTTTTTACGGAATTTAAGTATGAGAGACTCGTAAAGCTTCCCAATAGCTGAAAGCATGGAAATGGGAGGATAGGTACCACAATCACTAGATGGTGAGCCTTTCTTCAGAATGGGTACGACCATAGATCATCTCAAGGTTTCTCCACGTTCAGCTTGAGGCCCCACCTAGAAAAATATATGTATATGTAAGTCCTCAAGCCAAACGTTAAGGCGAGAAGCCACAGTCTTTGCTCTTTGGGGAGGTTCAGGCATGTTACTCACAAAAATATTATAAAGTATGGGACCCAGAAGAGAACACTGGGGAACTACAGATCGAACAGGTCTTTCAGCGGATAGACAGTCTCCTACTTTAACTTTAAAGCTTCTGCCCTTGAGAAAGCTAGTCACTAATCTGCATGTCTAGGTATCAAAACCAAATTGCTTCAGCTTAGATATGATCCCGTCATGCCATACTGAGTCGAAGGCCTTGGCGAAATCAAGCCCAACAGCTATAGTGCCAAATCTCCGATCAAACCCCTTGATCACAAAAGAGGAAAAGACCGTAAGGACATGGGACGTCGAGTGACCCCGTTTGAAACCAAACAGGCAGTACTTTAGGATTCGTTTTTTTAGCCATCACCATCTGAGGATGGTGAGCCTTTCTTCAAAATGGATACGACCATAGCTTTTTTCCAGGCTTTTGGGAAGTATCCTAGGTTCAGTGAATGGTTCAATAAAATAGTAAGGAAACCAAGTAATGCTGATCCCACCTTTTCCAATGTTATTTCTGGTATCCTGTCTAAACCACTAGACTTTTTGGTGCGTCTGCTTGCAAGAGCCTCGCTTACACAGTTGGGTAGAACAAATCCGGCTTGATTCCATCTATCGATATCAATTGCCGAACCATCAGCCGTAAAGGAGCTTGAGAACGTTTCCAAGGGAGACCGACCATCTATTGCCTCAACAGTCCTTGAAACAGAAGCGTGAAAAGAATGGTCAATCGCTCCATCAGCCGACTCAAAGGCGTTCTGCAATTGATCAGCTAGAGCTTCAGCTTTAGCAGTGTCTTCAACGATGTGTATACCCTCTGAGTCGATTAACTCACCAATTGGGTCCCTGGAGGACACTCCTGCTGCAGCCTTAATCTTAGCGAAGGTTCTGTTATCTACTCTTATACCCTCCAAGAAGTTTTGGAAACGTTCATGCTCAAAAATGCGAATCGAATCGTATGAATAATAATGTGATCAAGGTTCCTTACATCCGCTTTAAGAGTGTTAACTCGCGAGGGATCAATGGTTCTGCACATAGCGCGGCAGATTCAATAACAGATATTGTGTTCATTATTTCTTTGAGAACCGCTTCAATAAATAATCGTGGTGTTTACACTAAGTTACCTATTTTATTTTTCCTCGGGTACACAATTTTAGTTAAATTCCAAATTTAGTGGACTAGAACTTTTAAGAAACAAAGTTCCGTTTTCATAGAATGATACCCGAGAGTGCCCTCTTTCAGCCCATATACACTTTTGTACGCGTAACGATCCACCCGTTTATTTACTTATTTACTTAGCTGACCTATTACAGAACATTTGTTCCGTAGGCCGAACTAAGACAAGATCTCCATTCCTCTCTATTTTTTGCTTCGCACTCTGGAATACCGCGCCTTTTCATCTCATCATCCACTTGTTTGCGCCATCTATTCCTTGGCCTGCCAATTCTGCGTGCACCGTATTTATACGCCTTTTTAGCGGGTTCAACATCGCTCATTCTTATGATATGGTCTAGCCAACGCAATCGCTGCATCTCGATACGTTTAACTATATTCATGTCTTTGTATAGCTGATATAGCTCGTGGTTCATACGACGTCGATATTCACCGTCAACGCAAATCGGCTCGTTGATCTTTCGAAGAATTTTCGTCTCAAACAAACCAAGCACTGCCTTATCTGCTTGCGGAAGTACCCATGCTTCGGAGCCATACATTAGCACGGGTAGTATCAGCGTTTTGTATAGTGTTATTTTTGTTTGACGAGATGTGGCTTTGTTTTTATACCCTCAGCATTTAGGCTAAGGAGGGTATATACACTTTGATACGATGAAAATGTGCCTTATCGAAATAATGGTTTTAGACCCCAAGTATATTTGGACGAAATGTGTTTCAGACAATTTGGAGTCGATCTAGCCATGTCCGTCCGTCTGTCTGTCTGTCCTGCTGGCTGGAGCGCACGATAACTCTCGAACGGATGAACCGATTCGGTTCAAATTTTGGCTTTCGTAATATTTTGCCCAAACTTAGTTTAAGTTCGAAGATGAGCTACATCGGCCCACCCCTTCCGGTACCTCCCCCACAAAAGTTCGAAAATGTTCGGAAAGTTTGTGCGCACGATAACTATTGAAGGGAGTGACCGATTTGGTCCATACTTTATATAGTGTAAACTTTCTACCAGATTAATATGAGGTTCCAATATGGCCTCAATAGGTCCACTCCTTTGGGTACCTCCCACACAAAATTTCGGAAAAGTTCAGTTTATGGTCATCTCTCGAATGGCTTTGATTTTTGTTTTAGCGACTTGTATTCACTGCCCTCCATACGACGGTACAAGTTTCATCAGGGGCAAGTCCATACTTCCTGAGAAAATAGCCTGAAAGTTGCAAAAAACCCCTATGACACCGTGTGAGGCGGTTGGAGCGCAAGATAACCCTCGAACGGATCTGCCGCTTCGATCCAAAATTTGGCCTTAGTAATATTTTGTCCAAACACAGTTTATGTTTGAAGATAAGCCTTATCGGTCCACTCCTTCAGGTACCTCCCCCACAAAAGTTCAAAAATGTTCGGAAAAATTGTTCGTACGATAACTCTTGAAGGGAGTGGCCGAATTGGTCTATACTTTACACATCCTAATATATCTACCAGATATAGATCAGGGTGAAATATAGACTATATTTGTCCACTCCATCCGGTACCTTACACACAAAATTTCGGATAAGTTCATTTAAGACCTGATATCGGATCACTTTGTTTTTTGTTGAAGCAACTTGCATTCGCTGCCGCAATTGCGATGGTAAAAGTTGTTTCAGGGGCAAGTTCATACTTCTTGAGCAAACATCCCTGAAGGTCTAAAAAACCCCTATGGAACCATATGTAGTGGATGGAGATCCATTCTTTTTAGTATCTCCTCCGCAAAACTTTTGATATTAAATCCTAATCAACATTTTTGTCAGTTCAAACGCCTATAATTTTTAAAACTCCCTAAATACATGCGTTTTTTGGAAAAAAAATTTTGTCAATATACACAAGCTGAGGGTATATCTCTGTCGGCAAAGCCGACTGATACTTTTTTACTTGTTAAATTGCTTACTTAGACCATAGTAGCATCTGTTGGCCAATACAATTCTTCTTCTTATTTCACAACTGATGTTGTTTGTTGTGTTTATGGTCAATTTGGTCTTTTCTCCGTTTACCGTAAGATCCACTTTAGCAGATTCTCCTTCGACCTTTAAAAGGTATCAGTTACTTCCTTTACTGATCGTCCCATGATGTCTATGTCATCAGCATAAGCAAGTAACATGTGGCTATTGGTGTAAATTGTGCCATTTCTTTTGACATTTGCATTTCGTATTACCTTTTCCAGCAAAATGTTGAATAGGTCACACGAAAGGCTGTCTCCTTTTCTGAAACCTCTCTTGGTACTGAACAGTTCGGAAAAGTTCTTTCCAATTTCAACTGAGGACCTAGTATCAGTTAAAGTCATCTTACAAAGCCGAATGAGCTTTGCGGGGATACCGAATTCAGACATTGCATGGAATACTTTTGATCGGAGGGGACTGTCGAATGCTGCTTTGTAATCGACAAAAAGGTGATATGTGTCGATTTGCATCTCTTGGGTCTTCTCCAGGATTTGCCGCAGGGTAAATATCTGCTAAACGGTGGACTTGCCAGGTCTAAAGCCACATTGCTATGGTCCAACTTTTCCCCAAACATTGGCTTTAGTCATTCGCACAATATCCCTGACACTATAGAAAGAAGAGGTTTTCTGTCTATTAAAGTCCCCAAGGGGTCTTCAAAAGGTCTACGGTCTATATAAAATCACAAGACCTCTTCTGTCTATAGATGGTCCTAAGAGGTTGTTTGTCTATAGAAGACCTCAAGACGTTTTCTGCCTATTGAGAGGTCGTCTACCTATAGCAGACCTCAAGAGGCCTTCTGTCTATAAAAGAGGGTCGTCTGCTTATAGAAGGTCACAAGAGGTCTTCTGTCTGCGTCTTCTATATTCAATTCATAGAAGACTTCGATATGTCGTATATCTGAAGAAGACCACAAGTCTTATAGGCAATAGGGAGAAGACTTACGCCCCTATAGTAGGAGCATACAGTCCTATCCCCTTTCTTGTGGACGGTACACAGGATGCTCAGGTTCCAATCGTCGGGTAAGCGTTCTTCCTGCCAGATGGTGCTAACTAGCTGATGCATACACCTTATTAGCGTTTCGCTCCGGTTTTGAACAGCTCGGCTGGTAAGCCATCAACCCTTGCTGTCTTATTATTCTTCAGCTGATTTATTGCTGTCCTTACCTCATCTTGGCTGGCCGGTATACATTCAATACCATCTTCTGAGATTGGATCTGTGGTATCATCGTCTTCGCTACTATTGGATACCAGCAGATTGGAGAAATGTTCCTTCTATATCCTGAGTACACTATCTGTATCAGTTACCAAATTACCTTGCTGGTCTCTACAGGAGGATGTGTCTGTACCAAAGCCATCTGTTTGATGATTCACTCTTTGGTAGAATTTTCGGACTTCATTCTGGCTCCTGTACATCTCGATTTTTTCACACTCCCGCTTTTCCATTTCTCTCTTTTTCTTGCGGAAACGACGTTTATCTTCTCTCCTTTTCACCGATATCTCTCTCGTGCACTACGTGTTGCTACTGATTGTAAGGTAGCTCTATATGCCGCATTTTTCTCTTCGGTAGCAGCACGACACTCCTGATCATACCATGAATTTCTTTGTGGAGGTCTCTGGTATCCAAGTATGGACACGGTGTGCCTTAACAAATTTAAATGGAAGGTGCTTACACCTCGGACGTTTTTGCTGATTCTGAAACTACAATGCTCGTAGATGAGAAATATCAAGAAACAAAAAAAATTGCCGGAGGGATTTTAAAATAAATCGCGATTTAAGTTCACATTTTTAGGGGTTCTTAAGGTTTTCACGATTTTGCTTGGAAACCGCCAGTTCTATGTAAATGGTTGTAAAGAAAATGTTGTAGCTGAGAAAATTCTAGACAAGATTGGCCTTTAGGATATTTTCTTAGGTTTTACCGTTTTTGAGATATAGAAGTTCAAATTGAGACAATGCACTGGATTTTGCGGCTGTTTGCATGGAGTGGGCAATATTTTGCCATTGAGTTGTTATGTTATCGGGACAAGGAGTGCTCTCATTAAGCAATTGGGCTAGTTGAGTGGAATATGCTGTGGTTATCTGTTGTGTTTGCAGCCTATCGATGTCCAACTTCCGCGTTGTGTCTGTTCGTGCTTTATTTGCAACGTTTAGACGGGTACGTACCTTTGCTGCAACAAGGTAGTGGTCCGAATCAATGCTTGCGCCTCGGAACGATCGTACATCCAACACGCTCGATGAATGTCTTCCATCTATCACAACATGATCAATTTGATTACTTGTTCTTTGATCTGGAGACAGCCAGGTGCCCTTATGAATATCGAGATGATTAAATCTGGTACTGCTAACTACCATGTTTTTTGCCGCTGCAAAGTCTATCAGCCTCATACCATTGTCAGATGTTTCACTGTGGAGACTGAAATTCCCGACTGTTGGGCCAAAGATATTCTCCTTTCCAATTTTGGCATTAAAATCGCCTAGAATAATTTTAATGTCATGGACAGGGCAACGGTCATATGTTTCTTCTAAGCGCTCGTAAAATATATCTTTAGTCAGTTCGTCCCTTTCTGCAGTGGGAGCATGAACGCAAATAAAGCTGATGTTGAAGAATTTAGCTTTTATTCGAATTGCAGCAAGTCTTTCATTCACTGGGGTGAAGCTGGATACCAGATGTTTTAGTCTCCGACTAACTACAAATCCGCAACCAAACTCACGCTTTACGTCATGGCAGCTATAATACAGTGCGTCACCTTTAGGTGTTGTTGTGACGCCTTTCCCAACCCATCGTATTTCCTGTATGGCAGTAATATCGGCCTTGTACTTTTCAAGTACTTCTGCCAATGCGAAGACTCCACCTTCTCTATAAAGAGTGCGAACATTCCAGGTGCAGATTCGCAGATCATGGTCCTTAAAACGTTTGCGGGGTTCGTCAACTTTAGAGAGCACAGTGGATCCACCCATTGGCCAAAAATAAAAAATGAATGTCAAAATTTTGGTACAACATCTGGCAACTCTGACAGCTATTACATGGACCTTTATATTTATTTTTTGTTTCATTTTGAAGGGGGAGGTAATAGCTTAATTTTCATTAAAAAAAGTTTTTTAGCGTGTTGTGGAATTCTAGTTAGCTGCACATTTTCTTAGTGTATTTTGTAATGCCACTTTGACCATATACTTACATTTGACCTAAGGTTTTAGTCATGATGCCCACCAGTGCCCACCTCGGGAATAGTTTTCCAAAGTAGGTCATGGGTTAAAGATTATTCAGTATTAAAATCAGATGCCATCTAGTGCCAGACTATAAATGGTGGGTTCCTGACTAAAGCTGCCCTAGAATGGGGTTTCTATGGATATATTAGCGTATAACTCTGTTATCTGACCACGTACATTAACATAATTGGTATCAGTGGCAAGATGATGGAATCTTCTTCCAAATTTGTCTTACGTTGGCGGTATGTGCATTCCAGGAAGAACGCAGTAAGATCTGTATTAAAAATTTCTCCAATTTTTAGACAAAAATTTTGATTTTTTTAATTCGCTAAATTGGTTGGGTTTTATGTTGTTTTGGAGATTGTTTTGTTTCCCCAAGCCTGTTTTTGCATCATAAGATAATCGGGACCCTTGTTCATGTCATTTTGCATTAACAGCATAAAACAATTCTTACCGTATACCCCCTCTAGAGGGGAAAGGGGGAGAATGTTAAGCTCGTGGTTTCTTAAAGCACTCTTCGCAGCAGCACAAAGCTGTAACCAGCGCATTAGCTTGATATTTGCACGGGAAATATTTTTGGCCACTTTCTCCATACAAGTGGATCCACTGTGGAGAGGTTCGTTTTTCTTTTCTTTCGTTTTTTGTTTCATAGTAGGCTGTTTTTTCTAGGGGTTACTAACCCGACGCCCAAACCCAAGTTTTTAACGTTTTTATGGGTGAACGCGCGGCACATGTTAGCTCACTACCTTTAACGGGTGTTAAAGGCAGTTCCCCAGGTGACAGTAGAGGTCACCCCTTAAACATTTGCTTTCATTGCGGAACAATGACTAATATTGCATGTCTAGTGCATACTTTTAGGCCGAATATTTTCAAAACGGCTGATAAGGACTTACAAAGAAAATTTTGCAAATAAATGTTAAATGCCGCTGTTCTGATTGTAGAATAATATTCTTTATGGAAATTATTCAAGCCCTATTTTTTTCAACTTTTTTTGGAATATCCCTCCTTAATTAAACCTACGCAAAGCTTAAACTATCAATTTTATTAAAGTAATTAAATTATTTTCTTACAACAATCCCATTCGCCATCTACGTCAAGCATTAATGAAATTGAATTTTGGACAACAAATATAAAGCCACTCGCTCCAATGTCTGCCTCTCTCTCTCTCTCTCTTTGATTAATTGTATTAGCCAATAAATCAAATTTAATTAGTATCTCTTCAAGATGTTTCGCTAACTAAGAAAGAAACAATACTATTACAATTAAAGGTATTAAATTTGAGAATGGTTTGCAAACACACACAAAGGCAAACGAACAATTTGTGCCACGTCTATAAGAGAAGAGCCCAAGACGTGCAAAAACAACAACAGCAACATAGGCAAAAGCTGTTTAATTACATTAAGCCTCAAACAGGTAGCAACGGGGCTGGACGGGGAGATGCGGGAAGAGAAGTCAAGATATTCTTTATTATTCATTTCAAGTCTTTGCAGGTGTCCTCTGCATAGAACCCGAGATTAAGACGACGTAATCCCCATTGGTGTCGGAGAATGAGTTCAGTAGGCCATTATTTGACAAGCGTGATTCCCAAGGTGATTTGCAGGGCATGATTAAACAAATCGCAACAAATTTCAATTATTTCGTTTCGTTGCGAAACTCAATAACCCTGTTATCTAAGTATGGCCGTCTGTACCACTTTTGTAGCTATTATGTTTCAAAAAATATAACAATCAATAAGCACGTGCCTTAGTGCCTTACTTTTCAAATAGAAATGCAAACTTTTGTGTTCATTAGATTTATATAGCTTTTCTCATTATTATCTGTGTTCGGTATCCACGGATGTTTATCGCCGGAAAAGTACATTTTCATTACTTTCAACCCACGCAAACCGCTAAATTAAATTCCAACCGAGGTGAATGTTGTGTACTTACAAACACGCATTTCAAACCAAGACAACAATGAATTCCGCTCTCTTTCGCAACAAGCAGTAACTTCAAAGGATTTTCAACAAAGTTTTCAATTTACAAAACCACCAACGGAATACAATAAATCTAGCGTGCATCAAATTCCAGTGGCAGATAACAAGTAAGCAAGTGTACAATGTGATGGCACCTCGCATAATAATCATAAAAATAATAATAGAAAAGAAAAGAATATATAGCTGAGAGGCACCCCGCTCGCTTGGTTCTTGGCAACAATTTTACTGAAATCTATAACACAACAGTGGCAACATTGTTGCTACCCTTGCCTCGCCATCTAACCAACATAATGCCACACATTGTTGGTTATCCCTGGTTGAAGTTAAGAGCTTTAAGCGTATACATATATTCGCATAACTTAAACTCAACTTGTAATTTGTTTGGCATAAATTGAACTGTGATCTGCTGGTGGTGGCTGCTGCTATGTAAGGAATATCCTTGTTATCGATGGGAGGTCCTTTTCAAATTGATACTCATTATAGTTTTATTTTTCTATTTGGAAAATAATCGAAATATATAAAAGAAGGGAAAGGTGAAAGTTCAAGTGTTTCCTGAACAACAGAAAGAACAAATCGTATGAATAGTGACGTTTTCTAAAGCAAATATTAACTAATTAACCCAACCACAGTGACATTATCAATAGCAATTCTTGTTAATAGTAGTACCACTATTAACCCTTTTCAGTATCAATAATAAATTCTGCAAATATAAAAACATCGGTAAATATCAAATATAGTTGATAAATAGACCGAGAGGGTTAATTGTTATTGACAACTTCATATACTATGGAAATGTTGATAGCAGTAACATCCCAGCAAACCAATCGTACCGATATCGTAACGAAATCGGAACAAATTTCGGACGTTACGTCCGATATCTGATCCGAAATCGTAACGATATCTTAACGAAAATTGTATGAAGTGGTTGACATAATTTCGGAACGAAATTTCGGAGCGAAATCTGATCGATTTCGGTCAGAATTCGCAACGAAATCGGAAGAAAATACTTGGGAAATTCGGAATTCGAATTTCTTCCTCCGAATTTTCGTACAGATTTCTGAACGATTTCGGAATAATGTCGTATGAAAATCTGAGGTACCTTCCGAACTTTCGTAAAGATTTCTGAACAATTTTGGAATAATTTCGTATGGTTATCGAAGGAAAAAATTTTTCTCTGATGCCTCATTTTTATTGATAAATTTTCTTTATGTTTTTTATTGGAAGATTATAATTTCAAAGATATCTAATGATTTTCACTACTGTCATCATTTTGTAGTTATAGTAGAACAATGTAAACTTTGTGTACGTACACTAGCTTGAATTATTATATGTTGCATTTATATTTAAAATAGTTAAAAAATGTATATGCGAATTTTATAACCAACCATTTTGTTTTTCGACAACAAACTAAAATGTTGCTTTTTAGATATATACAAAAGGTGGTTGTTGTGCGAAGGGAAATTTGTTTCCGACATATCGATCCGAATTCGTAACGAAATCGGAAGAAAAACATTAGCAAATTCGAAGGGAAATTTACTTCCGACATTTTCTCCGAAGTCGGAACGAAATCTGAAGGAATTCCCCTACGAAAAATCGTATAGAAATCGATACGAAATCTGAACGATTTCGCTTCCGAAATTGTTTCGATATGTCGGACATCCGACATTTGGTTCGCTGGGATGTTTTTTATACCAGTTACTTGTTGCAGCAAAACTGTTATTAACAGCAACATTTTATATGTCAAATGTTACTAATAGCAACATTTATGTTATTGACATGAATAATCTTTCCAAACATTGACAGTCGCATTTTCTATAAAAACGTTATAAACAGTAAAATTGTTTATGAAACTATGAAAAGTGCAATTAGTAGAAACTAATTCTGTAGAAAATGTTATTGGCAGTAAAATGTTAATAAAGCGTAACATTATGTATGGAAAAGTTTCTATGGAAATGTAAATAATTGTAGCGTAACATTTTCTATGGAAAATGTTATAAACAGTAAAAATTGCTTTGGAATATGTTATCAACAGTAACATTGTTCGTAGAAAATGTTATTAACAGTAATATTTTCAATTTATTAACATTCAATACAAAGAAAGTCATTTATGGCCAATTATACATATATTGACTTAATATAGTGCTAAAATATATTTAAAAACTAACAGTAATAAAATTGTTATGGATAATGTTATTAACATAAAATGTTACAATGTTATTCGTAGAAAATGTTATTAAAGGGAAATGTTATGCAACATATTTTAATGATAATGTTATTAACAGTACTATTTTCTATGGTGTACAGCCATGTGATAGGTGCTTTTTATGAAAAATTGAATAACAGTAATATTTCTATTGAAAATACTATTAACAGTAATATCATGTAATAAAATGCTATTAACGGTATACTTACAGAGGAAAATTTTTATAGCAGTAACATTTTCTATTTAAAATTTTATTATTAATGTTATTAACATTAGGGTTTTTCAAGGAAAATTTTATTATAACATTTTTTTCATGGATGATGTTATACACAGTAACAGCTTCTGTAGAAAATGTTATTAACAGTAAAATTTTCGGTAGAAAATGTTATTAGCAGTAACATTTTCCATGGAACAGTAACATTTTCTATAGAAAATGTCATTAACAGCAACATTCTCTATAGAAAATATCATTAACAGCAACATTTTCTAGTTTAAATGTTATTAGTAATAACATTTTCTATGGAAAATGTTATTATTTTCTATGGAAAATGTTATTGACAGAAACACTTTCTATGAAAAATGTTATTAACAGAAACAAGTTCTATGGAAAATGTTATTAACCGAAACATTTTCTGCGTTTCCTCTGAAAAAGTTTTTCATGGAAAATGTTATTATTATAACTTTGTTATGGAAGATGTTATTAGAAAATGTTATCTACAGTAATATTTTCGGTAGAAAATGTATTAACAGTAACATTTTCTATGGAAAATATTATTAGCAGTAACATTTTATATGGAAGATGTTATTAACATATAGAAAATGTTATTAGCAGTAACCTTGTCTATAGAAAATGTCATTAACAGCAACATTTTCTATGAAAATTTTATTAACAGAAACATTTTCTATGGAAAATATTATTAACAGAAACATGTTCTATGGAAAATTTTATTAACAGTAAGATTTCCTATGAAAAATTTTTCATGGAAAATGTTATTAATATAACTTTGTTATTTACAGTAACATTTTCGGTAGAAAACGTTATTAACAGTAACATTTTCTGTAGAAAATTTCATTAACAGTAAAATTTTCTGTAGAAAATGTTATTAGCAGTAACATTTTCTGTAGAAAATGTTATTAACAGTAACATTTTCTGTAGAAAATGTTATTAACAGTAACATTTTCTGTAGAAAATGTTATTAACAGTAGCATTTTTTGTAAAAAAAAGGTATTAACAGCCACATTTTCGGTAGGAAATGTTATTAACAGTAACATTTTTTGGTAGAAAATGTTATTAATATTATTATTATTATTAATCTTATTAACATTAAAGTTTTTCAAGGAAAATGTTATTAATATAATTTTTTTTTCATGGATGATGTTATTAACCGTAACATTTTCTGTAGAAAATGTTATTAGCAGTAACATCTTCTGTAGAAATGTTATTAACAGTAAAATTTTCGGTAGGAAATTTTATTAACAGTAACATTTTTTATGGAAAATTTTATTAACAGTAACATTTTCTATGGAGAATGTTATTAGCAGTAGCATTTTTTATGGAAAATTTTATTAACAATAACATTTTCTATGGAAAATATTATTAACAGTAAAATTTTCTATAGAAAATGTGTTTAACATAAAAAATTTCTATGGAAAACGTTATTAGCAGTAAAATTTTCAATGGAAAATGTTATTAACAGTTACAATTTCTATGGAAAATGTTATTAACAGTCACATTTTCTATGGAAAATGTTATTAACAGTAACATTTTCTATGGAAAACTTTATAAACAGTAAAAGTTTCTTTAGAAAATGTTATAAAGAGTAACATTTTCTATAGAAAATGTTATTAAGAGTAAAATTTTTTTTGTAGAAAATGTTATAAATATTAAAATTTTCTATAGAAAACTTTATAAGCAGAAACAGTTTCTTTAGAAAATGTTATAAGCAGCAACATTTTCAATAGAAAATGTTATTAACTGTAACCTTTTCTGTAGAAAATGTTATTAATTGTAACATTTTCAGTAGAAAATATTATTAACACTTACATTTTTGTGGAAAATGTAATATTATCTTTAAAAATGTTACTAACAGTAACATTTTCTGTAGCAAATGTTATTAACATGGAAAATGGTGTTAACAGCAGCATATTCTATGGAAAATGTTATTAACAGTAACATTTTCTATTAGAATATGTTATTAACAGTAACATTTCCTACGGAAAATGTTATTAACAGTAACATTTTCTTTAGAAAATTTTATTTACAGTAACATTTTCGGTGGAAAGGGTTATTAGCAGTAACATTTTCGGTAGAAAACGTTATTAACAGTAACATTTTCAGTAGAAAATGTCATTAACAGTAACATATTCTGTAGAAAATTGTATTAGCTGTAACATTTTCTGTATAAAATGTTAATAACAGTAACATTTTCTGTAAAAATTTTTATTAACAGTAACATTTTCTGTAGAAAATGTTATTAACAGTATCATTTTCTGTAGAAAATATTATTAACAGTAAAATTTTCAGTAGAAAATGTTATTAACAGTAGCATTTTCGATAGAAAATGTATTCTATAGAAAATGTCGATAACATCCACATTTTTTATGGAAAATGTTATTAACAGTAACATTTTCTATGAGAAATGTTATTAACAGTAACATTTTCTATGGGAAATGTTATTAACAGTAACATTTTCTATGGAATATGTTATTAACAGTAACATTTTCTATGGAAGATGTTATTAACAGTTACATTTTCCATGGAAAATGTTATTAACAGTTAAATTTTCTATGAAAAATGTTATTAAGAGTAACATTTTCTATGGAAAATGTTGTTAACGGTAGCATTTTCTATGGAAAATGTTACTAACTGTAGCATTTTCTATGGAAAATGTTATTAACAGTTACATTTTCCATGGAAAATGTTATTAACAGTTAAATTTTCTATGGAAAATGTTATTAAGAGTAACATTTTCTATGGAAAATGTTGTTAACGGTAGCATTTTCTATGGAAAATGTTACTAACAGTAGCATTTTCTATGGAAAATGTTATTAACAGTTATATGTTCTATAAAAAATTTTATTAACAGTAACATTTGTTATGGAAAATGTTATTAACAGTAACATTTTTTATGGAAAATGTTATTAACAGTAATATTTTCTGTTGGAAAATGTTAATAACAGTAAAATTTTCTGTTGGAAAATGTTAATAACAGTAAAATTTTCTGTTGGAAAATGTTAATAACAGTAACATTTTTATAGAAAATGTTATTAACAGTAACATTTTCTATGAAAAATGTTATTAACACTAACGTTTTTTATGAAAAATGTTATTAACAGTAAAATTTTCTATGGAAAATTTTATTAACAGTAACATTTTCTATGAAACATGTTATTAACAGCAATCTTTTCTATTGAAAATGTTATTAACAGTAACATTTTCTGTAGAAAATGTTATAAGCAGTAACATTTCTTATGGAAAATGTTATTAACAGTAAAATGTTTATGGAATGTTTATGGAAAATGTTATTAATAGTAAAATTTTCTGTTGGAAAATGTTATTAACAGTAACATTTTCTTTAGAAAATGTTATTAACAGTGGGAATTTCTATAGAAAATTTTATTAACAGTAACATTTTCTGTAGAAAATGTTATTAACAGTAACACTTTCTGTAGAAAATGTTATTAACAGTAACATTTCCTATCGAAAAAGTTTTCATGGAAAATATTATTAATATAACTTTCTTATGGAAGATGTTATTAGAAAATGTTATTTACAGTAACATTTTCGGTGAAAGGTTATTAACAGTAACATTTTCGGTAGAAAACGTTATTAAAAGTAACTTTTTCTGTAGAAAAAGTCATTAACAGTAACATTTCATGTAGAAAATTTTATTAGCAGTAAAATTTTCTGTATAAAATGTCAATAACAGTAACATTTTCTGTAGAAAATGTTATTAACAGTACCATTTTCTGTAGAAAATGTTATTAACAGTAATATTTTTTGAAGAAAATGTTATTAACAGTAACTTTTTTGTAGAAAATGCTACTAAAGCAACATTTGCTATTGAAAACGTAGAAAATTTTATAAACAGTAACATTTCCTATGGAAAATGTTATTAACAGTAAAATTTGTATGGAAAATGTCATTAACAGTAAAATGTTTATGGAAAATGTTATTAATAGTAACATTTTCTGTTGGAAAATGTTATTAACAGTAAAATTTCCTATGAAAAATGATATTAACAATAACATTTGCTATGAAAAATATTATTATCTGTTACACTTTCTATGGAAAATGTTATTAACAGTAACATTTTCTATGATAAAATTATTAACAGTAACATTTTCTATAGAAAATGTTATTAACAGTAACATTTTTATGGAAAATGTTATTAACAGTAAAATGTTTATGGAAAATGTTATTAGCAGTAAAATTTTCTATGGAAAATGTTATAAACATTAATATTTTTATGGAAAGTGTTATTAACAGTAAAATTTTCTATGAAAAATGATATTAACAGTAAAATTTTCTATGAAAAATGTTATTACCAGTAACATTTTCTATGGAAAAT
Source organism: Musca autumnalis (assembly GCF_047663935.1). NCBI lineage: Eukaryota > Metazoa > Arthropoda > Insecta > Diptera > Muscidae > Musca > Musca autumnalis. The sequence continues at coordinate 6,407,704 of NW_027411866.1, read as the reverse complement.
GTGATTAACAGTAACATTTTCTATGGAAAATCTTATTATCCGTTACATTTTCTATGGAAAATGTTATTAACAGTAACATTTTCTATAGAAAATGTCGTCAACATACACATATTTTATGGAAAATGTTATTAATAGTAACATTTTCTATGATAAATGTTATTAACAGTAACATTTTATATGGAAAATGTTATTAACAGTAACATTTTCTATAGAAAATTTTATAAACAGTAACATTTTCTTTATAAAATGTTATATTCTATCGAAAATATTATTAAAAATAACATTTTTTGTAGAAAATGTTATTAACTGTAACATTTTCTATACATTTTTTGTAGAAAATGTAATATTTTTTGTAAAAATGTTATTAACAGTAACATCTTCTGTACAAAATGTTATTAACTGTAACATTTTCTGTAGAAAATGTTATTAACAGTAACATATCTATGAAAACCGTTAATAACAGGAAAATTTGTAGGGAAACTGTTATTAACCGTAACATTTATGTCCAAAATGTTATTAAAGCAACTTTTTTATGTAAATCAACCTGTAGTTTTTACAGTAGAAAATATTATTAACACTTACATTTTTGTGGAAAATGTAATATTATCTTTAAAAATGTTACTAACAGTAACATTTTCTGTAGCAAATGTTATTAACATGGAAAATGGCGTTAACAGCAGCATATTCTATGGAAAATGTTATTAACAGTAACATTTTCTATTAGAATATGTTATTAACAGTAACATTTCCTACGGAAAATGTTATTAACAGTAACATTTTCTTTAGAAAATTTTATTTACAGTAACATTTTCGGTGGAAAGGGTTATTAGCAGTAACATTTTCGGTAGAAAACGTTATTAACAGTAACATTTTCAGTAGAAAATGTCATTAACAGTAACATATTCTGTAGAAAATTGTATTAGCTGTAACATTTTCTGTATAAAATGTTAATAACAGTAACATTTTCTGTAAAAATTTTTATTAACAGTAACATTTTCTGTAGAAAATGTTATTAACAGTATCATTTTCTGTAGAAAATATTATTAACAGTAAAATTTTCAGTAGAAAATGTTATTAACAGTAGCATTTTCGATAGAAAATGTATTCTATAGAAAATGTCGATAACATCCACATTTTTTATGGAAAATGTTATTAACAGTAACATTTTCTATGAGAAATGTTATTAACAGTAACATTTTCTATGGGAAATGTTATTAACAGTAACATTTTCTATGGAATATGTTATTAACAGTAACATTTTCTATGGAAGATGTTATTAACAGTTACATTTTCCATGGAAAATGTTATTAACAGTTAAATTTTCTATGAAAAATGTTATTAAGAGTAACATTTTCTATGGAAAATGTTGTTAACGGTAGCATTTTCTATGGAAAATGTTACTAACTGTAGCATTTTCTATGGAAAATGTTATTAACAGTTACATTTTCCATGGAAAATGTTATTAACAGTTAAATTTTCTATGGAAAATGTTATTAACAGTTAAATTTTCTATGGAAAATGTTATTAAGAGTAACATTTTCTATGGAAAATGTTACTAACAGCAGCATTTTCTATGGAAAATGTTATTAACAGTTATATGTTCTATAAAAAATTTTATTAACAGTAACATTTGTTATGGAAAATGTTATTAACAGTAACATTTTTTATGGAAAATGTTATTAACAGTAATATTTTCTGTTGGAAAATGTTATTAACAGTAATATTTTCTGTTGGAAAATGTTAATAACAGTAAAATTTTCTGTTGGAAAATGTTAATAACAGTAACATTTTTATGGAAAATGTTATTAACAGTAACATTTTCTATGAAAAATGTTATTAACACTAACATTTTTTATGGAAAATGTTATTAACAGTAACGTTTTCTATTGAAAATATTATTAACAGTAACATTTTCTTCTATGGAAAACCTTATTAACCGTTACATTTTCTATGGGAAATGTTATTAAGAGTAACATTTTCTATGAAAAATGTTATTAACAGTAAAATTTTCTATGGAAAATTTTATTAACAGTAACATTTTCTGTAGAAAATGTTATAAGCAGTAACATTTCTTATGGAAAATGTTATTAACAGTAAAATGTTTATGGAAAATGTTAATTATAGTAACATTTTCTGTTGGAAAATGTTATTAACAGTAACATTTTCTTTAGAAAATGTTATTAACAGTGAGAATTTCTATAGAAAATTTTATTAACAGTAACATTTTCTGTAGAAAATGTTATTAACAGTAACACTTTCTGTAGAAAATGTTATTAACAGTAACATTTCCTATCGAAAAAGTTTTCATGGAAAATATTATTAATATAACTTTCTTATGGAAGATGTTATTAGAAAATGTTATTTACAGTAACATTTTCGGTGAAAGGTTATTAACATTAACATTTTCGGTGAAAGGTTATTAACAGTAACATTTTCGGTAGAAAACGTTATTAAAAGTAACTTTTTCTGTAGAAAAAGTCATTAACAGTAACATTTCATGTAGAAAATTTTATTAGCAGTAAAATTTTCTGTATAAAATGTCAATAACAGTAACATTTTCTGTAGAAAATGTTATTAACAGTACCATTTTCTGTAGAAAATGTTATTAACAGTAATATTTTTTGAAGAAAATGTTATTAACAGTAACTTTTTTGTAGAAAATGCTACTAAAGCAACATTTGCTATTGAAAACGTAGAAAATTTTATAAACAGTAACATTTCCTATGGAAAATGTTATTAACAGTAAAATTTTTATGGAAAATGTCATTAACAGTAAAATGTTTATGGAAAATGTTATTAATAGTAACATTTTCTGTTGGAAAATGTTATTAACAGTAAAATTTTCTATGAAAAATGATATTAACAATAACATTTGCTATGAAAAATATTATTATCCGTTACACTTTCTATGGAAAATGTTATTAACAGTAACATTTTCTATGATAAAATTATTAACAGTAACATTTTCTATAGAAAATGTTATTAACAGTAACATTTTTATGGAAAATGTTATTAACAGTAAAATGTTTATGGAAAATGTTATTAGCAGTAAAATTTTCTATGGAAAATGTTATAAACATTAACATTTTTATGGAAAGTGTTAACATTTTCTATACATTTTTTGTAGAAAATGTAATATTTTTTGTAAAAATGTTATTAACAGTAACATCTTCTGTAGAAAATGTTATTAACAGTAACATATCTATGAAAACCGTTAATAACAGGAAAATTTGTAGGGAAACTGTTATTAACCGTAACATTTATGTCCAAAATGTTATTAAAGCAACTTTTTTATGTAAATCAACCTGTAGTTTTTACAGAAAATTTACTTAACAGTACATCTTCTATAAATATATTTGTTATTTTCCATAAAAAATGTTACAAAGAGTATCATTTTATACGGGAAAAATGTTGATAACTGCAACATTATCTATTGAAAATGTTATAACTTTAACATTTTCTGTGGAAATATTACTGCTATATTTTCCATGGAAAATGTTATTAAAAGTTAAATTTTTTAAGCAAAACCAACAGTAAAATATTCTATTGAAAATTTTAATATATTAAAAATATGAATAACAGTAACATTTTAAGAAGAAAATGTTATTAACAGTAACATTTTCTGTTGAGAATGTTATTTTATGTGGGAAATGTTAATAACAGTAACGTTTTCTATGGAAAATGTTATTTACCGCAATTTTCCCCCAGAAGATGCTATTAGCAGTAACATTTTCCGTTAGAATATGCGTTTACATTAACATTTTCCATGGAAAATGTTATTAACAAATACAGTTTCTATGCAAAGTGCTATTAACAGTACAATCTTCTATGGAACATGTTAGTAACAGTAAAATTGTATATTCAAAATGTTAATAACATTAACCTTTTCTGTAGAAAATGTAATTAACAATAACGTTATCTATGGAAGATGTTATTAACATTTAGTTTTGCTATGGAACATTTTATTCAAAGTAACATTTTTAAAGTTTAGTGTAATTAACAGCACTATTGTCTATGGATAATACATACATGTTATAGCTGGATGCTTTCATGCCATGCTCGACAACAACAAAACTTCGAGTAAGTGTGTGTGTGTGTGACGTAGTTTATCACATGTTTCCCATTTCCCATTAAGGCTATTGAAACCATTGAATTGCTGGTCAATCATTTTATCATGTTACATTATGTTTTTCTGTTTGTTGTTGTTGTTTTTTATTTTTATTCTGTTGTTATAGTTGTTGTCCTTTATTCCACACTATTCTTATTAATTCTGTTGGATTATTTATTATTTGTCATTAAAAGCACTTTGATGATATTTTAATTAGAATCCTGTTGTAGCATTTGGTTTGGTATCGACACCAAATTACCAATCGTAAAGAGCTACATAACAACAACACACATTATACATACAATACATATGTATGTATGTACATATTTATGTATGTAATATTGATACCGATACCACAAACAATTTGCAATAACAATTATATTTGATGATTACAACTTTGAATTGGGTCTCAATGGACCGGAACATGGCTATGTGTGAAGAGTATTATATCATATTTAAAAAGTATAATAGAGAAGGTACCAAGGTACAAGTACCGATGCATTATCGTGTATTATTTTAAAATAGAACAACAATTAGAACCTATTGGAACACAAATATTTTGAGAAACAAACTGTCTTACCTAGTATTGGAATTAATGGAATAACAAAGTTGTGAATTAAAGAAACCCTCTGAAAAAAATGTCTAGGGAGAAAATGTGAGAGTTGCTATTTCATCATATCTCAATGAAAGTTTGTTTTATCCCTAAAAATCAATTCCATTGTTCAAGAAAATAACAGATGTGTTGTAATAAAAAAAAATATTCTTCTATTTCACAGTTCCTACTCTAATATACCCACAAACTGAATTCCCGAGTATACTATAACAATGTGTTAATATAACTACTTAATATACTCGTATGTATGTATACTCGTACACAGCTATGGTAATTTGATAGTTATATTTTAATTCAATGCAATGCAATGATTGCAAAGGATTGAATTCCTAATCAATGCCATGATGGCATGCCATTAGAAATCGAATGTCTTTGGAGGAAGAAAGAGAGAGATAAACCTAAACTAACTATTTTAACCTAAAGCCAAACTACATGGAGGAAGTAAAGATTTCATTTGCTATTCAATTTGAGTACATAACCAAAAGTATTAACATAAATATTTAATGAGAAAAGAAAATTTGCCTTCATCTTCCGTTTTCTCCTGAAACCTCCAAAGCATTATTAAAGGATTCTGGGAAATTTTCCTGTGTTCTAGTATAACTTTATCTCTATATATATCTCTAAGCTATGGAAAGCAGTTCCTGTTACATACTTTAAAACCTTTAATAGCAATTAACAGTAAGAGAAGCCTGTTATTGTTGTTGTTGCTACTGCTGTGGTGGCTGTTGCTATTATTTTGGAATTCTTTAAAAGTTCGGCGAGTGGTATTTCAAGTATACTTAAGTCCATTGTTATGGCTTTTGTTACAATTTGATACTCTTTGACTTTGGTGGCCGATGATGTTGTTGTGGTTATTGTAGGGACATTGTTGTCGCGTTCATGTTGTTGCTGTTGTTTGTGATATGCACTTTGCATTCAGTTTAATTAAAGCTCAAGAGCCCTAATGGATGATGGATATGCGGCAATACAAAGTTAATTGTAACTTTTGTTGTAAATTTTCAAACCGAATTGACCATCCTAATTAGGGGACTTTTTGGGAAAAGTTGTCAATATGAAGGAGGGTGGGAGAATAAGAGATACAGCAGAAGGAGATACAAATTCAGCTTAAAAGTTGCATTAACATTTTTCACAGAAAACATGACTATATATTAAAAATAAAAATGTTAATGTTAATAACATTGTCCATTCTGTTACTATTGTAATCGAATTCTGAAGAAAATTGTACGTTTATATTCATTAAACATATTACTATAGATCAGGGTCGCGCTGTCTTTGCAAAGAAGTATAGTGAGGGCGCCCACTGAGTTGTTTTTGCATTTGCTTCTCTCTCTCACGTACAGTGTACGTGTAAATAAACAAACGATGAATATCATGTGGTTGTTGTTTTTTTCACCCATGCATACACATATGCTGTAGTATTGATGGAAATATTATGGGCGACGCTGCTATAGATAAAATTTTTCTCAGAAAATTGTTACTGTTAAATTTTTTTATTAGAAAATGTTACTGTTAATAACATTTTCATAACCAAATGTTTCTGTTATAAACATTGGCATAGGAAAATTCTTAATTAATAACATATTTATGTGGAAATGTTATTGTTTTAAACATTTGCATGGAAATAATAACATTATCATTGAAAAAAATTACTGTTGATAACATTTTCATAAGAAAATGTTACTGTTATAAACCTTTTTATAACAAAAGTTTACTCTTATAAACATTTGCATAGAAAAATTTTACAGTTAATAACATTTTCATAAGAAAATGATACTATTAAAAAACATTTGTATAAAAATTTGCATAAATGTTACAATTTCATAAGAACAATTTTCTGCTAATAATATTTTCATTAGAAATGTTACTTTTAATGACACTTTCATAAGAAAGTGACTGTTAATAACAAAAATGTCACTGCTAATAATATTTGCATGCGATAGTGTCACTTTTAACAACATTTTCATGAGAAATGACAATTTCATTGGAAAATGTCTAATACAATTTTTATGAGAAAATGTTACTGTTGGCGTTTTTTATTGTTGGACTGCAGAATTTTACATCTTTGTGTTTATTTCAGCTTTAGTCCATATTTTGTTGTATTCAAGTATTTGAATAACAACAAAATGTTTTACAGTGGATATGAAATGTTTTGAAATGGATATGAAATTCTTTAGTTCGACTCAAATTGTAGGGTAATCAGTTTTAGGGCCATATAGCAAATTTCTCATTTTGTTTAATTTGCTGGATGGGCTTATTGACCTGTTTATCGATACAGAGTCGGCGGAAAAGGGAACTGATGAAGTTGTTTGGTGACAACTGAAACTATAGTATTCCCGACCCTCCGCCCGCAACTAATCAATTTCATATCCACTGTAAAACATTTTGTTGTTATTCAAATACTTGAATACAACAAAATATGGACTAAAGCTGAAATAAACACAAAGATGTAAAATTCTGCAGTCCAACAATAAAAAACGCCAACAACAATAATAGGCATCAGCACGGCCTTGTTGATCAATGCGTAATGCAAAAACAACAACTTTCTCGTTGTTTTACCCCCACTTATTGAAGCAACACACTATGTTCGTATTCCTTGCAATGCAAAGACGACATAAAAACAGTGGTGGATATAAAATTCTTTAGTTCGACTCAAATTGTAGGGTAATCAGTTTTAGGGCCATATAGCAAATTTCTCATTTTGTTTAATTTGCTGGATGGGCTTATTGACCTGTTTATCGATACAGAGTCGGCGGAAAAGGGAACTGATGAAGTTGTTTGGTGACAACTGAAACTATAGTATTCCCGACCCTCCGCCCGCAACTAATCAATTTCATATCCACTGTAAAACATTTTGTTGTTATTCAAATACTTGAATACAACAAAATATGGACTAAAGCTGAAATAAACACAAAGATAGAAAATGTTACTGTTAATAATACTTTCATAAAAATGTTAATGTTATTAATATTTTCATGAAAAATGCTACTGCTATTAACATTTTCATAAGAAAATGTTACTGTAAATAGCATTTTCCTAAAAATTTTACTTTCATAAAAAATATTACTTTTAATAACATTTTCATAAGAAAATATTACTGCTCAAATGTTATTAACATTTTCATTAAAAAATGTTACTTTTATTAACATTTTCATAAGAAAGCTTTACTGTTATTAAAATTTTCATAAGAAAATTTTACTGTTATTAACCCTTTCAAAAAAAAAAAAAAATGTACTGTTATTAACATTTTCAATAAAACATTTACTTTTAATAAGATATTCATAAGAACACATTAATGTTATTAACATTTCATAAAAAAAATTTACTGTAATAAGATTTGCATAACAAAATGTTACTGTTATTAACATTTTCATAAAAAAATTTACTTTTAATAAGATTTTCATAAGAAAATATTAAAGTTATTAACATTTCACAAAAAAAAAATTACTTTAATTTTTATTTATATTAATATTTTTATAAAAAAAAATTTACTGTTATAAAAATTTTTCTATTAATATTTCCATAAAATATATTACATTCAATAAGGTTTTCATAAAATAACATTTTCATTAGTAACAGGTTCTTCAGAAACATTTTCATTAGAAAATACTACTGTTAACAACATTTTCATAACAAAATGTTACTGTTAGTAACAGTTTCATAAGAAAATATTACGGTTAATAACGTGTTGATTAGAAAAGGTTAACATTAATAGCAGTAATACTGTTTATGATATTTTTATGTGAAAATGTAACAGTTGCTAGCATGTTCACAACTAAATGTTACTGTTCATAAGATTTTCATAAAAATGTTACCTTTAAAAACATTTTCATAAAAAACATTACTATTGATAATATTTTCATAAGAAAATATTACTGTTAATAACATTTTCATAAGAACATGTTACTGCTAATAACATTTCCATTAGAAAAGGTTACTGCTATTAACATTTTCATTAGAAAATGTTACTGTTATTAACATTTTCATAAGAAAATGTTACTGTTACTGACATTTTCATTAAAAAATGTTACTGCTATTAACATTTTCATAAAACTGTTTCTTTTAAAAACATGTTCACAAAAAATTACTATAAATAACATTTTCATAAGACAATATTAATGTTAATAACATTTTTTTAAGAAAATGTTACTGTTATTAACATTTTCATAAGGAAATGTTACTGTTATTAACATTTTCATTAGAAAATATTACTGTTAATAACATTTTCATAAAAAAATTTAACTGTTAATAACATTTCTATAACAAAACATTACTGTTATTAACAGTTTCATAAGAAAATTTTACTATTATTAGCATTTTCATTAGAAAATGTTACTGATATTAACATTTTCATAAGAAAATGTTACTGTTATTAACATTTTCATTAGAAAATATTACTGTTATTAACATTTTCATAAGAAAAAATTACTGTTAATACAATTTTTTTAAGAAAATGTTACTGTTATTAACATTTTCATAAGGAAATGTTACTGTTATTAACATTTTCATTAGAAAATATTACTGTTAATAACATTTTCATAAAAAAATGTAACTGTTAATAACATTTCTATAACAAAACATTACTGTTATTAACAGTTTCATAAGAAAATTTTACTGTTATTAGCATTTTCATTAGAAAATGTTACTGTTATTAACATTTTCATAAAAAATGTTACTGTTATTAACATTTTCATAAAAATGTAACTTACAAAAACATTTTCATAAAAAATTTACTACTATTAACATTTTCATAAAAAATATTACTGTTAATAACACCTTCATAAGAAAATGTTACTGTTATTAACATTTTCATAAGAAAATATTACTGCTAATAACATTTTCATTAGAAAATATTACTGTTAATAACATTTTCATAAAAAATGTTACTGTTATTAACATTTTCATAAGAAAATGTTACTGTTACTGACATTTTCATTAAAAAATGTTACTGCTATTAACATTTTCATAAAACTGTTTCTTTTAAAAACATGTTCATAAAAAATTACTATAAATAACATTTTCATAAGACAATATTAATGTTAATAACATTTTTATAAGAAAATGTTACTGTTATTAACATTTTCATAAGGAAATGTTACTGTTATTAACATTATCGTTAGAAAATATTACTGTTATTAACATTTTCATAAGAAAATATTACTGCTAATCAAATTTTTATAAGAAAATGTTACTGTTATTAACATTTTCATTAGAAAATATTACTGTTAATAACATTTTCATAAAAAAAAGTTTCTGTTATTAACATTTTCATAAGAAAATATTAATGTTAATAACATTTTCATAAGAAAATGTTACTGTTATTAACATTTTCATTAGAAAATGTTACTGTTATTAAAATTTGCATAAGAAAATGTTACTGTTATTAACATTTTCATAAGAAAATGTTACTGTTATTAACATTTTCATTAGAAAATGTTACTGTTATTAACATTTTCATAAGAAAATGTTATTGTTATTAACATTTTCATTAGAAAATGTTACTATTATTAACATTTTCATTAGAAAATGTTTCTGTTTTTAACATTTTCATAAGAAAATGTTACTGTTATTAAGATTTTCATTAGAAAATGTTACTGTTATTAAGATTTTCATTAGAAAATGTTACTGTTATAACATTTTCATAAGAAAATGTTACTGTTATTAACATTTTCATTAGAAAATTTTACTGTTATTAACATTTTCATTAGAAAATGTTACTGTTATTAACATTTTCATAAAAATTGTATTATTAATAACATTTTCATAAGAAAATATTACTGTTATTAATTTTTTACAAAAAGTGTTACTGTTATTAACATTTTTCACAAAAAGTGTTACTGTTATTCACATTTTCATAAGAAAATGTTGCTGTTATTAACATTTTCATTAGAAAATGTTACTGTTATTAACATTTTTATAAAAATTTTATTATTAGTAACATTTTCATAAGAAAATATTACTGTTATTAAATTTTTCACAAAAAGTGTTGCTGTTGTTAAAATTTTTCACAAAGAGTGTTACTGTTATTAACATTTTCATAAGAAAATGCTACTGTTATTGACATTTTCATAAAAAATGTTAATTTTTATAAGATTTTCAAAAACAAAATGCATCTATTAATGTTCCCAGAAAAAATACCCCCTACTAACCCATTATTTTTACAAGGGCATGTCGCGCGAAATAAGTAGTTATTTTTTGGGCACTTAAGTAAGTACTTCAAAATGTAGTTACTAAAAGTCGCGACTACTTATATAAGAGGCCAAAAAATAACTACTTCACGCAACATGCCCTTGTTAAAATAATGGGTTACTAGAGGGTTTTGTAATGAGTATTTTTGCTGTGTTATTAAATTCCCTACAAAATGTTGTTCTTTAAAACAGTTTCCAAGAGGAATACTTTACTTCTAATAACATTTTTCACTGAAAATGTTCCTGTTAACAATCGGTGTCTTACAAAACCTTGTCGTAAATAACATCTTTCATAATACACATACAAAAACATTTCCCTAGAAAATTTTATTTTAAATTATTTCCAAAAACACATTAACAGTTTTGAAACTGGAATTAATAATACAACGTCAAATCAGCTTGTGTATTTTGTTACCATAAATATTAAATTTTATTAATACTAGAAAAAATTCAATTAAATATTCGTTTGCCCTTAAAAATAACTTCCTATTTAAATTAATGTCTTTGGTGGGTATTTATTAGGAACAATGTCAATTATCCTGAGACACAGACATCTTCAGGCACCCCCTAAGCTATGCAACGTTGTATAGTAGTTCCAATTATTTAACATAGTTCTAGATTTACATTTACCTCATTATGCAGGGCGTTCTTTTTTTATTTTCTTGAAATTCAATTATTGTTGCTACTGCTGTCACTCTGCCATGGCTATTATTATTCTGCCGTCATTAACGTGTTCATAACCATTAGGCCATTGATTGTAATAATGCCGTTTAATAACTAAATAAAATTGAAAAATTCAATTAAGTAATGTTTCAGTGGTGTCCACAGATAGAGAGATAGAGAGAGTAACTGGCCCTCGCCGCCCTTAACCGTTATTTCATTTCTCATTATCGCCCTCACCACAATCATCAGCTGCCATCTGCAGCACGGGTGGATGCAAGGTTGCTTGTTGGTCTTGGCATCATTGTCATCAATATGTATGTGTCTTTGGAGAATTCCATTTCCAGTGATGGCTGCTTCATGGGTCATTAACAGCAAATGTTTTAATGCACAAAACGAAAACTAAGCACAAAAAAATACAAAACAACGAAGGCAACCTAACCACCCCTAAGGAGTGGCATAAATTGTGGTTATGTTTTAGTGTAAGTGTTTTTGTGTTTAGGCCTTAACATTCCAAAGCTCTAGATTCACCTTCATAAACATTATTCGGCGCCTTTCTTCGCGCTTCATTATCATTAACATTTCCAATTGAATTGGTTTTACTTGGCTGGGAAAGTTAGTAGTAACTAAGTGGGAGTCATTAGAAGTGGAAAATGTAATTGATTTTCCAGGTTCTTACGATGTCAAATAGTTTAGAGTCTCAGAAGTAGTCAATGGAAGACATTTAAATAATTTAAAAGATTATTATCATTTATTCAATAGATGATGTCATGCATGATGTTCGTATAAAAATTAAGAATACTAAAGAAGATTTTGGTCTCATTACCAACATTTTCCTCTTTTTAAAAACATTTTCTACATAATAAATATTTTTATAGGAAATGTTACTGTTATTGACATTCCATAGAAAGTGATACTGTTACATGGAAAAGGCACTGTTAATAATTTGTTTCTAAAGGAAAGGAAACATTTTCCGCTGAATATATTTCTGTTATCAATATTTTCCATAGAAAATGTTAATGTTATTAACAATTTAAATAGAAAATGTTTCTTCAATTAACATTTTCTTTAGAAAACGTTACTGTTAATAAAATTTTCTGAAGTAAATTTTGCTGTTAACAGCATTTCCCACAGAAAATATTACTGTTATTAAAATTGTTGATAAACATGTTACTTTTAATAAAATTTTTCACAGAAAATATTTCTGTTCCTAACATTTTCCATAGAAAATGTTACCGTTATTAAAATTTCCCGTAGAAAAAGTTACTGTTAATGAGGTTTTCCATAGAACACGTTACAGTTAATAACACTTTCCAAAGAAAATATTTCTGTTATTAATATTTCCATAAAAAATGTTATTAACATTTCTGACAGAAAATGTTATTATTACATTAATGTTACTGTTACTATAAAAATTTTACTGATAATAAAATTTTCCAAAGAAAATATTTCTCTTCCTAAAATTGTTCATAGAAAATGTTACTGTTATTAACATTTCCCACAGAAAAAGTTGCTGTTAATAAACCAAAGAAAATATTTCTGTTATTAATATTTCCATAGAAAATGTTAATGTTAATAACATTTACCATAGAAAATATTATTATTAACATCTCCCTTAGAAAATTTTATTATTATTAAGATTTTCAATAGAAAATATTTCTTTTCGAAACATTTTCCATAGAAAATGTTACTGTTATAAACATTAGCCATAGAAAACGTTACTGTTATTAACATTTTCGATATCAAATGTTGCTGTTTAAAAGATTTTCCAAAGAAAATGTTGCTGTTCATAAGATTATCCAAATAAAATGTTACTGTTATTAACATTTTTATTCGGAAACGTTACTTTTAATGACACGTTCTACAGAAGCTATTATTATTTTTCAAATTTGTATATTAACATTTTTGATATCAAATATTTCTGTTCATAACATTTCCCAAAAAAAAATTACTGTTGTTAACATTTTCTTTCGAAAACGTTACTGCTATTAACATTTTCTACAGAAAATATTATTAAATTTAAAAATTTCTAAAGCGTTACAGTTAATAACATTTTCCAGAGACAATATTTCTGTTATTAAAATTTTTCATAAAAAATCTCAATGTTATTAAAATATTTCATACAAAATGTTACTGTTAATAAAACTTTCCACAGAAAATTTTACTGTTATTAACATTTCCAATATAAAATATTACTGTTAATAAAATTTTTCACAGAAAATATTTCTGTTATTAAAACGTTTCATCAAAATGTTACTGTTAATAACATTTTACAAAAAATGTTACTATTATTAAAATTTTCCATAGAAAATGTTGATTTTAATAACATTTGTCAAAGAAAATGTTATTATTATTAACATTTTCGTTAGAAAACGTTACTGTTAATAATATTTTCCACATAAAATATAAACAGAAACGTTTCCTATGGGAAATGTTCATAGCAGTAAAATTTTCAATAGAAAATGTTATTGTCAATAAAATTTTCCGCATAAAATATCTCTGTTCTTAAAATTTAGTGTTGAAAAAGTTACTGTTATTGACATATCCCATAGAAAGTGTTCCTGTGAATAACATTTTTCATAAAAAACGATACTGTTAGTAACATTTTCCACAGAAAATATTTGTGCTATTAAGTTGTTCATCAAAATGTCACTGTTATTAACATTTTCAAAAGAAAATTTTAGTGTTATTAAAATTTTCTACAGAAATGTTTCTGTTATTAACAGTTTTCACAAAAATATAATTCTTATTAAAATATTCCATTGAAAATGTGACTGTTAATAACCGTTTCCATACAAAATTGTAGTGTTATTAACATTACCCATAGAAAACTTTACTGTTATAACATTTTTACAGAAAATATTTCTGTTATTGAAATGTTGTATAAAAATGTTACTTACTTACTTAACTGGCCCATTACAGAACATTTGTTCTATAGGCCGAACTAAGAAGAGATCTCCACTCCTCTCTATTTGTTGATTTGCACTCTGGAATACCGCGCCTTTTCATCTCATCATCCACTTGTTTGCGCCATCTATTCCTTGGGCTGCCAATTCTGCGTGCACCGCCATGTGGCATGTATTCATACGCCTTTTTAGCGGGTTCATCATCGCTCATTCTTATGATATGGCCTAGCCAACGCAATCGCTGCATCTCGATACGTTTAACTATATTGATGTCGTTGTATAGCAGATACAGCTCGTGGTTCATGCGACGTCGATATTCACCGTCAACGCAGATTGGTCCGTAGATCTTTCGAAGAATTTTTCTCTCAAACACACCAAGCACTGCCATGTCTGCTTGCGCAAGTACCCAGGCTTCGGAGCCATACATCAGCACGGGTAGTATCAGTGTTTTGTAGAGCGTTATTTTTGTTTGACGAGATGTGGCTTTGTTTTTTAACTGCTTACTTAAACCAAAGTAGCATCTGTTGGCCAATACAATTCTTCTTTTTATTTCACAACTGATGTCGTTTGTTGTGTTTACGGAGGTGCCGAGGTAGACGAAGTCTTTTACTACCTCAATATTATAGGAACCAACTTCCACAGTCGGTCCGAGCTCAATGGACGCATTGCGCGCCGACACCATCAACTTGGTCTTCTCACCGTTTACCGCCAGACCCACTTTAGCAGATTCTCCGTCGACCTTTATAAAGGTATCAGTTACTTCTTTTACTGATCGGCCCATGATGTCTATATCATCAGCATAAGCAAGTAACATGTGACTATTGGTGTAGATTGTGCCACTTCTTTTGACTTTTGCCTCTCGCATAACCTTTTCCAGCAGGATGTTGAAGAGATCACACGAAAGGCTGTCTCCTTGTCTGAAACCTCTTTTGGTACCAAACTCTTCGGAGAGGTTCTTTCCTATTTTAACTGAGGACCTCGTGTCAGTTAAAATCATTTTTCAAAGCCGGATAAGCTTGGCGGGGTTACCAAATTCAGACATGGCTTGGAATACCTTTGAACGCAGCGGGCTGTCGAAGGCTGCTTTATAATCGACAAAAAGGTGGTAGGTGTCGATCTGCATCTCTTGGGTCTTCTCCAAGATTTGCCGCAGGGTAAATATCTGGTCAATGGTGGACTTGCCAGGTCTAAAGCCGCATTGGTATGGTCCAATTATCTCGTTGACCATAGGCTTTAGGCAATAGGGAGTAGACTTATGCCCCCTATAGTTAGAGCATACAGTCTTATCTCCCTTCTTGTGGACGGGGCACAGGATACTCAGGTTCCAATCGTCGGGTACTCGTTCTTCCTACCAGATGGTGCTAACTATCTGATGAATACACCTTATCAGCGTGTCGCCTCCGGTTTTGAACAGCTCGGCTGGTAAGCCATCGGCTCCTGCTGCCTTATTATTCTTCAGCCGATTTATTGCTGCCTTTACCTAATCTTGGCTGGGCGGTATACATTCAATACCATCTTCTGGGATTGGGACTGTGGTATCTTCGTGGTCTTCGCTGCTATTGGATACCAACAGCTTTGAAAAATTTTCTTTCCATATCCTGTGTACACTATCTGTATCAGTTACCAAATTACCTTGCTGGTCTCTACAGGAGGATGTGCCTGTACCAAAGCCATCAGTTTGATGCTTGACTCTTTGGTAGAATTTTCGGACTTCATTCTGGCTCCTGTACATCTCGATTTTTTCACACTCCCGCTTTTCCATCTCTCTCTTTTTCCTGCGGAAAAGACGTTTCTCACTCTCTCCTTTTCTCCCTGTATCTCTCTCGTGCGCTACGTGTTGCTACGGATTGAAAAGTAGCCCTATATGCCGCATTTTCTCTTCGGTGGCAACACGACACTCCTGATCATACCATGGATTCCTTGGTGGAGGTCTTTGGTATCCAAGTATGGATTTTGCGGCTGTTTGCATGGAGTGGGCAATGTTTTGCAATTGCGCTGATATGTTATCGGGATGAGGAGTGCTTTGATTAAGCAATTGGGCTAGTTGAGTGGAATATGCTGTGGCTATCTGTTGTGATTGCAGCTTACCAATGTCTAACTTTCATGTTGTGTCTGTTCGTACTTTGTTTGCTACGATTAAGCGGGTGCATACCTTTGCTGCAACAAGGTAGTGATCCGAATCAATGTTTGCGCCTCGGAACGATCGTACATCCAACACGCTCGATGAATGTCTTCCATCTATCACAACATGATCAATTTGATTTCTTGTTTTCTGATCTGGAGACAGCCAGGTGCCCTTATGAATATCGAGATGATTAAATCTGGTACTGCTAACTACCATGTTTTTTGCAGCTACAAAGTCCATCAGCCTCATACCATTGTCAGATGTTTCACTGTGGAGACTGAATTCCCGTCTGTTGGGCCAAAGATATTCTCCTTTCCAATTTTGGCATTCAAATCGCCTAGAATGATTTTAATGTCATGGGCAGGCCAACGGTCATATGTTTCTTCTAAGCGCTCGTAAAATATATCTTTGGTCTGTTCGTCCTTTTCTTCAGTGGGAGCATGAGCGCAAATAAAGCTGATGTTGAAGAATTTTGCTTTTATTCGAATTGCAGCAAGTCTTTCATTCACTGGGGTGAAGCTTGATACCAGATGTTTTAGCCTCCGACTAACTACGAATCCGCAACCATACTCATGCTTTACGTCATGGCAGCTATAATACAGTGCGTCACCTTTAGGTGTTGTTGTGAAGCCTATCCCAATCCATCGTATTTCCTGCATGGCAGTAATATCGGCTTTGTACTTTTCAAGTATGTCTGCCAATGCGAAGACTGCACCTTCTCTATAAAGAGTGCGAACATTCCAGGTGCAGATTCGCAGATCATGGTCCTTAAAACGTTTGCGGGGTTCGTCAACTTTAGAGTGTTTTTTTTTTTCTTTTCTTTCGTTTTTTCACAGTAGGCTGTTTTTTCTTGGGAGGGTTACTAACCCGACGCCCAAACCCAAGTTTTTAACGTTCTTATGGGTGAACGCGCGGCACATGTTAGCTCACTACCTTTAACGGGTGTTAAAGGCAGTTCCCCAGGTGACACCACGGGGAGGTCAGTGTCCACTTCAGATGAGAGAGGGACCAAGATAAATCCTGGGCTTTGCCATGTTAAAACCGGTCAGGACCGTTGCTAGGTATCTTCCATCCCCTACGTCACCCACAGAAAATGTTAATGTTATTAAAATTACAATAGAAAATATTAATTTCATAAACATTTTCCATAGAAAATATTAATTTCATTAACATTTTCAATAGAAAATGTTACTGTTATTAATATTTTCTGTAGAAAATGCTAGTGTTAATAGCATTTTCCACAGAAAAATATCACAGTTGATAGAAAAATATAATTTTTATGACATTTTCGAAACAAACTATTGCTGATATTAACATTTTCCATAAACATTTTCACTAATTATTGCCATTAAAAACGTTTCAATCCATAACATTTTCTACAGAAAATGTAACAATTTCCCGTAGAAATTTTTGCTGTTACTAGCACGTTTTCATTGTCCAATTACCTTTCTTAAAATATTTATGTACTTAATACGCTTTAAGTGTATATCCACAATCATTGAAATCAATACCCAATATTGACAAACAATTTGATGTCTTTGTAATTTGAACTCATTTTGAGAATGAAAAAAGAAAACAAAATTTGCTATTAAAGTATAAAAATATATCAGAGATTTTGTGCAATAAAAGTATCACCATCAACACAACCTTTTTAATGCGGCTCTGATCCCTCTTCCTCTGTTTCTTCTTCCTCTTTCCCCAACAACAAGAAACCCACTTTTGCCATATCTACTTTTTTGTGTGTGTGAAAAATAATACTTTTTTCGTCCTTGGGAATTTAAATTAGAATATTTTTGTTGTCATTTGTTTAGCAGCAACATTGGATGGATTAATGTTTCGTTGAGGTAACAACAACAAACAATTCTATTAAAAAAAAGAAATGTAAATGATTGCCTTTAAATGATAGGCAATATCTGAACAAGCGCACAGAAAACAAACATCTTAAAATACACCTACGGCATGTAAAGTGTATTGGTTAAAGGATTAGGAATTTACAACAACAACAACATTGTTGGTAAATTAATAAATTTGAATTTTATTGATAAACTTTTATGGTGGCAGGTGAACCAAAGTAGCACAAATTTGCCAATACATATGCATAAATTTACATCTTTTATTGTGTTTTTATAGGAAAAAACTCCATGGTTATCTAGGAATTGTTATTCACCCCATCACTTGCTTCTGAGGCATTAGTAGTCAGTCGGGTTTTTATATCTTCATAATGAGCAGCTATTAAATTACTCTCTCCTCTAAGGCACACATGCTCATAGCAATGATAGCTAACATATATCTCCATGTTTTTGGGGGGACATAAAATATATATTTAGAGCTTACGAAAACTTTCCATTTACAGCTTAATAGAACAACAACACCAACAGTAACCATAAAAAATGTATTACCTTTACACCAAACACCTTTGAATGAGACACCTATTACTTACATTGGTGACCTCTAAACTACTACTTACTGGGAAGATAAAGAGTTGGGGTTTGAAATGCGTCGCAACAAAAACCAGTATCGAAAACTTAACAACTTCATAGGCGAACAAAAAAGCTTAGGATTCCATTAAAGAAACCACCACACACTAACAAATGATGTCCCATAAGATTTACTTAAAATCCCATAAACATTTGGTTTGCCTTTAACACGTACAACATATTTGAGGTTAAAAATGGTGAGAAATGCCAACACCAAACAATAACAATAGAAACATCAGCTGAGAAAATATGTGGGAAGGAGATGAGTTAAATAACCAGAAAAAACCAACGACGAATGATAATAAATGTAAAACCAAAGAGCTGGCAGGGACACAATCACACGTACGGGTATAGTTTTTATGAATGTGTGTGGATTTTAGCACAAAATTGTAGGTAGTAAGTGTTACAGTTAGAAGCAGAAGTTAATGTCATTGATAGTTTTACATGGCACAATCATACAGGTATCCGCATCAGCCCAGCTGATGTACTGTGAGCTGTCAAAAAAGTTGTTGTAATTGAAAACAGAAAATTAAAAAACAAAAGTTTAAAAGAAAAATTATGAATTTTTGATGGATTTTTGTAATAATGCGTTTATTAATAACTGCCGAACAAAATTTTGTTGAAAAATTGTGTGAATCGCTTTATTTTTGGAAATCATTTTTGACATAGAAACTGTTATCGATAGACATTTTAAATGTTATTATCGCTGAAAATGTGTTTTAATTATCGATAACATTATCTACGGAAAATTTAATTATTGATTACATTTTTAGTAAACAATTCTATTCTCGATTATATTTTCTACGAGAAATTTTGTAATCGATAACATATTCTTTGAAAATTTTATAAACGACAACAATTTCTATGCAAAATGTCATCATCGATAACGTTTTCTTTGAAAAGTGTTATTATCAATAACATATTCTATGAAAATAATAACATTTTCTATAGAAAATGTTTTAACCGATAAGATTTTCTATGGATGTTACTATCAATAAATAATATTTTTATGGAAAATGTCATTATAGATAACATTTTCTATGGATAATATTGTAACCCATAACATTTTCTAGAGAAAATCTCATTGTCGATAAAAATCTCATTGTGTATAATCTTCTTATGTGAAATATTATTATCGACAACATTTTTCCATGGTAAATGTTATTATCGATAAGATTTCCCATCGAAAATTTTACTATCGACGACATTTTCTATAGAAAATTTTATTACTGATAACATTTTCTATGTACAATGTTATTATCGGTAAGATTTTTCATCAAAAATTTTATTTTCGGCGACATTTTCCGTAGAAAATGTTATTATCGATAACATTTTTTATGTAAAATGTTATTATCGATAACATTTTCTATGTAAAATGTCATTATCGATAAAATTTTCAGTAATAAATATTATTATCGATACATATTCTACGGAAATTGTTATTATCGATAACAGTTTCTATGGAAAATGTTATTATCTATAACATGTTCTATGTAAAATTATATTATCGATACATTGTTATTATCGATAACATTTTCTATGGAAATTATTATTGATAACATTTACTATAGAAATTGTTATTATCGATAAAATTTTCTATGGAAATTGTTATTATGGATAATGTTACTATGGATAACATTTTCTATGGAAATTTTTATTATCGGCAACATTTTCTATGGAAATTGTTATTATCGAATACATTCAAAGAAAATTGTAATTATCGATAACATTTTCTATGTTATTATACATAACATTTTTCATGGAAATTTTTATTATCGATCACATTTTCTATGGAAAATGTTATTATCGATAACATTTTCTATGGAAATTGTTATTATCGATAACATTTTCTATGGAAATTGTTATTATCGATAACATTTTCTATGGAAATTGTTATTATCGAATACATTTTCTCTGTAAATTGTTAGTATCGATAACATTTTCCATGGAAATTTTTATTATCGATCACATTTTCTATGGAAGATGTTATTATCGATAACATTTTCTTTGAAAAATGTTATTGATAACAATTTTTACGGAAATTGTTATTACTATTAACATTTTCTATGGTAATTTTTATTATCGATAAAATTTTCTATGGAAATTGTTATTATGGATAACATTTTCCATGGAATTTGTTATTATCGATAACTTTTTCCATTGAAATTGTTATTCTATAGAAATCTATAGAAAATGTTCCTATCGATAACATTTTTTTATGAAAAAGGTTATTATCGATAAAATTTACCATGAAAATTGTTATTGTTGATAACATTTACGATGGAATTTGTTATTATCGATAACTTTTTCCATTGAAATTGTTATTATCGATAAAATCTTGTGCAGAAAATGTTACTATCGACAACATTTTCTATAGAAAATGTTCTTATCGATAACATTTTTATGGAAAATATTATTATCGATAACATTTTCTAAGGAAAATGTTATTATCGGTAACATTTTCTTTGGAAAACGTTATTATTTATAAGATTTACTACGGAAATTGTTATTATCGATAGCATTTTCTATTGAAATTGCTATTATTCATAACATTTGCGATGAAATTTTTTATTATCGATAACATTTTATATTGAAATTGTCACTATCGATAACATTTTCTGCGGAAAATGTTACTATCGATAAAATTTTCTACGAAAATTGTTCTTATCGATAACATTTTCTATGAAAAATTTTATTATCGGTAACATTTTCTATGGAAATTATTATTATCGACAAAATTTTCTGTGGAAATTGCTATTACTGATAACATTTTCTATAGAAATCGTTATTATCGATAACATGTTCTCTGGAAATTTTTATTATCGACAACATTTTCCATGGAAATTTTATTATCGATCACATTTCCTATGGAAAATATTATTATCGATAACATTTTCTATGTAAAAAATATTATTATCGATAACATTTTCTATGGAAAATGTTTTTAATCGATAACATTTTCTTTGGGAAAAGTTGTACTTGATAAAATTTTCTATGGAGAATCTTATTATCGATAACATTTTTGTGGAAAATGTCATTGTCGATAACAGTTTCTATGGAAAATCTTATTATCGATAGCATTTTCTATGGAAAATCTTGTTATTATCCATAAAAAATGTTTTTATCCAATTATTTTCTATCAAAATGTTATTATCGACAGCATTTTGTGTGGAATATTTTATTATTGCAGACTTTTTCTATGAGAATTGTTGTTAAAGATAACATTTTCTATGGAATATGTTATTGTCGATAACATTTTCGGTTTACAATGTTATTATCGATATCATTTTTTATGGGAAATATTATTATCGATAAAATTTTTTGTGAAAAATGTCATTACCGGTAACATTTTCTAAGGAAAATTTTGTTATCGACAGCATTTTCTGTGGAGTATTTTATTATTAATCATAACATTTTCGATGGAAATCTTGTTATCGATAGAAAATGTTCCTATCGATAAAAAATGTTTTATTCCAATTATTTTCTATCTTTTTTATGGAATATATTATTATTGAAAAGATTTTCTAAGAAAAAATCTATAACATTTAGTATGGAAAATGTTTCTATCGCTCACATTTCCTATAGAAAATGTTCTTATCGATAACATATTTTATGGAAAATTATATTATCAATAATATTTTATATTTTTATTTAAATTTTTATAATCGAAAACATTTTATTTGGATGGTGTTATTATCGATAAAGTTTTCTATGGAAAAGTTTATTATCGATAAAATGTTCTATGAAAATTGTTATAATCGATAGCATTTTCTATAGAAAATGTTCCTATCGCTAATATTTTTTTATGGAAAAAGTTATCGATAACATTTTCTATGGAAAATGTGGTTATCGATTACAATTTCTATGGAAAATGTTATTATCGATTACAATTTCTATGGAAAATGTTATTATCGACAGATGTTTCGGTGGCATATTTTATTGTAGATCAAAACATAATTTGGAAATTATTATCGATAATATTTTCTATGGAAAACTTTTTATCGATAACATTTTCTTTGGAAAATTTTATAATCGATAACATTTTCTATGGAAACTGTTATACCCGATAACATTTTGTGTGGAAAATGTTACTTACTATCGCTAACATTTCCTATAGAAAATCTTCTTGTCGATAACATATTTTATGGAAAATGTTATTATCGATAACATTTTCTATGGAAATTGTTATCATAGATAATATTTTCTATTGAAATTTTTATTATCAATAACATTTTCTATGGAAATTGTTATTATCGATGACATTTTCTATGGAAATTGTTATTATCGATAACATTTTCTATTGAAAATTTTATTATCGATAATATTTTCTATGGAAAATGTTATTATCTATAACATTTTCTATGGAAATTGTTATTATCGATAACATTTTCTATGGAACTTGTTACTATCGATAAAGTTTTCTATAAAAAATTTTATTATCGATAAAGTTTTCTATAAAAAATTTTATTATCGATAAAATGTTCTATGAAAATTGTTATTATCGATAGCATTTTCTATAGAAAACGTTCCTATTGCTAATATTTTTTATGAAAAAAGTTATCGATAACATTTTCTATGGAAAATGTGGTTATCGATTACAATTTCTTTGGAAAATGTTATTATCGACAGCTGTTTCTGTGACATATTTTATTTGAGATCAAAGCATTTTCTATGGAAATTGTTATTATCGATAATATTTTCCACGGAAAACTTTTTATCGATAACATTTTCTATGGAAAATTGTATTTGCGATAACATTTTCTATGGGAAATTGTATTAGCGATAATATTCTCTTGTTAAAATATAGTATTCTTTTGAAAACGTTACTAACATCATTTTCTGTTGAAAATGTTGTTATCGATAACATACTCAGCCAATCATATTATTACCGATGAAATTTTTTAGGAATAATTTTGGAGATACCTCATGGAAAAATGTATTTTCTATCAGCAATAAGTTTTTGTCCCTCAATTTTCACCTGCACTGTATTCACCACCTCTCAATTTGCAAGTAAAACTTTATGCTAAAATGTACCTTTTTTGGTTATTTGCCCTCTAGGAAAAAGCTGACAATTTCAAGATTGGTTTTTCCTTCATGTCGGATTGGTATTAGTGGTAAAGGTAAATTTCCACATCGCAGCAGCAGGGATAACAGCAGTAGAAAAGCCAAAAAACTTAATCTTGTTACAACAGACATATTGTCCGTCCCAACCAATTTCTATGAATAGATGAGTGTTAGCACTGACATTGACATGTTGATGTTTAGGGGATTTTGTTGTTGTTGGTTGGTTGGAAAACTGTTTGAAATTCAAATTTAGAAAACATTTTTCAAATATTCGAAAAAGGTTGATTTTATTGCCAAAAGTTATTGCGACATGATTTGAGTTTTTTATGGCTCGAAAAAATCTAATCACGGATGATGAAGAAGAAGAACAACTGGTAGTAGAAGTAAAGCAATAAGCAAAATAAGGGGGAAGAGGTTACTCTAATATGTTGCCTTTATTGAGGGTGTTTACTAAAAGTTAAATTTTATGGTTAAGCCTCTGTTGACAGATAATCCAAGTCATGTGTCTAAACAGGTTTTATGCCATAAATTTCAAAGCACCGAAATTGGGGGCTGTGGATGTTGTTTGTATTACGATTTCCATTTTCATGTTTTTTTTTCTCTTTATTTTGTTGGCTTCTTCCTTTGGTAATTTGCATTTAATTTTATTTCGCAACATTTTTATGGGCCAAACTTGATTCCATTACATTATCATTGCTGTTGTTGTTGTTGCTGTTGTCGTTTAGCTGCTTGTCATAGGCTGGTTGTGGTTGCTATCTCAACACTACATTTGAATTTTTTGGGCCAGGCACCACTATTTCAATTCCTTGGAGCACCATTATTACCAAAGCTAAACATTGAACTGATTTTTAAAACCCCCAAACACACACACACACACACACACAGACTCATAAAGATAGACACATTTTAAAAATCCTATGATCATGGGGTGTGTATCCTCTACATATGCAGTCAGCAATAAAGCAGGCGTCAAACCTCCTGCCATTAAAAACATTTCGTAAAAGAACCATTTCAGAGATGTGCGAGAGTTGGTGTTTGCATGCGTGTTTACCGGATAAGTTCTAATTCATGTGGATAGCTTGAAATATGTGTGTGCTAGAGTGTATGCATGTGTTTGTGTGTTTTGTGTGGAAAAGGGAAGTTTGTATGTGGCTTTTGCCACAACACTGTTCTGCGGTTATTTCTTCATAAATACAATGAGTTTTCAATGCATAGATTTATATTGAACAATGTAAAGTGAATACGAGGGTAGATAAATGAGAGAATATTGAAATTAAATGGGGAGGACAGGAGCATCTTTCTCTTGTAACTTTAATTTGTTAATATGCCCCTAATGGCGTATTACTGCTGTCGTTAATCATACGTACCCAAGTTCTTTGAAAACCCTTATACGTTATTTGAAATTGACGTCAGTTTAAGGAGTGAAATATTAGACTAAAAGATGTGGCTAATAGAAGGAGTACCTGGAAATACTTGAGAAATTGAGGAAATCCATTTTCAAACATTTATCAAATATTGTACCATGTGGTAAATACCAATATTGAAAATGTCTAAACATTTGTTGTATACATATCTTAGAAGTTTCAGTAATAATATGATTTTTCCATATGAAAGAGTTGACCTGTACAGACATATTTCTGGCGAACAGTTTTATATCACATTGAAGACTAAATACCAAATTTCAGCCATTTCGGTGGAATATTGAGGCCACAACGTTCAAAATACCGAAAATCGGGAGGTACCGTCCTATGGGGGCTATATGAAGACATGGACCGATACCGACAAAATTCTGGGAGAAAGTTTTGTACCCCTAAAGAAGACTACGTGCCAAATTTCAGCCATTTTTGTAGGATAATGAAGCTAAAACCTTCAAAATACCGAAAATCGGGAGGTACCGTTTTATGGGGGCTATATGAAGGTGTGGACCGATACCAACAAAATTCTAGGGGAAAGTTTTATACCCCTAAAGAAGACTACGTACCAAATTTCGGCCATTTCGGTGTGATAATGAAGCGAAAACCTTCAAAATACCGAAAAACGGGAGGTACCGTTCTATTGGGGGCTATATGACGGTATGGACCGACACCGACCAAATTCTGGGAGAAAGTTTTGTACCCCTAAAGAAGACTACGTACCAAATTTCAGCCATTTTGGTAGGATAATGAAGCTAAAACCTTCAAAATACCGAAAATCGGGAGGTACCGTTCTATGGGGGCTATATGAAGGTGTGGACCGACACCGACAAAATTCTAGGGGAAAGTTGTATACCCCTAAAGAAGACTACGTACCAAATTTCAGCCATTTCGGTGTGATAATGAAGCGAAAACCTTCAAAATACCGAAAAACGGGAGGTACCGTTCTATGGGGGCTATATGAAGGTATGGACCGACACCAACAAAATTCTAGGAGAAAGTTGTATACCCCTAAAGAAGACTACGTACCAAATTTCAGCCATTTCGGTGTGATAATGAAGCAAAAACCTAAAAAATACCGAAAATCGGGAGGTACCGTTCTATGGGGGCTATATCAAAACGTGGACCGATATATCCCATTTTCAATACCAACCATCCTGCAAGTAATAGCAACTTCTGTACCAAATTTTGACTCTCTATCTTTAAAATTGCGAGCTGTATCTTGATTTCAACAGACAGACGGACGGACGGACAGACAGACGGACATGGTCAAATCGACATAGAATTTTATGCTGATCAATAATATATATACTTTATAGGGTCTCCGACGAATATTTCGATGTGTTACAAACGGAATGACAACGGAATGGTGGAGGGTATAAAAAGGGTGAGGGGTAATTTTTCTGTCTAGCATCCTCCAACTCCCTGTTAAATGTATCCATCTATTCAGGACATCGATTGTTTCCTTCCAACCGGGCTTGGGACAGGCAACGGCGGAGAATCGTAGAATAAAAAATCGTTTTTAGAAATACTTGAGATGCTGAAGAAACCCATTTCCTCAAGCCTTTGTTGAAATGTATCATGTGGCGTATGACTGGTATCATCAGTCATACGCAGCCAAGACCAAATTGATAAATTGCTTTAAAAAGCTAACTAATCATTGAAAATTTGTGATTTTTATTTATTTATTTCAAAATTTTATTATAACAAAAAAATTACAATAAAATGATATAAAAATAGCACTAGCATCTAAGACTACCGGCTAACTCTTTAGATTTGTATAAGTGTTTCTTTGAGGAAATTCATTTCCTCAAGCCTTTATTAAATATTTCCCACGTGGCGTATAACTGTTGGCATCAGTCATACGCAACCAAGACCAAATTCATAAATTGTTTTAAAAACCGAACTTATCATTGAAAATTTGTGCTATTTTAAGTGAAATGTTATTCCCTACCCTCGTATTATTCCATTTACCTTTTCAACTAAAGCAACTTCCTTAGCCAATGTACCGAAAGTCTGCCTGACTGCCTATGCGAAATCGCAGATAGCCATAAATATTCCATAGCTGTAATGTGTGGCACATCAAATGTCAAAAGTTTAATTTACAGCGTTTTGTGGCAAATATGCAATTGAAAGCAGGAAGTGTGTGTTAAGAATAGATTTTTGGCAAAAATTCGCACAAATGTAGCAGCATTTCGCATGTGTACTCGGGTAGACTTGGGTAGGTTGGTTGGTTAGTTGGATAACTGGTTGGCTGCTGGGTGGTGACTGTGGCATACGTTGAAAGCATACGCTGCTAAACAGGCCATATATATTATTTAAGCATCCTAAGGAGATTTGAAGTTTCCAATCCAATTAAGGTGTTTCATAACTTTCAACCATTTGTTTCGGAAACCCACTAGCGTTTGGTTCGGCTGCCTTGGCTTAGTGGTGGTAAATATGGTTTACACTTTTACAATTTATGAGAAAGTACATTATTTTTGAAAATGACTTGCAGAACTGATTTTGAAAACAGAGCAGCATGCATATCCGTGTGTTACATAAAATATTCTTTGGAGAGTCTTAAATATAGTTTACCCATGACTGTTGTTTATCTACCTGGATATTAGAGACATTAATGACCGAAAATCCTTTTTGCGTTAGAAAATTGATTGCCTTTTTTTCGTCATCTAACATATTTGGCCACAAAGTGAACTTACTCTCACAAGTTCATTCATCTTTTAGCCGAATTACCTCAAAACCCATAAGAAAAAAGAAAATAGTCATAAATTTGATTATAGACAACCAACCAGGCAGCAGCTGCTGCAGACTACATTATTGTGGTTATAAAAATTGCCTATCATTTTTGCTTTTTTTTTTTGCTGGCATTCCTAGAAATAAATTATTCTTTCGAATTATTCTAATAAAAATGCTAGCATCACTAAATTCCCAAGGGAGACAGGCAGGAGAGGCAGAGTTGTGGCTGAGATTACCAAGTATGCCTATCAATTACTTGGATGGATATAGTAAATCTCAAGTTTCATAAGCCATTAACATAGTCAATATTTCCAATGAATTGTAAATGGCCAATGACCTTCATTATGTTCTTCCTTCATAGTTATTTTTCCAGGGATGTATAGGAAATATATCATTCATATGTTACATATTTTATGTATGCTTAATACATAAATTATGTATAGCCCATTCCAGGTATTTGTTTATAAGGAGAGATTACCAATTAAGATACTAACTGATGATTTTGAAGTGTTATTCGTATAAAATATAACTTAATTTAGTTAGGAGGTTCCCAAGGGCGTATGACCATTGTCATCAATCATACGCACACAATTCCGCAACGCTAAGATACTGAAAATCTTTTACAAATTGTAGTATTTTACGTGTAAAATATTATTCCAACCTAATAGTGCTTGTTAATTCTCTGCCTTCCTTTATTATATAGGTAGAAGTTATTTTCGTAGGGGATGGAAGATACCAAGGAAAGGTCCTGACGGGCTTAAACATGGCAAAGCCCAGGATTTATCTTGGTCCCTCTTTCATCTCAAGTGGACACTGACCTCCCCATGGTGTCACCTGGGGAGCTGCCTTTAACACCCGTTAAAGGCACGAGCTAACATGTGCGGCTCGTTCACCCATAAGAACGTTAAAAACTTGGGTTTGGGCGTCGGGTTAGAAACCCTCCCCTAGAAAAAGCAGCCTACTATGAAAAAGCGAAAGAAAAGAAAAACAAACCCCTCTAAAGTTGACGAACAAACGTTTTAAGGACCATGATCTGCGAATCTGCACCTGGAATGTTCGCAATCTTTATAGAGAAGGCGCAGTTTACGCATTGGCAGATGTACTTGAAAAGTACAAGTCCGACATTACAGCCATACAGGAAATACGATGGATTGGGAAAGGCGTCACAACAACACCTAAGGGGACGCACTCTTCTATAGCTGCCATGACACAAAGCGTGAGTTTGGTGGCGGATTTGTACTTGGTCGGAGGTTAAAACATCTGGTCCCCAGCTTCACCCCAGTGAATGAAAGACTCGCTGCAATTCGATTAAAAGCAAAATTCTCCAACATCAGCTTCATTTGCGCTCATGCTGAAGACAAGGACGGACAGACCAAAGATATATTTTACAAGCGCTTAGAAGAACCTTATGACCGTTGCTCTGCCCATGACATTAAAATTATTCTAGGCGATCAATGCCAAAAATGGAAAGGAGAATATCTTTGGCCCAACAGTCGGGAAATTCAGTCTCCACAGTGAAACATCTGACAATGGTATGAGACTGATAGACTTTGCAGCTGCAAAAACATTGAAGTTAGCAGTACCAGATTTAAGCATCTCAATATTCATAAGGGCACCTGGCTGTCTCCAGATCAAAGAACAAGTAATCAAATTGATCATGTTGTGATAGATGGAAGGCATTCATCGAGCGTGTTGGATGTACGATCGTTCCGAACAGCAAATATAAATTCGGACCACTACCTTGTTGCAGCAAAGGTACGTACCCGTCTAAACGTTCCATATAAAACACGAATAGATACAACGCGAAAGTTGGACATCGGTAAGCTGCAAACACAACAGATAGCCACAGCATATTCCACTCAATTAGCCCATTTGCTTAATGAAAGTACTCCTCGTCCCGATAGCATATCAGCACAATGGCAAAATATTGCCCACTCCATGCAAACAGCCGCAAAATTCATACTTGGATACCAGAGACCTCCATCAAGGAATCCATCGTATGACTGTGCTGCTACCGAAGAGAAAAACGCGGCATATAGGGCTACTGTACAATCAGTAGCAACGAGCAGCGCACGAGAGAGGTATCGGCATTAAAAAGTTATCGTGTCAACCAGCCAATTTAGTTGGCCACCGTAGGATTTTTAGGGCTTTCGAAACAAATTCAAAACAATCCTTCAAAAACCCTTATACAACCGAAAGGAGTTGTCCCATATAGTCTATGTTCGAACTTGATTTATGTTTGAGAGAAATACTATGTGTCACCGTAAGATTTTTGAGAACTTTTGGATCATTATGTCAAGAAACATGGACTTGACTACGAAAAATCATTATATTACCGTAATCTACACCACAAGAAAAGACCTTCTAGAACTCCAAGATTTTGAACGTTTGTGAGGGAAGGTGTAGTCCGATATAGGCCTTCTTGTTCAAAGTTCCGGCCTAATCGGATGGAGTCATTTTAGTTGTTGCCGGCTGGTTTTTTAAAGCTTTTGGGCCCTTATCTCAGGAAATATTGGCTTGCCCTCGAAAAACCGTCGTATTTGCTGCCAACATAATTGCTCTACAAACATACCAAGGAGACAAGCAAGACTTAGCAAGGAGTACACCTCGATTCATATTAGCCCAATGATATGGTACATACTGTTTATCGCCGAGTATTGCCTGGCAATTGAACTCTGGCATTGAGGCCATTGCATAACGGTGGCGCCCTGCTGCTGCAGAAAATTTCAAAAGAATCGGAGAAATGGCCATGAAGATCACTTTTGCAAAGAAGAAATTTTTTAAATGTTGAGTTAGAGGTTCAACCAGGCCTATGCCTGTACAAAGTTTGAGTCAAAAATTTTACACCGTTAGAAAATTATCGTGCTTACAATTGTAACTAAAACTGTTGAAGTTTTATGAGGAAAGGTACGCGAAAAGGTGAGCTACAAAGGCCCATCTTCGAACTTGATCTATGTCATGTTTGAAAGTCATGTTTGCTCCTCATATTTTGGCGAACTTTTGTAAAACTTTACGAAATGATCTGATGGGTACAAACAAACAACACAAATATTTGTTTCATAAATGCAGAAACTATCGACTGACAGGGTGAAAAATTAATTCAAATTAAGGCATTTTTAATGCAAATTAACTCTGCCGTTTGCCTAGGGTATAATACAGATGTCATTCAAACATAGAACCTGAGGTTTTAAAGAAGAAAGAGGATTTGTAAACCAATTTCGGACCATCAATATCACCTTCTCAAAATTTGTCAAAATGTTCATTTGGGATGATCCTAAAAATTTTTAATTGTCCACTTTGATCTTTGACATTGCTTTCTTACAATCTTGAAAAAACCCACATTTTTCGTCCTTGGCAAATCAACTTATTTAGATCGTTGAAGGCTTTTAAAAGTTGTTAAAAAAAATTCTATAGCTTTTTAAGCCCCGGAAAAACTAAAAATTGTTTGTTTCTTTGACCTTTATAAGCGTAAGGGCTGAGGGTATACAAATGTGTCCACAGATACTCTATGGAATTGTGCAAATTCTTTACAATGTTTCTAGTGGCGTATTAGTTATGTACAATTCTCAGGTATTATTGCCCATTTAAAATGTATGTGATTGGCAAAATTCCCTAAGCAAAGTACAGTGAATTTGCCCATGTCCTAATGACGTATGAGCAGTGTCATCAGTTATACGCAACCAATAACCTGAAGCTAATTTATTTTGAAAAAATCAAAAATAACAGCGAAGCTTATAAAGCTATAAAGTTGAGGGATACTTCATAAAGTGCATATAAGAACTTGCATTGTTCGATTGCCGCCTTTTTAGGAGAAATATTTTTTATATTTATGATCACCCATTGGTCGTCAAAGATATTTCGAAATAAGGTAAAGCTTAACACATCTGAACGCAATTCTATTGCGTAATCTGGTACTGAGAAGCTGCCCTGCAACCTGAAGCGATCCTTCTACATATGCAGTCAGCAATAAGCAGTCTTCTACCTCAAATCCCTGTCATAAAAACATTTCATAAGAGAACCACTTCAGAGATGTGCAAGCTCAATTTCATGCGGCTTGCTTGGAATTCGAGTGTGAGCGTGTGTTATTTGGAAAGGGAAGTTTGTATGCGGCTGTTGTTTTGTGGTTATTTATTCATAAATAAATTTAATTTCCAATGCATAGATACATATGAAACAATGTTAAATGAATATGAAGATATTTGAAAGAATTTTTAGATATAAAATGACTTGGAGAATAGAAACCCTGGTTCATAAATACCTCAAAACCTGAAAAGCGTCCTCCATGCAAAAATTAATTTAAATTGATTAAGGTTAGGTTGAAAAGAGGGGTGATTCAAGATCACATGTCCGTGTAGACATACACTTAAGCCAAAAAAAATCGTTTATATGCACCGTTTGTTTGTCATCGGTGGTAAATTGTCATATTGGATTGACGAGACGCAAAAATAGAGTTATACGTGAAAAGGACAATTAAGTGGAGAAAGACTTGTCAAGTGGAGAAAGACCAGTCTTCGGAGGTTGAGCGTGCACCTAACGTCTGGTTTAATCAAATGCGTTCGTCTGGAGCTGTTATTTCAGGCAATATGCTTTTAGAGAAAGCTGAACTATTTTTGGGGTTAAGGAACGCTTTGCAGGTTATAAATGATAATAAATGGTAAAAATGGTAACCACAGGTAAGTAAAGGAACACAGCTATAATTTAGTTCATATATCATAAAAATTAAAAGTGGTTTGTGCGGGACCTTTTTCAATATTTAAATGGAATAGAAGTCATTTTAGTTATTAATAGGCAAAAGATCATTTACCATGCACAATGGTCCCAAATCTGGCCAAAACTATTTCAACGTATATTTAGTATTGAAATTAATTATTATCTATATATAAAGTAGAAAAATGTTTGTACGTTTGTTTGTTTGTTTGAAGTTTATGGACTCAAAAACCGCTGAACCGATCTTCCTGAAATTTTCAGAGTATATCACTACATGACCTGAAAGTAACATAGGCTATAAAAATTCCTGAAATTCAGCGTTGATCCCGAGATATAGCATCAGAATCGGGGGTACCTCCAAAAAATTTAGATTTTTTATGCAAAAGTCTATAGAATGGTAACAGATAATGTCTCCAAATTTTGGATGTGTGAAGGACTTTGGTCTAGAAATAAATTTGCCAAATTATATTGAAATCGGTTCAGATTTGGATATAGCTCCCACATAGATTTTCGGTCGAATTCATGTATTTTATGCATTAAACACGCTGTGTATGTCCAATTTCAATGAAATTTGGAATATGTGACGGAATTGGGTCTAGAAAAAATTTTCTAAATTATATTGAAATCGGGGCAGATTTGGATTTAGCTCCCATATATATTTTCGTCCGATTTCATGCATTTGATGCACCAAACACGCTATATATACCCGATTTTAATGAAAGTTGGAATGTGTGGCCTACAAATAAATTTGTCAAAATATAATTTACCTTATTCGGGGTAGCGAAGCGCGCCGGGTTCAGCTATTTATAATAAATGTGTACAAACAGCAATTGTTACGTTTTATCGACCAAACTGACCAAAAACTTCCAAAATGTTTTGAATAGGGTGGTCCCGTTGTGTGGGGTCTAAACCAAAACATTGGCCTATGTTAATAATTTTTTGTACGAAGGATTCATATCTTCCAAGAGGTCAAAATACCAAATTTCAGCTGAATCGATCATAAAGTGTCGTTAAAATCCACAAAATATCTGAAATCGGACGGTATTTTTATGTGTGGGCTATGACAAAAAAATTGACCTATTTTCAAATAAATATACATACTTGTTTTCTACACTCTGAAACCCTTAAATATGAATTTTAAGGAAAATCGGTTGATAGATGTGGGTATTACCGTTCTATTTTAATTGGATACTAAGTACAGACACAAAAGGTATTTACAAAAAATTCTCCCATCTTAAAATAGAAAAATCCACTTTATTTTAACTGTGGCAAATTTGAGCACGATTTGACTTCTGAATTTATTAGTACAGACCCCCTGCTGTCTTTCAAATTCGATTTGGAGGTGGACATATTTGGACATTTTTTTTTTTTAAAGTTTAAGTATATTAAAAAAATATTTGTAAAAAATAATTTTTAATATATAAAAACATTAATTTTTAATATATAAAAATTTAATTTTATTAAGCTAATTTTACAAATTTCATCGTTCTTTTTGTAAATATTATGAAAGTATCGTTAACAGCTTCCCGATTCATAATAACTTTGGTCTCACTTTTGTATATTTATGCAGCGACGCAATACAACAAAAATTGTATATTTTACAGCACAAAGTCTGTTTTATTTTTACATAAAAAGTGTCAATTTTGGTACTGCGCCAATCAACGAATACTAACATTATTTACAAAAACTAATTATTTTCACATCACTTGATGTGCTTTTTATTATTCTGTGCAAAAAAAAATTAAAATTTCGAAACTTCAAAAATATGGTTTTGGCCAAAAATTTCTTGATTGAAACCTATGTGCCATGTGACGTATAACAGTTGTCGTCCGTTATACGCAACCAAGGCCAAATTCCTAAGTTGCTTCAAAAACCTAACTACTTAAAGAAAATTAATGACTATTATTAACTTTACCCATTGATTATCTTCACCCTTTCTACCTCTAGAAATTGTATTAAACTTTTGCAGCATGAAATAATCTCAAATCCACTCATAATAAGATATGATATCGATAATAAGACGACACAAGGCAAATCCTGGAAAGAATTGAGTAGAAGTAGAGGGATAGGCATCTTATTTTGTTTCATTTATTAGATCGACATTGATAACACTAAATCATCATAAGTATTTAAAGTCTTGTTAATGTTCAGTATCGCAACACAGATAGTGACGGTCCACATATAATAAGAATGTCTAGACTTCAATGGATAGGTAACGCAAAGGAGTTTTGGCAGAAGTAGCATTGAAGACCTGGAGCATTGTACATTAGTTCAAATTTATATTATATATAATTTAGTTCATATATCATAAAAATTAAAAGTGGTTTGTGCGGGACTTTTTTCAATATTTAAATGGAATAGAAGTTATTTTCGTTATTAATAGGCAAAAGGTCATTTACCATGTGACGTATGACAGTTGTCGTCAGTTATACGCAACAAAGACCAAATTCCTAAGTTGCTTCAAAAACCTAACTACTCATAGAAAATTATTGACTTTAACCATTGATTATCTTCACCCTTTCTACCTCTAGAAATTGTATTAAACTTTTGCACCATGAAACAATCTCAAATCCACTCATAATAAGATATGATATAGATAATAAGACGACACAAGGCAAATCCAGGAAAGAATTGCGTAGAAGTAGAGGGATAGACATCTTATTTTGTTTCATTTATTAAATCGATATTGATAACACTAAATCATTACAAATATTTAAAGTCTTGTTAATGTTCAGTATGGCAACACAGATGGTGACGGTCCACACATAATAAGAATGCCCAGACTTGAATGGATAGATAATGCACGTGAAAATTCATCTCTTGAAGAAAGCCATCTCGGAATTTAATGTTGGAAATTGAGAAAAATAGCACAGAAGACGAAGGTGTAATGAAGTATGACTAATATTATTATTAATCATAAGCACTTATGAACAATAATTATAGTTTAGGGTTGCGTATGACTGCCGGCACAACAATACCCAACGAGGAACGAAACTTGTTATTAATTTTAATGATCTTGAGATTCTAAGCTACTGAAATGCAGCTTACGTGCAAACGGAAATAGCTACACAGATCAATTAAACTATCCGTCTTGGTTACGTTAAAGTCGCGCAAGGTATAAATACAGAACGAATTGAGCAGTATATTGTATATTCTTACCTCAAGTCACATGCATTATAAAACATGCCGGAGTTTGCTGTCACAGGCAGAATTTCACTAACATAATAACTTGAAGAAAGTCATCTTGGAAGTTAATGTTGGAAATTGGGGGAAGAAATAGCACAGAAGACCGAGGGGCTCAGTTATGATATAGTCTATCTTATGAACAATAATTATAGTTTAGGGCTGCGTATGAGAGCCGGCGCAACTTATACGCAACGAGGAACAAAACTAGTTATCAATTTTAATGATCTTGAGATCTAAGCTACTGAAATGCAGCTTACGTGCAAACGGAAATAGCTACACAGATCAATTAAACTATCCGTATTAGTTAAAGTCACGCAAGGTATAAATACATAACGTCTTCCTAAATAAGACGAATTTAGCAGTATACAATAATATTCATGCCTCAAATCACAAGCTTTGTAAAACATGCCGGAGTTTGCTGTCACAGATAAAATCTCACTAACATAATAACTCTTGGAAGTTAATGTTGGAAATTGGGGGGAAGAAATAACACAGAAGAACGAGGGGCTCAGTTATGGCTGCCTAATAGTGTCACAATGACAGTAATGTCGCATGAATACGGCAAGATCATTCAAATTGCTAAATGTCTTCGTTTGGAACTGCGTATACGTTGTGACCGCACTCTGACGTCATCCCAAACTATTGAGAAATGTTTGCCCATGAGTGCGTATGATTTATTATGCGCATAGGATTTATAATATCAAATCATACATACGTACTCATTAACATCAATTTCCCAATAGCTTGGGGTGGCGTATAAGTGCGGTCACAACGTATACGCAACTCGGAAACGACACATTCCTTGATTTTAATGATCTTAAGATCGCAACTGCTGAAATGCTGGCTTAGTACCGAATTCTGTAGTAAAGTGATGACAGTGCCGAATACAAGGGAGCAGAGGGATTTTAACAAATAAAGATTTGATTGGATACCGGCTACAAAATCATAATTAATTTCCCCGAAATTAAAATATTTTTGGTAATTTTTGGACATTGTATCATTGTAATTAGAAACCCAAGGACTGCCTACCGTGACAATTTCAAAAATGTTTAACTTTTGTGAAGGTGGTACCGGAAAGAGTTGTCCGATATAGTCTATCTTGGAAGAAGATTTTAGTTTGAGGTAAATATTATGATGCCCAAAAGTTTGACCAATGTCCCGTCCACCAGACACCTATGTTGGCCACCGTATGAGTTTTTAAAGCTTTTCAGCCAATAAGTCAGAAAGCATGAACTTGAAGAAGTGGACCGATATGGTCCATCTTCGAACTTAATCTAAGTTTGGACAAAATACAATAAAATGCAAATTTAGTCTATCTTAAGACACGATTTTAGTTTGTACGCAACGATTTGACCAATTGACCCACTAGACACTTATGTTGGCCACCGTATGAGTTTTGAAAGCTTTTCGACCAATAAGTCAGGAAGCATTGGCTTGAAGGAGTGGACCGATACGGCCCATCTTCGATATGGGGCCTTCTAAAAATCTACGAAAGATCCATGTATCTTTGGCTGTTTGGAGCCTTCTAAAAGTCTTAAAAAATCCACATTTCTTTAGTACTTTGAAGCCTTCTCAAAATCTTTGAAAAATCCACGTATCTTTGGTTGTTTGGAGCCTTCTAAAAATCGTTGAAAATACATTGTTCTCTCTTTGAAGTCTTTGAAAATCTTAAAAAAAATCAGGTTTCTTTGTTTTTGGAGCCTACCAAAACCTTTGAAAAATAGAAGGTTCATTGCTTTTCGGATCCTTCCAAAAATATTTGAAAATCCGCGTTACTCCTTCTAAAATCGTTAAAAAAATCAATTAATATACCTCTTGGGACACTTTCAAAATTTGTTTAAAAAAACATCGCGTATCTTTGGCTTATGCAGAAAAGTCTAAAAAAAATGTTTGTTTCTTTGGCACTTCTGTTTCTTTGGGTCTTCAAAAAATCTTTGAAAACCCCACAGTCTTTCGGATTCTCCTAAAAATTATAAAAATTCAAGTTTCTAAGCATCTTCGGATGCTGTACAAAAACCTTTTTTCCACGCATCTTTGCCTTCGTCATTGTAATTAAAAGCGCCATAAGCACGTTAAAACGTTTCCAAACCTCTTTGGCTGTTAAAACTCCACACATCTTATCACGATTCCAACAGGTGGGGGCAGAAGAAAAATATATAGACAAACTGTTTCCGAAGAAACAAATATTATATAATCTATCCTGCTTCCAAGAATCACATCCGGGCTGTTATGGCCTGCACTTCTTTACCTGGTTTCTAAACTTAAAATGCCGCCTTTATGTCAGGAGTTTATTACCGGCATTTTCTAACATATTCTTCTTCTACATCTATAAAATGAACTCTTTTTTCATTTTGGCCCCTAGCTGTAAAATTTAATTAAAAACAGGACATCTGTGTGCCGTGTCACATATAAGCCAAACCTACAAAACAAGGGTGTAAATGTATTTTATGCTATCTCTAAGTTTAGGGAGGTCACAATAAATCCAAATAAATACATAAATAAATAAAATGCAAATTACAGTTAAAGGAAATGACAGACTTACCCAAAGGTGGTTCCTCTGGTATTTTTGTTGTTGTTGTTTTTTTTTTTGCTGAGCAGGAACAACGGTAACCAAACCGGATATAAGATTGTAGTAATAATAGCTGGGGAACTCTTTTAGTGTCTGAAACTTGGGTTGGTATCCTTTTTTGCTCGTTTTGTTTTTGTTTTTCCTATTTTTAAAATTCACGAAACTTTCTTTCTTTTTTCATGTGCAACAAAAACAAACTAGAATTTGTTGTTGGGCCGCCAGGTGTTTTCTAAAGGATGTGAAATAAACGGATATATGGTGTGATGGCAACAAACAGTCCGTAAAACCATCCATGACAGAAGAAGCATAATTAACTTTTCGTTTTTTTTTTTTTTTGTTTTCTACAGCAACTTTTTTTACTTGGCAATATTTTGTGGTGCTCCTTTTAGTTACTTTTTACAATTACACAGCATTTGCAAACATTTTTCGTTTCATTTTTTTGTGGATTTGCTTTAAGAACTCTCACGATTTTAAAAACTTTTTGTCAATTCATGGCTTTACACACGCACGTAAACTGCCAGAAAATGGATGTCAGTGGTTTTGGTATGAGATTTGTTTTGTGATTTTTTTCTTTTTCTTCTTTTGCAATTTTTTTCTTTAATTTCTGAGATTTTTTTCTGATTTTCGTAAAAGATTTGCTTTAACTAGTTTTGATTCCATTCTATTATTAAATTTTCTGTATTTCACCAATTTTCTACATTTCGTTTTGTTGCGTCTGGTTTCTATTTTTTTTCTCCAAATAGCAACAACGTTTTTTTTTTTTTCTTTCCTTTTTATTATTACCAACAAGAAGCTTTTGGCTTTTTCTCGTTTTGTGTGCCTTTAATTTTGTGTTGAATCTTTCGATTGTCTCATAATTGAAATCAATTCTGTTTGTATCTGGTTTTCCTTTGGGGTGGTGTCACATAAAAACCACTCACTCACTATTGTTACACCAGTGAAGTGGACACACAATCGCACGCACTCACACAATTCAGGCAATGAACGGAGAAAAAACAACACAATACATTGTTACAGCAAGCACATTCAAGCGCAACATCCTATCCCAATTTACACGAAAGCTTGGCCGAAATGGACGAGCATCACTTTAGGTTTTTATAAACAAATAACTTGCACAAATCTCCTCCACTGATTGATATTTCATTGCCTTATCAAAGGACTTTTCATAACTTGTTTATACACACATTCTCTCCTCTCACACAATTTAATGACATTTATGACATTCTTTTTCTTTACCGTTATAGCGAAAATTTTTCGTTTTTTTTTTTTTCTTGTATTTTTGTTGTTTTCGATTTTCTTTACTTTTTATTTGCCCATTATGTTTGTTGTTAATTCTTCTTCTTTTTCCTGACTTTGTTGTTGCTGTTACATCCAAAAAAATATCGCACACACACCGTATAACAGTTTACGTTTGTTTATTTGGTCCAACAGAGATGAATGAAAGTATACGACTAAAAGCAAATCTGTCTGGCGAAAATATACACAGCATGCCAAACAGCCTCCTGTGTGTATCGGTATGCATGCTCAAGTATGTTTGGGTGTATGTGATTATTCTTCCTTACTTAAGCCAAACAACAAATAACCTGTGATAGATGAGAGGGAGAGAATGCCAGGATATGAAAATACAAATCTCCCTTGGAAAATATAATGCAAGAGAGAATTAGTTTTTCTAATGAATGAGAAAGAGAAAATACGTACAAAAATTAGCGGTCACAAATTTCCAGTCTACCAACAAAAGGAAAAACAAGGAGACATTTGAATGTAAACAAAATAATATATCTGTGACATTTGGAAGAAACGCATTCAAAGGACCAAAGTAAATGACAGTTATCTTATGTTTGAAAAGCAACGAATACGTTAAAGCTAACTGGTCACACATCAAGTTTTTGATGTGATTCAGTTATGAGAGGTATAGTAGAAGAAAAGTAATATCACGGTTACACTACAGCTTTTTGCCGGGTTAACCCACTTCATGAGGATTTATTTGCTTATTCTGGTCAAATCAGACCAGATTTGCCATACAAAAATTAAATCCTCCCATGGCTGGGTTTATTTTAAATCTGGAACAAATCCACCAAAAATGCAGTGTTGTATTCGATGTATGTGCAAAAAAATTCAACTATGCTCAAAAAGTACGAAAAGTTTCAACTGTTTTTACAACAGAGTTTGTCGTGTTTAACCCCCTGTTTTTGTAAAAAAAAAATATTCTTCTCACACCAATTGTCAAAATTTGTAGATCGATTTACTCGCCATAGCGCAAATGTAGAGAGTTGATTTTAAATGATGAATTCTTAACGATATATGGAACGGGTATACGAAAAATTAGGTCTGTATGTCATATGGGGGCAGAGCTATGGATGCCTAAATTATTACGAATATAGGCGAACGAACAAAAATTAATTACAAAAACAGGGGTTAAGTCCCGATTTACATTAGGCGAGTTTACTTGCGGCAATTTTTCTCGTTCCTTTTTAAACTTCCCTCTTGCATTTATAAAAGGCAATTCTGTTCCGACAAGTTTTGTTTTCAAAACAATGAAAATAATACGAAAAATATAAAGGGAATTGCCTGAAAATTGAGGTACGATCAAATTTTTTTTAACACCAGCCGTTGTTGTTCCAATCCCAGAAAATGCATCCTTTTTGCAATTTAATTGCAATGGGCTCAGAGGTAAGATCGATGAAATAGAGAACTTTATGAATCGGAAGAAGATCAAGGTCGCGGCGGTGCAGGAAACCATGCTGAACGACCACAGGTCAGTACGTTGTGATGGAAGAAGATCAAGGTCGCGGCG
The DNA here is from genome assembly GCF_047663935.1 of Musca autumnalis. NCBI lineage: Eukaryota > Metazoa > Arthropoda > Insecta > Diptera > Muscidae > Musca > Musca autumnalis. The sequence continues at coordinate 6,366,162 of NW_027411866.1, read as the reverse complement.
GTGCAGGAAACCATGCTGAACGACCACAGGTCAGTACGTTGTGATGGTTAAAATGTAATAAGGAAGGATCGCACCAGATGTGGTGGTGGGGGATTAGCTTTCCTCTTGCACCAGTATGTTCAATACACAACTATCTCGCTTGAGCCTGCCTCTAATGGCCCGTACATGGAATGTATGGGGGTAGCAGTTAGGTGTAGAACTGCCGAGATAGAGTTGCTGAACGTATACATCCCGCCGAGAAATAGCTGTATCTCAGATTATAAGCCTGACATTAGCCCGCTTTTGGAAGGTCATTATCGTCTGGTCCTGGGGGACTTTAATGCGCATCATGAGATGTGGCATTCGGCCCTCGGAAACGACCAAAGAGGTCCGTCTGTGGAAATCACTCTAGCGTCCGAACGGATTGACGTAGGTTGATGAAATTTTGGGAAAATATGTTATATTTACGTAGGACTTTTGGTATTGGAAGCGGGCTATGTAGGTCCACGCTTTCGTATAGCCCCCATAAAAATGACGCGTGACGCGTCGTCCTTTTAATGAATTTTTTAAAATATTTGGCCCATTTTACCACCGAATTGGTTGTAATCTAGTACATTGTGTCTCCAGAGGCCAAAAAATATTCCTACCAAAGTTGGGTTATATAGGTCCACGTTTTGGTATAGCCCCCATATAAGGCCCCATATGAAGTACGCGTCATTTTAATATATTTTGAATGTTTTGACCATTTGACCAAAGAATCGGTTGTAACTTTGTATTTTGTGTTTCCAGAGGCTAAGAAACATTTCTACCATAAAATGTTTATATAGGGCCACGTGTTGATATAGCCCCCAATATCTCCCTATTTTCGATATTTTGAACGTTTTAGCCTCATTATCACACCGAGATGGCTGAAATTTGGTATTTAGTCTTCTTTAGGCGTATAAAACTTTCCCCCAGAAATTTGTAGGTATAGGTCCACGCCATCATATAGCCCCCATAGAACGGTACCTTCCGAATTTCGATATTTTGAAGGTTGTGACCACATTAATCCACCGAAATGGCGTAAATTTGTGGTGGAGGGTATAAAAAGTTCGGTCCGACCGAACTTAACGCTTTTCTTACTTGTTTTTTAATTCACATAAATGTTCAGTGGGCATCAGTTTCGAAAATCAGTGAAAGAGGGAATATACTTATAATATCCAATACGTATAATATTGTTACGGAATTAGATTTAACTAATCTCCGTGTAGACGTTGTTTTATTCCCCGATACGATTTGTACCAAATAAAACAGTGTTCGTTTTAGATTACGTTTCTACAATGCTTTATTTACTTTATTACACTTATTCGGAGCGGACTGTTATAGCTAAGTACACAGCTTTACTTTACTTCTTTACTAGTCGATGTTTACACATCGGTATAAAATTAACAACTGAAACGTCATTGCCATTTCCCCTGTATTTATACCCCAAAGTCTCCCTGTTCTAGAAGTATCCACAAAATCTGGTAACATCTCGAATCTGTGCAACGAACACACAGACGCACATTCGCACTAAGCGAACAACTATACTCACATACATACATGGGGGGAATACAATTGGACGACAAGCACAGTAATGACGTAACTACAACAACAAACAGATGCAAGAAATAACGAAGTAACAAACTAAACAATAATTACATGATTGTGGCAAAACAAAACAGAAGCACATAAATGAAAGGTAAATAACTAGAATAATGAAGAGATTTCTACATGGTAGTTGTTGTTGTTGCTTAAATAAAGTAACTGCGTAATTAAACTTTACGTTACAATTCAAATTTTTAAATTAACGGAAATTAAACTAAACTAACTTAAACCTATCAGTTACATTCGTAACAATATCCATACCCACTGAAATTCATTTAAATTCTTGATTCGAATAATTCGCAGCTGACTCCAAAACGTATGGTCACCTTCTCCCTGTACATTCGGTTATTATCACCCATTTCATATTCATCATCAAATTCATAACAAATAGGTCGTTGACTTACATACTGTTGTTCGCCGATGTTTCTACCTAAGTAATTGTACCATGAGCACATCCTTTATATCAGTGAGGACCTATAGGGCCATTGTACGTAAAAAAATGGAACAAATGTCAAAGTCAGTGTAACAGCCAATAGACGGCGGCAACCATGTTAATTTGTCGAGTAAAAAGTTTTTAAAGAGAGCGTAATTCAGCGCCATTTTTGTTTAAAGAGAAGTGAACATTTTACAACATTTTTGTGTACGGTAACGGGCTTTCGGGTAAAATGTTTAAAAGTCGTAAAAAATGTAAAAACTGGAACAAAGCTAATGACATTTAGGGCCATTATTATATGTGTTCTTTTACTATCTGATGGATTTGAAAACGCAAAATAAACCAATTTGGAGGCATTAAAAATCTAATTTTTACATTGAAAGTTAATGCCAGGAAGCTCCTCCTTGAAATTCAATCATCATTTTTAATTTTAAATTAAGCGGAACGCTCTAAATCTGTTCGGTAAATCCAAAATATAACAAAAGAAGACTTGTAATAATGGGGGTTAAAGTAAAATGGATGGCACAATTATCAAGGTAGTGGTATCGAAAATTCAAAATTTATGTCAAAGTTTTCTTTATGTTGTTGAGGCCATAGTAAAAAGTTAGGTGTTAACTTTCTTTTGACTCTGACTGTACATTTTTTCGTGTGGTTGTTGCTTTTAACGCGTGACGCGACTCACAATGGACCATATGTGACGATCCCTTCAATCCTTCAATGGAAACGGCGTTTAATATTTCTTTTTCTGAAAAACTTGTCACCGTTGTCATCCATATGCCAAAATATGACAGCAAATGATCCGTTATATTGCGCAAAATGTCAACGAGATTTGTTAAATATATAATAAATAATTAAAAAAACTCAGCTTTTTTGTTCTGGAACAGAGCTTATATTTTTATATCTACATCTACCTGATTTATTTGCTTCAAACAAATTTGACGCCATAATTTACGTCAAAATTATGTCAAAATCACGCCATAATTGCGTCAAACATATCGATTTTCGATTTCAACCGATAATTCGATTTCACAGATAAATTTATATCGATTTCCGATTTCAACCGATAATTCGATTTCACAGATAAATTTATATCGATTTCCGATTTCAACCGATAATTCGATTTCACAGATAAATTTATATCGATTTCTCGCGGGAAAAGTATAAATTACATATTCAATTAATTATTTGGAGTAAAATTTTAGAAAATGGAGGTTCTAGACATCAAACCGGATTTAAACTGTAATAAGGGTGCCGAAAATGTCGGTGACATTAGAAAGCACATAATAACCTCACAGGAACAGATTCAGCGTTTCAAGGAACGTGTATCCAAATATATAGAAGATAATTATGTGGAATTTATGCCCAACAATACAAACATATTCGATTTAGAGGAAGGCAAACTATTGGAAAAGGATGCCTACGATCTTCTCAATTCACTGCAATGTTCAATGCCGCAATTTGACACTGAACTAATGGCTACGCTTCGAAAATTTGAATCGGCTGTATGGGAACTAGATGTTATCAATCGTATATTGGGCGCGGATGAACTTTTTCAAATGTTAGAGGAGACTAGTTCCAATGAATATATGATAATATTGGATATGCTTAACAAATTGAATAATTTAATACATTCGACAGCTAGCAGTGATGTCCAGAAGTTGCTGGTTGCTAGCCCATGCTATGATACTATTAAAGTTAAATATATTCTCCAATTCCATACTGTAAAATCGAACTTGCGTAACAAATTTCAAGAACTTGTACAATTCACGGAGAAACAAGTGGCCTTGGTTTCGTGTTCTACAGTACAGGTTTCCAAAGACATAAACCAATTACAGGATACGGTGTTGGCTTTGTTTCAGGTGAGTCATTTTGTATATCTTAGGCTAGCAAGATTTCTATGTATATATTTCTTCAAATAAATATTTGTTAACAAAAACATTTTTAGGCCAAATACGATGCCACAGAGTTGTGCGACTTTTTGATGGACAAATGCCTTGCGCCCATCATTACCAAATCTGTTAATGTAACATTCCTCGAGTTCTGCTTGGCTGGATGATGAGAACATAAGAGATTAGCAAATAAGAAATGTAAAACTTTACATTGTGAATACACTGTAACCACTGGTGGTAAGTCCCGGTCCACACTAGGGTAAATTTCATTAAAAAATTTCATGAAATTAGGTGTTCTTAAATCGTTCCTCACCACAGCAATTTTATGACTTTACTCTACTATGGACGTCGATCTAGAGACGCATAATTTCATATCAAAATTTCAGTGAAATTACTGTAGTGTGGCCCGGGACTAAGCAAACAGAATGTAAGAACAGGTTCGACGTACATAAATGTTGCGATCGATCTGAGAATTTAAAAATGTGGAGACTTTATTTTTGCGCGGACATTGGCAGCAATGAAGGAACATAACCAAACACACACCTAGGTTATGTTAATTAGCTAGAATAAATTTGTAAAAGCTGTGTTCCTTTACTTACCTGAGGTTACCATTTTAACCATTTGTTACCATTTGTCGCTTTGCTAAAGAATACAAACATACAAATTCAATTTTCTTCTTTTATTTCACTTTAATTTTGTCAGCTTTCGCTTTTTATATTGTTTTTGTTAATTTTTTCTTCATTGACGAATAATCGTCAAACAAATGTTTAAAAAGCAGTCTACCATTTTTTACCGAAGAAATTTGTCTGCTAGCCTGAGTTAGAAGAGAATGCCACTTTTGTTCCCTCTCTCTTAAAAACTGCTTCCAGTTTTTCCACTTTTTGGGGTAAATGGTAACCTCAGTCATGTATAATGGCAAAAACCTAAATTATTTGCTCTGTTCTAGAACCTGCAAGAACCTACAAGTTTTTACTACGATAAGTCGATGGTCAGACTAGCAAGGTTTCTTGAAACCAATTTCGTTAAAGTTTCTTTTCAAATTTCGTTAGTGTCCACACACGTTAACGTGAAATTTAAGATTTTTGCGTGTTCTCTTTATTTTACCATTCGCTTTTTGTGTTTCTCATACCAATAAAAACAAAATAAATATAAATGATCTAAAAAGCAACACAAAATAATTAACATTAATAATTAAATTAATAGTTAAATTTTCACTATTTCACCAATAAATTTGACGTCGCCATGTTGAAATCGTGCTAGTCTGACCATCGACTAACAATCCTTTATGTTATCGAAAAAAAAATAGTAAAAATTAGTATATTCTTGCAGTTCTGGAACAGACCAATTGTTTGTTGCGTGTGCGTTATTCAAAACAACAAAATACATGTACATATTTTGTATTTATGTTGAGAAAACACACCGCAATACGCAATAATTTAGGGTTTGCCTTAAAAATGACTTATTTTTGCAACTGCTATTCATAATGCGCCAAGACACAAGTTGCACCAACACATATTAAGAAATTCATAGCACTCAACATCCATATATGTGAGCAATAAACATATGGCTGCACAACAACACAACTACAGAACGTAAATTTCTTTCGCGTCATCCATTGTTGTCCATTGTTTACATTCTAAAAATAAATAATTTTGTGTTTTTAGCTTGCCGTGAGATTATTTTTAATTTTTAGCACTTAAATTTTTGAGAGAAACATAAAGCACAATAGCAAATAAAGACGCCAGATCATGATACAATCATGATACAATGAATAGGTAGCAGCAACGGCGAAAATTACAACAACGTAACTTTTCTGGTAACATAATACGATAATACGTCAAATTTTGTAAACAAGGCGAATAAAATTGGATTCGCCCTGACACTTTAATTTTACGGCAAATTTGATTAATTAATCAAAACAAAGAAATGTTTATAAGTTTGAAAATTGTTGACGCATTTTATTAAATTGATTTCGTGTGATTTTTAGTCCTATATCGTGGAAATATAAAAAACTACAACCATATACCACTGAGGCGGTCCATGTGTCTGCGGGAAACACAATCAAAATGATTGTGTGTGTTTAAATGCAGAATGCGTATGGTTTTTGGGATCCAGCTTTATCAAATGTTTGTACAATGACTAGATGAAATTTTGCTGCAAATTTATCAGATATTAGTTGAATTATCTATGTTGTCGTTTTGTGTTCCTTAAGGTATATTGATGAATCTGTCCAGGAAGTAATTTCGTTTTAGATGATGATGATTTCTTTACAGCAGCGATTGTTGAAGCTTGATAAAAGGACCGATCCGATGCTGCCGATGCTGATGTTTTCTTTCATACATATAAAAACCAAAAATGATGTTCCCAGTGGTCAATGTTGTTTAAGAAAGTATACGTTGGATATTAAATATATTTTGATATCAGGCGAAAGTCACACTGATACATTTCCCTTTCGAGTCTTTTAGGTTTAAGGACACGCAACTGCTTTGATGGCAGCCTCTCCACTCGGTGACTTGCCATCACAGCAGGTGAGCGTTGAAATATCTATAAATAGGTATATGGGAAAATGACAGATTTCATGACCCATTTAATTACAAGAATATTTGTATCCCAGCAAAATGTAACCAAAGAAGTAGTTGAATCATGAGTGCAAGTGATTTCGGACCACATCTTTTTACGTGAAAGAAGTCATGATTTTTACAAGGGCGTGGTGCAGTGAGGATACTGTCTAATTTGCTTCTTAAGCACATATTTTGCATTAGTTCTTTGCAGTGAATAAATATACATTCCATGCAATTTATTTTTAATTGATTTTTCAATTCATTTAAAAATTGATTCGCAAGCAAGCATTTGAGGATATGGGAGATGGTAACATCTATTAAGCGAGGATTTTTCACTGATTTGAGACCTCAGGGCCATTTGAAAAGTTATTTAAAGGAGTTGTGGTAACTTTTAATTAATGTTTATGGCCTGTTTCTCTAGGACGATTCGAATTAAAATTCGTTCAAATTACTACCAAACTCATGTTTTTGTAGATCATTTTTGTTTGATAATAGTTCGATCGAAATATAATATAATGAATATAAAACAATGGAATATCTCAAATAAATCATTATGAAAAGCGACTTAGTACAAAATCAAATATTTTTATACCCTCAGCCTTTAGGCTAAAGAGGGTATTTACACTTTGTTACGACCAAAAATGTGCCTCATCGAAATAATGGTTTAAGGCCCCAAGTCTGTTTGTACGATATCCGTTTCAGACAATTTTGAGTAGATCTAGCAATGTCCGTCTGTCTGTCTGGCTGGCTGGTGCGCACGATAACTCTCGAACGGATCAATCGATTCGGTTCAAATTTTGGTTATCGAAATATTTTGTCCAGATTCGATTTAAGTTCGAAGATGGGCCAATATAGGTCCACTCCTTCAGGTACCTCCCCCACAAATGTTCAAAAATCGTCGCAAAACTTGTGCGCGCGATAACTCTTGTAGGGAATAACCGATTTGGTCCATACTTTACACATTCTCATAATATCTACCAGATACAGATCAGGTTCGAATATGGACTATATTTGTCCACTCGTTCCCGTACCTCCCACACAAAATTTTGGATATGTTCACTGTAAGACCTGCTATTGAATCACTTTGATTTTTGTTGAAGCAACTTACATTCACTGCCACAATTACGATGGTAAAATTTGTTTCAGGGGCAAGTCCATACTTCTTGAGAAAACAGCCCGAAGGGTGTAAAAACCCCCTATGGCACACCCATTGGAAAATGTTTGGATACAAACATTTTGCTGAGTAATTAAAATACCATAAAATAAATTGTTTCTTGTGTTTTTAAGAATTTTATTTGCAAAAAGTTATTATAAATGTAAACATTGCTAAAATGTGAACATATTATGAAATGGATTCAAATCGGACATTGTCAAAATGTGAAGAACGGAATGCATTTTTCATGACTCCTCGTGGACTGCTTCTAAAAAAACTATTCAATCACTACTTCACATAGAACAACTTCAAATAAATTTTGCTGGGATGTATTAGCCAGAAGTGTTTAGCTTACATTGCAAGAACAATCATACTATTAAAAACCACTGTTTGGAAACTAAAATGTTAATTTTTATATTATAAATTTAACTTATGCGTATTAAGGGGAAATATCAAAAATACCACCCAATGGACAGGAAGTATGTACATACTCTAGAAAAATATATATATTTGTAACACGGGCCACGAGATCAACATACTACGAATTATTTTGAATTTTTGTTTAGGAGGAATGGACTGATATGGTCCATCTTCGACTGAAACTAAGTTCAGCTTGAAGAGAATATTACAAGATCCAAAGTTTAAACAAAACCGGTGCATCCATTACACAATTACAGTTCGCTACAGCCGGGCAGACGGATGGAAACATATTTTCATCGTATGAAAGTACATATATCCCCGTTAGCCTAACGACAAAATAAATATGGCAATAAAAAATAGCGAATGCTTTGCCAGGTTTTCATCTAATGTTTGTAAATAATTAAGGCATCATATCGTCACCATAAATGTCCGAAGACGTTTCCCACAAGAAAATCGAAATCGGTTTTGATAGATAATACTTCAACTACTCGCCCTCATAAGATTGATATTCTATAACACCATTATTAATTTTAAAACGTTTTTTGCTTCTCCTGTAAAACTTTGTTTTTGTTGGTTACGTCTTCGGGTATTTATGGTGACGATATGTTTTTGTACCAATGTGTAATTATGTCGAAACATTTTTATTTTCGCTGAGTTTAGGGTTGAATAAATTAAAACTATTAATTTTTATATTTTAATAATAAAAATAATAATAATAATAATGTTTCACATCTGCAAGAGTCTACTAATGTTTCTAGTTTTTCCGATAACATAATCGTGGTTAAAAATAGTAGCTTCTTGTAGGTTCTGGAAATGCATAATAAGCACATTTAACTATTAACATTACAAATAAGGTGAAAATTAATAAGTAAAAACATACAGTAAATAATTACTAAAAATACAGGATAATTAATTAAAATTAGAGGTATTAAAGAGGATGAAGTATATGGGATAGACGTTTTAAGACCAAATATGTTCAAATCGGAGAGGGAATCGGCAGTTAAGTGCAGACCTAAAATAGGGAAATAAAATTGTTAATCTAATAATATTATGAAGAAATAGCGAAAATTACCTTTAAACGTTGCTTATAATTTTATTTTTACTAATTTTTTGTTGGCCATTATACGTTCTTTCGCTTTTTTGACTTTTAAGCGATTGTTTAATTGTCGGACCCTGAAGAAGATACGGCATTTAAAAAAATGTTGTTTTACCTTTTCCGGCACATCAACATGTGCACTTCTTTGTATCAGTAGATGCCTTAATTTGTGGACATGGGAAATATTTATTCCATTTACTTGATTAAAAATCAACTCCAAATTCTTTATCTTCGAAAGAAATTGTTCAGAGGGTTTTATTAGGGAACCCTTAGAAAGCTGATCGACCCATGAATACGAATTTGACGGACATTCGGAATCTTGAAGATGAAGATTACGTATCATATAGCCAGATACGTTCTCCAAAGCGTCTTCTTTAAGAAATGCCGTATTTGATTCTTCCATGACAGTGGTACTGGAATTTTGGGTAAATGACGAAGCTTCATCATCTTCTTGGACCTCTGGAAGGCTATGGAGAAAAACTGAAGGGGAGGCAATTTCAGGGTTGAGCCATTCTGTTGATGCTGCTTCAACGTTTCCATGATCCGATAGATGTTCTGTGTTCCTTGCTAATAAAAAATGTAATGCAAAAGTTAAATAAAAAGAAATTTGAAAATTATATACCCAGTATGTATTTTCTCATCCTATACATAAAATTTTGAGGTGAAGGATGATCATGAAGACCGCCTTGACTTCTCATCGCCCCAAAGAAATGTTCCAGAACATCTTGGTTTAACCTTCTTGTTAAAATGTACTCAAAATTGTATTTTTTTAAATAATCGTGGAGCATTCTTAGCGCATTGTTGGACGTCAATATACCTATTTGAAATACCTCCAAGTGGTTTCTATTTGGTATGATTGGTTTGGACATGTATTCATTCATCCTGTCCAATATTTGGTTTTGATCCTGGAATTTCAATCCATACGGTTCCTAACATAAAATACGCATACGTGGTCATAAATACGTACTTCTAATATGCTCAACATACATATCGCTCATTTACTCAAATAGTGAGATAGTTATTTCAGTTTCTGTGTAATGATTTTTTAATCTGGGAAGTCAAATTTCATTAGCCAACTATAATGCGTTTTTCTTGATACATAATTTGCTGTGATTTGTCACTCTTTGATTAAAATAGCGATATGGAAAACATTTTCGAAAATTGGGTTGAACAACTTAATTACGAGTTACCTAACATACGTCCATGACTGACTTTATACAAGAATCAATATATGTATCTATTCCCAAAAATTACTTTTACTTACTTTTCCTGGTAGTCCAAATGTACCAGTGGACGAATTTTGCACGTCGAACCAATCATTTACTAATTGTATAAATTCAGAGGTCTCCGCGGCATTTTCTAATTCGATACCCATGGAATAGCAGCGTCTAACAGCGTTCGCTGTAGTGTGTGAAAGAAGTTGAGCGGCCAGTTTCACTTTTTGTCTGCCTAAATTTATTAATTGTTATTATGTTTGTTTACTCAACTTTTTTACGAGTTGTTACTGGATGTTGTTCGTTTACTCAACAGTACAATGCAAAAGACCTTAGTCGTTTACAAGAAGTTATTGGACTTGTAAAAATGTTTACAAATTATTTAGTAAATGGACACACCTATAATTATTGATCTTATGTACTATTGTACCTGTACTTTTAACGGTGATATGGTCATCAGTAAGTTTGTGGGTAATTGATAAATCGCTTTGTTTGGTGTGGTACAATAATGTTTTAATTGTATCTATTTTCAATACTTTGTTTTCGAAGATTAACCCTGTGTCCATATAGTGATTTCTTATTAACTTGAGCAAGTGCGGAACATCGAAGAAAGTAAATATTTTGTCATCTGGGTTAACGGGATGTTGAAACCACGGATTTTCTGGGTAAATTATATTATATTCAGTAAGTATTTCTTAAATATAAGGGAATATAAATCGGAAATAACTTATTTTGTGAATTTGATATAGTATATTTATTATGTATGTACTTCGTAGGACATACATACATACAGATGGGTGTGTATGTAATGGGTTGAATTCTATATGCAAGGAAAACTTCCTCCGTGTTTACTGTTTGTATAAAGTATAAATGACAATAAAAAAGTGTTAAATGTGTTGGATGTCTGGCATTGTAAGTGTAATACAACAATTACCTGGCGTTATGCCCCAATCATTCCACATTTTCCGATTTGAGGAACCGTTGTCACAGACCACAGCTACTACTATGAAACCAGCACTCCACAGAGCTTCAATTATATGAATTAAAATGTCTTTCGTCATTTTACAATTGAAATCATAAAATACGGGCTGTTTCCAAGACTTCTTTAGCCCACTTGCCATTGCAACTTGGACCAACTTTGCCGGCTTCCTTACAAAATCTTCCCGCAAGTTGTATTCAAATGTTTCCTCAACTTTCATTTCATCAAATGAAAGCACACATAATTTTTCCTCCGTCGTTAAAGTATTAACTTGCCTCATAAAATCAATAGAAGCGGAGAGCAGACCTTCTTTTATGTTTATTTTGTTACACCATCGTTGTAGGGTAGTAACATGTGGAAGCGGATGACCTTTTTTATAAAGATGTCTATATGCTCTAGGGCCGGAAGCGTGTAAGCATATGGCATTCGAAATATCCTCCCATTCCCACTCGACTTTGTTGTCAGTTTCCAATTTTCTAATTTGCCCTTTTGTAAATATTTTTTTTATTGCTTCTGCTGCATTATTTGTCTTGAGGAGTTGCAGTTCCAAATCTTTTATTTGGTTCTGAAGCTTCCTTATAATTTCATAATCACTTAACGTTTCCGGCGCAAAAAATTCTGGTCTAGAAGCAAAATAATAGGTCGGTTCAATAACACAAAGGTTTTTACATATTTGTACAAACGTTTACAAAATTCAGTTCGATAACAAACTTGTCCAGTAAAAACAATGAGAAGTAGTTGCAAGAACTTGCAAGTAATTTTTACTAGCGAAGTTTTCGAACAGACCTAATATCCACAAGTAAGAAAAACTGTACTAAATGAAATTAAAAGTTTCAAATAAGTCATTGGTTCATATATGTAGAATATAGACTTGGTGGGATTATTATAAACCGAACATTATCAAAATTTCGCGGTTTTGGAAATAACGAATTATCGAAATTACCCAGTTGTAACAAAAACCTGCTTATGAGTGTACTTTTTATTTTGAACGAGCATTTCAAAGTAGCATATATGAAAGATGCCTGAATATCCCTATAGGGAGACTACGCAATCTAAAAACACAATCGATATATCGACACCTCCAAATAATAGTATGCTAAGTCTAAAAAGTGAGGTTTGCAGGAGAAGCTCTCAAAGTGTGGACATTTTTTTGAACTTCAGTACCATGCTAAGTCAATATTTGTTTATAACTTCTGTTCGGATTGACCGATCATTACCAAAATTTGACAGAATTTAAGTTAAAGAACGTTAAATATAAAAATGTAAAGAACTTGAAAACATGCTAAGTCGAGTTAGTATACTATTGTTTGGAGGCGTCGATATGTAAATGCCGGTTACCTGTCATTTATAAAGGAGTGTCTAGGGCGATCAGAAGTTGTGCAGGAAGCTGAAGCAAGTCAGAAATTCGAAATTTCAACATCGAAAGATACCTTTATTTTATTAAAAATAGTAATTTGTAACAATAAATATTAATGAAATGCACCAAGGATATGTTTGGTAATGAACATAGACTATATCAGCTCACGTTTTGATATAACCCCCCATAGAGAGGTTCCTGATGTTTTGCCCCCATGATCCGATCGAACTGGCTACAGTTTGGTACTTAATCTCCTTTGTGGTTATACATTTTGTCAGTACAGTTCCACGTCTTGATATAACCCTATACAATGGCAGCCCCGGTTTTCGGTATATTATACGCCTTACCCTCATAATTTACCAAAATTACTGAAAATTTTTATTTAGTCTTCGATGGGTACAAAAATTATATCAGCTATAAAACATCTCTAGCAGAAAATCACCAAATTTAATATTTCTTTTGAGAATTTTAGTCACATTTTTCTACCGAATTGGTTGTTAATAGGAATTTTGTGTTTTCAGAATATACACATAAAACTTAATCGGAAAAATGTATACATATATGCAAGTTTGAGTCGAACTACCATGAACCGGTATTGTACAATTGTAAATATTTCGATACCTTTTTGACAAATTTACGAACGAAGATGGTTTCGGAGAATTGTAAGTATTAGTCCCTGTTTTGGAAAGAAAAAACAGGCGATTCATTTATTGTCCTTGTGAGGTGGATTTAACTCATTATTTCAATATAAATGAAATCTCCAAGGAATAAGTCTTAACGTATAGGAATAACTTAGTGCTTTCAACAACGAAAGGCAATTGATTGGTCCTATTCCATAGTACGTTGTTGTACGGATGTGGCCAGTTTTACCATGTATTGTTTCATTTTTTCTCTGGATGTAGTTAGATTGATTCAACTCTTCCATACATTCATTATTTCGATATGCTGTTTGTAATGTTGGTAAAACATATTGGTGGCCGGACTACACAGTATTTAATTAGTTCTAATACAGGACTGTCTAAACTACATAGTGTCAACCTTATGAATATTATACTTACTCGGTCTGTGTTTCCGCATCTTGAAGCAATGGTTTCTTGTATAAGGATACTGTCACAATTTCTTCTCTTTCTCTACCGACTTCTTTATTTGGATCTCCCCTGGAATAAGAAAATATCACGCAAAATGTACTACTTCTTTATTATGTATCTATTATCAGTACTTACCAAGAAAATGATTTATCGTGTATATCCTCATCTTGAAGCAATTGGTGATTTGATAAGGATGTTGTGATAACTTGATCCTCAATAATTTCTCTTTCCATCCCATTAAGGAACTCAGAGTCTATATCTTCATTTTGATCTCCGCTGGATGAAAAAAATGTCAGCAACATGTACTGCCCTTATTATGTATCATCTATATATCTGTACTTACCATGAAAATGCTTCAACGTGTACTATATCACAAATGTTTTGTTTCAACACGGGCACCGCTCGTGGTAGCAACCTCATTTTTAAAGAGTTCCCGGTTATAAATTTCGGGTCGAAGTGATCGGCACAAATTTTCGATTTGGGATTCAAACTAAATCCACAAATTGAACTCCATTCCGACCTCTTCTTTTCGTCCCTGGGCACACTAAAGAATGTTACATTTCCTTTAACATCTTTCTTTTTGCACAGAATGCACACTCTCATTTTGTTCTTTTTTCACACTTTATCACAGAAACAGAAAACTCGTTTTTACAATTCTTCTATTGAGTTTGATTGTTTTTTTTATTATTTTTTTATTTTTTGAAGTTTAAATTTCAGTTATGTATCTACAGGGCGAATTCAAATTACAACAAATGTTTTGACATATTATGTTACCAATCAGCTGGGCTGACGCTTCTACCTATTTATTGTATCCATGATACAATAAATAGGTAGAAGCGTCAGCCCAGCTGATTGGTAACATAATATGTCAAAACATTTGTTGTAATTTGAATTCGCCCTGTAGATACATAACTGAAATTTAAACTTCAAAAAATAAAAAAATAATAAAAAAAACAATCAAACTCAATAGAAGAATTGTAAAAACGAGTTTTCTGTTTCTGTGATAAAGTGTGAAAAAAGAACAAAATGAGAGTGTGCATTCTGTGCAAAAAGAAAGATGTTAAAGGAAATGTAACATTCTTTAGTGTGCCCAGGGACGAAAAGAAGAGGTCGGAATGGAGTTCAATTTGTGGATTTAGTTTGAATCCCAAATCGAAAATTTGTGCCGATCACTTCGACCCGAAATTTATAACCGGGAACTCTTTAAAAATGAGGTTGCTACCACGAGCGGTGCCCGTGTTGAAACAAAACATTTGTGATATAGTACACGTTGAAGCATTTTCATGGTAAGTACAGATATATAGATGATACATAATAAGGGCAGTACATGTTGCTGACATTTTTTTCATCCAGCGGAGATCAAAATGAAGATATAGACTCTGAGTTCCTTAATGGGATGGAAAGAGAAATTATTGAGGATCAAGTTATCACAACATCCTTATCAAATCACCAATTGCTTCAAGATGAGGATATACACGATAAATCATTTTCTTGGTAAGTACTGATAATAGATACATAATAAAGAAGTAGTACATTTTGCGTGATATTTTCTTATTCCAGGGGAGATCCAAATAAAGAAGTCGGTAGAGAAAGAGAAGAAATTGTGACAGTATCCTTATACAAGAAACCATTGCTTCAAGATGCGGAAACACAGACCGAGTAAGTATAATATTCATAAGGTTGACACTATGTAGTTTAGACAGTCCTGTATTAGAACTAATTAAATACTGTGTAGTCCGGCCACCAATATGTTTTACCAACATTACAAACAGCATATCGAAATAATGAATGTATGGAAGAGTTGAATCAATCTAACTACATCCAGAGAAAAAATGAAACAATACATGGTAAAACTGGCCACATCCGTACAACAACGTACTATGGAATAGGACCAATCAATTGCCTTTCGTTGTTGAAAGCACTAAGTTATTCCTATACGTTAAGACTTATTCCTTGGAGATTTCATTTATATTGAAATAATGAGTTAAATCCACCTCACAAGGACAATAAATGAATCGCCTGTTTTTTCTTTCCAAAACAGGGACTAATACTTACAATTCTCCGAAACCATCTTCGTTCGTAAATTTGTCAAAAAGGTATCGAAATATTTACAATTGTACAATACCGGTTCATGGTAGTTCGACTCAAACTTGCATATATGTATACATTTTTCCGATTAAGTTTTATGTGTATATTCTGAAAACACAAAATTCCTATTAACAACCAATTCGGTAGAAAAATGTGACTAAAATTCTCAAAAGAAATATTAAATTTGGTGATTTTCTGCTAGAGATGTTTTATAGCTGATATAATTTTTGTACCCATCGAAGACTAAATAAAAATTTTCAGTAATTTTGGTAAATTATGAGGGTAAGGCGTATAATATACCGAAAACCGGGGCTGCCATTGTATAGGGTTATATCAAGACGTGGAACTGTACTGACAAAATGTATAACCACAAAGGAGATTAAGTACCAAACTGTAGCCAGTTCGATCGGATCATGGGGGCAAAACATCAGGAACCTCTCTATGGGGGGTTATATCAAAACGTGAGCTGATATAGTCTATGTTCATTACCAAACATATCCTTGGTGCATTTCATTAATATTTATTGTTACAAATTACTATTTTTAATAAAATAAAGGTATCTTTCGATGTTGAAATTTCGAATTTCTGACTTGCTTCAGCTTCCTGCACAACTTCTGATCGCCCTAGACACTCCTTTATAAATGACAGGTAACCGGCATTTACATATCGACGCCTCCAAACAATAGTATACTAACTCGACTTAGCATGTTTTCAAGTTCTTTACATTTTTATATTTAACGTTCTTTAACTTAAATTCTGTCAAATTTTGGTAATGATCGGTCAATCCGAACAGAAGTTATAAACAAATATTGACTTAGCATGGTACTGAAGTTCAAAAAAATGTCCACACTTTGAGAGCTTCTCCTGCAAACCTCACTTTTTAGACTTAGCATACTATTATTTGGAGGTGTCGATATATCGATTGTGTTTTTAGATTGCGTAGTCTCCCTATAGGGATATTCAGGCATCTTTCATATATGCTACTTTGAAATGCTCGTTCAAAATAAAAAGTACACTCATAAGCAGGTTTTTGTTACAACTGGGTAATTTCGATAATTCGTTATTTCCAAAACCGCGAAATTTTGATAATGTTCGGTTTATAATAATCCCACCAAGTCTATATTCTACATATATGAACCAATGACTTATTTGAAACTTTTAATTTCATTTAGTACAGTTTTTCTTACTTGTGGATATTAGGTCTGTTCGAAAACTTCGCTAGTAAAAATTACTTGCAAGTTCTTGCAACTACTTCTCATTGTTTTTACTGGACAAGTTTGTTATCGAACTGAATTTTGTAAACGTTTGTACAAATATGTAAAAACCTTTGTGTTATTGAACCGACCTATTATTTTGCTTCTAGACCAGAATTTTTTGCGCCGGAAACGTTAAGTGATTATGAAATTATAAGGAAGCTTCAGAACCAAATAAAAGATTTGGAACTGCAACTCCTCAAGACAAATAATGCAGCAGAAGCAATAAAAAAAATATTTACAAAAGGGCAAATTAGAAAATTGGAAACTGACAACAAAGTCGAGTGGGAATGGGAGGATATTTCGAATGCCATATGCTTACACGCTTCCGGCCCTAGAGCATATAGACATCTTTATAAAAAAGGTCATCCGCTTCCACATGTTACTACCCTACAACGATGGTGTAACAAAATAAACATAAAAGAAGGTCTGCTCTCCGCTTCTATTGATTTTATGAGGCAAGTTAATACTTTAACGACGGAGGAAAAATTATGTGTGCTTTCATTTGATGAAATGAAAGTTGAGGAAACATTTGAATACAACTTGCGGGAAGATTTTGTAAGGAAGCCGGCAAAGTTGGTCCAAGTTGCAATGGCAAGTGGGCTAAAGAAGTCTTGGAAACAGCCCGTATTTTATGATTTCAATTGTAAAATGACGAAAGACATTTTAATTCATATAATTGAAGCTCTGTGGAGTGCTGGTTTCATAGTAGTAGCTGTGGTCTGTGACAACGGTTCCTCAAATCGGAAAATGTGGAATGATTGGGGCATAACGCCAGGTAATTGTTGTATTACACTTACAATGCCAGACATCCAACACATTTAACACTTTTTTATTGTCATTTATACTTTATACAAACAGTAAACACGGAGGAAGTTTTCCTTGCATATAGAATTCAACCCATTACATACACACCCATCTGTATGTATGTATGTCCTACGAAGTACATACATAATAAATATACTATATCAAATTCACAAAATAAGTTATTTCCGATTTATATTCCCTTATATTTAAGAAATACTTACT
The DNA here is from genome assembly GCF_047663935.1 of Musca autumnalis. Lineage (NCBI taxonomy): Eukaryota > Metazoa > Arthropoda > Insecta > Diptera > Muscidae > Musca > Musca autumnalis. Next base: position 6,347,997 of record NW_027411866.1, on the reverse strand, counting down.
GAATATAATATAATTTACCCAGAAAATCCGTGGTTTCAACATCCCGTTAACCCAGATGACAAAATATTTACTTTCTTCGATGTTCCGCACTTGCTCAAGTTAATAAGAAATCACTATATGGACACAGGGTTAATCTTCGAAAACAAAGTATTGAAAATAGATACAATTAAAACATTATTGTACCACACCAAACAAAGCGATTTATCAATTACCCACAAACTTACTGATGACCATATCACCGTTAAAAGTACAGGTACAATAGTACATAAGATCAATAATTATAGGTGTGTCCATTTACTAAATAATTTGTAAACATTTTTACAAGTCCAATAACTTCTTGTAAACGACTAAGGTCTTTTGCATTGTACTGTTGAGTAAACGAACAACATCCAGTAACAACTCGTAAAAAAGTTGAGTAAACAAACATAATAACAATTAATAAATTTAGGCAGACAAAAAGTGAAACTGGCCGCTCAACTTCTTTCACACACTACAGCGAACGCTGTTAGACGCTGCTATTCCATGGGTATCGAATTAGAAAATGCCGCGGAGACCTCTGAATTTATACAATTAGTAAATGATTGGTTCGACGTGCAAAATTCGTCCACTGGTACATTTGGACTACCAGGAAAAGTAAGTAAAAGTAATTTTTGGGAATAGATACATATATTGATTCTTGTATAAAGTCAGTCATGGACGTATGTTAGGTAACTCGTAATTAAGTTGTTCAACCCAATTTTCGAAAATGTTTTCCATATCGCTATTTTAATCAAAGAGTGACAAATCACAGCAAATTATGTATCAAGAAAAACGCATTATAGTTGGCTAATGAAATTTGACTTCCCAGATTAAAAAATCATTACACAGAAACTGAAATAACTATCTCACTATTTGAGTAAATGAGCGATATGTATGTTGAGCATATTAGAAGTACGTATTTATGACCACGTATGCGTATTTTATGTTAGGAACCGTATGGATTGAAATTCCAGGATCAAAACCAAATATTGGACAGGATGAATGAATACATGTCCAAACCAATCATACCAAATAGAAACCACTTGGAGGTATTTCAAATAGGTATATTGACGTCCAACAATGCGCTAAGAATGCTCCACGATTATTTAAAAAAATACAATTTTGAGTACATTTTAACAAGAAGGTTAAACCAAGATGTTCTGGAACATTTCTTTGGGGCGATGAGAAGTCAAGGCGGTCTTCATGATCATCCTTCACCTCAAAATTTTATGTATAGGATGAGAAAATACATACTGGGTATATAATTTTCAAATTTCTTTTTATTTAACTTTTGCATTACATTTTTTATTAGCAAGGAACACAGAACATCTATCGGATCATGGAAACGTTGAAGCAGCATCAACAGAATGGCTCAACCCTGAAATTGCCTCCCCTTCAGTTTTTCTCCATAGCCTTCCAGAGGTCCAAGAAGATGATGAAGCTTCGTCATTTACCCAAAATTCCAGTACCACTGTCATGGAAGAATCAAATACGGCATTTCTTAAAGAAGACGCTTTGGAGAACGTATCTGGCTATATGATACGTAATCTTCATCTTCAAGATTCCGAATGTCCGTCAAATTCGTATTCATGGGTCGATCAGCTTTCTAAGGGTTCCCTAATAAAACCCTCTGAACAATTTCTTTCGAAGATAAAGAATTTGGAGTTGATTTTTAATCAAGTAAATGGAATAAATATTTCCCATGTCCACAAATTAAGGCATCTACTGATACAAAGAAGTGCACATGTTGATGTGCCGGAAAAGGTAAAACAACATTTTTTTAAATGCCGTATCTTCTTCAGGGTCCGACAATTAAACAATCGCTTAAAAGTCAAAAAAGCGAAAGAACGTATAATGGCCAACAAAAAATTAGTAAAAATAAAATTATAAGCAACGTTTAAAGGTAATTTTCGCTATTTCTTCATAATATTATTAGATTAACAATTTTATTTCCCTATTTTAGGTCTGCACTTAACTGCCGATTCCCTCTCCGATTTGAACATATTTGGTCTTAAAACGTCTATCCCATATACTTCATCCTCTTTAATACCTCTAATTTTAATTAATTATCCTGTATTTTTAGTAATTATTTACTGTATGTTTTTACTTATTAATTTTCACCTTATTTGTAATGTTAATAGTTAAATGTGCTTATTATGCATTTCCAGAACCTACAAGAAGCTACTATTTTTAACCACGATTATGTTATCGGAAAAACTAGAAACATTAGTAGACTCTTGCAGATGTGAAACATTATTATTATTATTATTTTTATTATTAAAATATAAAAATTAATAGTTTTAATTTATTCAACCCTAAACTCAGCGAAAATAAAAATGTTTCGACATAATTACACATTGGTACAAAAACATATCGTCACCATAAATACCCGAAGACGTAACCAACAAAAACAAAGTTTTACAGGAGAAGCAAAAAACGTTTTAAAATTAATAATGGTGTTATAGAATATCAATCTTATGAGGGCGAGTAGTTGAAGTATTATCTATCAAAACCGATTTCGATTTTCTTGTGGGAAACGTCTTCGGACATTTATGGTGACGATATGATGCCTTAATTATTTACAAACATTAGATGAAAACCTGGCAAAGCATTCGCTATTTTTTATTGCCATATTTATTTTGTCGTTAGGCTAACGGGGATATATGTACTTTCATACGATGAAAATATGTTTCCATCCGTCTGCCCGGCTGTAGCGAACTGTAATTGTGTAATGGATGCACCGGTTTTGTTTAAACTTTGGATCTTGTAATATTCTCTTCAAGCTGAACTTAGTTTCAGTCGAAGATGGACCATATCAGTCCATTCCTCCTAAACAAAAATTCAAAATAATTCGTAGTATGTTGATCTCGTGGCCCGTGTTACAAATATATATATTTTTCTAGAGTATGTACATACTTCCTGTCCATTGGGTGGTATTTTTGATATTTCCCCTTAATACGCATAAGTTAAATTTATAATATAAAAATTAACATTTTAGTTTCCAAACAGTGGTTTTTAATAGTATGATTGTTCTTGCAATGTAAGCTAAACACTTCTGGCTAATACATCCCAGCAAAATTTATTTGAAGTTGTTCTATGTGAAGTAGTGATTGAATAGTTTTTTTAGAAGCAGTCCACGAGGAGTCATGAAAAATGCATTCCGTTCTTCACATTTTGACAATGTCCGATTTGAATCCATTTCATAATATGTTCACATTTTAGCAATGTTTACATTTATAATAACTTTTTGCAAATAAAATTCTTAAAAACACAAGAAACAATTTATTTTATGGTATTTTAATTACTCAGCAAAATGTTTGTATCCAAACATTTTCCAATGGGTGTGCCATAGGGGGTTTTTACACCCTTCGGGCTGTTTTCTCAAGAAGTATGGACTTGCCCCTGAAACAAATTTTACCATCGTAATTGTGGCAGTGAATGTAAGTTGCTTCAACAAAAATCAAAGTGATTCAATAGCAGGTCTTACAGTGAACATATCCAAAATTTTGTGTGGGAGGTACGGGAACGAGTGGACAAATATAGTCCATATTCGAACCTGATCTGTATCTGGTAGATATTATGAGAATGTGTAAAGTATGGACCAAATCGGTTATTCCCTACAAGAGTTATCGCGCGCACAAGTTTTGCGACGATTTTTGAACATTTGTGGGGGAGGTACCTGAAGGAGTGGACCTATATTGGCCCATCTTCGAACTTAAATCGAATCTGGACAAAATATTTCGATAACCAAAATTTGAACCGAATCGATTGATCCGTTCGAGAGTTATCGTGCGCACCAGCCAGCCAGACAGACAGACGGACATTGCTAGATCTACTCAAAATTGTCTGAAACGGATATCGTACAAACAGACTTGGGGCCTTAAACCATTATTTCGATGAGGCACATTTTTGGTCGTAACAAAGTGTAAATACCCTCTTTAGCCTAAAGGCTGAGGGTATAAAAATATTTGATTTTGTACTAAGTCGCTTTTCATAATGATTTATTTGAGATATTCCATTGTTTTATATTCATTATATTATATTTCGATCGAACTATTATCAAACAAAAATGATCTACAAAAACATGAGTTTGGTAGTAATTTGAACGAATTTTAATTCGAATCGTCCTAGAGAAACAGGCCATAAACATTAATTAAAAGTTACCACAACTCCTTTAAATAACTTTTCAAATGGCCCTGAGGTCTCAAATCAGTGAAAAATCCTCGCTTAATAGATGTTACCATCTCCCATATCCTCAAATGCTTGCTTGCGAATCAATTTTTAAATGAATTGAAAAATCAATTAAAAATAAATTGCATGGAATGTATATTTATTCACTGCAAAGAACTAATGCAAAATATGTGCTTAAGAAGCAAATTAGACAGTATCCTCACTGCACCACGCCCTTGTAAAAATCATGACTTCTTTCACGTAAAAAGATGTGGTCCGAAATCACTTGCACTCATGATTCAACTACTTCTTTGGTTACATTTTGCTGGGATACAAATATTCTTGTAATTAAATGGGTCATGAAATCTGTCATTTTCCCATATACCTATTTATAGATATTTCAACGCTCACCTGCTGTGATGGCAAGTCACCGAGTGGAGAGGCTGCCATCAAAGCAGTTGCGTGTCCTTAAACCTAAAAGACTCGAAAGGGAAATGTATCAGTGTGACTTTCGCCTGATATCAAAATATATTTAATATCCAACGTATACTTTCTTAAACAACATTGACCACTGGGAACATCATTTTTGGTTTTTATATGTATGAAAGAAAACATCAGCATCGGCAGCATCGGATCGGTCCTTTTATCAAGCTTCAACAATCGCTGCTGTAAAGAAATCATCATCATCTAAAACGAAATTACTTCCTGGACAGATTCATCAATATACCTTAAGGAACACAAAACGACAACATAGATAATTCAACTAATATCTGATAAATTTGCAGCAAAATTTCATCTAGTCATTGTACAAACATTTGATAAAGCTGGATCCCAAAAACCATACGCATTCTGCATTTAAACACACACAATCATTTTGATTGTGTTTCCCGCAGACACATGGACCGCCTCAGTGGTATATGGTTGTAGTTTTTTATATTTCCACGATATAGGACTAAAAATCACACGAAATCAATTTAATAAAATGCGTCAACAATTTTCAAACTTATAAACATTTCTTTGTTTTGATTAATTAATCAAATTTGCCGTAAAATTAAAGTGTCAGGGCGAATCCAATTTTATTCGCCTTGTTTACAAAATTTGACGTATTATGTTACCAGAAAAGTTACGTTGTTGTAATTTTCGCCGTTGCTGCTACCTATTCATTGTATCATGCGCCAGATATACAGCAGGTAATGTTATGATATGATAGACAGCATTCAGTTTCTTTTTAACTATTGCCAGGAAAACACATCTAAGGAAATAAGATAAACAGAAGAATTTTGTTTTGTGGTTATCATTGCCAATTAAATAATATCATTAAATACTATTGCACATTGTTCTACAATGCCTTCGAATAGAAGAATTTTCACACCATATTTAATCAAATCTCTGGAATCTTTAAATATAAGCAGTTATCCGGCGGCAAAGGACTATAAAAAGGATGTCGTAAAAATGAAACCAAATAAAGCCATTAAACGAGGTGATCGTATACTAACGGAGAAGCCCTTTACGTATGTTTTAAAATCACAATTTCGCAAGGAGAGATGTGACAATTGCTTGAGCAGGTGAGTGCCATTAATTTGTTCTTAATAATTTGAATGTAAATAGATTTTGTTTTGTAACAGCACCAAGGTCATGAAATGTTCAAGTTGCAATTACGTGTACTATTGCAATCGGGCATGTCAGATGGAGGCATGGCCATTGCACAAAATCGAATGTCCATTCCTAAAACGCATTTACCCAAGAACTGTACCAGATGCCGCCCGCATTCTCTGTCGTATAATAATAAAATTGAATAATGGTGGTGATATGGAAAAGGGTTATTACACAGAGACATGTTTTCGTAAATTCAGGGATTTAATGTCACGTAAGAAAAGCACTTTAACTAATGTGTAATGTGGAGTAGAGATAATTAATTGTTATTTTTTTGTAGATTATCAAGAAATCAAACATGATCCCCGCCGCATAGAACATTTGCAATGTCTACATGCCATACTCAACGAAATGATGCAAGACAGTGCCATCGTTCCCAATGAAGCTGAATTATCAACAATATATGGCCGGGTATGTTGTAAAAATAAACCAAAAATTGATATGAATGACACATTAATTTGAATCTAGAATAATCTTGCACACGGTATGCGTGTTTCCAATCATATTTTTGTTTTTGTAGATTTTGCTTGTTTCTTGTTAGCTTTGCGTTTCGTTTTACGTTTATATTGTTTATGTTTTTTATATTTTTTCTTGTTTGCTTCCATGGCACTGTGCCAAGAAAGAAGCATCCACAACACACTTTTGCTTTCTAAATTTATAATCAATGAACAACAAAAATCTTGTTGTAATGTTAAATGTCGAGCCCCCTGCAGCTGACTTTTGCATAGCTAAGCGGCGCTAAGATGTTGTCGTTTTTAAATGTAAACAAATTGTAGTAACGCTATTTTTAATGGCCACATGTAATTTGTCCACCACCACTTGTAGTTAATCACAAATGGATTCAATATACTCGATGCCGAAATGAATTCAATTGCAACGGCCATATTTTTGGGTGTTTCCGTCACCGATCACAGCTGTAAACCAAATGCAGTGGCCACTTTTGAGGGTACAACACTACATATACAGGCCATAGAAGACATTGAATGTTTGGATTGGTCAAAGGTATGTTTAGATGTTGAAAAGATTTATTGGCCACTTGGGAACAAAATGTATGTTTTTTTAGATTTTTATTAGCTACATTGATCTATTGAATACCCCTGAACAGAGGCGTAAAGACCTAAAGGATAATTATTATTTCCTGTGTATCTGCAGCAAATGTATTGATCCTCAAGAATCTTTGGAAATGGAATGTTCTTGCTGTCCTAATCGAAAATGTAAAGCGCCTGTCGATGTTAAGCTAAACAACTGTCCAGCTTGTGGTACTGGTATCAGTCCTAGACACAGAAATGGTTTTAATGATGTTATGGAGTTAACCAAACTTCAGCTGAGTAATATGAAGGAGATTGCATGTAAGTTGGTTTTTCATAATCTGTGATGGCATATGCAATGGGATGTTATATATAAGTCCCCTAAGGATAATGGTAGGTAGACCTTTTAACGAACTTAACTGGAATATAAACCCTTCCTAAGAACAGACGTTCTACCCAGAAGACTTTAAAACCATAGAAAAATCCCATAGAAGACTTCTATGTAAATAGCTGACCTTCTATTAAAAACCTATTTGGAAGACTTTTACAGAATAGAAAACCATTTCACTGGTGGACGTCTATAGAGTAGAAAGCTTATAGAGAATAGGAGAACTTCCTGGGAAACTTTTCTAGAATAGATGATCTCCCCGAAAGGATTATATAGAGAGAACTTATGCGCAACATGGGAACACAGAGGGAACATGTTGTTGTTGAGATAACATAATCCCTGTTAGGTTTTTATAAAGTACAATCTCGATAGAGGACTTTCCTAGCATAGACGACTTCCTTCTATAGAATAGAATTAGTGTGTAGAATGCAAAAACTTCTTCGAGATCTTATGTCAAATAGAAAAACCCTCGAAGTCTTCTATAGAAAAGAAAACCCCCTACAGGTCTTTTATAAACTAGACGACCACCCCCGATAATTGTTATGAAATAAAAAGCCTCCTTAGTACGCATCTATAGCCTATACAACCACACCGAATAAAATAGAAAACTTTCTGAGGACTTCTAGTATAGAAAAACTTCCTCCAGGACTTCTATAGAATAAAATTCCTCCCTCAAAGACTTCTATAGACTAGACAACAACCCCACGAGAAATGCTATGGAATAAAATACCTCCTTCGTAGGCTTTTATAGACCAAAACGAACCACCTCGACGAATTGGATAGAATAGAAAGCTTTCCGTAAAGTAGTTCTTCATAAAATGAGACTTAGAGGATTTCCCAGAAAAGAAGAACTCTCTAGTAAACTTTTTCAGAAAAGACCTCCCTAATGTACTTCTATAGACCCTAAAAGGCTTCGAGAATGTAGGAGTTTCCTAGAGGACATCTTTAGAAGAAAGCCTCATTAGAAAACTTCCACAGAATAAAATCGTCCCTGTAGAACCTCATCCTTATAGTATGTTTTTAATATATTTCCATAGAACAGGGACCTGCTATAGAAGTCCATATTGCATTATATCCGGTATAAGAGACACAGCTTTCACAATTTATCAATTTCTCCCTGATGAGTGTCGAATCTTTTTCATTTCCAAAATTTTTTCCAATATGTATTACTATTTTACAGATCTGGATGTGTGCAAGGTATTGCTGAACAAACAGGAGGAATTTATGCATCCGTTCAATGTTTGGTATATAAAAACCCTAGATGCTGCATTTGAGGCTGCCATTGATGTTGGCAAATGGTCGGAAGCATTAAACTATGGCAAAAAATTACTGCCAGGTTTCCGGTAATAAAATAAAACTTTCTTGTTAACTTTTCTTCAACTAATGCGAACCACGAATCACATTTTCCCTTTTACAGCAAATACTATGGTGACTGGAATCCTCTATTAGGCCTCCTCTATCTTAAATTAGCCAAAATCCAACATCATGAATCCTATCTCAAAGAATGTATTGAAAATTTCCAAGAAGCTCGTAAAATCTTAGAAGTTACCCACGGTAAAGATCATTCGTTAATACAAAATCAATTGAAGCCTTTATTGTTGCAGGCAATAGCAGAAAGCACAGCTTAGTTTTACAAGTTAAATGTAAATAAATATTATGTACACAATTCAATAAGATTTTTATTAGTATATTCGTTTTAATGCCAGGGCACGTCTTTCCGAATCTGGATGTAGGCTTCGGATCAAGCCAATGATTTCGTCGGCTTTAAAGTATTCCGCAAACTTACCCATAGACCACATTTCCGTGATTTCTGTTAGGGAGGCTTTGAGAATTTCTTTCAAAAGTAACATACGTTGCCAACTGGCAACATTTTTGAGTTCTTGACCCACCTACAATTCAAAGAAAGATTATATATAAGTGATTTCTGCTCTTCAATATTGGGAAATAAGTCTTGTTTAGGAGCTCCACTCGAAAATACTGTGGAATATTTAACAGCCGTTTCTGTGTCTGATTACGCAGCATTCAATCAGACCTCAAAACCTTACTGAAATGAATATTTCACAACAAACGGAGGGGGGCCTCTAAACTGGACTTTTACAAATTACCTTAAATAAGGAACCAGCCTTATTTTCAAAAAGTTCAAATATATCCAACATTGTTTTTGTTTCGACTGGAGTAACTTTCTCCTTTGCTGCAACTTGTTGATTTAAGATTAGACAACAAATACTTATAAGTTCTCCCATGGTTTTATTATACTCTTTGGCGGGTAAAACTGGTTGCCACAAACTTTCCAGCAGACGTAAATGTGACAAACATTCATGAACTATAGTCGGTGTTACATTACAAATTTCCTTTTCTTTTGGTTGTAATATTTTTTGAAGCACTCCGAGTTGTTGATCAATTTGCTGTCGCAAGTATTTTGTTCCTGTTGACGACAGGTTCTTAATCATATTTGATACTGTCGGTATGGAAAAATTCTTGGCCAGGAAATGATGGAGAAACATACAGTTATTATAGAATAGCATTGATTGTTGAGGTAATGTTTCCAAATGTTCTTTGTGATATTGAGGAACCAGTGTTACATATGAATTGATTAATATGGAAATGATATTGAAAAATCGTCCCTCTTCTGCAGGAGATTCGCTATCTTGACGTAGAATGCGATTTAAGAGCTTTACAAATTCCTAATAAGATAAATATTGAATATTACCAAAATCTATCCCCAGATTTGTTGCGGAGTTAACTCACCAAAACACTCTTCGATACCATACAACGTGGAAACAAAAATGGATTATTTGCCACATCTTCTGGCGTATTCTTCTCGGCCATAATAGTCATATCTTGTAAATCCTTTTGCATCAATTCCCTTCCGGTATCCATAATACGTCGAAATAGACGATTATGATGAAGAGTATTAAAATTTTCTGTGAATTTGCTTAATTGGTTATCAACATCCCGATTGATTAGATATAAATCAGCAAGATAACTTTCAAATTGCAGAACATCTTCAACCATAGAAGGCTGAGAATCATCCAACGTATCCGGTATAGAATTCATTAAACATTCATCAATAAGCAGCCGTAGAAATCTTCGAGAGATATGTTCACCTATAACAGTGAATACGTGCTGTTCATCGGACACTGACACATTTACATTGTCCAGGCAATGGAACAACAGCTTAATATTCTCAAAGACTTGCTTGTAATCAGGCTTAGAGGCGCCATCTTTATCTTTGCTATTGACGCTATTGGTGACATTAGAATAAGACAATTGAAATGTTTGATACTCCTCACTGTCCTCCGAGAATGTGACATTAACAGATTTGGTAATGATGGGCGCAAGGCATTTGTCCATCAAAAAGTCGCACAACTCTGTGGCATCGTATTTGGCCTAAAAATGTTTTTGTTAACAAATATTTATTTCAAGAAATATATACATAGAAATCTTGCTAGCCTAAGATATACAAAATGACTCACCTGAAACAAAGCCAACACCGTATCCTGTAATTGGTTTATGTCTTTGGAAACCTGTACTGTAGAACACGAAACCAAGGCCACTTGTTTCTCCGTGAATTGTACAAGTTCTTGAAATTTGTTACGCAAGTTCGATTTTACAGTATGGAATTGGAGAATATATTTAACTTTGATAGTATCATAGCATGGGCTAGCAACCAGCAACTTCTGGACATCACTGCTAGCTGTCGAATGTATTAAATTATTCAATTTGTTAAGCATATCCAATATTATCATATATTCATTGGAACTAGTCTCCTCCAACATTTGAAAAAGTTCATCCGCGCCCAATATACGATTGATAACATCTAGTTCCCAAACAGCAGATTCAAATTTACGAAGCGTAGCCATTAGTTCAGTGTCAAATTGCGGCATTGAACATTGCAGTGAATTGAGAAGATCGTAGGCCTCCTTTTCCAAGAGTTTGCCTTCCTCTAAATCGAATATGTTTGTATTGTTGGGCATAAATTCGACATAATTATCTTCTATATATTTGGATACACGTTCCTTGAAACGCTGAATCTGTTCCTGTGAGGTTATTATGTGCTTTCTTATGTCACCAACATTTTCGGCACCCTTATTACAGTTTAAATCCGGTTTGATGTCTAGAACCTCCATTTTCTAAAGTTTTACTCCAAATAATTAATTGAATATGTAATTTATACTTTTCCCGCGAGAAATCGATATAAATTTATCTGTGAAATCGAATTATCGGTTGAAATCGGAAATCGATATAAATTTATCTGTGAAATCGAATTATCGGTTGAAATCGAAAATCGATATGTTTGACGCAATTATGAGCTGTGTTCCAGAACTAAAAAGTTTTTACAATTTTTACGACTTTTACACATTTTACTCGAAAAAGCGTTCCCGTACACAAAAAAGTTGTAAAATGTACACTTCTCTTTAAACAAAAATGGCGCTGAATGACGCTCTCTTTAAAAACTTTTTACACGACAAATTTGGGCGAGTAAAGTAACATGGTTGCCGGCGTCTGATTGGCTGATACGCCGACTTTGACATTTGTTCCAGTTTTTTGACGTATTTTCCATTTTTTCGTTCCCGAACTTTTTGAAAAAACTTTTTTGTGACAACAATTATTCTCTATTTCTCTCTTTTACGAGTTTTACTATTAAAAAGTACGGGAACGAAGCTATGGCGTGATTTTGACGTAATTTTACGTCAAATTTGTTTGAAGCAAATAAATCAGGTAGATGTAGATATAAAAATATAAGCTCTGTTCCAGAACAAAAAAACTGAGTTTTTTTTAATTATTTATTATATATTTAACAAATCTCGTTGAAATTTAGCGCAATATAACGGAACATTGGCTGTCATATTTTGGCATATGGATGAAATGGCCCAGCTCCAGATCACACAGCAAGTGTCAAAGGAGAACAAAATATGTTAAGTGACTCGGCAACATGACAAGTTCTTCAGAAAAAGATATAAAAAGATAAACGCCGTTTGCATCAAAGGGTTCGTCACATATATTCCGTTGTGAGTCGCGTCACTCGGTAAAAACAACAAATCAACCATATATGCAGAGGCGTGCCGCGACTCACAACGGACCGTATTGCCGAGGTCTTTATACCCTAGATAGACGGTATAGGTAATTTGCTTTAAAATCTGCATTTAATTTTACCCTGACAGACGACAGTGTGTGCATTTACGAAATAGCTGATTGCTATTTTGTTGTTTGCACTTGGTCTGTTCCTTTAGTATTGAAAATGGAAAAGCCGGCAAAAAGTAGTAAAAGTTGTAAACTGGTCCCATATTAGCTGTGTTCCTTTACTTACCTGAGGTTACCATTTTTAACCTGCAAAGCGTTCCCTAACACCGAAAATTGGCAAAACTGGAAGCAATTTTTAAGAGAGTGAGAATGGAGAGAGAGCGAAAATGGCTTTCTCTTCTACCACAGGCTACCAGCAAAATTTCTGCAGGTAAAAAATGGCAGAACTGATTTTTCGACTTTTGTTTGACGATTATTTCACAATGAAAAAGAAAATGGACGCAAAACAGAAGAAAAAGTCGAACGCTGACAAAAATAAATTAAAAACTGTGAAATAAAAGACGAAAATTGTTTTTTATGTTTCTTTTTGACATTGCTGCCAGATCTACCATTTTTCCGTTCCTTTACTTTTCCGGTAAAAATGTTCATGAGAACATTTTTACCACCCTTACCATTAAAAAAGTAAAGGAACAAAGCTATTAATTGTATGGTGTTTGAAGTGAAGGAACGGCTTTCGAGTAAAAAGCGATAAAACTTGAAGATTCTTGCACGTAAAGGAACAGAGGTACTGTCATTTTTCGTTTCCCTTGTGTCAAGGTAGAAACACAATGAAATACGCCGCTTTTTTCACGCTCAGTTTCATGTAAAAGACTAAAGGCCAAGTACTACCTAATTCAAATGAATTAGACAGCATTTGAATTAGGTAGTACTTGGTCTTTAATCCTTTACATGAAACTGAGCGTGAAAAAAGCGGCGTGTTTCATTCTGCTCACACCTTAAAAGAGAGGCAATTATCATATGAGGGAGATAGCAAATTCATGCTCTGAAGGCGTTTGTTGTGTTTTTTCATAACAATAAAAACAAAACAAACATAAATAAACTAAAACACAACAAAAAATAATTAACATTCGTAATTAAAATAATATTATTAGTTAAATTTTTTTATTATTTCATTAATTAAATGTTTTTATTAAATATTTTTATGTTTTTGTTGTTAAAGGTTGCTTGAGAAAATAAAAATGGAAGAACAAATCTTGCAACGAATAACAAGAAGAGGCAACACAACAAACACTGAAAACCATGTACATGGGTTTCACTACTTCATACCCCTCGCCTATAAACTTGACGTCGCCATGTTGAAACCGTGCTAGTCTGACCATCGACAATTCAGGCCTTATGCTTGGTTTACATTTACGAAATCCACTAGATTTCAACTGTCAAATCCATACGTTAAACGTCAAATGAAATCCAGATGAGATTTAAGCTCTGTTCCTTTACGTGCAAGTAAATGAAGTTTATTTACATTTGCTTTTTGCGTCTTTAGTTTACACATACACACGCACACAACACACGTACACAAAAATTTTTATTCGGAAAAAAAATGTTTATCAAATAATTTGACTTAACCCAGATGGCTAATTTGATATGTTATGTTTATCAAAGTACCGTTTATTTTTTTGATATACTCAGTATACATCTGTAGCCCTTGGGATATTATGTGATTCCATTATTTTGAGCTACTATTTTTGAGTTTTGATGTCTAGTTCATCGAAGTTGCTACCTATCGCTTAGTTTTAACAATGATTTGCGCTATGACCGATTAATTATTGGGTAGTTTTATAAGGAAAACAAACACGATCGCTTAGTTTTAACAATGATTTGCGCTATGACCGATTAATTATTGGGTAGTTTTATAAGGAAAACAAACACGATCGCTTAGTTTTAACAATGATTTGCGCTATGACCGATTAATTATTGGGTAGTTTTATAAGGAAAACAAACACGATGTGGAGCCTACTACGAAAAAACGTTAACTAGATGCCGAAAAGGTGTCTTTGGACTATATGTCAAATATTTTGTGTCCCATAACTCCCAGTTATATGATAAAAACCTGTATCCAAAGTGGATTTAAAAACCACTTTTTTCAAAAAAAAAAAAATTGAAAAACATATAAACATACTGTTATTCACCCTTATTACGGTTGGCGTTGTCGTATCCAAAATTGCAAGCTGACGTGTCGTAACGTCTAATTGGTATTATGTATGTTTTTGAACAAAATAGCAAAAATTTCAATTTTTAAAGAATTCTTTTTGTAACAAACATAATTAGAATTATTAGTAGATCATTTTTAAACTTTTAATTGAGAAGAAAAACTAACCCTATAGTTTTTACAATCAAAATAAGTGTTTGGCGTAGACGTTTTTGTGGTGGTTGGCGTACGTATTTTTTGGTACCACGTAACATTTACGACAACGACAATTTTTTTCTCATACAAAATTTAAAAAATATATATTTTTTAATTGTAAAACTATTTGTTTGAAATCATCTTTTGAGCAAGAACTAAGAAATTTACATTGCATCAATCGTTATATGAGGACTCTAACAGATTTTCAATAGAAACTTTGTCATCTGATAAAGACACGAAATTTATCTTATGCAAATGAATCAAAGTAGTAATATTTGTATTTATTATAGTTATTTTCCAATATATTTTAATAATCATTGCCAAAAAATTCTTTTGAAATTAATTTGTTTTTATTTTTATATGCTGTCGTTTACAAAATCGGTCACGACTCTTTCCTCGTATTTCAACGCCATACGTAATACCAATTTGTCGTGTTACGCCATACGTAATACCGATTTGTCGTATCAAAAAAAATAAATCTTGTATTTAAACCAAGAAATGCGTTCTGGGAATTACAAATGTATTTCTTTCGATTTTTTAAGGATATAAAATGCTATAAAAGACAAAAAATGTCGTTGTATATAATTTTTCATCATATAAAAATGTATCTTACGACTACGCCAACGTCTACGCCTACGACAACGTCTACGTCACTTGAACGTCTACGACTACGCCAACCGTAATAAGGGTGATTATTTCACATTTGCTTCTAAAATAATATAAAAATACTTTTAAAATGATCACGATCAAGCAATGGGCATATCTGGGTTAATTCAAAAACATAAAACATATTTTTTGCAAATTTTTTTAAACCATTTATTTTCAATTTCGTTTTGTTTGATTATTTTTGCTTTTCTCGCTCATACACCAAAAACATAAAACAGTTGCATTTTTCGGTAGTTTATGGGTAAAAAACAGGGATGCTTATAATAATATGGTGTTTATGTGCGTTTTTTATAATAAATGACTTATACCCTAGACAGACGGCAGCGTTAATTTGCATTAACTGCCTTAATTCAAATTAATTCGTACATTATCCACATTCTTAATGCACAAAATCAAAGGAAATTTAAACTGAATTTAGCAATTTCAATATGGCAATGCTGTTGAAAATCAATTGTCATTTGTCAAATTTCCATGTTTAAGAAAAAAAAAAAGGAAAAAATCAGCAATTTTCGCGTTTTTTCAAAATAAGCAGGGGTCTTTCGTGAGTAGAATAGCAGCTAATCGTTTTTCACGCCTTCTAACAAATCTCTTTTTAAAATTTTTATTTTCACAAAAAATGTCCAATGTCCAATTCTATCGAAAATTATATCTTCTTCAAATGTTTTTTAAAGTTTTGCAATATTTTTATAATATTAAAAAGACCCAAAAATATCGCGAATAAATTAAATTAATTTTTGCTACATCGTGGCACATTCTATAAACGACTTATTCACCATTTCACGAGCCCTGCTTGAATGCATATTTTGTGTATTTGTGTTCTATAGTATGCATCAGTTTGCCTTTATTGATGAACGTAGGAATGCTTTTTTTATAGCGAGTTTTTTGATCTCAGAATGATTGTAGTATTTCTCTTATTAACTTACTTACCTCGGACATGCCGAATATGTCCTTTTGTTAGAGTAGTACCTCACTGTGTGATGCATTGTGTTTTTCATTTATGATATACGCGTTTAATTTTAATTTTAGTAATTAATAGTACTTTATTTTAAGTTTTTTCTCTTCATTACGTTACTATTGTATTTATTTTGGACGTTTGTCCTTTTGTTGGAGTAGTGAGTTACTGGTTTAAGCATTTTGTATTTCATTAATTGGCCTGTTGGCTTTGTTATACATGTTAAATTGAATAAATAAATAAATAAAAGGTCAATGGTAGAAAGTGTATTTGTATCGCATATTTTGGCGAACTTTTGTAAAGCTTTATGAAATGGTCTGCTGGGTACAAACAAACGACACAAACAGCTGTTTCATAAATGCAGAAACTACCGTCTGTCAGGGTGAAAAATTAATTCAAATTAGGACATTTTTAATGCAAATTAACTCTGCCGTCTGTCTAGGGTATTAGCCATGGTAGAATAAGTAAAGGTAGGCCACAGCTAACAGCTGATTACATTTTTTCTTTTCATGGCCTAATCTGTCAAAAGCAGGGTTGACATTTTATACTGTTTTTGACATTATGCAATCATAAAGGTAGATGCATCGCTGAATTGTTCCAACAAAAAACTTCTGCTGCAACTTACTTACTTACGTACCCTGCGTTTACACATGACAGGACAGTTGAGTACATGTATTGATTGTCAAAATCCCAAAACTTGCCTGTGTGACGTAGGCGTCCAGACAACTGCAAAAACAGTTGCAAAATTATGAATGAAAATCATCGATTTCTTTTCGTTTTCCGTTCAATTATTTTGTTTTTGTACATATTATTTTGTTTTCCGCACATTTGAATTATCATATCACTTCTTTTTCACAAAAATGTCAATAATTTGTTAACCCGACTGTCTTTGAAAAAATGATGGACAGCTGAGAGACAAACGACAAATATATGTATGTGTTAGTACATCAGAGTTGTATTTGAAGACAAACTGTCTGGTGTAAACGCCAAGTTAGTTGGCCCATTACAGAACATTTGTTCCATAGACCGAACTAAGAAAAGATCTCCATTCCTCTCTGTTTTTCGCTTGATTTTTTGGAATACCGCGCCTTTCCATTTCTTCATCCACTTGTTTGCTCCATCGAAGCTTAGGCCTGCCGATTCTGCGTGCACGGCCATGTGGCAGGTATTCATACGCCTTTTTAGCGGGTTCATCATAGCTCATTCTCATAATATGGCCTAGCCAACGCAATCGTTGCATCTCGATACGTTTAACTATATTCATGTCTTTGTATAGCTTATATAGCTCGTGGTTCATACGACGCCGATATTCACCGTCAACGCAAACCGGCCCGTAGATCTTTCGAAGAATTTTCCTCTCAAACACACCAAGCACTGCCTTATCTGCTTGCGCAAGTACCCATGCTTCGGAGCCATACATTAGCACGGGTAGTATCAGCGTTTTGTATAGTGTTATTTTTGTTTGACGAGATGTGGCTTTGTTTTTTAATTGCTTACTTAGACCATAGTAGCATCTGTTGGCCAATACAATTCTTCTTCTTATTTCACAACTGATGTTGTTTGTTGTGTTTATGGCAGTGCCGAGGTAGACGAAGTCTTTAACTACCTCAAAATTGTAGGCTTCGACCTTCCTAAAGGTATCAGTTACTTCCTTTACTGATCGTCCCATGATGTCTATGTCATCAGCATAGGCAAGTAACAGTTAAAGTCATCTTACAAAGCCGGATGAGCTTTGCGGGGATACCAAATTCAGACATTGCGTGGAATACCTTTGATCGGAGGGGACTGTCGAATGCTGCTTTATAATCGACAAAAAGGTGAAATATGTCGATCTGCATCTCTTGGGTCTTCTCTAGGATTTGCCGCAGGGTAAATATCTGGTCAATGGTGGACTTGCCAGGTCTAAAGCCACATTGGTATGGTCCAATTATTTCGTTAACCATTGGCTTTAGTCGTTCGCACAATATCCCTGACACTATCTTATAGGCAATAGAGAGAAGACTTATGCCCCTATAGTTTGAGCATACAGTCTTATCTCCTTTCTTGTGGACGGGACATAGGATGCTCAGGTTCCAATCGTCGGGTACGCGTTCTTCCTGCCAGATGGTGCTAACTAGCTGATGCATACACCTTATCAGCGCGTCGCCTCCGGTTTTAAACAGCTCGGCTGGTAAGCCATCGGCTCCTGCTGCTTTATTATTCTTCAGCCGGTTGATTGCTGTTTTTACCTCATCTTGGCCGGGCGGTATACATTCTATACCATCTTCTGGGATTGGATCTGTGGTATCATCGTCTTCGCTACTATTGGATACCAGCAGATTGGAGAAATGTTCCTTCCATATCCTGAGCACGCTGGTCTCTACAGGAGGATGTGCCTGTACCAAAGCCATCTTTGGTAGAATTTTCGGACTTCATTCTGGCTCCTGTACATCTCGATTTTTTCACACTCCCGCTTTTCCATTTCTCTCTTTTTCTTGCGGAAAAGACGTTTCTCTTCTATCCTTTTCTCCCGATATCTCTCTCGGCAGCACGACACTCCTGGTCATACCATGAATTCCTTTGTGGAGGTCTCTGGAATCCAAGTATGGATTTTGCGGCTGTTTGCATGGAGTGGGCAATATGTTGCCACTGTGTTGTTATGATATCGGGACAAGGAGTGCTCGCGTTAAGCAATTGGGCTAGTTGAGTGGAATATGCTGGGGCTATCTGTTGTGTTTGCAGCCTATCGATGTCCAACTTCCGCGTTGAGTCTGTTCGTGCTTTATTTGCAAAGTTTAGACGGGTACGTACCTTTGCTGCAACAAGGTAGTGGTCCGAATCAATGTTTGCACCTCGGAACGATCATACATCCAACACGCTGGATGAATGTCTTCCATCTATTACAACATGATCAATTTGATTACTTGTTCTTTGATCTGGAGACAGCCAGTAGTGGAATTCTGTAACTCATTTTTCGAGTTACCGACAAATATCGGTAAAATTAAAATGCTTATAATTTTGGTAATTAAAGAAAATTTTTGAGAAATTAACAACCAAAATAAAGCTTTTGCAAAATCTTAACGATATCAACAGTGCTGTCAACTTTTATTGATACTTTTCATTAATAATTTTACGTTTTAATGTTACCGATTTTTGTCGGTAACTCAAAAAATTAGTTACAGAATTCCACTACAGGTGCCCTTATGAATATCGAGATGATTAAATCTGGTACTGCTAACTACCATGTTTTTCGCATCTGCAAAGTCCATCAGCCTCATACCATTGTCAGATGTTTCACTGTGGAGACTGAATTTCCCGACGATATTTCCCAAAGATATTCTCCTTTCCAATTTTGGCATTAAAATCGCCTAGAATGATTTTAATGTCATGGGCAGGGCAACGGTCATATGTTTCTTCTAAGCGCTCGTAAAATATATATTTGGTCTGTTCGTCCTTTTCTTCAGTGGGAGCAAATAAAGCTGATATTGAAGAGTTTAGCTTTTATTCGAATTGCAGCAAGTCTTTCATTCACTGGGGTGAAGCTGGATACCAGATGTTTTAGTCTCCGACTAACAACGAATCCGCAACCAAACTCATGCTTTACGTCATGACAGCTATAATACAGTGCGTCACCTTTAGGTGCTGTTGTGACGCCTTTCCCAATCCATCGTATTTCCTGTATGGCCAAGATCTATTTAACAGGTCACGTAAGTAGCACAACAACAACTTCTTTTTGGCTGAAAATTCTTCAATATGTCAAAATGTTTGTTTACGTTTTCATACAATTCATCACAATAACAAAAAATTTGACAGATTGAAACCAACCAGCTGGTCGTATTACGCCACCTTATTATTTCATCATGTGTATGGCAGTAATACGGCGTTTATATTATAGTTTTTTGCAGGGTTAACCTTCTTTATGAGGATTTATTTGAAGTATACACAATGGAAATGACATTTGAAACCCAGACCCACTGGGTTAACCCGGTTATATGTAAACGGCCTATTATATCGGCCTTGTACTTTTCAAGTACGTCTGCTGCAACACTATATCTTAAAATTGAAAATAAGAACAAAAAATGTGTATTCGCGTGGCAAAATAAAATTATTGATTTTTTAGCAAAACTTACGAATGAACGATTTATCAAATGTTGATATTAATTTAAATTTGTTCCAAAAGTACGGGAATGTAAAAATTTAGATTTTTGTAAAAATTCTGCTGACATTTATCTGCAAATCGGATGCCAGCAATCACGATGTCAGATTAGCCAAACTTGTCAAGTAGAAAATAAGTGAATGACATTTTTTCACTGTCATAAGTTTGGGAAGAACTTTTGCTATTTTTGGAACACTTTTCCAACAAGAATATTCTGGAGCCTAGCTAAAGAATTTTTTACTCTATATGACACTTTTAACATAAAAAAGTTAAGCTTTTATGTTTGGTTTACATTCGGCGTCTTTTCGGCGTTTCGTGATTTCGCGCGAAATCAAGCAAAAATTATCATGATTTCGCATACAAAAATGAAATCATCTCATTTCGTGATTTCAGCGAAATCAACATCGAAATCGCAACCCTGTTATTGCCTGAAAAAGTACCAAAAGTTGCAACACTTTTCACGTATCACAATAAACAAGGTAGATGGTCAATTGATGCAACAAAAAATGTTATGGGTATTCTACACGATATGTTTTTTACATATGGATTGTCACTTTGGATATACATTTTGTATATAAAAAGTGACAACCCATATGTAAAAAACATATCGTGTAGAATACCCATTAGTATCAAAATTTATAAACAATGTGAAAAAAATATTAAATTACTTTGTCACAATGTTATTGTACTTTTTTAATAGTAATGTTAGAAAAATTGATTCCCCATACAAATTTCTTAAAAAATAATGGAACGAAAACTTCTGCTAAACTTCGGAGTACGGGAACGCATTTTTAGCACTAAACGGGAAAACTGCTGCAAGTTCTGAACACAACTTTTATCTATCGACATTTAATATTATGATGTCTCAACGATAAAATCATTTTTTTTATTTTTTCATTTGTTACTACTATACACAATTAATACGATGTATAGATAATTTTACAATAATTTTCGAAATAAAGTTGTAAAGTTCCATATTGTCGTATGTTTTTGATGATTAATTCAATTTACAACAACTTGTTTTGAAAATTCATGTTCGATCAGCTGCGCATATGCATCTACCTTGATCATTGTGATATGCATGGTAGAATAAAGTAAAGGTAGGCCACAGCTAACAGCTGATTAAAATTTTTTTCTTTTCATGGCCTAATCTGTCAAAAGCAGTGTTGACATTTTGTACTGTTTTTGACATTATGCAATAATAAAGGTAGATATATCGCTGAATTGTTCCAACACAAAACTTCTGCTGTATCACTATATCTTAATATTGAAAACATGGACAAAAAATGTGTATTCGCGTGGCAAAATTGATTGTTGTTGAAATTGTTGATTTGTAATAGTAAAACTTACGGATGAACGATTTATCAATTATTGATATTAATTCAAATTTGTTCAAAAAAGTTCGGGAATGTAAATGTTACGATTTTTTTAAAAATTATACTGATATTTATCTGCAAATCGGATGCCAGCAATCAAGGCCAGCGTACCTCTCGCCTGGCTGCCTTGCTTTCCTGCTTCATTTCTGACATAATCGAAATAAAAGAATAAAGAAGGCGGAGCAAATTTCGAACTGTGTTGCCCTTTTCTTCTTTATTATCTTATCAGAAGCAAGCAAGGCGAGTAGGCGATGTAGCTTATGTACCGAAGGCTTTAGTTCCATATGTTTTTATAAAACGGACTACCTATGCAGATACATCTACCATTATTATTGTACCATGCCATTTGACGTTTTAAGCCATGGCTGCAGGGTAGCATTTTTCAGTGATTTTCATACCTGGCCTACCTCCACTTTATTGTATCATGGTGATATGTTTGAAATCAACAAAAAAATAAGTGTAAACACCGGGATGTATTTCAGGATTTCGTGAAATCCAGTGGATTTTAGAGCGCAAGTCTAAACTTGGCATTAGTTCCAAATGTTTTTGTAAAACGGGATAGCTTTGCAGATACATCTACCATTATTATTGTACCTTGCCATTTGACGTTTTAAGCCATGGCTGCAGGGTTCCATTTTTCAGTGATTTTCATACCTGGCCTACCTCTACTTTATTGTACCATGGACTTAGCTATCGTCATTTATTTTTGTATGGTAAATGACAAAAAATGTTGCCTGTTTTAGCAAATAAATGACGCAACAACTCTAAAACCGCATTTTTGTGCTAATGTAAAAACCCTATTATAGTGCGTCTAGATTTACGAAATCCACTCCATGATACAAGCTCTGTTCCAGAACTAAAAAGTTTTTACAATTTTTACCACTTTTACACATTTTGCGTTCCCGTACCCAAAATTTATATGAAAATCGCTTACGACTTTTACAAGTTTTACGACTTTTACCACTTTATAAAGTACGGGAACAGGCCAACAATAAAGTAGGGTAACCCAGGTACATGGCAGAACTACCAGGTAGTGGTATCACGAAAAATCAAATCCCTTTATAAAAAAATTATTTTTGTTGTAATTTCCCCAACAACATAAAGAAAGTTTTGACATAACATATTCAAAATTTTACGATGCTACTACCTGGGTAATTGTGCCATGCCCAGGTATGAAAATCATTCAAAAATACAACCCTGCAGCCATGGCTTAAAACGTCAAATGACATGGTGCAATAATAAAGGTAGATGCATAATTAGTCCGTTTTACAAAAACATATGGAACTTAGAACTTCACTGTTTATATGTTAAAAGCACCTAATAGAGTAAAAAATAAAAAGTGTTACTAGAAAAGTAGCCTTGTAGCCAAAAATAACAAAAGTTGCACCCAAACTTATGACAGTAAAAAAATGTCATTCTCTTATTTTCTACATGACAAGTTTTGCTGATCAACATCGTGACTGATACATTTAGAAACATTGTGATACATTTGTGGTGTTTTTTTATTGGGATAGTTTTTTTTTTCAAAATAGTCTGGCTTAATCCCATTGTTGTTGTTTTAATATTTTAAAACTAGTTTATTAGTGGAAAAGATTTGACATTGTTCGCCAGGGGTAAGGCAGGGAATACTATGGTTTCGATTCTCGCCACAGAATCTCATCAGTTCCCTGGAAGTTTTTTGTTGAAGAAGTTATTGAAAAATAACTTCGGTGGAGAATATCCACAAACAAGAACAAGGGATATACAGTCAACCAAAAAAGTCTACATACACCCTATAAATCTCGGGTTTTAAGGGTAATATGCTGTTTATATTATAGCCTTTTGCAGGGTTAACCTTCTTTATTAGGATTTATTTGAAATATGAGCAGTGGAATTGACATTTGAAACCCAGTGGGTTTGTTAAATCCGGTTATATATAAACGTACTATAAGGAAGCATTTTTTGTGAAAATCAAAGTACATAGTTCTATTTCATATCCTTAATAAACAATATTAGCTATGCTCCTTTACGTGCAAGAATCTTCAACTTTTTACCACTTTTTACTCGAAAAGCGTTCCCTTACTTTAGACACCGTACAATTCATATGGGAGCAGTATACAACTTTTACTACTTTTGCCGGTTTTACTATTTTCAAAAGTAAAGGAACAGACCAATTAGATACAACAAAAATATATTCCATAATACGAGTAACGGTAAATTCTATAAAAACTAAAAAATTTATAGGGAAAAAGTGTACATACACCCAATGAAATATGGATATTACCGTAAAATTTATGAAATAAGCAATACAAATTTTCTTGCTTTAGCGAATGCCTCTGGTTGTTCATGACATCTTTTAGGCAAAATAGGAACACATTTGTGGATTAATTGCCGTTATTTCAGGTCAGATTTCGCGTATAGCTTGTTAAAGCGGACCCATGTAGATTTCTTTGAGTTTTTCAGTCTGGTAGTTTATGAAACCCCAGAAAATACAGTGGGACTAATAATTTTGAGATCCTAGAGCGCCTTGAAGTTGTTCTTGTGGATAATAAATGCTCCTGAGCTTCGCTAAATATTTATACGAATTCCTGAGTTTTATCATAAATTTTATAGCTTTCAACTGTGTGACGTAGGCGTCCAGACAACAGCAAAAACAATTGTAAAATTATGAATGAAAATAGTCGATTTCTTTTTCCTTTCCGTTCACATATTTTGTATTTGTTCATATTCTTTTGTTTTCAAAACATTTGAATTATTATCTCACCCATTTTTACGAAAATGTCAAAAATTTGTTAATCCGACTGTCTGTGAAAAAATGATGGGCAGCTGGGAGACAGCCGACAAATGTATGTATGTGTTAGTAAATCGGAGTTGTATTTGCAGACAGTCTGTTTTGTGTAAACGCCTAGTTATATCCATATTTCATTTGGTGTATGTACACTTTTTCCCTATTAATTTTTTAGTTTTTATAGAATTTACCGTTATTCGTATTATGGAATATATTTTTGTTGTATCTAATATTGTTTATTAAGGATATGAAATAGAACTATGTACTTTGATTTTCATAAAAAATACTTCCTTACCCTTAAAACCCGAGATTTATAGGGTGTATGTAGACTTTTTTTGGTTGACTGTAGTTCCGATCGCTCTCTTATCGGAATAATTCCATTGAACAAGTTCGTTCAAAAAACAAATATGCGAAATCCCACAACAAACGTCAAGCCAGTCATTGCTACTTCACGTATTTTGTTTTGCCCTCGTATTCAAGAACGTTTTGCTAAGGGACAAGACAATGTTCTTAAAATGTTTGTTAAATATATGGGTGTTAATTGCCTGTTGCATAAATACTAGAGTCCTCGCTTTGTTCGATCCCCTGTCTATAGGCTTGGCAGCTGGCGCAGCTTTGGGATTTTACAAATTCGATACTCTGAAGGATAACACATACTGCCGATTTACGGAATGCTGCAATGAACGTTCCATTCCAGCAGACATAAAGGGTTTGCAAGAGGATTTGGATAAACATTTATTTGGCCAGCATATAGTAAAGCAGCAATTGATACCGGCATTAGAGGCACATTTCAAGGAAAAGGAGAATTCCAAAAAACCACTAGTCATTAGCTTTCATGGAACTCCAGGAACGGGCAAGAATTTTGTTGCAGACAAAATTGCCCAAAGAATATACGAAAAGGGCTCCAAGAGTAAATACGTGCGTAAGTACTTGGGTCGTGGTGATTTCCCCTTGGAATCTGATGCCCAACTGTATAGTGCCCGCATACTTAAGGAGGCCCGTGAAGCCATTGGTGACTGTCCACGTTCCTTGTTTATATTCGATGAAGTTGATAAAATGCCTCCAATGGTATTTGAATCCTTGGCATCTATGATAAATTATAATGCCCATATTGATGGTGTAGATAGTACCCAGGCTATATTTATTTTCCTTTCAAATACTGCTGGCGTACACATTTCCGACAAACTGGGCAAGCTTATAAAGAGCGGGACATTACGAGAAAAAACTCGTCTAAGTGATTTTGAACAAATACTAGAAAAGGGAGCCTATAACCTGGAGGGCGGCTTGAAGAAAACTAGTCTTATAGAATCGCATTTGATAGATCACTTTATTCCTTTCCTGCCATTGGAAAAATCGCATGTTTATAAATGTGCACAAGCGGAATTCGAAATATGGGGCAAAGAACCCAAAGATGAAGTTGTGGAGTAAGTGTTGTTTTATATATATTCTCTTGCAAATTAATTTATCCTATTAATATCTTCCCGTACAGGCGTGTTGTAAACGACTACATCACCTATGACAGAGTCCATGGCATTTTTGCCACATCTGGTTGCAAGAAACTGGGTAAAAAGGTGGCCGTTGAAGCTATGTCCCCCTATGTGTAGTGATGTGTACATTTTGTTAGATTAATAATTTATTGTTAAACTATTAAGCAAAATTTTTTTATAATAAAATGTTTTCTACCATGGATTTTGCCATTTCAAACGTGCATCTCGTTTCAATAAATCGGTATCCAAACGTTTGGGGTCACTTTCAAATGATTCTAAAGCATGTATTCTGTCTTCGACAGGGCCAATTTCTTTGGTCACAATACATTCACCATTCTCTTTGAGCACGGTGTGTTTGATATCATTTTCTGTGGGCTCACCATGAGGAAATGTGATTGGTGTAACTTTAATCAAGTGTTTGATTTTCCAAAGGCGAGCATTGTTTTCGGGAATATTTTTCACAACCGTAAAATCACCTTGTTTACCATCCAAACCCAATTCTTTTAACAAACGTTTCTCCCAATAGGGATTGCCTTTGACCGGTTTAATTCGTTGCACCCTAAACAATTTAGCTGGCTCAATTGGAGGGTCTTGATGATCAGGCGTTCTACAAGGAAATGAAAATAAATGCATTCGTCAAAGATATCTGGATATCTATCTGTTCCACTTTACTTACCTTGGATAATAAATAATGTTTCCATATTTCTGACCATCTTTGTAGAGGAATTTTTTGTTGTGTTTACCATAATGGCGAATTGCCTGCAAACAGTGGCTTTCGGTGGAAGTTAGCAAGTACTTCAAGGAGAACATTTTAATTTATATTATCCAATTATTACCAGAAATTCTCAACCGGACTCCACTGGCTGCTATTATGTTATGAAACACGCCGATTTTTACTTGTTTTCTCTCGCTTAGGGCTTATTTTTGTGAATAAGATTGAACAATACGAAGAATAAGTCAAACGAGAATAGCCGATGAAGGTAGATAGCCAAAACAAAACTGAGAATGAGACATGCGAAAAAGAAATCAGCTGATCATAGTGATTCGCAAGTCGACTATCGATATAGGAAAAGTCTTATAGGCCATTTAGTAGAGCTGGCAAAAAATCGATGGCACTATCGATAATATCGATTGTTATTTAAAAATTCAATATCGATAGATAGTTTTACCTATCGATATTATCGGAATAACAACCCCTAACCTGAAATTCATTGAAATAAATAGAAATTTCGCTACTTTTCGGTTATATGTGTGTGAGAAAGTAAGCCCGTAGTCACACGTACACATTTTTCGGTAAAGTAAAATGTATTTTTTTATATTTTTTATAAAATAAAAGCAATTGTTTATTCTGCCTCACATTTCTGTGAACTATTTATGCAAAATTTCAAGAAAATCATTGACATTTCCGCCATTTTCATTTCCAAATTAATGGTGATGACAGCTTAACGATAATATCGATAGCAATCGATATTTTAAAACATTATATCGAAAATATCTAATGTTGGGAATATCGATGGTTTGCCAGCTCTACCATTTAGGCCATGTTTATATTAGTCCCAATTTACATTAGGCGAGTTTACTTGCGGCAATTTTCAGTTTGATGGAGGGAGAGGTGAGGAATATGGTAACCCTTTGCCTCTCAACACCCTTTCTCACCAACAAACTGACAATTGCCGCAAGTAAACTCGCCTAATGTAAATTGCGACTAAGGTGTGTTCGTTTACTCAACAATTCGTACAAATTTGTACAAGTTCTGTAACTTCTTGTAATCCGCTAAGGTCTTTTGCATTGTGCTGATGAGTAAACGAACAGCATCCAGTAACAATTTGTACAAATTGTGAGTAAACGAACACACATATTATAGCCTTTTGCAGGGTTAACCTTCTTAGTGAGGATTTGGAACAACTCTAGTAGTAAAAACTCTCCGATTTTTTTGAAATTTTTACCAGAGGTAGATATTGTTGCGCAGATCACGGAAATATATAATTTCCTTGGGGGACGGACCCGGTTACAAGTTAAAAGAAAATTTTGTTCAATTTAGAAATTTAAAATTTCTCATAGAAACCTATAATGTAAAGAAATGAGCCCTACAGAACCGAGTTCTGAAGATTCTAAGAGCCATATCTCTGGATCCAGAGAAGCTATCACAACATATAGCACCATTTTGGAAAGGTTAACGTGGGAGCTATAATCTGACATACACTAAGCGGGCAACCATAATGGGCCCATTTTCGACTTTTTGAGGGTTTTATGGAAAAATCCGGGTCCAAAAATCAGTTTTTGGGTTTTATCACCCGACCATCTGGAAATAACCCCATCATATGACCACTTGTTGGATAGGTATTTCCATAAGCTTTCCAATGATACGGTTCAGTAGAGTCAGGTCCAACCCGGGTTTTGTACCCAGACTTTCGGGTCCAATAACCGTGATCAGCGCAACAATATCTACCTCTGGTAAAAATTTCAAAAAAATCGGAGAGTTTTTACTAAACTAGAGTTAAGCCGAGGATTTATTTGACGTATACGCAGAGGAATTGACATTTGAAACCCAGTGGGTTTGTTAAATCCGGTTATATATAGGATTAACCCAGTGGGTTTGGATTTCAAATGTCAATTCCATAGCTCAAACGTCAAAAAAATCCGGCTTAAATGTCGTTTAGGGATTTTACAGTAGATAGCCCTTGGCATCCTGAATACAACGATACATAATTTTCCGGGGGGAAGTCCATACTTCGCGAGATATGGGTCTTGACATTTCGGAAATTTCGTACTTTCACACCTTTAGTTTGTTTAGGGGCACCTCCCGGATCGGGCTGAAATTTTTACAGTAGATAGCCCTTGGCATCCTGAATACAACGATATATTATTTTCCCGGGGGAAGTCCATACTTCCCGAGATATGGGTCTTGACATTTTACAATTCTAACGTTGGCAATATGGGCATCGTTTTAAAGCTTATGGAGAGTACTTTTATGCACGCGTTTTGATCGCGTACCCCACTTTTGACCCTGTCCATAGGAGAAAGTCTTAAATCCCCGCCGAAGGCCGGCTACTTAAATACACTTTCAATTTAAAAGAGATTTTTGATCGCGTAGCCCACTTTTGACCCTGTCTATCGGAGAAAGTTTTAAATCCGCGGCCGAAGGCCGGCTACTTGATCGCGTAGCCCACTTTTGACCCTGTCCATAGGAGAAAGTCTTAAATCCCCGGCCGAAGGCCGGCTACTTAAATACACTTTCAATTTAAAAGAGAGTTTTGATCGCGTAGCCCACTTTTGACCCTGTCCATAGGATACTATAACCGTACTGTTATTCCCAAATCCGTTCAAAATCTACCGGATTTACCATACAAAAATAAATACTCGTTTGGAGCGATTTGTTTTTAAAACTGACTCCAACGTTTTTATTCATTTGAAAAAATGCACGGCGACAGCTAATTTGTTGTCGTCGAAAAATGAACGTTATGGCGAAAAAAATTGACGGCGCCAGCGTCTCGTGTCGCAATACGGAATCGACCCATTACTTTTTTGTAAATTTGGTTTTCTAAATTTAATAGGGTCTACTCAGGATATTTGAAACTTCGAAATTTGCTGCCATAAAATACTTCTTTTCATCCTAAACGTGTTATAAAAATGACCTATGACAGTTCTGAATGCTTTATATTTTCATTTTGATTCAAATTTGTTCCATTTTAGAGGATTTTCAAAATGTATTTATGTTTTTCGTAAGAAAATTTTTCGAACGACCCTATTATTTAATATTTTCTTTGACTTTAATTTTCAATAACAACAATTTTGTTGCGGTTTCTGGAGCCGTTCATGGCTTTGGTGTAGTTTTCCACTTATGGAAATAAATAAATTAAGATTAAATTTGTTAGTTGTTGTAATTCATGAATCTACCTTATATAAATATACCTTGCTACCTACAAATACACAGGTAGCCGCATCGGCAATTGTCGGCAACATAAGATGTCAAAATTTGACATCAATTCAATGCAATTGACACATTATGTTACCAACAGCTGGCACAGCTGGCATGATAATGCTACCTGTATTATTGTACCATGCTATTCAATATATCTTGATAATGCCGGGCATACACTATGGGCATGCAGGACCGCAACCGATGAACCCTTGTGTAAGTGTGTGGCATTCCTTCAATCCATATTGCAAAAATGATGAATTTTCCTCCAGAACTCGATTTTGGGTTGAAGTTTCCCAAATTTTTAATTTCCTCACAAATAATATTTGTTGTTTTCAAAAATAAATTGGAAAATAAACAAAATTCATCGGATTGAAAGGGGTTCATTTACAAAATTATTTTGATTTCAATCCTGCCAAAACTACTCCCAAATACATTGACAAAAACTTCAAAATTTACTAATACTATTACAAATGCTGTCCTGCATGCCCATAGTGTATGCCCGGCATAAAATCATAATATGGGAAATCCCCCACCACATCAAACATTTTCAGTATGTCGTTCGTATTAAAAATGATTATTCAATAACCATGTAAAAGAACAACATCCAGTAACAATCTGTACAAGTTACTGAGCAAACGAACACTCCTATTTTTTGTTTTTTATTCAAGAAAATTTCACTAGGCAATGTTATTAAAGTGTTTGTTAATTATATCCGTGGTAATTGCCCACTGCATAAATACTGAAGTCGTGGCTTTTTTCGATCCCCTGTTTGATACTTTGAAAAATAAGACATATTGCCAAATTACGGAATGTTGCAATGAACGTTACATTACAGCCGATATAAGGGGTTTGCAAGAGGATTTGAATAAACATTTATTTGGCCAACATATAACTAAGCAACAATTGATACGGGCAATAGAAGCACATTTCAAGGAAAAGAAGAATTCCAAAAAACCACTAGTCATTAGTTTTCATGGAACTCAAGGAACGGGTAAGAATTTTGTTGCAGACAAAATTGCCCAAAGAATATACGAAAAGGGCTATAAGAGTAAATATGTGCGTAAGTACTACGGTCGTAGTGATTTCCCCTTGGAATCTGATGCCCAACTGTATAGTGCCCGCATACTTAAGGAGGCTCGCGAAGCCATTGGTGACTGTCCACGTTCCTTGTTTATATTCGATGAAGTTGAACGAATGCCTCCAAAGGTATTTGAATCCTTAACATCTTTAATTAATTTTAATGCCATTTTTAATGGTGTGGATAGTACCCAGGCTATATTTATTTTCCTTTCAAATACTGCTGGCGTAAATATTTCAGACAAACTGGGCAAGCTTATGAAGAGCGGGACATTACGCGAAAGAACTCGCCTAAGTGATTTTGAAAAAATTCTAGAAAAGGGAGCCTATAACCTTGAGGGCGGCTTGAAGAAAACTAGTCTTATAGAATTACATTTAATAGATCACTTTATACCTTTCTTGCCATTAGAAAAATCGCATGTTCATAAATGTGCACAGGCGGAATTCCAATTATGGGGCAAAAAACCTAAAGATGAAATTGTGGAGTAATTGTTTTGCTATATATTCGTATACAAATACACTTATCTTATTCATATCTTCTATTACAGGCGTCTTTTAAACGACTACATCACCTATGATAGAGTCCATGGTATGTTTGTCACAGCTGGTTGCAAAAAAATGGGTAAAAAGGTGGCCGTTGAAGCTGTTTCCCCCGATGTGTAAATTTTGTATAGATTAATAATTTATTGTTAATTAAACTACTAAGTAAAATGTGAAAGGCTGTGAAGTGTTTTCATGCGTCGTAATATCTGTTCTTTTCTAACTGTGTCTTACAAAATGTATTCGTTCAAATAATTGAATGATGATTTGCTATATGTATGTACATATATAGTATACAAATTATCAGTCCCATAATACATACATATGTATGTAAACTCCCCGTGAATTTTGTCGCTCTGTTATTGCAACTTGTAAGAGAGATCAAGAGACTTTCACAGATGGATTAAATGTTCGCTTTAAAAATTGAAATTTTCCCAACACCCGTGTTTCTTAACAAGGTTTTCAACATTTTATATTCTATATTATTATCCAGTCCTCCAATTGTCCCCTTCAATCGCTTTAATTTTGCTTGTTTTCACTCTTAGGGTTTATTTTTGTGAATAAGATTGAACCATGGTACAATAAGAAAGGTACATGGTACAATTAAAAAGGTAGAAACAACGGCGAATTGCTACAACAAAGCAACTTTTTTTGTTATGTAAAATGTCAAAATTTTCGCCAAATGATCTCTTGTTGTCTCTTTTTATCGCTTGTGTTTGTCTATAAAGTGAACACTTGCTATCTCTTACTTACCGAATCATATGGTTTTTTGTTTTGATTTTTCATGGCGAATTCCTAGTTTTTAGACGTTTTAGATTCGATCAGCTGGGCTGAGGCATCTACCTTCTTAATTGTACCATGGAAAGGTAGATGCATCGGCGAAATGCTACAACAAAGCAACTTTTTTTGTAATGTAAACTGTCAAAATTTTTGCCAAATGGTCTCTTGTTGTCTCTTTTCATCGCTTGTGTTTGTCTATAAAGTGTAGACATGCTATCTCTTACTTACCGAATCATATGGTTTTTTGTTTTGATTTTTCATGGCGAATTCATAGTTTTTTGACGTTATTGATTCGATCAGCTGGGCTGAGGCATCTACCTTTCTAATTGTACCATGGATTGAACAATACAAGTAGGAAGATTAAAGAGAATAGCCGATAAAGGTCGATAGCAAAACAAAACTGATTGGTTGATAATAGATGTGTCTTTTTACGTGAAAATTGGTAATAATTATTACGAAATGTTACTAAATGCTGTCTTTTTACACAAAAGTTCAGTAAAAGAGAGCGAAGTGAGAGAACAAGTTTGACAGTTGTTTGCTGAGAAATTGCTAAAAGTTGCTCATGATACAATTAGGAAGGTAGATGCATCGGCGAATTGCTACAACAAAGCAACTTTTTTGTAATGTAAACTGTCAAAATTTTCGCCGAATGGTCTCTTGTTGTCTCTTTTTATCGCTTGTGTTTGTCTTTAAAGTGATGACATGCTATCTCTTACTTACCCAATCATATGGTTATTTGTTTTGATTTTTCATGGCGAATTCCTAGTTTTTTGACGTTTTAGATTCGATCAGCTGGGCTGATGCATCTACCTTCCTAATTGTGCCATGAAGTTGCTGAAAGAATTTTTCCCAGCAACCTATAGCAAGTTCGATCAGCTGTTTTTTAATCATCTGCAAATGGTCAGCTGCTCAATGTTTATCTTATTTTTTGTGGAAAAAAAACTATAAATATTACGGCTCAGTAGTGGGATTCTCTAACACATTTTTTGTGTTACCGACAAAAATCGGTAAAATTAAAATGCAAAATCATGAATAAAAAGTTCAAATAAAAGTTGATGACACTCTTGCTATCGGTAGAACTTTACGACTGCTTTTTATTCGTCGCTAACTTACCGAAAAACATCGGTAATTGCCGAAATTATAAGCATTTCAATTTTACCGACAATTGTCGGTAACTCAAAAAATGAGTTAGAGAATCGCACTACAGGTTTATTTATTGATTATTTTATTAATATATTAATTATTTTCTATTTATTTTGCTTAAAATTGAAGAACTTTTTCATTGCTTTGGACTTATTTGTTCGTTTATGCATTGGCGCCAATGTTTTTATTTTATTTATTTATTTATTTCGTCTATGGAAGATATATGTTCCTTACAGACTAATGCTTAATAATATATATTTTCTAACAATTGTTTAAATTTCAGGTATTTATATGAGAAATCTAAATTAAATCGCATATTAATTCTGTTGAATTCTCTAAGGGCTTTTAATATTGGTTCATTCATAGCGTACATAGTTCTATGGAAAGGTATATAAAAGTACTCAGTATTCCTTAAAGATCGATTAGGCACATGAAGACATATTAGTTCTAAAAGATATGGACAGTCTATAGATCCGTTAATAAGTTTAAATAGAAACATAATAGTTTGTAAACATCTACGATTGTATAGCAACGGTAAATGAATTAAAGTGCAACGTGATTCATAAGATGGCACAGGGTTTGTAAAGTTTAAAGAAAAAAGAGCAAATTTTATAAATTTCTTTTGGAGCTTTTCTATACGATTAATTTGAGTAATTGATGTGGGATTCCAAACAATCAAAGCATACTCTAACTTAGGCCTAACGAGTGTAGTGTATATCAGCTTACGAATATAAGGATCAACAAAATCAGTACATTGTCGCTTAATAAAAGCAAGAAGGGCATACGCTTTAGGCATGATGTAATCAATATGAGCATTAAAATTTAATTTCGAGTCATAATAAACCCCTAGATCTAAAATTTCTGACACTTGAGATATATGTTTGTCTGCAATGTAGTATTCCATGACTATTGGTGAACGCAGTCGACTAAAACACACGTAATAACATTTATCATAATTCAACTTTAAAAGATTGTTTTGGCACCAATTATTAATTGCTGTTAAATCACACTGTAACAGCGTAGCATCTAAAAGACTTCTAACGGACTTAAAGAGTTTTATATCATCTGCATATAATAGGCAGTGAGAATGTGAAACACATTTGGATATGTCATTTATGAAAAGATTAAATAAGAGGGGGCCAAGGATACTACCTTGAGGTACCCCAGAATTGGCAACATAAGGTTCTGAATTTATACCATCAATAGACACCATATAAGTTCTATATGACAGATACGATTTAATCCAAAGTTTTTTTTTTGTTTTGGTTATCAACTATTATCTTGCTAAAGTTTACTAAATGCTGTCTTTTTACTTTTTTCTCTATTTTCGTATCAAAGAGTAAAATCTCTCTTATGCTTAGTTTACATTTGGCGTCGTTTCGTGATTTCGAAGGCGTTTCGTGATTTCGCGCGGAATCAAACAAAATTTATCATGATTTCGCATACAAAAATGAAATCATCTCATTTCGTGATTTCAGCAAAATCAACATCGAAATCACAGTACACATGATATACAACCCTGTATTTGCATAAAAAAGTACCAAAAGTTGCAACACTTTTCACGTATCAGAATAAATAAGGTAGATGGTCAATTGCTGCAACAAAAAATTTTAGTATCAAAATTTGTAAACAATGTGAAAAAATATTAAATTACTTTGTTGCAATGCTATTTTTCATTGTGCTCCCGTACTTTTTTAATGGTAATGTTAGAAAAAAGAGCGAATTGTCAAAAATTGCTTCCCCATACAAATTTCTTAAAAAATACGGAAACGTACTCTTATGTTACACGTTAAAACTTTCATGTGAAACTTTCCCATTATTTTGGCGTTCATAGATCGAGTTCCATGCAAAAGTAATTTTATGAAATTACTATAATGGGGAACTCGACCTAAGAACGCCAAAATAATGGGAAAGTTTCGTATGAAAGTTTCAGCGTGTAACATAAGACGTAAAAATGACGGAAATTGCAAAAACTCCAGAATAAATGTCAAAATCAACGTATCAGCTATCATATATACCAATGAACAGTGTATGGCAGAAAACAGGAGAAGAGGGTGTTATTCGGCGCGATTTTTGTTTGAAGAGAAGTGCAAGTATTACTAGATTTCGGATTACGGGAACGCATTTTTAGCACTAAACGGAAAAACTACTGCAAGTATTAATATTGTGCAGGATCTGAGCACAACTTTTATCTATCAAAATTTATTATAACGATGTCTCAACGATAAAATCATTTTTTTTATTTTTTCATTTGTTAGTACTATACACAAATAATACGATATATAGATAATTTGCTATAATTTTCCAAAGAAAGTTGTAAAATTCTATATTGTCGTATATTTTTGATGATTAATTCAATTTGCAAAAACTTGATTTGAAAATTCATGTTCGATCAGCTGCGCATATGCGTCTACCTTGATCATTGTGATATGTTTGAAATCAACAAAAAATAAGTGTAAACACCGGGGTGTATTTCAGGATTTCGTGAAATCCAGTGGATTTTGGAGCGCAAGTGTAAACTTGGCATTACTCTCTAAAAGGAAGTTACTGAATAATTATTACTGAAAAAGTAAAAAGACACAACTAATGAGAAATGAAATCAGCTGATTTCAAATTATGAAAACAACTTTGGCAGAACGTACCTATGTACATACAGTTTGTCAAGTAATTGTTTTCGAACCAAGATAACTAACATTTTTCTCTACTAATTTATAAAAAAAATTACTGATAATTGTGATAAAAATGTCGGGTTTTTTTTTGCAAAAATTATTTGAACGACTTATTTAAGACAAGATAAGATGTATAAATAAAAAATTAGCCCAGGTAGCCCAATAAAGAATAACGAAAACCAATAACTACATGTAATGCAAGTTGTCAAATAAATGTTTTCGAAATGTAGTGAAGTTCCAAAATACCCCATATTTTCGGTAAATACTTGAAAATCATAACATTTTATGAATTTTAATCTTAAAAGGGAGTAACTACTAACAAGTATCAACAATATTAGGCATAGAATATGCCTACTAGGAGGGTTACCACATGGACCAGGGGAGTACCAGGTCATATGACATGTAAACAGGGTCCTATAGGTTTTAAACCGGGAATAACTGAAAACTAAGACGTTTTACGAGTTTCTTTAGTTCACTAGGATGGATTGCCATCAACTAAAATAAATATTACCTTCAGAATAATAAAATCAGGAGGGTTGTCGGATGTACGAAAAAGGCACCAGGTTATATAAACAGTAAAGGAGACCACCTGAATCCATAACCAGGGCTAAAGATTTGTTTATTTAACTCAAATTGAATTAAAGAATAAGGCAATTCTCTAAAACAAACCAAAATATGACATAAAAGTACAAAAATCGCTAAAAAATACATATGTATGCAAGATA
Source organism: Musca autumnalis (assembly GCF_047663935.1). Lineage (NCBI taxonomy): Eukaryota > Metazoa > Arthropoda > Insecta > Diptera > Muscidae > Musca > Musca autumnalis. The sequence goes on along the minus strand of NW_027411866.1, from coordinate 6,311,072 downwards.
TTGTCAGTCTATACTAATTTTATAATGTACATCCGATTTCAACTGTTTAGAGCCAGTTCAGAGGAATTCTCTAAGTTTTTTGGCTTCCATGGTAACACTGAAGCATTATTGTGCCGTCAGCATTTTTTCCCCTTAAAAAATATGCAACAGTAGTACTTTAGAGTACACGAAGTGAGTCCAATGGGTCGTAGTAAGCATTTCTGAACATTGTCGAGATCTGTACCCCATACATTTCTAAGCAATATTAGTCTCTTACTGCGATATTTCCGATAGTTTCGTGAAATTTTATTAGCTCTGAATTAATTTTAAGTGAAACAACAAACTTCGGTGCCCTTTTTTGAATCACAGGTGGTCTCGGTTACTGTTTATATAATCTGGTACCTTTTTAGTCGATCTGGCAACCTTCCTGATCTAATTATGCTGGAGGTAATATTTATTGTATTTGATGATAGTCCATCCTGATTAAATAAAAAACTTATAAAACGACATAGTTTTTAGATTTTGCGGTTTAAGACCTATAGGACCCTGTTTACATGTAATATGACCAGGGGCTGGATTCTTGTTCTATGAAAATTTGAAATAAAAAATATTTCCTTTATAATTCTTTTCATTTGACAGCTTTTTCCTTTATAAAAGTTTTTATTTCACGTTTTCATAGAAACAGAATTGAGGCTGAAATACTCAGGAAATGTCGCCAACATTATTGAGTGGTATTTTGCCACCGTTGAAAAATGTTTGATGTTGCCTGGCCGGGGAATCGAACCCCCGACCTTCTGCGTGCAAGGCGGGCGTGCATACCATTGCACCATGGTGGCACCCGTGTGTGGTGTCAGAAGTAAAAAAGTGTATGATGTCAGAAGTAAGTAAAAATAAAAAGTGGTAAAACCTGAAGATTCTTCGACGTAAATGAACAGAGCTTCTTTAATATGAGGCCTAATTAGTCCCAATTTACATTATGCTTGGTTTACATAAAACTTTTGACATAACATATTCAAAATTTTACGATACCACTACCTTGGTAATTGTGCCATGATTTAACTTCCCAGCAAACACAATGTCGGACGTTCGACGCGTCTGCTCAAAGTCGGAAGTTTTTTCCGTCGCGTCTTACCGACTTCGGTCCGAACTCTGTCCGGCTAGTCTGACGAAGTTTTTTATTAAGTGTAAATAAGCAGAGAGAAAAGAATTGTACATGCTTCGCTCGCACATTGTAAATGTGTAATTGTTGATGTGCCGACGTTGATGCAGTACGAACGAAAAATTGAGTGCTCGGGTTTTAATTTCTGTATCGGAGAACAAATTTGGTTTATTTTTGTAATGCGTGTTGATGCAAGATAGTGTTTAAATGTTATTCATAGTGATCGGTTGCATACAAATTTCTTTATTTTTATGAAGTTAATGAAACTAAAGATTTTCTTCGTCAAACTTCAACACTATACCGTGGAAAGTCATATGTTTTATATTTGTATATGGCCAAAGTTAAGTTTCTTAACAGGCATGTATTTTTTCATATATTAATAACAATTGTTTTACATATTTCACAGATCGTGTTGACGAATTTGTTTTTCCACCAAGTCGCGCATTTAACACAGCATAAGATGATATTAAAACCTTTAATATGTTTGTAGTAGATAAACTTATGCCAAGTTTATACTTGCGCTCCAAAATCCACTGGATTTCACGAAATCCTGAAATACACCCCGGTGTTTACACTTATTTTTTTGTTGATTTCAAACATATCACAATGATCAAGGTGGATGCATATGCGCAGCTGATCGAACATGAATTTCCAAAACAAGTTGTTGTAAATTGAATTAAGCATCAAAAATATACGACAATATAGAACATTAAAACTTTATATTGAAAATTATCGTAAAATGACCTATATATCGTATTAATTGCGTATAGTACTAACAAATGAAAATATCAAAAAATGATTTTATCGTTGAGACTCCGTTATAATAAATTTTAGCTCTGTTCCAGAACTAAAAAGTTTTTACAAGTTTTACCACTTTTACACATTTTCGTTCCCTTACGCAAAATGTATATGAAAATCGTTTACGACTGTTACAACTTTTACCACTTTATAAAGTACGGGAACAGGCCATTCGATAGATAAAAATTGTGCTCAGAACCTGCACAAAATTAGTACTTGCAGTAGTTTTCCCGTTTAGTGCTAAAAATGCGTTCCCATACTCCGAAATCTAGCAAGACTTGCACTTCTCTTTAAACAAAAATAGCGCCGAATAACACCCTCTTCTTCTGTTTTCTGCCATACAATTTTGGCCTAGTAGAAAACTAGCAGCAAGCATGTTCATTGGCATCTAATATTATAGCCGATTTTGATATTTATGCTGGAGTTTTTGCAATTTCCGTCATTTTTCCGTTCCCTTATTTTTTATGAAATTTGTATGGGAAAGCAAGTTTTGACAATTCGCACTTTTTTCTAACATTACCATTAAAAAGTACGGGAACACAATAAAAAATATCATTGTAACAAAGTAATTTAATATTTTTTCACATTGTTTACAAATTTTGATACTAAAATTTTTAGTTGCAGCAATTGACCATCTACCTTGTTTATTGTGATACGTGAAAAGTGTTGCAACTTTTGGTACTTTTTTAGGCAAAAGCAGGGTTGTATATCATGTGTACTGTGATTTCGATGTTGATTTCGCTGAAATCACGAAATGAGAGGATTTCATTTTTGTATGCGAAATCATGATAAATTTTGCTTGATTTCGCGCGAAATCACGAAACGCCCTCGAAATCACGAAACGACGCCAAATGTAAACTAAGCATTATAGGATTTGGATATTTCATGAATTTGTTATGTTAACCGTTTACATCGAAACCGAGTGAATTTCGTAAATGTAAACGGACGCTAATTGGCGACGGCGTAAGGAACGCCATTTAATACAAATTGGACAACCAAACTTTTGACAGTCAGAATTTTGAACGGTGGCAACCCGGCATGCAAATGGCGGCATTTTTCTTCCATTTCATTTGCAAATTCTTTCGTCCCGTGGAGTCAACTTAAGAATGCAATTTTTTTATTTGCATTGAAAACCACGACCGTGTTAACATCGTCATCAGCACTTCAAGAAAACAATTGTGATACTTGTGTGGCTGTACTCAAGCACATTTTCTTCCTTTTTTACAAGCATTGCGGCGTGGAAATTTGGAACATTGTTCCAATAACAATTTCTCACTTCTTTTGTTCTGTTTAACAGAAGGTAAGCTTTTAGTACAACAGTACTTTAAAGAAAACATGATTGTTTTACTGAAGCGTGTGTTTTATTTTCCTTAAGGTTTGGCGAAAACGCTAATTGTGCTGGTTACATAAATTTTTATGAAACGTGTGGTGATTCGATATCAAGCCTAACAGCCACCACAGTAGTGCATTATACCATCATTCACGACTGCAAATAATTTGGAAATAAAAAGTTGTTCATACTCTCTAGTGGAAGAGGAAGAAACGCTTGGTACCTTTTCAACAACCATTCATTAGTGGTATTGGATAAAATCCACCAGAATAATTGCCCGTCACCGCCAGTTTTTTAAATCGGCTGTAGCCAAACCAAACGAAATCGGGGTACTGCATTTTTTTTGCCGAAATTGTCGTCAACGTCCCAACGGAGAAGTCACCATAATTTGTGCTAAAAGAATTTAATAGTGCAATTCGCCCACTCGTGCAGTTGAACGGCAAATCAAACACATCAAAAGGCGGCAAACACTATCTTCGAAGGCCACCACTTCACTCCCAGTACTGTGCATCATCATCCTGGTGAGAAATCAAGATCTTGCTGCAGTGGATTTTGCTGACCTGGCTACCAACTACAATTGGCTGTCCCATCAACCTGTACAGGCCTCCCACTGGGTTATGCAGATAAGTAGAAATAAGTGTAGTGCCTGTGAAATCTGTCCCTAACCTATTTACGCGTACACCACAAGTGTAATCTGTTTGTTTATTTGCATTTAAAGTGGTATCCTTATTTCTCCGCCACAGGCAGGGGAATAAGGAACTACATTTTTACATTTTACAATCGACGGCCAGCCGATCATGACTTGAAATTAATTAACGTAAATGGATTTTTTTTCTCGAAGTTTCAAAACTTTGTTGAATTTAGTGAATCTGGTTATTTGTTAAACTGAACATGTGTGTAATACATATATACACGTATGTACATATGTAAATCAACTTTTTATAGCGGTGAATTTTTTTTGTTGACCATAACGGTGTACTGCCACGTGCATTAGTCACAAGTGCCGAAGAGTAGTTTATAAAAGAACAGAGGAAAAGAAGTTGAAAGAGAGAAGAGAAGATTTTTAGCCACCAATAATAAAATGTGAGAGTTTTGCATTCGGCTCTCATTTTGGCGCCATATACTTTCATTATTCTCATAGTGTGCCTCTGAGCACTAATCATTGCTTTTATGAAATAAGGCGTTAAGAATCTTGATTTTCTCTTTCAGACATTCAGCAATTTCTTTCTTTTAAAATTGACCAAATCGGTATACGTGAATTATGTGCTGAGAAGTGTTACTGCGTTGTCTCTTAATAACTTTGGTCTTGTCTAGTATTCAATTTTGGCTACTAACAAATTCTTTCTTAGTAAAACCGCAATGATTTAGACTTGGACTTTTATCCTTCCTATATATATGTATGTACATGGTGTATATATGTATATAATCATTTGTATTTATACATATACATTTATAATTATATAGTTTAGAATTTTAAGACGTAGTCAAGAATCAAGCCTAAATTTATATACATATATTTATCTTTTTAATTATTTTAATTAATAATTAATTATTTTAATTATTGGTTTAGACCTTAATTGACTCTCTCATTGGTTTTAAACCAATGTCAATTATTTAAGGATGTCGATCCCAATCAATTATTACTGAAATTTATCATCATTTTTGATGATCTTGAATCATTCCAATTGAGCTCAATAGGGTTAGTGATTTCTTTTGATATCATAGTACAAGTGCATATTAGCACTGGCATTGTGGTTGACAACCAATTCATCTGCTTTTGATCATTTTTTTTTAATTATAATTTGTAGAGTCTTTATAAATGTTTCCTTGGAAACTTCTTCTTCTTCTTTATTTGCACATCCGATGTTCGGATATATGCGATTATACAATATTTTTACAATTTTAAGTGATAAAGTGAATATTTTAAAACATTTCATATTAATTGAAGATCTCTATTTCTCGCAGCATTTAGAAGGCTTCTTTCGTCTTGGAGTCCGGTCCAGGTTTGGATATTTTTCAGCCAGGAGAGTTCTTTTCTGCCCCTGGTTCGTCTTCCTTCAATCACTCCTTTGATAATGTTTTGCAGTATTTTGTATTTGTTATTTCTCATGATGTGTCCCAGATATGACACTTTTCGGCTTTTGATAGTTCTTATTAGCTCCCTATTCGCATTCATTTTCCTAAGAACTTCGTTATTATTCATTCGGTCTGTCCACCGTATTTTTAGAACTTTTCGGTATATCCATATCTCAAAGGATTCTAGTCTTTTCATGTCGCTTGTTTTTAGCGTCCAAGTTTCTGCGCCATATAAAAGAACAGACCACACGTAACATTTTATAAATCTGTGTTTTGTTTGGATACCAATGTCGTGACTCGTTAGTACTTTGTAGTATTTATAGAAGGCGTCTCTAGCCATCTCTATACGGCACTTTATTTCATTGGATATATTCCATTTGTCGTTTATATTGATTCCCAGATATTTAAAGGTATTGACTTTTTCAATTTCGGAGTTGTTAATCTTTAAATTGAAATTGCTAGGTAAGTTATTTCGACTTATTACCATGTATTTAGTCTTCCTAGTGTTGATTTTAAGTCCATACGTTTCACTTACATGTGTAAGTTTGTCGATTAATTTCTGAAGTCCAGATATGCTACCAGCTAATAGTGTTGTATCGTCTGCATATCGTATGTTATTAATAAGTGTTCCGTATATGCTTATGCCTTGGAAACTAATGAATATGTAAATAGTTTTGGACCATATGGGTATCCAAATAAAACCTGAATTGTCATTGTTATATGAAACCCTATTCGTAAATATGTGTAAATAATTCGTGATGAGGTAATGTAGAAGGGAAGGGGTCAGTCAATGGAAGTTTATGGGAGTCATCATCATCGATGAGACTCATTGGGGATTTTGTAGAAAATCCATTGGGAGGGCATGGTATCCCAACAAACACCTTGGGTACCCATATCAACAACAACAATTCAAATAATGTGGATTTAAAGCGAAGCGTTCCTTTTGTGGTTTTGTAAGTGAAAATGAATCAATTTTGTTTATGGCTGGTCTGGAGTGGCCACTGAGCTAGACCGAATTCCTCCAATGGCAGTTGTATACCAGCGACATCTTGGTATGCCTCATTCCCCATTACACTCCGACATAGTTACATAACAATGGCGCCCAACGTATAAGCCAATGTCTTGGGTTCAATTCCCATCAATGGGAATTGTTCCTGTACATTAGGTGTATGAATTTTTGTTTGATTGGTTTTCAGTATGTCTTGAGTTGTTGTTATATTACAACATACCAATTGCGACTTAAGGTCAATTAAATTTTAACATCATTTCTTGAATTTCATCTTAAAGAAAAAGAGTTTTTAGTCGTCTTGCAAGCCTGAGTTTATGTCAAGTTGCAATTTTGTGACAAAACTTCGATGTTATTAAGTTCATACTTCGATTTCCTTTAAAGCTTTATAATATATTGTCATCTGCAGTTGATTATTTATGATCATTTGCATGATTTGCGATATTATAGATGCTTTAATATATTGATTTATTAGAATTGAAATTTTTGGGGAAAAATTTTGACTGCGCTTTTCAAAGATAATGAAGATAGTTTGTTGTTGTTGATTATTCTTTTTTTATCCTGGCTGATACCTTAACCTTCTACCAATTACCTTATACATTTTATGAAATAATTTTGACCCGAGATTATTGGAAATTTTTCTGGAATTTTTTTTGGAAATTAAATTATTGATTTTTGTTCGATTGTTGGCGCATTTAAGACATATTAGTTTTCTTTTTTTTTTCTGGCACCTGCACTGATAAGATCTTTTGGCAATTTTTTTTTTCCTGTTTCTGGTTTGAGATTTGATTATAGAGTTTCGTCGTGGGATGTTTTGAAATTTTTTTTCCGATCGTTAGTTTGGATCTGTGGTTCATCAGTTTTAGTCAGTTTTTTTTTCGAAACTTTGTGATAGTTAATTACTATTCACTTTGCTTACATTTTCCGTGTTAGTTACCATTCTATTTCCGATTGCGTGAGGCATAGGGTCGTCGCCCTCAAGACATTTGTTGTTTTTTTATTTCTATTAAAAGACGGCAGGAGGGGTTTGATAGGCTCAAACTACTGATTGCTAGTTCTTACTTTTAAAATATATACAGGCTTTAAGTAGTAGTATATTTCTGTTTGTTTTCACGTACACACAGGGTGTACACAGAACTGGACTAATTGTTTCCGAAGACTGGTCTTCAGTTAGGCTCGAGGTCTACTGAAGTACCTTAAGGTTGTAGGGGCGGTTAGTCTGGAGAGCCTTCGGACGGCAGCGCTCAACCTTGAGTTGGAGCATTTTCCGTAGGACTGGTTGTTGTCTGGTTGTCGATTTCCCAGCGTATCTTTAGAAAGCCGTTCTATGCTTAACTAAAGATACACTGAAGAGACCTCGAGAAACTCTTTGAGGAAATTCTAACCGGCAACAATCACTCCTACGTTTTGAACAGTTTACCTCATAGAACAATAGGGGTAGGCGAAGAGGACTGAAGAGCCTATCGAAGTCCTATTTTTTTTTTCTTCACCAGCTAAGACCTTTCTTTTCTGATTCGAATATTATTCGAACTAATTTTACCCGGACTTACAAACTTTTACCCTGATCTACCACAGCCTAGATAATCTATTGTCTCAATTTATTCTGTTTTACAGGATTTTTGAGTTTTTTCTGCTTTTGAGGAACTTTGGAAGACTTATTGATTTTTGATTCGATTTTTTTTTCTCGGAATACTTGACCTGTTGTAACCATTCAGTATTCAGATTGAGTTTTGTTGCGTATGAGAATTTCAATATTGGACTTTGACTATTTCGGCTATATATATTTCTGGAATTTTGTTGAATTTATGGTATCATACCTACCGTTATATAACCTGTTGATCATTGGAGAAGACATATTATTGAATTTTGATTTCTTGAACTTTTATTGAGATTTTTATTCGGGCTGGTTAGTACAATAACATTTTTTCGGAAAGTTTATTGTTTTTTTTTTTGGAGATTTCGTTTTGATTTGGACATCATGCAGCCTGCTACGGGTGCTAAGCCAAAAACTTACGGCATTATTACAAGGTCGACAAGTCAGGCAGTGGGAGAAGCTGCTGGAACAGAACCAGGTACCGAATCGGGCATCCCTGCTAGCGCTGATGGCAATGATCCGCCTACACCAAACGAATTTGCAAGTCCACCTACTCTTTCGCAAGTAAATGAGCAACCAAGCACAATTACTAGACCTTCTTTTAGCCCTTTGACTATTCGAGGCAATGATGATGAGCAAATTGATAGACTTAGTAGCACAGGAGTTCTTGAGGTAGTTCAGTCCGCCTTAGAGGCCACCCAAGCATCAATGGTTGAAACCATGAAAAAGGAAATGCAGAAAGCGGTTGCTGCTGCAGTTCAAGCTGCTTTTTCTCAATCTTCCGTTCCTCCAGCTAATCCTATTAACAGACAAGAACCACATTCTCAAAGCATTGATTGGCCTCATGATTTGCCACCACTACAAACCGATACCAGACATGCAGGATCGGGTAGTAGAAACCAGGAAGTTCCAAATCGAAATAGGGAAGATTTTAGCAGGCCCAGGTATCCATATCTTAGTAAGTGGGGCATTAAGTTTGATGCTACCCCAAAGACACCAAATGTTGAAGATTTTATCTTTCGAGTAGAACGACTTCGGAATAGTTATGGCTGCCCAGAACAAGAATTGGTTGATGAATTTCATCATTTATTGGAAGGTCGTCCTTGTCAATGGTACTGGGGTTTGATCCGTCAATATCCAAATTTGAACTGGGAAATGTTAAAGCTGTGTATAGTTAGGGAATTCCAGCGTTTTCAATCAAATCTTGATGTGATGAGGCAGATTATGGACAGGAAGCAGGGTAGAGATGAGTCTGCTACACAATATATAGACGCTATAAATAATCTGCGTACTCAATTAAGGGAACCTTTGAAAGATTTTGAAGTTATAGACATCCTCAAAGCTGGATTGAAACCCAAACTTGCCCATTTAACATTTAGTGGCACTTTTTATTCGGTGGAACAATTCCGAAATGAAGTTAGGAAAGCTGAGGAATTTCTGGAAAGGGAATCATCACTGAGATTTAGGACCAACCAACCCCCTCGAATGATAAATGAAATTAACGATTCTGATTTTGATGATTTAGTCCATGATGTTGAGGAGTTGCGTTTTCGGCCGAAGGCACCTGGTGTTTCCAAAAATGAGACTTCAAGATGTTGGAATTGCGGTAGCAATGGCCACATTTTTAAGAATTGCACTAGTTCTCATCGTTCAGTATTTTGTTTCCGCTGTGGATCACCAGGGGTTACTACTCCACAATGCAATCAATGCAAGCAAATTAGTCGTCCTTCTAATGTTTCCAAAACAGAATCCATAGCTACGCAGACTGTGGACTGACTAGGCTCATCTGATATTTCCACTTCTACAGATCCGATCCTTTCTGATCAATGTAGTGTATTACCCAGAGCTTCCGACAACATTGTCAAAACCAAACCTGATTTGACTTTGCCTTTTCATATCCGCATGGCAAATTATCTGAAGACTAGGGAGCGTATTTTCAACTCTGAAATTTCTTGTAAATCTGATGTTTTTGTTTCCAAACGAATCCTTAAAGCTCGTGAACGTTATAAATTGAGACGCCTTAATAGACTTTCTGTTTCTTCTTGTACTTTTTCGGATTTTAGATCAAAAGACCCTCGTCCTTTTCGAGAAGTCTTAGTGAATGGTATGTCTGTATTAGCCTTGTTTGATAGTGGAGCAACGGTGACGTGCTTAGGCAAAGATTGTTTATCCTTTGTTGACAAATTGAATTTGAAAATTATTCCGGTTTTTAAGTGCACCGTTGGTACTGCCAGCGGACAGCGTGTATCTTGTGCAGGCAAAGTTAAAGTTCAGCTTAGTTTTAATGGTTTAACTAGATCCATGGAGGTTTACTTGATTCCGGGCCTTGAAAATTTGATGTACTGCGGCGTCGATTTTTGGAAAGAGTTTAGCGTAGCACCCAAACTCATAAGCAGTCTCGAGATCGGTTCTATAGGTGAAGATTCTGATATGCACATTTTATCGGATGATCAGTTAGTCCAGCTTGAGAAAGCTAAAGAGAGTTTTATGGATTTCGAGAAGCATGGTCTTGGGAAGACGCATCTAGAGGAGCACGTGATTGATACCGGGGATGCGGTCCCGATTAAACAGCGTCATTATCCCGTGTCTCCCGCCATAGAATCTCTCATCTATAAAGAACTCGATCGCATGCTGAGTTTGGGGGTTATTGAGCCCAGTACGTCACCGTGGAACTCTCCAGTCACCTTGGTCCGTAGGGGTGAAAAGAATAGGTTGTGCCTAGATGCACGCAAGTTGAATGAGGTCACCATCAAAGACGCGTATCCTCTGCCGTTTATAGACGCATTATTGGGTCGTCTCCAAGACACCTATTTTATTTCGAGTATTGATCTTAAAGACGCCTTTTGGCAGGTGCCCTTATCAGTAGACAGTCGTCCGAAGACCGCGTTTACAGTGCCGGGGAGACCACACTATCAATTTACTGTCATGCCGTTCGGGTTGTGCAATGCAGCCCAACGGTTATGTCGGTTAATGGATAGTGTGATCTCACCGGACCTGAAAAACAAAGTCTTCGTTTATCTTGACGATCTTTTGGTAGTCTCACCCGACTTTGAATCTCATGTGGTACTGCTTCGTCAAGTAGGGGAAATGCTGTCTAGGGCAAATCTCACGATCAACTTGAAAAAGTCAAAATTCTGCAGGCGTCAGTTAAGGTACCTCGGATATATAGTGGGTGAAGGAAAACTTAAGCCGGATCCGTCCAAAATAGATTCGATCACCGACATACCAATCCCCAAGACAGCTCGGGAAGTTAGACGATTTTTAGGAATGGCTTCATGGTTCAGGCGGTTCATTCAGAACTATGCCGAAATTACAGCACCTCTCACTAGGACTTTAAAGAAAGGTAAACCATTCTCCTTTGATGATCAGGCGATAGAAGCTTTTAATAAATTGAAAGTAGCATTGACTACTAGTCCGGTTCTTCACCATCCGGTGTTTGACAAAAGGTTCTACGTGCAGTGTGACGCTTCGAACCTTGGCCTAGGTGCGGTCTTGTACCAACTGGACGCTGTTGGTCTGGAACGTCCCATCGCCTTTCATTCTGCGCAGCTCTCCAAGGCTGAGCAGAACTATAGTGTGACGGAGCGGGAGTGTTTGGCAGTCATTAGTGCGATAAAGAAATTTCGCCCGTTTATCGAAATGATGCCATTCACTGTCGTGACGGATCACAGCGCGCTGAAATGGCTGATGGGACAGAAGGACCTCAGTGGTCGGTTGGCAAGATGGAGTTTAAAACTCCAAGCCTTTAATTTTGAAATCCAGCACCGCAAGGGATCACAAAATGTCGTAGCCGATACTCTTTCTCGCGTTCACCTGGACGAAGTCAATATGTTTGTTGACGAAAGGCCTCTTGTTGATCTTGATTCACCGGAATTTAAAGGTGAAGAATATTCTCAATTGATTAGCATGGTCCTCGAGAACCAAGAAAGTTTACCGGATTTGAAAGTTAGCGATTCGTTTGTTTACAAAAAGACACTCCCGTCAGATGGTACTCCGGTACATGAAAATTTCATTTGGAAGTTATGGGTTCCGAGTTCTTTAACCGATTCACTTATCGAAAAAACACACACTTCGTCATTGAATTGTCATTGCGGAATCGGACGCACGATCGCTGCACTGAGGCAATATTTTTATTGGCCTAAGATGGCTCAACAAGTCCGAAACTTTATTAATCACTGTATTGTTTGTAGACAATCGAAAGCCCCAAATCATATTTTAAGACCCAAGATGGGAACCGAAACCGTAACCGATAGGCCTTTTCAAAAAATTTTTATAGATTTTATTGGACCTTTTCCCAGGTCAACGTTGGGAAACACATATGTTTTTATTGTGTTAGATCACTTAACTAAATTTGTTTTGCTGAAGCCACTTGCTAAGGCTAACTCGAAAAACGTTATAAAATTTTTGGAATCCGAGGTATTTCATAAATTCGGTGTGCCACAGATTGTACATTCCGACAACGGGAAACAGTTCACGTCAACCGAATTTTCTTCCTTTTTAAATAAATATGGATGCCGACCGATTAGAAATGCCGTGTATTCACCACAGGCGAATGCATCGGAGCGCGTAAATAGAACTATAATTGCGGCGATTCGGACTTATGTTTCGGAAGACCAACGCGATTGGGACCGAAATATATCGTCCATAGAATGTTCTTTGAGGTCCACTTTTCACACGTCAGTTGGTTGTTCTCCATATTTTGCGTTATTCGGCACCCATATGGTTACACACGCGAGCACTTATGGTTTAGCACACAGACTAGGCGTTTTGGAAGATGGTTTGGTTGAGGTAGTACCGAAACACGATATTTTGAATTTAGTTCGCGAAAAGATTAAAACGAAAATTCACGATTCTTTTGAAAAATCTGCGGATAGGTATAACACTAGAACTCGAGACGTCAGTTTCAAACCGGGGCAGGAAATACTTAGGCGCAATTTTGTTTTAAGTGACGCTTCGCGCCATCTTAACTCAAAATTGTGTCAAAAGTTCGTAAAGTGCAGAGTTGCCAGACAGGTTGGAACATCCCTATATGAGATTGAGGACTTACGTGGTAGGAAGATAGGCGTATACCATTGCAAAGATTTACAGCACATGGTGCCAACAAAATAATTAGCCCGGCTTTTACCTTCTTATGATTTTTTTTGTACTCTTAATATCAGGGTCGCGGTTCTTCCCCACCCTTAGCATACATCGGTTAACTTCCCGAATCAGTATGGCTTCGGCAGGCCTATGCCAACGTGTTCGGGTTTGTTATGTTAACCGTTTACATCGAAACCGAGTGAATTTCGTAAATGTAAACGGACGCTAATTGGCGACGGCGTAAGGAACGCCATTTAATACAAATTGGACAACCAAACTTTTGACAGTCAGAATTTTGAACGGTGGCAACCCGGCATGCAAATGGCGGCATTTTTCTTCCATTTCATTTGCAAATTCTTTCGTCCCGTGGAGTCAACTTAAGAATGCAATTTTTTTATTTGCATTGAAAACCACGACCGTGTTAACATCGTCATCAGCACTTCAAGAAAACAATTGTGATACTTGTGTGGCTGTACTCAAGCACATTTTCTTCCTTTTTTACAAGCATTGTGGCGTGGAAATTTGGAACATTGTTCCAATAACAATTTCTCACTTCTTTTGTTCTGTTTAACAGAAGGTAAGCTTTTAGTACAACAGTACTTTAAAGAAAACATGATTGTTTTACTGAAGCGTGTGTTTTATTTTCCTTAAGGTTTGGCGAAAACGCTAATTGTGCTGGTTACATAAATTTTTATGAAACGTGTGGTGATTCGATATCAAGCCTAACAGCCACCACAGTAGTGCATTATACCATCATTCACGACTGCAAATAATTTGGAAATAAAAAGTTGTTCATACTCTCTAGTGGAAGAGGAAGAAACGCTTGGTACCTTTTCAACAACCATTCATTAGTGGTATTGGATAAAATCCACCAGAATAATTGCCCGTCACCGCCAGTTTTTTAAATCGGCTGTAGCCAAACCAAACGAAATCGGGGTACTGCATTTTTTTTGCCGAAATTGTCGTCAACGTCCCAACGGAGAAGTCACCATAATTTGTGCTAAAAGAATTTAATAGTGCAATTCGCCCACTCGTGCAGTTGAACGGCAAATCAAACACATCAAAAGGCGGCAAACACTATCTTCGAAGGCCACCACTTCACTCCCAGTACTGTGCATCATCATCCTGGTGAGAAATCAAGATCTTGCTGCAGTGGATTTTGCTGACCTGGCTACCAACTACAATTGGCTGTCCCATCAACCTGTACAGGCCTCCCACTGGGTTATGCAGATAAGTAGAAATAAGTGTAGTGCCTGTGAAATCTGTCCCTAACCTATTTACGCGTACACCACAAGTGTAATCTGTTTGTTTATTTGCATTTAAAGTGGTATCCTTATTTCTCCGCCACAGGCAGGGGAATAAGGAACTACATTTTTACATTTTACAATCGACGGCCAGCCGATCATGACTTGAAATTAATTAACGTAAATGGATTTTTTTTCTCGAAGTTTCAAAACTTTGTTGAATTTAGTGAATCTGGTTATTTGTTAAACTGAACATGTGTGTAATACATATATACACGTATGTACATATGTAAATCAACTTTTTATAGCGGTGAATTTTTTTTGTTGACCATAACGGTGTACTGCCACGTGCATTAGTCACAAGTGCCGAAGAGTAGTTTATAAAAGAACAGAGGAAAAGAAGTTGAAAGAGAGAAGAGAAGATTTTTAGCCACCAATAATAAAATGTGAGAGTTTTGCATTCGGCTCTCATTTTGGCGCCATATACTTTCATTATTCTCATAGTGTGCCTCTGAGCACTAATCATTGCTTTTATGAAATAAGGCGTTAAGAATCTTGATTTTCTCTTTCAGACATTCAGCAATTTCTTTCTTTTAAAATTGACCAAATCGGTATACGTGAATTATGTGCTGAGAAGTGTTACTGCGTTGTCTCTTAATAACTTTGGTCTTGTCTAGTATTCAATTTTGGCTACTAACAAATTCTTTCTTAGTAAAACCGCAATGATTTAGACTTGGACTTTTATCCTTCCTATATATATGTATGTACATGGTGTATATATGTATATAATCATTTGTATTTATACATATACATTTATAATTATATAGTTTAGAATTTTAAGACGTAGTCAAGAATCAAGCCTAAATTTATATACATATATTTATCTTTTTAATTATTTTAATTAATAATTAATTATTTTAATTATTGGTTTAGACCTTAATTGACTCTCTCATTGGTTTTAAACCAATGTCAATTATTTAAGGATGTCGATCCCAATCAATTATTACTGAAATTTATCATCATTTTTGATGATCTTGAATCATTCCAATTGAGCTCAATAGGGTTAGTGATTTCTTTTGATATCATAGTACAAGTGCATATTAGCACTGGCATTGTGGTTGACAACCAATTCATCTGCTTTTGATCATTTTTTTTTAATTATAATTTGTAGAGTCTTTATAAATGTTTCCTTGGAAACTTCTTCTTCTTCTTTATTTGCACATCCGATGTTCGGATATATGCGATTATACAATATTTTTACAATTTTAAGTGATAAAGTGAATATTTTAGAACATTTCATATTAATTGAAGATCTCTATTTCTCGCAGCATTTAGAAGGCTTCTTTCGTCTTGGAGTCCGGTCCAGGTTTGGATATTTTTCAGCCAGGAGAGTTCTTTTCTGCCCCTGGTTCGTCTTCCTTCAATCACTCCTTTGATAATGTTTTGCAGTATTTTGTATTTGTTATTTCTCATGATGTGTCCCAGATATGACACTTTTCGGCTTTTGATAGTTCTTATTAGCTCCCTATTCGCATTCATTTTCCTAAGAACTTCGTTATTATTCATTCGGTCTGTCCACCGTATTTTTAGAACTTTTCGGTATATCCATATCTCAAAGGATTCTAGTCTTTTCATGTCGCTTGTTTTTAGCGTCCAAGTTTCTGCGCCATATAAAAGAACAGACCACACGTAACATTTTATAAATCTGTGTTTTGTTTGGATACCAATGTCGTGACTCGTTAGTACTTTGTAGTATTTATAGAAGGCGTCTCTAGCCATCTCTATACGGCACTTTATTTCATTGGATATATTCCATTTGTCGTTTATATTGATTCCCAGATATTTAAAGGTATTGACTTTTTCAATTTCGGAGTTGTTAATCTTTAAATTGAAATTGCTAGGTAAGTTATTTCGACTTATTACCATGTATTTAGTCTTCCTAGTGTTGATTTTAAGTCCATACGTTTCACTTACATGTGTAAGTTTGTCGATTAATTTCTGAAGTCCAGATATGCTACCAGCTAATAGTGTTGTATCGTCTGCATATCGTATGTTATTAATAAGTGTTCCGTATATGCTTATGCCTTGGAAACTAATGAATATGTAAATAGTTTTGGACCATATGGGTATCCAAATAAAACCTGAATTGTCATTGTTATATGAAACCCTATTCGTAAATATGTGTAAATAATTCGTGATGAGGTAATGTAGAAGGGAAGGGGTCAGTCAATGGAAGTTTTTGGGAGTCATCATCATCGATGAGACTCATTGGGGATTTTGTAGAAAATCCATTGGGAGGGCATGGTATCCCAACAAACACCTTGGGTACCCATATCAACAACAACAATTCAAATAATGTGGATTTAAAGCGAAGCGTTCCTTTTGTGGTTTTGTAAGTGAAAATGAATCAATTTTGTTTATGGCTGGTCTGGAGTGGCCACTGAGCTAGACCGAATTCCTCCAATGGCAGTTGTATACCAGCGACATCTTGGTATGCCTCATTCCCCATTACACTCCGACTTAGTTACATAACAAATTAACTCTGTATTTTCAACATTTTTTAATAATAAAAAAATTCTGGTCTAATACCCCTTTTTATATATAAAGCACTATAAAAGTCGGTGATATCATGCCCCTTTGAGTTAAATTTGAATTTTCTACTTTCTTGTCGTCGAAGAAACATTCTTCCATACCAATTTTCGAACATTTATGATACATGTGGGCAACTATGGTGGATTTGTGAGCATGATAATACATAAATTTGTACTGCAAGGATAGTTAAAAAAATGAAACTCGAACTAAAATACCAACTATTTTCAATGACCTTTCTAATTTATCGATCCTAATAATATGGCTACACTTGCTATTTGCTTTCAGACAATTATAAAACGTTTACCTGGCTAATTGTGCCATGATAACAACCAAGGCAAATTTATATAAGGTAAATGCATGAATTACAACAACTAACAAATTTACAAAAACAACATTGCTGTTATTGAAAATTTAATGTCAAAGAAAATAATTAAAAAATTAATAAAAAAATTACCTTCGCCCAATAGGCAAAATTTTCAAATAAAAATCAGCTTGAGCCAGGCTGGGGTTCGAACCCACGTCCTTGAAAAACACATGGAAAAAAGTGTTGTCATGGCGTGTTAGTGTTCAGAACCAAACTCATAACTTTCAAAGGCTACGCTAAGCGTTTGTCATGAAAGCCATACAAAGATTTGAACAAAAAATTCAACTTTGTAAAAAAACAACTTGCATTTGAAAGAGGAAATAAGTTAGAGGATAGCGAAGCCGCCCCACAGTCGATGTGTCTGAGGAGCCTTCCTAAACCAAAGGCGAAACATGCATGTCACACAGTGGTGATTGTGTGGGTTCGTATCGTCGGCTTTCCTTTTTCAAAAAGCATCTTGGTCAGTAAGCTCGTCTCTAACGAGAAATTAATTAAAAAATTAATAAAAAAATTACCTTCGCCCAATAGGCAAAATTTTCAAATAAAAATCAGCTTGAGCCAGGCTGGGGTTCGAACCCACGTCCTTGAAAAACACATGGAAAAAAGTGTTGTCATGGCGTGTTAGTGTTCAGAACCAAACTCATAACTTTCAAAGGCTACGCTAAGCGTTTGTCATGAAAGCCATACAAAGATTTGAACAAAAAATTCAACTTTGTAAAAAAACAACTTGCATTTGAAAGAGGAAATAAGTTAGAGGATAGCGAAGCCGCCCCACAGTCGATGTGTCTGAGGAGCCTTCCTAAACCAAAGGCGAAACATGCATGTCACACAGTGGTGATTGTGTGGGTTCGTATCGTCGGCTTTCCTTTTTCAAAAAGCATCTTGGTCAGTAAGCTCGTCTCTAACGAGAAATTAATTAAAAAATTAATAAAAAAATTACCTTCGCCCAATAGGCAAAATTTTCAAATAAAAATCAGCTTGAGCCAGGCTGGGGTTCGAACCCACGTCCTTGAAAAACACATGGAAAAAAGTGTTGTCATGGCGTGTTAGTGTTCAGAACCAAACTCATAACTTTCAAAGGCTACGCTAAGCGTTTGTCATGAAAGCCATACAAAGATTTGAACAAAAAATTCAACTTTGTAAAAAAAACAACTTGCATTTGAAAGAGGAAATAAGTTAGAGGATAGCGAAGCCGCCCCACAGTCGATGTGTCTGAGGAGCCTTCCTAAACCAAAGGCGAAACATGCATGTCACACAGTGGTGATTGTGTGGGTTCGTATCGTCGGCTTTCCTTTTTCAAAAAGCATCTTGGTCAGTAAGCTCGTCTCTAACGAGAAATTAATTAGAAAATATTGAATATTGGGGTCGTTCTAAAAATTTTCTAGGAAAAACATAAAAACGTTTTGAAAATCCTTTAAAGTAGAACAAATTTGAATCAAAATGTAAATATAAAGCATACAGAAATGTCGTAGGTCAATGTTATTACACGTTTACGATGAAAAGATGAATTTTATGGTATTAAATTTCGAAGCTTCAAATTTCATGAGTAGACCCTATCATTTTGAAAACCAAATTTACAAAAAAGTAAAAACACAGCTTCTATAAATGTGCCTTGATAACAACAATTGTTCTGTTCCAGAACCTG
This sequence comes from Musca autumnalis, assembly GCF_047663935.1. Lineage (NCBI taxonomy): Eukaryota > Metazoa > Arthropoda > Insecta > Diptera > Muscidae > Musca > Musca autumnalis. The sequence goes on along the minus strand of NW_027411866.1, from coordinate 6,292,206 downwards.
CAAGAAGCTACTACTTTTTACTACGATAACATTTTCTCCTTTATGTTATCGAAAAAATAGTAGAAATTAGTAGCTTCTTGCAGTACCTGAACATACCAAAAGTTGTTTTTGTAAATTTGTTAGTTGATGTAATTCATGCATCTACCTTATAATTGTGCCTTGACAACAGCTGTGAGTGAATGGATTGAAGTGGCTGTGTTCAGTAGGGTTGTACTTGCCCTTAGGAGCTGTGTTCATTATGTACGTTTCAAATACACAAGTTTATAGCGCCCGACAGAAGTTTTGCAAAAATATTAAAAATATAATTAAGGAAAGCATTACTATTTTATATTTAATAAAAAAATTAAATTAAATTAATTAAATTTATAAAAATCTCCATTTAAAATATTTTCTTTTAATAAAAACATACATGTTTAACAATAACGTTAAAAAACATGTTGAACAAAATTGATGGTGATGGGCGGAGCTAAAGCGCCATTTTTCTTTATGCCGTTTGGAATTTGATTGGTCAATAGAACATACAAAATTTATTCCAGTTATAAGGGATGAAACCATTGGGTGTGTGTCCTATATAAGATGCTGCAAATCTTCTAAATGATTACAGTTTCCAATTAGAATTGCAAAAGCAAGGAGCAAGCGGTATTTCTTCATTGGATATTCTAATAGAAAACCAGAAAACCACACATATTGGGTAAGTTATGAAAACCATATTGGAGTTATATGACCCTTGGGTAAATATAACAACGTTTTGCTGCAAATTGGTGAACGTGATTGTAAATATTGATGTTTGTCAGCAATGTTTATTTAATACTTTCCTTATGGACAAACAAAGGGGTTGAGTGGTTTGCACTATACTTAGGCACATAATCGATGCACAAATAATAACCCTTTGAATTTTCCCCTAAGGGAGTGAGCAAATAAGGCTTTATCAAACAATGAAAACCATAAATAATACAATTAGTTCGTCCTTTGGCATGTGTGTTGCCTAGATAACAATAAACACAAAGGATTTTGATTATTAAAATAACAACTTGTGGGTGTTTAATGTTGAAAACTAATGTCAATATGCATTTCTTCTATTTATTTGCAGATTTCTAAAACTGAAAGCTATGGTTTATGATATGACCCAAAATCATTTGGTGCCGCCACAAAATATTGCTGTGGGCCGTTATTATTTGCAGGATATACATAATGTGGAGAATCAAGATTATGCCGCCTTCGATTTTGATAAAAGATATCAGGCACGGATGGTTTGTGAAACACCGCCACCACCACAATCATCAGCATCATCATTATCTCAATCCTTACCCCAACCTCCACCAACACCAGCTCCACGTAGACGTACAACTCCAATAACACATTTGGATCCAGCGGAGTTGGTGGGTCTTTCTAGGGAAGAAAGGAGGCGAAGACGTAGAGCTACCTTGAAATATCGCACAGCCCATGCAACCCGAGAACGTATACGAGTGGAAGCATTCAATGTATCGTTTGCAGAGTTAAGAAAATTACTACCAACTTTGCCACCGGATAAGAAGTTATCGAAAATTGAAATCCTCAAATTGGCTATATGTTATATTGCTTATCTAAATCATGTCCTGGAAACGCCATGAGTTGGAGAACGTATATTAAAGTTAGGTTAAGTTAGAGATGTACTATGTAGTTTTAATACCTTTTTATTTTTATGGAAATTTCTTTTTGTCAATTCCTGTTATGTGATATACGTTTTTATGTAAATATTACTCATTTTGAAATAAGTATTGAGAATTTTATTGTCCCGCAAACACAAATTCATTTAAGAAATACTAAACAACAAATAATTCTTATTAAATTATAATGAATAAAAAATAGAATTTTAATTTTTGTAACAAAATATGTTATGCTATTTTTATTAATATTTGAAATGGGATAACAAGTGTTTGATTAATGATTATCATAAGCATATTATATATCTAGAACAGGACTTAGAAACTGTAAAAAATTGTAATAAGAGGCCAGATTATATGAAGGTATCTATCCAGACGAATACCGCACATCATTTAATTTAAATCTGATCTATCAATACAAGTCTCGTTCTAGTTTGGTAAGTATATGGTAAGTCCCGGTCCACACTACGAGTAATTTCACTGAAATTTTGACATGGAAGTAAAAGAAAATGGTCCGATTGTTTCATACGAATATTGCAACAAAGCAAAATTGCCCAAAAAATTAAAAATTTCATTGAAATTACTATAGAGTGGACAGGGACTAACATTAGTATGTTTTAGCAAAACCCAAAGACTTCACAGAGGACCGATTTCGGTTAACAAGATTAAATGCTTGAAAACTCTATAGGTCAGACAGAGAAAGTTTTATATGAAGCAGTGGGTTTATTTTAACTTTTTTAACTAGCACATTAACGAAACCTTCTATTTGATAGGGAAAATATTTTCATTACCAAAACTCTTAAATTAAACTTTAACAGGCTCCTTAAAGATATTGCTTTTTTCCAATAGGAAAAAGTCCCATTTGGCATAGCTGACTACATCCATAAAAAGTTGATACATTAAATTGAAAACATATGTGTCCAATCTCTGCCACCTTCTGTGGATGCTGTGGGCAGATTGGGGATGAGAAAAACATGCGCAGTAGTCAATAACAAATTCCCCCCAAAAAAGACACGCCTCCATTTCCTAATCCCACCATATAATGGAGGTTATGCTTTGTGTGACTTTTCGTTTGTAATTATCTTAAATTATCAAAATAAGGCCCTATGGAAATAGTTGAATTCTATGTCCGATAGTTTAAACATACATATTTGAAGCAATTATCAATTGATTTGAAACAATTATCAATTGATTTGAAGCAGTTATCAATTGATACAGAGGTATTTCTTCGTATTCCCAATTTTAACCTAAATGTTGTACCTACACTTTTGTGCATTTTTAATGCAACCTCGTATATTTTGAAATAGAATATGTCCTTATAACCAAGGTAATTAATGTTTGTTTTGTTGTCCAAGTTCTAAACAAAAATTCCAATAAACTCAACCAAAGACATTGGTAACCTTTGGCAACATTTTATAGGAATGCGTATTTTACAAAAAAATAACTGCATTTCCCTCGAAACTTCCTTCGATTTGTTGTGGCATTTAGTTGGGAATTTGAACTTAGACGCCTTAACACGCAATCTGGTGTTTCTAATTAAAATAAAATAAAAATATAAAAATTCAAAAAAAAAAATTGTTTTGCAATACTTATCAAATAATAAATTAAATAAAATTTTAACTAAAATCAAAAGTTTTGTGAAAAAAAGAAATTCTAAGAAATGGCTACACATTTTAGTGCAAATCAGGTAAAAAAAACAGAAAACTAAACCGGATTAAAAAAACATTAAAAATAAGAATATTGATGAATGTGTTAAAAATGAAGAGATTTGTAGTGTATATCTGATGAAAGTTTTATAAAGACTGTTATTTGCTGTGAATTCGTTGGTGATTTTCAATATACATATTTCGCCTTTTCATTATACTCATCATTTTATTTTGCAAACTACATACAAACATACATATAATCATGTCTATAAGTTTGTGAGTATTTGCCACAAAAAATTGTCTGCTGCCTGTCTTCTTTTGTCCTGAAATCTGTTGATAAACAAAAATTCCTTGCATAGCAACCGCATAAATGAAATTCACGCACGTTATTCAAATTAAAAAGAAATAGTTTTCATCAATATACGAGGGTCGTTGTAAAGAAGTATTGGTATATGCTATACCAGATAAAAAAAGAAGGTGGTGCACAATATTATATCCTTCTTCCTTTATTTACTTAGTTGGCACTCTTTAGAAGATTTGTCCTATAATCCGAACTAGGAAAGGACTTCCATTCCTCTCCCTTGTTTAGTCCATCGAAGCCTTGAAGTTGACGGTGAATAGCGTAGATCCTTCGAACAATTTTGCTTAGTGCTTTAGTGCTTGCGGAAATATCCAGGCTTTGGGCCATACATTAGCACGGGTAGTATCAGTGTTTTGTAAGGTCCCAGCAAACCAATCGTAACGATATCGGAATAAAATTCGGACGCTATGTCCGCCATCGGATCCGAAATCGTAACGTTATCTAATAGCCCGTTTCCACGGTACGTCGTTCGTTCTCTATTCGTTGTTCGACCCATAACTACGAATAAATTACTTATTTCCCCACACAAAATTCTATGAACGAACGACGATTTTTATACGTTGTTCGATTAGAAATACTCTCTGAACGACAAATAAGTATGTCCCATCCCTAACAAATGAAAGAATTTATCGAAAAAATTAATTATGACATGTATAAATTCAAAATTGAAAAATTTGTTGAAAACACAAAAATTTTTAGAAAAAAGGAAAAAGATGAATGAAAATGAATAAATTAAACATTTTATATAGATGCAGAAGGAAGATGGTTGTGTTTCCTTCTTAATTCCACACACATTTCTTGTCCATTAGTTCAAAATCGCGTAAAAAATCGAAAACAAAAAAGAAACAAATAACTGAAAGTCTGTATTCACAAACATTGTTTTGACATGTCTCTCTCTCTCTTTAATTTTGAAAATAGAAACATATAAAAATATATTAAAAATACAAAATTATTCAGAATTTATGGAAAAAATGAATGAAATGTGTGTAGTTAAATATAGAAGATACATTTGAAGGAAAGTCTATTGCTTTTCCTATTCATTTAATGTACATATATTTTATGTGTTTTCGGTTCAAATTTTCGTGAAAACAAGGAAACTAAAATGGAGGAAATTTTGTTTATGTTTCTGCTAATTACGAATGGTGTCGTGGAAACGGGTTAATTCGTGTACGTCGTTCGACAGGCGAACAACGTAATTGAAACGCTCTTGTGAACATGACATTAACGAAAGTTGTATGAAGTGGTTGACATAATTTCGGATCGAAATGTCGCATAGTCAGATAGCATTAATTTCCAATGCTGTTCTTCCCTCATGGAGAGCCTCAGAAGCACTACCTTCAATTTTGTAGCCGTCTGTATATAACATACTTACATATGTATGAAAATCTTACTTATGCCCGTAATTTCTAGCCCTAGGTAACCGTGTAGGTAGCTACCTATTAGTTATATTTCTACGTGCCATTTACCGAGGCTTGTAAATTTTCAAAACATGTGGTAACATTTGTGATTTTCTTTCATGATTTCGTAAAAACATTGCCACATATAAGTGTTTTAAAAATTTTAACACATTGGCAACAATCAACCAGGCAAAATCCTTGGTGTAAGTAACACGGCCGTTTTCGACCCGGTAACGTTACCTATGGATTGAAATTATGAAATTTTGCTTACACGGGGGATATCTATGAACTCATAGATAACTACGCGTAGAAATTACGGGCATTAATGGTTTATGGCCACTTGCAAATTTTTGCTCTGTTCCAGAACCTGCAAGAAGCTACTACTTTTTACTACAATAACAATTTATCCTTTAAGTTATCGAAAAAAAAAAAATAGTAAAAATTAGTAGATTCTTGCAGTACTGGAACAGACGCATTATAAAATTGATTTTTTTTTATTTTAAAGTACAGTTACAAAAGAACATGTTGTCGATCGGACAAAAATTAGGGGAGATATGAGGGTTAGAAAGGAAAAATTTGTTGTGATTCGTACACAGAAAAAGGCCACCCCGAAAATGTCGATAAAATGCTTTATCACAGCTTTTTTTTATAGAGGTTCAATAAAATTTACTGATCTGGGGCTGGATTCTTGTTCTATGAAAATTTGAAATGAAAAATATTTTCTTTATATTTTTTTCTTACTTAGCTGGCCCATTACAGAACATTTGTTTCATAGACCGAACTAAGAAAAGATCTCTACTTCTCTCTGTCTACTGCTTTGCTTTCTGGAATACCGCGCCTTGTCATCTTTTCATCCACTTGCTTGCGCCATCTTTTCTTCGGCTTGTGTGCATCCGCCATGTGGCATGTATTTATACGCCTTTTCAGGGCCTTATGATATGGCCTAGCCAACGCAATCGCTGCATCTCGATACGTTTATCTATACTGATGTCATTGTATTCCTGATACAGCTCGTGGTTCATGCGACGTCGATATTCACCGTTAACGCAGACTGGTCAGTAGATCTTTCGAAGAATTTTCCTCTCAAACACACCAAGCACTGGCTTATCTGCTTGCGCAAGTACCCATGCTTCGGAGCCATACATGAGCACGGGTAGTATCAGTGTTTTGTAAAGCGTTATTTTTGTTTAACGAGTTGTGGCTTTGTTTTTAAAGTACTAACTTAAGCCAAAGTAGCATCTGTTGGCCAAAACAGTTCTTCTTTTTATTTCACAACTGATGTTGTTTGTTGTGTTTATGACAGTGCCGAGGTAGACGAAGTCTTTAACTACCTCAAAATTATAGGTACCAACTTCCACAGTTGGTCCGAGCTCTATGGACGCTTTGCGCGTCGACACCATCAATTTGGTCTTTTCGCCGTTTATCGCCAGACCCACTTTCGCAGATTCTGCTTCAGCCTTCCTAAAGGTATCAGTTACTTCCTTTACTGATCGTCCCATGATGTCTATGTCATCAGCATAAGCAAGTAACATGTGGCTATTGGTGTAAATTCCATTTCTTTTGACATTGGCATCTCGTATTACCTTTTCCAGCAAAATGTTGAATAGGTCACACGAAAGGCTGTCTCCTTGTCTGAAACCTCTTTTGGTACAAAATTCTTCGGAGAGGTTCTTTCCAATTTTAACTGAGGACCTAGTATCAGTTAGAGTCATCTTACAAAGCCGGATGAGCTTTGCGGGAATACCAAATTCAGACATTGCATGGAATACCTTTGATCGGAGGGGACTGTCGAATGCTGCTTTATAATCGACAAAAATGTGAAATGTGTCGATCTGCATCATTGGGTCTTCTGCAGGATTTGTCGCAGGGTAAATATCTGGTCAATGGTGGACTTGCCAGGTCTAAAGCCACATTGGTAGGGTCCAATTATTTCGTTGACCATTGGCTTTAGTCGTTCGCACAATATCCCTGACACTATCTTATAGGCAATAGGGACTTATGCCCCTATAGTTGGAGCATACAGTCTTATCTCCTTTCTTGTGGACGGGACACAGAATGCTCAGGTTCCTATCGTCGGGTACGCGTTCTTTCTGCCAGATGGTGCTAACTAGCTGATGCATACACCTTATCAGCGCGTCGCCTCCGGTTTTAAACAGCTCGGCTGGTAAGCCATCGGCTCCTGCTGCTTTATTATTCTTCAACCGGTTGATTGCTGCTTTTACCTCATCTTGGCCGGGCGGTATACATTCTATACCATCTTCTGGGATTGAATCGGTGGTATCATCGTCTTCGCTACTATTGGATACCAGCGGATTGGAGAAATGTTTCTTCTATATCCTGAGCACGCTATCTGTATCTGTTACCAGATTACCTTGCTGGTCTCTACAGGAGGATGTGCCTGTACCAAAGCCATCTGTTTGATGTCTCACTTTTTGGTAGAATTTTCGGACTTCAATCTGGCTCCTGTACATCTCGATTTTTTCACACTTTTCTATTTCTCGCTTTTCTATTTCTCTCTTTTTCTTGCGGAAAAGACGTTCCTTTTCTCCCGATATCTTTCTCGTGCGCCAAGCGTTGCTACTGATTGCAAAGTAGCTCTATATGCCGCATTTTTCTCTTCGGTAGCAGCACGACACTCCTGGTCATACCATGAATTCCTTTGTGGAGGTCCCTGTATCCAAGTATGGATTTTGCGGCTGTTTGCATGGAGTGGGCAATATTTTGCCATTGTGTTGTTATGTTATCGGGACAAGGAGTACTCTCATTAAGCAATTGGGCTAGTTGAGTGGAATATGCGGTGGCTATCTGTTGTGTTTGCAGCCTATCGATGTCCAACTTCCGCATTGTGTCTGTTCGTGCTTTATTTGCAACGTTTAGACGGGTACGTACCTTTGCTGCAACAAGGTAGTGGTCCGAATCAATGTTTGCGCCTCGGAACGATCGTACATCCAACACGTTCGAGGAATGCCTTCCACCTATCACAACATGATCAATTTGATTACTTGTTCTTTGATCTAGAGACAGCCAGGTGCCCTTATGAATATCGATATGCTGGTACTGCTAACTCCATGTTTTTTGCAGCTGCAAAGTATATCAGCCTCATACCATTGTCAGATGTTTCACTGTGAAGACCGACATTCCCGACTGTTGGGCCAAAGATATTCTCCTATCCAATTTTGGCATTAAAATCGCCTAAAATAATTTTAATGTCATGGGCAGGGCAACGGTCACATGTTTATTCTAAGCGCTCGTAAAATATATCTTTGGTCTTTTCGTCCTTTTCTTCAGTGGGAGCATGAGCGCAAATAAAGCTGATATTGAAGAATTTAGCTTTTATTCGAATTGCAGCAAGTCTTTCATTCACTGGGGTGAAGCTGGATACCAGATGTTTTAGTCTCCGACTAACTACGAATCCGCAACCAAACTCATGCTTTACGTCATGGCAGCTATAATACAGTGCGTCACCTTTAGGTGTTGTTGTGACGCCTTTCCCAATCCAACGTATTTCCTGTATGGCAGTAATATCGGCCTTGTACTTTTCAAGTACGTCTGCCAATGCGAAGACTGCACCTTCTCTATAGAGAGTGCGAACATTCCAGGTGCAGATTCGCAGATCATGGTCCTTAAAACGTTTGCGGGGTTCGTCAACTTTAAAGGGGTTTGTTTTTCTTTTCTTTCGTTTTTTCATAGTAGGATGTTTTTTCTAGGGGAGGGTTACTAACCCGACGCCCAAACCCAAGTTTTTAACGTTCTTATGGGTGAACGTGCGGCACATGTTAGCTCACTACCTTTAACGGGTGTTAAAGGCAGTTCCCCAGGTGACACCAAGGGGAGGTCAGTGTCCACTTGAGATGCAGGGTTAAGCTTCTTAATGAGGATTTATTTGACGTATACGCAAAGGAATTGACATTTGAAACCGACTGGATTTTAAGTGTCAATTCCTTTGCGTATATGTGAAATAAATCCTCATTAAGAAGGTTACCCCGGGAAAAGGCTATAATATAAACATGGTATAAGACCTCAATAAAGATCTTTTGGTCGAAAAGCAAACCTTCGCAGCAGTCTTCTGTGTAATAAAAATCCGTTGTCAAGATCTGAAACAAACTAAAAGAGGTTGGCATTGTATGGATGATGCCTTCTACACATTGAAGAGAATATCGGAGTAAAGATTTTCTGTAGTATACTGAATATATTCAGTATACTTACATATATAGAATAATCGTCTGTGTATGTATGTGCAACCATGTTTGTCTAATCTCTGCCAGTGAGTTTCTCACTCCCTTGCCCAGGAAGTCACTCCGGAGACACGCCAAGGAAGATCGTTGGTGAATTACACAATCAATTTCTATATATAGGTTGTGAAATACTTCAAAGTATACTACATATAGGGTCATTATTACATGTTTTATTACATACTTATAATGATGGGGGATAAAAGCACAACTATTACAATAAATGGTAAAAATAAAAAAATGAGCCTCGTATTATTCTTGTTTATTACCGTGTTTGTTTATATCACAGGTATGGATGAATATGTATCCGTTTTTTATACACATGCAAACATTTGTATGTCTGGTGTAAACAAGCAACATAGAAAGAATATCCTGGTACAAGGAACATTTTATTTTGACAAAACTATTTTTGGGTCAAATGTGACAGGCTTTCTTCTTATTACTTTGTTTTGCCAAACTATTTCCTGGGCATTCAGTCAGTATTTGCCGGGATACAGAACGCGTTTATATTAGTTATCGCTTCGCTTGAACACCTACGTTTATTGCTGGCAATTACCTATCGTTCAAAGTGATACAAGCAAGGATAACATTAAGTTAATTTCAAAACAATTGATTCGACATCTGTTTCAGCAAAATCAAAGAATTCGGCAGGGGTCCATCCAACTAACCGTTCGTTCATTGTCTGGTTGGTAGAGAAGCGTTAAATTACAGCAGTGGCTAAGTATTATTGTATTTAAGCTTTGAGTGTCATAAAACGAGGATTATCGTAACAAGTGTTTTTATGCTTTTTTCGTCCTCCTCCTCCTTCAACTCGAAGCAGATATCAATAGAATCCCAAACAAAAACTTCAAATCTATTGATACACGTGTTAACCAACAAATACCAGGCAGCCCACAGCTAAAGAGGGTTGGATGGTGGAAGGAAAAAAAGGCGAAAGGGTGCGTGCTCGGGTGTTCTATGTGAACATCGTATGCTGTAAGGTGTTTGTTGATTGTGGAATGGGGGGTTATTGTCTGTGCGTACGTGTATGCATGTCTGTCGCTAGGCTTGTAACACTCTTGATAAATGTTACCCCAGAGATTTGACATTATAATCATTGTCAGGGACAAAACAGTTGGCTATTTGATGGATGGTTGAACGTTTTGTTGCAAACAAAAACTAGAAGATGACCTCCTCCTTATCTATTGGAGACAAATTCTCAGTGTTAACAATTTGCTAATTGAGTTTAAAATCAATTTGAAATGCATACTTGTAGGTATTACGAGCATCTAAAACTTATCTCATTCGAAGTATCAAATTTAACGCCTCTTAACGGTTAAATTTAATTTTTCACTAATTTTGTATGTGTGAATTTGTAAGCCGTTGGTTGTTGATTATGTGGTGTTGATTGAAATTGTTCACATCATTTCCATAAGGGGATGCTTGGCTGTGTGCTTGGTGAGGAAGGGGAAGGATGACTGTGGTGTTATGCCACAGGCTCGTGTCGGTACGCGTGCCATTGTGGTTTTCAATCAAATAATTTTTCGCTAAATGTCATCATGACAAGTGTTGACGGAAAAACACAATAACATAGAAGAAGTCAACCTATAATTTTTTGGCCACAGATGAAGATATCAAATTTCGTTGTAATTTACATATTAAAATTACAAAAAAGAAGGACAATGGAGAGAATAATGGACCAGTGGTTCTCACGAAGAAAATGTTTCTATTAGATTTATATGACCGCGCTTATGGGAAAGAGGAACGTTATAAGTCATCATAAAAATGCACTGGAAATGACTTCTTCTGTATAAAGTCAGTATATAATATATACAGAATATAACACTTCTATAAAAAACTCAATGGACTTCATTTAGGAGGTAAAGTTTTCAGAATATATGTATAATCTACGAAAATACTGCAAATAGAGCAAAAGCTTTTTAAATGGTAGATATTCTTTAAGACAAAAGACCTTGGTAAAAATGTTTCAAATATATTACGGTACAGATCTTTTCAAAAACAGGATGCATCCGTAAAAGTCTTTCACAAAATAGATAACCGAGGCACTACAGAATAGAAGGCAGGGGTAAGAAGGATAGGATATTTCGTCAAGAAAGGACATCGTATTATTGGCGTATTGTTTATTTACACAATTCTAGAAGACATCTTTCTTTGTAGAAACCTCGATCTCGATAAGGGTCTTATCAAGTGTAAAACTTCTACAAGGCCCCCTCTTCTATAGAGTAGCAGACCTTGGCAAGGATCTACCTATAGCGTAGAGAACTTCAATAAGGGAGGTAAGGTAAGGTTTTTCGAAAGATTTTTTCTTATAAAATCATGAATTTAACAAATTACAAATAGTCGGCTTTGCCGACAGAGATATATCCTCAACCTGTGTGGATTTGGATTAAAACTCTAAAGTTTTGCAGAGGAGGTACCTGTAGGAATGTACCTACGCGACGCAGTCCATTTTGGAAGTGTTTCTGGTTTTGAGAGACATTCCTTTTGATAGATATCGCGCCCTCCAGTCATTTCTGTTAGTCACCGTATAAAGAAAATTTGTGAACTTTTGTGAGTGGACCGATCCAAATTTGGACCAATGCAGTATCCTGTTCGAATGTTGTTCTGCGCACCAGCCACTATACATATATGGTGGTCATAGAGCATTATACAGCTTTCGTGCCGTTTTCTCAGGAAGTGTGGACTTGTCCCTGACAAAATTTGAAACATCAAAACTATTCGAAAGCAAAAAATTGTGTAGGAGGTACCCGATTTAGTCCATATTCGAACTTGGTCTACATATGTCTGGTAGAAACATTACGATGTGCAAAGTATGGACCAAATCGGTTCGTACCTTCGAAAGTTTCGTGCGCATATTTTTTGCGAAAAAAATTTTGAACTTTTGTGAGAAAGAAGTGGACCGATATCACCCATCTAAGTTTGGAGAAAATATTACCGGAGCCAAATTATGAACCAAATCGGTAGATCCTCTCACTATACACTCATCTTCTATAGATTAGAAGACTTTGTCGTCATCTATAAAACAAGAGACCTCGTCTTCTATACTATATAAGACCTCGTCTTCTAAAGAAATGAAACCCTATACAAAAGAATTTTTTCGTGAACCAAATTGCTTTAAATTAGGGATTCTTATTGTACATTTACGAAATTTACGAGAGGATTTCAACTGTCATTTCCTGTCATATCAAATGAAATCTCATCGAACTTTTTCTATAGAAAAAGTCAATTCAGCGAACTTTTTTTTATAGAAAAAGTCAATTCAGCGAAATTTTCTATAGAAAAAGTCAATTCAGCGAAACTTTCTATAGAAAAAGTCAATTCAGCGAACTTTTTCTATAGAAAATATCAATTCAGCTAACTTTTTCTGTAGAGAAAGTTAATACAGCGATCTTTTTCTATAGAAAAAGTCAATTCAGCGAACTTTTTCTGTAGAGAAAGTCAATACAGCGATCTTTTTCTATAGAAAAAGTCAATTCAGCGAACTTTTTCTATAAAAGAATTCAATTCAGCAAACTTTTTCTATAGAAAAAGTCAATCAGCGAACTTTTCTATAAAAGAATTCAATTCAGCGGACTTTTTCTATAGAAAGAGTCAAATCAGCGAACTTTTTCTGTAAAAAAATTCAATTCTGCGAACTTTTTTTATAAAAAAATTAATTCTGCGAACTTTTTCTATAGAAAAAATCAATTCTGCGAACTTTTTCTATAGAAAAAGTCAATTTAGTGATCTTTTTCTGTAGAAAAAGTCAATTCAGCTAACTTTTTCTATAGTTAAAGTCAATACAACAAACCCTTTATATAGAAAAATTCAATTCAATGAGCTTTTTCTTAAGTTAAAGTCAATTCAGCGAACTTTTTCTATAGTAAAACTCAATTCAGCAAATATTTTCTATAGAAGAAGTCAATTCCGCGAACTTTTTCTAGAGACAAAGTCAATTCTGAGAATTTTTTGTACCGAAATAGACAATTCAGCGAACTTTTTCTATAGAAAAATGTCAATTCAGCGAACTTTTTCTATAGAAAAATGTCAATTCAGCGAACTTTTTCTATAGAAAAATGTCAATTCAGCGAACTTTTTCTATAGAAAAATGTCAATTCAGCGAACTTTTTCTATAGAAAAATGTCAATTCAGCGAACTTTTTCTATAGAAAAATGTCAATTCAGCGAACTTTTTCTATAGAAAAATGTCAATTCAGCGAACTTTTTCTATAGAAAAATGTCAATTCAGCGAACTTTTTCTATAGAAAAATGTCAATTCAGCGAACTTTTTCTATAGAAAAATGTCAATTCAGCGAACTTTTTCTATAGAAAAATGTCAATTCAGCGAACTTTTTCTAGAGAAAAATGTCAATTCAGCGAACTTTTTCTATAGAAAAATGTCAATTCAGCGAACTTTTTCTATAGAAAAATGTCAATTCAGCGTACTTTTTCTATAGAAAAATGTCAATTCAGCGAACTTTTTCTATAGAAAAATGTAAATTCAGCGAACTTTTTCTATAGAAAAAGTCAATTCAGCGAACTTTTTCTATAGAAAAAGTCAATACAGCGAACTTTTTCTATAGAAAAAGTCAATTCAGCGAGCTTTTTCTATAGAACAAGTCAATTCAGCGAGCTTTTTCTATAGAAAAAGTCAATTCAGCGAACTATTTCTATAGAAAAAGTCAATTCAGCGAACTTTTTCTATAGAAAAAGTCAATTCAGCGAGCTTTTTCTATAGAAAAAGTCAATTCAGCGAGCTTTTTCTATAGAAAAAGTCAATTCAGCGAGCTTTTTCTATAGAAAAAGTCAATTCAGCGAACTTTTTCTATAGAAAAAGTCAATTCAGCGAACTTTTTCTATAGAAAAAGTCAATTCAGCGAACTTTTTCTATAGAAAAAGTCAATTCAGGTAACTTTTTTAAAAAAAGTCAATTCAGCGAACTTAATCTATAGAAGAAGTCAAAGAAAAAGTCAATCCACCGAATTTTTCATTAGGTTAATTTAATTCAGCAAACGTTTCTATAGAAAAATTCAATTTAGCTAACTAAGGGCAAAGGTCATCAGAGGAATACATCTATAGAATAGAAGACTTCTTATAAAGTGTGCCAGAGAAGAAATGCTGGGCCTTGTTTCACAAATTGAACATATTTTTTACTTTTCTTTTTTGAATAAACAAAATACCGACGGCCACCTGACTTGTTCTTCCCCTCCTCCCTATTTGTTTTAAAACAACAGATGTATTTTAATCCAAGTAACTTTATCACTAAAACTTTGCCTTCGAATTGTCTGTTGCAATTTTCTCCCTCCCTAAGTGATGAGGTTAGGTTTGAAAGTGATAAATGATACGGCGGGATTAAGTGCAGCAAAGAAAAATTGATATTAACCAGCAGAATTCAATTGTTCATTCATTCTTTTTCCTACCTATTGAAGAAAAACAAACAAAAGCTTAAGTGGTATTAAAAAGGGAATAGTTTTTACACATGTCCTTAAAAAACATTTGTCTATAAGCATGTAATTGCCCTCTAATATGAAGTCAGGGGATGAAGTCAACTCATCTTTACTATGCAATATGTTGGGCTTGTTTTTTTTTTAACCAGAAAAGGGGGTGTTTTGTTATCTCCGTTTCATGTTTTTTTATGTTAAACATTTTGTTTTGTTTACTTGGAGGATTATAATGATATAAATTATGGAATTACAGGATATTAGAGTAACGTTTAAAACAGGTTGTTGTTTGTTTTCTAAAAAAAAATATTTTATTCTTTGTTTCAGTTTGAACCAGCCTATGCATCTCGCCGCTTAGGCAACTGGGAATTGCCAAAATGGCAAACCAGAGATCCACCAAGACCACGTCAACGTAAAGGTTCTACCCAGTTCATAGCCAATGAAAGAGGTCATCTGTTGGACAGTTCCAAAAGGTATTAATTTTGTTATTGTTGTTACAAATTTGAAAAAAATTACATGTTCCTATCTGTTTAAAGGTTAAATCAAAATCCTTGGGGTAATTTTTCCGGTACCTATCAATTGCCAGATAAATTAACACGTAAATTTGGTGAAGACTATCATAAATATTTGACATCAACAAGTCTTTCCAAAGACTTTGGCGATTTAGGTGTCTCAGGAACCCGTTTATCATATCCGACCAAATGTGAGACCATATCAAGAGTGGCACAACCGCATAGGTCATTACATTCATGTGAGAAAAAGGATGTAAGATAAGAACTTGAGAACATATTTGCACCTCTCCACCCCAAACATGTAGAAAATTTAAAAAGCACGCAGTTTTAATTCAATTTAATATAAATTCGTTAACAAAAGTATTTCATTTATTTATTTGAATATTCGCATATTCATGTATGTATTTAGAAATAAGATGATTTGAGCAAATTTAGGCCCACACTATTTAATTGCCAAAACAAAGTAAATACGAATGAGAATCTCACCTAAAATGTACAGTGGCACAGATACGAATACGCACCCCTTACAAAAATGAAGTTTAGGCTAAATCGTTGGGTTTTTTTATATCAACAACTGCACTGTGTGGTTCCTTGGAGACAAAATAACCATAATTACAGAAATTTATTTTAATATAATACGTATATTTATTACAATTAAAGAAATTCAATTTTCACAACACAGAAAAGTATACGTACGCCTTAAAACTATTTGCATTTTAGTTACACTAAAGGAAACTCATTGGGATATGTTAATTTGTTTTGTTGTAGGCCCATTTAATAAATTTGTCACCGATTAGACAATTTTATACGTATTTTACATGGCAGGGGAAGACATTTCCCCGCTCAGGCCCGTTTGAAAGCGATTTTCTTTTTTTCAAGGCTACTAACTATAGATCTTCAAGGAAAGTTCCTATTTAAAGGATTCATATGTTTCCTTTCTACATATACTTGCCGGATGGCGTCAAAAATCGTATTAATTTATAGTTTGTAGAAAAGTTTTTCTTCAAACAAAGATCGCTGTATACTAAAGGACACTACCTTACTGCTAAGTCCATTCATTGCCGATGCAATGAAATCGAGTGGATTTCGTAAATGTAAACTTAGCATTACATCAAATCATACCAAACGTCAAAATTGTTCACAATAACGCATTGCTGTGAATTGCTTGTTTACCTTTTGTATGTGATTTTATTCACAATAATGCATTTTGACAACTAGTGTGATAATCAGCTGTTTTTCCCGTTGTACCTGTATTATTGTGCCATGATCGGAATCAAGCCAATACTTGTAATACGTTTAATACGTACTAAAGAATAAATTTGTGTAATTATGGTTATTTTGTCTGCAAGGAGCCACACAGTGCAGTTGTTGCTATAAAAAAACACAACGATTTAGTCTAAACTTCATTTTTGTAAGGGGCACGTATACTTATCTGCGCCACTGTATATGCATATGTATGTGCTATATATACACACAGAAAACTAAATGCTGTAAACAAATAATATGTTTAGGATTCAAACATATTAATTTTTGTCAACATTTCCTAACATAACATATGTTTGGATCTAAACATATGTTTTGTTAGGGACTGTTGCAAACGAATAATATGTTTGGATCCAAACATATTCAATATTCATATTCCCATTCCCATGCTTTCCATATTCTCAACGACGTGGGAGTAGCAAGAAAGGGGAAAAGAAATGCCGAAATAAGTTACACCAAATTATTATTGCATACTTTAGGGAGCTGTAATTTTGTTTTATAATAAAAATGCATATTTGCATTATCAATATTATGAAAAACAAAAACATTCGATTTATAGAATTGTTAATATATCAGGCGTTTACACAAGACAACAGCTCTGTTCCAGAACTAAAAAGTTTTTACAATTTTTAACACTTTTACACATTTTGCGTTCCCGTACACAAAATTTGTATGAAAATCGTTTACGACTTTTACAACTTTTACGACATTTTACCACTTTATACAACTCTGATTTACTAAAACATACATACATTTGTCGACTGTCTCCCAGCTGTCCATAAAAATAAGTGAATTATCTCACTTCCCGAACTGCAAGAATCGACTAAATTTTAATATTTTCTTTGATAACATAAAGGAAAAAATGTCATCGTAGTAAAAAGTAGTAGCCTCTTGCAGGTTCCGGAGCAGAGCAAATAATTGAAATGTGTTGAAAACAAAAGAACATTAAAAAAAAAACAAAATATGTGAACGGAAAACAAAAAGAAATCGAAGATTTTCATTCATAATTTTACAACTGTTTTTGCAGTTGTCGGGACGCCTACGTCACACGCGCGCAATCAATACATGAACTCAGCTGTCCTATCATTTGTAAACGCAAGGTAACTAGGCGTTTACACTGGACAGTTTGTCTTCAAATACAACTCTGATTCACAAACACATACATATATTTGTCGTTTGTCTCCCAGCTGTCCATCATTTTTCAAAGACAGTCGGGTTAACAAATTTTTGACATGTTTGTGAAAAAGAAGTGAGATGATAATTCAAATGTGCTGCAAACAAAAGAATATGTACAAAAACAAAATAAGTGAACGGAAAACGACAAGAAATCGATAATTTTCTTTCATAATTTTGCAACTGCTTTTGGAGTTGTCTTGACGTCTACGTCACACAGGCAAGTTTTGGGTTTTTGACAATCAATATATGAACTCAACTGTCCTGTCATGTGTAAAAAAGAAAAGCCAACCCCATGTTTTTACAATCATCTAATTAAAACTCGAAGGTTTATTACGAAAATAAATCAAAGTTGTAAAGATGGTATATAATATAGTTATTATGCGTTAATAGAATAAACCAATGACTCTTTTTCTTGTATTTCAATACATATCGATTTGTCGTATCAAAAAATAAATGTTCTTTTTAACCCAAGAAATCCGTCCTAGTAATGATGAAGTTGTTTCTTTCGATATTTTATGGATTTAAGACGTTAAAAATTACAACAATTGTAGTAGTATATAATTTTCCATCATATAAGAATATTGGGTGCCACCGTGGTGCAATGGTGTGCACACCCGCATTGCACGCTAAAGGTCGTGGGTTCGATTCCCCGGCCGGTCAACATCAAACTCTTTTCAACGGTGGCAAAATACCCCTCAGTAATGTTGGCGACATTTTCTGAGTATTTCAGCCTTGGACAACTTCTCCACAAGTGGTGTCATAGACACGCCGTTCGGACTCGGCGATAAACAGTAGTTCCCATATCATTGAGCTAATATGAATTGGGGTGCACTCATTGATATGAGAGAAGTCTCCCCTGTCCCGCCTGGGATGTTTGTGGAACAATTATTACTATTGTAATAATATGCAAAATCCGAAGTCTACTAATGACATATTTTACAGTACATTTGGTATGTTTTTATTAAGCAAACACATGCAGTTTATAAATATTTGCAATAATTTTGTCATGTAGATGTCTTAAAAGCAATACCTCCACCTACTTTTTATAAGAATACGCAATTTCTTAAAACTTTTTTTCAAACTCCGACAAATTCCCAATTCGAACTTCATTCAGAATGAAGGGAAATGGGATTTTTCCCACAAAATTTTATTGAGAATACGAAAATGTGGGATTGGAAAAAATCCCAACTCCCATGCGTTCAGAATAGTGGTGATTATTTGTTTGTTGCATTTTTTCTCCGTGTATGTACATATAAGCTTACCTGAGGTTACCATTTTTACCATTTGTTACCATTTTTAACCTGCAAAGCGTTCCTTAACACCGAAAAGTGGAGAAACTGGAAGCAATTTTTAAGAGAGTGAGAGTGGAGAGATAGCGAAAATGGCTTTCTCTTCTACCACAGGCTACCAGCAAAATTTCTGCAGGTAAAAAATGGCAGAACTGATTTTTCGACTTTTGTTTGAAGATTATTTCACAATGAAAAAGAAAATTGACGAAAAACAGAAGAAAAAGTCGAACGCTGACAAAACTAAATTAAAAACTGTGAAATAAAAGACGATAATTGATTTTTTATGTTTCTTTTTGACATTGCTGCCAGATCTACCATTTTCCGTACCTTTACTTTTCTGGTAAAAATGTTCATGAGAGAGCAATTTTGAGCAATTTTGACACTTTTCTCTTTTACCACCCTTACCATTAAAAAAGTAAAGGAACAAAGCTATATATCGCACATATTTTCATTGTTTAATTACACAGTAGTAGTACATTCATGCAGATAGTGTATTCTTATCTTGAAATAAAATCTAAAAATGATTATCTTGAATAAAATCAAACAACATGTCCCATTCATCATGTGTTTCTATTACTCTTAGTCCTTAGATTTGGAATATGTACCGGGTGACTTTACCGCATATAAAGACCAACATCCCACCCGAGAATCTTTGCTGGAAAATAAATATAATCGTGATTACAATATAGAACCCACTCTAAAGTTAGATCAAAATCTCTTGGGTGATCACGAATGTAAGCCGCCACCAGATAACTGTGAACCACCACCATTGAAACTAACACCGATTTTGCCACAAACTTCAGCTTTGATTGATTCAAATCTATCACCACGAATACGAGATTTGGATTTACTTAATAACTCAACCACTACGAAATATAATGATACACAATTTTCAAATGTTTTCGACAGCGATAATAAAATGAATGCCTCACAAACGATAACGGGGAAACCAAATGAACGTTGCCCCTCGCCAGTCGTTCCGGCTCATACAAATTTCGAATTGGCCCGTAGGATGCATCAAACAAATTTAATGCATAATCCTTTGCCAGATTGTGTTGCGGATCTTGCTTTCAGACGGCTACAAATAACAGGTGAAAATCCAGGTCTGGCATTGGATATAGACCCGATTGCTAGTGGTGTTGGAGTTAAGACACATAACGCCGGTCCTACCCATTGTACCAAAATGAAGGTATATCGCCCTCAAACATCAGGAGTTGTCCCCAGAGCATACAATAACAGTAGCGACAATTTTAGATCCTACTCTGCTGCTGCATTTTCCGATAAAAAAATTGGTGCCATGGATTTGGCTATTTGTTGGGATTTAAAGGCGGGACAAGAACCTCCCCGGCCAAGACACATTGATGGTTCTAATGATTCTGCTGGTCCTGCGGTATTCAACTTCGTAAAAAGTCCTCGTGAAGAACCTCCCTTGAATACTGGACGTTCAGCAGGGGTGTTTACCAATACACTTGGAGAAACTGATTTTTTTGATAAAGACATTTTAAGGCGTAAGACTGATTTTGGTGGTAAACGTATACAAAGTGACGAGGATTTGGATCTTTGTCGTCCCATGCCAAGAGCACGCAGTGTTTCACGTGAAAACAGTGCCTGCAATAGAATACAAAGACTTACGAAGCAATTTCAATCCAATCCTGATATATCCGATCAAGACTATAAAGCCTTGCGTGAAAAATATTTAGGGCCGGGTTGTGATTTTGATTCATCACTTGATCCTGGAGGCTGTAAACGTCCTAGTTTCTTTAGAAGAGCACGTTCTCGTGTTTGCCACAAAGTGGGACCCGAACCCAATTGCCATCGACATTTGCCGGAGAAAAGACTGCCCTGTAAAGCAGCATTTCGCGCTGGTTTACCAAGATTTAATGCCGCCGGACACTTTGTTAGCTCAGATAGTGGTTGCAGCATGGGTAGTCATCATCATCATGGACATCCAGCACAACGTGTATTGGTAGTGCCAAAACCCCGAAACCCCTATAACAAAAAGAACTATGACATTGATACACTTGTTCCACCATTTAAGAGTTATGCCGGTGGAGCTGGAGAAGGTGGTTATCCCGAACATTGGCGTCTGACAAGCGTCTATCAACAGGCCTACAAGCCCATTCAGAGTCGTCGCAAACCCCTCATACAAACAGTTTACAAATGAAAATACGGAAAATGTTCATAATGAAAATTATTTTTATTCAATAAATTTGTGCAATAACTTTTTTTTGTTGTATTAACATACATACTTAAAAATATGTAAAAGTGCAATAATAATAAAAATCTTGAAAACATACTTAGGCATAATGTAAGCAGAAAAAATAAATTATTGTAATAAATCTTTGGAACTTAAAATATAAACGAATTTTTATAGAAATTTATATTTTACTTGAAGTCATATTCCTCATGTTTTTTGTGAAAAACTGATTTCATCAATTGGTGGCCCATCTCTCGGGTTGAACGCCTTATGCTATTGCGCAACGTGTGTTTCTTTTCATTTGTCAAATCTTCAATTTTAACATATTCGGTTTGTACCAAATCTGATTTGAGTTTCATTGTTCTTTCACTACCATCAATAATGGACAATTCAGTGACATGTGAATGTTCCTCTTCTAAGGGTACACGGTTTGGTTTGCGTCGCAAACTATGACGTATACTATTCAATATGCCACCATGTGAATGTTTTTCGTGGGCTTCATCCGTTTCACCACCCTCACATGCCTCCGAAGCTTTTGTTGTTTGCTGACTTGGATGCATTAGCTTACGTATTGATTTACGTATCATATTTTTAACATTCATTGACTTCTTTACATTACCATCCTTGTCGTTATTATTGTCTTCAGATTTTTCCAAAGATTCCTTGCTAACCTTTAATGTTGATCCTGCCTTGGTATATGCTCTAACAAATGGAGCTGGAGTCTTGAAGTCAAATGATTCATTTGCACCTTCAATATCACTATCAGGACCATATAGCTCCTCCAAATCTTCCGGATTAACTGCAATATCATTTTCATCATCCAATGCAAAGGGATTATTACCCAATTCCAATTTGGGTACAGAAACTTCAGGCAAATTGCTTTGCTCAAATGGATTTGTATTGACTGCCTTTGATTCTACCGGGTTGGAGGGTTCCTCTGTGAGTTTTATTGCTGTTGTCTCAGTGCTTTCTTCTGTTGACTTTGTTACAATGCCCTCTTTTATTTGCATCTGTAAATGTGTATGCTTTTCGATGGTTTCTTCTATTTCAACTTTAACACTTTCTTCGATAGGTGACAATGGTAAGTGTTCATTTATGCCATTTTTACGCAACTTGGCCTCATTAATGCTATTTTCCAACTCCAATTGGTAGCAATCTAATTCTTTACCAATATCCATAGTTTCCTCTTCACCAATTGAACCTAAGGATACTTTATTTGGTTTCATTACAACTGGTGAAAAAACTAGTTTTTCTGCCAATAATTTTGTGGGTGTTAACTGAGACATGGACATATCTTTAAAATCTATGCGACATCCTACATTGGGCACAAAGGGCAATCCAATCTTTAATTTGCAAGGCATTGCATCCTTGGTGGATGTATCTCTTTGTATCTCAAAAGGATTTTTGCTGGCTGGAGCATCATCTTGTGTCTTTAAGTTCAATGCCGGATTAACGAAACAGTTGGAATTAGCTAAAGCTAATGGAACACTTTCACGAACAACCTTAAACACAAAACACATTTTTAAAACCTGAGTCCTTATTTTCCTTGTAGTTACTTACCTCGTATGGATTAAACTGTTTCTCCGGAACATTTATATTTAGAGCTGGGTTTTCAAAACAGGCAACCTCCACAGGACGTTTTTTCTTTTTCGGCGGCTTGCGTAGCACTTCAAATGGATTTGCTGGAACTAAATTCTCACCTGTATCCTTAACATCCTTGGCAGCAATAGGTTTTATTTCCAAACCAGCTTTTGAAGCAAATTCAAAGGCTGCATTTTCTTTGTTCAACCTCCTTTTGGCTAATATTTTTTTGGGTGTAGAACTGAACGCTTCATTCGTAAATCCTGTATTATTGGTTGTAATTTCTTCTTTTATTGTCTGCTGTTGACGTTTCCGTTTTCTTGATGGAGTTATGTTTTGATCCATTGGTGAATTCAATTCAGCAATCATTACACAAGTTAATTTATGTTAACTTTGGAGGAAATTAATCTTATTCTTTTCGTTGATAGTAATTAATTTAAAGAAACATACAACATCTGCCCCTTTAAAAAAATAAATATGCCTCCATTAATGTTTACTGAACACAACACAGTTTTATTTTTAAGGGTGGTTTTTAGGAGGGTTCACATCATAGTTGACGTATACCTACTAAACACAGTCCTTGCACATTAGGTCTGTACTCGTACTAATTTGTAAGAGAACTGAAGGCCTTGGTACATAAGCTGCCTCGCATGGTACAAATACACAGGTAGCCGCATCGGCAATTGTCGGCAACATAAGATGTCAAAATTTGACATCAATTCAATGCAATTGACACATGCTCTGTTCCTTTACCTGCCTGAGGTTACCATTTCTTACCATTTTTAGCCTGCAAAGCGTTCCTTTACTTTAACAAGCGTACAATTTATATGAGACCAGTTCACCACTTTTACCATTTTTTTTGCCACTGTTACCATTTTTAAAGTAAAGGAACAGACCAATTATGTTACCAACAGCTGGCATGATAATGCTACCTGTATTATTGTACCATGCTGCCTTGCCTGCTTGCCTTAGCTTTGTTCCTTTACTTTTTTAATGGTAAGAGTGGTAAAAGAGAAAAGTGTCAAAATTGCTCAAAATTGCTCTCTCATGAACATTTTTACCAGAACAGTAAAGGAACGGAAAAATTGTAGATCTGGCAGTAATGTCAAAAAGAAACATAAAAAATCAATTTTCGTCTTTTATTTCACAGTTTTTAATTTAGTTCTGTCAGCGTTTGTGAAATAATCGTCAAACAAAAGTCAAAAAATCAATTCTGCCATTTTTTACCTCAGAAATTTGTCTGGTAGCCTGTGGTAGAAGAGAAAGTCATCTTCGCTCTCTCTCCTCTCTCACTCTCTTAAAAATTGCTTCCAGTTTTGCCACTTTTCGGTGTTAAGGAACGCTTTGCAGGTTAAAAATGGTAACAAATGGTAACCTCGGGTAAGTAAAGGAACACAGCTCTTCTTTGCTTCTGATAAAAGAATAAAAAAGTAAAGGGCAACCTAGTTCGAAATTGACTCAGCCTTCTCTATTCTTTTATTTTATGTTGTGTCAGAAATGAAGCAGGAAAGCAAGGCAACCAGGCGAGCCAGCTTATGTACCCATGCCTTAAGAAGTACTTGCAAGTAGTTGCTATGTCCCGGTCCACACTAGCGTGAATTTCATTAAAGAATTTCATGAAATTAGGTGTTCTTAAATCGAATTCCCCACTACAGCAATTCTATGATTTTACTCTACTATGGACGTCGATCTAGAGACGCATAATTTCATATCAAAATTTCAGTGAAATTACTGTAGTGTGGCCCGGGGCTATACAAGTACATAGTTGCAAGACCTTGCCAATACTTATTACTTGCGAAGTTATCGGACAGACCTAAAAATTGTAATGTCTTTTTGACAATGCATGAACTCAACAGTACTGTCATGTGTAAACGCGGGTAGGACAAATGGCAAAAATTGTCTAGCAACAACAATATGCCTGGGGCTCAATTATGTTTCTATGAAAATATGAAATGAAAACTTTTATAAAGGCTTCATGCATGGTTTAATAAGAAAGGTTAGCCAAAGCTTTATGTCAATTTAATTTTTTTCATTCGAGTATGCCTGAAACTTCAAAACAATATAACCAAACTGTGTATGTGTGTGTGGTGTTTGAATAATATGCCAAACAATTTTAAAAACAATCGAATTCAATGATTTTTAAAATTGTTTTTAGACCATTTGTATGGAAGAAATTGGTGAGATTTGCATTGAAACAATCAGTTTATCATATTCACAACTCGATTATGTGGAGAAAACTTAACTCTTCATTCATTTTTCGCGTTTTTTATAAAATGCTCAAAAAATGGATTGTAAACAAACCCACTTGTTGCTTTTATTTTGAAGTTTTAGGAATTCAAGAAAAACAAGGGTTCTATAGATTTTTTTCATTTAAATCTATCTCTTTACTTATACCATGGATTTATGTTATACAAATATGAATAAATAAATGAAAACAATTACAAAGGAAATACTTTTCGAACATTGGTTGCGTCGTTTTTTATTGGGATAGCTAATACAATTTTGTTTTTTTTTTTCAAAATAGTCTGGCTTAATCCCATTGTTGTTGTTTTATTATTTCAAAACTACTAATTTATTAGTGGAAAAAGTTTGGCATTGTTCGCCAAGGGGTAAGGCAGGGAAGACTAGTTTCGATCCACGCCACTGGATCTCATCAGTTCCCTTGTTTCTTGTTTGTGGATATTCCTCCGCCCCCAAGGTTTTTTTTTCAATAACTTCTTCAACAAGATACTTTTTATACCCAAACATCAATCGTCAGCTAATTTATTAGTGGAAAGAAGTTATTTTTCAATAACTTCTTCAACAATAATCCAAAATCCTTGTTGAAGAAGTTATTGAAAAATAACTTCGGTGGAGAATATCCACAAACAAGAAACAAGGGAACTGATGAGATCCAGTGGCGTGGATCAAAACTAGTCTTCCCTGTCTTATCCCTTGGCGAACAATGCCAAACTTTTCCACTAATAAATTAGTTGTTTTAAAATAATTAAACAACAACAATGGGATTAAGCCAGACTATTTTGAAAAAAAAAAGAAATATTTGTCATTTCAAATTTTCATGGGACAAGAATCCAGCCCCTGATGATGTAAACATAACCAGTTAACGAAACGATCGTCGCATAGCGCAAAAAATCGCTAAATATCGTTTTTATACCCTCAGCATTTATGCTAACGAGGGTATATACACTTTCATACGGGCAAAATGTGCCTCATCGAAATAATGGTTTTAGACCCCAAGTATGTTTGGACGAAATGTGTTTCAGACAATTTGAAGTCGATTGAGCAATGTTCGTCCGTCTGTCTGTCTGGCTGGAGCGCACGATAACTCTCGAACGGATGAACCAATTCGTTTCAAATTTTGGCTTTCGTAATATTTTGCCCAAACTTAGTTTAAGTTCGAAGATGAGCTATATCGGTCCACTCTTTCCGGTACCTCCCCAACAAAAGTTCGAAAATGTTCG
The DNA here is from genome assembly GCF_047663935.1 of Musca autumnalis. Taxonomy (NCBI): domain Eukaryota; kingdom Metazoa; phylum Arthropoda; class Insecta; order Diptera; family Muscidae; genus Musca; species Musca autumnalis. Next base: position 6,266,029 of record NW_027411866.1, on the reverse strand, counting down.
GAAAATTTGTGCGCACGATAACTCTTGAAGGGAGTAACCGATTTGGTCCATACTTTGCCCATTATGGAGCGTGCACCCGACTTAGATCAGGCTTTAATATGGACTCAATCGGTCCACTCCGTCGGGTACCTCCCACACAAAAATTTGGAAACGTTCAGTTTAGGACCATCTTTCGAATCGCTTTGATTTTTGCTTTAGCAACTTGTATTCACTGCCCTCCATACGACGTTATAAGTTTCATCAGGGGCAAGTCCATACTTCCTGAGAAAATAGCCTGAAAGTTGCAAAAAACCTCTATGACACCGTGTGAGGAGGTTGGAGCGCAAGATAACTCTAGAACGGATCTGCCGATTCGGTCCAACATTCAGCCTTAGTAATATTTTGTCCAAACATATTTTAAGTTCGAAGATAAGCCATATCGGTCCACTCTTCCAGGTACCTCCCCCACAAAAGTTCAAAAATGTTCGGAAAAATTGTTCGTACGATAACTCTTGAAGGGAGTGGCCGAATTGGTCTATATTTTACACATCCTAATATACCTACCAGGTATAGATCAGGTTCATATATGGACTATATTTGTCCACTCCATCCGGTACCTCCCACACAAAATTTCAGGTAAGTTCACTTTAAGACCAGAGGCTCAATTCTGTTTCTATGAAAATGTGAAATGAAAAATTTTATAAAGGAAATAAATGTCAAATGAAAAAAATTATAAAGAAAATATTTTTCATTTCAAATTTTCATAGAACAAGAATCCAGCCCCTGATGTAGAATCACTTTGATTTTTGTTGAAGCAACTTGCATTCGCTGCCTCAATTACGATGGTACAATTTTTTTCAGGGGCATGTACATACGTTTTTTTGGAAAAAAATGTTTCAATATACACAGGCTGAGGGTATAGTTCTGTCGGCATAGCCGACTGATGCTTTTTTACTTGTTTTTAACAGAATCTCCTATAATGGACTTAGCCCTAAAAAGTCAAAGCTTTATGGTACGGTTACATTAGAGTTAAGTGTAACCGGGGTATTAAATTAATAAATTTTTTTGTTGAAGAAGTTGTTGAAAAATAACTTCGGTGGAGAATATCCACAAAAATCCACTCTGCCTTACCTCTTGGCGAACAATTCCTATCAGTTTGCCCGATAGCATTTGTGATAGTATTGGCCTGTTCCCGTACTTTATAAAGTGGTAAAAGTCGTAAAAGTTGTAAAAGTCGTAATCGATTTTCATATAAATATTGTGTACGGGAACGCAAAATGTGTAAAAGTAGTAAAAATTGTAAAAACTTTTTAGTTCTGGAACAGAGCTTATGTGTAAATTTTCGAATATTTGAGAATGTATGTGTGAGTTTTTGAAGAATAATAAAAATCAAAACAGTTTTTATTTCAAAATTAGCCCCCATCAGTCTGGGTGAATTGTGTTTATTTTCAAATTGTCAATATACAATTTTTTAAAAGCAAATAATAGTGTTTGTGAAGGAACAAAGAAGAATTTAAAACTAATTCATTTTTGGAGGAAAATTTCGAGAATTGACTGAAGGCTCGGCTACAAACTTGTCATGCACACACATACAAAAAGGGTTCATCGGCCCGACAGCATGACTGATAGGTGAGTGCCCAGCTTAAGTTGTTTTAAAATATTATAACAACCACAATGGGATTGAGCCAGACTATTTTGGGAAAAAATAATATAATTTATTTATTTTTTCAATTTTTGGGAATCGACTACCTTTTTCAATGTACCTTGATGATTTATGTTGCAGCCATTTGCGTATTCATCTACCTTCATTATTGTGCCATGCCAGCTGTCATTTTTGGTAAACAATTCACACAACCATCCAACGCAATCTAACGGGAAAATATTAAAAACAATTCCAACAATTCCATATTGCACATCATTTTTAAACGTGCTCGCGGATATTGCAACTAGTGGCCACAACAACATGAATAGGAAACACTCATCATCATCTTTGATTTCCCTTAGCAATATGTCCGCGGAATGTCCATCATTATTAACACCTGAAGAGGAAGAGGAGGAAAAGCAACATTTACAGAAGATAATATCAGCATTAAAGTTCTATCGGTAGGTTAATGAAGTCTTCCAGTTCAGAGACCGAATTTGATAATTATTATGATTGCAGCAAATATTCCCTGGCAAAGGTCAATAAAACGGAGAGTTATCTCAACTCTCTTCCAAAAAGACATCAAAAAATGCTGGAAAAATATAGACACCATTTAAGTATTGTAAGAGATTGTATTGACAAGAATCAAGTAGTCATTAAGAAAATGTTAGTGGATAATCCTTTGTGTGATAGCTCAACCGTGAGCCAGCGAGATTTGGATGGACATGTGGCAAAAATACGCCATCAAGAAATGGAACATGTAAGTTTTGTTCTGACTTTTGAGTTCTAGGTACTGATGTCCTTTGATGTAGTAGTTCACTGTGTGTTTGTGTGAATTTGTTGATGATGTTGTTGGCTGTGGAGTAGATAATTAAAATTGATCTGTTGTAATATTTTTGTTCCATTCCTCCTTCTCCTGTGAGGAAACAAAATGTGTTTCCTTCCTTACTCTTCTACACTTAAAACAAAACTACTTTGATTCAGTCTGAAGAGCATGTTGAACCTTTTCACATTTTAAAGGCCCAATCGACATTAAAAGCTATTGCAAGGGACTGGAGTCCTGAATGTGTCGAAGAGCGCAATCAATCCTATAAACCAATAATTGAAGCCATCGAACAATACTTCAATCCCAAAGAATAGTAAGTATGAGGACAAAAATATCACTCAAAGTGTAACTAATGTATGTTTTTCTTTTTGAACAGTAACGAGAATGAGGTCAAAATTCTCGTTCCTGGCTGTGGATTGGGGAGATTAACATATGAACTTGCCTGTAGAGGCTATGAATGTGAGGGCAACGAATTCTCATACTTTATGCTAATTGCCTCGAATTTTGTTTTGAATTTTTGCACCGATGAGAATATGTACTCACTGTATCCTTGGGTCCATCACACTGTAAATAATTTGCGTAGAGCCGATCAAGTAGCTGCTGTACGCTTTCCCGATGTTAGTCCAGCTAAAAATAAGCCAACTGGTAAACTCTCAGTTGTGGCAGGAGACTTCTTAGAGGTAAGTTATACTTATTGAGGTTATGTTATGCCAAGCGTTGTAATTTGTTTCCACTTTTTTAAAGGTTTACACCACCCCAGATGTCTACGATTGTGTGGCCACGTGTTTCTTCATTGACTGTGCAAATAATGTGATAGATTTCATAGAAACTATTTATCGTATTTTAGTTCCTGGAGGAATTTGGGTAAATTTGGGCCCATTACTATATCATTTCAGTGATATCCACAATGAGGATAGCATTGAACCTACATTTGAGGACATAATGCATGTCATTGACAATGTAGGCTTTGAAGTATTAACCTCAAAGACTGGTGTACGTACAAAATATGCTCAAAATCCAAATTCAATGTTGAAAAGCGAATATGAAAGCCTGTTTTGGATTTGTCGCAAGCCTCTCAACAGTACTGGTGATGGCGCTGAAGATATGACAGAAAATCAAAGCGATAATGATGGTATGGCTTAAAGGCCATGAACTGAATGACAGAGTGAATTATCTTTTTGTGATAATTGCACTGATTATGTTTAGAAAAATAATTGACCTGGACACGAATCACGAATTTTTGTGAATTTACAAAAATATTTTTAAATGAATTATTTTTTTCTTTATTTTCATTAAAATACAAAATATTTTTTGTAAAACAAATCTATAAAGGCTTCCAAAAGATGGAGTTAAAAATACATATAAATCGTAAAACGACCATGCAATTTTTTGAGTTGTCTTTTTATTAAGAGCCACTCCCACAATTAGAGTTCAAAAATTGCACAAATAATTGAGGAACTTTGTCTAGAGTACTGGTGGTGGCATGATGCATTTTACTATAGTTTAAAAATTGTCTTCTTAAACGGTTAAGTTGAATGGCCGTCATGTTACTAGGTATTTCAACTTTTATTTGGCTATTTTTGATGGGAACTGCTCCAAGCACACCAATTTTTCTTGCTGCCAAAACATCAGCTACTATTTCTTGGGTTAGTCTATCCAACTCAAAGACATAATTGGTGGAACTTAATGGAGGCTGTAAAAAGGAAACTCTAGAATGAATTTAATATAGGTAATAAATGTTGATTACATTTTGTGTTGACTGATTTGGTGGCAATGGCTTGGATTCGAATAAAGCACTGTAAATATTTTCAAACTCCAATTCATCGTCTGGAAATGACACAAAAAGAGGACTATCCCAACGACAATTGCCATGAGGCTCTTCAAATCTCATACATAAACCCTCGAAAATCTCTTTACTATAGGCAATATTTGAATTATCCAGCAATGATTCATCTTCCACTGTGCTAAGATCATCTGGCTCCACACCACAACGGTTACAATTGAATTCCCATGCTCGATCATTTTGTATGCCACAAAACAAAGTACACTGTGTGCTTCTGGCTGCTTTAGTGGCACAGAATAACTCGTAACGATAGCCTTTAAAACGTAAGCAATATTACTCAAGACGAAGAGACAAGTGTTAATTATTACAAACCTTTAATATAGTTCCCAGCATCTAATATCACCACACTTTCCTTGTCCAGCATACGGAGAGCCTCCGATTTCAAGTCACTTCTGACCATCTTTTCCTTCTGCGAGTCTCCAAAGTAAACATTTTTGTGGAAACCTGCTTTGGGAATCGCCTTATTTTCACATATATGATGGACACGTTTTCCTCTGCCCTCGAAGTACTTCTTCAATTCCAGCGCGCGTTTTGTCTTGCCACTGGCAGGGAACCCGGAAATTACAATCAATGGCATATTATCTTATTTATATTATTTAAGATTTTATTTATTAACTATTGTGTGTCCTTATTTCCTAGACACCACCACAACACCTCTTCAAAAAAATGGTCTTCGCAAAAATGTATTTTGACAGCTAGTCCATGATTATCAATTTTCTCATGCCTCATTCGTAATACGAGTACGTTTGTTTTTGTTTTGGCTACCCATTTTCATCAGTTATTCTCTTTTATCTTATTCGTATATTCATTGAACTCTTATTCACCAAAGAAACCGTAGAAGAGACATACTGAATTATAAATTCTGAATTATAATTTGCTCTGTTCCTTTACGTGTCTGAGGTTACCATTTCTTACCATTTTTAACCTGTAAAGTGTTCCCTTACTTTTAATAACATACAATTTATATGAGAGCAGTTTACCACTTTTACCATTTTCTGCCACTGTTACCATCTTTAAAAGTAAAGGAACAGACCAATTAATTTCGAAGCCTATTGAAAAGCAATTTAATTAAAATGTCGGACAACAGAAGGCGACGTTACAGAAAACCCAAGGCAAGTATTGGCTTTTATTTCCTTTAGGTGCACTTCATTATGGTGTATAAGTTTTGTCCAGGAAGTGTTTTGATCCCATCCCCTCCCCGGCTGAAGATCGACAACTTAGAAAAATTTAGATTAAAAACCAGCTCCAAATTTTGACACGATATGAGTTCAGTATATACGTCTAACTTATGCCTATATCTCGGGTAGTATACATTTCCGGGACAAAAGTTATACACCGTAAACTACTACCTGTAAATGCCGAATTTTTGCGCCAGGTGACCTAAAGGAGATATAAGCCGCAAGTCTTTTGTATCTTTTGTACCTTTTCATTAGATGCCATTCTTTCATTTCTTTTGTTTCACAGGAAGAGAAACGTATAGAGGTACAACCAAAAATCTTGCTGAAATCTAAAACAGAGCAGAAGAATGACACTGCGGACAGCGCTTCTACTAGCTCCTATGGAAAAGTTTCGGAGCAATCAACATCCACCGCCCAAATACCACATAAAACAATAATATTTCAGAAATCCTCAGCACAAAGTCCCAACATAAGCCCTAATATAACAGCACAACAGCAACCGATTTCCACAACGGAAACCCAAAACATTGTTGAGCCTGTGTATCAAATGAGTCGACCGGCCACAGTGATATCCTCGACGGGCACAATAAATGTGGGCACGAAAAAATTACTAATGAAAACCAATACTGATTTTTTGGTGGTTGGCGTTGTGGGTACTCAAGGAGTTGGCAAATCATCAATATTAAATCTTTTGGCTAATGAGCAACAGGATTTCGATTATTATCGCAAGGTGTTTGTTGAAGAAGATTGCATTTTTCCCACCAAACTGAAGGCAAATAAGTGTTCGGCTCGTTCACGCACAGAATCCACACATTTATTCATCACATCAGACCGTATGATCCTCTTGGATACTCCACCCGTAATGTCAAATGCCTATAAGAAAGATTTAATCAACAATGAATTGGAGGACTTGGATAGCATAATAACGCTTATGTCTGTTTGCCACCTGTTAATCGTTGTACAAGACGACTACTTCAATTTGAGTTTTTTAAATTTGCTACGATTAGCAGAACTAATGAAACCCTCGGCACCAGACATTAAACCCTCATTTCTACCCGAATATTTTCCCAATATTTTGTTTGTTAAAAATCGTGCTAAACGTTTAGATTTTGCCCCTGCCAGCAAAGCGTGTTTAGATCAAATGCTAAAAGCCTTTTTTAAAGATTCCAAATTGCGAATATTAAGAGGTGAAATTAGTGATGCTTATCAATTGCCCAGCGCCCAACAACAGACAACTGGACAAAAGTCCAACCGAAAGAATCGTTCAAACGAAATGGATTGGGAAGTAAACAGTTTCCTATTTCCTGAAGTATCATCGGCATCGGCTACTACGTATCATGATTCAATTAGCGATATTGTTAAGAAATTTCGTACTCAAGTATTTACAACACCAAGAAATCCCATGTATTTGGGAGAACTGAATGAAGAACTCTGGTTTGATTGGTTGACTAAAGTGTCGCAGGATAATCATAATTTCTTCTTTAGCACCTACGAAGATATTCAGCGTAAATATTTAGATGCTGGAGCAAGTGAAAAACTTAATAGCGGAAGTGGTGCTGGCACAAGTAGTTTTAAGGATGTTGATAATTGGAGAGAATAATATTAACATTAGAAAAACATTTTGGAAAGCAAATTTATTTAAAAAAGTGTATCATAGGTGAGTGCGGTGTTTAAAAACTGGAAACATAAATAAAATGAGTATTAGTCTCGTGTGGCTTCGTTTTGGGGGCAACTTTCGGATTGCTATGAAATTTTTGAAGGGATAGGACTTGTTTTCCTGTTTATATTAGGTCATAAAGTCCGTTCTTGGTCGTCCGTACTCTTTGATATAAAGAAGGAGAGAGTTAGCCCTTTGTTTGTGTAGGATGCGTGGTAGGAACAAGGTGTCGTGCACTTGGTAACCAGGATAAGGAACTGAAACTGTATCAAGATTTGTGAAAAATTGCTCTTACAAAGGTTTTATGTCGCCTCATAGAAAACCAGAAGGTATTTTCATAGAAGACCGCAACGTTGTATCTAGAAGACCAGAGAAGATTTCCATAGAAGACCATTGGTTTTTCAATAGAAATCCTAAATGATAGTTAAAACACCATTTGTTCTTCTCATTCACAGATGTTCGCACATAAACGAGATACCACCAGAAGATTTGCCAATAGAAGACTAGCTGTTCTTTCATTGAAAGATCATATGGTTGATCTTATAGAAAAACGGCGAACCGGCCGACATAAGATCAGCTGATATTTCCGCAGAAAGCCAATCGGTATTATCATAACAGTCAGTGTGAATGCAAAGGACCAGTTGGTCTTCTCAAGCAAAACTATGCCAATAAACATCCACTACGCCGACTACTAATTGAATTCAACAAACTATACCATCTGTCTGAAACCGTGATATGTTGAATAGGAAAGTAATAAGTAAATAAAAAATGTTACTACCAAGAAGACAAAAATATCACATAGTTTTTTCTATCAACCTCATCTGACCCCAAAAGACCACGTAGTCTAGTCTTTTCTATCAACCTCAACTGAACTCAGATGAGAACCTTCTATATAGAGAAGACCTCAGTTAAGGTGCTTCTATATAGAGAAATGAGGAAGACCTCAGTTGAGGCCCTTCTATATAGAGAATAAACACGTGCAATGGTATAACTGTTTATATCAACAAAACAGATATATCATATACATAACAGATATAATATGATATAAATGTGGGAATGAGTGTAACAGTTATGATATTGTTTGGGTTGTGTATACTCACAATAACATAACTGTTGGAAACAGTTCTGTGTTGTATATGAACGAGTGAGAACTTTATTTGTTTTTTCGTTCTCAAGTATCTGTTGTACAACAGATATTTTTCAAATACTACAGATACCAACAGATACTATAGGTGTAACAGGCTTGTGTGAATAACTTCTAAGCAAAATTTCATAAAAAATAAAATTTTTGAACATTTTTATTATTTAGGGGATAAATAAATATTAAAGACATGAACTGTTATAACTGAACGCATAAATTCGAATGTGTTTCTGCGTTCAGTGAGTGGAATGTACGAGGGCTACAAGAAAAGTTTCCGACCTAATAATGAAAACGCGAATATTTATCAAAAATAGTTTTATTATATTCCAAATATTTATTGCAAATAGTTTTGATATATTGAAGCGTTTTTTGTGGTGATTTCAAAACTAGGTTTAAATTTAAAATACCTTCAAACCAATTTATTTCCCGAAGGCAAGTGTTAGCTTGTTACATTTTTAAATTGTTGTGGTACTGATTAAAAATAGAGGGAGATAGCGAGAGTAACATATTTGCTTTCCTATAGTTAGTTTAAACAAATACTTACATATTATATGTTCCTACAACATCCCGGAAGGGAGAAGGCATACTTCTTCCATATCAATAAGTGCACAGCGATTCATATTGGCACAATGATATGGGACTTACTTTTATCGCCGAGTCCGAACGGAGTATCTTACGACACAACTTGTAAATAAGTTTTCATGGAAGGGAAAAGGGATACTTCTTCCATATCAAGTCCGAGCCCGAACGGAGTATCTTACTACACAACTTGTAAATAAGTTTTCATAGCTAAAATACTCAGGCCACCACCGCCGAAAATGTTGTTGTTCTGGTCGAGGATTGACATTAAGAGAATAATACCTTCAAAAGCCCTTAAAACGACGCGTCACTTTGTAAGGTAGGGGTTGTTCCAAGCTGAATAGACCTAAAGTACATTTACCGAAGTATTATCCACCTATTTACTTCGGACATTAAAGTCATTTCCACAGAAGTACAGTCATGGGGCTATATCGGTATAGAAGCAGGCTGATAAAGAACATATACACTTTATATGATCTTAAATTATTATTTCGAGGAGTTACAATCAGAATGACAAACATAATATACCCTCCATAATAAATTAAACGATTTTGTTATTCCTAATGGTTTTCATAATGCAGAATTTGTTATTGGTCCATGGAATGATTCTGAAGAAATTCGAAATTCACATTTTTAATTTGGTTTGTAGTACTCGGTCCAGTAGCACCATGTCTAACCAGATTTTCTATCCTGACTTTCGGGTCAAATAAGTTATAGGTGCTTTATATGTGCACATCATTATTATGTGACTTTTAGGAACGCGATATCTTATAGAGAAGTTTACGGTCGTTGTCTTTTGCTTTAGTCACTTTTTGGTAAGGCTCACAGTTTTTGAGATATATAAAAAAACCAAAAAATATGACCTATGACCATGAGTAAGTTTCTTTGCACGCATGGAATCAACAGAGATTTTTAGGACCTCATTTGTAATGACAAATCCTACATTTCCACCAAAATTCAGCTCTGTGGAAATTTTTCTATTTCAATTCCTATTTTGTTTGGGCTACATACAATAAATACTTATTGTATCACACCAATATCCATTTATATCAGTTTGTACAAACCAGATATAAACAAATATGTTCCTTTTTTCTGTCTATACCAACTCATATCATACCTGTTTGAAAAAGTATCAGTATCAACTTGTAACTGAAACTACATTCTACATATCCATACTCACTCAATGTTGAAAAATGTCGGAACTGATATATTCAGTTGTATCCATGCAGGTGTTTAATAGAGAAGACTTCAGTTGATATCCTTCTATATAGAGAAGACGTAAGTTGAGATCCTTTTATATAGATAGGACTTTAGTTGAGGTCCTTCTATATTAAGAAGACCTCATTTGAGCCTTTTCTATATAATGAAGACCTCAGTTGAGGCCTTTGTGTATAAAGAAGACCTTGGTTATGGTCCTTCTTTATAGAGAAGACCTCAGTTGAAGTCGTTCGTTCCATATACGAAACCTCAGTTGATGTTCTCTATGTATAGAGCGCGTCGGTTTAGTGCAGTGTTGGCCAAAAACACACATTTGCAGATTATGACTTGCGCTAGTGTGAGTGGAAACGTAAACAATGCATTAACCGAACTAATGAGTTTACAGTGTACGTGTGTGTCGTATGCCCGCGGGCATAGGAAAGTTGTTGTTGGTGGCCATCACTGGTTTAGTGCCCTCATTTCATTACACATGCGTATCCTAACTGGAGCATCCAATTCCCATATTTTGTAGAGACAAACTAAACGCCATCTATGTACATAACACTCCAGAATAACATCTTAAACCATCAAAATTTAAAAACAATGGACACAATGGTCTGGCGAACATCTAGTGTGGAGTAGCTTTTACAAATATTAACCCTCTCTATAACAACAGTACCGCTGCAAGAACAACACAAGTTGCTGCGCATCCTACGAGGGTCACTAAAAAACCTGGCCTAGGCAACACGCAGTGTCACTAAGCGTCATTGGACATTTTTTGCAAGGTTTGACAGTTTTTAGCCTAAGCGTACTTATACGGCGTTTATATTATAGTTTTTTGCAGGGTTAACCTTCTTTATGAGGATTTATTTGAAGTATACACAATGGAAATGGCATTTGAAACCCAGACCCACTGGGTTAACCCGGTTATATGTAAACGACCTATTAGTTTGACATACGACCATGTGTTGAGTTGTTTACAGTGACTTGAAAAAAAACACTTTGCAAAAAAAATGAAATTTACTTGTGAACATTTTCGTCCTATATTTTTTCATAACTCCGAAGTGAATAATCACGCAACAGTGCATCGATCAAATTACATCTTAGTATGTCGATGAAGGACCATCCTATAGCATGATGAAAAACTGGTTTAATGGATTCAATCGTGGCCGACACTCGTCAAAAACGAAGTTCGTGAAGGACGTCCAAAAACGGCCGTTGTGCCAGAAAAAATTAAGCCGTGCCTGAACGGATAATGCAAGAAAGCAGTGCTATACACCGTGAGATAGATGCATCCTTGGACATTTATTCCACCAACTAACATTTGATATTGCATGAACACTTGGCGGTAAAAATAGGGGTTTTCTCGTTGAATCCCGTGTCGATCGGTGCAGGGAATTTCGAAAAAATACGATCACTGCGCTTCAAAAGACGTTTATAAGATGGATCCAGGTGACGAATCATGGAACTATGCGTATGAACCCGAAAAATAGCAGCAATCGCCAGAAGATGCTATAAAAACTTTCAAAGTCACTGTAAACAACCCAACACATGGTCGTATGTCAAACTGTCCTGAGTAAGCTTAGGCTAAAAACTGTCAAACTTTCCAAAAAATTGTCAAATAACGCCTGGAGACACTGCGTGTTGCCTAGGTCAGAAGGTTTTTTTAGCGACCCTCGTATAACCTTAAGTATAAAAGCTAGATATTTCCACATTTCCTTGCTTTAACATGTCCCATAACATATTGTGAGATTGTTAGGATGGACTCGCCACTCAAAACATTGTTTATTCGTGCATAGTAGTATTGACGATGTGAAATTCAGAATTTGTCTATCCATTTCTACTAACTTCTTTGCAATTGTAAAAATTTCGTGTCTATTCAGTGAAAACTTTGTATAGATTCGAAAATGGACATAATACATCACAATGTACGTGTGCAAATATAAAAACAAAAGTAATTACCATTAACTGAATATATGAAAAATCAAATGATATTGATATCTTAATTGAAGGTGAGGTATATTATGAGGCTTAAAAAGGTTACCGCATTTGTAACACAATTTTGTAAAGCTATTTATGAAATTCACCATTTCTAGATACCAGGCAATACAGAAAATATAGATTATGTTACAACCAGACAATATACGTATTGATGAATTAAATTTCAATGTTTCTTAAAGAATATGCAAAGAAATGTAAATAGCAATATTATTCTTAATAACAATAAATAATCTAAAGATATACATCAAAAAATGTACAAATTGAATTTATTTCACACGCAAGAACTTTTCTGAAATTGTTATTCAATGAAATGAAAATATAAGTATTCGAAGGTAAATGGTGATTTCTAAATGGGAAAGCACGAAAAATTGCGTTTGCTCAAATTGTTTTCTCATGTCTATACTATTGAGCTGTGAGAAACAAACATGACGTTTGGTGTATTTTGTAGGCAAATAGTAGAATCCTTAGAAACATGTGTATTATGCAGAGTATTTATTTAAGTTGGGAATAAATCCTCTGCAAAGAAAAGAGTTAGATCTAAGGATTCCGTATATTCCACTGCTGCGTCATATCTCGACTTCGCCTGCAAAATCTTTTGATACGTCACATTTGGTTTCAAACGAGCTGTAACGTTATGTCCAAAACGCTCGATAGTTTCATGAGTACAGCAACTTGCAATACTAATATTTTGATTATAGGTGTGTACGATAACTTTCCCAGCAATAATTACTCAGTCAGTTCCAGCAACTTCTCTCAGTGAATTTTACTCTCTCAAGCAAGAAAAATTGCAGAAAGTTATCGAACAGCATTTTGCAAAAACTTGCAAGAAAGTCAGCTGTTTCCGAAAATGTATGAAATTTGTTTTTGTTTCTTTTGATATTTTAAAGCAAACGGAACAAAAACGTAAATTTTAAAATTGCAGTTTATTTATTTAATGCTTTAATCATATCCACAACGCTTTAGAATCTAAAAATATGTGCAATTGTGAAATTTTCTTGGTCAAAATTGTTAACATTTCGAGTTGTTTACATTGAACAGGTGACTAAATGTCAGCTGATCAGACTTGCAAATTTTTGCGGGACAAATTTTCCCAGCAAAAATTTGCAAGTTCTCAGTCACAAAACTCTCCAAAAATCTCTCTCTCTTTGTTATCGAACAGCATTCAGCAAAAATTTGTACGAATTTGTACAAATTATTGGGTTATCGTATACACCTTATTTCTCATAATGTTCAACAATGATACTAGGGTTGCAACAAAGGAATATTTTCCTGCATAGGTTGTTTGTCGCAAAAAAGTAAGAAAATTGTCTAAAATCACTAATTTATCTTCAAATAAATGCTGGGTTTCATTGAAAATCAGATTCATAAAAGGTATTGTTTCTGTAATAATTGTTATTGTAGCATTTAATGATGGACTATTGTTTATATTTATTGTTTCTAAGTGATCAAGAACATCATTATTGAAAACTTGTTTGTAATATGTCTCAGAAATTTGATAGTATGAATAATCGTTATATAAGCACCTAAATGTAACGCAATCATCATTAATGTAATCTGTATTAGCCAATTGATAGGAATAATGCATTTTCGTTTTCAGCAAGTTCTTTGTAAAATTGTGGAACAAATGGAACAAGTCGAATGCCCACACCATTGGGTAACCTGGTACTGCCTCATAAGTTTCTGCACCATCAATTACAGGTGCCAATAAATCTGCATGTGAAGCATGTTCATCACATACCGTTAGTACGATGTTTGCATTTATATTTGTCACTCCATTAAAAATTGTTGTCAACATGTTTTTAAGATTGCCTGCATTAAATCTTCGGGCATAGTCTACACCAATCCAAATTTGCCAATTGCCGTAAAGGCGAATCCATCAAAGGAAAGTACGCACAATCTTTCATTTTCAGGTTTTAGGGTTAAAATGCCGTTAATAATGCGGGTTATTCTATCGTTAAACAGCATTGGACACTGTGGACGCAACGCTATCAAACTTTCAAGAGATGGAAGTTGCAATTCGCGGCGTCTCTGTGCACATGTGTATTGTCTTATCGAAAATAATAGTGCTATCTTTATAGCTTTCATTTGTTCATCAGTATAAGGCGGACAAATGTTCCCATCTTTAATGTCTTGGAAAATTTTTTTCCAATAAGACAGTGCATCTACATCTACTGCATCTACAACCTCAGGTGGAAGTTCCCCATCCTCAGGTGGAACTTCCACATCCTCAGGTGCAGCATCTACAACCTCAGGTGGAAGTTCCCCATCCTCAGGTGGAACTTCTACATCTTCAGGTGCAGCTTCTGCTAGTGCAGGCAACTAATTGTGTAAGTTATTTATTATTACTTGAGGATAAACATTATTGACCTCTTCCTCGAATCCAAGAAAGTCTGAATTCTCAGAATCAGAATCCATTGCATCGTTTTCAATGATAGGAATTTGTTGATGATTTTGTTGTAAAACATTATGGTCTGGATTGCCAACTGAGATTTCAACATTATTCTGTCCTACATCGGCTCTGTACGCAACAAAATCGGGCAAATAGATAGGTATAGTGTGTCCAAAAAACCTTTTGGATACTGAAATATCACAACTTCGAAAATGTCTAGAGCAAATATGATTCAATTGATTTGCCTGTCGTACGGTGCCGTACTTTGCCAATAACAATGGCTTCCATTTGTCATTTACGGAATGCATACTTCCATTTACCATTGGGTCCATGGATGGGCAATTTGGTATGCAACAGTGCCGGATTGGCTGTTGAAAGAAAGAAATAGTTTCAAATAATAACATATTTTTGATTTTTGTTAGTTATTGTTGACTGTAGCCATTGTTTGTCGTTATACTTTAAGTGGGGTTCAGACGATCAGTTTTGACTGACAGCTTTTCGTCAAATATCGATTGCTTCAAACAGTCATTCAAGTTGGATGACAAACCAACAGTCAAGTTGAAAAATTACTGTGTTCACATAGCTATAAAATCATATAAATAACAACTTGTATTAATAAATATGGATGACAAAAAGATTGGATGTGCATTTTTGATCATTTCGCTTTTAGAGGAAGAAAATAAAGTGACAAGAAGAAGGAAATGGGTAAAAAAATGGATAGCCTCCCGAAAACAATATTCACATGTGAATATTTTAAAAGAAATTCGAGATTGTGAGCCAATGGACTTCAAAAACTATTTTAGAATGTCAGATGAGAATTTTAACTATTTGCTCAGATTAGTGACTCCGCTTATTAAAAAGGAGGATACAATAATGAGAGAAGCCATAAATGTGCACGAAAGATTAGCACTGACTCTGCGTTTTTTGGCAACAGGGCGCAATTTTAAGGATTTGAGTTACACTTGTGTAATGGGAAGCAGCACTGTCAGTGAAATTGTTTTGGAGACCTGTCAGGCTTTGAACATTGTACTAAAAGATTTCATAAAGGTAAGTTTTCTTGTATACCCTACAAGGTCCATAATGTATGAGACATAAACAAGTCGGGAAATCCCGTTCAATGTTGAGTCCCATCTTCCATGTTTTTTATTCATAAAATGTGAATTTACCTGTTGTGGCCCGCTGATACAGCAATTTCATGATTATGCTCTACAATGGAACCCGGTCTACAGACGTATAATTTCATGAATTTTTCTATGAAATTACTCTAGTGTGGACTGGGACTTAAAGAATATAGGAGTTTTGATCATACATGTACAAATAAATATGGGAACGAATTGAAAACTCACTCAGAAATATTTGTGACAGGCATGTTTTTTGTCCTGATTACAAATATATAAAATTTTTCTGGGGAAGTCTAGAGATATGGCCATTTAAAGTTGCGAAAAGGCCCTTGTTTATAACTTACGATTTTTGAGGAGATACTAATAATATGGATACCACTGTAAAGCTTACGGAATGCAATATCATATACAATACAATGTAGCTAGCCTTCTAAAAACAAACATTTCTTTTAAATTGTAATTTTTTTCCAAGTAAGCAGCCTTAAAAAACGGAAATTTTCGAAACGGGGGCCAATATCTCGTGAAGTATGGATTTCTCCCAAAGAACTTTATATTTTTATAATTCGGGCAAAAGAGTACACATAAACTTGTCCCAATTACGTTTCACATATCCGTAGGTGTTTTAAATACCACATCGAATTTGTCAAATGAAAATTAATCCGAATGGATTTCAGGTCCATTGGATTTCATTTGATGTATAAGCAATGGAATCGACAGTTGAAATCCACTCGATTTCGTATATAGATACATATAAACGAAATATTGGGCTATCAAATGTTTCGTCTGTTCCAGAACCTGCAATAATCTACTAATTTTTACTGCGATATCAATTTTTCCTTTATGTTATCGGAGTAGTAGATTCTTTGAGTTCTGGAACAGACCCGTTATTCTAATTAATTTTGATCCGTATATTGCGGTCTGGAACACACCCTATGTAAATACAGCCGTCATTGTTTTGTTTTGATGACAAATGTTCTGTCAAACTCTTTTTCTACAATTCAACATCTGTATCCAAAAAATATATCCGATTGAAATTGAATCATATGGAAAAGTAAATGGTTCTTTGACCTTAAAAACAAGTAAGAATGATTGAAATATTTAAAGGAAACACATTTAACAAAACTATTTTCTATTTTAGCAAATCGAATGATTTACCAGCAATGGTCAAGTTGTTAGAGATCGACAATTAATTGGGACTATTGATACAGGTATGCCAAATGTTAATTTTATTCTTTAATATTTCGTATACAATTTAATAAATTTCCCCCTTTTACAGATACCCATGAATTTGTTCATCATGTACATTATCATGATTGGCATAAGTTTAATACGTCCCAATGGCAATGTTCTCCACCCAAGTTACATCGAAAATGGCTGAAGGCGCACAGGTACGGGTCAAAAATTTGAAAATGATGTTTACAAGCACTCAATGCAAACATTTAATTCCAATCGAAACAGAGGTTGCTTATAAAATTATTCCACTTATAAGTAAAATGATCGCATAGTGTGGGAGAAAATCGAAGTTGCTGTCCACGAAATAAGTACTTACGCTTTTCTTACAATCATGGTGTATTTTTCATCATCGTTATCTTTATTTCTTTTAGTTTTGAAAAACTTTACGACTTCTACATTGTTCTTAAAGATGTTGTGGAATATTAACATGTTTACTGCTGGAGCTTTTGCACACAAATCAAAACATTTAGATTTGGGAAAAATTCTTTAAAACGAAGTGTCGCAAAGCGGTGCCGGAACTTGTAAAATTTTAACAAGTTGGGACAAATGATCATAGTACATCTTATAACCATATGCCGACTGATCCGAAGACGTTTGCCGTTTGTTTATAGGAACGGCAATTTTAATGAGAGTAAATGTGCCACCAGATAGGTCCCGATCCACATTAGAGTGATTTCAGTGAAAAAATTTAATGAAATCAGGTTCCTCACTACGGCAATTTCATAAGATTACTCTAGTATGGAACTCGATCCAAGAACACATAATTTCAATCAAAAATTTCAATTAAATCGAACTAGTGTGGAACGGGACTTATTAGATATTAATTGCCGAAACGATGTTTGATCTGCCTGTAGGACATATTGGTCCACTCCTTGTGCCTCCCCATAAGCGACTTGAGATCCAGTGATAGGTCTAGTTCTGTCTTCGTTTTTGTTATAACTTTAACGAATGACTAAATTGAACTTATTAGAACATTTTGTATGGGGCATTTCCCGAAAAAATAATAGCAGTCCCAAAAAAAAATTGTGATACTAATGCTTGGTTTACATTTACGAAATCCACTCGATTTCAACAGTCAAATCCATAGGTTAAACGTCAAATGAAATCCAGATGAGATTTCATTTGACGTTTGAGCTATGGAAGTGACAGTTGAAATCGAGTGGATTTCGTAAATGTAAACTTAGCATAAGGGTCATTATTACATGTGCCCTTTTACTATCGGATGGATTTGAAAACGTGAATTAAGCCAATTTGGAGGCATTAAAAACATGATTTTCACACTTGTAATATGGGGGTAAATTTTATTAAGTTTAAAAAATAATAGTACATGTATATTATATATTATATTATATATTTAATAGTCATTTCTAACAATAACTAAATAAAAAACAAAGGAAAAATAAATTATTTGATTATTTCAATGTTTAAACTTAACGTAAAAAGAGCAATTCCGTTCGTATTTATTTAACGTTAATATATGTAGGTACTTGAGTAATCATAGGAACATCGGAGATCAATAAGGTAACTTGAAATTTTTAAAGTAGTATAATAATAGTCTGTTTCACAATATCCGCTGAAAATTAAAGCAAAACTACTAAATCGTTTATTACTCTGTTATTTATTTTTAATGGTTTGTTTATCAAGGATTCGAAATAAAATTCGCTCGCTTCTTTGGATATAGTGAAACAGACCCCAAGTATGTTTAACTTTATTATTTAAAAGAATAAAAAAATTTTTTAAGATTCATATTGCTATTATTTTCGAACTCCTCGTATCCGTCAATACTACTAACTGGTTCACTTAAAGATGAAGTAAACATTGTATCACATGGTAATATAAAAGATTCGTCATCGGGCGAATTTAGAGATTCGTCAACAGGCGTATTTGGGCGATGATTAATATTTCGGAAAGAAGCATTTGGTCGATTTTTTTTTGGCGTTGAGCTTAGGAGAGACTCGTCATCATGCGTGTTTGTGTAACGATTAATATTTCTGAAAGAGTTATTTGATCGATTTTCTTTTGATGTGGAGCATAGTTCAGATTGATGTTCTTTCGAGTTTGAAAAATGATTAGTATTTCGGTAAATTTCACTTTGCGTGGAACCAATTGTGGAAAGTGCCTTTCTGATTTGTACACTACTGTCCATTGTAAGCATTTTTAACTTGCCTTGAAAAATAATTTCATTGATGAGTCTGTCCGCAAGCTTGCTTTGTGTTGAATCCATTTTTCGGAGTCTGGAAGCCCACGTTTTTCCTGCCAGATCAAAGCTATCACTTTCCTTCTGCAAGTATGACAAAGCCGCATCCAAAGCACTATTTTGCTTGATTGATCTTTTAGTTTTGATTGATGGTTCGCACACAATATCATCAGGACTATCTTTCAACTGCAATGGAAAATTATATAATTAACATTTTATATAAACAAACTATATTCTTTTTTTATAGTAAACAATTGTTTCCAATATTTCGAAATTCCTTTAAATTGCATCTTCAGGGAAGCATGAAAAACAATTGTTTACTTCGAAAACAAATACAAAAAGGTCGAACAAACAACTGTGAATAAACAAACTATATTCTTATATTTAATATGTAATTATACCCTATACCACAATGTGGAAAAGGGTATAATAAGTTTGTTTTCCCAAAAATTCATGTAACGCCGCGAAATATTCGTCGTAGACCCCTCATGTGGCATACCAAACTTCATATCTCGACGAGATAAAGCGATTTAGCGATGTGTGTCCGTCCGTCCGTCCGTCCGTCTGTCCGTCCATTAAAAATTGTAATCAAGCTAGAGGCCGCAATTATGGACCGATTGTCACGAAATTTAGTATGGAGGTCGGGTTTGGACCAGAATAGAACTGATTAGTTTTTGGCGATGATCGTGAAATGTTAAAGGGATGAAATGGACCAAAAACAAAATTTTTGCTCGATTTTGTAGCCGCTCTGTAGGTCGCAATAATAGTCCGATCGGCGCGAAATTTTAAACGTAGTTTTGGTTTGAGATGAAGAAGTAGCGTGCAAGTCAACGGTATGATCGGATAATATTTAGCGGGTTAAATTGATCAAAACTTTTGTGTGAAAATTGGTAAAATTTCTAATGCACATCTTATAACAGCTAGCCCGGAAAGCTAGTGCACAGGGATAGTGGTATAGGGTATCACATGGTCGGCCCCGTCCGACTATAGTCTGTTCTTACTTGTTCGTTATGTACAAATATATTTTCAGATGCCGACATCAGCAGACGATTGGAGAAACGTGGCAATAAATTTTGGGAAGAAGTGGAATTTTTTCAACTGCCTAGGAGCCATTGACGGGAAACACGTTGCAATACGGAAACCAGCAAATTCTGGATCAATGTACTACAATTACAAGAATTTTTTTAGCATTGTTTTAATGGCTGTTGTAAATAGCAACTACGAATTTGTAATGGTGGATGTTGGAGCTAATGGACGTGTATCAGATTCTGGTGTAATGTTTTATACCACATTTTGGCAGAGATTCTTAAATGGACAGCTCAATTTGCCAGGTCCACAAACACTCCCGGGTGTGAAAACTCAATTTCCATATGTTTTTATAGCTGATGATGCATTTCCCTTATCAACGAACTTAATGAAGCCATATTCATCCACAAATTTGACAAAAGAGCAAAGAATTTTCAATTACAGGCTAAGCCGCGCAAGAAGAGTTGTGGAGAACGCTTTTGGTATTCTGTCCGCACGCTTTGGCGTATTTCAAAAACCCATTCTTCTGGATCCAAATAAAGCCGCAATCATTACGTTGACATGCTGTCACCTACATAACTTCTTAATAAAGCACAACAAAAAAGAATATGCTTCACGATCAATAATGGAGTATGAGAATGTGGGAACTGGAAGTGTACAGCGTGGCCAAAATTTTAATGACTCTCACTTTATGCCGCTGCAACTATCAAAAGCGAACACTTCTTACCAAGAAGCAAAAAATGTTCGAGATACATTTGTCGCTATTTTAATAATGAAGGCCAAGTTCCATGGCAATGGAATATTGTTAATTGAATTATTTACTACTATTGTTTTAATTAATATAGTATTACTCTCTTATATGAATTCTAAACCATGTGAAAAATTAATTTTCTGTGTTGATAACACAAAACTTATTAAAAATGTACATTTATAAAGCTTAATAAAATATTTGTATTTTATTTTTGTCTTTTTTATGACTGATTAAAGGTAAAAGGTACTTAAAAACCAGTAAGTAAAGGATCAAAGTCGGGCGGGGCCGAATATATGATACCCTACACCACTGTGAATATGTAAAATATAAATCGGAGCTATATCCAGTTCTAAACCGATTTTGATATAATTTGGCACATGTATTTCCAGACCGAATTCAGTCACACATTCCAAATTTCATTAAAATCGGACGTATATAGCGTGATTGGTGCAGCACATACGTGAAATCGGGCGAACATATATATGGAAGCTATATCCAAATCTGAACCGATTTCGATATAATTTGGCACATTTATTTTTAGACCAAATTCAGTCACACATTCCAAATTTCATCGAAATCGGACATATATAGCGTGTGTGGTACAGAAAATACGTGAAATCGGCCGAAAATATATATGGGAGCTATATCCAAATCTGACCCGATTTCTATATAGTTTGGCACACTTATTTGTAGACCCAATTCAGTCACACATTCAAAATTTCATCAAAATTGGACGTATATAGCGTGTTTGGTGCAGCAAATACGCGAAATCGGGCGAAAATATATATGGGAGCTATATCCAAATCTGAACCGATTTTCACCAAAAGCAATAGCGTTCTTCCTATGGCTAAAAAAGTTGTAGTCCCCAATTTTCAGCTGAATCGGACAAAAAATGCGACCTGTACGTTGCGAACAAAAATACATGGACAGACGGACAGACAGACGGACGGACATGCATAAATCGACTCAGAAAGTGATTATATGTATATCCCCAAAAGGAACTATGGGTCTATTTCGTTTCCTTTTGTATGTTACATACAAATGCACAAAGACATAATACCCCTTACCACTGTGTGGTGTAGGGTATAACAAGTAAGAACGGCGTTAAGTTCGGCCGGACTGAACTTGTAATACCCTCCACCACGAGTTGTATTGAAGTAAAACGGAACCATTAGTTTCTTTTCAGATATGAAGAAGACTTAATACCAAATGACAGAAATTTCAGTAAAACAATGTACCTAACCCTCAAAATACAAAACATCGGGAGTACCGTTTTTTGGGAGCTATATCAAAACATCAATCTATACCGACAAATTTCGGGTGGAAGGTTTTTAGACTCAAACACAGAACATCAAGAGGTACGCTTCTATGGGGGATATGGGAAGACGTGCACCTACACTGGTAATTCTCTTTTGGAATATTTATAGACTAAGTAACAAATTTCCGTCATTCCGTGGAATAGTGACGTGACAACCTTCAGACTGTATCGAAACGTGAAACTATCCCGATGAATTTCAGTCAGCAAGGTTTTTACCTCCAATGTAGACTAAATACATTTCGGTGGGTTGTTGTGGCCACAACCTTCGAAATGCCGAAATCGGGAGGTACCATTCTATGGGAGACTAAATACTAAATATCAGCCATTTAAGGAAACAGCCGAAGATCTATTCCGGCGAATTCCAGGCGAAATGTTTTATGACCCCGCCGAATACTAGATGCCAAATTTCAGTTGGTGGGATAAGCTAAAACCTCCAAAATACCGAATATCGGGAGGTAACGTTCTATGGGAGCTATATGAATACGTAAACCAATACCAACAAATTTCAGGTGGGAAGTTCTATACATGTAACAATGACTAAATACCAAATTTCAACCATTTTGGTGGAATAATGAAGCTAAAACCTCCAAAATACCGAATATCGGGAGGTACCGTTCTATTGGGGCTATATCAAAACGTGGACCGATATATCCCATTTTCAATACCAACCATCCTGCAAGTAATAAAAACTTCTGTACCAAGTATTGACTCCCTATCTTTAAAATTGCGAGCTGTATCTTGATTTCAACAGACAGACGGACGGACAGACGGACATGGTCAGATCGACTTAGAATTGTACCATGATCAAGAATATATATACATTATAGGGTCTCCGACGAATATTTGGATGTGTTACAAACGGAATGACAAATTTAATTATACCCTCCATACTATGGTGGAGGGTATAATAACCTCTTGTAAAGAGACAGTTCGTTCCTATATTCGAAACTTATGGAAACACGTTGAAGCAAGGTAGATATACAAAGATAGTTGCTTCGTCAGTGTAAATACACAATTTTGATTTTAATTTTGCGTAGTACTCTTAGATTTTTAGGACATTCGGGCCATGGAATCCAAAAACTCGCAAAACGAACCGAGACCTTTCCCTTAACTGCACTTGTGTGAAAAATTTTATGTGGTTGGTACCAATGTTGTCCATGTTAAACATTTTTGCAGATTCCGACTAGATTGATTGAATCAATAGGAAAAATAATTTATTGAATTTCATTAAAAATACGGAACAAATTTCCTTTACCGACAGTTCGCAACAATTTTTTTCTAAATTGTAAGTTTCTCTTAATAGCCGGCCTTCGGCCGGGAATTTAACACTTTCTCCTATGGACAGGAGCAAATCTCGGGAATGGGAACCACACTTTCTTTCTGTACATTTCCCCAACAAAAATTATACAGCGTTAGAATCAGCACAAAAAGCTCTATCTGCGGTAATTATTTCATACTGTCGGTAAAGGAAAGATAAGCCAAAAATACTTACCAGGTCATCTTCGGATAATGTCGATATGCTTCCTGTTGGCTTCTCATAACTCTGCAGAAATTTGCAGGCATCAAACCACCAAATCTTTGGTTGGTAAACGCTGTCCACTCCAGCTCCAGAAGATTCAGATTGCTTTATTTTTTTCAATTCCCTTCTGTACGATGAGCGGATTACGTTTATTTTCTTCTTGACGTCGTCAATAGAACAATCCTTCTTGTATTTCTTCATAACATTTAGTAGTTCTCCATATGCTTTTGTTTTAATGTCGCGCATCATATATTCTGGACTGGTTATGTCCCAGAGGCATCTTTGCATTTCGTAGCAACATAAAAATTCCTTTAAAAATTCATTTTCGTTGTCCATGTTTGTCGTTTTGTTTGCAATTTTTTGCTTGGCCGATATTAAAATGAAGGAAAAGATTTTTGTCTGCTATTTTTATCTCTTATTTGCAATAATAATCAATCAAATTAATAAAAACACACGACTTTTTTAACTTTTATTTGATATTTACTCTGCTAATTTATTCCTTGACTGACGTTGTTTCGTTCACACGGTCAAACAAACAAACAAGCAACAGCTGACTGTCCAACATCCACAAAAAATTTTGTGGTTGCCTGATGACTGACAAAAATGAACGACCACACTGGCAAGCAACCGATTATTTGAGCAAAGCTGTCAGTCAAAACTGATCGTCTGAACCCCACTTTAGGGATACGTAGTGAAATTCAATAATCGGTTTTACGATTATACGGTTTTCATCTAAAAATGAACCTGCGTGAAGTTAGCGACGACGCTAACTTCGATGACACATTGTTATCGAAAATCCCAGAACGTCCAAAATTCACATTTAATACTATTTTTTCAACACTGCTGACAAAAAAAGTTAGCGAAGAAAAATATACAGTGAGTGTCAAAAATATTCGGTTTTAAATTTCACCAATAATAACACCTCAGTATTTTAGAATCCCATGCCCAATATCCAAAAAACCAAATACTTAAAAATATGTTGGTCCTGTGGCAATTAAAAAGTGTATGTAACATGGATCCATGGCAACCCTATAAGCGAGAATAACAAAGAAAACGTTGTTAACCCTGTTTTCTATGCGTCAAAAATATTCAGTTTTTGTAACTTTTGTTAAATATTTTGCCAAAAAACAGGTCATTATCGAACTTTTTCTGCAATATTAGTATACATTTTAATAATTGCGAACAGAATCTTTGTTCCTGTGTGCAAAAATATCATATTTCATAGCAAATTATCAAAATTTAGGGCTAAGGAAAAACGCTATCATAGAAAAGAGAAAACTGTTTATATTTTATTATAAAAACGGCAGAAATAAAGGGATTTTTTGCTTATTTTTGAATATTTAGTCGAATATAGTTCAAATAATTTGCAAAAGTCACGAAAACACAGAAATAATCGATTTCGTGGAACACATAAGCCAGCCAAACAAAGGTCTGGGAGGGAAGGTAGAGGAATCTCCTGAAAAATTAGGGCTAAACCGCCCTTAATTTTCTTGAAATTAGTCACCGAGCCCTAAATGACTTTCAGAAGATAGAAAATATGTACTTACTTTCCAAAAAAATCGTAAGGATAAAGCCTTTCATGGCCTTGTAACAGATCACACACCATCGGCTTACTTACATAACCAATTATCTAGTATAAATTTCGCCTTGATGTACCTTCAAAACTTGATGTACATCAGAAACTTGGTGAAAAGGGGTTAGTTTTGAATGTCTAAGCAGGAAAATCTGTATATTACCAAGTTTCCGGCCTTTCTGTGTACTCCAACACAAAAAGTACGAAGGAGCTTCTAGGAGGCATGTATTTATCAATGACTTATGATGTGTTACAAGGCCATGAAAGGCTTTATCCTTACGATTTTTTTGGAAAGTAAGTACATATTTTCTATCTTCTGAAAGTCATTTAGGGCTCGGTGACTAATTTCAAGAAAATTAAGGGCGGTTTAGCCCTAATTTTTCAGGAGATTCCTCTACCTTCCCTCCCAGACCTTGGTTTGGCTGGTTTATGTGTTTCACGAAATCGATTATTTCTGTGTTTTCGTGACTTTTGCAAATTATTTAAACTATATTCGACTAAATATTCAAAAATAAGCAAAAATTCCCTTTATTTCTGACGTTTTTATAATAAAATATAAACAGTTTTCTCTATTTTAGGATAGCGTTTTTCCTTAGCCCTAAATTTTGATAATTTGCTATGAAATATGATATTTTTGCACACAGGAACAAAGATTCTGTTCGCAATTATTGAAATATATACTAATATTGCAGAAAAAGTTTGATATTGACCGTTTTTTGCCAAAATATGTAACAAAAGTTACAAAAACCGAATATTTTTGACGCATTGAAAACAGGGTTAACAACTTCTTCTTTGTTATTCTCGCTTATAGGGTTGCCATAGATCCATGTTAAATACATTTTTTAATTACCACAGGACCAACATTTTTTTAAGTATTTGGTTTTTTGAATATTGGGTATGGGCTTCTAAAATACTGAGGTGTTATTGTTGGTGAAATTTAAAACCGAATATTTTTGACACTCACTGTAAGTAAATTATTTAATAAAATTATGAATGAAAAACTAAAAAAACTGTACTACTTATTACTAATAATGAAAATTAAGAAATTTTCAAGACAAATCTACTAAAAATCGTAAACAGGACCACTGTTCGTAAACAGGACCAGATGAAGTATATACGCTCGAATAGCCCTTAAACTGAGGTTCAATAAGGAGTTTTCCGACATATATAATCAAACTTCTTTGGTATTTATTTTTTATAAAATGATTCGTTGTAACAACGTTCCAGTTCCATGTTGATTAGGAATGTAGATATGGAAAAACGTTAACACTAACCTGTTTTTTCTTTGCTTGTGAACTCATCTCAACTTTTATTGTTTCAAAAGTTTGTTTTAAAAAAGGTTGTTCCACTGGCAATCCTCAACGAATAGTGATTAGGTTTTCGTTTGGTCTTAAATAAATTTTTAACAAAGAACACATATTTACTTCAATGCTGTTTTAAATCTATGAAAAACATCTTACCACTTCCACAAATATTTTTAAAATCGAAAGAGACAACAAATACGTTGGAGATACTTAGTCAGTTGACGATCCGCTGCAGAACGCAATCCTGATATAAATAATCCTGATATAAATAATCCTGATATAAATAATCCTGATAATTCCACAAATATAACCAGAAAAAATATCGGGCAAAGAGTCTTTTTTTTGAATTTCTTCTTCTTTGCATTAATTTCAACACTGTTGCAAATTCTCTCAAATGGTTTCCACTTGTTTCTTTCATCTATACGTTCTATTAGAACATAGACAAACACATGCGACAAAAAGAGACAACTACAGACCATGGAAGCAATTCACATTAATTGACTACACTAAAAACCAGAGTCTGTTTGCGTTCAACATCGCCGATGAATGAATGTTACCCAAGCAGTGTTCCAGAACTCAAAAGTTTTTACACATTTTACGACTTTTACCAGTTTTGCGTTCCCGTACACAAAAACACAACACAATTTATATGGGAGTCGTTTACCACTTTTACGACTTTTACAAGTTTTACCACTTTATAATGTACGGGAACAGGCCACCAAATACATACAAAACATTGTATATCAAAGAATACATGTGTACTACTTTTTTCGCTTTGGTTATACGCGGATGTCAAAGCAAACAAAATCCCTGTTCCAGAACTGCAATATTAGGTCTGTTTGACAACTCAAAAGTTTGTACAAATTTGTATAAATTTTTACAAAATGCTGTTCGATAACAAACTTGAAAGAGAAATCAGAAGCAGTTGCAAATACTTGTAAGAACTTCCAAATACTTTTTACTTGCGAAGATATCGCTAATCTATTAGTAAAAAAAGTAAAAATTAGAAAAGGATACGTCAAACGAAATCCACTGTTGGCCCGTACTTTAAAAAGTTGTAAAAGTCGTAAAAATTGTAAAAGTCGTAAACGATTTTCATATAAATTTTGTGTACGGGAACGCAAAATGTGTAAAAGTCGTAAAAATTGTAAAACTTTTTAGTTCTGGAACAGAGCTGTTGTCTTGTGTAAACGCCTGATATATTAACAATTCTATAAATCGAATGTTTTTGTTTTTCATAATATTGATAATGCAAATATGCATTTTTATTATAAAACAAAATTACAGCTCCCTAAAGTATGCAATAATAATTTGGTGTAACTTAGTTAAAAATAGCAGCAATCGCCAGAAGATGTTGTAAAAACTTTCAAAAACTATGTTTTGGAGGTGTCTTAATCAAGCCACTGAGTAAGCTTGGGCTAAAAAGGGTCAAACTTTCCAAAAAAAATGTCAAATGACGCCTGGAGACACTGCGTGTTGCCTAGGCCAGAAGGTTTTTTAGTGACCCTCGTATAACCTTAAGTATAAAAGGTAGATATTTCCACATTTCCTTGCTTTAACATGTCCCATAACCTATTGGGGATCTTCTCAGATGTGTACTTCGGTACGGAAAGTCTCTGACCGTCACTCACTTGGGAGTGTCCAGAGATGATTCATTTGTCGAATTTTCCAAGCAGCTCACTACTTCCGATATTATATCAAGTATTCCCTGGTAATATCAAACAGACAACCGTTTGTTGATAGCTAGAGTGAGAAGGCGACCCAGCCTAGAGGGTTCGTTGGCAGTCCCAACACTAGGATCGGACGCTGTGGCCCAATCAGCCGCACGTCTTAAATTAATCCGATTACAGAAACATTAACAAATTCAAACAACAGCAACCCTATGATGACGACTTTTGGCTTTAAAAAACGGTTTATGATTGGCACCTGGAACGTAAGAACTCTCTCCGAACCAGCAAGACTTGAGCAAGTCCGAAAAGAGATGGCCTCGTATAGCGAAGTGCGATGGACAGGTAGTTCAGCAGAACCTGTAAAATTACAGAACGGTTACTCCTTTATTTACTCCTGCAACCCAAACTACAAAATAAGAGGCGTAGGATTAATTATTTCCCCTAAAGCTCGGAGTGCGATGATTGAACATAAAACTGTATCAGACAGAATCATTACAGCAAGATTCAAATGCAAATTTAGAAATATTTGCATCGTGCAGTGTTACGCCCCGACAGAACCGGATGAAAACGAGATTAAAGATGATTTTTACAACCAACTCGATGCAATAACGAATTCCCAACACGTCGGTTATATAAAAATTTGCATGGGCGATTTCAATGCCAAAGTCGGGACGGATAACGAGAATCTGCAATCGGTCATCGGGAAACATGGCCTTGGAGACGTTGGAAACAATAATGGAGAAAGACAGGTCGACTTTTGCGCACGCCATCGGCTCTTTATCGGTGGGACAAAATTCCCGCACAAAAATATCCATAAATAAACGTGGGAATCGCCGGGACATTATATAAGAAATCAAATAGACCACTTCTTGGTGAGCAAACTGTTTTTGGGTTCTTTAATGGATGTCAGGTCCAGGCGAGGGACCGATATTGACAGTGATCACAACCCTTGAGAGTTATAATACAGCTCGGCTCAAGAATCCTGCAATAGTGACATCATACAAGCAAAACCTACATCTACGCCTCAATGAAAACTCCCAGAACAGTTGGCAACACATAAAGCAAGCATGTAAAACATCAGCGAAAACGGTTCTCGGTACTAAGCCCAAAAATATAAAACCTTGGATTGGGCCAGAAACGTGGAATGAAATACAAAACCGCAAAAAGCTCCACAACGCTATTTTTCGTTCTAAATGTCCAGCCACCAAAACTCAAGCGCGAATTGCATACCGTGAATCAGCGCGCAAAGTAACGTATATGATCCGTATTGACCGTGAGAGATATTTAAACGAAATAGCAAACGAAGCTGAACAAGCTTCGAACACCGGCAACCTAAGGGGGGTGTACACTGCCATTAAAGAGCTGTGCGGTAATAATATCAGAGGCACGGCAATCTTGAAGGCTAATGATGGTTCAGACCTAACGACCACCGAAGAACAATTAGTCCGGTGGTGTGATTATTTCACATCACAATCACAGACAACTAACAGGATCGTATCTGAAACTGATATACTAATTACCAGAAGCAACCCGAGAAGAGCTATTTCAACGGATCCCCCAACAACAACGGAAATTATAGCTATATTGGACAATATGAAAAATTGTAAGTCGGCAGGCCCAGATAACATTGCGGCAGAGCTTTTGAAGTATGGGTCCAATACGATAGCGGAATACTTAACTCCTCTTATTCACAATGCTTGGGTCAACAACAACATTCCAAATGACTGGAAAGAGGGTACTGTTATTACTATTCCCAAAAAAGGTGATTTAACACTCTGCAAAAACTGGAGAGGTATAACATTGCTGAACTCGATCGGCAAAATTATAGCTACACTAATTCTACAAAGAATTCAACCTGTAATTGATGAGACGTTGCGTAAAGAGCAAGCAGGGTTTAGGCCGGGGCGATCATGTGTAGATCATGTTAACACCTTGCGTATTATAATCGAACAATCGGTAGAGTACAACTCCCCCCTTTACCTGCTTTTTATTGATTTTGAACGTGCATTCGACACCGTTTCCCGTGATGATATCTGGTTAACACTGTTAAATAAGGGTATACCAAAAAAATAGTTGCTCTAATACAAGAACTATACAACGGAGCAGAATATAAAGTACATTTTAATGGTAAGGAGAGCAACCCTTTTAGTACCTCAGCTGGAGTGAGGCAAGGATGTGTACTATCCCCCACATTATTCCTCATACTTTTGGACTGGGCAATGGAGGAAACAAATTCACAAGTTCCTGAGGGTATAAGATGGAATTTAAACAGTTTTCTTGGTGATATTGACTACGCAGACGACATCTGTCTGATGACTCATAAACACTCTGTTATGGAAGCAAAACTTAAGAAATTATCCGAAAACGCGAATAAGGTCGGATTACGGATAAATTTCACCAAAACCAAATTAATGCGTATATGTTCCGAAAACTCAACCCCAATGACAATCAATGGTACAACTATTGAAGATGTGTCTTCATTCAATTACCTAGGATGTACAATATCTAGAGATGGCGGTTCAGCGAAAGACATAAATGATCGTATCAATAAAGCGCGATCTGCATTTATGAAATTATATAAAATATGGAGATCCAACACCATATCCAAGAAAACTAAACTTAAAATATTCAACAGCAGCGTCAAGTCTGTTTTGCTATATGGATGTACAACATGGAGCTTTACAAAAGCAACGCAACAGAAATTGCAATCATTTGTGAACAGCTGTCTGAGGCAAATATTACGCATTTATTGGCCCAACTGGATCTCAAACGAAGCTTTATGGCAAATGGCAAACTGCAGTCCATTACTCGTTGAAATAAGGAAGAGAAAGTGGACATGGATTGGTCACACGCTTAGACGACCACCATCAGAAATATCAAGATCATCATTTGAATGGAATCCTCAAGGGCACCGCAGCCAAGGGCGCCCACGTAATACATGGATACGATGTGTGAAACAAGAATATGAAGCAGCTCAACTTTCATGGAACCAAGTCAAGATGCTAGCAAGAGATAGAGAGAGATGGAGAGATTTTGTTAATGCCCTATGTTCTTCGTGCGTGAACGTTTTGTTTGTGTATATAACAATTGTATTAGCAAAAATTATACATAAATAAATAAAGGACATATATATATCACCACGCCCGAAAATCAAAATAAAAGACATCTCTTTTCAAATTTTTTATCATTGAATTTCTTTTTTATTTTCTTCTTTCATTTTTTTTTCATTTCTTCGTAGTTTTTTTATTTTCTCGGGTTTTTGTTTTTAATTTTAACATAATTAATTTCTTATAATTTCAGATAAACATGTATGTATGTTTGTTTGTTGTTGGTTTTGTTTTTTGCTTCTATGTTTTGTAATTTAAAATATTTGTTGTTGCTGTTGTTAGTTGTTTACTTTTATGCATAGAAGTTGACGGTTGTTTTGTCTTCCTTGGGAAACTTAAAAACTATTTGCAGCATAATGCCTTCGGTTTCGTTAAAAAAATGCAACTTGTTTTAATGTTAAAAAATAATACAAAAACATAATAATTAAAAAAATACCTTTACAAAAACTGCATACATAATTTCAAATATTGTTTATTTGTTTGTTTTTGTAAAATAACTACAGTTGGGTTTTTTTTTGTTAAATTGTGCATTGACTTGTGTTTTAGTTTTATTTTATTATTTTTTTTGAAAATTTAATTTGAAAATAAATTTAACAAATTTACAATTTCTTTTTTCATATAAGACTAACAGTTTAAATAGTATTTGTTTGTTGTATGGATTTTTCTTTGCGGTTTTTGGTTTATTTAAAAATTGTTACATTACATTTTGAAAGTGTTTTTTACTGTTTTCAAACTGTTTTGTTAATTTAACTACCCAATCTGTGTAAGGTTGTGTGGATGAGGATTTAATGGAGGGGATTTGTTTTGGTATTTTTCTTTCTTGTTGCTATATATATGTATGTATGTACGTCGATAATGTATGAAATGTTTTTGTATATTG
Source organism: Musca autumnalis (assembly GCF_047663935.1). Taxonomy (NCBI): domain Eukaryota; kingdom Metazoa; phylum Arthropoda; class Insecta; order Diptera; family Muscidae; genus Musca; species Musca autumnalis. The sequence goes on along the minus strand of NW_027411866.1, from coordinate 6,233,898 downwards.
TTGTTGTTATTTTTGTTTTGTTAAAGTAATTATCCATCATCATTGTGTTTTAAAAGTTTTGTTCTGTTTTTTTTATTTATCATTGTTTTTGTATAATCAAAATTGAATCACTAACAAGAATTGGAGTTTTATAAACATTGTTTTTATTTCGTGTTTTTTTATACTTATCATATATGTTTTTTTATTATTTAAACCTATATTATAAATCAGCTACAAGTTTGTATATAATGTGTTTGGGTGTATTATGAATGTTGAGTTTTTTTTAATTATATATAATTTTTGTATTATTTCACTAAATTGTTAATAATTATTTTGATCTAAAATGTTAATCATTGAATCGTATTTATCGTTTATTTTCATTTTTCTTGTGTATTTAACAACTAATCTATAATTATTTTTTCATTTAATATCAGAATCGTAAATATTTAAATTTAACGTTCAGTTTTTGGTTTTTCTTTCGAGTTTAAAACACCATATAACCATTGTGGAGTCTTGGTGTGTGGGCAATTTCAAATTCTAGTTTATTTCTTTTACCTTTTCCTTTTTTGGTTGGGGGACATAGAGGGTCTTAAATTCGACTTAAGGCTATTTGCTGTTGTGGCATGTCTGTATGTATGTACGTTTTGAAAAACAAACCTTTGATATCAGGTTCCACATGATCATTGTCTGCATTGTTATTTTGGGGGATTTCTTTAAGGGAAGGGGGACTGACATTCCTGTTATTTACCATAATTTTCTTTCATTTTCCTGTTACCTTTCGGATTTATTTTTAAATATATTTTACAACAAATATTTGTTTGTATGACTATATGATTGTTTTATTTATTTTTATTAACTTATTTTAAATTTCTAACTATTTACAAAATTGTGTATTTTCTTAAAATCATTAACTAAATTGTATGTACTATCTAACTATGGATAAATAACAATGTACAAAAAATTGTTTTGTTTGTGAGTTGGCGTTTTTCATTCTTTTTTTTTTGTTTAATTCAGCAAAAAACAATAGGAAATTTATTTATTTTTTGTTATGTTTTGTCATATAAAACCAAATGAATTATTATTGAATACTCGTATTGAAGGATGTAGGGTAAGCAATTAAGAACGGGAACAACTGAAGTTGAGCAGCATAATTTCTATTGGGTAATAGGAATTATATTCAAAAGAGAAAACTGATTGAATAATTGTAAAGAGGGGTGTTGGCATACCAAAGAGAAAAATTTGCGTCAGTGACATTTTTCTATAGAAAAATTTGCGTCAGTGCGTCTATAGAAAAATTGCGTCAGTGACATTTTTCAATAGAAAAGTTTGCGTCCGTGACATTTTTCTATAGAAAAATTTGCGTCTGTGACATTTTTGTGCGTCTGTGACATTTTTCTATAGAAAAATTTGCGTCAGTGAGATTTTTCTATAGAAAAATTTGCGTTAGTGAGATTTTTCTATAGAAAAATTTGCGTTAGTGAGATTTTTCTATAGAAAAATTTGCGTTAGTGAGATTTTTCTATAGAAAAATTTGCGTTAGAAAAATTTGCGTTAGTGAGATTTTTCTATAGAAAAATTTGCGTTAGTGAGATTTTTCTATAGAAAAATTTGCGTTAGTGAGATTTTTCTATAGAAAAATTTGCGTTAGTGAGATTTTTCTATAGAAAAATTTGCGTTAGTGAGATTTTTCTATAGAAAAATTTGCGTTAGTGAGATTTTTCTATAGAAAAATTTGCGTTAGTGAGATTTTTCTATAGAAAAATTTGCGTTAGTGAGATTTTTCTATAGAAAAATTTGCGTTAGTGAGATTTTCTATAGAAAAATTTGCGTTAGTGAGATTTTTCTATAGAAAAATTTGCGTTAGTGAGATTTTTCTATAGAAAAATTTGCGTTAGTGAGATTTTTCTATAGAAAAATTTGCGTCAGTGAAATTTTTCTATAGAAAAATTTGCGTCAGTGAGATTTTTCTATAGAAAAATTTGCGTCAGTGAGATTTTTCTATAGAAAAATTTGCGTCAGTGAGATTTTTCTATAGAAAAATTTGCGTCAGTGAGATTTTTCTATAGAAAAATTTGCGTCAGTGAGATTTTTCTATAGAAAAATTTGCGTCAGTGAGATTTTTCTATAGAAAAATTTGCGTCAGTGAGATTTTTCTATAGAAAAATTTGCGTCAGTGAGATTTTTCTATAGAAAAATTTGCGTCAGTGAGATTTTTCTATAGAAAAATTTGCGTCAGTGAGATTTTTCTATAGAAAAATTTGCGTCAGTGAGATTTTTCTATAGAAAAATTTGCGTCAGTGAGATTTTTCTATAGAAAAATTTGCGTCAGTGAGATTTTTTTATAGAAAAATTTGCGTCAGTGAGATTTTTCTATAGAAAAATTTGCGTCAGTGAGATTTTTCTATAGAAAAATTTGCGTCAGTGAGATTTTTCTATAGAAAAATTTCACTGACATTTTTCTTTAGAAAAATTTGCGTCCGTGACATTTTTCTATAAAAAAAATGCGTCCGTGACATTTTTCTATAAAAAATTTGCGTCCGTGATATTTTTCTATAAAAAATTTGCCTCAGTGACATTTTTCTATAGAAAAATTTGCCTCATTGACATTTTTCTATAGAAAAATTTGCGTCCGTGACATTTTTCAATAGTAAAATTTCGTTCGTGACATTTTTTCAATAGAAGTATTTGCGTCTGTGACATTTTTCTATAGAAAATTTTCGGTCCGTGACATTTTTCTATTGAGAAATTTCCGTCCGTGAAATTTTTCTATAGAAAAATTTCCGTCCGTGACATTTTTCTATAGAAAAATTTGCTTCAGTGACATTTTTTTACAGAAAAATTTGCCTCGGTGACATTTTTCTATAAAAAAATTTGCCTCGGTGACATTTTTCTATAAAAACATTTGCGTCAGTGACATTTTTCTGTAGAAAAATTTGCATACGTGACATTTTTCAATAGAAAAATTTGCATATGTGACATTTTTCAATAGAAAATTTTGGGTCCGTGAAGTTTTTCTATAGAAAAATTTGCGTCCGTGGCATTATTCTATAGAAAAATTTGCGTCTGTGATATTTTTCTATAGAAAAATTTGGGTCCGTGACATTTTTCTGTAGAAAAATTTGCATAAGTGACATTTTTCAATAGAAAAATTTGCATACGTGACATTTTTCAATAGAAAATTTTCGGTCCGTGACATTTTTCGAAAGAAAATGAAATCAAGAAAATCACTGATGATGATCCATAAAGAGATTATGTTCAGTTCTTGAGTGATGTCTGTAGTTGTTCACCGCGTCTATGTGGTCGTATGAGTAACATATGTGTACATTCAACATACGCCGCCATGTCACTTTTTCTGACATTTTTCCTATAGGGCCAATCACAATGGTCCGTTGAGTGGTGTTATTTCATTTCTCGTTACATTAAATTTTCTCTTCTGAAAATATTTCCTCAACATAATATTAAATGATATGGAATGTTTATGTTTATTTTTACCATAGATTATTTCTTTTTGTTGTTGTTGTTGGCTTTCTTGTAATTGCTAATAAATACAATTGCGGTGTAGTTAGATTCGTTGCTTTGCTTTCTTTTTGTGGTTACTTTTTTAGAAATTATTGAACAGAAATTGGAGCAATAAAGAGTTCGACTTTTAAAAATCAGATTAACAACAAAATCTCGCCTCATCTGTGTCTTTCTTTATTTTTCCGTTACAAAAAGTGTGATTTTTTTAATAATAATTTCTTCTATTAGAATTGTTTTCCTTTTTTGTTTTTAGTATTGTTTGTTCTTGTAATGTTTACGTTTTACACAATTATTTGCATCTGCACAGCAGAAAAAATGTTTTACTAACAAATATTACATGGGTTTCTTTTTTATATAAATTTATATGTATATTACATATTGTAATTATGTACTATTGTTGTTGTGTTTTCTTCTAATTATTTTCATTTGATTTTTCTTTCTTCTATTAAATGTTAACGCAGTGGATTTTGTTTTTCTATTTTAATCTACAGAATTGTGACTTTTCTTTAATGAGAAAGAGAGAGTTAGAAAGTGTGTAAGAGAGAGTAGAGCTTTGAATGAGTTAACATGATTGAGGTTATGAGATGTTTATATTATGCAATTGATGTCGGAACACACCCACATCAGATGCATTATATAACCACCCTCGTAGGTGTAGACATAAAGTATTTTTTGCAAATTTGTTTATTTGTTACTTCTTGTTTGTTGTTGATGATTGTTGTTGTATAGAGTACAGCTAATACAAGAGTATATTATTAGAATAATTTAAGGGAATTTAATTGAGAGAGTTAGTTGAGAGAGAGGAAGGAATTCTTTTACATTTTGTTAATAACGGCGATGGGAACAAGAGAGAGACAGTTTAGTTTCATGTTTTTGTTTAACTATTTTTGTGTAAAAACATTTGTGCTATTTGTTTCATATTCTTCTTCGTCTTCATTACAAAAAGAAAACTTGGGAAACATTTCATATTTACAGTTGTAAAAAAATATAGGTATTTAACAAATAACATTAATAGAATAGTGTGGTGTAGAGAAAAATACTGATACAGAGACAGAGAGAGGGGGGTATTTTCTTCATTTGTAAACACTTTGAGATGGAATCTAAGATCATAAAGTATTCTTAGATTTTAATAAATGCATTAACATACCTGAAATATCATCATTTTCATTTGTTGTTGTAATCTGTTTGATTTTATGTTTTGCTGTATTATGTACTTTTGTTTGTTATTTGGTTTTGTTCAATTGTTTATATGCAAATTGTTTATGTATACGTATGTCTTTAGTTCATTGTGTTGGGAAATGCTGCAGGCATTATATTTTGGGAATTTTTTTTTCGGGGTACAATTTGTTATATACTTTGTTTTGTATATAGAATGTTTTTTTGTAAAGCATAAATGTATATATTTATATGGATGTATGTTGTTTATGTATATATGTATAGTAATAAATACGTATTTATATAAAGCTTTTCCATATACAAATGCATATAACTGTAAGATGTAAAAAAAGGAAAACCTATTAGTGAACAAAATGAACCCAATGTGCCAAACACACACAAATTTCCAGAGAATTCGACAAAGTATAAGAGGAGTACGTGTTTGCAAACATATTCATTTTTTGTCATCAGGGACATTTTTCTATAGAAAATGTTTTATCAGTCGCGTCTTTCTATAGGCATTTTTCTACAGAAAAATTGTCATCAGTGGCATTTTTCTAAAGAAAAATTGTCATCAGCCGCATTTTTCTACAGAAAAATTGCCATCAGTCGCATTTTTCTATAGAAAAATTTCCACCAATGAAATTTTTCTATCGAATAATTGTCATCAGTCCCATTTTTCTATAGAAAAATTGCCGTCAATGAAATTTTTCTATAGAAAAATTGCCATCAATGACGTTTTTCTATAGAAAAATTGTCATCAGTGACATTTTTCTTATAGAAAAATTGTCATCAGTGGCATTTTTCTTATAGAAAAATTGTCATCAGTGACATTTTTCTTATAGAAAAATTGTCATCAGTGACATTTTTCTTATAGAAAAATAGTCATCAGTGGTATTTTTCTACAGACAAATTGTCATCAGTGGCATTTTTCTATAGAAAAATTGTCATCAGTGGCATTTTTCTATAAAAAAATTTTCATCAGTGGCATTTTTCTATAGAAAAATTGTCATCAATGGAATTTTTCTAGAGAAAAATTGTCATCAATTGCATTTTTCTATAGAAAAATTGTCATCAATGGCATTTTTCTATAGAAAAATTGTCATCAGTGGCATTTTTCTACAGAAAAATTGTCATCAGTGGCATTTTTCTATAGAAAAATTGTCATCAGTGGCATTTTTCTATAGAAAAATTGTCATCAGTGGCATTTTTCTACAGAAAAATTGTCATCAGTGGCATTTTTCTATAGAAAAATTGTCATCAGTGGCATCTTTCTATAGAAAAATTTTCATTAGAGGCCTTTTTCTATAGAAAATTTTTTATCAGTGGCATTTTTCTATAGAAAAATTGTCATCAGTGGCATTTTTCCTATAGAAAAATTGTCGTCAGTGGCATTTTTCTATAGAAAAATTTTCATTAGAGGCCTTTTCTATAGCAAAATTGTCATCAGTGGTATTTTTCTATTGAAAAATTTTGATTATTGGCATTTTCCTAAAAAAAAATGTCAGCAGTGGCATTTTTCTATAGAAAAATTGTCAGCAGTGGCATTTTTCTATAGAAAAAATGTCATCAGTCACATTTTTCTATAGAAAAATTGTCATCAGTGGCATTTTTCTATAGAACAATTGTCATCAGTGGCATTTTTCTATTGAAAAATTTTGATTATTGGCATTTTTCTATAGAAAAATTGTCAGCAGTGGCATTTTTCTATAGAAAAATTGTCAGCAGTGGCATTTTTCTATAGAAAAATTGTCAGCAGTGGCATTTTTCTATAGAAAAAATGTCATCAGTCACATTTTTCTATAGAAAAATTGTCATCAGTGGCATTTTTCTATAGAACAATTGTCATCAGTGGCATTTTTCTATAGAAAAATTGTCATCAGTGGCATTTTTCTATAGAAAAATTGTCATCAGTGGCATTTTTCTATAGAAAAATTGTCATCAGTGGCATTTTTCTATAGAAAAATTGTCATCAGTGGCATTTTTCTATAGAAAAATTGTCATCAGTGGCATTTTTCTATAGAAAAATTGTCATCAGTGGCATTTTTCTATAGAAAAATTGTCATCAGTGGCATTTTTCTATAGAAAAATTGTCATCAGTGGCATTTTTCTATAGAAAAATTGTCATCAGTGGCATTTTTTTATAGAAAAATTGTCATCAGTGGCATTTTTCTATAGAAAAATTGTCATCAGTGGCATTTTTCTATAGAAAAATTGTCATCAGTGGCATTTTTCTATAGAAAAATTGTCATCAGTGGCATTTTTCTATAGAAAAATTGTCATCAGTGGCATTTTTCTATAGAAAAATTGTCATCAGTGGCATTTTTCTATAGAAAAATTGTCATCAGTGGTATTTTTCTACAGACAAATTGTCATCAATGGCATTTTTCTATAGAAAAATTGTAATCAGTGGCATTTTTCTATAGAAAAATTGTCATCAGTGGCATTTTTCTATAGAAAAATTGTCATCAATGAAGTGACATTTTTCTATAGAAAACTTGTCATCAATGACATTTTTTCTATAGAAAACTTGTTATCAGTGACTTTTTTCTATATAAAAATTTACATCAGTGACATATTTCTATAGAAAAATTTACATCAGTGGCATTTTGCTATAGAAAAATTGTCATCAGTGGCATTTTTCTATAGAAAAATTTTCATCAGTGGCATTTTTCTATAGAAAAATTTTCATTAGAGGCATTTTTCTATAGAAAAGTTGTCATCTGTGGCATTTTTCTATAGAAAAATTGTCATCAGTGGCATTTTTCTTACAATTTTTCTGACAATTTTTCTTTAGAAAAACGTCACTGAAGACAAATTTTTCTATAGAAAAACGTCGCTGATAAAAATTTTTCTATAGAGAAACGTCGCTGATGGCAATTTTTCTATAGAAAAGTTAACTGATGATAATTTTTCTGTAGAAAAACCTCACTGTTGGCATTTTTCTATATAAAAACATCGCTGATTGAAATTTTTCTATAGAAAAACATCACTGATTGAAATTTTTCTATAGAAAAACATTACTGATTGTAATTTTTCTATAGAAAAACGTCACTGATGACAACTTTTCTATAGAAAAACGTCACTGATGACAATTTTTCTATAGAAAAACGTCACTGATGACAATTTTTCTATAGAAAAACGTCACTGATGACAATTTTTCTATAGAAAAACGTCACTGATGACAATTTTTCTATAGAAAAACGTCACTGATGACAATTTTTCTATAGAAAAACGTCACTGATGACAATTTTTCTATAGAAAAACGTCACTGATGACAATTTTTCTATAGAAAAACGTCACTGATGACAATTTTTCTATAGAAAAACGTCACTGATGACAATTTTTCTATAGAAAAACGTCACTGATGACAATTTTTTTATAAAAAAACGTCACTGATGACAATTTTTCTATAGGAAAAACGTCACTGATGACAATTTTTTTATAGGAAAAATGTCACAGATGAAATTTTGCTATAGAAAAACAATGATAATTTTTCTACAGAAAAACAATGATAATATAGAAAAACTTCACTGTTGGCAATTTTTCTATATAAAACAGCATTAATTGAAATTTTTTCTATAGAAAAAACATAGGAAAACGTGGCTGGTGGCATTTTTTTTTGGAAAAACAGCTTTGATTGTAATTTTACTATAGAAAAACATCACTGATTTTTTTGTCACTGACATGTAATAAAGAAAATGAAATAGTATTTGTCGGCAGTCATTTATACGTCTAGATTTGGTTGACATGTTTATACAACCGTTTTCCGCCGCTCATTTGAAAAAACATATTGGTTGATTTAAATTTCCTTAAATGAATGGGAAAATATTTAATTTCATCGTTATATTGAGCATAGCCCAACGTGCGTATACTTTTCGTCAAAATGTATACGTTTGAATGGATATTGAACAATTCTCGTTAAGCCACGTTCTACAACTATTGATCAGTAGTGCGATTCTCTAAGTCATTTTTTGAGTTACCGACAAATGTCGATAAAAATAAAACGCAAAATTATGAATGAAAAGTTCAAATAAAAGTTGACAACACAGGTGCTATCGGTAGAACTTTACGACTACTTGCTTTTGGTCGCTAACTTACCGAAAATATCTTTAATTACCGAATTTATAAACATTTTAATTTTACCGATTTTTGTCGGTAACCCAAAAAATGAGTTAGAGAATCCAACTACAGGTGATAGAAAATGGTTTAATGTTGTAATCAAGGCCTATACAGCATGGTACAATAATACAGGTAGCATTATCATGCCAGCTGATGGTAACATAATGTGTCAATTGCATTCAATTGATGTCAAATTTTGACATCTTATGTTACCAACAATTGCCGATGCGGCTACCTGTGTATTTGTACCATGCTATACAGCAAGGTTGGCCAGTTAGACTACTTGTGACACCTTTTGACAATAAACATAACATATTTTACATTAGGTGGTCTTTTTGGTCGACCTTATAAAGACCTTGGCTCGAATAATTTCCCGAATGCAAACTGCCAAATGTCTCAGAAATTATTTTAAAATAATTACAATACTTTTCCCATTATAATTTGTCAAATGGCTTAAAAATTCTTTCAAAATATTTAAAATTTCAATTGTTTTGTTTTAAATCATCATTATTATTATTATATTGGTTTATATTTAGAAATATTTACACAATTATTTACTTACAAATTATATTATTACAATGTTATTATTAATATTATTTACAGTCTTATGCATTTATATATAAAAAAACTTAAATTGAACTTTTTTGATTTTTGTTTAACGAGTAAAAATCAATTTTTTAGCTCGTCATAATTTGTTGGTAATGTTCGAATATATTTTTTTTGTTTGTTTGATGGTGTTTATTTGTTTAGTAATTTGTTTCTGTTGTTGTTTATTTACTGTTGTTTTGTTTATAGACGTCACAAAAATTTTTATTCCACTTTGACATTTCGCAACGGTATTCATAATAATAATTTTTTGAATTTAGTTTGGTTTTCTTATTTTTTTTTGATAAATGCTTCAAATTTCCTTTTTTGGTGTGGTGTTGTTTTTTTGATTCTTGCTAAATTAGATTTTTTTGTGATTTTTTCTATGTTTAAATATCGTATAACAATAATTAAATAAAAAAATAAATGATGTGAAATAAGATTTTATATTGTAAAGTGTAGAAAATTGCTTTAAAGGGCAAATTTGCTTGTTAAGTTTGACGTGTGGCCACATACCTTTAGAGTTTTGTCTATTGCAAAAGGGATGAGGGCAAAAAAAATCATGTCATTCTCACCTCCCATTGTTTGTTACAATGAGATGAGAGCATGAATTCTTTTTCTACTTATGCCTTCTCTACAAAATGTATTACCTTAAAATATAACTTCTCATTTCACATGTAAATAAAAATTAAAAAAAGATCATAAATTAAAACAATACTTAAAAAAATTACAAAAAACATAGTATTTTGTTTATAAGCAAATGGCAACATTTAACTTAATAGTAACATCAAATCCATCAGAATATAAAAATACATGGGTTAATGTGTTGTTTTTGTGAGTGACAGTTGTTGTTTTGAGAGAGAGATGGGGAAGAAATTATTACAGCATTTATTGCACACAAAAAGATGAGAGTAGTGATAACCAGAGATAAAAGTGAAAACGAAAACGTCATCTTTCATTCAACGAGAGAGAATACAATAAAGAGTGGCGGCGGTTTGCCTTTTGTTTAATATCTCTTGTATATATTGGCGATTTTGTTGTTGTTGTTACGTGTTTTAGAAGTATATTTTGTGTATTGAGTGTGTTGTTAGGTTAGAAATTTGTAGATTTTAAGCTGGAGTTTGACAATTGTCATTAATGATGTGACCATAATTTTCTTAAGCAACCAGGCCACATAACAAATTAGTTGGTTATAACGGAAGTCAGGCAGAGAATGCCTTCCTGTCATATTACCAATGTATTTTAAAGAGAGTTATGTTTGGTTTACATTTACGAAATCGACTCGATTTCAACTGTCAATTCCTTTGCGTATACGTCAAATGAAAACTCCTCAGAAATCGATTGACTTTCATTTGACGTACGCACAAAGGAATTAACAGTTGAAATCCACTCGGTTTAATAAATGTAAATGTACTATAAAGATCAACAAACTTTAATGACAGCCTTGCACAAATGCATGTGCTTGCTTATTCAAGCTGTGTGAAGGTGTGTACTACATTAAGGGCCTGTTTCACATGTGACAATTGTTCTAACCCCCCAGCTTAATGCATAATGAATGAATGACTGTTGTTGTCACAATTGTAACTCCACTACATTTTCTTTTTCTAATTGCAGTTAAATATTCTTATTTCATAACACATAAAGAGAGGAGATAGTAAGAGAGAAGTTTAAAACAAAATACACTCTAAAATTACACTAATTACGTTTTCTTGATTTCACAGCTCTCTGGCAGCAAAACACAAAACAACATTCAGCAGCAGCTAGATAACAATTTTCAATAAAGTTTGATAGGTTTATACAGGATGAGGATGAGGAGGACTAGAGTTAACAAAATATCATAACAGGTGGGGGGTAAAAAAGGCCGTTTTCTCCATCATTTGTTTACTTTTCCAGGAGAAAGAGAGAGTGTTATTAATGCATTTAGCTCCATTTTTGACAGCCAAACTTTTTCGGTAAGTTTTTGAGGTTAAGGATGAATAAGAGGCAACAAGTACTTAGGGGACAAATCAACATGTTTCGCAGGCATGTTCCGCTCTTGTAATTACCTTTTTTACCCAAAGAGAGTCACTATTGACCTCCTCGCCAAGAGATATCCGTATCACTTATGCAAAACCTTTTTGCACCCTTTTCCTTGACAGCCAATCTTTTTTGTTGTGATTTTTTTTTCGATTTCAAATAAAAAATAGCCCTTATTTTAAAGCTCAGTTCAATTGTTTTCAACTAATTAAGGATTTGTTTTCAATTATCATCATCATCATTATTATTATTATGAGGAAACCGCTCCTATTTGCCACCACCACTTTGGTTACCTTTTCCAAGTCACCAAAATCAAGTTTAGCAAGTTTTTTTGGAACCATTCATTTACCATGACCGACCGGCCGGTGATGCCTCCCTGTGGATGATTTACCAGGTGGCCACATAAATGGTTTGGACTCGCTTCGCCGTATCGCTTGGTGACCCCTCGGTAGTGGGGCTAAATTTTTATGACGTCTCTAAAAATCATACTTTAAACGTTTTTTCACGACGTTGCTGTTGACGCTGGTGTTGTTGTAGCTGCTGCTGTTGATGGTGATGATGATGACTACCACCACCATTGCCCATACCGGGTGGATAGCCACCATGATCATCACACGCATATGAGGCAATACGATGATCACTACGGCTTCTTTCACGATCATGGCTACGCTCGCCACGGTGATGCTCCCCCGCCAACATACCACCATTTCGATTCAATTTCAAATTAGTGGCTTGTTGTGATTGTGAACGTCGATTTCCCAGCCTTTTTAGTTCATAGTCTCGGGCATCAGCCACATCAAATGTGGCCGATCTTTGTTGATATTTGGTTGTTGAACTAGAGGAGGTGGTGGATATATGTGTGGGTCTAGAGGTGACAGATTGAGGTTGTGGTGGCGGCTGATGATGTTGTGGCTCATAGGCACCCGGACAATACTCATCGTATTCATGATCATCACATTTATTGGCATTATAGGCAAGCGCCGTTACCGTTGATTCACGGGGCTCTCGCCCACTTGAAGAGGAACGTTGATGCTTTTTGGGCGGTAAGGGTATGGGGGCTGCACAGGGACTATTTGCCAACGCTACGGCAGAGGTGTTGGATGTTGTGGTGCACTTTGAGCGCCTCACAACATCTACACCTCCGCCGCAGCAGGCGCATTCCTACAATTCGGTAACGGAATACATGTCATTGTTGGCCTGGGAGCCACCACGTTTAAGGGAGCGATAATACAGCTGTTGTTGGTGTTGGGCCTCAACAAGTAATTGTTGCTGTTGCAGTTGTTGTTGTTGCTTAGAGGTTAGACCACTGTGATGGAAATTATTATTGGGTGTGGTGGCTGCCGTCGCCGTCGTGTGCCTATAGCTGGGTGGAGCTTGGCCACTATCATAAGAATGTTGCTTTTTGCCATGGGAATCCATGTAGCCTGCATTTGTGCGGGCATTGTCTAAAGTTTCTGAACGTCTAATGCGTTCGTGCTTCTCCCTCTCACGATCGCGACGTTCTCGCTCGCGATCTCGATCCCGTTCGGCTTCATAAGAAATAATGGGGGCACTTTGTTGCTGCCTTAGGCTACTCGATTTGGGAGGCAAGGTTTGCATTTGATTGGTGTTGGTGGAGTGTTCACGGGATTTATGGCGATTTTTGGGTGGCAAACTAGGCGGTTGAAGTTGCTGCTGTTGCTGTTGTTGAGAGGGTGGTTGTAGTTGTAGCTTGTTTTGTTGGGGCCTTTGCAGGGAGCGATATTGATTTAGATTGGCTGCACATAATGGCTGGGGAGAAATTTTTGAGGGAGGTTGGGGTGTCTGAGTGGGTATATCGGGTAGAGGTTGATTTACAATGGAATTGGGATTAAGTGATCTGGGTAAGGGTAAAATAGGTGTGGATGCTGAATTGCTTGTTGCTGAACTTGGTTGGGGTGGCAGAGGCCGGGAGGGTATGGTTTGTGTGGGAGGAGGAGGAGGTGGTGCAGCTTCTTGTTGTAATTGTAACTGCTGTTGTAATTGCTTTTGTTGCTGCTGCTGAAGTTGTTGTTGTTGCTGGAGTTGTTGTTGTTGTTGCTGAAGTTGCTGTTGTTGTTGCTGCTGCTGTTGTTGTTGTTGTTGCTGTTGATAAGTAGAGCTTTCGATGCTGTAAACCGCAGACGGTGGCAAAATGTGTGTTGTCGGTGGATGGTGTTGCACTGGCAATGGTCTTTGTTGGACTGTGGGTGTTGCCGGTACTGGTTGGATTTCCTGCAATTGATATTGCTGCTGTTGTTGTTGCTGTTGCATTTGCATCTGTTGTTGCTGTTGTAGCTGTTGTTCTTTGGCATAAATACTACCCACCCCGGTTGTACCTGGTATTTCCGTAAACGTATTCTTCGGCTTTGGAGGAGGCAACGGCGGTGGTGGTGGTTGTGCGGTTTGTGATGGAGGCACAATGCAATCTGTGGCATTGACATTATAAGTCTGGGGTATACAATCCGGTTGGGGACAATAATCTTTTGAGACCGTAGCAATCGATGGGGTCTTGGCACTGCGCAAATTTGGCGATGGACTGGTACCCCTTAGGGAACCACCATAACGCACCCCATGTGGCCTACCCAACGTGGCACACTTATTTGCTGTGGCCGCTGCCAAAACATTCAAATTATTATTGCCCCTGACCGCCTTGGGACCAATACTTATATACTTGGGATCGAAACGATTAAAACTATTATTCGTAACATCCCGAGGGTCTTTGTCATCGTCCAAATCGAGACCATTGCCAGTCGAACGACACACGGTGTTTGTGGTCTGGGCCGATAACACCGAACGCAACGAAGAGCCTGCCGACCGTGGTAAAGTGGCTGAGGCAAACATACTCTTGATGGAATTTCTTCCCAACCCATTAATGGTGGATGTGGTGATGCTGTTAAGTCGAATACTGCTACTGCCTGCATTTGAATTGCAGGCAAGCGAATCTCAGTAAAAATCGTTGGCTTCCAAAGTCTTACATTGTTTGCTAAGGGTGGCGTATTTGCCATTGTTTGGCCCCGCAAGATAATTGGATTGCTGGTGGGAGGGTAAACGACCCAGTGTGTGATGTCCTGATGATGATCTGTAGGGGGGGAAGAAGAGAAAAAGAGAGTTAGATTTTTATTTTTTATTTTACTAAGGGCATGTTTACATGAAGCTGGTTTTAATAAAACCCCTCAATGGAATTGAAAAGTCGTGGTTTATTAAAACCCGTTAGATGTAAACATGACTTGAGAAGAAATTTTGTATAATGGAGATATGCCTTTGGTTATGGATTGTTTGCTAACTCCAAAGTCAGATACTAGAAGTTGTCTGTTGTAAATGTGGCGCCCATGGCTGGTTTGGTGATAGGAAATCGTAGATTTCTTTCTCTTTTTATTTTATTGACAGTTTTTTTGAGGAGCTAAACAGTCTCTTCCAATTATGTATGTCAATAAAATTGTTGATTGAATGTTTGGGAGAGTCACTTTTCTTTGCAAACAACGGTTCACATGAAGGAATAGATAATGCCGTGGTTTGTTATCACGAAAAACGGCGACATAGAACCCTGCGGTTTTAGAGAGTTTGAGTTTTTCTTTGTGAGGAGAGACAAAGAAAAATATTTTCTGGCCATTAAGCCCTCTTAAACTCAGACCTATAGTATGTGACTTTGGAGTAACTTAACAATTAATGCTAAAATATGAAGATATGTAGCTCAATCCCTACTACTATGTATGTGATATAAAGCAAAATGAACTAAAAACCAAAATAAAAACAAAATGATAAAGTTAAGTACCACAAAAAGCAGTGTTTATTCTCTCTATATAAGTATTTGAGGTTATGTGTAAAACAAAAAAATATGAAAAAACCATAAATGAACAATTAAAATGTTAACGTTTTTCTTAAAAAAAAAACATCACTAGGTGCAAATATGTATGTATTTTTATGGGTCACGAGTGTATGTAAACTTGTGCGTAAAGGGCCTGGATTAAATGGTGCTTATGAATCATGTGATGGCCTGTGACAGGGCGGGTGGGTGTTTGGTTGAATGGATTGGATTTCAGGTTTATCTTCATTATAAAAAAAGTATACATACATATGTATGTGTGTATAAACATTTGTAATGCAATATGTATTTGTTGCCACCTCAATATTGTTTTTTTTATTTTTTGCACTTTTTATTCTTTTTTTATTCATTATAAGAGGTGGCGGTAATGGAGGTTATGGTGTTGGTGTAGAAGGTGTTTTGTGTGCGTGTGAATAATGAATGACTGAATGAATGGCGGTGGGCTTTTTGGCTGATGCTACTACTGCTGTTGCTTTGGGGGTATGAGGTTACAAATGAAAGTGTGCCTACTGGTGGTTAAATAAATATTTATCAACTTGAACAAAAAAGTTGTGTATTTGCATAGCAATATTTTGTTATTGTACAAAAGGAATCGCATACATACACATATAGCCATACATGTGTATGTGTGTAAGAGGACTGCAGTTTTATTGTAAAATGAAATATATAATTTTTTGTATAAATAATCAAGAAATAAAAACAGAATTAATTGAGCATTAATAACAAGTATTGAAACAAAAAAGTTTTTTGGATATTTATCTCTAAAGGCTAACGTTTAAAGGATGATTTATTGAAATTATTTAATATTTTCTGTGGAAATCTGTTTTTATGAAAGTTTTCTTAGGGAAATATTTAGAAGAAAGGATGTAAATCGTTAGCATAATCAGCATAGACTTCGAAAAAAAAAATTATAAAATTCTCAAAATTCAGAAGTAAAAAAGTATCAGACGGCTTTGTCGACAGAGATATACCCTCATTTGTGTGATTTGAAACTTTCATCTATGAACAGATCGAATACCGGGTACACAACCGAAATCCCTTTTCCAAAAAAATATTTATTTAGGGGGTTTCTAGAATTTTTTGGACATATGAACTTGTCGGCCAAAAATGTCGAACATTTCGGGTACTTATCTTTACGAGACAGATCCGGGTTTTCCAATAAATTTGATTGGTATTAAAGCGCAACAATTTTGCGAAAGAGGTACAAGAATGAATGAATGGACATAATACATTTTGAGTAATTTCATGCTTTATTTTGAGAGTAATTTCTTTCGATAGAAATCATGCCCACGGATAGGACTTACAGCTTCTGGACAATTATGCCAAGTAGCATGGACTTGTCCACGAGAAACATAATATCGCTGTAAACATTACAATAAGGAGTACCCTCGGTAAAAGTTTCCAAAGGATCCTCGAACAGACCTTAAACTGTACTTAAGCAAACATTTTTGAGTGATGTACCCGAAGATGTTTTCCAATATAGACAATCTTGGAGCTTGATGTACGGTTGGAAGAAATTTTACGATGTGCAAAGTTTCGGCTAAATCCAATACCAAATTCGTAAATATTCGTGCTCACCAGTTATGGTGCAGGGTTACTTAATGCTTTTGGGACATTATCACAGGAAATATGGACTTGCACCCGACAAAAAATGTATCGTCGTAAAAGGGGCCGCGAGCACAAACTGCTGCAAAAAATCATGACGTTCTGAGAAGATTTCCTAAACTGCACTTGTGCCAATAATATTGAAATTTTGGGTGGAAGGTACCCGAAGGAGAGAACCGGATGAGAAATCGGATTTTTCCTTCTAGACTTATAAGCGCAACCTAATACTGAAAAATTTTAAACTTTTGTGGGGAGGGCCAATATGGTCCATTGAGAACCAAATTTTGGACCAAATAGGTTGATCTTTTCCAGAGTTATCGTGGGCTCCAGTCAGCCAGACAGACGTACGGACATGGCTAAATCGACTTTAAATTATCTGAAACGGATTTCGTCCAAACATACTTAGGATATAAAACCAATATTTCGATTTAACAATTTTTAGGGGGAGAAGTGTTGCGACCAAATCTTAGCTTCCTCAAAAAAAAAAAAAAAAAAAAAACAAGTAAGAACGGCGTTAAGATCGGCCGGGCCGAACTTGTTATACCCTCCACCATGAGTTGTATTGAAGTAAAATGGAAAAAATAGTTTCAATTCGTGTATGAAGAGGACTTAATACAAAATTTCAGCAATTTCGGGAAAACAATGTGAGGCACCGTTCTATCGGGAGTATTTGAAAACGTCGATCTATACCGACAAATATCCGATGGAAAGTTTTTAGACTCAAAGAAAATTCAGTACCAAATTTCAGCCATTTTGGTGGAATATTGAAGCCACAATCTTCAAAATACCGAAAATCGGGAGGTACCTTTCCATGGGGGCTATATGAAGGCGTGGACCTATACCGGCAAATTTAAAGGGAAAGTTTGAATATCCCCAACCAAGTCTAAATACCAAATTTCAGCCATTTCGGATAAAAATTTAGGCCGCAATCTTCAAAATACCGAAAATCGGGAGGTACCTTTCCATGGGAGCTATATGAAGGCGTGGACCGATACCGAAAAAATTCAGAGAGAAGGTTTTATACCCCCAACGTAGACTAAGTACCAAATTTCAGCCATATCGGTGTGATAATGAAACTAAAACCTTCAAAATACCGAAAATCGGGAGGTACCGTTCTATGGGGGCTATATGAAGGCATGGACCCATACCGACAAAATACAGGGGGGAAGGTTTTATACCTCTAACGTAGACTAAGTACCAAATTTCAGCAATTTCGGTGTAATAATGAAGCTAGTACTTTCAAAATACCGAAAATCGGGTGGTACCGTTCTATGGGGGCTATATCAAAACATAGACCGATATAGCCCATTTTCAATACCAACCATTCTGCAAGTAATAAAAACTTCTGTAGCAAATATTGACTCTCTATCTTTAAAATTGCGAGCTGATTTCAGCAGACAGACGGACGGATGGACAGACGGACTTGGCATAGAATTTTATGCTGATCAATAATATATATACTTTATAGGGTCTCCGACGAATATTTCGATGTGTTACAAACGGAATGACAAATTTAATTATACCCTCCATAAGGTGGAGGGTATAAAAAATAGGTAGAATCCTCAAAATACCTATTATCGGGAAGTACCATTCTTTGGGGGCTATACCCAAAACATCGACCTATGTTAATAATTTTATGTGGACGAGTTTTGTGACCACTGGGAACTTCAAATGCCAAATCATAGGTAGTTCGGTAAAAAAGTAGCAAAACATTCTTAAAATACCTAAAATTGGGAGGTATGATTATTTGGGGGCTACGCCAAAATATGGACCTATGTTTATAATTTCTAGGAAAGATTTTTTGTCACCATTGAGAACTAGTTCGTTACAACATATAGCTGAAATCCTCAAAATACCTAAAAACGGGAGACACTGTTATATGGGGGTCCTGTCAAAACGTTTAAAATTGTTTGTGAAGAAGTCTTTTGACCACTGGGCTCGCTGAAAAAATTTAGCTAAAATCCTCAAAATACATAAAATGCTAAATGCATTTTAGCAATACTTTTTGTTTGGTACCAGTATATCCTAGAAAACTTAATGTTAAAGACTTGGTCCCCAAGGCAAAAATAATCTTCACCACATTTCATTAGAGGTCTTCCACGGCAGCGGGTTCCTACGTACCGGATTGACCCGAAACTAAAAGTGTTTCGGCCAGCGGCTGCCATACCCTCCAGGTATGATAAGAATCATGAAAATAACCACATACAAATTGAATCTACAAACAGAATATTTTTCTTGAGATAATGTGAGCACCTCGTTCTATTTGGCATTTTTGCCCACAAATCTTCTTGTTAAAGACTTGATCTCAAAGGAAAAAATATTCTACATCAGATTTAACTAGGGGTCTCTAAACAAATTAACTCTCCAGGTATGGTGAGAATCATGGAAATAACCACATAGAAATTGAATCTACAAACAGAATATTTTTTCTTGAGATAACGTGAGCACCTTGTTCTATTTGGCATTTTTGGCCACAAAATGTCCTGTTTGAGACTTGATCCCAAAGGAAAAAATATTCTACATCAAATTTAACTAGGGGTCTCTGAACAAATTAACTCTCCAGGTATGATAAGAATCATGGAAATAACCACAAACAAATTGGATCTACAAACAGAATATTTTTCTTGAGATAATGTGAGCACTTCGTTCTATTTGGCATTTTTCCCCACATTTTTCCTGTTAGAGACTTGATTCCAAAGGAAAAAATATTCTACATCGAATTTAACTAGGGGTCTCTCAACAAATTAACTCTCTAAGTATGACAAGAATCATGGAAATAACCACAAACAAATTGGATCTACAAACAGAATATTTTTTCTTGAGATAATGTGAGCACCTTGTTCTATTTGGCATTTTTCCCACAAACTTTCCTGTTGGAGACTTGATCCCAAAGGAAAACATATTCTACATCAAATTTAACTAGGGGTCTCTAAACAAATTAACTCTCCAAGTATGACAAGAATCATGGAAATAACCACAAACAAATTGGACCTACAAACAGAATATTTTTTCTTGAGATAATGTGAGGACCTCGTTCTATTTGGCATTTTCCCCACAAAATGTCCTGTTAGAGACTTGATCCCAAAGGAAAAAATATTCTACATTAGATTTAACTAGGGGTCTCTAAACAAATTAACTCTCCAAGTATGATAAGAATCATGGAAATAACCACAAACAAATTGGATCTACAAGCAGAATATTTTTTCTTAAGATAATGTGAGCACTTCGTTCTATTTTGCATTTTTACCCACAAAATGTCCTGTTAGAGACTTGATCCTTAAGGAAAAAATATTCTACATAAAATTTAACTAGGGGTCTCTGAACAAATTAACTCTCCAAGTATGATAAGAATCGTGGAAATAACCACAAGAAAATTTTTTCTTGAGATAATGTGAGCACTTCGTTCTATTTGGCATTTTTCCCCGACAAATTTTCCTGTTAGAGCCTTGATCCCAAAGGAAAAAATATTCTATGACAAATTTAACTAGGGGTCTCTAAACAAATTAACTCTCCAAGTATGAAAAGAATCACGGAAATAACCACAAACAAATTGGATCTACAAACAGAACATTTTTTCTTCAGATAATGTGAGCACTTTGTTTTATTTGGCATTTTCTTTCACAAATTTTCCTGTTAGAGACTTGATCCCAAAGGAAAAAATATTCTACATCAAATTTAACTAGGGGTCTCTGAACAAATTAACCCTCCAAGTATGATAAGAATCATGGAAATAACAACAAACAAATTGGATCTACAAACAGAATATTTTTTCTTGAGATAATGTGAGCACCTTGTTCTATTTGGCATTTTTTCATTTTAACTAGGAGTCTCTGAACAAATTAACTCTCCAGGTATGATAAGAATCATGGAAATAACCACAAACAAATTGGACCTACAAACATAATATTTTTGTTGAGACATTGTGAGCACCTTTTTCTATTTGGCATTTTTACCCACAAATTTTCCTATTATAGACTTGATCCCAAAGGAAAAAATATTGTACATAAAATTTAACTAGGGGTCTCTGAACAAATTAACTATCCAAGTACGACAATAATCATGGAAATAACCACAAACAAATTGGATCTACAAACAGAGTATTTTTTCTTGAGACAATGTGAGCACCTCTTTCTATTTGGCATTTTTGCACACAAAAACGTTGTTATAAGTAAATAGTTCTAAAGGAATAAGTCCTCTACATCAAATTTCAATGGTTTACCAAGAAAAGAAAGCTCTAGGCATCATATAAATATCCCAAATATCGACATTAATTTGGGTCCCCAAATATAATATTTACAGGCTTATAATTTCCCATCTCTTTTCAATTCTGTGTTAATTTATCCTACACAACCTCATGCTACCAAGATGGTTCTAAAGGAAAAGATATTCTACATTATATTTCACCAGAGATCTCTGAACAGAGCTAACGTCTAGGTATCATATATACCATGGAAACAAATAAATTGGATCTACAAACAGAGTACGTTTTTCTTTTCCCTTACAAAACTTTGCAGTAGAGAATTAGTATCAAAGAAAGAAGTCTTCTAGATTAAATTTTATTAAGTGTTTCCTAACAAAAGAAACCTTTAGGCATCATACAAGTAACCAAAATATCGCCCTAAAATTGTATCTCCAAATATAAAATTTGAGGTTATAATTTTTATGCGCTTTTCAAAGGGATACAAATTTATTCAACATATTTTCATATTAGAGAGTTGCTTCCAAAGGAAGAAATGACCTACATCTGCTTTCACTAGAATTCATCAGGCAAAATGGAGCTCTAAACAACAACAGTAGCTAAAAAAATCGGTTAGAAATGGGTTGGAATCTTGAATTTACTTGGTATGTATAGATATAAGGTCTGTTCGATAACCCAACAATTTGGACAGATTCGTACAAACTTTTACAAAATTCTGTTCGAACAGACCTATTTTGACCATTCCTCACAGGGTTCTATGTTAAAACCTGTCCTCCTATATAATTTACTACTTAGCCACCCCGACAAACATTAATTGCATTTGGAAGACTTAAAATAACCTCATTTTGTAATGCATCTATAAAAAGCTCTGTAATGCACCTATAAAAACCCTCTACATAACCAATAAGTCCATAAGCCTGTCTATTATAACTAAAGGATTATATAATAATATTTTTACTGGTAGTCTCCTACCCCATAAGTACTCATTGCCTGCCTATGAGCTATTAAACAACAATTCTCTCTCTCTCTCTCTTGATATAATCCATACAAAGTGGCGAAAAAATAAAAACTAAAAAATTAAAATTAAATGAAATAAAAAAAACTTAATAAAAGCCATGCCTTGTGCCATGCACCACAACATCATAGTGTGGCGGCGGTGAGGGCGATGATTTGCCACCACTGCCCACTCCGCCACCCTGTATAGTGTTAGTTTTATGATGAGGATGATGATTGTTGTATGATGCGAACCCTGATCTCAATCCATTGGCGGTGCCATTGCTGCGTGGACCCACACCCAGTGTACCACTGGAACCCACACCCAGGCCATGGGCTTGTTGATGATGTAGCAGGGTACGGTTGAGAGTTCCTGTGTGATGGGCTGGTGCAGTGGGTGAAATATTGGCACTTGGTGCATTTGAGGGGAATAGGGGAGCGGTTTCTGATTTATCAGCATCCAAAGAGGGCCTGAAAGGGAGAGAAAAAAAAAACAAAACAAATTAACAACAAATGTCAAGAAAGGTGCAAATGTTTGACATACCTCCTCTTGCTTAAATAAATCCAAGCATGTGAATCGGCATACACCAATATGGTGAATAAAAATGAGGTAAGCAGACCGGCCACCATCATCAGGCTAAGGCCTAATAGGCCACCACCACACAATCCCTTTAGGGCCTCTGAGTAATGGCGATCAATGGCACGCCTATCCAAGGTGGCTGATAACACGGTGAGATTACGTTTTGTTTCTTCCAAATCATTGTCCATGGCTTGCAGGGTTTTGTGTATATCGATGCGGGGATAGGTTTCTTGGCTCATTCTATAAAATGGTATATCAAATTTTAAAAAGACGAAGACAAAGAAAATCTTCTTTGCTTACCTTTGTATTAAAGAGACAGATTCCCTGGCCCTTTCCACTAAATCTCGAGATTCATTTAAGCGTAAAATAAAACGATTACGCAAAGTTCCACAGTTCAGGAAATAGACATAAGGACTTCGCTGTAAAATAGAAACAAAAAGAAAACAAAAAAATAATAAAAAATTCAATATTTCGTTTAAGTCTTAGAAGATTTGTTTGCAAAAAGTTTTAACAACCATTTGCCAAATGTTTCTTTTTTTTGGTAAGGCTGGTTTGCTGGCCAGCCACTGGCATATTAAACTGCAAAGGGACAAAATGCACATTATCACCAACCAACCAACTAACTTGTCTATGAAATGGTCACACACAAATAACTTGCAGTCGTTCTCCACTGCACACACTTGGACAAATGGATGGGAGTTTCACAGTTTTGTTTCAAACAAAATTGTAAACCCCTAACGCCAAAGTTTTGTGCAATTTACAGCATGTTGGTTATGTTTATTGGCCATAAGCCAGCCAGGCAGCCGGCAAGCTAGCTGGCCAACTAACTAGTCGGTGAGATGCAGAGCATCTAGGAGGACGACAAATTCCATTTGAAACATAACCTAACCAAAAAATTGTGTGGTTGATTGTTCTTTTTAACGTCGATGTTTTGGTTGATTCCATTAGGGAAATGAGGGAAACCCCACTCCGGTGGTGGGTTTAAAATGGTCAAGAAGGAGTTGTGTTGCGAGTTTTTGAAAATTGAAAAGTTTTTGTTAATAAGAAAGCCCGAGAGATCATGGAGATTAAATTAAGCTTTTCTAGATGAAAAAAAAAACAACACCGGGAAGTAATTTTATGAGAGAGAAAAATATTGCTAATGATAATTTTTCTATAGAAAAATGTCACTGATGACAGTTTTTCTATAGAAAAATGTCACTGATGACAGTTTTTCTATAGAAAAATGTCACTGATGACAGTTTTTCTATAGAAAAACGTCACTGATGACAATTTTTCTATAGAAAAACGTCACTGATGACAATTTTTCTATAGAAAAACGTCACTGATGACAATTTTTCTATAGAAAAACGTCACTGATGACAATTTTTCTATAGAAAAACGTCACTGATGACAATTTTTCTATAGAAAAACGTCACTGATGACAATTTTTCTATAGAAAAACGTCACTGATGACAATTTTTCTATAGAAAAACGTCACTGATGACAATTTTTCTATAGAAAAACGTCACTGATGACAATTTTTCTATAGAAAAACGTCACTGATGACAATTTTTCTATAGAAAAACGTCACTGATGACAATTTTTCTATAGAAAAACGTCACTGATGACAATTTTTCTATAGAAAAACGTCACTGATGACAATTTTTCTATAGAAAAACGTCACTGATGACAATTTTTCTATAGAAAAACGTCACTGATGACAATTTTTCTATAGAAAAACGTCACTGATGACAATTTTTCTATAGAAAAACGTCACTGATGACAATTTTTCTATAGAAAAACGTCACTGATGACAATTTTTCTATAGAAAAACGTCACTGATGACAATTTTTCTATAGAAAAACGTCACTGATGACAATTTTTCTATAGAAAAACGTCACTGATGACAATTTTTCTATAGAAAAACGTCACTGATGACAATTTTTCTATAGAAAAACGTCACTGATGACAATTTTTCTATAGAAAAACGTCACTGATGACAATTTTTCTATAGAAAAACGTCACTGATGACAATTTTTCTATAGAAAAACGTCACTGATGACAATTTTTCTATAGAAAAACGTCACTGATGACAATTTTTCTATAGAAAAATGTCACTGATCACTGTTTTTCTATAGAAAAATGTCACTGATCACAGTTTTTCTATAGAAAAACGTCACTGATGACAATTTTTCTATAGATAAACGTCACTGATGACAATTTTTCTAAAGAAAAACGTCACTGATGACAATTTTTCTATAGAAAAACGTCACTGAAGACAATTTTTCTATAGAAAAAACGTCACTGATGACAATTTTTCTATAGAAAAATGTCACTGATCACAGTTTTTCTTTAGAAAAATGTCACTGTTCACAGTTTTTCTATAGAAAAATGCCACTGATCACAGTTTTTCTATAGAAAAATGTCACTGATCACAGTTTTTCTATAGAAAAATGTCACTGATCACAGTTTTTCTAAAGAAAAATGTCACTGATCACAGTTTTTCTACAGAAAAATGTCACTGATCACAGTTTTTCTACAGAAAAATGTCACTGATCACAGTTTTTTTCTATAGAAAAACGTCACTGTTGACAATTTTTCTATAGAAAAACGTCACTGTTGACAATTTTTCTATAGAAAAACGTCACTGTTGACAATTTTTCTATAGAAAAACGTCACTGTTGACAATTTTTCTATAGAAAAACGTCACTGTTGACAATTTTTCTATAGAAAAACGTCACTGTTGACAATTTTTCTATAGAAAAACGTCACTGTTGACAATTTTTCTATAGAAAAACGTCACTGTTGACAATTTTTCTATAGAAAAACGTCACTGTTGACAATATTTCTATAGAAAAACGTCACTGTTGACAATATTTCTATAGAAAAACGTCACTGTTGACAATATTTCTATAGAAAAACGTCACTGATGACAATTTTTCTATAGAAAAATGTCACTGATCACAGTTTTTCTATAGAAAAATGTCACTGATCACAGTTTTTCTACAGAAAAATGTCACTGATCACAGTTTTTCTACAGAAAAATGTCACTGATCACAGTTTTTTTCTATAGAAAAACGTCACTGTTGACAATTTTTCTATAGAAAAACGTCACTGTTGACAATTTTTCTATAGAAAAACGTCACTGTTGACAATTTTTCTATAGAAAAACGTCACTGTTGACAATTTTTCTATAGAAAAACGTCACTGTTGACAATTTTTCTATAGAAAAACGTCACTGTTGACAATTTTTCTATAGAAAAACGTCACTGTTGACAATTTTTCTATAGAAAAACGTCACTGTTGACAATTTTTCTATAGAAAAACGTCACTGTTGACAATTTTTCTATAGAAAAACGTCACTGTTGACAATTTTTCTATAGAAAAACGTCACTGTTGACAATTTTTCTATAGAAAAACGTTACTGTTGACAATATTTCTATAGAAAAACGTCACTGTTGACAATATTTCTATAGAAAAACGTCACTGTTGACAATTTTTCTATAGAAAAACGTCACTGATGGCAATTTTTCTATAGAAAAACGTTACTGTTGACAATTTTTCTATAGAAAAACGTCACTGTCGACAATTTTTCTATAGAAAAACGTCACTGTCGAAAATTTTTCTATAGAAAAACGTCACTGTCGACAATTTTTCTATAGAAAAACGTCACTGTCGACAATTTTTCTATAGAAAAACGTCACTGTCGACAATTTTTCTATAGAAAAACGTCCCTGTCGACAATTTTTCTATAGAAAAATATCACTGTTGAGAAATTTTCTATAGAAAAATATCACTGTTGACAAATTTTCTATAGAAAAATATCACTGTTGACAATTTTTCTATAGAAAAATATCACTTTTGACAATTTTTCTATAGAAAAATATCACTTTTGACAATTTTTCTATAGAAAAAATAAGTTTTCTGTAGAACATATCACTCATAATAATTTCCCATAAGACAATTTTGTATTTAAAAATATCAAACATTGTTTTTGCTTACCATTCCAACCTGCCGACACATGTACTCATGGGGTCGCATACAGAAATCACCAGCTGCCACCGATGAGGCCAAATAAACTCCCGCCAATAGCCAACACAAAATAATGCAGAATAAACCAGCTACACTAAAGAATATTAAAGCACAGCGGGAACGTCGGGCCACGCCAATAACCAAAACTGTACACAACAATAGTAAAATTGTGAGGAAACCCAGTGTGGCGGGCCATCGTATCGATTCATAAAGTTCACCCAACTACAAAAAAGATAAAAAAAAAAAATAATTGGAAATTAAATTCAAATTCAATTGCAATTGTAAATTCCTCATACTTACATGTAATAGACCCATTAGTGATGTATCATTTTCACTGCCTTTGGTTTTCATAAAATACAGCACCATATTATCGAGGCTGGTAACCGCACGTGAGGTATTCTCACGTACCAGACCGCATGTTTCAATCAACAACATTACGGCTGTTTGATTGTATTGGACTTTTTCGATTTGTGCCTCAAGACGATGTTGAAGCATTTTCGTTTCGAGATCATTTTTAATGGCTTCAGTCTGCAACAGAAAAAGAGAAGAAGAGGGAGATAGAAGATTATGCCAAGAAATTCATTAACATGCTTTTGCCTTAGTTTAATTAGTTTTAATAAATATTGTCGTTGTAGTAGTTGGCGGAAAGTTTCATAAACAAACAACTTTAATATTAAAATTTTTTGATATTCATGTGAGAATGAATTGTTTCCGCCGAGCATAAGTGTGGGTGTGAGTGTGTGTGCCCAAATAATTATCCAAAGTTTTAATAGCACAACAGTTAAGGCATTATTAAATGTTGTTTCATATAGGTAGGATACATAATATTAAGAGTACATACAGTTTATAATAGAAGTGTGTGACAAAGAGGAGAGGAGAATAGTTTTTGAAACACAATGTGGAAACTTAGGAATAGATTTAAAATAATCTCCCCCTTTTTTAAAAAAATTTAAGTTTTCTTAAGTAGGGTTCTTGTCTTCCACTTATCCCCTTACGATGCATGCATACTTTTCTCTGCAAGTGTTCTTTTGGTATCCCCACAATGTATGTATGTATGTGTGTTTGTTTTTTTGTTGTTGTCATACTCATCATATTTGTTATAATGTTGCCTGCTCATGTTCTTAAATAGCGCGGCATTGTGACAGCGCCTTTGTTAATTAAAGATTGGGGGAGATTAAGTACCCTGTGAGAACGTAGGGAGCCACCAAAGAAAACTAAAACTCTGCTTAAAAGTCATTAAAGTAACAGTAATATAAAGTTATTGGGGAAACGAAATCCAACCAGCCAAACAAACAGACCACCACCACCATAACCACCAATCCACAGGAATTGGATATCTTTGCAAAGTTTAGATAATAAAAATTGCCAAGTATAATCCCTGTAATAAGGATATTTTTATTTGATACAATAAAAAGAAACTTTAATGTAGAAAGTTGAAGTTTCCATTGAGGTAGGAAGTTCCTTTTTAGGAGGTCACCGAAAGACAAAAAGTTTATTTTATTAATACAACGAGGCTATTTAGATATTTATGCGGTATTGAATGGTAATTAACAATTTAATTAATTTGAAGGACATGCTGCTAAATGGAAAATGTCCGAAAAGACTTTAAGAACGTTAGCTTTAAGTGATGACCGTCACTTGTAAAGCCTAAAAAGACATTTTTCATGATTTTTTCCAAGAAAACTACCAAACTTTTATAGTATTTTTTTTTTTTCATCTGAAAGTGCACATCCTAGTCTAGTGTTGAAAAATATTAGGTGGTTTTGTGGCAAATAACCGTCCACGAAACGCTTTTTCGTAAAAGCGTTTTGCGGTGCCAACTATAGCTCGAAAACTATTTAACCGATCGCCAAATATTTTGTCATCATTGATATTTTTCTTCAGAAAAATTGTCAGCAGTGAAATTTTTCTATAGAAAAATTGTCAGCAGTGAAATTTTTCTATAGAAAAATTGTCATCAGTGACATTTTTCTATAGAAAAATTGTCATCAGTGAAATTTTTCTATAGAAAAATTGTCATCAGTGACATTTTTCTATAGAAAAATTGTCATCAGTGACATTTTTCTATAGAAAAATTGTCATCAGTGACATTTTTCTATAGAAAAATTGTCATCAGTGACATTTTTCTATAGAAAAATTGTCATCAGTGACATTTTTCTATAGAAAAATTGTCATCAGTGACATTTTTCTATAGAAAAATTGTCATCAGTGACATTTTTCTATAGAAAAATTGTCATCAGTGACATTTTTCTATAGAAAAATTGTCATCAGTGACATTTTTCTATAGAAAAATTGTCATCAGTGACATTTTTCTATAGAAAAATTGTCATCAGTGACATTTTTCTATAGAAAAATTGTCATCAGTGACATTTTTCTATAGAAAAATTGTCATCAGTGACATTTTTCTATAGAAAAATTGTCATCAGTGACATTTTTCTATAGAAAAATTGTCATCAGTGACATTTTTCTATAGAAAAATTGTCATCAGTGACATTTTTCTATAGAAAAATTGTCATCAGTGACATTTTTCTATAGAAAAATTGTCATCAGTGACATTTTTCTATAGAAAAATTGTCATCAGTGACATTTTTCTATAGAAAAATTGTCTTCAGTGACATTTTCCTATAGAAAAATTGTCATCAGTGACATTTTTCCATAGAAAAGTTGTCATCAGTGACATTTTTGTATAGAAAAGTTGTCATCAGTGACATTTTTCCATAGAAAAGTTGTCATCAGTGACATTTTTGTATAGAAAAGTTGTCATCAGTGACATTTTTGTATAGAAAAGTTGTCATCAGTGACATTTTTCTATAGAAAAATTGTCATCAGTGACATTTTTCTATAGAAAAATTGTCATCAGTGACATTTTTCTATAGAAAAATTGTCATCAGTGACATTTTTCTATAGAAAAATTGTCATCAGTGACATTTTTCTATAGAAAAATTGTCTTCAGTGACATTTTCCTATAGAAAAATTGTCATCAGTGACATTTTTCCATAGAAAAGTTGTCATCAGTGACATTTTTGTATAGAAAAGTTGTCATCAGTGACATTTTTCCATAGAAAAGTTGTCATCAGTGACATTTTTGTATAGAAAAGTTGTCATCAGTGACATTTTTGTATAGAAAAGTTGTCATCAGTGACATTTTTCCATAGAAAAGTTGTCATCAGTGACATTTTTCCATAGAAAAGTTGTCATCAGTGACATTTTTCCATAGAAAAGTTGTCATCAATGACGTTTTTCTATAGAAAAGTTGTCATCAAGGCCGTTTTTCTATAGAAAAGTTGTCATCAGTGACATTTTTCTATAGAAAAGTTGTCATCAGTGACATTTTTCTATAGAAAAGTTGTCATCAGTGACATTTTTCTATAGAAAAGTTGTCATCAGTGACATTTTTCTATAGAAAAGTTGTCATCAGTGACATTTTTCTATAGAAAAGTTGTCATCAGTGACATTTTTCTATAGAAAAGTTGTCATCAGTGACATTTTTCTATAGAAAAGTTGTCATCAGTGACATTTTTCTATAGAAAAGTTGTCATCAGTGACATTTTTCTATAGAAAAGTTGTCATCAGTGACATTTTTCTATAGAAAAGTTGTCATCAGTGACATTTTTCTATAGAAAAATCTCAGTGGTAATCGGCCTATAGAAAAATATCACTGATTGCAACTCACTGCTTATAATTTTTCTATAGAAAAATATTACTGCTGTAATTTTTCTATAGAAAAATATCACTGCTTATAATTTTTCTCTTGAAAAATATTACTATTGACAAATTTTCTATAGAAAAGAACACTGTTTTATAACTTATAACTTTTCTTTTCTTTAATTTTTCCTTTCCAAAGCTCATATCTCAGCTAATATTGTTGTGATCGACTTGAAAATTTCACCACATATTCAATGCTGCTTCTACTTTCAAATAAGCCAGTAAAAAATTTCTCGATTTTCTGATATTTACAAGTGGGGGTCAACCACTTAATGTGAAAATTTTGAAGTTTCTAAAATGTGACATTGTCAATCATTAAAAATGTAATATTTTAAAAAATTCTGCCCGATTTTTTTCATCTTCAATTTTTATTTAAACTTTATTTAATCCCTTGAGTCCTTATATCCCAGCAAATATCACTTTCAACTCATAAACACCCACAAAATTGTTGTTAACATGAGCACATAAAAAAACACCGAAGAACCAAAATTCAAATCTCATACGCCATGGCAAGTAATTTGATGAGACCTAAACACAATGCCACTGTTTTTGTTAATTGAATTGAAGAGCTTCCTATTTAGAGCCAAGAGCGGCAATGAATGCCACCGACGAAAGGGGTATGTGTGTGTAAAACATTTAATGTTCCAATTGGAATTTATCTTGAATACACAACAGCAAACAAAAAAGCAGCACATTTTTGTTGGATTTGGTTTTGCAACATCAAGAGATGTCCCCAAAAAAATCGGAAAAAACTAACAAAACAAAGCTACTGGCTCAAAGGGTAATGGTGTCAAAATGCACACGCATACACATCAGCATTCCCGCACTCCCGGATGATGGTTACAAGCTAAACAAAAAAGTTATACAAATGTTAGCAAGGATCTAGTGACATGCGGACGGACGGACATAGGGACAAAAACGCCTTTACAAGTGTATGTAAATTGTAAGCCAACTCTGATCTTTTCTGTGTGTGTGTGCATCTCATTTGTCCCACCCGAAAAAAGTCAACCCACCACATTGAGACTCATCTCTGAACACAAAAAAAAAGAATTAGAATGTTTGTACAGAGTTAAAACATGATAGCATTTGCCGTTTGCTGTTATTGTTGCCTTTTTCCCAGCTAACCTGGTTACACTTTTGTAGTTCAACATAAACGTGTGTGTGTGTTGTAGTTCTTTTTTGTTGGTGTTGTGCGGTTACAATTTCAAAAAATGAACCCATCTGGAAACATCATCACACACAAAAAACAAGAGTCAACAGAAATGACACCAACTACAATGGCGGCAGGCACATCCAGAGGCCATTGACTCTTTTTGGCATGTTCGTCACGAATTTGAGGGTATATTTTAATTTGCTGCTGAGGTTTGCTTGGTCAGCCAGCCTGCTGCTGCTTGACCCTTTGGAGTATCGCAGAAATGGAAATTATCTCTTCTGGGCCAAAAAAATTACGAAGCCAGCAACACTGCATCAAACATAAGTGTGTCACAGAGAACTGTTAATGGGGGAGCAGAGTTGGCATAGCTGCCTTAAGTATATGACGTGTAATACATGGCGGCAAAAACGTATGTTGCAAAAAGTTCCTGGAAAAATATTTTTAAAAAATCGTCTACAAGGCGGACTTCACAGCTCACGGTTCATCTATAAAGGCCGGCACTTCTCCCATTTATTATGACAGGGTCTCAGCTTGCCTATAGCTGTTGGCTTCAGAGTTCATATTCAGTTAAAGATGGCTTGGAGTCCGCCTTCAGGTAAAAACGGGTAAGAGTTCACAGTTCATCTATAAAGGAGACCTCTTTCACTCTTGTACTGGGGAGCAGAGTTGGCATAGCTGCCTGAAATATATGACGTATATAACGTATAAAACGTATATTGCAAGAGGTCCTTGGAAAAATTTATTTAAAAAATCGTCTATAAGGCGGACTTCACAGCTCAAGGATTATCTACAAAGACGGACTATTCCACTCGTTTATTAAGACAGGGTCTCAGCTTGCCTATAGCTGTTGGCTTCAAAGTTCATATTTACTTAAATATGGCCTGGAAGCCGCCTTCATGTAAAAATGGGTTACAGAGTTCACAGCTCATCAATTAAAGGGTCACCTTCCACTTGTGAACTAAGACAATGTCTCAACTTGCTCATCTTTGATTAAATAGGGAATTCGGGACTTCTTCTAAGGACTCGCTAAGTATAGATTTCATTTTCAACCGAGGGCTGGCTTAAGAGCCCGTCTTCAGCCAAAATGGATTGCAGAACTCGCAATTCATCTCTACATGGGCTTTACAGATCGCCTTTGACTAAAAATGGGCATCAGAACATCTTCCGCTGAATACTGTTTTAGAGCTAATAGTCCATCTACCATGCCGGACTCCTCCACTCATATGCAAAGACAGGGCTGTAGCTTTTAAAAAGCTCATCTTCGGCTAAAGAAGGTATCGGAATTAGACTTCAGTTAAATGCCTGTCCCAGAGCTTGTCTTCAGTCAAAGACGGGTTTCTGAGGTCGAATTTAGTTAAATGCAGGTTTAGATCTTGCAGCTCATCAATAAAGACGGTGTCAGCCTCTGCATCATCTTCATAAAGAGGGGCTTCAGCTCCTTTCTAAAAAGTGGATTCAGTTAAAGACGACCTTCGGAGCTCGCATTTAGTTAAAGTTGGGGTACACAGTTTGCAGTTCATTTATAAAGGCAGGCTCTTTCTCTCGGGAACTAAGACAAGGTCTCAGCATGCCAGTCTTCAACTAGAGAGGGATATCAAAGCTCATCTTTGATTAAATACGGAATTCGGGACTTGTTCTAAGGACTGGCTAAGTATAGATTTAATTTTTCAACCGATGGCGGGCTTAAGAGTTCGTCTTCAACCAAAATGGGTTGCAGAGCTCTCACTTCATCTTTACACGGGCTTTACAGGTCGTCTTTCACTAAAGACGGAAATCAGAACGTTTTCTGAGGTGGCATTCAGTTAAAGGTGGATTCAGAATTCGCAGCTCATCAATAATGACGGTGTCCAGTTCGGCTTCTCCTTTATATAATGAGATTCAGCTTCTCTTTAGCTTCTCTATGAGAAAGGTCTTCAGCTCCTCTATAATGAGTGGCTTTAGATTCTCTATAAAGATGGCCTTCAGCTCCTCTAATAAAGAGTGGCTTCAGCTCCTCTGTAAAGAGTGGCTTCAGCTCCACTATAAAGAGTGACTTCAGCTCCTCTAAACAGAGAGTAAAGCTCCTCTATATAGATTGGCTTCAGCTCCTCCATAAAGATTGGCTTCAGCTTCTCTATAAAGAGGGGCTTCAGCTGCTTTATAAAGAGTGGTTTCAATTATAGACGACCCTCAGAGCTCGCATTTAGGTAAAGATTGGGTACACCGTTCGCAGCCCATTTATAAAGGCAGGATCTTTCTCTCGGGAATTAAGACAAGGTCTCAGCATGCCAGTCTTCAACTAGAGAGGGATATCAAAGCTCATCTTTGATTAAATACGGAATTTGGGACTTGTTCTAAGGACTGTCTAAGTATAGATTTAATTTTTCAACCGATGGCGGGCTTAAGAGTTCGTCTTCAGCCAAAAATTGGTTGCAGAGCTGGCACTTCATCTTTACACGGGCTTTAGAGGTCGTCTTTCACTAAAAACGGTCATCAGAACGTTTTCTGAGGTCGCATTCAGTTAAAGGTGGATTCAGAATTTGTAGCTCATCAATAATGACGGTGTCCACTTCGGTTGCTCTTCTATAAAGAGGGTCTTCAGCTCTTCTATATAATGGGTTTCGGCTCCTCTTTAGCTGCTCTATGAGAAAAGTCTTCAGCTCCTCTATAAAGAGAGGCTTCAACTCCTCTAAATAGAGGGTCTTCAACTCATTTATAAAGAGTGGATTCAGCTCCTCTGTAAAGGTTGCCTTCAGCACCACTATAAAGAGGGGCTTCAGCACACCTATAAAGAGGGGCTTTAGCCCCTCCATTAAAAAGGGGTTTCCCCATATAATGGGATTCGGCTCCTCTTCAGCTCCTCTATAAAGATTTTCAGCACACCTACAAAGAGGGGCTTTAGCCCCTCCATTAAAAAGGGGGTTCCCCTATATAATGGGATTTGGCTCCTCTTCAGCTCCCCTATAAAGAGGGGCTTCATTTCCTCTATAATTAGGGGCTTCAGCTCCTCTATAAAAAGGGTTTTCAGCGCCTCTATAAAGAGGGGCTTCATCTCTGCTATAAAGAGGAGCTTCTCCACTGCTGTAGAGAGGTGCTTCAGCACACCTATAAAGAGGGGCTTTAGCCCATCCATTAAAAAGGGGGGTTCCCCTATATAATGGGATTCGGCTCATCTTCGGCTCCTCTATAAAGAGGGGCTTCAGTTCCTCTATAAGTAGGGCTTCATAAGAGGGGCTTAATCTCTGCTATAAAGAGGAGCTTCTCCACTCCAAAAAATTAACTTCATATCCACCGTGAAGAGAGGAGATGGGCTTCAGTTCAGTTCAGAGTCTTCTGCTCCTCCGTAAATAGGAACTTCAACTGCTCCATATAGAGGAGTTCAGGAACCACTCTTGAGGATCTTTATAGTCACAATAAGACATCTTGAGGATTTCCGTACACAACAGAACTTTGAGGCCTTTTATAGACAACAGGACATCTCTTGAGGTATCATATTAAGAAAATAAGACATCATGAGGTCTTCTATAGAAAACAGGATACTTCTTTATGCTCTCTGAAGACAGAAGGCCCAATAGACGCAAAAGGGAAAAGTAATCTTGGGGGCCTTTATAGACAACAGAAGACCCCTTCAGGTCTTCTATATAAAATTATAGACTACAGCTATTGAGGACTTCTACGAATATCAGAAAACCTCCTAAGGTCTTCTATATACAACATAAGTCCTCTTGAGGTCTACTATAGGCAACAGAAGACCACTTGACTTCTTCTATAGACACACAAAAAAAACCTTTTGAGCTCTTCTAGAGACAACAGAAGATTCTTGAGATCTTCTATACATAAAATAACATCTAACAGAAGAAGAAGTAACAGAAGACCTCTTGATGTCTTCTTGAGACTGCAGAAATCCTCTTGTAGTCTTCGAAAAACAACACAAAACTTATTAAGGCCTTCCATAGGCAAAATACGGTCTATTTAGATCTTCTGTAGACAACAGAAGATCTCTTCAGATCTTCTATGGACAACAGACAACTTTTTGATGCCTTCTTTAGACTACAGAAGTCCTCTTGAAGTCTTCGATAAATCTTTTATAGACAACAGAAGATCTTTTGATGTCTTCGATGTATTGCAGGCTCCGAAAGCAGAAGACCCTCTATTAATACAGAAGAACTACTATTGAGGGCATTTATAGACAAAAGAGGACTTCGTGAAGTTTTTCATAGTCAACAGAAGTAATATATTTTAAAGACAACAGGTATTTTAAAGGCAAGGGAAGACCTCTTCAGATCTTATAAAGACAATAGAAGACTTTTGAGTTAATCTATAGATACGAAAAAAAAATCTCTTGAGGTCTTCTATGGACAACAGAAGTTTTCTTTATGCTCTCTAGAGTCAGAAGACCCTACAGACTCAAAGAAATAAGTACTCCTGAGGTCTTCTTTAAACTACAAAAAATTTCTTAAGATCTTCTACACTCTTCAGAAAATCTCTACAGGCTGTTTGTGAACAACAGGAGACCTCTGAAGTCCTGTTGAGGTCTTCTTTAGGCTACATAAATCATCTTGAGGCCTTCGATAAACGACACAAAACATTTGAAGGTCTTCTATAGAAGACTTGCTGAGATCTTCTCTAGACAACAGAATACCTTTTTGGCGTCTTCCATAAACACCAGGCCTCGAAAGGCAGAAGATCCTCTATTTAACACAAAACAAAAACTGTTGAGAACTTCTATAGAGAATAGAAGTATTCTTTATGCTCCCTAGCGTCAGAAGACCCTATAGACGCAAAGAAAGAAGTACTTTTGATGGCCTCGAAAGGCAGAAGACCCTCTATTAAACACCAAACAAATCTGTTGAGGACTTCAATAGACAACAGAAGTTTTCTCTATGCTCTCTAGAGTCAGAAGACCCTATAAACAAACGCTAAGAAAGTAGTACTGTTGATGTCTTCTTTAGACTACAGAAAACTTTTTAAGGTCTTAGAGGCACATCAGAAAATCTCTTGAGGTATTTTATGAACAATAGGAGACCTCCTGTGGCCTTCAACAAAATACCTCTTGAGAACTTTTACAAGCAACAGAAAATCTCTTTAAGTTTTTTATAGGCTACAGAAGACTTTTTGAGCTCATCTGGAGACAACAGAACATCTCTTGGTATCTTCTATGGTCGACCGAAGACCTCTTGAGGTCTTTTTTAGTCTACAGAAATCCTCTTGAGATTCCTACGATAAACAACACAAAACTTTTTAAGGTCTTATATCGGCAACAGACGACCTATTGAAATCGTCTATAGACAACAAAAGGCCACTTGAGATCTTCTACAGGCAAACGAAGACCTCTCGATGCGCTTTTCTATGGGCAACAAAGACCTACTTTTCTTTATAGACAAAAGAGCCAACTTCCATCCTTTTGAACTCTTCTAGGGACAACAAAAGATATCGTGAGATTTTCAATAGACTAGAGAACATCTGTTGAGAATTTTTTATCTACAACAGAAGACCGTCTTAGGTCTTGTATTTACAACAAAAGACCTCTATAAGTATGTCTTCTTTTGAGGTCTTCTAATCCC
Source organism: Musca autumnalis (assembly GCF_047663935.1). Classification (NCBI taxonomy): domain Eukaryota; kingdom Metazoa; phylum Arthropoda; class Insecta; order Diptera; family Muscidae; genus Musca; species Musca autumnalis. The sequence continues at coordinate 6,196,908 of NW_027411866.1, read as the reverse complement.
AGTAACGTTGGGCGCCATTTTTACAAATTTATAAGGCAGACTTCGGCTCCTCTTTAAAGAAGAGGTTCGGCTCATCCATACATAGAGGCTTATGCTTCTCTATAAAGAGGCTCTTTTACTCCATTGTAAAGAGGGATTTCAGCTCCTCCGTAAATAGCCTGAAGCCTCTCTTTGCCCATCTACTCCGTTAAGAGGGGATTTAGTTGCTCTATAAGGATGGTTTTCAGCTCCTTAGTAAGAGGGGCTTCAGCTTATGCCTTAAGACGGGCTTCAGTTCCCATACAAAGATGGGTTGGACTCTGCTATAAAGAGGGGTTTCAGCTCCTCTGTAACGAGAGGCTTTAGCTCCTCTATAAAGAGGGGATTCAGCTGATCTGTAAAGAGGAACTGCCCTCCTCATAAAAGTTAGACTTATGCTTCTCTATAAAGAGGCCTTTGGACCCTCTATAAAGATGACCTTTAGTTATTCCCCAAAGTGTGGCTTCCTCTGATCTCTAAATAGAGGATTTAGATCTATTGCGTCCACGCTTGGCATGGCGTTGGCGATGTTTTTCGGCAATTTACATACGACACGATTGCCAAGAAGGAGCGTAACAAAGAGAACAAATGTTTTGATTTGTTGTTGTTGTTAAAGAGCTTGTTTGACTTACCAATTTACTAATACATTTGCAATAGTTGCCTTATCTACAATACATTCTCATTTTATTCGTTCTCTTCTTCGTCACCTATGCTTTAGATTCTGCATAGAATCGTTGCCTAAAATTTGATACGAATTACTTCTGATACGAATTATATCATAACCTTTACGACATTGATCACACTTCGTGGTGTAAACCCACAAACTCTTCCCAAAGTCCATCTCCACTATAAACGCTTATCTAACCTACCAATAGAAGCCACTCTTTCTGTAATCATCATAAGTAACATGTTATGTAGGCTTTGTCATTTATGCCAAGGATACTGTGGCCAAATCAAAAAAAAGGGCTGCTTATGACGATGCTGAGTGAACAAACATTAGTTTCTCATTGTATAACTCTCTTCCTTGGCTGATTGTGTGCTTTTATATAATCACTTTTCCACACGAAAAAAAGAAGAAGAAGCGAATATCGAGCAATTTTGGCCATGTTCATCATTTGTTATCCATGTCCTGACAACCCTCTTTTGCATGGTTTCTTGCTGACACAATGATTGACTTGTAATGTTGCAACAACAAAAAGATACCACACAAAACAAAGCTCTTCCCTTCACAAAACCTTTGCCACACCTCGTTAAAAATCTCAAGTGTTGAACGTTCAAATTTAAGTGATTCCCTTCATTCGCATTCGTTTTTCATTTATTTCTCTGTTTGCTGCTTCTTTAAATGGTGTATATGAAAGAGTGAATGATTGTTGCATTTTTTTTTTAGTTTTTGTTCACCATTAAATATTTTATCTGCTCCCTGAATCCTGTTCTTTGCATGCAACCTGGTTGGCTCCTTGCATTGCAGCGGCACCGCGCCACCACCACCAGTGTGTGATCAAAATATATTTCATTTCTACTCTAAAGATTTACACTTCACCAGAATACAAGATAGACTGACGACTGCCAGTGATTACTCCTCTGAGCCATATAAGAAAGACTTCGTTGGATTATTATTCTACTGGTGCTTCTTCATCTTCATCAGCATCATTGCCATAGCCATTCAATGGTTCATTCACAAACAAAAAAAACTGTTTACGAATTTACTTGCTTGCCGGGGTGTTGCCATCTGCTGGGATCAAGAGACCCGCAAACGAGTATATATGTATGTATGTGAATGTATATACGTTAAGCCAATATTGCAATACATACATATGTAATACCCAAAATCCTACAATTTCTTTAGAAGTTACAAAAGAAGGTTAGACTAAAAGCTTTCTTCAAGAAGGTTTCGTAAAGCATTAATTGTGGAAGGAGAGGTTTGAGTTTTTCCTTTAGAGTTAAAACATTAATGGAGAGTCCTGAAGACCCTAAAGTCCTTCGATGAAAATCTGCAAACAAAATACTCAGTTCTTGTACTGCTTTAGTTACCCAAAATGTTTAAAAATCCAGATTTGTTGAGGTTTTTGGGATCTCTTAAAAATCTTTGAAATATTCAGTTTAAGCTCCCAAATTTTTGTAGGGTGTTAAAGAGGTCTCCTAATAATACCTAAGGCCTCCTAAAATCCTTTAAAAAAGTTCCGACTTTTGCCCCTTTGGGGTCCCCTAAAAAAATCCTTAAGCAGCTACAACATTTCTGTTCCCTTCGGAACCCTAATACCCTTGAGAGCCAATCAATTTGCAAACTATTTGCTGTCAACATATTCATCATCGTCAATCGTCTTCCTTGTCATTGTACGTTGCTTCTTCTTCTTCTTTCATGTTTAAATTGTAGTTTTATCGTTTTACCTTTTCAAAGCAATTTTGAAATATTTAAGCAAAGGACAAATTGTGAGCTGCTGTCATTTTCTTTGCTAACAACTTTCATCCTGACGAAGAAGAAAAGGATAATTCAAAACTAAATGCATCAAAATTCCACATAAAGCACGAAAGGAGTGTAGGGAATACACACACACGCACATGCATTCAGTTGTTGGTTGGTGATGCTTCAAGCCACAATCACAACTTTTGCAATTGCACACGTCGTGACACATCTATGAATGCATGGTATGTGCTGGCTTGCTCACCTTTTCCCCGGGGATTCTTAGAAACGTTTCTATGCAAAAGAAAAAAAAATAATCGCGGGCATGTGTAAAAAAGTGTGACAACCAAGCCCAAAAGTATGCTGTGAGCAAACACTCTCCATGAATACTGAATAAAGTATTCCAAAAGAAATCCAGAAATTCACAAAACACACATTCACACATACATACATACATTACGAAACAAACATTTTTTTGCATATTCTATTCACCTACTCCAAAATACACACAAACATACATACATTCATATGTCCATATGCAGTGAAAATTGTACAAAAGATAAAAAAAAAATTTTTCCTTTACTAGAACATCCGCCAATCCAGCATAGTTTGCCAGGATAGTAGCTTAGAAGAGGTACTACAAAGAAATTGAAAAGTAGAAATAATTTTTGTCATAGGAATGGAGAGTCGAAGGAGCTTCTTCAAGTTGAAGGATAATACCATCCTGCAGTATATGCTATTATAGAGGATTTGGAAAAACTTGGATCTCTTGAAGATCATCCTTCGATTAGAAAAAAGCTTGATTCATGGCAAATTTTCGAAGATGGTATTTTCGATTTTCCTAGCAACGATTTTTCACAGAAGACATCTTTAAATGACGCCCGCTATTGACAACAATGCTCAAATTCAAACAAACGTCAAAATTAGTTACACTTAGGTTATTTCCAGGTTATAGGTTCAACATGTTTATATTATTGCCTTTTGCAGGGTTAACCTTGTTTATGAGGATTTATTTTAAATATAACCAATGGAATTGACATTTGAAAAACAGTGAATTTTTAAATCCGGTTATAAATAAACGTACTATTAGTCCATATCTACATTAGGCAATTTTCCTTGAGGCAATTGTCAGTTTGTTGGTGAGAAAGGATGTTGAGAGGCAAAGGGTTACCAAATGCCTCACCTCTCTCCCCCATCAAACTGACAATTGTCGCAAGGAAAATTGTCTAATATAAATATGGACATATAGACTTAAGTCATTTCTGGTATAAGACTAGAAAGTAAAGGCAACATAGTTCGAATTTGGATCGGCCGTTTTTTATTCTTTTGCCAGAAGCGACTTAAGCAAGGCTGCCAGAACCATGGCATGTTTCGAGGCATTTAGCCCACTTTTGGAAGGTCAAAACCGGCCGGTCTTAGGGGATGTTCATATGGACTTAAGTCATTTCTGGTATAAGACTAGAAAGTAAAGGCAACATAGTTCGAATTTGGCTCAGTCGTTTTTTATTCTTTTGCCAGAAGCGACGTAAGCAAGGCTGCCAGAACTATAGCATGTTCCGAGGCATTTAGCCCACTTTTGGAAGGCCCACTCATGAACTGTGGCATTTGTCGTAGGTAATGATTAAACGGGCATAGCGTTGGCTGCGCCGTTTTAATAGCTCTAGGTTTCGCACAGTCAATGAGGACATCCCTAGCAAAATGATCGGAGGTTGCCACAGTTCAAACAAAAAACATTGTTCCACAACATCCTATACGGGACAAGGGAGACTTCTCTCATATCCATGAGTGCACCCCGATTCATATTTAGCTCAATGATATGGGACCTACTGTTTATCGCTGAGTCCGAACGGCGTGTCTTAAGACACCACTTATGGAGAAGTTTTTCAAGGCTGAAATACTCAGGAAATGTCGCCAACATTACTGAGGGGTATTTTGCCACCGTTGAAAAATGTTTGATGTTGCTTGGCCGGGGAATCGAACCCCCGACCTTCTGCGTGCAAGGCGGGCGTGCATACCATTGCACCACGGTGGCACCCAACACACAGTTCACAGTTCACCAGACATAACAATCGCTTCATCTGGACTGGCAAATGACGTCACCAGGTAACCCATCGTTTTTCTTGGGCCATACAATCTCCCTATAATTGATCCCATCAGACTTCAGTACCTCTCAACGCCGCACTTTAATCAATCGTGGTTTTGTATTCCATAGAAGGCTTCTAAATAATACTTCTATTATATAAAAGACCCCTAAAGAGGTTTTCTGTTCTATAGAACACTCCTATAGAGGTCTTTTGTTCAATAGAAGACACCTTAATGTTCCAAAGTATCGGATACGTCTAAAGAGGTATTTATTCTACAAAGACATCTAAAGATGTCTTCCATTCTATAGAATAGGATACGTCTTTTGTTCTATAGAAGACTTCTATTCTATCAGAGACCCTTAAAAATGTTTCGTATTTTATAGAAAACCTCTAAAGAAGCCTTCCTTTCTATAAAATACCTTAAAGTGGTATTTTGTTCTACAGAAGACCTCTATAGAAGTCTTCTATTCTGCAGAAAACCACTGTAGAGATCTTCTTTTCTACAGAAGGCTCCTATAGAGGTCTTCTATTCTACATAAACCCCTTATACAGGTCTTCTATTCAACAGAAGACCCTAAAAAGGTCTTCTATTCCACAGATGATCTCTATAGAGGTCTTCTACATAGTTTCAGAGAGTTCACCAATCAATGCTTCAGAGAACTGTCTAACCATTCTGATATTCGGCTAGCAGAAAGTATGTTCCAAGACATCAACACAGCTGCAGCCACCCGGTATATAAATGCTGGTCGAATACCTGAAGTGAGTTCAAATTTTCCAGCAGAGGCGGTGGGACTAGTAAATGAGTGTGATAAGCTTCGTCCAGCCAATCATAGTGACTCCAGAGTTTGGGAGCAGACACTGGAAGTTAATAGGTTGGTCGCTGAGAACAAGCGGAGCAAGTGGCTAGATCATCGAAAGAGTTGCAACATTGCAGCCGGAATTATTGAATTGTAGGCAAGAGTTAAGTCTCTCCCGAACCTCGGAAAAAAGGAAAATTGGACCCCAGTCACGTTTGGCAACGTCACGCTGACTGATACGAATAGGTGCGCAAGTTATTTTAGTCTACACTTTACTCTTTTCGAGCATAAAAAATATCAGTTGCCGATCATCAGCATGGGTTTAGTAGAAACGCCAAATCATACAAAGCGTTAGCCCCTGACGATACCTGAAGATACAGTAATGCTGAAACAGTTGGATGAGCTGGAAGTTGAGTATCTAACGAAAGTTCTCAACCTGTGACTAATCACACACATAGAGCTCGAAGTCAGGAAAATAGGAATTCCCCCAGTTGACAATGGATGATGTTGTGAATGCCATTAGGAACGCTAAGTCATCCAAAGCCTATCTCCATGATATTGCTGAAATAGCTGAATGAGCCGGAAGTTTAGTATCTTACCAAAGATCTCAACCTGTTTTGCTAGCCACCAACATCGTGGCCGAAATCTGGCAGGATAGCCCTGAAGCCAACCAAGGATGTCAGCAAAGGTAAATCGTACTGACCAATTTCGCCTTTTAAGCCCATTGTAAAGGCTCTTGAGACTTTACTCTTTCCGATCATCAGAAATAGTAGTTGCCGATCATCAGCATTAGTTCTGTAGGAACAATAAATCATACAAAGCGTTAGGCCCTGACGGTACCTGAAGATACAGTAATGCTGAAACAGTTGGATGAGCTGAAAGTTGAGTATCTTACGAAAGTTCTCAACATGTAGCAAACCTATCACATTGAGCTCGAGGTCTGGAAAATAGGCCGTGTGATTCAGGCATTGAAGCCAAGCAAAGATGCCATCAAAGGTGAAGAGTACCGGCCAATTTCGCTTTTGTCGCCAGTAGCAAAAACTCTAGGGGCTTTATTCCTCCCCAGCATATCAGTTGCCAAACATTAGTACCGGTTTCGTAAGCAGCATAGCTCTACAACAGCGCTGCCCGCCATCCATGTCCACACATATTAGCCGAGGGCTCAACCAGACAGTGTTTGTGGCGCTCGACTTATAAAAAAACTTTGCTGTTGGAGTACATCGAACAGACTATCCTCAGGCCTCGTTGGATAATCAATTATAAGTGATACTGAAAGTCAGTCGTACTTGGAATGAAACAGGGAGGTCCCGAAGGTGCGGGATATCTTCGAAACGCTAAATCAGACAAAGCGTTAGGCCCTGACGGTACCTGAAGATACAGTAATGCTGAAACAGTTGGATGAGCTGGAAGTTGAGTATCTTACGAAAGTTCTTTACCTGTAGCAAACCAATCACATTGAGCTCGAAGTCAGGAAAATAGGCCGGGTCATCCAGGCACTGAAGCCAAGCAAGGATGCCATCAAAGGTGAATCGTATCGGCCAATTTCGCTTTTGTCGCCTGTAGCAAAAACTCTAGGGGCTTTATTCCACCCCAGCATATCATTGTAAATCATAGGTACCGGTTTCGTAGGCAGCACAGCACTACAACAGCGCTGCACGCCATCTCCACACATATTAGCGGAGGACTCAACCAGAACTAGCCGTATGATTAATGGCGCTCGACTTATCAAGCACTCCATGCTGTTTGATACTGTCAAGCACTCCACGCTGTTTGAGGACCATCGAGCAGACTAACCTATAATCAATGAGCTGTGTGAACGCCAGTTGTACATGGAATTCCGCAACAAGAAATCCAAGCCCTGTGGAGTAAAACAGGGAGTTTCCGAAGGTGGGGTGATGTCTTCGAAACTGTTTAACCTCTACCTTTTCTGTACTTCAACACATACAAACGACCTTCACAACGTTTCGTATACCGATGATTGCCATTTGGGGGAGGACGTACAGGAATAATTTGGAATAATACCGAAACCCCTAACGAAGATACCTAGTCTATAGAAAACACCTAAAGAAGTGTTCCAAGGTATCTAACACGTCTAAAGAGGTATTTTATTCTACAAAGACCCCTAAAAAGATCTTCTATTCTATATAAGACTCCTATAAAGGTCTTCTATTATTCATAAGACCTCTATAGAAGTCTTCTATTTAACAGAGGTCCCCAATAGAGGTATTCTATTCTACAGAGGACCACTAAAAATTCTTCTATTTTACAGAAGACCTCTCTATGTATATTATATTCCATAAGAGACCCTCCCTTAAACAGGTTTTGTATTCCATAGAAGGCTTCTAAATAATACTTCTATTATATAAAAGACCCCTAAAGAGGTTTTCTGTTCTATAGAACACTCCTATAGAGGTCTTTTGTTCAATAGAAGACACCTTAATGTTCCAAAGTATCGGATACGTCTAAAGAGGTATTTATTCTACAAAGACATCTAAAGATGTCTTCCATTCTATAGAATAGGATACGTCTTTTGTTCTATAGAAGACTTCGATTCTATCAGAGACCCTTAAAAATGTTTTGTATTTTATAGAAAACCTCTAAAGAAGCCTTCCTTTCTATAAAATACCTTAAAGTGTATTTTGTTCTACAGAAGACCTCTATAGAAGTATTCTATTCTGCAGAAAACCACTGTAGAGGTCTTCTTTTCTACAGAAGGCTCCTATAGAGGTCTTCTATTCTACATAAACCAATTATACAGGTCTTCTATTCAACAGAAGACCCTAAAAAGGTCTTCTATTCCACAGATGATCTCTATAAAAGACCTCTATGGAGGTCTTCTATTCCAAAAGAGACCCTTAAAGAGGTTTTTTATTCTACAGAAGACCCCTATGTAGGTCTTCTATTCTACAGAAGGCCCTTTAAAAATTTCTTCTATTCTATAGAAGGCCCTTTAAAAAGTTCTTCTATTCTACACAAGATTTCTATAGAAGTCTCCTACTTTACTCTATAGAGGTCTTCTATTCTATAAGAGACCCTTAAAGAGGTTTTGTATTCTATAGAAGACTCCTAAAGAGGCCTTTTGTTCTATAGAAGACACCTGAAAAAGTGTTCCAAGGCATCGAATACGTCTAAAAAGGAATTTTAGTGTACAAAGACCTGTAAAGAGTTCTTCTATCCGTCCGTAAGCACGACTTTTGTTTGATAGACAACTTTTATTCTAACAAACACTTTTTAAGGGCCTCTGTATTATATTGAAGACTTTTAAACAGGCCTCCCTTTATATAAAATACCTTAAAGTGGTACTTTGTTCTACAGATGATCCCTATAGAGGCATTCTGTTCTGCTGAAGACACCTATAGAAGTCTTCTATTCTACAGAAGATCTCTATATAAGTCTTCTACTTTACAGAAGACCTCTATAGAGGTCTTACAGATCTTCTATTCTACAGAAGGTCCATAAAAAGGTCTTCTGTTATATAGAAGATCTCTATAGAAATCGTCTACTTTACAGAAAACCTCTATAGAGGTCTTCTATTCCATACTAAACCCTTAAAGAGGATTGTATTCTATAGAAGACCCCTAATGAGGACTTCTATTCTACAAAAGACCCCTCAAGATGTTTTCTATTTTATAGAAGACACCTAAATACTTCTTTTGTCCTATAGAAGACTTCTGTTCTATCACAAGCATTTAAAAAGGTTTTGTATTCTATAGAAGACCTTTATATAAAATACCTTTGTGGTATTTTGTTCTTCTGTTCTACAGAAAACCCCTATAGAGGTCTTCTATTCTACAGAAGGCTCCTTTATAAGTTTTCTATTCTACAGAAAACCTCTATATAGGGTATACAGAAGACCGCAAAAAGGGCTTCTATTCTACAGAAGGCCCCTAAAAAGGTCTTCTATTCTGCAGAAAATATCTATGCAAGTCTTTGACTTTACTTAAAACCCCTATAGAGGTCTTCTATTCTACAGAAGGCCCCTTTAGAAGTTTTCTATTCTACAGAGAACCACTATATAGGGTATACAGAAGGCCGCAAATAGGGCTTCTATTCTACAGAAGTCCCCTAAAAAGGTTTTCTATTCTACTGAAGATCTATATGGAAGTCTTTGACTTTACAGAAGACCCCTATAGAGGTCTTCTATTCTATAAAAGAACCTTAAAGAGGTTTTGTATTCTATAGAACACTCTAAAGAAGATTTCTTTTCTATAAAAGACCCTAAAAAGATACTTTGGTCTACAGAAACCTAGATAGAGGTCTGTTGTTATACAGAAGACCTCTAAAGAAGCCTTCTTTTCTATGAAATACCTTAAAGTACAGGTCTTTTATACTACAGAAGACCCCTATAGGCCCCTATAGAGGACTTCCAAAGAAGACTTATATTGTATAAAAGTCTTCTAAAAGGGTACTTCTTTTCCATATATTCTATTCTATATATATTCTAAAGGAAATCCCATTAAGATGACTTCTATTTTATAGAAGACCCGTTAAAAGGTCGTTCGTTCTGCGAATGGCAACTATAGAGGTCTTCTATTCTATAAGAGATCCTTAAAAAAGAAAAAGACTTCTTTTCTAAAAGAGACTTCTATTCTATAAAAGACCCCTATAGAAATCTGCTTTTCTTTAGAAGATCTGTATTGAGGAATTCTTTCCTATACGAAACATTTAAAGAGGTTTTGTGTTCTATAGAAAACCCCTAATGGAAGACTTATTCTATGGGAATATGCAAATATCCGCCAACGAAGAGTAACAAAATGTCGACCCCAACTTCCCCGTGATTCACCATGTTCACATTCGACAGCATGTTCACATCGTCCGCGCATGCCACAGCTTTTTGCGACAAGCTGATATGTAGGGGCAAAGTTTTCAATTCCCTAAACGGCAACACTTGGGGTGCCGGGAAAGAAATCTTGTTGACCACTTACGACGCTATAGGTCAGTCTGTGGTAAGCGATGCGGCGCCAATGTGGTCCGCGAACATAAGATCAAGGCGATGGCTTAGTGTTTAAACCAGTCAGAACGCCGCTCTGAGAACGGCAACAGGGCGTCATCTCGTGTCATCAGTGGACCATCTACGTAAGGATACGACGGATCTTGCAGTACGGCAACATAATGGCCTGCTCGACTTGGAGTACCGTGGTTAGGAGGGATCTTCATGGTAAAGAAAGAAGTAGAGAGAGAGAGGTCCAACGATATAAGAGAGAACCCCTAGATCAGCAAGCCTAGCAAACAGGTTTGGTTTAGTATTTACTTAGAAAGGTCCTAGAAATTTCAGAAGAAATCCCCTACAACCTAAAATATTTTTTTATTTATTTATTTTTTTATTGCCCTAGCCTTCAAGTTTCTTCCTGCCACCTGGTCTTCACCACTGTACAACCTGCATGCAATTTTTCCCACAGGACTCTTATGCACACACCCAAACAAACACAAAAATCTTAAACATCCTCAAAGGATGTAGGTGAAGTGAATATAAAGAAACAAGAAAAAACAACAACAAAAACATCATAGGAAATACGTTAATTCAAAATCATAAAGCTTATAAAGTTCATCAAATGAAACAAAAAGGAAGATGCAGAAATATAGGACAGGCTTATAACTTGCAATCATTCATTCATTCCCCCTTATCCTTTACACAGAAGGAAGTAGGGAAAGAAAAGAGAGTAGCTCTACTTTGTTAAATAAACATAAGATTTTCTCTTTCTTTGGAATAGTTTTTCTTTTCATTTTCTTCTTCTTCGTTGCTTTCATCCTGTCAGTGTGTCTTAAGTTGTCAGAAATGCTGAATGGTTGACTCTGTGACTAAATGACTGACTGCCAGTCGGCCGGCCGGCTTGAAAGGCTGGCAATGTATTTATGATGTCATAAAACAAAAAATTAAACTTCCTAGTTGCACTTTTCATTTTTTGTGATTACAGCTTATGTAGCTTCTTGTTGTTTTCTTTGAGTTTTCCCTGTGTATGTGTGTGAGTGTGAACGTGTGTATGCGATTTTAATATTTACATTTATTGCATATTTCGTGTTACTACTGGTCGTTGGCACAAATTTTTCCAGAGTTTTTTTTAATCCTCTCTTCAAAGTTTTTTTCCAGGACTTTTGCTTTTTCTTGGTTTTTTTATTTCTTCACTACAAACACACACACACTATGCTACACACATGCATGTATGTAGGTCCAGATTAAGAATATGGCCCAGAAGGCTGCTGCCGTTGCCTGATTTCGTAAGGCATTTGTAAGAGTTGCAATGCCGTTTTATGTTTCGCTATGTGGCTATATACATATGTACAGGTGTGTGTGTGTTTGTGTTACTTCAGGACTTTATGGAGCATTCATTTTCATTGAGTTTAACACACACTATACCGGCATCATTTTGTGGGATATTTTGTTTCCTTTTTTCTTCCATATTTTTTGTCCAAAGTTTCGAATTCCACCTTTATGACCATCCCTGGCCCAATACCCGCCCTTTTTCTCAGCTTAGTAAAAATTGCCATGTCTTGTTTATGCACGAATTCGAACAGTGAATAGTCAGACACCTCCTCGCCTTGTGTTCGCTTAAGAATGGCAAAGCGTCAACATGAAAATTGAAAGCTAAAAGCAAAATATGTGCCACACATAAAGACTGTGAAAGGGGTACAACAACAACAACAGCAAATGAAAGAAAGGCTCCTCCATACCAAAGGGTCCTGTTACATTGAAACATATGTAGTTAGGTATGTGTGCATGTATGAACATCGTTATGAAAAGACATAGGATATAGATTTTTGTTTTCACCATCTCCTCCTTCTACTCCCCATTCTATTATGTGTTACATTTTCGTTGTTTACTGTGAGCATATGTGTAGGTGATGTAAATTTGTGTATGTGTGTAAAGTTGTTTGCCTTGCATATGCCTTGAATCGCGCTAGTACCATAAATCCTCCATTTTGGCATTGTGCATGTAAAAAAGTTCGCCTCACACAAATATGAATGAATGTAAATGTAAGAAGCGAATGATTTACACCTTCGAACAGTAAGGAGGAAAAGTCTGGAGATAAGATTGTCGAAAAAGAGCTTTATTGGCATTACCCAACATCCATCAGATCAAAAGAACAATCATGTTTACCATGTTCTATATAGAAAAATGGTACCTATCAATTCATTCACCTGATCTGCCAATAATACAAGAGGAGATCTCAGGCCTGAATACCGACGCAGCCGTTGCAGAGCATATACATATATCAGTCACGGACACCACGCAAATGAACTATGGTACTGAACTAATTCAATCGCCTCACGTACACAATCGGTTGTTGTTGTAATGTTTGTAAGTCAATTTTTCTGCTTACTCTGGCTCTGGGTCTATCTCCAGTTCTAGGAATGTGACTGCTTCGATGAGTTGTAGCCACAAAGCTACTGGAGTTAATTGAGTATGTTTGCCGGGCAGTAGAAAAGGTGCCGTGTCTAGCGTGGGCCTGTGCCTCATGCTGGGCAAATGTTTTGCATGGCGTCATCAATCCTTGCTATGTAAGAATTAAGCCAGCTGCACTGTCCCGAGTTCAGTCAAAACTACTCTGGTTCGTAGTGGCAGATAGCGCCACTCAGCTGCGATAGATATGGGATGCTCTCCGAAGACAGCATTCTATAGGATATCTCATATATCGTTGGACCTCTCTCCCTCCAGATCATTATGATCAGGGATGCCAACTGTTCCCAAGTAAAAATCGCTACAGCCACATACGCACCATAGGTCTTTAGCGATTTTTACCCTAAAACAGTTGACATTCCTGCTTAAACAGTGTTTTTTGTTCGTCAAACATCGCCACAGATAGCGGGAAACCACCAACTTGACATTTCCGATTATGATCCCCTTTGACATGCCAGGGAGGAGGACTTTCAACCACTGTACGATAATGCTGATGACTCTGACGGTAACATCTGAGAAAGTCCTGCAACGAGGGCATGGCATTGTGTTGCTGTACTGAAAAAATCTTCGTCTCCTCATGCAGATGGTCCACTGAAGACATAACGAGGCACCCTATTTGCAGTTCTCAGTGCGGCATGTTGACAGGTTTGAATATTTTTCCATTGAGTTCAACTTATATTCAAGATTTCTTTGTCTGCACCCAATGTTAAGGACTTGAGGACCCTACTTCTACATTTCAGCTTGTCGCAGATATCTGTGATATGCGCAGATGACGTGAACATGCTGTTGAATGTGATCCCTAGAATCTTGGCATAATTAGTTGTTGTTGTTGTAGCAATATTTAAACCTACGTAGAAGCATAAGTTTAATGCTGGGTTGGCAGCCGATGGCCGAAACACTATGGTTCCGGGTCCAACCGGTACGAAAGAACCCGCTGCCGTGGGATTGGGGGTAATTAGTAGTCGGACAGAGTGGCGATAGGCTTAAAATAATAATAATAGTTCCCCAAACATCCCACAGGGGACAAGGGAGACTTCTCTCATATCAATGAGTACACCCCAATTCTTATTAGGGCAATGATATGGGACCTACAGTTTATCGCCGAGTCCGAACGGCATGTCTGAACACACCACTTGTAGAGAAGTTTTACATGGCTGAAATACTCAGGAAATGTCGCCAACAATGCTGAGGGGTATTTTGCCACCGTTGAAATTTTTGATGTTGCCTGGCCGGGGAATAAAACCCACGACTTTCGTGCAAGGCTAGTGCGCATACCATTGCACCACGGTCACGGTGGCGGTAGACTTAGAGGCGGAGGGCATATACAATAAAAGTCTTCATTAGGGATCTCTTATGGAATAGCATATAGGAATGGAACAGAAGATAGGGGTCTTAGGTAGAATACCAAAGGGTCTCTATAGAATAGACGAACTCTATAGGGGTCTTTTGTAGAATAGAAGACCTCCATTGGGGGGTCTTCTGGAGAAATAAATACCTCTGTAGGGGTTTTTTTAGAATTGAAGTCTTCTTTAGGGGACTTCTATTGGATACAAAATCTCTCTCAAAACATTTTAGAATAGAAGTCATTTTCAAAAGTCTTATGTAGAATAGGTGACCCCTATAGGGGTCTTCTTTAGAACTAAATACCACTTTAAGGGTCTTTTATAGAATTGAAGTCTTCTTTAGGGGATTTCTATAGAATAAACAAAGCCTCTTGAAGAGTCTCTTATAGAATAGAAGACCTCTATAGAGGGTCTTCTGTAGAACAAAATACAACTTTACTCGTCTTTTATAGAATAGAAGTCTTGTATAGGGGACTTCTAAGAATACAAAACCCCTTTAAGAGTCTCTGTTAGAACAGAAGTCTTCTTCAAGGGTCTTCTGTAGAATAGGAGACCTCTATAGGATCCTTCTGCAGAACAAAATACCTTTCTATGGGTCTTTCGCAGAATATAAGTTTTCTTTGGTCGTCTTCTATAGAACACAAAACCTTTTATAGAATAGAAGTCTTGTATAGGGGACGTCTATAGAATACAAAACCCCTTTAGGAGTCTCTTTTAGAACAGAAGTCTTCTTCAAGGGTCTTCGGTAGAATAGGAGACCTCTATAGGATACTTCTGCAGAACAATATACCTTTCTATGGATCTTTCGCAGTGGTCTTCTATAGAATACAAAACCTCTTTAAAGGACCCTTATGGAATAGAAGACCTCGATAGTGGTCTTCTGTGGAATATGAGACCTCTATAGTGGTCTTCTGTAGAACAAAAATATCTTTTTAGGGGTCGCTTCTACAGTAAAAGTCTTCTTTAGGGGTTTTCTATAGAATACAAAACCTTTTGAAGGGCCTCTTATAGAATAGAGGTATCTATAGGGATCTTCTGTAGATTAGAAGACCTCTATAGGGGGCCTTCAATAGATTAAAATACCACTTTAGGATTATTTTATAGAATTTAAAACCTCTTTAAGAGTCCCTTTTAGAATTGAATTCTTCTTCAAGGGTCTTCTGTAGGACAAAACACCTCTTTAGGTGCCTTATATATTAAAAAGATCTCTCTCTCTCTCTTTTTAGGGGACTTTGTAGACCATAGTGCCTCTCCAGGTGCCTTCTATATAATAGAGGAACTCTTTGGAGGTCTTTGTAGAATAAAATATTTATTCGATACCTAGGAACACTTCTTTGGGTGTCTTCTATAGAGAAGTTTCCTCCTCGTGCGGAAAAATGTGGTAAGATCGATGAAATAAGAGTTCAGCCTTTCACAAACGGCAATCATCGGCATATGTAATGATCTCATGCCATCTTAAAGGGCGTGGAATACAGGAAAGCCAGATGTAAAACAGTTTCAGAGATATAAACCTACCTTGGGGAACTTCCTGTTTCACTTTGCGAGGCTTCGACTTCTTGTTTTTGTATTTCACGTACAAGTGGCGTCCACACATATAATTTGTTATTCAACGTTTCAAACTTGGCCGGAAGATAGCCTGCTCGATGTTCCCAAACAGCGTGGTGTGCTTGGCAGTATCAAATAAGTCGAGCGCCACCAACGCTGTCCTATCGAACGTTTTATTCTGGTTGAGTCCTCGGCTAATATGTGTGGACAGGGCGTACAGGACTGTTGTAGTGCTGTGCTGCTTATGGAAACCATGCTGATGATCGCTAACTGGAGCCACAAGAGTATTTGCAAAAGCAAAATCGGTTTGTACGATTAATTTTTGCTGGCATTCTTACCTTGTTTTACCAAACTTCGGACACAATGTGGGTGGCTTGCGACAGGTTGAGAACTTTGGTAAGATGCTCATCTATTGTAAATTAAGGTGGTTCCTCTCTTCGCCCTGTTACATCCGCGGTGTTTGACAAATTGTCGCTTAAAATAACCAGGGTTCGAAAGTTACCTCACCGTTGCCCACAATTAACTAATTCCGGATCCACTAAGCCACTTGTTCCGCTTATTGATTACCGACCAACCAGTTAACTTCCAGTGTCAGCTCCCTATCAAACTTCCGAAAATATCATACATATGTTATTATGTTATGCATCCCAGCAAGCATTTTTTATCGCCCATTACCCGAAGCAGTCACTCCCAGGCGATAGAAATACACATCCGCGATCTCGCATTCTAATTGAAGTAGGCACACCGTTCGGGAAGAAATGAACCACGTCCACGACACTACTTGTGAATGCCGCTTTCGAGACTTCCTAGAAGTACTTTTAGCGATAAAATTGGTTGTGACGAAAAAAAAACATTTTTTTTCGTTTTTCATTTTATCTGTTGTTATTCGTTTAATTTTTATTTTTTACTATTCTAATTAATGTTCCAAATTACATACGTTTTTAAAGAACTATCCTTAGATGAAATTGCCATCTTCATTAATTTTTGTACTTCTAAAAATGTTATGTTGCCTGGCCTGGGAATCAAACCCCTGACCTTAAGTATGCAAAGCGAACATGCTTACCACTGCACCACCGTACCTTATAAACACCAGATAGGCTAAAGTCTTATATTAGTTTAAGGTTGTACACGCCTCAAATGAACGTAAACAATCGAAGTGTCTGCATTGACCAGATAAAGTGTCTGCCCATGCGATAGTCGTAAGTAGTAGCATTGTTAGTGTAAAAAAGCAATAATAGAATTTCGATCTCCTTTTCTGACACTAGGTAGTTATTCAAGAAGTTCAAAAAGGGACAGCAATGCAATTGTTATTGTAAAATGATAAAGGATCGCTATTTTCTAGAATAGAAGTTCAGAATGCGATTACTTCTGATAGAGGAAGTGACTCACTCACTCCCAATTGCTGGCTGGGATGTCTGCCTTCCTTTCAGAAGGTCTACGGTTGAATCACTGAACGAAACATCAATATTTTCGTCGGTGACAAATCCCTCAGTGTAATGTTGGCTTACATTTCCTGAGTATTTCAGCCATGAAAAACTTCTCTAAAAGTGGTGTCGTAAGACACGCCTTTCGGGATCGGCGATGGAAAGTAGTTCCCATATAATTGAGCCGATATGAAGCGGCGTGCACTCATGAGAGAAGTTTCCATTGTCCCTTCGGGGGATGTTGTGGGAACATATATTTGATAGTAATTTAATTGTTGTCTACCACCTAAACAGGTTTTGTAGGTTATCTGCCGTGACTTATTTATATCGCAAAGCTTTTCGACGGCATCTATCAAATTATCGATAGTTTAGCAACTCTAGGTAAACACTACCTTATGTTCGAATTTTAAACTTCTCATGGGGATTTTTTTCTAAAACAAAAACTTGTTCAACTTCTTATTTTGGTTCCCCAGATAATCGTTATGACCATGTGCTACGAACTTCTGTACTCCACTGTAAACAAACAGTTGTCGTTTTATTTTTAGTAATCACCATAATAACCAAACATCCTTTTCTACTAAAGTTTAGAATTCATTATAGGAGAAACTTCTTTTCCTTTTCCTTCTTTTTCTTCATCTTCAGCAGCAGCAGCATCATCATCATCATTGTCGGTATCCAAATAGAGGAAGAAGAAACTCATATAACCCAGAAAATTTTTGCGGAAATAGTAAACTTAGGATGTTTATCTATGTAAAGAAAAGTGAGTGTTAATACACACATCCTGCTGTTTATCCTCATAGACTAAACGAGAGGGAGGCTTCATTTGTTTGTCACTTTTTTTGTTTTGCCATAAATATTGCATTAGTTAGCAAGTCTACCGTTTAATGATTATGAAAGGGAAATAAGTAGCGTATAGAGAGTTGAAATGAATAGTTTTCGGTTATCCATAGCCATCATATGTATATGAAGATTTCCATGGTAAACTCACACCATTTTTTTTTATATTTAACTTACCTGTCGTTTCAAACTTAATACAAGTCCTTCCACTTGCTTGCCGGAACTGAATGCTTGTAGCAAACCGTTGTGAAAATCATCATTACCATAGAGACCTGTAATGAAAGGAGAGAGAGAGACAGGGAAGAATTAACAAAAAATGGAAATAAAATAATCACTGGGACATGTTATGATGGAAGGAACAGAATCGAACAAAACACACCCACACCCTCAGATCTTTGCATTAAATCCAGCATATTCATAAAGCAAGCAAGCCAGCCATGCCTGGCACATTCAATAACTACAAAGTACTGCGCTGTCATAATACCGCCATGGCAATATCAATTGACCCCATTATTAATTGAATTCGTTTGGGGAAAAAGTCAATGATCTTAAAAATTCTGTAGCGAATGCAATCAATATTTAAATTGGAAATTATGCTCACAATTCAGCTGATGCTGCAACCAGTCAGCCTAGCCACCAGCCATTCAGCTCTTGGGCCATGGGTGCAACCAAATAAGCGACCAATTGCCACTTTTCTGACTTTACTGGTTATCTCTACCTCTGTTCTTTTTTTCCATTATGTTTTGTTTTCGAATAATTGGTTAGGTTATGGTTGACCATAGCACAGCGAATATGTGGTGGGTGTTCTTTTTCGGCATTGCCGCCATTGCATCTGGCAAAGAAAAAAACGGAAATCATAATCAAAGCGGGCATTTAAAAAAATGCCAACAACAAAAATTCGACAACTTCCTGCATCAGCATTAAGAAGTGAAAGCCGAATGAAAATATTGTTGTTTCATCCACAAAATATGTTCGAAATCCTAGGTACATATTTTGATTTATGGATTTTAGCAGATAACATCAATTCCCAACAAGAAGACAGAGAGCGGGCGAAAAAAAAAATATGGCAGCTCTACTATTTCTAACCCGTTAGTTATGCATTGCTGGTTGTGAAGTTGAGCTCTTAACTAAGTGGATTAAAATGTTAAAGAGCAGAGCAAGAGCTTTACTAGGAAGTATTTATGTTTTAATTTAAAAAAAATTAAGTTTGGAGGCTAATTATTGAATACTTAATGCAATGGGACATTTTGAAATATAACGCCATCTCTACTTCGAAATAAAAATAAATTGATAAAGAGATAAACCAATTGATAAGTATACTTTTAGGCGGAATATATAAATGAAAAGTTCCGAGTTACGGACCGGAGGGTGTTTGTCAGTTTCAAGTTAAAATTAATAAGAAATATAATGCCATCTCTACTTCAAAATAAAAA
This sequence comes from Musca autumnalis, assembly GCF_047663935.1. NCBI lineage: Eukaryota > Metazoa > Arthropoda > Insecta > Diptera > Muscidae > Musca > Musca autumnalis. Next base: position 6,177,630 of record NW_027411866.1, on the reverse strand, counting down.
TAAATTTATGAGCATACTTTTAGGCGGAATATTGAAATAATAAGTACCCAGTACCGGCGAAGACCAGAAATCTGTTTTAGAATACAAAACCTTCTTATCTTATAGAATAAATGACCTTTATAGCGGTCTTCTGTAAAATAGAAGACTTCTATAGGGGTCTTCTGTAGAATAAAATACCACTTTGGGGGTCTTTTATAGAAGTCTTCAACAAATGCAAAAACAAAACCTCCTTAAGGGCCTCTTATGGAATAGAAGACCTCAATAGGGGTCATCAACATCAACATAATAGCGGTCCTTTATAGAATAGAAGTCTTAATTAGGGGTCTTTTGTGGAATGCAAAACCTCTTTGAAGGTCTCTTATTGAACAAAAGACCTCTAAAAGGGTCTTATTTAGAACAAAAGACCTTTTTAAAGGCCTCTTCAAGGTCCTATTATGGAAAAGAAGCCCTCTATAGGGGTCTTTTGTAGAATATAAGACCTCAACTACCGTTTTATGGGTCTTTTATAGAATATAAGTCTTTATTAGGGGTGTTCTTTAGAATACGAAACCCCTTAAAGAGGTTTTTTATGGAATAGAAGGCCTCTATATGGGTCTTCTGTATGGTCTTATGTAGAACAAGATACCTTTTTTAAACACCTTTTATAGAACAGAAGCCTTCATGTAGAATACAAAACCTCTTTAAGGGTTTATTATGGAATAGAATCCCTCTATAGGGGTCTTCTGTACTATATAAGCCCTCAAACGACCATTTTATGGGTCCTTTATACAATAGAAGCCTTTATTAGGGGCCATCTTTAGCATACGAAACTCGTGTAGAATATATGTCCCCAAACGACCGTTTTATGGGTCTTTTATAGAATAGAAGTCTTTATTAGCGGTCTTCTTTAGAATACGAAACCTCTTACAGAGGTTTTCTTATGGAATAGAAAACCTCTATATGGGTCTTCCGTAGAATAAAAGACCTCTATATGGGTCTTCCGTAGAATAGAAGACCTCTATCTCCCACAGATGTGAGTGCCTTTGCATCTGTGGTCGAAGGGAACTGTTACAAGTACACAATCTAAAGGAAAAGGGTGGAGGATAGTGGTAACTTTAGGAAGAGACTAAACTTGACCCAACCATCAGAGACTGGGAGCAACAATGACTCCAAATAGGATAACAGCAGAAAAATAAACACCACAGTTGCCGAAAATCAGAAAAGAGGATGTCCACAATATGGTAAATGGGTGCAGTGGTCAGGGGCTCAACGACGGAAGGTTAAGTAAAATCAGGAGCAACTAAATAAAAATAGCGGTATGATCCAAAAAAGATCAATAAAAGACAAATAAATGATGAGGACACTGTCCAGAGTATCCTCTGACACGTCCTTTCAAGAAGAAAAAGACCTTCGCATTTTAAAATGGCTCGAGTAAATCTCGTCAAGACCCAAGCAGAGGTGATTGTCCAGAGAACCCTGTGGCAGAGGGCGACAAAGTGAGCTCGGACACGAAGGAGGTAAGCTCGATCTTATGAATTTACTGGAGACTCCGAAAGGAAATCCCGGATCTTCCAAAAGAGAAAGATGGCCGTGGGAAAGGAACGGAGCCGCCATCTACTTAAGGTAGCAAACAAATATTACAGCTGTGTTATGATGTGATCGACTCCAGTAGAGGGTCTGCTAGGCTTCACAAATATCCTTAGAAAGCCATTAAGAAGATTGTAAACAACAAATTTGTGGTGTGGACCAATAAAAATAATAATCAGTGAGCTTAACGTGGACCTTCTAATGTACCAATTGAATCCTCACGATGCATGAAACGAAAACCAAACAAAAGAGGATGTCCACAAGATGGTAAAAGGGTGCCGTGGTCAGGGGCTCAACGACGAAAGGTTAAGAAAAATCAGGCGCAACTAAATAAAAATTGCGGATGATCCAAAGGAGATCAATAATAATCCTTACACTTCTTAAGAAGCGGCGATGAGGAGACTGTCCGGAGTATCTCCTCCTATGACACGTCCTTTCAAGAAGAAAAAGAGCTTCGCATTTTGAAATGACTCGAGAAAAATACCCAAACAGAGGAGACTGTCCAGAGTACCCTTTGGCGGAGGGCGACAAAGTGAGCTCGGACACGAAGGAAGTAAGCTCGATCTTATGAATTTATTGGAGACCCCGAAAGGAAATCCTGGATCTTCCAGAAGAGAAAAATTCCCGTGGGAAAGGAACGGAGCCGCCATCTACTTACCCCAAGGTAGCAAAAAAAAAATATTACAGCTGTTTTATAATGTGATCGACTCCAATAGAGGGTCTGCTAGGCTTCACAAAGATCCTTAGGATGCCATTAAGAAGATGGTAAACAACAAATTTTTGGTGGGGACCAATAAAAATAATAATCAATGAGCTTAATGTGGCCCTTCTAATGTACCAATTGAATCCTCACGATGCTTGAAGCCTCACGCAAACTCTGCAGTTTTCATGGAGGTAGTCAGCAACATAGCAACTTCTTGGGAAGATTAAAAATTGCAGCTTTCCAACACGCAAACTCTGCAGCTCTCGGGAAGGTAGTCAGCAAATCCTTGGCAAGATAGAAAATTGAAGCTGGTGAGGTAGGATTAAATCTCTCACCTGACCAAAGCGGCGGTAAACGTCGGCAAGCTCGAGACGGAACGCATGCTCGAGGTCTTTGGAAAACTAAATGAGACTTTGGAAATTAATAAATTTGAATGCCTTCCACATGGGGGAGAAAGAGGATGGTGCTCTCCTTGTGGCGGAATTTGATGATACTCGCTGGCTAAAGACAAAGAGCATGGCGCAATATGTCTTAAACGCAGCCCACTTCTTAAATGGAAGGCCGAGGATCGGTGAGGAAGACGATGGAAAAGAACAGCCAGGAGACTAAACCTCCGAGCAACACACAAGAAAGAGACAAGTCAATATGCGAGACCCAAGAAACCCGCTTGTTCGAGAACCCATGATAGTAACTCCAGCAGCAAACCTGAATATAAACAGAATGCCGCAACTGTTCTCCTAGGAGCTTCTTGATAAAAATGTTATCACGGAGAGTTTAACAGCATAGGCAGGTGTAAGCAAGGAATATAACCCACGACCCAAAAAGAAACTAAGGGACGTTGGGAGAGTCATTACTATGCCTCAAAGTATTTCCGAAAAACCATCCAAAGACAAATTAGAAACAATACCGCTTCCCATGGGGAAAGAAAGGGAAAATAAATTTCTTTAAAGTGAGTAAAGCCACAGTTATGATGTAGTAACAACACTTTGACTTTCCGTTGCTAGTGGCTTTCGGCAATACCCTAATAAAAAGGCTAATAATGTACATGAATGACGGATGTTCTTCTTACTCTAGCCACAAACATCGAAAATGCTGTTCATATATCCTAGACACCTGACGTTGATTGTTGGTTAGAAACTATGTTCATAAACATGCAGTATGCGGTGTACTTATTTGATAACGATAAAGGTGACATCTGATGGAAATTAAATTTAATATTTAAATGGGGTTTTGCCTGCTCCTTCATTCAATACCTACTCAAAATCAACATAACATTGTTCTTCAGTGATGGCTGTTCATATTATCCTACACACGAATGTCGATAATGCTGCTCATAATCCTAGACACCAACCTTTGTTTGTGATTTTGCCGCTATGTTCATAAACAGACAACAGGTAGTGGATATACTTCAGCGACAATTAACGGATAGAGTTATTACTATTTTAATGGGTTTTTGCTTGCTGCTTCAGACACTACCTACTTAAAATCGATTAGAATTTCTGAGAAATGACATGTTTTTGAAAATCAGAATTATTTCTCAAAATTCATTGAAAAAGGGGCCTTAAAGTCCTTCCGAACAGCATAGCTATTTTCTTCAATCGAATGGTAGATATGTATGAAACAAACCAGCCTAAAACAGGTCATATCTTTTTCCTATGAATGTTCAGTTCATCTTGTTCGCGCTCTCATTTTATTTTACTGGCAGCATTATTACAAAACAAAAATGAAAAAATTAATACAAATTGAAATGAAGCGAAAAGATGAAGAATAAAACTAAAAAAAACTTGAAATTGAATTATTTTGGCCATATAACTGCGATTGTTGAACCGAACTAAAGGCAAGAAACCCAAGCACAACCAAACAAACATCACTTCACCACGACTAGTGATGGTAGACAGCCAGGCTGTCTGTTAAACTGCCAACAAGAAGCTCCTTAGAATTGTATTTTTTTCTTTTACGATTTATGTTCGGAGAGAGAAATGGGAAAGGAATTTTTGGTGACCAGATTTGCCTAACTAAACGTTTGGCATTTGCTTTTTTTACTTACTTACATTGCTTGCTTTAGAGCCAGCAAGAAATGAAATGCCAAACAGCCCTTAATCCTTAAAAATAATTGTATTTTACAAATAATAAAATTACCCCAAATAGGAAAGAAAGACAAAAGGGAAAAAACAAATCCCAAAAATAACTTAAAGATAACTGATAAAGAGGAACAAGGGAACAAAAAATACAACCAAGACAATGGATGTCTTTCTATATGCCGCAGGTTATAATAAGTCTTGTGACAAACAGGAAGGATAACATTGGCAGCAAAAAATATATTCTTTTTTCATTGTTCAATGCATGTCATCGACTTTTATGAACTCTTGAACTTTGAGGTACACAAAGCGAGACAGACACACACATTGTAGGATGAGCAAATACGGACAATTTATCTAATTAGTGTTGTAAAACAAACTTCAATAGACAAGGAAAAGAGATGGAAAGAGAGAAGGTAAAATAATAGCCATGGATAAGGTTTTACAAAAGGGCATAGTTTTTTCTACAACTTCTACGCTCACTTTAGTTGTCAAGAACAACAATAACTGCAGATAAAAAATGTACTTCCTTTATCCTTATTTATTGTTTTGCAAATATAAAAAAACAGAAACAGAATAAGGCTACTTACCTAAACCTATTGAAGCGCATGTCATTAATGTAATTATCACCAGTGTACAACTTTGACAGCGTTGAGCACTGGGTTTTCGTGGTTTGCGATCACAGCAACGTGTCAGCAGATATAGTAGTAAACCAAAAAGTGATAATATCAGCAGGCCGGCGGGTATTGAAGCTAATATGCCCAGACTCTGTAAAGAAAAAACAAGAAAAATTGAAAAATTTATTAACATGTTGAATACTTATTTTCTTAGTCTGCTTAATCTGAAGTAAGTAGAAATTAGATACTCGAACATAAATTGAACAGGGTAATAATTCTTTTGAATTTTGAATTGTTATGTAAAAAAAATGAGTTATTAACAAAAACACTTTCGTTGGGATTCCTAGATGGGAGTATTTCCTTGCGACTAGTCTTCCTCACCACCTAGTGAAAGTTCCTTCCATTGAGGGTAGATTCTGACAATATGCTAGTATAACAAGCTTATAACTTAGACAGACGGCAGCGTTAATTTGCATTAACTGCCTTGATTCAAATTAATGTGTGCATTATCTACATTCTTAATTCACAAAATCGAACTGAATTTAAACTGCATTTACTAATTTTAATATGGCAATACTGTAGCCACATTCTATTGATTTGCACTGAGTAACAAGGAAAGGATAATGCAGTGCAAAAAGATAAAGCAGTGTAAACAAAAATTTGCATTGCAAACAACAACAAAATACATGTTAACCGACAATCAGCTGATTCATAAATGCAGAAACTGTCGTCTGTCAGGGTAAAATTAAATGCAGATCTTAATGCAAATTAACTCTGCCGTTTGGCTAGGGTACTATATCGCATACCTACGATGACTGTTCTTATTATCCTAGACACGAACGTCGATAATGCTGTTCCTTAATCCTAGACACCGGTCGTTGATTGTTAGTTGGTAAATATGTGAATTAACATACAGTATGCGGTGGATGTACAGGATAACGATTGCGGTTACATCTGACGGAAATGGTCTTTACTATTTTAATGGTTTTTACTATTTTAATGTCGTCTGTCAGGGTAAAATTAAATGCAGATCTTAATGCAAATTAATTCTACCGTCTGTCTAGGGTACTATATCGTAATCTATGATGACTGTTCTCATTATCCTAGACACGATCGTCGATAATGCTGTTCCTTAATCCTAGACACCGGCAGTCGATTGTTATTTGGTAACTATGTTAATTAACATACAGTATGCGGTGGATGTATAGGATAACGATTGTGGTTACATCTGACGGAAATGGTCTTTACTATTTTAATGGTTTTTTTGCCTGCTTCTTCAATCCTTATCTACACAAAATCATTTGGAATTTTTCGGAAATCGTATTTGGTTGAAGTTCTTAAAATCCAAAAAGGGAGATGAAAAACCGAGACTCATCTTCTGTTACTTGGTATCCTCAATGGACCTTTCACAAAAATTCTATATCCTGATGTTTCCCCTTGTTCTTAATGACCAACTAGCAGGTAAGTCAGTCAATGTTCGTGTATGAAGATTATCTATTAGTTATCTATCAAGATCCTATAGGTGTCGTCTATGAATACTAAATTTCCCTCGACTTCATACCAGTTGTTAAAATGCCTCCCTTCAGCTCATTTATAGGGGGTAGGAGATGCCTTCCGCTCTTTTGTAAAGAGCATTTTTTTGTTGTTTATCAGGACTCAATTTTACTGAGCTATGAAATTTTCCTGTCGTGCAAGTTCAAACATAATAGTTCCCTATTGTTAGTCTAGTTTATCTAACTTCTAGTAGCCTATCGACCTTTAAATATCCTTGGCTCTCCCTTGGATATTGTTTTTATTTTTGTTCACCAAAAAAGAATGGCGGGAGGCTACAAGGTTTCCTTTAGCGCTTTACAAGTTTTGATATGAGTCACTGGATGATTCTCAATGTCCAGTCTAAAAGGTTGAAGAACTTTGTCTGAATGTTCTCAATTTTTATGAGGATACGAGATACGATGGTCTTTTTGAAAATTCATCCTAAAATGTTAGAAAAATTTAAAAATATCTTTGATAATATACTAACGCCACCTATACTTGACAGATTTGGTCAATTTTTGAATAAGCTATAATATTTGTAGCATATCATTAGGCGACTTTTTTAAAATTCATTAGATAAGTGTAAAATTGGTACGAAATTATGCGCCAATGTTACTGAATGTACTTTTTACAACAAATTACATATAGCAGGGTCCCGCTATACGGGCTATTTGTTGAACGCCACTATATCCACTTTTTTCAAAATCAACCTCTGAAAAGTTCAAAGAACCTTCAACAAAGACCTTCAACTTCCTTTCTAAAATATTATTTTCTTTTAATTAAAAATGTCACAAATCATTACTTCCGCTAACTGGTTGCATAGTTTACGTTCGTGATTTCCCATAATTATGTGGAATTCATCATTATGTTGACGTCGTGTTGTCGTTGCGTCGTCTAGCATTGCCCACATAATTGGCAAACTGTAAACATGCTCGCCGATATGACCAACTCTTAAAGCATGAACGTGTAGGCAACAACAAACAGCAGTAATATCACCATCCTACATGCATATGCGGCGGACATTTAATTTGAAAATTACCCGCATTTAAAGTGATTTGGAAAATAGAGAAAGATTAAAGGGAGGTATTGTTGGAGTACAATAGCAATTGTCAAACAAACATACTTGTGTCTAGATGTGATAAATAGCGATTTGTAGTTGTATATGTAAGCCTGAGCATTGTTGAAAAATTCCAAAATTTTGAGCGGAAATGAGGGGAAGAAATAGAAAACATAATAAGGGGTTCAATTTGATGATTCAGTCGTATATATAACATACAATTAGAGGTTCCTTTAGAGCAGCGATAAGAAAGTTTCAATTTCCACATACACACAATTCAACTAATTGACTCAACCATGCATTCACAAAATAACAACTCCCTAAAGTATGCAATCGAGTATTTGAGGTGAATTTAATTATGGGATTTGTAATTAAGTGGCGCCCAAGTGGACCCATAAAAATATGTGCTAAGAATGCACTTATTAATTGATTTTATAGTTCAGGGCCACACACACCAAGCAATGCGAGTTGCCTAGAATTTTTATAATTCGTACTCTGATAATTCAAGAGCACCAAATAAGTCGATACATAATTAGGCTACCTTAAAACACTTTAATTTCCATTTTGGCATCGTCAATTGATACAAAAGTTCGTTCCATTGCGAAAAATCGGTATATCGTTGGAAAGGATATGAAGTTAAATTTGTGGAAATAGAATTGAGATTTTTTGTAAAATGGCGCCCGAGGTGGGCCAATTTTTATTTTTTTAAGAAAAAAAAATACCTTTTTATGGTAATTACGGTTGACGTAGGGGATGGAAGATACCAAGGAACGGTCTTGACCGGTTTTAACATGGCAAAGCCCAGGATTTATCTTCGCCCCTCTTTCATCTCAAGTGGACACTGACCTCCCCGTGGTGTCACTTGGGGAACTGCCTTTAACACCCGTTAAAGTTAGTGAGCTAACATGTGCCGCGCGTTCACCCATAAGAACTTTAAAAATTTGGGTTTGGGCGTCGGGTTTGTAACAGTGCCCTAGAAAAAACAGCCTACTATGAAAAAACGAAAGAAAAGAAAAAACAAACCCCTTTAAAGTTGACGAACCCCGCAAACGTTTTAAGGACCATGATCTGCACCGGGAATGTTCGCACTCTCTATAGAGAAGGTGCAATCTTCGCATTGGCAGACGTACTTGAAAAGTACAAGGCCGATATTACTGCCATACAGGAAATACGATGGATTGGGAAAGGCGTCACCACAACACCTAAAGGTGACGCACTGTATTGTAGCTGCCATGACGTAAAGCATGAGTTTGGTTGCGGATTCGTAGTTAGTCGGAGACTAAAACATCTGGTATCCAACTTCACCCCAGTGAATAAAAGACTTGCTGCAATTCGAATAAAAGCTAAATTCTTCAACATCAGCTTTATTTGCGCTCATGCTCCCACTGAAGAAAAGGACGACGAGACCAAAGATATATTTTACGAGCGCTTAGAAGAAACATATGACCGTTGCCCTGTCCATGACATTAAAATCATTCTAGGCGATTTTAATGCCAAAATTGGAAAGGAGAATATCTTTGGCCCAACAGTCGGGAAATTCAGTCTCCACAGTGAAACATCTGACAATGGTATGAGGCTGATAGAAACAGCAGCTGCAAGAAACATGGTAGTTAGCAGTACCAGATTTAATCATCTTGATATTCATAAGGTCACCTGGCTGTCTCCAGATCAAAGAACAAGTAATCAAATTGATCATGTTGTGATAGATGAAAGACATTCATCGAGCGTGTTGGATGTACGATCGTTCCGAGACGCAAACATTGATTCGGACCACTACCTAGTTGCAGCAAAGGTACGTACCCGTCTAAACTTTGCAAATAAAGCACGAACAGACACAACGCAGAAGTTGGACATCAATAGGCTGCAAACACAACAGATAGCCACATCATATTCCACTCAACTAGCCCAATTGCTTAATGCGAGCACTCCTTGTCCCGATAACATAACAACACAATGGCAAAATATTGCCCACTCCATGAAAACAGCCGCAAAATCTATACTTGGATTCTAGAGATCTCCACAAAGGAATTTATGGTATGACCAGGAGTGTCGTGCTGCTACCGAAGAGAAAAATGCGGCATATATGGCTACTTTACAAACAGTAGCAACGCGTAGCGCACGAGAGAGATATCGGGAGAAAAGGAGAGAAGAGAAACGTCTTTTCCGCAAGAAAAAGAGAGAAATGGAAAAGCGGGAGTGTGAAAAAATCGAGATGTACAGGAGCCAGAACGAAGTCCGAAAATTCTACCAAAGGGTGAAACATCAAACAGATGGCTTTGGTACAGGCACATCCTCCTGTAGAGACCAGCAAGGTAATCTGGTAACAGATACAGATAGCGTGCTCAGGATATGGAAGGAACATTTCTCCAATCTGCTGGTATCCAATAGTAGCGAAGACGATGATACCACAGATCCAATCCCAGAAGATAGTACATAATGTATACCGCCCGGCCAAGATGAGGTAAAAACAGCAATCAACCGGCTGAAGAATAATAAAGCAGCAGGAGCCGATGGCTTACCAGCCGAGCTGTTTAAAACCGGAGGCGACGCGCTGATAAGGTGTATGCATCAGCTAGTTAGCACCATCTGGCAGGAAAAACGCGTACCCGACGATTGGAACATGAGCATCCTGTGTCCCGTCCACAAGAAAGGAGATAAGACTGTATGCTCCTCCCTAGTGCGTATAAGATATTGTCAGGGATATTGTGCGAACGACTAAAGCCAATGGTCAACGAAATAATTGGGCCATACCAATGTGACTTTAGACCTGGCAAGTCCACCATTGACCAGATATTTACCCTGGGGCAAATCCTGGAGAAAACCCATGATATGCAGATCGGCTCCTGCCACCGTTTTGTACATTATAAAGCAGCCTTCGACAGCCCGCTACGTTCAAAGGTATTCCAAGCCATGTCTGAATTTGATATACCCGCAAAGCTCATCCGGCTTTGTAAGACGACTTTAACTGATACTAGGTCCTCAGTTAAAATTGGAAAAAAACCTCTCCGAACAATTCAGTACCAAAAGAGGTTTCAGACAAGGGTACAGCCTTTCGTGTGACCTATTCAACATTTTGCTGGAAAAGGTAATACGAGATGCAAATGTCAAAAGAAATGGCACAATTTACACCAATACCCACATGTTACTTGCTTATGCTGATGACATAGACATCATGGGGCGATCAGTAAAGGAAGTAACTGATACCTTTAGGAAGATCGGAGCAGAATCAGCGAATATGGGTCAGGCGGTAAACGGCGAAAAGACCAAATTGATGGTGTCGACGCGCAAAGCGTCCATAGAGCTCGATCCAACTGTGGAAGTTGGTACCTATAATTTTGAGGTAGTAACCGACTTTGTGTACCTCAGCACCGTCATAAACACAACAAACAAAATCAGTTGTGAAATAAAACGAAGAATTGTATTGGCCAACAGATGCTACTATGGTTTAAGTAAGCAATTTAAAAACAAAGCCACATCTCGTCAAACAAAAATAACACTATACAAACCGCTGATACTACCCGTGCTAATGTATGGCTCCGAAACATGGGCACTTGCGCAAGCAGATAAGGCAGTGCTTGGTGTGTTTGAAAGGAAAATTCTTCGAAAGATTTACGGGCCGATTTGCGTTGACGGTGAATATCGACGTCGTATGAATACGGTGACCAACCGTACTCTATTATAGAGGACAGTACTCTATTTTAGGTGTCCGTACTCTATTTTTTCAGCGTACTCTATTTGTCCTCTATTTTCATCACGTGTACTCTATGTAATCTATTTTTGATTTATTTTACAAATACATGTGAATCTATATATAAAATTGAAATTTGTTTGTCTGTTGGTTTGTTTGTTTGTGCCTTATAGACTCGAAAACCGCTGAACAGATCTTACTGAAATGTTTAGGGTACATTGCTACATGGCCTGGAATGAAAATGGGCTATATAATTTTTTAAAATTTCGCGTTGATCTGGAGATATAGCATCAAAACCGGAGGTACCTCCAAAAAATTTAGATTTTGTATGCAAATATCTGTAGAACTATTACAGATACAATCTCCAAATTTTGTATGTGTGACGGAATTTGACGTAGAAATAAATTTACTACATTATATTCAAATCGGTTCAGATTTGGATATAGCTCCCACATACATATATTTTCGGCCGATTTCTTTATTTTATGTACCAAACATGCTAATTATGCCCATTTTCAATGAAATTTGGAATGTGTGGCGGAATTTGTTTTAGAAATAAATGTGCCAAATTATATCGAGTTTGGTTCAGATTTGGATATAGCTCCCATCTACATATATTTTCGGCCGATTTCCTTATTCTATGCACCAAGCACGCTATATATGTCCAATTTCGCTGAAATTTAGAATGTGTGATGGATATTGGCCTAGAAATATATGTGCCAATTTATTTTGAAATCGGTTCAGATTTGGATATAGCTCCTATATATATTTTCTGCCGATTTCATATATTTCATGCACCAAACACACTATATATGTCCAAATTCGCTGAAAATTGAAATGTGCTACAGAACTTGGTCTAGAAATAAATGTGCCAAATTATATCGAAATCGGTTCAGATTTAGATAGAGCTCCCATATATATTTTCGGCCGATTTTCCGCATTTGATACACCAAACACGCTATATATGTCCAAATTCGCTGAAAATTGGAGTGTGCTACAGAATTTGGTCGAGACATAAATGTGCCGAGTTATATCGAAATCGGTTCAGATTTGGATATAGCTCCAATATATATTTTCTGCCGATTTTCCACATATGATGCACCAAACACGCTACATATGTCCAATTTCACTGAAATTTGGAATGTGTAACGGAATTTGGTCTAGACATAAATGTGCCGAGTTATATCGAAATCGGTTCAGATTTGGATAAAGCTCCTATATATATTTTCTGCCGATTTCATGTATTTGGTGCACCAAACACACTATATATGTCCAAATTCACTGAAAATTGGAATGTGCTACAGAACTTGGTCTAGAAATAAATGTGATTTGGATATAGCTCCCATATATATGTTCGGTCAATTTCCTGTATTCACGCTTTTATGGAGCGTTCGGTGGTGGGAATTTCTTTATTTTTTGGACATGTAGATGTCCACAGCAATGTCAATTCTTGGATTGGAAAGGTAGGCATTTGAGTTATCGGACTTATAAACCTATCAAATGTGATTTTTTATAATTTTATTGTAGTCTTAACATTTTTGAACATAATTCAGTATAAAGTTTTTACTTTATAAATTGGGCAATATTTGTTGGCAATCAACACTCACGGCTTTTATTTATAATTATTAATAGTTTTTTGTAAAAGTTTACCACATCTGACAAAGGATTTGTGTAAATTCTTAGGGTGGTTCTATCCTGGCGAACCATTAAAATGCTAATATTTTGATATTTTTAACAAAGAGAGTAAAACGTACCGTTATAACGCATATGTGAATCATGTTAGGTATTGAAAATATCGGATACTATATACTCTTCATGTCCACAAAAATATAATTTACAATCCCTCTCCTATCGTCAAATATAACGGTATTTGTAGGCAGATATTGGTTGGTTCTATTCAGATGAACCGGAGTGTACATTTTCGGTCGATTTCATGTTTTTATACGTATGTCCAATTTCAGCGAAATTTTGAAGAAACTCAGAAGTCATCATTATATACAGAAGTACATATAGCTGGGAAGGAATAGACCAAATCTACAGCTATTAAATATCATATATTTGAGATACTTCTTAAGAATAATTTTTTACTATGATATATCTAAATCATTATTTGAGTAAAAATTATAAATAAAAGTGGGATTTATCCTAAGTGTAATTTAAGATATCACAATATGTTAATATGTATATGACCTGGATAAAATAAGTCCCCTGTACATATAAAAGAAACTAAAACTATTTTCAAACCTGGTTCTATTCTTAAATTAATTCAGTCAGGTAGATCTAAATCCAATCAGTAGAAATAAAGAGAAATTAATAGTGTAAGATTATAAGGCTTTAGAAGGAGTGTTACCCACTGAAACATATAAAAATACCATAGTAGCTCCATGACAGCCATGAATGGGCTCTCCTATATTTATATGCTAAAATATAAAAAAGTTAATATAATTATAGCATTCCACTATATTTTTTCTTTGTCGGGGTAGCGAAGCGCACCGGGTTTAGCTAGTAAGGTAATACAATGAAATCAGACATTTAACCAAATATTGTCGTTGCTTAAATGAAATCAGTTGTTCCAAATCACTGATTTAAACACTTCTGCACGCGCTCAAACCAATTGTTGAAGCACTTTTTCCACTCCTATTGAACACCTCCAAAACGTTGTTTTTGAATGTGTCAACAGCATGTTCTGTCGATTGCTGTTTTGTGTCGGGCTTATACGCATCGTATAAGGCTTATATAGCGATCGTATTTTTTGGAATTTCTTCTACCAATCGGTACGGAATCTATCGATAGGAAACCTTTTTTACGGACAGGTTTTCATGCAGTATGGAATTGAAACCGGTGAAAGAAATGTCCAAGGATGCCTCTATCAAGGTGATCTTGCCTTATCATTTTACTCACGGAATCAATATTTTCTGTCACACACTATGATTGAATTCATTAAACCAGTTTTTCACAGAGCTACATATGTCCGTAGTCACACGTACAAATTTTTCGGTAAAGCAAATTTTGGGATAGAGCTCGGTCAATGAGGACGCCTCTACCAGAATTAGCGGCAAGTGTAACAGACATAACCACCGTGTCACCTGGTAGGCCAAATGATGTCGTTTCTCTTGGACGTACAAAGTTTGCTAAAATATATTGAGTGTTTGGTAGAGAGTGGAAAGAATAGAGATCCTCTACAATCAATTTCACATAAACTCAAATTACTTTTTATGTGCGACTACCAAGGTTTCAGAATCGAGCCGACTCCGGAGTCGACTTCGAGGGTAATTCCTAATAGCACTCAATATGAATAAAATATACACAAGTTTCCATTTTTATACCCTACACCACTATGTGGGGAGGGTATTATAAGTTGGTTTTGGCCAAAAAGTTTGTAACGCATCGAAATGATGGTCGTAGACCCATACTTATATATACCAAAATTAATGTCTCGACGAGCTGAGTCGATCTGGATATGCGTGTCCGTCCGTCCGTCTGTCCATCTAAACCTTGTAATCACGCTACAGGTCGCAATTTTGATCGGATCGTCACGAAATTTTGGATGTTGGTGGGGGTCCCGGAGGGGAAGAAGCCTATTAATTTTGGTGATGGTCGGGTAATATTTAGGGGTCGGAATGGGCAAAAAACTTATGTGGATAAAAAGACAACGTTTTTTCCAAAGCGAATATCTCAGCTTCTATACGGGGTATACCAAAAGCAAAACCTGACAATAAAAGTAGAAAATATCGCCTTTCTAATGATGTAAAGTAGGTTCTCGTAGGTGATCAAACAACGAAGATATCACAATAGTCGCAAATAAAACCCAAATTTTCATTTTTGCAATTTTAATTATAATGACGAATATCATAGCTTTGGTTGGGACTTTCCAAAAGCAAAGCCTGGCTGCGAAAGTAGAAGATCCCATCTTTACAATGATGTAAACTAGGTCGGCGTAGGTGACCAAATAACGGAGATATCACAATAGTCGGCAATACATCCCATTTTTTCATTTTTTTTTGTAATCACGCTACAGGTCGCAATTTTAATCGGATCATCACGAAATTTTGGGGGCTAATGGGGATCCTACAGAGAAAGAAGCCTATTGATTTTGGTGATGGTCGGAAAATATTCAGAGGTTGGAATGGGCAAAAAACTTATTTGGAGAAAAAGTCAACGTTTTATTTCAAAGCGAATATCTCTGCTTCTAAAAGGGGTATATCAAAAGCAAAACCTGCTGATGAAAGTAGAAAATATCACCTTTGCAACGATGTGAAGTAGGATGTCATAGGTGGTCAAACAACAGAGATATCGCAATAGTCGGTAATGCATCCCTTTTTCCATTTTTGTGCAATCACACTACGAAATGTTGATCGGATCCTCACGAAATTTTGGGGGTTGATGGGGGTCTAACACAGAAAGAAGCCTATTGATGGTTGGCATACATCCCACTTTTCCATTTTTTATTTGGGTTGTACTGTCGATGCACTTAAATGCGTTTCAAAAAAATTGACCTGTGTTAATGAAGAAATTCAGAGCAAAGGCGCTTGGCTATCCCAATTTTAATATTTTGAATTTTATTAGTCAAAAGCTTATGAACAGGGGTAGTGGTGTAGGGTATCACATAGTCGGCCCCGACCCGACTGTAGCCTTGGCTCACTTGTTCCCTATATATTGGCCTTTTTCTGAGGTGTTCTTTGAAAAGAACATTTGTCGAATATAATACACAACTACAAAACTTCTTTGTTTAAAACTTCTTCAATTCTAATAAAAATATAAGATCACCGAAATTTGAAACTCTGTTTAAGAGGTTCTGAAGTGGGCAGGCTTTCGCAAAGGAATATGAGCAATTTGAGATCATTATCTTCTTGTAATATCATTTATCATATTCGAGATCAAGGATGTGTGGGATCTAAAAAATATTCTAAAATATTATACATTTCTTATCGTATATTAAGAAATCGACCCAGATACCAAATTCTCGCTAAAGTTGAAACTCAAAAAGTTCTTGAAATTTAATTTTTGATAAATGTAGAAAAACAAATTTGCCAGAGTTGGAGCCAAGTAATTTTTTCGACTCAGTCTCCGACTACAGCTTAATTGCTCGACTCCAACTCAGACTACGAAAACCTGTAAGCCTATTCTGTAAATTTTTAACAATCCGACAATCGACAACGTTGTCGACACTAAAAGTTGTTTGCAGTAACGATTGTGTTATTCTGTAAAAATGTAGACAAGTTGACGATAAACTTTCAAAAGCTTTCAATTTTGAATGTATTCCAAAACAAAACATATAAACAAACCAAAGGCAAATCCAATATTGAACATTTTTGTCGATTTTTAAACTACAACAATTTTGGTGTTGTTTCTATAACGACATTTTTAACTAAAGTTGTTAAAATTTGTTTACAGAATATCAAGGTTGTTAACTATGTTGCTAAAATGAGTTTCTCGAAAAAATAACAACAAAGACTGTCGTTAAAAAGTTAAAGAATAGGCCCACTGGTGACTACTGACTATAGGATGTTGTTTCATCGCGTCGTCATCACATAGAATATTGTGAAAAATGGTCGGACGAAAACGTTTACAAGTAAATTCCATATTTTTTTGGAAATTAATTCTTCAAGCCCAGTAGAAACGCAATACGTGGTACGTCAAACCGTACTGAGTACTCTTATGTTAAGAAATGAAAATGTTAAGCTTTTCAATGGAAGTGGCGCCTAGCATTGTTGCCTAGCCCAGAAACTTATGTTGTAGCCCTCGTATGTGTACTCTATTTTCATCCAAATATATTGGTCACCGTACGTATGAACCACGAGCTATATCAGCTATACAAAGACATGAATATAGGTAAACGTATCGAGATGCAACAATTGCGTTGGCTAGGCCATTTCATAAGAATGAGCGATGATGAACCCGCTTAAAAGGCGTATGAATACATGCCACATGGCGGTGCACGCAGAATCGGCAGGCCTAAGCTTCGATGGAGCATACAAGTGGATGAAGAAATGAAAAGGCGCGGTATTCCAAAAAGCGAAGCGAAAAAGCAGAGAGGATTGGAGATCTTTTTTTAGTTCGGTCTATGGAACAAATGTTCTGTAATGGACCAGCTAAGTAAGTAAGTAATGTCAAAAACCTACTCAAAAAAATTTCCGATTTTTAGTTTTCCCGGAAAATAGTGTTCGAAATTTTGAACACAGAAGTAAAAAATTTGATTTATTTGCTACTTCATTTATTTAATAATTTTTGTATGAAAAATAATTAAAGAGTGGTATTGAGTCTTCTTTGGGCCTACAAAACTTTTCCCCGAAATGTGTCAGCACTGGTCCACGTTTTGGATTACTCCCCATAGAACGGCACCGCACGATTATCGGGGTTTTGATACATATTTAGTCTTCTTTGGGTCCAGAAATTTGTCAGTGCAGGTCCACGTTTTACATAGCATCCGTACCTCGGTACCTGCCGGTTTTAGGGTTTTTCAGGGTTTTAGCCGCACTATTCTACGGAAATGGCTGAAATTTAGTATTTCGTCTTTTGTCAGTACAGGCCCACGTTTAATATTAAAAATCGTTTTAATTTTTTTGAGTATTTAAACGGAACCATATAAAGTTTCAATGTAGAATTCTGAAAATATGATTTTGTCATACTGCAATTCTTCAACCAATTTTAGCGATAAATTCTTCCGCATTTAGTCTTATTAAAGAATAATATTTTATACACTACGGTTAGTAAAGTCAATCTGAGTATATAATATTTTAATTATCACAAAAAAAAAACAGTGGCGCCCAATGTAGGGCTCTGAAAATATGATTTTATCATACTGCGATTTTTCTTCCAATTTCAGCGATAAATTGTACCCCATTTAGTTAAAGGGGGATCTATATAATATTTAGTTATAACAACTAACTACTATGGCGCCCAATGTGGGACCTGAGAAACTATGATTTTACTACACTTTGCTACCATTTTTATTGATAACGCCTTCCTCTCGTCTATGTAAAGGTATTAGAGGTCTTCAATAATATTTTAATTGTAAACAATACCCTTTGTGGCGCCCAATGTGAATTTCCAATCCAAAAAACCTCTTTAATATCCCATAGAAAAAGAAACAATAACTAAAAGGGAACTTTTACTTCAGTATTAACTCTAAACACAACTTCCCATGTTGATGATGATCAGCATGAAGGTGGCATAGCTAGGTCTGCATATCCGTTTGTGTGACTATTATGAATGCTTGTTGGCATGATGACCAACCAGCCACAGTCGACGACCAGGAACCTAATCACGTACTAGGAAATTTATGTATTCTCATCTAGATGGAGTGCAAAAGTTTAAATGTAAATTTCAAGTTGCTGGTGGTATTCCATACTGATGTGTGTGTGTGTGTGGTGGGGGGCATTTACAATCACAGTATCTGCAAACATAATCAAGTGAGACATATGTATGCAGCATGATATAGTCATAGCCACAGCATAGATTCACAATTCAAATATTCCCAACACAAAGAAAAAATGGATGAGAAAAAAACTCGTCTGCATTTTGTTTACTTAACACAGAAATAAAAAAATGTGAAATGAAAGCAAAAGAGTAGCAGCAAAAAATGGCATTTAGTTCAATTGTGTAAAATTCTATGGCAAAAGCAAAAAAAAAGCAGAGTAGTATAATATAGTCCCTAACGCCCCCATAGACTATGTATAACTCTGTTTATGATACCCAAAGATTTTTTCACTTTGTTCTCTTCTGGAATGGAAAAGTTTATGATACATAGATTTGTATTTTTTTTCATGAATCTATGTACCTTAAGTGACCATATTAAGCAAGCAAATGCCGGTTAGTTTAGTCCACACTTTGTTAGAACCCAAAAACGACCATCTTTTACCGGGAAAACTTCTATACGAATGATGGTGTTGAAGTAGTGGTAAAGGAAATGTATGCTTAAAATGTCAAATCATTTGTAAAAAAAAAAGACAGACTGATGGCGGTGCTGGTGGTGGCATGGTGCATTTTCAAAGTGACATGCAACGGAAATAGCACAGAATAATGATTCCTATTACAGTGAGCTAGCAACGCACATAAACGTGGCATGGGCATGAACTACAACAATACCAACCAACCAACCAGCCAGCCAGCAAACAGCGACTATTATTGTCATTATGAATGTCTGTAATTTGTCCCTAATGATTTCGTTAAATGAAGTTGTTAATGATCTATAATCGTTAGTGTTCAGTCGGTGTTCGCTGTTCAGTTCAGAGGAACAACACGAGCCAAAAGTCGAAAGTGTTTAAAGTGAGGCCCTCCAAAAACAACAAAAACAATAATTTCACTTTTCTTCCCCCTCCCCATTTCAGCATATGAAAAATTAAAGAGTTTAGAATGAAATTGTTATTCCAAATGAGTTTTAAATTCTGAAATTATAATGAAAAAATATTATGGCAAACCATTTGATAGGTTTCTTGAAAAGACTGCCTTTGATCTTACCGAAACAGGAAAACACTTCCTGAATGACAGACAAAAACAAGACAACTGAAGTAAACTGGTCAGAAATAAAATTAGTTTCGTAATTCCTGAGGGCCTTTTCAGATTTTCAATGACAAAAAAAGACGACCTTCAGCTCGCCTATAAAGATGACCTTCAGCTCGTCTATAAAGTCGACCTTCCCCAGCAAACCAATCTTACCGACATCGTAACGAAATCGGAACAAAATTCGAATGCTACGATCGATGTCGGATCCGATATCTTAACAAAAGTTGTATGAAGTGGTTGACATAATTCCCAACGAAATGTCGGATCGAAATCGCATAGATTTCGGTCAGAATTCGGCACGAAATCGGAAGAAAATCCTAGGGTAATTCGGAAGGCGAATATTTTCTACCGAATTCTCGTACAGATGAATGATTTCGGTTTTAGCTTCAATTATTATATGTTGCATTTATATTTAAAATATTTCAAAATTGTATATGCGAATTTTATAACCAACCATTTTGTTTTTCGACAACAAACTAAAATGAAACCAACCACCTCCTTGATGTTAGATATATACAAAAGGTGGTTGTTGCGCGAAGTTAAATTTGTTTCCGACATATCGATCCGAATTCGTACTGAAATCGAAAGAAAAACATTGGTATATTCGAAGGGAAATTTATTTCCGACATTTTCTCCGCAATCGGAGCGAAATCTGAACGAAATCCCCTACGAAAAATCGTATAGAAATCGGAACGAAATCTGAACGATTTTGCTTCCGAAGTTGTTCAGATGTGTCGGACATCCAACATTTGGTTTGCTCATCTATAATAACTCCCTTCAGCTCGTCTACGTCTATAAAGACGACATTCAGGCACGTCCATAAAGACGATGTGTAAGACTCCTATCGACAAATCTGTAAGACTTCTTTCAACTTCCCTCAACTCTGTCTGTAAGACGAAGCAAACTTCCTTCTTACTTCGAACGACGAAGGACTTCAGTTTCGTCTATAAAGACGAGCTTCTGACACGTCTATATAGACGACCTTCATCTCGTCTATAAAGACTCCCTACAGATCGCCTATAACGACTTCTTTAAGCTTCTTTATTAAGAATTCCCACAGGTCGCCTTCAAAGACACTGTCCAACTTGATCATAAAACAACTCTTTGAGTTCTTTGAGCTCTTTGGGATTCAATGTGAAGTTAAAAACAAGTAAGAACAGCGTTAAGTTCGGCCGGGCCGAAGAAGAAGACTTAATACTAAATTTCAGCAATTTCGGTAAAACAATGTGAGACACCATTCTATGGGAGCTATTTCAAAACGTCGATCTATACCGACAAATTTCTGACGGATAGTTTTTAGGCTCAAAGAAGACTAAATACCAAATTCCCTATATTTCGGTAAGAAAATGTGGCTAAAACTTAAAAAAATACCGAAAATCAAGAAGTACGCTTCTATGGGGATATAGGAAGACGTGGACCTATACTGATAATACTCTTCTGGAATATTTTATAACTCTTGGAAGACGAAACAACGAATTTCATCCATTTCGGTTGGATATTGACGTCACAATCTTCAGTATTACGAAAATCGGGAGGTACCGTTCTATGGTGGCTATATCGAAACGTGGACCTATACCGACGAATTTTAGTCAGAAATGGGACAATATGAAAGCGTGGACCTGTACAGACATATTTCTGGCGGACAGTTTTATATCACATTGAAGACTAAATACCAAATTTCAGCTATTTTGGTGGAATATTGAAGACACAACCTTCAAAATACGAAAAAACGGGAGGTACCTTTCCATGGGGGCTATATGAAGGCGTGGACCTATACCGACAAATTTAAAGGGGAAGTTTGAGTACCCCCAAACGAAGTCTAAATACCAAATTTCAGCCATTTCGGTGGAAAATTGAGGCCACAACGTTCAAAATACCGAAAATCGGGGTACCGTTCTATGGGGGCTATATGAAGGCATGGACCGATAGCGACAAAGTTCTGGGGGAAAGTTTTATACCACCAACGTAGACTAAGTACCAAATTTCAGCCATTTTGGTAGGATAATGAAGCTAAAACCTTCAAAATACCAAAAATCGGGAGGTACCGTTCTATGGGGACTATATGAAGGTGTGGACCGATACCGACAAAATTCTGGGGGAAAGTTTTACACCCCTAAAGAAGACTACGTACCAAATTTCAGCCATTTTGGTAGGATAATGAAGCTAAAACCTTCAAAATACCGGAAATCGGGAGGTGCCGTTCTATGGGGGATATATGAAGTTGTGGACCGATACCGTCAAAATTCTTGGGGAAAGTTTTATAACCCTAAAGAAGACTACGTACCAAATTTCAGCCATTTTGGTAGGATAATGAAGCTAAAACCTTAAAAATGCCGAAAATCGGGAGGTACCGTCCTATGGGGGCTATATCAAAACGTGGACCGATATATCCCATTTTCAATACCAACCATCCTGCAAGTAACCAAAACTTCTGTACCAAATTTTGACTCTCTATCTTTAAAATTGCGAGATGTATCTTGATTTCAACAGACGGACGGACGGACGGACAGACGGACATGGTCAAATCGACATAGAATTTTATGCTGATCAATAATATATATACTCTATAAGGGTCTCCGACGAATATTTCGATGTGTTACAAACGGTATGACAAATTTAATTATGGAGGTTATAACAAAGCCAACTTATCCACATGGAGATCGACAAAACATGTATGTAATACAAATGGCGACAACAGTGGCGCCCAACGTGGACCTCCACAATGCAATGCGTAGAAAATACTGCAAGTGATGAAAATGGCGCCCAATGTGGATCTCCATAATAAAATGATACTGAACGTGATGGCAATGGCGCCATTTACTTTTCCTTTTACTCCTCTTTAAAATTCTATTTTCATATTGGCGCCCAATGTGGAGTCTACGATTTTAAAATTTTTTGTATTCTTTATAACACCCAACGTAGAGCTCCATAAAATTTGTTTAAAAATTCAAACCATATACTCTTCTTTACAATTCCATTAGTAATGGCGCGAAATATGGGGCCTGAGATTTTTTTAAATTTCTTCAATTCAATTAAATTTAAATTGAGTTTTAAAGAACAGTAAATGGTTTGAATTTTAAAACAAATTTCAGGGAGTTCCATGATGTGTCATACATATAAAGACCCAATGTGGCCCTATGACATTAAAACTCGTTCAATTGTTTATTACACCCAATGTGTGGCTTCACAAAATTCGTTTTAAAAATTCAAACTACTCTTTTTTAAAATTATATTATTGTATTGGCCCCCAATGTGAGGCATAACATTTTTAAAATCTCTCAATTCTTTATAACACCCTATGTGAGGCTACACAAAATGTATCTTTAAATTTCAAACCATATACTCTTCTTTAAAGTTCACTTTTTGATAATGGCGCCCAAAGTAGGGCCTAAAATTTTTAAAGTCTCTCAATTCGTTATAACCCAATACGAGGCTCCACAAAATTTGTCTTAAAAATGCAAAGCATTTACTCTTCTTTTAAGTTCCATTTGATAATGGCGCCCAATGTGGGGCCACAAAACCATTTACTCTTCTTTAAGGTTCACTTTTTGATAATGGCGCCCAATGTAGGGCTAACATTTTTAAAGTCTCTCAGTTCGTTTTAATCCAATACGGGGCTCCACAAAATTTGTCTTAAAAATGCAAACCATTTACTCTTCTTTAAATTTCCATTTTAATAGTGGCGCCCAATGTGGCCTTAACATTTGAAAACTCTTGCAATTCTTTATATTATCCAACGTGCCGCTTCACAAAATTCGTCTTCAAAATTCAATTCTTTACACTACTAACCCGTATGTTTTCATGTACATATGTATGTATGTAACATCCACAAGTTTTTCTCCATTCTTAAAATGTAAGTTATTGCAGGGCAGTAGACGACTTATGGCCCCCTCTTTTCGGCATGGCTTTATTCCAAACATTTGTTAAAGTTTGCCAAGCTTGTTATTGGTCTGTAATAATATATAGTTTGTTTTGCAAAAAAAGGATAAAAATTGTTGCAATTGTAAGGCAGAAAAAGAAAAACTAGGTGGTCGCCCATCGGCCAAGTCATATTGAAGACATCAACAACACTTACACTTCAGCCATTAGGCTCTGGCCGGCAACAACACAATTGAAGTTTTATTTTTTGCCCTGTGTGTGCAGTCATTTATCAAATGTCAAAAATTTGTTGCAATGGCTTTTCAATATGTGTAACCGGAGCAGACATCTGACATGTCTGAATTTATGACGTTTACTTTGGAAACAATGTAAAAATTGTGAAAATGTCTTAAAGAGCCATAAATGATGATGGTTGGCATGGGGATGGATGGTGAGGATTGGAATGGTGCTGGCACAAAAGCAGCCAGTTAGTCAGCCAACAAAACATTCATTATACTGCAACTCAATACCATGCCATATCGTCTCATCCAATTATGTTGATGTTGTTGTTGGTGGTGGTTAAGGAATGAGAGGTTCTTCGTTACGTTTCGGTTCGGCTAGCATAAAATCAAAACACAAAACGAAAGCAAATACACACAATATGTGGGTGGCATGTTGTTGGGTTTTACTTCATGGGACTAACTATAGAATCATGGATTCAATTACCAAATATACTAGAATTTCAACTAAAAGGTCATTGGCCGCTTTCTTTAAATATCGATTGATTATTTTGCCACATTTCAAAAGAAAGAAAAATTCCTTTCAACCAAATCCCAGTGTGGGAATTTTTCATTTGTGGTTTAAGTGTAAGAATCCACTTAAGTCACAGCTAAGCTCTGCCATCGATAATTGCGTACTTTGTCTAATTGTGTGACGTCGTCCAAGCAGTCATTTCAAACATTAGAAATGCTGAGCTGATAACAGATTGTCTTGTCTGATTTACAACAACGTCTCACATCTTTGGGGAAATGCAAATGGCTTTGAGGTCTCGTCTAGGAATGTCAGTTTAATTGACTTATCTATCAATTGACTTTGAATATTGAAAACCAAAATAATTTATTAGATTTAATTAGCATTTATACCATCATCAGCATCGAGCTATGGTTGTGGGTATAATAGGGTGGGTAGTAAAGTATAGTATAAAAACTATGGAATAAATATTGCAAAGAATCCAAAGATCAGCAATAGAACCTAAAATACACATCAGGGGATGTTAAAGATAACCATGGCGCCCAATATGGATCTATTTAAAACTAAGCGAAATCTTTTTAGACAACCAGCAAGGCCCATGACGAAACGTTTTATAGGGTAACAACAGCTCTGACCTTATAGCACTTCGGAACACATTACATCATTTATGTAAATCTTAAAGGCTCCCCAGCGAAATGCAATTTAAATATTTAACAAATTTCACTTCATTTTCAATTAAAAATTAAATCCAAAAGCCTAACTCTCTCTCTAAAGGTCAACATGCACATTAGAACCCCGCAGAAAAATGGGAAATCTATTTACAAGTCAAGTCAACAAGTAAATGTTTCATTTATTTTCCTCTCGTTTCCTCCTTTTTGTTCCTTGCCTTGCAGTTGATGAAAAATTTGTTCTCCCTCCCTAATTGATGTCAAACATCTCATTAGAGTCATTCATATTTAGTTAGTCTAGTGTTTCCTTTTGTGCCCCAAAAAAACTGAAATGCCTAACTGGAAGTAGTAGCAGCGAGCAAGCATTGCTCATTGTCGAAGGATATTTTTGCATAACGACTATGTTTGAGTGTGTGTGTTTGTGTGTTCTCTCTACTAAAATATTTATACAAATTGATTACCTCTTGGGTTTTGTGCCTGGTTCGTGCCTTGAACTCTAGGCAAAAGCATCATCACCCAAAAACGTCGTCATCACTATTCTGAGTTTGTGTGTGTGTGTGAAAATTATATACATATGTATATATTCAAAAGAGTGTGCGTATGTGGAAAACTAACTTTAATTCGAGCGAACATATATGTACATATATTGAAATGTATGTCATCAAAATAGTATGTATTATTGAATAAATGTATATATACGAGTATGTACGAATGTGATATGAGCCTATATATAATATTTACATACTTATTTATGTATATACATACATATATTTGTGTAAATGTTTTTAAAAATGTTTTCTGTGTAGGATAATGTCCACATACTATATATATACCACTTTAATTTAACTAAACAAAACATGTTTAAACATACTCTCTGTACTGTACATACGCAAATGTAGCTTTTATTTTTTATGAATATTTAATGGCTAAATATTAGGTTGGAATTGTAAAAAATGGAAAATGGTGATGGGAAAATTTTTTCATGGAAAATATTTGGCGGAAATTTTTTTTAAGATAATATTTTTCTTAGCCGGATAAATTTTTCTATAGGAAAATGTTAGCCGCTTAATATTATCTATAAGAAACCCTTATCCGAATAAGATTTTCTATAAGAAAACCTTATCCGGATAACACCTTCTATAAGAAAACCCTTATTCAGATAGTATTTTCTATCAAAAAACCTTATCCGCATAACATTTTCAATAAGAAAACATTGTCCGGATAAAATTTTCTATAAGATAACATTATCCGCATTACGATCGCTATAAGAAAACATCATCCGTGTAACATTTTCTATAAGAAAACCTTATCCGGATAACATTTTCTATAAAAAACCTTATCCGAATAACATTTTCTATAAGGAAATCTTATCCGGATAACATTTTATATAAAATAACCGTATCCGGATAACATTTGCTATAAGAAAACCCTATCCGGATAACATTATCTATAAGAAAACCTTATCCGGATAACATTTTCTATAAGAAAACCTTATACGGATAAAATTTTTATAAGAAAACATTATCCGGATAAATTTTCTTTAATAAAACCTTAACCGGATAACATTTTCTATAACAAAAACTTATCCGGATAACATTTTCTTTGAGAAAACCGTATCCGCATAACATTTTCTATAAAAAAAAACTTTATCCGGATAACATTTTCTATATGAAAACCTTAACCGGATAACATTTTTCATAAGAAAAAACATCTCTATAAGAAAAATTATCCGGATAACATTTTCTATAAGAAAACCTTATCCGGACAACATTTTCTATAAGAAAACCTTATCCGCACAACATTTTCTTTAAGAAACCCTTATCCGGACAACATTTTCTATAAGAAAACTATACCCGAATAACATATTCTATAACAAAACCTTATCCGGATAGCATTTTCTATAAAAAGAACCTTACCCGGATAAAATTTTCTATAAGAATACTTTATACGGATAATATTTGCTATAAGAACACCTTATTCGGATAACATTTGATATAATAAAACCTTATCCGGATAACATTTGCTATAAGAAAACCTTATCCGGATAACATTTGCTATAAGCAAATCTTATACGGATAACATTTTCTTTAAGAAAACCTTATCCTCACAAAAATTTTTTATATCAAATCCTTGTCCGGATAACATTATCTACAATAAAGCCTTATCCGAATACATTTTCTATAAGAAAGCCTTATCCAGATAACATTTCTATGCGAATACTTTATACTTATCAGTAGAACATATAGAAAATATTATTCTATAAGAAAACCTTATCTGGATAACATTTTCTATAAGAAAACCTTATCCGTAGAACATTTTCTATAAGAAACCCTTGTCCGGATAACATATTCCATAAGAAAACCTTATTCGGATAACATGTTCTATAAGAAAAACTTACCAGGATAACATTTTCTATAAGAAAACCTTATCCAGATAACATTTTCTATAAGAAAGCCTTATCCCGATAACATTTTCTATAAGAAACCCTTATCCGGATAACATATTCCATAAGAAACCTTATTCGGATAACATTTTCTATAAAAAACCTTATCCGGATAACCTATTCCATAAGAAAACCTTATTCGGGTAACATTTTCTATAAGAAAACATTATCCGGATAACATTTTCCATAAGAAAACTTTATCTCGGTAACATGTTCTATAAAAACACCTTGTCCGGATAACATGTTCTATAAGAAAACTTTATACGGATAACATTTTCATTAAGAAAATATTATCCGGATAACATTTTCTATAAGAAAACATTATCCGGATAACATTTTCTATAAGAAAACATTATCCGGATAACATTTTCTATAAGAAAACATTATCCGGATAACATTTTCTATAAGAAAACATTATCCGGATAACATTTTCTATAAGAAAACATTATCCGGATAACATTTTCTATAAGAAAACATTATCCGGATAACATTTTTTATAAGAAAACATTATACGGATAACATTTTCTATAAGAAAACCTAACACGGATAACATGTTCTATAAGAAAACTTTATCCGGACAATATTTCCCATAAGAAAACCTTATCCGTAGAACATTTTCTATAAGAAACCCTTATCCGGGTAACATATTCCATAAGAAAATCTTATCCGGATAACATAATCCATAAGAAAACCATATCCGGATAACATTTTCTATAAGAAAACCTTATCCGGATAACATTTTCTATAAGAAACCCTTATCCGGATGACATCTTCTATAAAAAGCCTTATCCAGATAACATATTCCAAAAGAAGATCTTATTCGGATAACATTTTCTATAAAAAAAACATTATCCAGAAAACATTTTCCATAAGAAATCCTTATCCCGGTAACATGTTCTATAAAATCACCTTGTCCGGATAACATGTTCTATAAGAAAACTTTATACGGATACCATTTTCAATAAGAAAATATTATCCGGATAACAGTTACTATAAAAAAACCCTTATGCGAATAATATTTTCTATAAGAAAACTTTATACGGATAATATTTTCTATAACAAAACCTTGTTCGGATAACATTTTCTATAACAAAACTTTATACGGTTAATATTTTCTATAAGAAAACCTTATCCGGATAACATTTGGGAAAAAAACTTTATCGGATAATATTTTCTATAAAAAAACCTTATCCAGATAACATTTTCTATAAGTAAAACTTATCGGGATATCATATTTTCTAAGAAAACCGGATATAACATTTTCTATAAGAAAACCTTATCCGGATAACATTTTCTATAAGAAAACCTTATCGACACAAAATTTTTTATATCAAATCCTTTCTATAAGAAAACCTTTTCCGGATAACATTTTATATAACAAAACCTTATCCGGATAAAATTTTCTATAAGGAAACCTTATCCGGATAACATTTTCTATAAGAAAACCTTATCCAGATGACATTTTCTATAAGAAAACATTATCCGGATAAAATTTTCTATAAGAAAGCCGAATAACATTTTCTATAAGAAAGCCTTATCCAGATAAAATTTTCTATAAAAATACTTTATACGGATAATATTTTCTATAAGAAAACCTTATCCGGATAACATTTGCTATAAACAAACCTTATCCGGATAAAACTTGCTGTGAGAAAACCTTATCCGGATAACATTTGCTATAAGAAAATCTTATTCGGATAACATTTTCTATAAGAAAACCTTATCAGCACAAAATTTTTTATATCAAATCCTTGTCCGGGTAACATTTTCTATAAGAAAACCTTATCCGGATAACATTTTCTATAAGAAACCTTATCCGGATAACAGTTTCTTTAAGAAACCATTATCCGGATGACGTATGTCATAATTTTCTATAGGTATACTTTGTTTTCTAATTAAAAATTGTGCTCTTGCGACCTACCTTAACATTCTTTTTTGTATTTGTGAAAAACTACAACTTTTTCATGATAGGCGAAAAACGAGAGTAATGAACGGCAGCCAACAACAATTATTAAGAGACAGCGTGGCGAAAGAGAGGGGAGAACATGGAGGGAAAGTAGAAATGAACCATCAACTATAAAAACATGTCACAAATAAATGACTGAGATTAAATTTCTCCATAAAGCGTGATTTCCCCTTCTCTCATCTGCATGCATCCCTTTCCTTCTCTCTCACTCTACGGAATGACATTAAAGCGGTTTTAGAGCATAGATAATATTTTGTTGTTGAGTTGGACGATATGTTGCTAAAAATATTTAAATTAATTCTTTCTCTTTTGTTTTTGTTTCTTTTGTCATTTCATTTATAGAGCAAACAAGTAATAAATTGTTATTGACAGGTGGATAGATGGACAGATACATGGACAGACCAGACGGGTAGACTGACACATACACAGTGGCCGTTTTTGAATGAAGAGAAAGGAGACAATCCATTGATAATTAAATTGAAAAGACCTGTTAGGCTTTGGAGTTTGATTCATTTAGTCAGGTTGAGTTAACTGGAATGCAATGAAAATTCAATTAGAAAACAGTTTGCAGCAAAATTCAGGCTAACAAAGAATGAGAGAATGAATATTTGTGCCAGTTTGCTTTGTTGCTACCTAGATTTTTATCCTTTCAATATGTTCAGCTAATTTTTTAACAATGCTTTTTAGATTGTGTTAAGTTCGTTTTTTGCATCTCTTTTATTGGCATTCCGTTTTTGTGTGTTTGTTTCCTACTACGAGTCTAACACCCAGTTTAAGTTCTTCCTCTCCTTTGGTCAGTAAATGCTGAGTTGAAATTTTAGCTTTATTCGCATTTAGCACCACAATCTGCTTTTGTAAGCAGTTCAAAGCCTCAAATTGGATTAGATGCAATGAAGTTTGTTCGGCGGTGTGTTGGTTTTCTGCTGTTTTGGGGTTTGGGGGCCAATGAACATACAGGCCAATAGTTAGCTAGAGCTACTCGAGTTATTCCCAGCCAAAGCAACACTTAGTTATTTTTTATTATTGTTGTTGTTGTTGGTATGTATGTTGTAATAGACTCGATACTCTAGAAAGTGGTATGGCAAACATAAACCTACTTAACCTCCATCAGCAGCAGCATCATGATTTTCCATTTTCCCATTCCCCATTTTTTTGTGTGTTCAGATTCGTAACAAAAAAGAACGGGAAGTAAAAAAAACCGCATACAACAAACACTCATGCCAACACTTGGTTTGCATTGCATTTACAAAGAAAGAACTATTGGGTCACTTCAAATCCCAGTGAATTCTGGGGCAAAAATGCTCCGAAAAAATTTACTCTGTACTTGAAAGTGAATTGAAATTTTGTTTGCAATACACTCTATCATGATGCAGCATGAAAAGCGAAGTGCTCCTAATTTCATTTATACGGTGATTTTGGGTTGAGAGAATCAATGACGATGTCAAATGCCAAATTTACGGCATCAGTGCAACTTTTTCCGCATTCCTATTTCTATTAAAGGCACTTTGAAACACATTGGAAAAAGGAAAACATCAACCGGATAATAAAATGCATTAATATGATAGCATTGTGTATGAGTAACCGTTATCCAGACAACATTTTCGGTAAAAATCTTTATGTGGATAGCATTTTCTATAAGAAAGGCGTATGTGGGTAACATTTTTCATAAGCAAAATTCATCCGGATAACATTTTCTATAAGAAAACCTTATCCGGATAACATTTTCTATAAGAAAATCTTATCCGGCTAACATTTTCTATAAGAAAACCTTATCCGGATAATATTTTATATAAGAAAACCTTATCCGGATAACATCTTCTATAAGAAAATCTTATCCGGTTAACATTTTCTGTAAAAAACCTTATCCGGATAACGTTTTCTATATGAAAACCTTATCCGGCTAACATTTTCTATAAGAAAACCTTATCCGGATAATATTTTATATAAGAAAACCTTATCCGGATAACATCTTCTATAAGAAAATCTTATCCGGTTAACATTTTCTGTAAAAAACCTTATCCGGATAACGTTTTCTATAAGAAAACCTTATCGGGATAACATTTTCTATAAGAAAACCTTATCCGGATAACATTTTCTATAAGAAAACCTTTTCGGGATAACATTTTATATAAGAAAACCTTATCCGGATAACATTTTCTATAAGAAAACCTTATCCGGATAATTTTTTCTATGACAAACCCTTATGCGGATAAAATGTTCTATAAGAAAACCTTATCCGGATAACATTTTATATAAAAAACACCTTATGCGGCTAACATTTTCTATAAGAAAATCTTATATGGATAACATTTCCTATAAGAAAACCTTATTCGGATAACATTTTCTATAAGAAACCCGTATCCGGATAACATTTTCGATAAGAAAACATTATCCAGTTAATATTTTTATAAGAAAACCTTATACGGATAAAATTTTCTATAAGAAAACCTTATCCGGATAACATTTTCTATAAGAAAGCCTTATCCGTAGAACATTTTCTATAAAACCTTATCCGGATAACATTTTCTATAAGAAACCCTTATCCGGATAACATTCTCTATAAGAAACCCTTATCCGGACAACATTTTCTATAAGAAAACCTTATCCGGACAACATTTTCTATAAGAAAACCTTATCCGGATAACATTTTCTATAAGAAAACCTTCTTCGGATAACATTTTCTATAAGAAAGCCTTATCCGTAGAACATTTTCTATAAAACCTTATCCGGATAACATTTTCTGTAAGAAAACCTTATCCGGATAACATTTTCTATAAGAAACCCTTATCCGGATAACATTCTCTATAAGAAACCCTTATCCGGACAACATTTTCTATAAGAAAACCTTATCCGGATAACATTTTCTATAAGAAAACCTTCTACGGATAACATTTTCTATAAGAAAACATTATCCGGATAACGTTTTCTATAAGAAAACATTATTTTGATAACATTTTCTATAAGAAAACCTTATCCGGATAACATTTTCTATAAGAAAACCTTATCCGGATTACATTTTCTATAAGAAAACCTTACTCGGAAAACATTTTCTACAGGAAAACATTATCCGGATAAAATTTTCTATAAGAAACACTTATCCGGATAACATTTTCTATAAGAAAGCCTTATCGGGATAAAATTTACCAGAGGAAAACCTCATCAGGATAACATATTCTATAAGAAAACCCTATCCGGATAACAGTTTCTATAAGAAACCTTTATCCCGATAACATTTCTATAAGAAAACCTTATCCGGATAACCTTTTCTATAAGAAAACCTTATCAGGATAACATTTTCTTTAAGGAAACCTTATCCGGAGAATATTATGTTAAGAAAAACTTATCCGGAGAATATTTTGTTAAGAAAACCTTATCCGGAGAATATTTTCTATAAGAAAACCTTATCCGGAAAGTATTTTCTAAAGGAAAACCTTATCCGGATAATATTTTCTATTAGAAAACCTTATCCGGATAATATTTTCTATTAGAAAACCTTATCCGGATAATATTTTCTATAAGATAACCTTTCCGACAAGAAAACATTATCCGGATAACGTTTTCTATAAGAAACCCTTATCCCTATTAGAAAACGTTATCCAATTATATTTGCTATAAGAAAACTTTATCCAGATAAAATTTTCTATAAGAAAACAATATCCGGATAACATTTTCTATAAGAAAGCCTTATCCGGATAACATTCCCTATAATAAAGCCTTATTCGAATAACATTTTCTATAAGAAACCCTTATCCGGATAACATTCTCTATAAGAAACCCTTACCCGGACAACATTTGCTATAGAAAACCTTATACGGATAACATTTTCTATAAGAAAACCTTCTACGGATAACATTTTCTATAAGAAAACATTATCCGGATAACATTTTCCATAAGAAAACATTATCCGGATAACATTTTCTATAAGAAAACATTATGCGGATAACATTTTTTATAAGTAAACCTTATCCGGATAACATTTTCTATAAGAACACCTTATCCGGATAACATTTTCTATAAGAAAACCTTATCTGGATAACATTTTCTATAAGAAAACCTTATCCGGATAACATTTTCTATAAGAAGACCTTATCCGGATAACGTATTTGATGAGAAAAACTTATCCGTTAACTTTTTCTATAAGAAAACCTTATCCTGATAAAATTTTCTATAAGAAAACCTTATCCGGATAACATTTTCTATAAGAAGACCTTATCCGGATAACATTTTCTATAAGAAGACCTTATCCGGATAACATTTTCTATAAGAAAACCTTATCCGGATAACATTTTCTATAAGAAAACCTTATCCGGATAACATTTTCTATAAGAAAACCTTATCCGGATAACATTTTCTATAAGAAAACCTTATCCGGATAACATTTTCTATAAGAAAACCTTATCCGGATAACATTTTCTATACGAAATCCTTATCCGGATAACATTTTCTATAAGAACACCTTATCCGGATAACATTTTCTATAAGAAAACATTATTTTGATAACATTTTCTATAAGAAAACCTTATCCGGATAACTTTTTTTATAAGAAAACCTTATCCGGATAACATTTTCTATAAAAAACCTTATCCGGATAACATTTTCTATAAGAAAGCACTATCCGGATAACATTTTCTATAAGAAAAGCTTATCCGGATAACATTTTCTATAAGAAAGCATTATCCGGATAACATTTTCTATAAGAAAACCTTACTCGGATAAGATTTTCTATAGGAAAACATTATCCGGATAAAATTTTCTATAAGAAACACTTATCCGGATAACATTTTCTATAAGAAAGCCTTATCGGGATAAAATTTACCAGAAGAAAACTTTCTTCGGATAACGTATTTGATGAGAAAAACTTATCCGTTAACTTTTTCTATAAGAAAAAATTAGCCGGCTAACATTTTCTATAAGAAAACCCTATCCGTATAACTGTAGCTATAAAATAACCTATAAAATAAGCGAGTCCGGATATAGATTTTCAAACGGATAACGTTTCTTCTCCGAAAATATTATGTTCTTCTGGATAGAACAAAAACAACTATTAACCGGTTAATTTAAATCCTATTTCCTGATTTTCTAATAAAGAAAAATTCCCCACACCAATTACCGAACGCTTCCAAACTTTTACAATGGCATTACCACAAGCTTAGCTGGTTGTAGTGTAAAACACGATTATATCTTTGCTCGTTGTTTACATTTGAGCCAGCTAGTCAGCTTGTTGTTACACTCAACAAACTATGTGTAGGGTTATGCGCCGTAGAAGAATGAAAAACAGGAAAACGACAAAAATCTATGCAGACTTGTTTGGCAAGTTCTCCCAGTTGGGCCAAACTTTGATGCAAAGACTTATAGTGTTACCAAAAATTTTTTTGTGTGCTGTTTTTTGTTACTTGGATTATAAAAACAACTCGAACAAGAAAAATCTCAGCTTTTTACCGTTTTTTTTTTTTGCTAGCAGCAACTTAGACCAGATGATTTGTGCTGGTGAGCAAGCAATAAGCTCACACCTTCCAACAACAGAAATTTATGATGGATAAGCCATTAGCTATGCTTCTTGAAACGTCTGTCATATAATTTGAAACAGAAATTGTTTTTTTGGTTTTGTCGTTTTATATGACTGACATGACAGAGACGACGAAGGAGAGAGAGAAAAATAAGACGTTGTTAAACGACAACATTAAAATTGTATTAAATATACTACATATGGGAAACACATTCACACAGCCACACAAATATACGAACTGTCAACTTCTTTCGGTACATTGTGGTGAGGAGATTCACATGTCAAACGAATAAAACTATTCAAAATTGTGAACGGTAGCTACCTGGTGGGTTTGTTGGTTGGCATGGCTTTGGGGCCTGATTCATTTAAGAACACACAAACATACAGACAGACCTACATACATACATACATACATTTGTACCTTTATGTGAATGACATGTTTCCACAAGCTACCAACATCGTCGTCATCATCATAGTCATCGAATGTTCTTCTTTTCCTTTTTGACCTCATAAAACAAAAAACTAAAGGTTTGAGGTCTTCTTTCTCTGTTAGTGGTATATCATGGGAAACCGGAAACAGGAATAAAATTCAAATAAACCCAAAAGATTACAAAACCAAAAAGCGAAGACAATAGAAATAAAAAAAAGAAAACCACACAGCAGCCCCAACATGTAGAGATAGAGAGAGAAAGAGAAAGGAGAAATAAGAGATAAAACCGAAATGTTTTGTTTGAAAACATCCTTACTATTATCATCATCTGTACCACCGGAAGTCCTTGTGTTGTATTACAGTTGCCTAACTAACCGAGAAAATTTAAATAAACCACAGACAGTAACTAGCTTTGGGGGCCAGATAAATTTACATATGTGAATACAAAGGATCATCTCGAAAACTTGCTGTGTCAAATAAGAGAGATAAAAAGCTGATCCATTGACATGGATCTATCAATATGACAAGCTGAAGGATCTTTCCCTATGTCAGCAAAAAAAAAAAAAAACATGCTCTGGAAAGGTAGCATATTCATGATATATTAGGGAGAAAGTGAGGGATCCATCCTTAGAGTAGCTAACCTCAAACAAGAACCTGATTTAGACAGAAATGAAAATTTCCTCACATTCGCTGCAACAAGAACAACAGCATGAACATAGTTCAATATAAAGGAAAGCCAAATTAAGGGTGACGTAGGGAATGGAAGATACCAAGCAACGGTCCTGACCGGTTTTAACATGACAAAGCCCAGGATTTATCTTGGCCCCTCTTTCATCCCAAGTGGACACTGACCTCCCCGTGGTGTCACCTGGGGAACTGCCTTTAACACCCGTTAAAGGTAGTGAGCTAAAATGTGCCGCGCGTTCACCCATAAGAACGTTAAAAACTTGGCTTTGGGCATCGGGTTAGTAACCCTCCTCTAGAAAAAACTGCCTACTATGAAAAAGCGAAAGAAAAGAAAAACAAAACCCTCTAAAGTTGACGAACCCCGCAAACGTTATAAAGACCATGATTTGCGAATCTGCACCTGGAATGTTCGCACTCTTTATAGAGAAGGTGCAGTCTTCGCATTGGCAGACGTACTTGAAAAGTACAAGGCCGATATTACTGCCATACAGGAAATACGATGGATTGGGAAAGGCGTCACAACAACACCTAAAGGTGACGCACTGTATTATAGCTGCCATGACGACTAACCACGAATCCGCAACCAAACTCATGCTGGTTGCGGATTCGTGGTTAGTCGGAGACTAAAACATCTGGTATCCAGCTTCACCCCAGTGAATGAAAGACTTGCTGCATCGAATAAAAGCTAAATTCTTCAACATCAGCTTTATTTGCGCTCATGCTCCCACTGAAGAAAAGGACGAACAGACCAAAGATATATTTTACGAGCGCTTAGAAGAAACATATGACCGTTGTCCTGCCCATGACATTAAAATCATTCTAGGCGATTTTAATGCCAAAATTGGAAAGGAGAATATCTTTGGCCCAACAGTCGGGAAATTCAGTCTCCACAGTGAAACATCTGACAATGGAATGAGGCTGATAGACTTTGCAGCAGCAAAAAACATGGTAGTTAGCAGTACCAGATTTAATCATCTCGATATTCATAAGGGCACATGGCTGTCTCCAGATCAGAAAACAAGAAATCAAATTGATCACGTTGTGATAGATGGAAGACATGCATCAAGCGTGTTGGATGTACGATCGTTCCGAGGTGCAAACAGTGATTCGAACCACTACCTTGTTGCGGCAAAGGTTCGCACCGGCTTAAACGTAGCAAACAAAGTACGAACAGACACAACACGAAAGTTAGACATCGGTAAGCTGCAATCACAACAGATAGCCACAGCATATTCCACTCAACTAGCCCAATTGGTTAATCAAAGCACTCCTCATCCCGATAACATATCAGCGCAATGCCAAAGCATTGCCCACTCCATGCAAACAGCAGCAAAATCCATACTTGGATACCAGAGACCTCCACCAAGAAATCTATGGTATGACAGGAGTGTCGTGCTGCTACCGAAGAGAAGAATGCGGCATATAGAGCTACTTTACAATCAGTAGCAACGCGTAGCTCACGAGAGAGGTATCGGGAGAAAAGGAGAGAGGAGAAACGTCTTTTCCGTAGGAAAAAGAGAGAGATGGAAAAGCGGGAGTGTGAACAAATCGAGATGTACAGGAGCCAGAATGAAGTCCGAAAATTCTACAAAAGAGTCAGGCATCAAACTGATGGCTTTGGTACAGGCGCATCCTCCCGTAGAGACCAGCAAGGTAATTTGGGAACTGATACAGATAGTGTACTCAGGATATGGAAAGAACATTTTTCAAAACTGTTGGTATCCAATAGCAGCGAAGACGACGAAGATACCACAGTCCCAATCCCAGAAGATGTTATTGAATGTATACCGCCCAGCCAAGATGAGGTAAAGACAGCAATAAATCGGCTGAAGAATAATAAGGCAGCAGGGGCCGATGGCTTACCAGCCGAGCTGTTCAAAACCGGAGGCGACACGCTGATAAGGTGTATTCATCAGCTAGTTAGCACCATCTGGCAGGAAGAACGAGTACCCGACGATTGGAACCTGAGTATCCTGTGCCCCGTCCACAAGAAGGGAGATAAGACTGTATGCTCTAACTATAGGGGCATAAGTCTACTCCCTATTGCCTACAAGATCGTGTCAGGGATATTGTGCGAACGACTAAAGCCTATGGTCAACGAGATAATTGGACCATACCAATGCGGCTTTAGACCTGGCAAGTCCACCATTGACCACATATTTACCCTGCGGCAAATCCTGGAGAAGACCCAAGAGATGCAGATCGACAACTACCACCTTTTTGTCCATTATAAAGCAGCCTTCGACAGCCCGCTACGTTCAAAGGTATTCCAAGCAATGTCTGAATTCGGCTTTGTAAAATTACTCTAACTGACACAAGATCTTCAGTTAAAATAGGAAAGAACCTCTCCGAAGAGTTTTGTACCAAAAGAGGTTTCAGGCAAGGAGACAGCCTTTCGTGTGATCTTCTCAACATCCCGCTAGAAAAGGTTATACGAGAGGCAAACGTCAAAAGAAGCGGCACAATCTACAAAAATAGCCACATGTTACTTGCTTATGCTGATAATATAGACATGATGGGACGATCAGTAAAAGAAGTAACCGATACCTTTATGAAGGTCGAAGGAGAATCTGCTAAAGTGGGTCTGGCGGTAAACGGCGAGAAGACCAAGTTGATGGTGTCGACGCGCAATGCGTCCATTGAGATCAGACCAACTGTTGAAGTTGGTTCCTATAATTTTGAGGTAGTAAAAGACTTCGTCTACCTCGGCACTGCCATAAACACAACAAACAACATCAGTTGTGAAATAAGAAGAAGAATTGTATTGGCCAACAGATGCTACTATGGTCTAAGTAAGCAATTTAAAAACAAAGCCACATCTCATCAAACAAAAATAACACTATACAAAACGCTGATACTACCCGTGCTAATGTATGGCTCCGAAGCATGGGTACTTGCGCAAGCAGATAAGGCAGTGCTTGGTGTGTTTGAGAGGAAAATTCTTCGAAAGATTTTCGGGCCGATTTGCGTTGACGGTGAATATCGACGTCGTATGAACCACGAGCTATATCAGCTATACAAAGACATGAATATAGCTAAACGTATCGAGATGCAACGATTGCGTTGGCTAGGCCATATCATGAGAATGAGCGATGATGAACCCGCTAAAAAGGCTTATGAATACATGTCACATGGCGGTGCACGCAGAATCGGCAGGCCTAAGCTTCGATGGAGCACACAAGTGGATGAAGAAATGGAAAGGCGCGGTATTCCAAAAAGTCAAGCGAAAAACAGAGAGGAATGG
Organism: Musca autumnalis; assembly: GCF_047663935.1. NCBI lineage: Eukaryota > Metazoa > Arthropoda > Insecta > Diptera > Muscidae > Musca > Musca autumnalis. Next base: position 6,138,331 of record NW_027411866.1, on the reverse strand, counting down.
AGATCTTTTCTTAGTTCGGTCTATGGAACAAATGTTCTGTAATGGGCCAACTAAGTAAGTAAGTAATATTTTCCATAATTTTTTAGGGAACATGCAAGTTTGGTAGACGCTAACACCAAGTATTGATTAGTGTTTCTTTTTCATTCCTCATTGGGCGCCATATTTTTCTACCAACAGTTATAAAGCCTCAGGAATTAGGAAATCTCTTAAAACAGTCTTCTTTATAGGACTTTTTGGTGGTAAAAACTCAGAATAACCACCATTGGAATATTTTTTTGTCCAAAGATATTATTGCCTTTAAAATAAAAGAAATCTAAAGTTAGGAGCCATATTTTTACCTAATCATACCCTCAGCCTTTAGGCTAAAGAGGCAGTATACAATTTCATATGGCAAAAATGTGCCTCATCGAAATAATGGTTTTAGACCCAAAGTATGTTTGAAAATTTGGAATCCATTTAGCCATATCCGTCCGTCTGCCTGTCCGACTGGCTGGTGCGCATGAACAGATTAATCGATTCGGTCTAAAATTTGGTCTTCGTAATATATTGTGGAAACTTAGATCAAGTTCCATAGCCACTGGTATATCCCCCGCAAAAGTTTAACATGCGCACGATAACTCTAGAGGGATTGACCCATTAGGACCATACTTTATTTCTTCCAGACATAGATCAGGTTCGAATATAGTCGATATCAGTCCACTCCTCTGTGTACCTCCTACCAGCAAATGGCTGTACTAGGAGCTCTTATTATGACGATTCAAGCTTTTTTTTCAGGGGCAAGTCCCTACTTCCTCAGAAAATGACCCGAAGGCTGTGAAAAAGCTAGTACGACCACCATGTGTAGCGGCTGTTGCGCTCGACTACTTTCAAATCGGATAATGCGTTGGTCCAAACTTTGGAGATTGCTATATTTCAGCGAATCTTAGATAAAGTTCGAAGATGACACTCCCAGAAGATAAAGAAATGTCATTAAATGTGTATGCGGAATAAAGGGGTGAGTACATAAGCGGCCTTGCCTGCTTACCTTGCTTGCTTCTGATAAAACAATAAAAAAGAAAAGGGCAACCCAGTTCGAAATTTGCTCGGCCTTCTTTATTCTTTTATTTTTATTATGTCAGAAATGAAGCAGGAAAGCAAGGCAATCAGGCAAGGCAGCTTATGTACGCAGGCCTTTACTATTGAATGGGGGCAACCGATTTGATCTAAACATTGGATCTTGTAATATTTTGTCCAAACTAAGATTGAGTTCGAAAATAAACCATATCGGTCCACTCCTTAGGGTGTCTTCTTCACATAAGTTCAATATCTTTGTTTAAGTGCACTTTAAGGGCTCTTCGAGGACCTTTAGAAATTTACTCTTTGTGGTACTGGCTCAGAACAAAATATTTCACTTCTTAAAACAAATTTTTCCTTAACAACTTCTTCATTTAGTGACTTGGATTCGTAGTTTACGAATCTAAAGGTTCGGAGCAAAATCGGAATGCAGATTTAATTTCGACTCAATGCGTTATATATAGGGCGGTTGTTTTATGGACTTTACCATAATGTCCGCCAATTAACAATTGAAAATCTTTTTTTATCCAAAATTATCCAATTTTTTGAGCCAATAGGGAAACGAAGAGTATCGATGTAGTGTCGTTCTCAGATCGCTGCATATTTCCAAAAATTCTTTTTGGGATAATAGCCAAGTGTTTCAAGAGAAACCTAAAAGGATCAACATCGGTGTAATTATGTACAGTCTTGTTCATTAAAATACCAGTTTGATGGAATATGGAACTAGCGAAACGCAGTAAGGTTATCAGAAAGTTAGGTTAGGTTAAGGGACGCGCAGCTGTCGTGTTGGACAGCCACTCCACTCGGAGACCTTATGGTCCATTGTGTTCAAAAGGTTGGGTTCAGAAGGTTAGAGTCAAGTTGAATAAAATTTAAATAAAAAAACGTACACGTTGGACACCGTAAGACAACAAGGCCTGTTGATTAATAATAAGAAAATTTTGAACGTTGGGCGCCATATTTTTCAAAAGGCTATTAACATTTTTTTAAAACATTTTGGGCGCCAATACAAAAATGAAGAGTATCGGAGAAGTGTTTATTCTCCGAACATACACTTTTAATTTTTTTATGAAATAATAGTCGAGTGCCTCATAAGAAACCCATAAGGATCAACTTCGGAGCTCTTATGAAAACTCTTGCCAATTAACTCATCCTGGCTGGAGATGTCAACCAGTTTGATAGAATATGGAATTAATAAACCGCAGAAAGGTTAACGGAAGGGCATACAAAATGGCTAGTTGATTAATATTAAAAAAATACATTGAACGTTGGGCGCCATATTTTTCAATAGCATATTAAAATATTATTAACAAATTTTGGGCACCAATACAAAAGTGAAGAGTATCCGAGGAGATTTCCTTCTGGGACCACATACTATAATTTTATTAATTCGAAATTGATGGCAAGTCCTCATAAGAAATCTATGAGGATTAATTTTCCAAAAGGGTTATTAACCTTTTATTACCAAAGTTTCCAAAATCATCGATTTCTAGGCTAAGTAGGTTTAGAAAAGAAAAAAAATAATAATTTTCAAACTTTATCCTCCAGATGTTCAGAATTTATGAAATATTTGAGATTTTAGTTCGCCTCAAAATAAATATGAGGCTTCAGATATCATAAACGTTGAATTTGGAAGCTTAAACATTGGGCGCCACATGCTATAACCAATGCAACTGTCCAACTTTGATTTGGGAGCAATAGATTCGTAAATGTTTAATTTTGTGTTTAAGAAAAGATCTCTCTTAAGATCTGGAAAACCCATAGTGTGGAAAAAAGATTCCAATGTTGGGCGCCATGTTTTATAAAATTGTTACTAAACCTTTTAAGAAGAGATGCAACAGTTTCTCTCTAAATTATTGGCCCGTTCAAGTCTCAGCCTTTAGATCCATAGAAACATTTCTCTCCTTTCTCTTAAGAAATAGTTATTTTTTTGAAAGTTGGGCGCCATAGATTAGAAATTTTTTAATTTTGTGGCAAGGATGTGAAACCACAGGATTTCTTATCTAGCAGAGCAGGCCAAAATATTTACTAAGGAAGATAAATTCTCGCTAATATCATCGGCAGGCTCAAGTCTCAGCCTTAGATCTAAGGTTAAATCTCTTTCTTGTGTGAGAAAAATATTTCTTTGCGAGCCATATATTTGTGAATGTTTAATTCTATGTTCAGGATAAGATGTCTTCCTTAAGATAAGGGCAAAACCAATACGGAAGAAGGACTCGACCTTGGGCGCCATATTTTAAAGTAAATATGAGGCTTCAGATATCATAAACGTTGAATTTGGAAGCTTAAACATTGGGCGCCATATGCTATAACCTATGCAATGATCCAACTTTGATTTGTCAGTCACATCAACTTCGTTGAAACAAACTATTTGGTTTCAAATTCTAATTTTTAGTCCATAATCCAATCCTTTATAGGTAATTATTAGTTATTGGGACTTTCGTTTTTGACAAGTTCGAATTGAGCCATTGGGTTTCAAATTTCTATGAACTCTATTGTATCATGGACCCAATAATGTGCCTGGTGCACACTTACTGATTAACCTCAAAACTAAAATCTCATTTCTCTTGGACCCATTACAAAAGTAGGATACGGCATTACTGACATGCCAATTACAGTCCCCCTTTTTAAGCTAAGTTGTCATTTTGTAATTTGTTTATACTGCATTTTGGTAAATGCCATAAACAAAATTAGTTTTTATTCTCCTGCTTACACGTTCATTCCTCCCCTGGGACATAATTTATATTCTAAAATAGTGTTTATAAATATGATATCATAGAAAATAAATTACATGGAACTTCAAAACACACAAACTGATACACAAAATAACTAAAAATGCATTTATGCTAATGACATGGGTGCGTTTAACTTGACCATATTAGTAATAACAATTTTATATATAGTATTGAAGGCTTTGTTTGACAATGGCTTAGTCACACTCCAAAAGCAGGGACGTAGAAAAAAGACGAAGCTTATACAACCAAGCTTCCCTTGTAATTATTTAATTTGTCTAATTTTTACCCCCACTTCTAGCTACGCTGCTGTTATAGATTTTCATTTCAATTTACAATTTTCATATCATTTGTTGTTGAGTTTGTTTTTTGTTTTTAATTTTTGTTTACGTGATTTGCATTATAATTTTGTATTTTAATAATAAATTCTTAAAAAGATTGCACATAAAAAATTTACCGTGTGCGCCATAAAATTAATTAATGAAATGTTGCCGAATGATGCAATTTACTTAATCTGTTATGACCATTGGTCAGGCGCACAGACACGCACCACGCACTTCACTTCATTAAGGTAATGTGCAATTTTTTATGTTTGCTTCCGATTTCATTTGTTTTCTAATGGAATTCCACTTGAAAAAGAATTTCATGGGATACCTGGAGTTTTGGGGCGGAATTTGTAAGAAATTTTGAAATCCATAGCATTAATTAAAATCCCGAATATTGAAACATTTTGTTGTAATTGAAAATTTCATGTTGTAATAGTTGGTCTTTATGCTGGCCATACTTCATCCGCTTTCAATCAAACAATGGCCATTGAATTATGTTTTTTGTTTGGCGTATGTGTGTGTGTGTTTATTTTCCATATCATTCAACATTTCAAGTCAAATAGCATCATGTGTCCATGTTGCCCATAAAATGGTCGGCTGTGGTCTGGACGTCTGATTGAGCCTATTTGGCGTCTATAATTTGGTTTATGGCAGGCACACACGTGCATACCATATGTGCGTGCGTACGAGAATTTCACAATGTTTCCCTAAGAAAAGAAAACAACAGCAGAACCAACCGGGCAATTCATCAAAGAATTGCAATCATGCTTCCACTGAAGTGGTTTTCTTGTTTCCCTTCAGTTATTTTTATTGAGATAAATATTTTTTTTGTTTTATTTTTTCACATTTGCTTATTGTAAATATAAAATAATGCAAATGAACAGGGGGAGAATTATTATGCGTCATGATCTTGGGGTGGAGCGGATGAATAATTTTTATATAATAATAATAAAAAATAAAAAATTAAATTATTAAAAAAAAATGCTAGGTGACTTATTTTCATCTTGGTGGCCAATACCCCCGTACAATTAATGTTAATTTTGTCCATATATGAGGTCCTAATATTGGGGACCAACATGTATCTACCAAATGGTACATTTTTGAACATACATCGTGGCATAGTGGCAAATTTTGATGTTGGTCCACACATCAACGTTGGGCGCCAATACGAATATTGGTCCTCAGATTATATAAATGTTTTATAATAAATTCTTTTCGAAGATTCGGAATCACCAATCTTTAGGATGAGGTCAAAAATCTCATCTATGAAAAATAGACTTAAAGTTCGGGTACCATAAATATGCAAATTTTTAATTTTATGTTCAGGATGTTGAGCCCCAAGATTTCTTCCTTAGGATCAGGGCAAAATCTAAACTAAGATCGAAAAATTAAACCATTGGGCGCCATACTTGACAAAACTGTTACTTAACTCTTTTATATTAGAGTAGCTGGAACACTTTCTTGCTGAAGTCCGTTTTCTTGTGCGGAAAAATTTTCGGACATTTGTCTTTATATGTTCAGCAAAAGATCTCTACCTTAATATCAAGCCAAACTGATACTATGGAAGAACCGTTTCAACGTTGGGCGCAATATTTTACAAAATTGTTACTAAATCCTTTAAGATAAGAAGAGATTCAACAGTTTCTCGTTGAATTATCGGCCCGTTTAAGTCTCTGCCTTTAGACCCATAGAAAAATCTCCCTCTTTTCTCCCAAGAAATGTTTATTTTTTTAACGTTGGGCGCCAAATCGATTTCTTCCTTAGAATCAGGGAAAAATCTATACTATGGAAGAATAATTTGACTATTGGGCGCCATGTTTTATAAAATTGTTACTAAACCTTTTAAGAAGAGATGCAACAGTTTCTCTCTAAATTATTGGTCCGTTCCAGTCTCAGCCTTTAGATCCATAGAAACGTTTCTCTCCCTTCTCCCAAGAAATGTTTCTGTTTGGAACGTTGGGATTTTTTAATTGTGTGGCAAGGATGTAGAGCCACAGGATTTCTTATCTAAGAGCAGGCCAAAATATTTAATAAGGAAGATAAATTCGACCATATTTTAAAACATATTTACTTAACCATTTAAACCCCTTTAGTGTAGCTGGAACAATTTCTCGCTGATATCATCGGTTGGCTCAAGTCTCAGCCTTTCTTGTGCGCAAAAAAAAAAATTTTTTTGGGAGCCAAAAAAACAATTCTGTGTTTAAGAAAAGATCTCTCCCTTAAGATCAGGGCAAAACTTATAGTGTGGAAGAAAGATTCGAATGTTGGGCGCCATATTTTACAAAATTGTTACTAAACCTTTTAAGAAGAGAAACAACAGTTCCTCGCTAAATTATCGGTCCGATCAAGTCTCAGCCTTTAGATCCATAGAAAAATGTCTCTCCTTTCTACCAAGAAATGTTTCTTTTTTAACGTTGGGCGCCATAGATTAGGTATTTGGTTTAATTTTGTGTTGAGGATGTGGAGACACAGGATTTCTTATTTAAGAGCAGGCCATACCCGTTATTAAGGAAGAGAAATTCGAAAATTGGACACCATATTTTACAAAATATTTACTTAACTCTTTTTTTTATTAAAGTAGCTGGAACAATTTCTCGCTGATATCATCGGTTGGCTCAAGTCTAAGCCTTAGATCGAAGGCTACATCACTTTCTTGTGCGGAAAAAAATATTTTTTGGGAGCCATAGATTCGTAAATGTTTAATTCTGTGTTTAAGAAAAGATCTCTCCCTTAAGGTCAGGACAAAACCTATAGTGTGGAAGAATGATTCGAATGTTGGGCGCCATATTTTACAAAATTGTTACTTAACCTTTTAAGAAGAGATGCAACAGTTTCTCTCTAAATTATTGGCCCGTTCAAGTCTCAGCCTTTAGATCTATAGAACCATTTCTCTCCTTTCTCCCAAGAAATGTTTCTTTTTTGAACGTTGGGCGCCATAGATTTGGAATGGAGCCACAGGATTTCTTATTTAAGAGCAGGCCAAAGCCGTTACTTAGGAAGAGAAATTCGACCATTGGACACCATATTTTACAAATTATTTACTTAATTATTTTTTATTAAAGTAGCTGGAACAATTTCTCGCTGATCTCATCGGTTGGCTCAAGTCTCAGCCTCTGAGCTAAACTAAATCACTTTCTTGTGCGGAAAACATATTTTTTGGGAGCCATAGATTAGTAAATTTTTAATTAATTAAGAAAAGATCTCTCTTAAGATCAGCGCAAAACCTATAATATGGGAGAAAGATTCGAATGTTGGGCGCCATGTTTTATAAAATTGTTACTAAACCTTTTAAGAAGAGATGCAATAGTTTCTCGCTATATTATTGGCCCGTTAAAGTCTTAGCCTTTAGATCCATAGAAACATTTCTCTCCTTTCTCCCAAGAAATGTTTCTTTTTTGAACGTTGGGCGCCATAGGTTGCTTTGGTATCCATAGATTCGTAAATGTTTAATTTTGTGTCCAAGGAAAGATCTCTCCCTTAAGACCAAGACGAAACCTATAGTATGGAAGAGAAGCAACAGTTTCTCGCTAAATTATCGGCCCGATCAAGTCTCAGCCTTTAGATCCATAGAAAAATTTATCTCCTTTCTCCCAAAAAAATGTTTCTTTTTTGAACGTTGGACGCCACAGGATTTCTTATTTATGATCAGGGTAAAATATCTACTAAGGAAGATAAATATTTTACAAAATATTTACTTAACCCCTTTTTGTTAGAGTAGCTGGAACAATTTCTAGTTGGATCACGTCTCAGCCGCCTTGGACCCAAGACTAGATCACTTTCATATGTAAGAAACATATTTTTTGGGTGCCCTTGGTAGATTCGGAAATTTTTAGTTCTGTGTTCAGCAAACGATGTGTTCCTTAAGATAAGGGCCAAACCTATACGAAAGCAAGTCTCGACCGTTGGGCGCCATATTTTAAAATATTCTTACTAAACCCTTTTGAAAAGAGGAGATGCAATACTTTCTCGTTAAAATCATCGGCCGGTTGAAGTCTGAGCCTTTAAGTGCAAGACTAATTTGAACAAATAAGAATCTAAAATATTTTGTAAATATTTCTTGTAAGGAAGAAACCCCTTCCTTACAAGAAATGTGAGTGTCCGAGATTCGAGTTTTCTTAAAACACTTGTTATTGAATGATATATCTAGGATTGAGGATTAATTTCCGCTCATAGTAAAAAGGGGCCTGTATGGAGGACGACATCAATGGAAGCTGAAACGTTGGGCGCCATTTCCTATGCCAATTGGGCAATAATCTTTTGACATTTGATACAAAATCTTAGGGGAGGCGATTCTACATTGTGCTAAGGACAAAAAATCTAAAATATTTGAATGGATGTCACTTAAAGTTACGAAGGGTTGATAATAGAACATTGGGCGCCACAAATTTAAAAATTTAGAATCGGAAGATTCACTCACAAAATCCCTTTTAGGGAATGATAAAGACAAAATTGAGGGCATATTTGCTCATCAAAAAATAGGACTGCATGTGGTCTCTAATTGAAACGTTGGGCGCCATATTTTATTAAAATAAAGCAAACAGAATTAAGAAAAAAAGCAAATTTTAGGGGTGTGATTGTCATACTTAAAGATAGATTGTCGAGAATATTATGGTTCAGGAAAATATTTCTACTTTGAGAATGGTCATCGTTTAAAGAGAAAACATTCTTGTCTCTAATTAAGGCTTTGACGTTGGGCGCCATATACCAAGACAATTTTTAGGGCATAAATTGGGCATATATGAAAAATATGTTAAGAATATCGCTTGGAAGGAATCAATAAAAATCTTTGGACGCCGGAAATCCGGAATTTAAAAATCACCAACTTCAGTACAAAATGCCTTCATAGAGAAAGACAAATGAAAGATCCCTGTTAAGAGTAAACGTCACTGTCTCTAATTGAAGTTTCAACGTTGGGCGCCATTTGCAACAAAAAGCAAAAATAACGTTAATTGGAATTATACATACGTGACGTTGTCTGGCCTGGTTATTCAGTGTGCATTGTGGGTATACTTAGCATTGCATCACGGTGGTACCAGTATCGAATATACAATTATAAATATATCTTGTTACGAATGAAACGCATGTTTGTGGAAATTTGGGCGCCAAAAATTCGAAATTTCTTTATCTTAGGTTATGAAACTAAATTTCAACTTACAGAATGAATAGGGCAAATTTTCTTTTTAAAGAAAGGCAATGGAAAGCTTTTCCTTTAAACAAAAAAATCTCTACCTCTTATTTAAACCTTAACGTTGGGCGCCATATTTTCTAAAAATATAATTTATATATTAATTAAGTTTTCGTTGGAGTTCAGCTCAAAGACCGATGATTTTTACAAGTGAAAAAGGAAAGCCAAATATTCGAACTCACACAACCACCATTATGTGACCGGTTTCGCCATTGGTAGCGGATCATTAGACATATCGGCTGTGGAGTAGCTTCTGTGTTATTGAACTTTATATAATTGCGAAATATAATTCATATATTTTTAACTAAATGATCATTAATAGTATATCAAAATTATATATACCATTCCACCCCATTATATCATAACTACCTCCCTCCCTTTTGTTTGGTTGTAACAATGAGCAACAATCGACAACAATCCTTTTGTGTCCCATTTTCTGGAATATTTGCCTTTTTAATGAAAATAATATAAAAGTAAAGTAAAGACAAGCCAAAGAATTGTGAATTTGTTTGTGTAAACAAAGCGGAGAACATACATACGTATGAGTGTGTACAGTAATCTACAAAAATATTCATCACGAAGTCAAAAATTAAAATAAAAAACCTACCAAAGTTGAAAGGGAAATATTCTTAAAATGGAAAAACAGCGTTGAGCCATGCGTTATGTTAGAAATATGCCATGCAGCATATGAATCTCCGTCTTAAGGGAAAATTTCCACTAAAGATGTTTCGAAGGCTCGAAAAATATTCTTTCTAAATCCACGCCTAAAAGTCTTTTGAAGGCTTGAAAATTATTCTATGGAAATCCAAGCCTAAAGGTCTTCTGAGGGCTCTAAAAATATTCGTTGGAAATCCCTGCCTAAAGGACTTTTGATGGCTCCAAAAATATTCTTTGGATATCCAAGCCTAAAACTCTTTTGAATGCTCGAAAAATATTCTTTGAAAATCCAAGCCTAGAGGTCTTTTGAAGGCTTGAAAAATATTCTTTGGAAATCTACGCTTAGAGGTCTTTTGGAGGCTTGAAAAATATTCTTTGGAAATCCACGCCTAAAGGTCTTTGGAAAATCGAAAAATATTTTTGGGAAATCCAAGCCTAGAGGTCTTTGGAAGGCTCGACAAATATTTTTTGGAAATCCACGCCTAGAGGTGTTTTGAAGGCTTAAAAATTATTCTTTGAAAATTCACCCCTAAAGATCTTTTGAAGGCTTGAAAAATATTCTTTGCAAATCTTCCCTATAGGTGTTTTGAAGGCGCGAAAAATATTCCTTGGAAACTCACGCCTATAGGTATATTGAAGGCTCGAAAAATATTTTTTGGAAGTCTACACCTAGGGGTCTTGAGAAGGTTCAAAAATATTTTTTGAAAATACACGCCTAGAGGTCTTTGGAAGGCTCGAAAATATTTTTTGTAAATCCACGCCTAGAGATCTTTGGAAGGGTCGAAAAATATTTGTTGTAAGTCCACGCCTATAGGCCTTTTAAAGGCTTGAAAAATATTCTTTGGAAATCAACGCCTAAAGGTCGTTTGAAGGCTCGAAAAATATTCGTTGGAAATCCATACCTTTTCCCGAACATTATTTTACAAATTGGCGCCCAACGTAGGTCCTCTTGAATTAATATATTTATTTACGCTTAAATGGTCACGTCTAAAGAATGGACAAATGTTTTTTTATCAATGACTATTATCTTGGCAAATTTTCCAGTCCCAGAGGGAAACACAGCCACTAAGAATACGAAATTTGTTGCTTTGTCCTTGAAATAATCATAGCTTTTCAATTATTTTACGACCATTCATTCTTCTTCTATGGTCAGGTATTATTTTTTATTTATTTTTTTATGTATATAAAATTGAATAAAATATTAAAAACGAAAAAAATACTACTAAATGTAATTTCTGTTTTCGATATTTGCTCACAAAGTTCACGTGTTAAAAAAAAGAATACATGGATTTTTATGTTTCACATTTCCTGTTCAATTTAAATTCGATGCATTTTTATGGATGATTTCCTTTTTTGGTCGACAAGGCAAGGTGTGTCTGCGTGAGAATGGTGAATGGTAGTGACAAACAATTCACATTTATATGCGGAGCTCTCTGATGTTATCATTTTAGCCGGCGTGTTGATTAAGAATGTACACACAATTTCATTAATTATTAAATTGTTAATAAAATAAAACTTCGTATATGTTTGGATGTGATGTGGTTTGGTTTGAGGTAGGTAGGGAGGGAGTTTGAAAATGATTTTTGGTCAATAAGCAATAAAAGCATTAATTTTTTTTTGGAAGCAGATGTGTCGGTCGGTTCTTTATGTTGGCTTTTAATTTTTGGCATTACAGTCGAACTACTCTATAACGAACATCTCTATAATTGATTTATCTTTTTAACGAATTGATTAAGAAATCTCTTTTGTCACTTCTAGGATTCTAGGCTTCCACTGGCTGATAATTTAGCGAGAAACTGTTGCATCTCTTCTGACCATAAAGCGTTTAGTAACAATTTTGTAAAATATGGCGCCCAACTTCGAATATTTTTTCCTAGCATAGGTTTTGCCCTGATCTTAAGGTAGACATCTTTTACTGTACATTGAATTCAACATTTCCGAATTTATGGCTCTTAAAAGATTTTTTTCAGCACAAGAAAGTGATGTAGCCTTCGATTATATCAGCGAAAAATTGCTCCAGCTACTCTAATAAAAAAGGGTTAAGTAACAATTTTGTAAAATATGGCGCCCAATGGTTAAATTTTTCGTTCTTAGTATAGATTTTGCTTGATCCTAAGGAAGAAATCCTGTGGTTCAACATCCAGAACAAAAAATTAAAAAAAAAATCTGAATATATGGCGCCCAACGTTCAAAAAAATAACATTTCTTGGGAGAAAAGTGAGAGATTTGTCTATGGATCTAAAGGCTGAGATTTGCAAGGGCCGATAATTTAAAGAGAACTTTTTGCATATTTTCTTATCTTAAAGGCTTTTTAGTAACTATTTTGTAAAATATGGCGCCCAATGGTCGAATTTTTCTTCCTGAGTATAGATTTTGCCATAATCCTAAGGAAAGAATCCTGCGGTTCAAGACAAAATTAAATGAATCTATGGCGCCCAATGTTCTAAAAAGAAACATTTCATGGGAGAAAAGGGAGAGATTTGTCTATGGATCTAAAGGCTGAAACATGAACGGGTCAGTAATTTATTTAGAAACTGTTGCATCTTTTTCTTTTCCTGAACATCGAATTAAAAAACTTCCGTGTCTGTAGTACCCAAAGGAATATTTTTTCCGTACAAGAAAGGGATTTAAGGCTGAGACTTGAGCCAGCCAATGACATCAGTGAGAAAGTGTTTCTAAGTGGCGCCCAACGTTCGAATCTTTCTTCCATAGTATAGGTTTTTCTCTGATCTTAATCTGGACATAGAATTAATAAATTTCGAATTTATGGTTCTTTTAAGATTATGTTTTCAGCATAACAAAGTGATGCGGCCTTCAATTTAAGGCTGAGACTTGAGCCAGGCGAAGACTTCCGCGAGATAGTGTTCCAGTTACTCTAATCATAAAGGGGCAAGTAACAATTTTGCAAAATATGGCGCCCAATCGTCGAAGTTTTCTTCCTTAGAATAGATTTTGCCCTGATCCTAAGAAAAAAATCGCATGGCCCAACATCCGGAACACAATTTAAACAACAAATTACGAGACTATGGCGCCCAACGTTCAAAAAAGAAACATTTATTTGGACATAAAGTTTAAGCCACCTAGGATCACTTTTTCACGTAAGTCATCGACATTCTTAAAAATATAGAAGAAAAAAGGTCTGTCAGGACCACATCAAGACAGCCGATGATTCGTTGTGGTAATTATGACATCCAAATCTCTTATCAAAAGAGACACGCGTTTTGCGAAGAAGGGTTAAGGAATGATTTTGTAAAATATGGCGCCCAACGTTGGATTTTTTTATGACAAATTTTGAAGTATCTTTGAATCAAATCTCAGGGATCTAACTTAACGGTATTATTGTGAAAACTTTGCTGAACAATTCTGTGCATAAATTTTATTCAACTTTTGGAGGGAATACAAGTCTGCACAGAGAGAAAATTTCTGCTAACTTTGTACGTAATTTAAGACTGATTTATAAGCACCGAACATCCAACGTTGGGCACCACTTTTTGCAAAGGACAATTGAAAAAGTGTATTTATAGAAAATTCGAGTGTAAATTTTACTGAACTTTCACAGGAAATACAGGCCTCAAAATATAAATTTCAGCTTACTATGGACGTAATTTAAAACTGATTTAAAAGCACCAAACATGTTATGTTGGGCGCCACTTTTTACAAAGGGCGAACGACAAAATGCTAATTTCTGCTAACATTGGCCGTATTGTAAAACTGATTTATAAGCACCGAACATCCAACGTTGGGCGCCATATTTTGACAAATATATTTATAGAAATTCCGAGTGTAAATTTTACTCAATTTTCTGAGGGAATACAAGTTTTCACAGAGTAGTCCCAAAATGTAAATTTCTGGCTACTTTGGACGTAGTTTAAAATCGATTTAGAAGCACAGAATATATAAGGTAGGGTAACATTTTTTGCAAAGGATGACTGACAAATTTATTTTTAGAAATTCCGAGTGTACAGTTCACTCAACTTTCAAAGGGAATACAAGTTTTCACAGAGATGTTTCAACTTTGGCCGTAATTTAAAACTGATTTATACAAAGGGCAATAGACAAATTTATTTATTGAAATTCCGAGTTAAATTTTAATAAATTTTCAGGAGGAATACAAGCCTTCACAGATAAGTCTCAAAATGAAAACTTCTGATAGCTTTGGACGTCATTTAAAACTGATCTAATGTTGGGCGCCACTTTTTGCAAAGAACGATCGACAAATTTATATTACATTTTTTTAGGTTCAAGTTCAGTTACAGATGCTGGTCCCCATTTCAGAAAACTGTCCCAGAAATCAACTTCAGACATCATTGCTTTGTAAAAATCTGAAACGAACATTGGGCGCCATTTGCTGCAAAGAACGTATGAAGATTTTCCCAGGGTCAAGGAAATTCCACGTAGGGCGCCACTTTATTATAAGGGTAGAATATTTTACCTTGGATGTTTTATTACTTTACACAGCTCCTTAAATTTGGGCGCCAATACTAGGCGTCTCTAAACCAATATGCTTGAAAATAAAAAGTAAAAACTATATTTGGCATTCCCACCAAGTTCAGTTACAGATGCTGGTCCCCATTTCAGAAATCAACTTAAGACATCACTGCTTTGTAGAAATCTGAAAGCGAAAATTGGGTGTCATATGTTGCACAGAACATATGAAGACTTTCCCAGGATCAAGGAAATCTCACATTGGGCGCCACTTTTTTATAAGGGTAGAATATTTTTCTTTGGATGTTTGATTACTTTATACAGTCTTTCGAGTGAAACATTTACTAACTTTTCTTATCTAAAAATGCAAACTAGAAAACGTAGTAGAACAGAAGATGATTTTTTGCTTTGAGAAAAAAATGTCGAAGGTCAATTACTACGATGTGCAAAGATTGGACCGAATTGAGGACTGCCTTTAAAATCTATAGTTGGTGGCCGTGAAGAATGCACCTGAGTATGTTTTTCGAATATGGACCTTCTTAGAACTCAATGTGCGTTAGGAAGAAATGTTACGATGTGCAAAGTTTCGGCAAAATCGGAAAGAATTCGTAAGTTTTCGTACTCAGCAGTCATTTGATTTAGTGTTATTTAGTGCTTTTGGGACATTATCTCATGTAGTATGGATTTGAACCGTAGGAAGAGGGTCCGTAAGCACAATCTGCTCAAAAATTTCACGACAACCCGAGATGTGTCCTTTAACTGCACATGTGTCTAAAATGTTGAAATTTGTGTGAGATCTACCCGAAAGATGGGACCGGTATGTAGCATTCCCATCAGGTTCAAATACAGATGCTGGTCTCCATTTCAGAAATACTGTCTCAGAAATAAACTTGAAACATCATTGCTTTGTAAAAATCTGCAAACGAACATTGGGCGCCATTTGTTGCAAAGAACGTATGAAGAAAGAAATCCCACGTTGGGCGCCATTTCATTATATGGTTAGAATATTTACGTTTTTTAGGTTCTGAGTAAGTGGAATTCATATAGTTATCAATTGGTTGACTTATCTTTCAGGCAAATTTGCCCAGCAGGACAATCTTTTCTAAATTAGTTGTTTAACCTTTGACAAAAAGCAGGCAAAGGTCAATAAGATAAATATGTATCTCTTTAGTAGTATAAATATTTTCCCTAGCACTATTAGACTGAAAGATGTGTATTTGCCTCACACGGTTGAGGTCAAATGTCAAAAACATGCCGTCTGTATAAACCCCAGCTTCCATGCCATCATTATTACTATTACTAATAAAAAAATCCTTAACAATTTATATTAAGAAATCTAAATTTAGTAAATTCCAATAATGATATCTTCCAGGAAAGCATTTGTCTAATAATTTTAAATTATTTTGTTATCTTATTTATGTCGCTTGAAGTGATTTCTTTTCTATTTTTTTCCTTTTCAAATGAATTGTGTAATAATTTAAAATAATTCGTAATTTTATTTATGACTTTTGATCCCAATTAACTACAAATTTCTTAGTTTACATTCCATAAAATATAATCTCAAAACTATGGAATCAAAAATTAGAACTCCTAATGACATGTTTGGGCATTCGTTTGCTGTCATTCCCTACCATAATACTAGGTTCTTCCCTTCCATATGGATTCCAATAATGCTGTTAAGTGATTTTGGACATTATTTATGAGACGGTGTTCAACTATATTTAGGTGGTTGTTTGGTGTTTTTAGTTCCTTGACACCTTCCAAAAGAGAAGATACCCAAAAAAAAAAAAAAAAACAAAAAAACAATCTTTTGTGTGACTTGTGACAAATGAGGCAAGAAGCGAACGACGCACCACGTGTTCTTTATATTTTTTATTTTAAAGCAAAATATTCAAGTTCATAAAACGGTATTTTTTTTTCTTTTGTAAGATTTATGGTTTCTGGCCAAAATTGTGTTTTTTGTTGGTGGGCGTAGATGTTTACACACATTTGGGGTAAATGTGCTAAATTTGGCCATAGAACTATTTATTTATTTAGTATTTGTTTAAACAATTTGGTATAAATTCACCATGAATTGATTAACAATCGTTATTTAATTTCGCCACTCAAAATTGAGTGAGTGGCAGGTTTTGTGTATAACAGATTTTGCTGGAATTAAATAAACACATCCATACGTATTTCCATTTAGTGGCTGAATAAATGTCAACAACCAAGTTTTTTTTTCGTTTGGTTGGTCATAAATTTGTTCTCAATTATTCTATTATTTTTGATCGAATTAATTTAAATGGCCAGCGAGAGATTTGTTTTATGATTTCCCCAGCACTCACTCTGTCATGACAAGTTAAATCAAATTTAATTAGATTACTAAGCGGCCACAGGTCATTACTGGCTGCTCTTCTTCTCTAATGCTCATCTATTTCAGTTCTAGCCAATTTAGATATTCAAATTCAAGTAATGCGGGTTAGACAAGCCAACAAACAACCTCCCAACCGGCCAGTCAGCCACACATGTATCCATTTACTCATTCATAATTGTGAAATATTTGCCATAAATGTACGTACGTCCGTCCATACAGACAGTGTTCATCCGTTGGTTTGGCTTGATTGGCTGACTGCCTGGCGAAAAACAAAAAAACAACAATCCATATAAGCCGCTTGTTACGCACTTCAGGCTAAAGTACAGCAACAATTATGAAAATTATAACCATTGCAGTGTGGCTGTTTTAGGTGACCACGCAAAAACCCTACATGAAAATTTTTCATGTAAGGGTATTTTGTGTGTGTTTAATTGCAAATCTAAATAGAAAAACTCACACACACACGGGCACATCTAAAATGTGCGTTGGTTTTTCTGCTGCTACTGACATTCAATTGCCATGGTGTAGGTTGCCTCAATCCAGCTGCCAGCGGAAATTCATTACACTATTCTGCAGAGATTTAATTTCGCACACACACTTAGGGGGACCTAGTTTAGGTTTAGCCTAAATTTCAGGTAACAATTTACATGTGGGTAAAAGGGAGGGAGGAAGGGAGAAGGACAGAAATTGAGAGAGGATATTACAATTGTAGATAAACAGCAATTTAGCAAAATAAAATTCTAAGCAGCATCGTTGTTTGATGCGTTCTCTACGTTGGGCGCCATTTGTGCAAACAAAAAAAGGAAAGCCAAAATTCCACATGGCCTTTCCATAAGGGACAAGGAAAGACTTTTGCCATATCAAAGAATAATGATCGAATAACTGTTATACTCAGAAATAATAACTGTTATACCAAGCAGCATCGTTGTTTGATGGGTTCTCTACGTTGGGCGCCATTTGTGCAAACAAAAATAAAGTCCAAAATTCCACATGGCCTTTTGAGAAGGGACAAGGAAAGACTTTTGTCATATCAAAGAATAATGATTGAATAACTGTTGTACTCAGGAAGTGTAGTTAACATTACTCTGAGAGGTCTAACAAACAATGATAATGTGATGTGGTCCTGTCGGAGTTTTGAATAGAAGATCTTCTATGTGAAAGTGAATAATAAAAATAAATAAAACGGTGACTCAATTTGGGCGCCAATACTAAGCGTCTCTAAACCAATATGCTGGAAAATAAAAAGTGACGACTATATTTAGCATTCCCATCAAGTTTAGTTACAGATGCTGGTCCCCATTTCAGAAATACTGTCCCAGAATCAACTTCAGACATCATTGCTTTGTACAAATCTGAAACGAACATTGGGCGCCATTTGCTGCAAAGAACGTATGAAGATTTTCCCAGGATCAAGGAAATCCCACGTTGGGCGCCACTTTATTATAAGGGTAGAATATTTTACCTTGGATGTTTTATTACTTTACACAGCTCCTTAAATTTGGGCGCCCATACTAAGCATCTCTAAACCAATATGCTGGAAAATAAAAAGTGAATACTATATTTAGCATTTCCCACCAAGTTCAGTTACAGATGCTGGTCCCCATTTCAGAAATACTGTCACAGAAATCGACTTTCGACATCATTGCTTTGTAAAAATCTGAAAACGGGCGCCACTTTTTTATAAGGGTAGAATATTTTACGTTGGATGTTTTATTACTTTATACAGTCTTTCGAGTTCAACATTTACTAATTTTTCTTATCTAAAAATGCAAACTAGAAAACGTACAGCGATGAGAAGAGAACAGAAGATGAATTTTTGCTTTTAGAAAAAAATGTCGAAGGTCAATTACTCGTACTACGATGTGGAAATAATGGACCGAATTGAGGACTGCCTTTAAAACCTATAGTTGGTGGCCGTGAAGAATGCACCTGAGTATGTTTTTCCAACATGGACTTTCTTAGAACTCGATGTGCGTTAGGAAGAAATGTTACGATGTTCAAAATTTCGGCAAAATCGGAAAGAATTCGTACGTTTGCGTGCTCAGCAGTCATTTGATTTAGAGTTATTTAGTGCTTTTGGGACATTATTTCATGTAGTATGGATTTGAACCGTAGGAAGAGGGACCGTGAGCACAATCTGCCGCAAAAATTTTATGACGATGAGATGTGTCATTTAACTGCACATGTGTCAAAAATGTTGAAATTTGTGTGAGATCTACCCGAAAGATGGGACCGATATGCAGCATTCCCATCAGGTTCAAATGTAGATGCTGGTCCCCATTTCAGAAATACTGTCTTAGAAATCTACTTCAAACATCATTGCTTTGTAAAAATCTGAAAACGAACATTTGGCGCCATTTGTTGCAAAGAACGTATGAAGAAGCAAATCCCACGTTGGGCGCCATTTCATTACATGGTTAGAATATTTTACGTTGGGTGTTTCATTACTTTACACAGCTTTTCGAGTGCAACATATTTGAAGCTGTCCTATGGTTCGACGTAATATTACGATAATCAAATGTTGGACCAAATGATCACTTCGGTAGTTATCTTGAGCACCATTTTAGTGAACACTTTTGAACTTTTGTGGGGGAGGTAACCAGAGGAGTGGACCGATATGGCCCATCTTCGAACTTGATCTAAATATGTATAAGATATTCCGAAAACGAAATTTTGGACCAAATCAGTTAATCCGTTCGTGAGTTATAGTGCGCTCCAGCCAGCCAGACAGAGAGACGGCCATAGCTAAATCGACTCCAAATTGTCCGAAACGGATTTCGTCCAAACATACTTGGCCATTATTTCGATGAGCCTCATTTTCATCGCATCAAAGCTTAAAGGCTTAGGGTATAGAAAGAAACTACAATTCCCTAATTTTAAAGTACTGCCAAAGTTAGGCCCCGTTTAAAAACAAACAAAAAAAAAACATTGTTCCACAACATCCCATACGGGACAAGGGAGACTTCTCTCATATCAGTCAGTGCACCCCGATTCATATTTAGCTCAATGATATGGGACCTACTGTCTATTGCCGAGTCCGAACGGCTTGTCTTAAGACACCACTTGTGGAGAAGTTTTTCAAGGCTAAAATACTCAGGAAATGTCGCCAACATTACTGAGGGGTATTTTGCCACCGTTGAAAAATGTTTGATGTTGCCTGGCCGGGGAATCGAACCACCGACCTTCTGCGTGCAAGGCGGTCGTGCATACCATTGCACCACGGTGGCACCCATGAGGTGCGATGAGAAGAGAACAGAAGATAAATTTTTGCTTTGAGAAAATAAAATGTCGAAGGTCAATTACTACGATGTGCAAAGATTGGACAGAATTGAGGACTGCCTTTAAGACCTATAGTTGGTGGCCGTGAAGAAAACACCTGAGTATGTTTTTTCAATATGTATCTTCTTAGAACTCGATGTGCGTTAGGAAGAAATGTTAAGATGTGCAATGTTTCGGCAAAATCGGAAAGAATTCGTACGTTTTCGTACTCAGCAGTCATTTGATTTAGAGTTATTTAGCGCTTTTGGGACATTATCTCATGTAGTATGGATTTGAACCGTAGGAAGAGGGGCCGTGAGCACAATCTGCTGCAAAAATTTCATGACGATCCGAGATGTGTCCTTTAACTGCACATGTGTCAAAAATGTTGAAATTTGTGTGAGATCTACCCGAAAGATGGGACCGATATGCAGTATTCCCATCAGGTTCAAATGCAGATGCTGGTCCCCATTTCAAAAATACTGTCTTAGAAATCGGACGATCGGAGATGTGTCCTTTAAATGTACTTGTGTCAAAAATGTTGAAATTTGTGTGAGATCTACCCGAAAGATGGGACCGATATGCAGCATTCCCATCAGGTTCAAATACAGATGCTGGTCCCCATTTCAGGAAAACTGTCTCAGAAAGCAACTTGAAACATCATTGCTTTGTAAAAATCTGAAAACGAACATTGGGCGCCATTTGTTGCAAAGAACGTATGGAGAAGGAAATTCCACGTTGGGCGCCATTTCATTATATGGTTAGAATATTTTACGTTGGGTGTTTCACTACTTTACACAGCTTTTCGAGTGCAACATATTCGAAGCTGTCCTATGGTTCGATGTAATATTACGATAAACAAATGTTGGACCAAATGATCCCTTCGAGAGTTATCTTGAGCACCATTTTAGTGAAAAATTTTAACTTTTGTGGGGGTGGTACCCAAAGTACTTGGCCGATATGGCCCATCTTCGAACTTGATCTAAATATGTACAAGATATTCCGAGGACTAAATTTTGGACCAAATCAGTTAATCCGTTCGTGAGTTATAGTGCGCTCCAGCCAGCCATTGCCATGGCTAAATCGACTCCAAATTGTCTGAAACGAAGTTTGTCCAAACATACTTGGCCATTATTACGATGAGCCACATTTTCATCGTATCAAAGCCTAAAAGCTAGGGGTATAGAAAGAGACTACAATTCCCTAATTTTAAAGTACTGCCAAAGTTAAGGCCTGCGTACATAAGCTGCCTTGCCTGCTTACCTTGCTTACTTCTGATAAAAGAATAAAAAAGAAAAGGGCAACCCAGTTCGAAATTTCCTCGGCCTTTTTTATTCTTTTATGTTTATTATGTCAAAAATGAAGCAGAAAAACAAGGCAATCAGGCAGAGCAGCTTATGTACGCAGGCCTTTAGGCCTTGCTTAATAACTGATATATAAGACATCTGACATTGGGCGCCATTAATTTTTCGAATGGATATTGATTTTGTCAGGATCAGATTAAAACAACAACAATTTAACCTTAAATTTAAACAACGCGGATTTATGGGAACCGAATATCTAACGGCCTAAATGAAAAAAGAGACTAAGGGCATTGAATTGGGCGCCGCTAATTTCAGAAAGGAATTCCTTTGGGATCAAATTGAAAAAGAAATCATATCAGAAAAGTCTGAAATTGAAAAATAGAGTCAACGTTCCTTTATGGGTCCGGTATATCTAACAGTCTAACCGAGAAAGGCGACTGAAAGAATCTTAAATTGGGCGCCACAAATTAATTTTATCAGAATCATATCTAGAAAGAAAGCAATTAAAGTTTCCTCCGCAGTGAAGTCTGAAATGAAAATGTTAATTCAAAGAGAAAAGTGGCGTAGGCATCTTAAATTGGGCGCCACTGAGTTGACGAATAATGACTAGTGTCAGGACCAGATTAAACAAGAGAGCAATTTAAGCGTTCCATCGCCGAGAAGTCTGAAATTGAAACGTAGTGCCAACGCGCCTTTATGAAATCCGATTACCTTACGTACGGTCCAACAACTCAAATGGATACTAGGTATTACTGATTTTACAAATGAATTCTATCAGCATCATATTAAACAGAATTCAAGTTTTTCTTCTCAGAGTGGTCCCAAATTGAAAAAATACCGCCAAGGCGTCTTTATGTGACCCGAATATCTAACGGTCTGAACGTAGAAATGTGACTCAAGGCTTTTTTAATTGGGCGCCACTGTGTTGACGAATGAATTGTATAAGGATCAGATTGAATACGAGAGCAATTCAAGTTATCCTCCGCGGAGATGTCACAAATTGAAAAATAACGCTAACGCGTCGTTATGACCTCGAAGGACCATAAATGTTGTGGCAATTTGGATCTCACAAAATGTTATTTAAATGCTAGACAAGTTTGCCAGCACCACTGTATAACACATGGACTAAAGTAGTTAATTTCAGACGGTCGATGGACTAAATAATTTAATACCGAATTATGGTAATAAAAACTAGACGCAATAAATGTATAATCCGGGGAGTAAAAAAAAAACAATTGCGAAAGTTCGAAGGACCAAATAGGCGATTTTAAATTGGTCTTTTGATCTATTTGACGGGCAAAATAAAAATATTGAATGTCAGAAATCGATATTTAAATGGTAAAGAGCGGGCAAGTCTAATTCGAACTAGGATGCCTTTTAGCTTTCAGTCTTTTATGATGGGCTATTATAAACTTCTTCATTTTTCCTTGGCTAAAATAAGGCTGTGCTACTTTACGGCTTAAAATATCCGTCAAAGCAAAACTCTTTTTATTTAAAAATCCAAAAAAGTCGGAAAATTTAAAAAAATAGCTATGAACACGCTGGGTCGAAGGACCTGATACATTAGCTCAGCTTGGGCTAGATTTAAATTTCCGTCTAGAATTAGGCATTGCCTTCTTCATTGAAGAAGATCCATACTAAATGTACTGCCAACATTGGGCGCCACTTAATATGTAACTGTTTTGTGAGTCCTGAATATAAATATTCTAACCAAAAAATAAGCTATTTTTATAGCTTACTTGCTCTCTTGTTTAATCTGGTCCTGACACTAGTCATTCGTCAATTCAGTGGCGCCCAATTTGAATTAACATTTCAATTTAAGACTTCTCTGCGGAGGAAACTTTTATTGCTTTCTTTCTCGATATGATTCTGATGGAATTAATTTGTGGCGCCCAATTTAAGATTCCTTCAGTCGTCTTTCTCGGTTAGACTGTTAGATATACCGGACCCATAAAGGAACGCTGACTCTATCCTTTTCTAAAAAAATGAAGTTATTTTTCAACCATCTAATCTGTTCGAAAAATATACAATAAGTGGTATTAAAGGGTTATGTTTGGTATTTAAGGTTATGTTTAGCAAACGTTCGGAGGACCAACAATTTCAAATTTAATTTAAATTTAATTGTTATTATCATTTTCTTTAAATTATGAGTCAACTTTTAATTTCTATGCAATGTTTAATCTTTCAAAAGTCTATTCAATTTAACAGTAAAATTTTAAAATACTCATAACATTTTTAACCCCGCTTCTAAAAATTATTTATGGTTGTTGCTGCTGTTATTGCTTCTTTTGTTGCATGCTCAAAAAGCGTTACATGTAATCAGTCAAACATAAGTCAAACAAAGGCCGGGTAAAACAAAAAAAAAAAAAAAAAAAAAAACAAAGCAAAAAGAGTTTATCAATTAATGACGACGAACCTCAACAAGCAAAGTCGTTGTAGTAGTGGGTCACACCAGCACCAGCAACATTCAAAACGAAGAATAAATACAAGAATGAAAAGATATCACCATATCGTAGAAAATGCAGTTAAATAATAATTGTAATAATTGTTATTTGATGATAATAGGAAATACATGTAACACTTATGGCATGGCAGGGCGTCATATCTCAAAGAAATATTGAAAAAAAAAACAACAGCTAAGAGAATCAATAGATATGAGTCGGCGTCAAATAAAAAATGTGACGGAATCCAAAGGGAAATTTGGATGACTATCTTTTGTAGCTCTAATTGTTTCTGGTTTTTAAAAATAAAAGAAAAAAACTAAGCCGAGGAAGCATATGTTTCATGGGCGAGAGAAGAAATAGCATCTGTCATTGTGGCATGCTGTGCGCA
The DNA here is from genome assembly GCF_047663935.1 of Musca autumnalis. Taxonomy (NCBI): domain Eukaryota; kingdom Metazoa; phylum Arthropoda; class Insecta; order Diptera; family Muscidae; genus Musca; species Musca autumnalis. Next base: position 6,114,203 of record NW_027411866.1, on the reverse strand, counting down.
GGCGCCCAAGATCAGTTGCAGCTGGCTGTCCTGTACAGTAATTACTGCAAAAAGGTAGGTAGTTTAGTTTATTTTTGGAACAGACACCGAAACAAATAACACATGACAATTGTCTGATGAAAATCGAAAACAAAAGAGAAATTCAATAACAATTATACCTTTCTGGAAATTGTTGAAATATTGAATTTCTCCATTTCGTGAGTAATTTTTTTACTTTATACGAAAATCCTTAAACATAATTTAAATCGCAACAACATTAAATGGCAGGGAAACCTTGCAAATGCCAAGGCGTTAGGGTGTCAACTTAGCCCGAGTTTTACATGCTCCTTGCCTTTGGTAAATTACACATACTTTGCTCATAAAAGTTCACATTTAAGCTAATCGGCTTAGTTTGTCCACTTGTTTCTTTCTTTTCTTTTTGCTGTCTTCTATTAGCTTCTTAGAATGTGGTAGCTGATGGCTGTTGAAATTTGAAACCAATTTGCAAAATGACAATTTTTTTGTTTTGTCGATTTGAAATAAATGAAATGTTGTCATTTTTCGCCGACTTGTCGCTTAAGGTGATGACATGTGAAATTGATATCACTAAGTAACTAAGCGGACAAATTGCTGGCGATTTAAATTTCAAGAACATAGAATGAGAATTTGTTTTTTGACAGTATGGGAAAATTAAATAGAGGGAAGAAAATAAAAAAAAATAAATAATAATACCGTGAATAAATAACATATACATATGTATGTATATCGCCTGTGGTAGATCGAAGGACCAATAAATGGGTAAATTAAATAATACCAACATTAAACAGGCGATGCTTGAAGAGCCAAAACAGAGTGGTGAAAAACTTTTCGGAATGTTTACATCTAAAAAAATAGTTTTAATCCAGTGCTGGAAGAGTAAAAATGTGGAAATGTGGTAGTGAACTTAGGAAGTCAGGAAGAAGTAAAAATCAACTCTAGGTCGAAGTATCAAATAATTGAAAAAAGCCAATATCGGGAGCTCGAAGAACCACACAAAGAAGTTGAAATGTGGGTTGAACGTCACACTTGCATTCCATTTCGAATATTGGGGCCAAAATTGAAAATTTCAAATGCTTCAAGAGGAGCTAATTTTGGTCTTTCAATCTTGAAAATATGGAAATGTAAACTTCCAGAACAGAAGCGGCTAATTTGGGTAACTCGAATGGTATAGTATTTACATAATCAAATAATACTAAAATCAAACAACCGAAGGGTGAAGGGCCAAAACAGAGGGTTTAAAAAAATCTGAATGTTTAAATCTAAAACTGAAGCAGCTTCAACCGGGTGCTCGAAAGACCAACTAAAGAGGTGGAAATGTGGTAGTGAACTTAGAAAGTCAGGAAGTAGTAAAACATCAACTGCACTCTAGGTCGAAGTATCAAATAATTGGCAATAAATAGCCAATATCGGGAACTCGAAGAACTACAGAAGAATGTTGAAATTCATTCCATTTCTAATACTGGGACCAAAATTGGAAATTTTGGATGCTTCAAAAGCATCAAATATTGTTCTTTCAACCTTGAAAATATGGAAGAAGAATTTCCGATCATCAAGCTTAACTCTAAACGAGAAAATTAATAAAAAAATCATTAAAATGATCTTCGCCCTAACAGGCAAAATTTCAAAAAATAAAAAAAAAACAGGCTGAGCCCGGCTGGGATTTGAACCCACGTCCTTGAAAACATATCAAAAAAATGTTGTCATGGCGTGTTAGCGTTCAAAGCCAAAACTCATAACTTCAAAGGCAGCGCAAAAAAAAAACGTTTGTCGTGAAGAAAATACATTTCTGTGGCCAAGTATCCGCGTAAATGTACAAAACACATTTGCATTTGAAAATCGATAAGTTCTAGGACAGAGAAGCCATTACATAGTCGATACGTCCGAAGATTTGCTTTACCATCAACGTAATTTGGTGACTATGTGGGTTCGAGTCCTTGGCTTTCCTTTTTCACTTGCAAATAATTTCCGATCATCAAGCTTAACTCTAAACGAGAAAATTAATAAAAAGGAAAACTTGTAAAACTTCTAGAACAAAAGCGACCAATTTGGGTAGCTCGAAGGACCAAATAATTTTTTTTACTATATTTTACCAATGAAACCAGAACGGTTTAATATTGAATGTCAGTCAACAATGTTTTTTGGTTTTGAACTTTGTCGCCCGCAATTTTTAATCAAGGGAGTAAAACAGGCAATTTCGAATGCTTGAAGGACCAAAAATGTATTGGCAAGTTGGTCTTTCAATCTGTTTAAGGATGATACAAAGTCCGGATCTCAGAAAAAAAACTATTTATATTGTAGAAAAGTTTTCCGCCAACAATTTATAATACATGATCTTAAAAAGTCAATTTCAGACGATCGAAAGACCAAATAATAGTGTTCTAATTTTTTCGTTCGGTAAAACAATGTGAGGCGCCGTTCTATGGGGGCTATTTCAAAACATCGATCTATACCGACAAATTTCTGATGGAAAGTATTTAGACTCAAAGAAGACTAAATACCAAATTTTCTATATTTCGGTAAGAGAATGTGGCTAAAACTTTAAAAATAAAGAAAAACAGTACGCTTCTATGGGGATATAGGAAGACGTGGACATATACAGATAATACTCTTCTGGAATATTTTATAACTCTTGAAAGACTAAATAAAGAATTTCAGCCATTTCGGTGGAATATTGACGTCATAATCTTCAGTATTACGAAAACCGGGAGGTACCGTTCTAAGGGGGCTGTATCGAAACGTGGACCTATACCGGCGAATTTTAGTCGGAAATGGGGCAATATGAAAGCGTGGACCTGTACAGACAAATTTCTGGCGAACAGTTTTATATCACATTAAAGACTAAATACAAAATTTCAGCCATTTTGGTGGAATATTGAAGACACAACCTTCAAAATACGAAAAATCGGGAGGTACCTTTCCATGGGGGCTATATGAAGGCACGGACCGATACCGACAAAGTTCTGGGGGAAAGTTTTATACCAACAAACGTAGACTAAGTACCAAATTTCAGCCATTTCGGTGTGATAATGAAGCTAAAATCTTCAAAATACCGAAAATCGGGAGGTACCGTTCTATGGGGGCTATATGAAGGTGTGGACCGATACCGACAAAATTCTGGGGGAAAGTTTTATACCACCAACGTAGACTAAGTACCAAATTTCAGCCATTTCGGTGTGATAATGAAGCTAAAACCTTCAAAATACCGAAAATCGGGAGGTACCGTTCTATGGGGGCTATATGAAGGTGTGGACCGATACCGACAACATTTTGGGGAAAGTTGTATACCCTTAAAGAAGACTACGTACCAAATTTCAGCCATTTCGGTAGGATAATGAAGCTAAAACCTTCAAAATACCGAAAATCGGGAGGTACCGTTCTATGGGGGCTATATGAAGGCATGGACCCATACCGACAAAATTCAGGGGGAAGGTTTTTATCCCCAACGTAGACTAAGTACCAAATTTCAGCCATATCGGTGTGATAATGAAACTAAAACCTTCAAAATACCGAAAATCGGGAGGTACCGTTCTATGGGGGCTATATGAAGACGTGGACCGGTACCGACAAAATTCTGGGGGAAAGTTTTATACCCTTAAAGAAGACTAAGTGCCAAATTTCAGCCATTTCGGTGTAATAATGAAGCTAGTACCTTCAAAATACCGAAAATCGGGTCGTACCGTTCTATGGGGCTATATCAAAACATGGACCGATATAGCCCATTTTCAATACCAACCATCCTGCAAGTAATAAAAATTTCTGTACCAAATATTGACTCTCTACCTTTAAAATTGCGAGCTGTATCTTGATTTCAACAGACAGACGGACGGACGGACAGACGGACATGGTCAAATCGACATAGAATTTTATGCTGATCAATAATATATACTTTATAGGGTCTCCGACGAATATTTCGATGTGTTACAAATGGATAAAAACTGGATCTCAGAAACCGCTATTTAAATGGTAACGAACTTTGCCCCGATCAACGGAAACTAAATAATCAATTTAATTTTTGTTTTAATTTTTTCGTTCAGTATCATCTTTAATTTATAATCTAGGGAGTAAATTAGTCAATATCAAAAGCTCGAAGGACCAAAGATGCAGTGGCAATTTGGGTGTTCGTTTTTTTGACGGGAAAATATTGGATCTCAGAGTCCCATAATTTATTAGAAATTAAATATTTAATGAGCGATGATTTTTTGCAAGTGAAAAAGGAACTCACACAACCACCATTATGTGACATGTTTCGCTGTTGGTAGCAGCTCATCAAACATATCGGTTGTGGAGTGGCTTCTCTGTCATCGAACATTCTCAAGTTGTTTATTTTCAGTGAAAATCTTTTTTTATTTGAAATGTTGCCTATTAGGGAAGCCACTCCACTGCCAATATGTCTGATGAGCTGCTACCAACAGCGAAACATTTCACATAATGGTGGTTAAGTGGGTTCCTATTTCACTTGCAAAAAATCATCGGTCATTGAGCTAGACTCTAATGAAAAATTAATTAAAAATTTAATATTTAATTTCTAGATTATAAATTGATGGGCAGATATGCCACTACCATTTAAGTACCACTTTCTGAGATCCAAACTTGATATTTCCCGTTAAAAAAATGAACGATTCTTTGGCTTTCCTTTTTTAAGCTCGACTCTAAAGAGTACAGGCACAGGTTACCAGACTAATTTCTTCAGGTAAAAAATGGTAGAACTGTGGCAGTGAAGAAAAAAAATGAACAAAAACAGAAGAAAAAGGCGAACGCTGACAAATCAAAATTAAAAACGGTGTGTAATAAAAGAAGAAAATTGAATTTTTATGTTTCCATTTTGACATTGCTACCAGATCTACCATTTTTTCATTCCTTTACTTTTCTGGTAAAACTGTTCATGAGAGAGTAATTTTGACAGTTTTCTCTTTTACCATTAAAAATGTAAGGCAACAAAGCTAATATTTAATTTCAGTCGATCGAAGAACCAATAACTGGAGTGACAATTCGGTATTTCTTTCTATTCAGGAATTTGGTTAACGTTAATCCCCCTGGTGATGGGTTTTATTTCTTCCGTCAAACATCCATCACCCAACAAGGGACTACAATTGACAATTTTGGCGGCTCGAAGGACCAAAAATGGCATCACAATTCGATCGGAAAACATATAAAAAATTCAACATTTTTGATTTCGCTCTAAAGCAAACGATGCTGGAATGGCAGTGAACTTCGCTGCTTCCGATGCATAACCTTCCATCAAACATCCACCACGCAACAAGGGACTACAATTGACAATTTTTGGCGGCTCGAAGGACCAAAAACTGGCATCACAATTCGTTCGAAAAGTATATAAAAAATTCAAAATTTTTAATTTCGGTATAAAGCAAAAGATGCTGCTGGAATGGCAGTGAACATCACTGCTTACGATGCATAACCCCACAACTAAAATAGCCAAATTTAAAAGCTCGAAGGACCAATTAATTTGGTCTTTCGACCTCTAAATTGTGATATTAGGAAATTACGCGCATTAATTATTATTTATTAAGGCTTCGCAAATATTTTTAAACCACCTCCTTTTTTCCTGCTCTGGATGACCTTAAACAAATAATCGAAGTAATTTACGCTAAAGTTCAGATATCGACTTGATTTAAAAACGACTTGTTCGGTCGAAGGACCAAACTCATACATTTCTCTAAAGTGTTAATCTCATTTTTACAAGTTCCTAAGAACTTTCAACACATTCTGATTGTTTTGAACTGCATATTATTTCATATTTTCCATCATATTATGCCAATCGTAATGACTAAGTGGTGACCCAGTCAAATTGTGAGTCAGTTTGGCATTCCAAATAATCGAACAAATAAATTATTTTTTATTTAACCGTTACATATTATGCTGAATTTTGTAGTTTCCCAGTAGTTTTGTTTCAAAGAATATCCATTGAGAAACAGTTCTTTCTAAAATGCCAACATATCTTTATGACGGTATGCGGTTTCCAGAACTGAACTTGTGTGACCAGCATAAAAGTCATTCAACCACAAACAACAACTATAAATGCACAAAAAAGAACGGAACAAAAAAGAAATATTGAATCATTTTGCTAAGAAGGGACCGATGGCCAGCTAAACAGCTCATCTTTAACTAAATTGCAGCGTAAAAAGTACCAGCATCACACCAGCGAACATTGGCAGGCCGACCAACCACGGCAAGTGTCGATGCCAGTGATAGTGGTGGTGGCGGCTGGCGGCTTTTGTGTGAAGATGAAAACTCACTGACTTGCGCTCATAAAGCAGCGGAATATTGAAAGCAAACATTTAAGACAGCCACTTGAAAATGCATCATCACATAAACCATATGGAAGAGTGAGCTGCTTGGTCTTCTAGTGATTCTATGAAAAATTTCCAAATAACAACAACCAAAGTATTCATTTGAAAAACAAATTTTGTTAAGCATAGTTAAGGGCCATTAAGCTATTATGATACCGGTTTTACTGGGGTGCGTACATAAGTGTTTATCAATATTAATGGCTGGATGGATAGATTGTTGGTTGGTTCGATGAATGGTAAAACAAGTGGGTGGTATGCCCTTTCCCCCACATCCGACAATCTTCCCGTTTCCAATACAATATGTGGGGTAATCTAAAGCATCCATTATGGAAGGCGGAGAAGTGAAAGTTACCATGCCCAGCGTTTTAAACTACAATGCTAATGTGACACTTAGAGCCGCCCTCTTCGCTTTCAAGTGTTGTTTGTAAGGATTAGTTACAATGCTCCACTAAAGGCCAAGATGTCTGTCTGTCTGTCGGTTTGTATACTAACTAACATTGCACAGTTTAAGTTAGATATGTGACATAGTCAGCGAGTTATTATTCAGCAGTATTACTGTTGTTGTTGTTGCTGTTATATCAGCACACAATATGCCTCGTTGCATCTACTTAACCTTCGTGAGATTCGCATCTGATTGCATTGTCATAGAGGAGGTAAACTGGTAGCAGCATCAGTAGAAGAAATAATTGTTTCCATAGTTGGTGCTGATTCTTATGATGACATACATAGATTCCCAAACAACAAAAACAACAAAGTATTACTATATCATCATCATCGATATGAAATCATGCTTGAAAGTTATTACACAAGTAACTACAGTTCAATTAACGAGGTCAATAGTCAAAGTGGAAATAAAAACAAAATATGAATTTGAAGTGACAGCAGGTATGTGGAGAATTGGAACCAAATAAGGCGCTGTCATTGCGTGAGTATGATTGAAATTTGTACGAGGAATGATTTGAAAAAATAATTAATGAGATTCCTACTGTCCCTATCTACTATCTAGCGAAGACAAAATCATGAGGGAAAATAAGATCACTGCTTGTGGTACATATTTGATCATAAGCCATTTTTATTTCATTAACTTATTGACTTCATAGCCATCAGTGCTTGATTGAAGAGCTCAAAACATTAACTTTGTAAGCTCGAAGGAAAAACAGCTTTAAATGATTAAAATAATAATGAGATTCCTACTGTACCTACCTACTATCTAGTGAACCCTAGCCAATCAGTATAAGTCTAGATCAGTTTTTTTCTATCACATATTTGATCATTAGGATTTTTATTGGATTTTCTTATTGTCTTCATAGCCTTCTATGTTTCATGTAAGAGTTCAAAACATTAATTTGGTAAGCTCGAAGGACCAAAAATGTTTTCGTTTATAATTTTTAGAAATTAAAAATGTGGACACGAATTTAGAAATATGACAAATATTGATAAATTGGTAACGTACATTAAAGTGCGGCTTTTTCCCTTCAGAAACTAAAAGCGTAAATTTTGGGATACTCTAAAGACCAAACAAGTAAATCTAAATTCGATCTGTCACACCAAATGCAGTATTAAAGTGAATAGTGATAAACTCGTAGTGAACTTTACCTTAAAAAAGTCAAATTTTGGATACTAAATTCGATCTGTCACATTGAATTCTATATTAAAGTGAATAATGATTAACTTGTAGTAAACTTTACCGTACATTATTTTCACTTAAAACACTGAAACAGTCAATTTTGAGATGCTCGAAGGACCAAATAAACGCTTAACATATTAACTTGGAAATGTGGACATTCAATTTAGTGTATCTTATTCATTTATGGAACTAAAACAGCCACCTTTTAGATACTCGAAGGACCAAAAATGTTAACGCTTATCAAAATTCCACTTTTCACACTTATTCCAGGATTATAGGGAATTTACCGTACAACACTTTCAGTTCAAAAAACTGGATCAGTCAATTTTCAGATACTCGAAGGACCAAATAAAATAAACATGGAAACACGATCACGTTGAGTTTTCTTTATGGGATCTATGATGGGTCAAAAACCATCCCAGAAGGGACAAGGGAGACTTCCCTCATACCAATGAGTCCACCTCATTTAGGATATTTCGACAACATTACACTGAGGAATATTTTGCAACCGTTGAAATTTTTATGCACCACGGTGGCACCATTCGAATAAAAGTCCATATTTACATTAGGCGATTTTCCTTGCGGCAATTGTCAGTTTGTAGGTGAGAGAGGGTGTTGAGAGGCAAAGGGTTACCTTATGCCTCACCTCTCTCTCCATCAAACTGACAATTGCCGCAAGGAAAATTGCCTAATATAAATATGGACAAAATAGATAAAATGGTATTTTTTGAGTAACATTTGGACTAAAATTACCAATGTTGGAATACTCGAAGGACCAAATTATGCCGTGTCATTTCATCTTTCGTCTGATAAACAGTAACATTTCAATTTCGATGTAAATGTTTCTGATTGAATAACAAAATATATTCTAAAACGAGCATCTCATAGAAGATCAGACGATCTTTTCAAGGGCGAAGATCATACGGTTTCCTCAATGACGAAGATCATATGGTATTCTCATAGAATCAAACAAACTTTTTATAGAAGACCAGACGACCTTTTAATAGAAGATCAGAAGATACTCCTATAGATGATCAGACGATCTTCAAGTAGACGATCATATGATCTTTTCATTGAAGATCAGACGATTTATTGTAAAAAGATTGAGCGTTATTCTAATAAAAGATCAAACTTTGTTGCCTTAGAAAAATCAGCTGATCTTCTTTTGGAATAGCAGCCGACCTTCTCACAGAAAATCACACGCTCTTTCATAGAAAATCAGATGATCTTTTCACAGAAAATCAGAAAATCTTCAGATAGAAGGTCAAATGATAGAAGTGAAAACGAACTTCTTATGGAAGGATAGAGGATCTTTCATCAGACATTCTTCTGCTATAAGGTCAAATTGACTTTTCATAGAAGACCAAACGATCTTCATATAGAATATCAGATCAGACGAATTTTTTATTGGAAATCAGACGATCTTCTCATAGAAGATCAAACGATCTTCTTATGGAAGATCAAACGACATTCTTATGGAAGACCTTCGATCTTCTGATAAAAGATCCAACGATCTTCTTATGGAAGACCTTCGATCTTCTGATAAACGACATTTTCATAAAAGATCAGGTTATTCTTTCTGAACAATTGGCCGATCTTCTAATAGAACACCGGAGGATCTTCTGATAGAAGATAAATGAATTTTCTCATATAAGATAAAACGACCTTTTTTTAAGAGGATCAGACGATATATACCATATTCTTTTTAAAAATTCAGGTATTGGAAGCTCGTAAGGGATATTTTGAGATCCCTAAAATAATCAGAACGTATATAGAGTTATATACGCTTCGAATTCATTAGCTCACAGGGCTCTGTAAGGACCAGTTTATAGAAAAAAAACAAGTAAAAAGTCGTTAAGTTCGGACGGGCCGAACTTTTTATACCCTCCACCATAAAATAGTCTTAATTAAAATGGAACCTCAAATGTCAAATTGCAGCTATTTCGGTCAAAAACTGTAGCTAAAATTCTCAAAATACCGAAAATCGGGAGGTACCGTTATATGGGGACTACACCCAAACATGGACCTATTTTGACGATGTTTGGTGGAGAAGTTTCATGACCATTGAGAAACTCAAATTTTAAATTACAGCTAGTTCGGTTAAAATTTTTAGCTAAAATTCTCAAAACACCGAAAATCGGGAGGTACCGTTATATGGGGACTACACCCAAACATGGACCTATGTTGACGATGTTTGGCGGAGAAGTTTCATGACCATTGAGAACCTCAAATTTTAAATTACAGCTAGTTCGGTTAAAATTTGTAGCTAAAATTCTCAAAACACCGAAAATCGGGAGGTACCGATATATGGGGGCTATACCAAAATATGGACCTATGTCGACGATGTTTGGTGGAGAAGTTTCGTGACCACTGAGAACCACAAATATCAAATTACAGCTAGTTCGGTTAAAAATTGTAGCTAAAACTCCCAAAATACCGAAAATCGGGAGGTACTGTTATATGGGGACTACACCCAAACATAGACCTATGCTGACGATGTTTGGTGGAAAAGTTTCATGACCATTGGGAACCTCACACGTCAAATTACAGCTAGTTCGGTTAAAAATTTTAGCTAAAATACTCGAAATACCGAAAATCGGGAGGTACCGTTATATGGGGGTTATACCAAAACATGGACCTATGTCCCTATCCTTTGGAATATAAATTTGTTGATCACTAGGAACCCTAAATGTCAAAGTATAGCTAATTCGGTTTGAAAATGTGACTAAAAACGTCAAAATACCTGATATCGGGCTGTACCGTTATATGGGGGCTATACCAAAACGTGAACCGATATAGCACTGCAAACAAAAGACGCATCTTCCCAAAATTTCAGCGTCCTATCTCCATTTTTGTGGATGCTAGAGTGCTTGGGTTAAAAATAAGCTAAAGCAACAGGGAACAAAGGCATAACGCTAATTCCTGATGGCTTACAGGGGTCTCTAGCAAAAAATTTCATCACGCCATAACGCGGACGTTCGACTCACAGCGGATCTGTCTTAATATACTCACGAAGGCCTTTCTTCCCCAAGAGGAATTTTCCATGCCCCAGACTTCCATCTCCATTTTGTTGCAAAATGTTCGAAGGACCAAATAAAGACTGGACCTATCCACTTTCGATCTACGAAACCCGAAGTGACATATTCCAGGTCAAAATAGACGTCGATATACTTCCTAAATACAATACAGAATCAATAAATAATCCCTAAAATAATCAGAAATTATATGGAGTTATATAAACTTCTATTTGATGGGCTCGCTAGGGTCTTTAGGGAAGTCAATTTTTATGTAATCAAAGCAAATAACTCTTGACCTATTCCATATTCGATCCATGAAATTTTAAGGTCTCAAATGTAATCAAGCAAAGATAATTTTTAAAAAGAAAAAAGTGAAATATACAGTTAATTTGGTATACTCGAAGGACCAAATAAAGGTTTCACTTATCGGGAAACACATGTCGAGTAACAGAGTTTGACCTTTACCACTTTCCATTTACAATAGAGGGTTCGAAATAACCAAGAAGATCATATGGAAAATGTCCCTGAAATAACCAAAACGTATATAGAATTATATACACCTTTGTTACGTCGGCCCATAATAAATCTTATATGACTTCCGATCGATGTAATAGATTTCCAGGGACTAATTTTCGGAAAGAAAAACCTGATATGTGCGAAACAATCAATTTTGGCATGGTCGAAGGACCAAATAAAAGTTTCATTTAACACCTTTTCTACGCAGGAAACAATAATTTGACAATTTCGAGATAAAATAGATGTCGAGTAACTGATGGTGATCTTTATCGCTTCTCATTTATTTCGAAATAACCAATTTTGGAAGATTATAAGATCATAAAATGTTTAAGTGCCTAAAATAATCAAAACATATATGTTACGTGGCCCCACAACAAACCTTATATGCCGCCCGATCAACTTGAAAATCTCCAAAAACCAATTTTTAGAAAAAAAAGCTTTCAGTAAATTTTCAGTCAACCCGAAATAACCAATTTGGGAAGATCATAAGGCAAATGTCCCTAAATTAACATAAGCGTATATAGAATTTTGTACACCTTTGTTATATGGGCCCATAATAAATCGTATAAGCCTTCCGATCGATTTAAGAGATCTACAGGGACTAACTTGCAGAAAGAACCTGAAATGAGCCAAACAAAAAATTTTGGCATAGTCGAAGGACCAAAAAAAATTTATTTAACACCTTTTCTACGTAGGAAAGAAGAACTTGAGCATTTCGGCACAAAATAGATGTTGAGTAACTGACGGTGATCATTACCGCTTCTCATTTACTTCGAAATAACAAATTTTGGAAGATCGTACGGAAAATGTTTAAGTCCCTAAAATAATCAGAACGTATATGGAGTTATATAAACATTTGCCACGTGGACCCACAATAAACCTTCTATGCCGCCCGATCGATTAGAAAAAACCAAAGACCAATTTTTGGAAAAGAAAATTGTATATACAAATCAGCCAATTTTGAGCTTCTCGAAGGACCAAATACAGTAGTAAAATCTCAATAACAAACACTTCGAATTTTGGACAGATTATACATATGTTGAATTTTTTTGTTTAAATACACAACTACCACTCCTTAGGCTGACCTTTTGAGAAAAATAGTTGTTAAAAATCCAAGCGATATTATTTACCAATTTTCATTTAAAATAAATTCATACAGACAATTTTGTAAGGTCGAAGGACCAAAAATTTACTAGGATTTATTTCTGTCTCAACTGATTTTTGTCTGGTCATCGTTTTTTAATACAGATTAATATCCCCGTCCTTAGCAAATCTAAACCTCGTACATTATTTTCCCAATAACTCTGCCTTTGGTGACAACAAGTGATGAATATTCTACGATATTGGCCTGGTTAGCATATACACACAAACAAAAAAAAAAAATAGTTTTTTTATTTACTCTATCTCAGCATTAATATGTGGTGGGGGGAAAAAAATCCGATTATCGGGTGCTTGTAAATCCCTTAGTTTCAATTATGTAAATTGACATAATAGAAAATGAAGCATATTGAAAAGATTTTTCGCATATCTCTCTAGCCTGATTACAGTTATAGTTGTTGTCATTGTCCTCGTCAATATTGTTGCTGCTGCTACTGTTGTTGTTGTCGTTGTTATTATTGTCGTTGGCTTTATAAATGGTTTTTTGCTGAACTGAACTTATTTTCTGTTCTGTTTGTAGCGTTTTTTGTTTTTGCTGTTGCACAAACAGCAGCAACAACAACAAAAAAAAAACTACTGCTGTGGTACATTCAGGTCATGTAAGTAGGTCAAACGAGCACCAGCACCAGTATTAACAGTGACAGCAAATAGTAGATTTTTGCATCAGCAACATAGGGGCGCTGGGGGACCACAGAAACACCAGAGCACACAGTTAACGAGCAGCCAGCTAGCAATCCCGAGGACACATGGCAAAGAGAGAGCAGCAAAAACACAAACAAAAAAGTATTAAAACCGCAAAACAACAAAAGTGAGTGGCAGGGTTGAATTGAGGCATACAGTCAGGCAGGCAGGAATATGTGCGGCATTAGTCAAAACCATAAGCATTACTTTGCAATGGCCAATAATAGATTCTTGTTTTAATACACAATTCAGTTGATTTGGGATCTACAGAGAGAATTAAGTCTCCAAACAGCAAAAAAAAAAAAAAAACAAACCACAAAGCTTAGTCACAGGCCCAGTTGTAGTAGTAGTTCAGTGAATGGGTCTATGGCTTGAGTTTTTTGTGCCTTTTTGTGGAGATTGGTCAGTAGCCTATGGTTATTTTTTGCAAACTTGCAAATTTAGTTGCAGTTTGGCATTGTAAAGTTTTTTGTGCAACAACGTAGATGAGTGGGTGCAATTGAGTACTCCTTGCTAGTGAAGAGGGGAAGAGTGGCAGTTGTTGAAATACTTGTGAAAACCAATGACGTGCATTAACGAAGAAGAATGCAAAAACTAGGACAATCAATGGCAAGGATGTCTCTGACGTTTTAATGCAACGACGTTTAAACTGAATTGGGTATACAGAGTGCGGGCGGAAAAGGGAGAGAGAGAAGGCGCGAGTGCTGATGCTTTAAGTGAGGGCAGCGGCATTGAAACAAAAATTTGTAGTTAGTACATAGTTTTGTGACGCTGTAACTCTTTTCGTAGTTTACGTCATAATCAAGGAAAGCGTGTGTTACAACAATGAAACGGAAAATCAAGCACAACCGGACACACACCCTCTGAATTTTGTTATTATGCTGCAGTATTCAATGTTAAATCATGAATGAATGATTTGTTTAAGGCAAGGTGTGGCCGGTCAGCATCTTAGATATGACTGACTGTGTTCGTAGTAGTGTAAGGTCACACACATACTGTGATGATGATTAGGGGCATGATTGTGCGATTAATTAGGGGACTTTTTGATGTCCCCAAAATAATATGAACGCTATATATTTATTTTTAATTTTCTAGATTCATAATTATTCGTGGTTTGGCTTAAGTATCGCTAACGTAAGGTCATGCACACATTCCTTGGAAGTGGATGTGCAAAATTTTAATCTTCTTAAAATAATGGCGAAGTGTGTGGAGTTATTTTGAAAAAAAAAAAAATTAAATCCACGCTTAAAGCTGAACTTTTCAAAAAATAGTTTTTTAAAGACCTAGCATTTTTATTTACAAATTTTTATGTATTTAAAATAATTTCAGACAAAAAATTTTATAAGGTCAAAGGACCAAACAATTACTAAGATTTATTTCAGTTTCAGCTGCTTTTTGTCTAGCCATCGTTTTTAAAATAGATTGATATATTGACATTGATTTCTAAGCAAGAGACATTTGAGGTCCCCAAAATAGCCTGGATATACAGTTAGTCAACTTAATTATTGCAAAACCAAAATTATTACAAAATTTTAAATAAAACATAATTTTATTGGTATAATAAATATCATTATTAATATTTTTGTTAACAATGCAATTCTTACACATGTTTATTAATATAATAAAATTAAAAATAGGCTAAATTTCACTAAACATTTTCTTAAAATTAACAAAAATGAGTACAACTCATTATTTGCACTGTCAAATAAAGAATTGCAAAATTCACAACTTTTCGGTCTTTCACGGTATTTTTCGAAAAGTTGGTTCTAATATTTCGTATTCCCTCATTTGGCATCAAAAACAGCTTGTAAACGTATCTGGATATAATAAATAAGTTTTGGAATGTCATATTCCAATGGCATTTTTAAGTCATTCTTCTTTATTGAATTTTATTTAGTCCCCCAGGTAAGTGTGCGACCTATTCCCGACTTTTTCATCAGGTGTACCTATGAATTTTCGATGGGGTTAATATCTAGACACTGAAACGGGATGTAAATGACTTTGGTACAGTTGTATAACAACCAAGTCTTACATAAATTAGATTTATGCTTAGGGTCGTTGCCTTGGTAGTACTTATATTGCAATTTGTTTAAATTTTCAGGGTCAGCAGGCCCAAATTTCTTGACGCTTTTGATTAAATATTTTCTTAAAGCATCTAAATAAACCTCCTATGTCATTGTTTCTTCCAAAATCAGGATTTTACTGCTTGGTATACAACCCCATACCATAAGTGACAGTTTTCCGAACTTTACGGTATGTACTAAATTTATGTTTTCCACGGCTTTCAAGGGTTTTTCCAATACTTTTTGAAGTCCATTGTGATGGGACAACATAATTTTAGTCTCATCAGAAAATATAAAACCATCCCAATACTAAAGATGGCGTGAAAAATTGTCTATAACAAGTCGGAATAGTTTCTGTATATTGTGATAGGAGGGCAATGGTTTTTACCTAGTCTCTCGTGATGAGTGTTTATTATTATGTACCACTTTTCTGACTTTTCCCATGTGACACACTTACTCCAAAAGCATTTTTAATTAGAAAAAGCTATTTTCTGGTGCTGCTTTGGGCTATTTCGTTAATTTCTTTAATCATTCTACTGTTATTTCGTGAGGTTACTATTTTGGACCTGCCCTGTATCGCCCTCAGTTTGAACCTGGCTTCTTTCTCGGTGCGGTATATGATCTTAGCTTACGAGAGGTGATTTTAGGGATTTAACTTTCGGATTTACCATTATTATAATTGGAATAGACCAAATGTAGCATATTTTCCGAAACCGATAACCTGACTTTCTCTTTTTCTGAATATACCGTCTATGTTACACACACAAAAATTAATTTATGATCAAAAATTATGGATCTACATGTCCACATACCATAAAAATCTTAAAAATCCTTAAATGCAAAAAATCGCGGGGGAAACTCCTCGATTTTATTGCACATTTATTAATTTTGCAATTATTTAGTTGACACCACAAAAACCAGGTACCTATCCTTTTTGCCCGTTGTTTTTGTTATGTCCAACTGATTTCTGGATTTATTGGCTTGATGTTGTCATTAACAGGTTAATCAACAGATATTTACAAAAAGCCCAACATTATTGAAAGAATTTCTTGTAGTAATTCCTAATTAAACGTCTAAATTCTTAAAAATGCATCGTTTGCAATAATATAGTTGACTAACTGTACATATGTATTTTTATGGTCTCATAATAAATATAATCTTGCCTTTGATATAGGTCATTCAGTCAGTCAGGGAAAGATCATACACAGAAACATTGAATGATTCTTAGTGTAAATAAGGACAATCTGGATGTGATGTGCTAAAACTATCAGGACGCAAATGAAGTTATATAGTTTGATTCCATGGGCTCGCAATATTTAAGTAAGTGTGGTTCGATGGTGCTCATTGTAATATTGGTCCTATGAAAGGCGATTGCAAATGCCACACTCTAAGTGAAGTAGATGTTTATATTTTCCATCCTTATTGGGAAATGGTGGGGGCCACCCTGGTGCAATGGTTAGCATGTCCGCCTTGCACTCAGAAGGTCTGCGGTTCGAATCCCAGGCCAAGCAACATCAAATTTTCAACGGTGGCAAATTCCCCCTCAGTAATGCTGGCGACATTTCCTGAGTATTTAAGCCATGAAAAACTTCTCTACAAGTGGTGTCATAAGACACGCCGTTCGGACTCGGCAATAAAAAGTAGGTCCCATATCATTGAGGCAATATGAATCGGCGTGCACTCATTGATATGAGAGAAGTCTCCCTTGTCCCTTCGGGGATGTTGTGGGAACATATGTATGTATGTATGTATTGGGAAATGGTTCTTCGACCTTTGAAAAATACCATTTTAAAAATCTTAAGGAACTACCAAAAATTTAATTTGTATTGAAGTCCTGGTCCTTCGTGAATCAAAAGTAATAGGTGGTCAAGAAAGTTGATGTTCAACCGATTTATCTATTGAAAATGCATCCCAACATTTTGAAGTACCATGAAGAAGGTTTAATTTCATTTTTCAGAGAGTATTCCAAAGTATTTGTAATATTTTCTTACATTTCACACTCGAGGAGGTTTCCAAAGCAAAAAAAAAAAGTAAGAACGGCATTAAGTTCAGCCGGGCCGAGCTTGTTATACCCTCCACCACAAGTTGTATTGCAGTAAAATGGAATAATTAGTTTCCTTTCGTGTATGAAGGAGACTTAATACTAAATTTCAGCAATTTCGGTAAAACAATGTGAGGCACCGTTCTATGGGGGCTATTTCAAAACGCCGATCTATACCGACAAATTTCTTACGGAAAGTTTTTAGACTCAAAGAAGTCTAAATACCAAATATCCTATATTTCGGTAAGAGAATGTGGCTAAAACTTAAAAAATACCGAAAATCAAGAAGTACGCTTCTATGGGGATATAGGAAGACGTGGACCTATACTGATAATATTCTTCTGGAATATTTTATAACTCTTGGAAGACTAAATAACGAATTTCAGCCATTTCGGTGGTATATTGACGTCACAATCTTCAGTATTACGAAAATCGGGAGGTACCGTTCTAAGGGGCCTATATCGAAACGTGGACCTATACCGACGAATTTTAGTCGGAAATGGGGCAATATGAAAGCGTGGAACTGTACAGACAAATTTCTGGCGAACAGTTTTATATCACATTGAAGACTAAATACCAAATTTCAGCCATTTTGGTGGAATATTGAAGCCACAACAAAATACGGAAAATCGGGAGGTACCTTTCCATGGGGGCTATGTTAAGGCGTGAACCTATACCAACAAATTTAAAGGGGAAGTTTGAGCACCCCCAACGAAGTCTAAATACCAAATATCAGCCATTTCGGTGGAATATTGAGGCCACAACGTAAAACCTTCAAAATTCCGAAAATCGGGAGGTACCGTTCTATGGGGGCTATATGAAGGCGTGGACCGATACCGACAAAATTCTGGGGGAAAGTTTTATACCCCTAAAGAAGACTACGTACCAAATTTCAGCAATTTTGGTAGGATAATGAAGCTAAATCCTTAAAAATAACGAAAATCGGGAGGTACCGTTCTATGGGGGCTATATCAAAACGTGGACAGATATATCCCATTTTCAATACCAACCTCCTGCAAGTAATAAAAACTTCTGTATAAAATATTGACTCTCTATCTTTAAAATTGCAAGCTGTATCTTGATTTCAACAGACAGACGGACATGGTTAAATCGACATAGAATTTTATGCTGATCAATAATATATATACTTTATAGGTCTCCGACGAATATTTCGATGTGTTACAAACGGAATGCCAAATTTAATTATACCCTCCATATGGTGGAGGGTATAAAAATCGAATTAAAGGCATGTTTCTTTAAGATGATTCGAATTCAAATTCGTTCGAATTACTATCAAAGTGATGTTATTGTACACAATTACTGTTTAATTAAAAAAATGAATCGATTTTTTTTTCAAAAAACAGAAGTTTGGTTGAAAATAAATTACTTTTTTATTGAATTGTTGGCCCTTCGAACTAATGATATTTGATTAAATGCAATATTTTTATACTTAGTGGTCCTTCGGTTTCACTTATTAGAGGAAACCATTTGTATCACCATATTGGATCATAGAAAATAAAACGACTATAAATATACACTATGCAACACAAAAATTATTAACCCTATTCTGACACAGCAGCGTGATAAAAGACCAAAAATGAGAAGACACGTGTCTGGTCGTTTTTTCCTACCTCATAAACTTTTGCGGTTATAGGTCTCCAAAGGTTTGAGGCTTTGATGTCAGAAGGGGTCGTTTTGTAAGGACTATATCTGTCAAACCGTTAGGAAATATGAATACATCTCAGAGGCAAAGTTGTAGCACATCTCAAAAAGAACAAAACTTGTGAACACATAAACTCCATCAAACTTCATATTTTAGGTCATAATCGTCAAGGTGTAATCTATTTTTACATTTTTCTCGGGTTTTGGTCTACAGATATTAAACCGATCAAATTTGAAGCAAAAAAAAAAAAACAACGAAAAAAATGTTTCTTAGATCTCGATAAACAACTTTCTAGAGCATACGAACTCTGTATAAACGGTTCTTAATGGTCAAAATAGCAAAGCAAATGGGTGTTGTATCCTGTTTTCTCTGGCGTATCCCCAAAACCTTTTATTTTTCAATCGCGAGTTTTCAGAGCGGCTCCAAGTTACCATGTTAAAATAAACATAAGAAAGGATAATAAAAATAATTTTAAAAATGTATAAAATATGAATACAGCAAATAAAAAAGGAGGTTAACTTTTAGTCATAACTGCCAAAACCGCAAATTTCCGCAAAAAGTCTATACAGTTTTAAAATCTACAGGCGTATTTTTGGAAAGTGACTAAAACTTTAAGGAAATCCATACATCTATATTAAATAATTTCATTTTTAACAATATTAGCTTTGTCTGGTTACTCTAAAATTTGTAACAATTTGTACCAATTGTTGCTGGAAGTCGTCTGTAAACCAGCCAAGATCACCCATATACGTTAAAGTGACTGCAACAACAACATATGTTCTCTAAGTTCTCTTTTGTCGTGGTTTAGCAAAGGAAAAGCTCGCTCAGAGAGACTAATGCACAAAATATTTTGAGCACCAACGCTGTAAACACAAAAGTTCAGCAAAAGAGAGCTAATCGAGAGAGGCATTTTGACAGTTGTTTTACTGAGAGTTTGCAATTCTTGCTGTGCAAATTTGTTCTAGCAAGCAGTTGCAACTCTTCTTCTTCCTGTAAACAATTTATGTTTGTGCAACTTGAAAACAATTTTATTGTGGAAAAAAGCAAGTCATTTGTTTTTTAGGAGAACAAAGTTGCAAAATGAAAAAAAATTAGGGTAATTTTCTTTTTTTATTTTTAATAAAATACAAAAATTTTGCTGCGTTGGTTCTTTTAATGGCGGACAAATTGTTCTGTTTTGGCAACTCAGCTGATTCCTTGCTGGTGTTTGCAGGAAAGGTGTCTGTTTACTTTTTACATTTTTCTTGCTAAAGAGAATAAAAACTCCTTACTCTCCGAGAAAGATCTTGCTGGACAATTCTTGCTCGGAAAATAACCAGACAGACCTATATAACCAAAATATTTGGCAACCCTTGCAATTTAGAGGAATTTTCATAACTAGAAAAATGAAGCTTAGGCAGTCTACTAAGTCTAAGTTAAGGCGTTAGATATAGTCCTTCGTTTCATAAATTCGCTTAGAATATAACTATTTTTTCTCATTTTTAATTTAATTTAAGAAATTTCCAATTTTTCTCTAGAAAAATCTCAAAAAAATTTCAAAAATCCAATTAAAATTTAAAAATATATTTCAAACACACCACAAGCCAAGGGGAATAACTAATGAAACCCAATCCACCAATTTTGTTGCTAAATTTATGGCATTTCCGCACATTGTTTTTTTATCTAAAGCCAATAAAATAGCCAAACTAACCAAAAATACCAACGCAACAAACCATCAGCCAACGATAACAGTTCAACATAAAATATAGTTAAAATATTGCCTTAAAGTCCTTACATTGTCCTTTTATGTAAATTGTTTACAATGGGGCGGGGAACGACAAACAGCACTGCAGCAACAACAGCAGCAGTGGTAGAAAAAAACAATAAATACAAAAAATTTGCGGATGTACAAATGGGTGGGTGTGTCTGTCTGTGTGCTGGTACCATCATTAAGGTGTGATTTATAACACAATTCAAGGACATTTTAAATGACAAACAATTGTCATAGTGTCATTGTGTTGTAACATCGTTTGTCTTTATTCCCAGCAACATACATACACACAAACATACACGACAACGACGACGACGACAAATAACAACACTGATGTTGATGATGATGACGTCGAGGACATGTCTACAAAACTAGTAGAAAAAAGGAAATCTGGTACTTGAGGAGTACTTAATCGCATGTACTTGAAACAGACAACAGTAGAAAATAGAAAAAATGAACGGACGGACGTACGAACGGATCTATGGCCGCATAACATGTAGAGTAGCTACCCAGTGGTTTAGTTGTAAATATAAAAATAACACGCTCTCTCTCACACACACACACACTGGCTGACAAACAATGACATTTAATATTTCTTTTTTTGTACGAAAAAAGTCAAACTTATAGTTGTATGTAGATAGTAGTGACAGCAGCTGTAAAATGTCAGGAAAACCGCTGGTATTAAAACACAGCAACAAAGAAAGAAACACAAGAAAAAATAAAAGAATAATAAAGATGTTCAACATTCCGACATTAAGCATGGCATGCATGATGGAAAAGTGTCTTCCTGATGACGTTGAAAACAACAACAAATTCCCAAAAAAATAAGAAAAACTCATAAACCCAGCAGGTATTATGACATTCATGGTGATGAGCCGTGTTAGAGGTGGCGGCGGTGGCACAGGGGTTGGCAGAGATAAGAAAATCAAGTAAATAGTTGAACTAAACATAAGCTGCAGCGCGGTGTCGCCTAGATAAATACACACATACTTGTAGAGAGCAGTGTAGTGTGAAAGAATGCATTATTAATAAATAAATATGCTAACATACACCAACACACACACTTTCTAAGATGTATTGTAAAATACACAAATCTTTCAAGATATGCTGAGAAATTCAAGGCTAAATTACCACTTGGGGAGTTGTTTTGGGGGTTCTTTGTAATGCAAATAATGTCAGAGTTTGGGTTGCCATGCCAGGAAATTAATAATATTTAAAAAAAAACAAAATAATTTAAATAAGTGAAACTTATGGTCTGTTCCAGTACTGCAATAATCTACTAATTTTTACTATTTTTTCCGACAACATAAAGGAAAAAATGCATTAGTCTTCTGGAAGAGGTAACTTCTGATGAAGACTCATTGGAGGCATCCGATTTCAATATTTATGGAATATTTTTAACACAAAATCCATGTCTATTTTTGTTGGGAAACGGTAATCCACTTGAGTGATCACCAAGTAGTTGTGTGAGTGTCTACCACCACATGCACGGTGTTGTCTTGAGGGTATAATATTGCATTTTTATTTCTTGTTACCTGTTATCGCTGTCATAATCCTATTTGAGGTTAGGTTGTCATAAAACCTTTCAAAAATATTTTTTAATTTATGACTTAATAATATTAGTGATAACGGAAACCCCTGCGCTAAGGAGCATACACAAGGGATTAGCCCATGTGATATTCACATGGATCCTTGTTTGGTTTCTTTATCAGATCAATAACAAGTAATCCCGTTGAGAGGGTATTAAGGTGTGAAAATATAGATGTATGTAGATACTTGAGGTATTGGCATATTTACCTAAACACACCGTAATTTTATGAGATTATATTTAGTTACTACCTGAGATCTTTGGTTTAATCTTTATTATGGAGATAAAAGTAAAGAAGAAGTTAGTTCAAATAAGTGGATTTAAAATATTGTTATATCAACTTACTTGAACTAAGTGCTATGAAAACAGGATGAATAGCAAATATGATCCTTTAATGTTATCTTTACATTTATTTTTCCTCGGAATATTTCATAGGATTTATGGTACCCTGCCTGTTTTATTTACTTGCTAACATATTTTGCTTTGTAGTCTGATATTTTAAGGGTTTAACTAATGGGTTAGATAAGTTCCAGTCACTTACTAAAATATCTGGGTTCATTGTTTCTTAAAAAGAATAATAAAATAAATAAGTAAAGTCCTACTTCTACTTTTATTTTTGTGCTTATTTAAACTCAGGTCGAAGGACCAAGATAATTCGGCCAGATTATGAAAGAGGGCCGAAAAAAAGAAGACACGTGTATCGGCGTTTTGAAAGTTTACGTCGAGAAGTAACCTAATAATACTATAAAAAAGTCTAAAAGTTTAACAAATAATTTCTACCTATAATATCTAATTTTGTAACGTCATTTTCTTAACAAAGTGTTTTACTCAGATATATAGTTTGTTTTGGGACTTATAGTGAAATTTTGTGTAGAATATTTCTTCTTTTAACAACTTTCGTCTAAAACTAAATTTCATGTTACTTTCATGCATCAACACGAAAAAGAACAAAACTAATTTATTCAAAAAATATTTGGGTATTTTGTTGGCAAACTTGATGTATATATTTTCTTGATATATATTGTAAATACATATTTCATTTATTCGGCGACTTATATTGAAATTTGGTGGAGATTATTTTTGTTTTTGACGTCTTCTATCTAGAATGAAGTTTTGTGGGACAAAACTTAATAAACTCAGATAAAGCACAACATTAACCCTAAAACGTGATTTTACTTTTGGCAGATTCCTGGCGTTTAGGTACGATTTAGAGTTTTGGTGTATTCGGGGACCTATAGTAAAATTTTATGACAAATAATTTTGTAGAATATTTTGATCTGATACGATCTCATTTTAAAGGACTTTTTAAACGTTTTTGAAAAAAGGGACCAAAAAGACCCCTTTAGTGACTCGTATGAGGGTTAATTTTTTCATAAAAAGATACCCCGCAATCTTGCCAGTAATATTGCCAAAGACACTTTATACCTAAAATGCAAGGATTCCAAGGAATCTGATGACGAATATTTCAAAACCTGTAGAAATGGGCGAAACTTGCCACGCCTATTTAGGTTACTTCTCGACGTAAACTTTCAAAACGCCGATACACGTGTCTTCTTTTTTTGGTCCTCTTTCATAATCTGCACGGGGTTTCTTGTAATTTTAAAAAAGTTCAATTTTGTTGTACAGTTTTATTTACTCTTTCTGGAATGAGAATAATTAATAAGTCTCAGAGAAGAATGTCACCAAAAGGCAATACAGCTCTAGACTGTCTCTAATAAGCAAATGTTTTTATTCAGCTCGAAGGACCAAAATGTTTGATTCCCAGGCCAATGTTGATTCTATGTAGATGGTGTATCTATTCATCTCGAAGTACCATGAAATTGATTTGCCTTCTTTCAGAATCATTAAGTAGTTCGAAGAGTCAGTTTTTGTTCTATTTTAAAAAATTCTGAGACCCACATTTTATCCTATCCATATTTTGCAGCCTTAGAAGACCGCCGAAAGGCAATACAGTCCTAAGCTAATCTTGGCGACAATTTGACGAATGCAATGCAGTCATAAACTCTTGATACTTATGTCCTCAACTCCAAGGACGTCATTTACGGCTCAAAGTCCTATTTTTATACCCTTTACCGCAGTATGGAGGATACATTAAGTTTTTCCCCGTTTGTAACGCATTAAAAAAATTCAATGCATGTCCGTCTGTCTGTTGTAATCCATCTAGCATCCATACAAAATCGAGATAGGACGCTGAAATTGGAATGGGAAATTGGAAATATGCGTCTTTTGTTTGCAGGCAGGTCAAGTTCGATGATGGGCTATATCGGTCCACGTTTTTCTATAGCCCTCATATAAAAGTACCGCCCGATTGCAGGTATTTTGAAGTTTTTAGTCACATTTTCAGACCGATTTAGCTATAATTTGACATTTAGGGTTCCTAGTGACCAAAAAACTTATATTCCAAAAATTACGGACATAGGTCCATGTTTTGGTATAACCCCCATATAACGGTACCTCCCGATTTTCAGTATTTTGAGGATTTTAGCTACAGTTTTTAACCGATCAGGTCGATTTTTATCTGATTTTTAACCGATCAGGGTAAAATTCTGATTCGATCTATGCATGTCCGTCCGTCTGTTGTAATCACTCCAGCATCCACAATAAAATTGAAATAGGACTCTGAAATTTTGGAAAGACGCGTCTTTTGTTTGCAGGCAGGTCAAATTCGATGATGGGCTATATCGGTCCTCGTTTTTGTATATCCCCCATATAGCAGTACCGCCTGATTTCAGGTATTTTGACGTTTTTAGTCACATTTTCAGACCAAATTAGCTGTAATTTAACAATTAACAATTTAACTTATATTCCAAAAATTGCAGACCTAGGTTAATGTTTTGGTATAACCCCCATATAACGATACCTCCCGATTTTCGGTATTCTGAGGATTTAAGCTACAGTTTTTAACCGATCAGGTCAATTTTTTATCAGACTTTTAACCGATCAGGTCAATTTTTTATCTGACTTTTAACCGATCAGGGTAAAATTCTGATTCGATCTATGCATGTCCGTCCGTCCGTCTGTTGTAATCACTCTAGCATCCACAATAAAATTGAAATATGACTCTGAAATTTTGGAAAGACGCGCCTTTTGTTTGCAGGCAGGTCAAGTTCGATGATGGGCTATATTGATCCACGTTTTTGTATAGCCCTTGTATAACAGTACCGCCCGATTTCAGATATTTTGACGTTTTTTGTCACATTTTCAGACCGATTTAGCTATAATATGACATTCAGGGTTCCTAGTGAACAAAAAACTTATATTCCAAAAATTACGGGCATAGGTCCATGTTTGGGTATAACCCCCATATAACAATACCTCCCGATTTTCAGTATTTTGAGGATTTTAGCTACAGTTTTAACCGATCAGGTCGATTTTTATTTCATTTTTAACCGACCAGGGTCAAATTCCGTCCGTCTGTTGTTATCACTCTAGTATCCACTAAAAAACGGAGTTAGGACCTGCAATTTTGGAAAGATGGGTGTTTTGTTTGCATGTAGGCTATATCGGACCACGTTTTGGTATAGTCCCTTATGGAGGTACCGCCCGATTTCAGGTATTTTGACGTTTTTAGTCACATTTTCAGACCCAATTAGCTATAACATGACGTTTAGGGTTCTTAGCGACCAAAAAATGTTTATTCCACAAAATTAAGGACATATGTCCACGTTTAGGTACAACCCCCATATAACGGTACCTCCCAATTTTCGGTATTTTCGAGGATTTCAGCTGCAATTTTAAACTGAATTAGCTGTAATTTGACATTTGAGGTTCTCAGTGCTCACAAAACTTCTTCACCGAAAATCGTCAACATGGGCCCATGTTTTGGTATATCCCCCATATAAAGGTACCTTCCGATTTTCGGTATATTGAGGATTTTAGCTACTATTTTTAACTGAACTAGCTATAATTTGACAATTGAGGTTCGCAATGGACACAAAACTCCTTCACTGAAAATCGTCAACATATGTCCATGGTTTGGTATAGCCCCCATATAACGGTACCTCCCGATTTTCGGTATTTTAAGGATTTTAGCTACAATTTTTAACCGAACTAGCTGTAATTTGACATTTGAGGTTCTTAGTGGCCACGAAAGTTTTCCACCAAAAATCGTCAACATAGGTTCATGTTTTTGTATAGCCCCCATATAACGTTACCTCCCGATTTTCGGTATTTTGATTATTTTAACTAAAATTTTTAACCGAACTAGCTGTAATTTGACATTTGAGGTTCTTAGTGACCACGAAAGTTCTCCACCAAAAATCGTCAACACACATATGTATGTCAATGTTTTGGTATAGACCCCATATAACGATACCTCCAGATCTTCGGTATTTTGAGGGTCTTAGCTACATTGGTTCGTAATTAAAAAAACAACGTTTCCGGCACGCCAAACTTAAAGACTTGTTACTTGTTGTTCTTTATTTTGTTCTATCAGCAGTCATAATCGTTAAATGGATCAAGGACTACGTTTTGCAGCATTAGATGGTCGCCGAATGGCAATGTAGTCCGAAACTGTTAGTACGTTTATACTCATACTCATGTCGAAGAACCGATATTTCTGATTAAAAGTCCAATTTGTATTCTATCTACATTACGAATCCTGAACTAGGTCTAAGGATAATTTTCTAACTTAAGAAGGAGCCCGAATTTGAAGGCTGACCCAAATCATTCTTAGATATGAGATTTTATTTATCTCGAAGGACCAACTTTTTAAGAAGAAACCCAGATAACGACACCGAGATTTACTCTGGAGTCCGAACTTTTAAATAGCTCGTAGGCACTAGAAGGCCATATAACGACAAAGCAGTTTTCAACTAATCTTATCTATGAGTTTTATTCTTCCAAAAACACAGAAAAAATTTCTTGAACTGATTTAAAAATGAAAGCAAAGCAAAAACAGTTTACCCTCCCCTCGTCGCTTCTGTGTCATCTATTGCACCACACTCACCGCTCTTTATTATAAAATAAGCGAGAGCCCTGTTGTTACGCTCTTTGACAAAAATCCTCTCTCCACCCATAACAAATATGTTCTAACATAAAAAAATATGTTGGTACCCAAACAAATAAAATTGAGATATGTTACAAAATGTTGCAAACATATATTTGTTTGGACACAAAACAAATTATGTTCGGATCCAAACATATATTTGTTTGCAACGAGTCCCAAATAAATATATGTGTGGATCCAAACATATTTCTAACATATATTTTTCTATACGAAAAGTCATCTCCGATGAACTTTTCTATAGGAAAAGTCATCTCCGATGAACTTTTCTATAGGAAAAGTCATATCCGATGAACTTTTCTATAGGAAAAGTCATCTCCGATGAACTTTTCTATAGGAAAAGTCATCTCCGATGAACTTTTCTATAGGAAAAGTCATCTCCGATGAACTTTTCTATAGGAAAAGTCATCTCCGATGAACTTTTCTATAGGAAAAGTCATCTCCGATGAACTTTTCTATAGGAAAAGTCATCTCCGATGAACTTTTCTATAGGAAAAGTCATCTCCGATGAACTTTTCTATAGGAAAAGTCATCTCCGATGAACTTTTCTATAGGAAAAGTCATCTCCGATGAACTTTTCTATAGGAAAAGTCATCTCCGATGAACTTTTCTATAGGAAAAGTCATCTCCGATGAACTTTTCTATAGGAAAAGTCATCTCCGATGAACTTTTCTATAGGAAAAGTCATCTCCGATGAACTTTTCTATAGGAAAAGTCATCTCCGATGAACTTTTCTATAGGAAAAGTCATCTCCGATGAACTTTTCTATACGAAAAGTCATCTCCGATGAACTTTTCTATAGGAAAAGTCATCTCCGATGAACTTTTCTATACGAAAAGTCATCTCCGATGAACTTTTCTATACGAAAAGTCATCTCCGATGAACTTTTCTATACGAAAAGTCATCTCCGATGAACTTTTCTATACGAAAAGTCATCTCCGATGAACATTTCTATACGAAAAGTCATCTCCGATGAACTTTTCTATACGAAAAGTCATCTCCGATGAACTTTTCTATACGAAAAGTCATCTCCGATGAACTTTTCTATACGAAAAGTCATCTCCGATGAACTTTTCTATACGAAAAGTGATCTCCGATGAACTTTTCTATACGAAAAGTCATCTGCGATGAACTTTTCTATACGAAAAGTCATCTCCGAAAAGTCAACTCCGATGAACTTTTCTATACGAAAAGTAATCTCCGATGAACTTTTCTATACGAAACGTCATCGCCGATGAACTTTTCTATACGAAAGTCATAGCCAATGAACTCATCTTCGATGAACTTTTCTATAGGAAAATTCTTCTTCGATGAACTTTTCTATAGGAAAATTCATCTTCGATAGACTATTCTAAAGGAAAATTCCTTTTCGATAAATTTTTCTATGGGAAAATTCATCTTCGATGAACTTTTCTATAGGAAAATTCATCTTCGATGAACCCTTCTATAGGAAAATTCATCTTCGATGATCTTTTCTATGGGAAAATTGATCTTCGATGAACTTTTCTATAGGAAAATTCATCTTCGATGAACTTTTCTATAGGAAAATTCATCTTTGATGAATTTTACTATAGGAAAATTCTTCTTCGTTGAACTTTTCTGTAGGAAAATTCATCTTCGATGAACTTTTCTATAGGAAAATTCATATTCGATGAACTTTTCTATAGGAAAATTCATATTCGATGTACTTTTCTATAGGAAAATTCATCTTCGTTGAACTTTTCTATAGGATAATTCATCTTCGATGAACTTTTCTATAGGAAAATTCAACTTCGATGAACTTTTCTATAGGAAAATTCATCTTCGATGAACTTTTCTATAGGAAAATTCATCTTCGATGAACTTTTCTATAGGAAAATTCATCTTCGATGAACTTTTCTATAGGAAAATCCATCTTCAATAAACTTTTCTATAGGAAAATTCCTTTTCGATAAACTTTTCTATAGGAAAATTCATCTTCGATGAACTTTTCTATAGGAAAATTCGTCTTTGATAAACTTTTCTATAGGAAAATTCATTTTCGATAATTTTTCTAAAGGAATATTCATCTTCAAAAAACTTTTCTATACCAAAAATCATCTGCCTTGAATTTTTGATCTCAGGAATTAAAAAAAAACGTTGAAATTTAAATTTCATAATTTAATATTTGGACATATTTACTGTTATCTTCTCACCCCATTACGAGATAAGTGAACTATGCAGATTTCGATAATATTTTTACACATGACATAAAACACAACATACTAGCTGCTATTGTTGTTGTTGTAAATGCAAAAAGTTCACTTTGATTCTAAGAAGTAGAGAAAAAAAAACTTTTGCTTCAAAGTTCTTTGTTTATCAAATTGTCAACAAAGAAAAACAACAAACAGCAAAAAAAAAAAATAGTTACTGTTTGTGGATGTAGATGCTCTTATCTGAAGTGGAAGAAATGCTGCTGCTGCTGGAAACGTTTGTTTTGCAGTATTTTAGATCGTCACCGAGATGTGTGTGAGTGTGTAAAATTTGTTTGTCTATGGGAATACAAACACTTGCAGAAAAACTTAATGTTTTTAATTTCTCTATTTCTGTTTTTTTTCTTTTGTTGTTCTTAAACAAAGTTTGAAAAATTTCTTATCACAGGAAAAACGGGAAAGAATGTAAGGAAAATGGTCATCCAAAAGTGTGGACAATTGCCAAGAGCCTCAAGGGAATACTTTACCATGAAAAAAATCCTATGTAGTTAGGATAAATGTTGCAAAACTATGGTTTTTTGTTTCATGGTTTTCAACAAACAAACCATCCAACAAGAAGAAAGTTTTAAACTTTTGAGAACAAAACTTCTAATTGAGATAGTAGAAGCAACAAAAAAAGAGAGAGCAAAAATGGGATATTATTATCCTTTTATATACGTACATGTAGATAGATATCTATGTATGTGTATTATATTTTAATGTTATAAAAATAAAAACTCACCTCAAGATAAACATCGCTATCCGGATTGAAGGTGTCATTAACCCGCTGAAATGTATAGTTCACATGCGGTATTGAGTGTAGAATTCTAACAAGTATGCTGGGCTGCTCCATGATGATGATGAAGATGGCGGCGGTGAAACTGATGCACAGATGGTTGGCTAAGGTGTACAAAAAATTGCGATGTGAGGGTGGTTGGGAGGTAAAAAAGAAATAAAATCCACCACACACGCACTTACGGTGCTGTTCGGGCTGGCTCTCACTTGTGTTTTGCTAAACTCTTTGGAGTTTTTTTTTGCTATTTTTTGGTTTTCCTTCTTCTTCCTTTTTTGGAGCTAAGCCCGTAAGGATATGTAGTTGTTGTTGTTTAGATGGTAAATTGGCAACAACAATAAATTTTAAATATCTATGTATAACAACAAATGAATTTTGATTTTTTGACGTCACACACACTCACGACCGTTCGCTTGCTCGCTCTTTTACTATGCAGTCAGCCAAGCCTGCTGACAGCTAGGCAGTCAGTCAGTCAAACTGTCAATCACTGGCAATGTACTCTCCAAGCGAGATTTTGTTGAGGATGCTGTTTGCTGTCCAGTTGTCACCGCCAACACATCTGCTTTGCAAGGATGTTTTTTTTTGGGTTGTTTATTTTTTCGTTTGGATTTGTATAATTTTTGTTGTTGTTGTTATTATTATGTTGTTTAAACGGGATTTCACTTCACTTTTCTTTTTTTATGCATTGTTATGGCGTTTCTCTTCTTTTTCGTTACACTTTTTCTTTTGACTAAGGTTTCATTTGTTTCTTCTTGCTTGGTTTTTTATGTAACAATAATCCACCCAAGAATGTTGTTGAAGTAAAAACAAGAAGAAGCAGCATTCGTTGTCGCAGCAGCTGTAGCAGCAGATATCATTAGATCAGGGCGCAATCCTGTGTCCTCTGTAAAAATGAAAACGAGAACATTGCTAACATGTGCCAAAAATCATTGTTGTAGAGTAAACTGGAGTACGTTGTTGTTACGTACGTTACGTTTTAAGTAACAAACGTAACAGCAACAACAACAACAAAATCAGCACATGAAAGGGGGAGTTGTTGGCCGCCCCCTGTTTTTGGAATAATTGTCACACAACAATGCCAGTGGCTTATGATGTTGGATTATGCCCGCCGCTCACTGCCTTGTTGGACCAAATGGTCCTTCGTTAGGTTGCTGGCTTGGTTGGTATGTTGGCTGGTTGGTAGGTTGTTTGTTTTGTGTTGGGCCTCGTTGTTGTCGTTGTCGTCGTTGTACTCTGGGCTGCTGTGCTAGATTTTCACTTTCGTTTTCACACCCAAAAATTTTCACTTTCGTTTTCACACCCAAAAATATGTACTTATACAACAACAACAGCAAAGACGAGAACAACTATGGCAAAATACAGTAGCAGCAGCAGGAATAACATCAACATAAACCACCCAACAAGAGCAGCAACAACAACAAATCCCACAACCTAAAAACTCAGGCGAGGAAATTGGAGTACTGGGTCCCCCCTCTTTGGCGATTTTTATACAAATTACACTTATCACGCACTATTTGGATATTTTATATTTTCTTTTGCACACACACACGTATGAAGAACGAACACACACAATTTGTTTTACTATTTTTTTGGAACAATTATTTTTTCAATCAATCAATCATTCTTCCGTTAAAATAAATTTTCAATTATTTTTTGCTCTTTTTCTTTCAATTTAAAACAAAGAATTTTTTATTTTTGCTTCTTCTTCCACTTTTGTTTTGTGATTCAGGTTACACTTTAAAAATTTGTATTTTTTCCTTTTTCTAAATATTCCTGGCGAGGAGCGTACCAAACGTACGTTGTGCTTAGCTTCACGTATCCGTGCGTTTTGCTTACATTTCTCACTTCAGAGATACTAGTCACCGTTAAACAGGCAGGCAGGCTAAATTAATACAGGCAGCCAAACAATGAAACCTAACTTGGACTCTCTCTCAGAGAGTCTTGAAAATCCACCAGGGCAAGACCCACTTGCTCTCTGTCTGCCTTCAGAGTGGTTGTTGGTTGCTGTTCATTTTATTCTCACCACACTTGCCTCTTTCTTCCTCTGCACCACAGAGCAACTCACTTTGCTCTCTCCTTCATCTCATGGTGTATTTTGCTTTCACACTCTCTTTGCAGGATAATTATAATTCATGTTATTTTAGATGTGAATGCGTGTGTGTTTTCTTTTTGAAGCGAATTGATAGTATTTGGGTTGCCAAATACTTATCTGAAAAAATAGAAGAAAAAATAAAACCCACATTAAATTTAATTGTAAACACATTTTTGTAGTCGTTGTTGTTATTGTTGTATGTAGGTTTAATAATAAGTGTATTGCCGGCGATATGGAAAATTTGGGAAATTCCTCAACAGCTGATTAAATAATAAAATTACCCTCCTCTTTTCACATTAGTTTCATGGTTTTGACAAAAGATGAAAAACCTCAAGATTAGATTTTATGAGGGCGACACTTGAGAAATGGCGCCCAATTAGAAACGGTGAAATAAAGGATTAATGTAAAATAGTGGAAATAAAAAATGTTATGGCACGGGAATTTGTGACAAAATAATAACCGAGGCTCTATAAAATTTCCGCCAGATACTTTTTCCATGTTTTGCATTATAGGTTATTATGCATATTAACTGTATTTGACAAAGTGGATTGAGGGTATTTAGATTTCATGAAAGAGCCCAATGAAAGTCATATATATAATAAAAGTATTCCTCGAAAACTCCAAGGCTCCTATAAATATTTTTTTAAAAACTCCAAGCCTCCTATAAATATTTTTCAGAAACTCCAAGCCTTTTAACAATATTTTTCAAAAACTCCAAGCCTCGACTTCTAAAAATATTTCTCAAAAAATCCACGGCTTCTAAAAATATTTTTCAAAAAGTCCACGCCTTCTAAAAATATTTTTCAAAAAATCAACAACTTCTAAAAATATTTAAAAAAAAACAAAGCCTCCTTAAAATATTTTTAAAATTTAAAAATTCCACGTTTCTCAAAAAATTTTTAAGTAGTCCACGCCTCCTGAAAGTGTTTAAAAAATCCACGCCTCCTAAAAATATTTTTAAAATTTAAAAATTCCACGTTTCTCAAAAAATTTTTAAGTAGTCCACGCCTCCTGAAAGTGTTTAAAAAATCCACGCCTCCTGAAAGTGTTTAAAAAATCCACGCCTCCTAAAAATATTTTTAAAAAAATCCACGCCTCCTAAAAATATTTTTCCGAAAAATATTTTCAAAAATCCACGCCTTTTAAAATATTTTCAAAAATCCACGCCTTTTAAAATATTTTCAAAAATCCACGCCTTTTAAAATATTTTCAAAAATCCACGCCTTTTAAAATATTTTCAAAAATCCACGCCTTTTAAAATATTTTCAAAAATCCACGCCTTTTAAAATATTTTCAAAAATCCACGCCTTTTAAAATATTTTCAAAAATCCACGCCTTTTAAAATATTTTCAAAAATCCACGCCTTTTAAAATATTTTCAAAAATCCACGCCTTTTAAAATATTTTCAAAAATCCACGCCTTTTAAAATATTTTCAAAAATCCACGCCTTTTAAAATATTTTCAAAAATCCACGCCTTTTAAAATATTTTCAAAAATCCACGCCTTTTAAAATATTTTCAAAAATCCACGCCTTTTAAAATATTTTCAAAAATCCACGCCTTTTAAAATATTTTCAAAAATCCACGCCTTTTAAAATATTTTCAAAAATCCACGCCTTTTAATATATTTTCAAAAATCCACGCCTTTTAAAATAGTTTCAAAAATCCACGCCTTTTAAAATATTTTCAAAAATCCAGGCCTTTTAAAATATTTTCAAAAATCCACGCCTTTTAAAATATTTTTAAAAATCCACGCCTTTTAAAATATTTTCAAAAATCCACGCCTTTTAAAATATTTTTAAAAATCCACGCCTTTTAAAATATTTTCAAAAATCCACGCCTTTTAAAATATTTTCAAAAATCCACGCCTTTTAAAATATTTTCAAAAATTCACGCCTCCCAAAATATATATTTTAAAAATCCACGCCTCTTAAAAATATTTTTCAAAATATCCACGCCTTTTAAAATATTTTCAAAAATCCACGCCTTTTAAAATATTTTCAAAAATCCACGCCTCCTAAAAATATTTTTCAAAAAATCCACACCTCCTAAAATATTTTTTTCATAAAATCCACGCTTCCTAAAATATTTTTTCATAAAATCCACGCTTCCTAAAATATTTTTTCATAAGATCCACGCCTCCTCAAATATTTTTTCACAAAATCTACGCCTCTTAAAATATTTTTTCATAAAATCAACCCCTCCTTAAATTTTTTTTTTTTAAAAACCCACGCCTCCTAAAATATCTTTTTTCAAAAATCCACGCCTCCTAAGATATTTTTTCATAAAATCCAAGCCTCCTAAAATATTTTTTCAAAAATCCAAGCCTCCTAAAATATTTTTTCAAAAATCCAAGCCTCCTAAAATATTTTTTCATAAAATCCAAGCCTCCTAAAATATTTTTTCATAAAATCCACGCCTCCTAAAATATTTTTTCATAAAATCCACGCCTCCTAAAATATTTTTTCAAAAATCCATGCCTCCTAAAATATTTTTTCATAAAATCCACGCCTCCTAAAATATTTTTTCAAAAATCCAAGCCTCCTAAAATATTTTTTCATAAAATCCACGCCTCCTAAAATATTTTTTCAAAAATCCACGCCTCCTAAAATATTTTTTCATAAAATCCACGCCTCCTAAAATATTTTTTCAAAAATCC
This sequence comes from Musca autumnalis, assembly GCF_047663935.1. Classification (NCBI taxonomy): domain Eukaryota; kingdom Metazoa; phylum Arthropoda; class Insecta; order Diptera; family Muscidae; genus Musca; species Musca autumnalis. The sequence goes on along the minus strand of NW_027411866.1, from coordinate 6,079,015 downwards.
ACGCCTCCTAAAATATTTTTTCATAAAATCCACGCCTCCTAAAATATTTTTTCAAAAATCCAAGCCTCCTAAAATATTTTTTCATAAAATCCACGCCTCCTAAAATATTTTTTCAAAAATCCACGCCTCCTAAAATATTTTTTCAAAAAATCCACGCCTCCTAAAATATTTTTTCAAAAACCCACGCCTCCCAAAATATCTTTTTTCATAAAATCCACGCCTCCTAAAATAATTTTTCATAAAATCCACGCCTCCCAAAATATTTTTTCATAAAATCCACGCCTCCTAAAATATTTTTTCATAAAATTCACGCCTCCTAAAATATTTTTTCATAAAATCCACGCCTCCTAAAATATTCTTTCAAAAATCCAAGCCTCCTAAAATATTTTTTCATAAAATCCACGCCTCCTAAAATATTTTTTCATAAAATCCACGCCTCCTAAAAAATTTTTTTCATAAAATCCACGCCTCCTAAAACTATTTTTTCATAAAATCCACGCCTCCTAAAACTATTTTTTCATTAATCCTCGCCTCCTAAAATATTTTTTCATAAAATCCACGCCTCCTAAAATATTTTTCATAAAATCCACGCCTCCTAAAATATTTGTTCATAAAATCCACGCCTCCTAAAATATTTTTTCATAAAATCCACGCCTCCTAAAACTATTTTTTCATAAAATCCACGCCTCCTAAAATATTTTTCATAAAATCCACGCCTCCTAAAATATTTGTTCATAAAATCCACGCCTCCTAAAATATTTTTTCATAAAATCCACGCCTCCTAAAACTATTTTTTCATAAAATCCACGCCTCCTAAAATATTTTTTCATAAATCCTCGCCTCCTAAAATATCTTTTCGTAAAATCCACGCCTCCTAAAAATTTTTTTCATAAAATCCACGCCTCCTAAAATATTTTTCATAAAATCCACGCCTCCTAAAATATTTTTCATAAAATCCACGCCTCCTAAAATATTTTTTCATAAAATCCACGCCTCCTAAAACTATTTTTTCATAAATCCTCGCCTCCTAAAATATTTTTTCATAAAATCCACGCCTCCTAAAATATTTTTCATAAAATCCACGCCTCCTAAAATATTTTTTCATAAAATCCACGCCTCCTAAAATATTTTTTCATAAAATCCACGCCTCCTAAAACTATTTTTTCATAAATCCTCGCCTCCTAAAATATTTTTTCATAAAATCCACGCCTCCTAAAAATTTTTTTCATAAAATCCACGCCTCCTAAAATATTTTTCATAAAATCCACGCCTCCTAAAACTATTTTTTCATAAATCCTCGCCTCCTAAAATATTTTTTCATAAAATCCACGCCTCCTAAAAAATTTTTTCATAAAATCCACGCCTCCTAAAATATTTTTCATAAAATCCACGCCTCCTAAAACTATTTTTTCATAAATCCTCGCCTCCTAAAATATTTTTTCATAAAATCCACGCCTCCTAAAAAATTTTTTCATAAAATCCACGCCTCCTAAAATATTTTTCATAAAATTCACGCCTCCTAAAACTATTTTTTCATAAATCCTCGCCTCCTAAAATATTTTTTCATAAAATCCACGCCTCCTAAAAAAGTTTTTCATAAAATCCACGCCTCCTAAAATATTTTTTCATAAAATCCACACCCCCTAAAATATTTTTTCATAAAATCCACGCCTCCTAAAATATTTTTTCAAAAATCCACGACTCCTAATATATTTTTTCATAAAATCCACGCCTCCTAAAATATTTTTTCATAAAATCCACGCCTCCTAAAATATTTTTTCAAAAATCCACGCCTCCTAAAATATTTTTTTCATAAAACCCACGCCTCCTAAAATATTTTTTTCATAAAATCCACGCCTCCTAAAATATTTTTTTCATAAAATCCACGCCTCCTAAAATATTTTTCATAAAATCCACGCCTCCTAAAATATTTTTTTCAAAAATCCACACCTCCTAAAATATTTTTTTCATAAAACCCACGCCTCCTAAAATATTTTTTTCATAAAATCCACGCCTCCTAAAATATTTTTCATAAAATCCACGCCTCCTAAAATATTTTTTCATAAAATCCACGCCTCCTAAAATATTTTTTCAAAAATCCACGCCGCCTAAAATATTTTTTTTCATCAAATCCACGCCTCCTAAAATATTTTTCATAAAATCCACTCCTCCTAAAATATTTTTTTCAAAAATCCACGCCTCCTAAAATATTTTTTTCATAAAACCCACGCCTCCTAAAATATTTTTTCATAAAATCCACGCCTCCTAAAATATTTTTGCATAAAATCCACGCCTCCTAAGTTGTATTGATTTTTTTAATAAAATCCAAGCCTCTTAAAACATTTTTAAAAAATCCACTCCTCCTAAAAATATTTTTCAAAAAATCCACGCGTCCTAATAATATTTTTCAAAAAAAAAAAAAAGTCAACGCCTGCTAAAAATATTTTAAAACACCACGCCTTCTAAAAATATTTTTCAAAAATCCACACCTTCTAAAAATTGTTTTCACAAAAATCCACGCCTTCTAAAAATATAAGAACATCAACACTAGTAAAATGGGGAAAAAGCGGCCGAATTTCCTCTAGGTTGGTACAAAAATGGCGTTCAATTAAAAAAAAAAATATTTTAAAATTGCATTGAACTGGAATCCGGACATATGCAGACAAGTCTTATACATCATAGTTTTCGCCACTACTATACCTCGGAGAATATCAACACTAGTGAAATGATAAAAAATCTCAGGGATTCCCCAACTGTACAAATATGGCGCCCAATTAAAAATATTTTATATTTAAAAATTTCATAGAACATGAATGCAGACATTTTTCTTAGACTTCACCATTCCTTTAGATTGGGGAATATCAACACTACTGAAATGAGGAAAAATCTTAGGAATTCATTAGTAGTATAGGTTTGATATACAAATGGCGCCCAATTAAAAATCTATTTTCCAACTTTTTTGAAAAAGTACTTTTGTAAGATCTGAAAAGATCACAAGGTTCGCTTCATTCTAAATAGAAGACCATCTAGAAAGTAATATGGACATTTTAAGGAGAAACCATCAAAACGGCGCCTAATTAATGCGAAGAGGTATGCAGTTAATAAAATTTTTCAATTTAATAAGATGAAAAGAAAATATACGAAGGTCCAAAATAGATAAAACATCCATTGTACATCAACTCTTTCGTTAAATATATCTTTTAGATAGCAGCGTGTTGACGACCCAGTTGTCGGATGCTTTTGCATTCGAATTTGGGAAGGTCAAGGTCGATCTGGTTACTGGCAGGAGGAACGGTATCCAACGATTGGACTCTGAGCATACTGTGGCCCGTCCACAAGAAAGGATATAAAACTGTGTGCTCGCACTATGGGGGTATAAGTCTTCTCCGTATTGCCTATAACGAAATAATGGGACCATACCAATGCGGCTTTTAAACTGACAGCTCCACCGTTGCCCAGATATTTACCTTGCGGTAAATCTTGGATCCAAGGGATACAGATCGACACTTACAATATTTTTGTCGATTATAAAGTAGAGCCCCCAGCTCAATGGTATTCCAAGCAATTTCTGAATTTGCTATTTCCACAAAGCTCATTCGGCTTTGTAAGATGATACCCGGTCCTCAGTTAAAATGGGAAATAACCTCTCCGAAGAGTTTAGTGCAAAAACAGGTTTCAGACAAGGAAACAGCCTTTCGTATGACCTATTCAACATTCTGCTGGAAAATATTATACGAGATGCGAAGATGACACTAATAGGATATGAAAATGATTTGAATTATTTGGGGTTTACGTTCTTGTAAAAAATGAGTGAAGATGCTAAAAGGACGACAAATCAATTGCACCCGTGTTGAAATAACATCTATGACATCGAATATTTTGCTGGGACATACGATGATTTGTTGCACGGGACCTGGGAGTCACACATTACTAGCTGTACAAATTACAACTCCCATTTTTACTCCACTAAGCAATTATTCAAATAACCAAATTTTTCAAGATAATTAAAGATTTCACCCGGTATTCATACAAATTGATCATGTGGCGCCCAATGTTTTTTGGAAATTTTAAGTATTCTCCAACTTAATTTAAAGATCAAAAGTTAATGGATGTTAAGACCCCACTCCCCCCTTTAATCATCTCTCTCTCTCTCTCTACAAATTGTATTTAATTTCGTTACTAATTTCAAAAACATAACTTAGCCTTGCATATTTTATAGACACATTTTGTCTGGCAACTGTCAATAGAGAGGAGATTGCATTCCAAGTTTGGCTTTTGTTTTTTGTGTGTAAATTTCTAGCTGTGACAAACAAACGAAGCAACAACAACAACAACAAAGAACTGCTCAGTTTTTATTGATAAAAGTATTTCAAAACAAGTTTTGTTTTCAAGCAAACACTTCAATATCGAAAACCAAATAAACAAATAACAGAGCTAAAGTCGAACTGGATTAGCCAATGCAAACTGTAATTCTGGGTTATGAAGAAGCAAAAAATACAAATCGATGTTAAATAAAACTTTGCCGAATGATAATCAAGCTTTGAAATGTAATAATTATGTTCATAGCCATAATTTATTTGTTTTCACCCGGGCTAGAAATATGAAACCAAATCAAGAGCAACAAAGCAGCAACTCAGCAAACGTCAACGAAGAAAATGATGATGACCGTAGCAAATCACAAGCGAACCAAAGTGCCACTCAAATTTCAAAAAGTGAGCAAAACAAAGCCCTGATTAAAATCGAAAAACAAAACAGAAAAGAAAAAAGCCGCATATCCACATTTTTTCAATGAATTGGCAATTTTTACAAAAAGGGCACACGTTTGCCATGTGCGTTCAATCAGAGGATCTGTGGTAAATATTGAAAAGATTGGTGGCATGTGTATTTGTCTGGCAATCTTATCGGTTTTCAAAGACAATATCTTGATAGCTGTGATGGAAGATTTTCAGAAAATATTTTTTTTTAGATTGGGCGCCAAATAGTTACATTAGAGGGAATCGAGGGGGTCTAAATTTGTTTTGGAAAATGTACCTCTATAAAAGACTGAACAAGTATACTCATTTACTCAAAGAGTGACACATTTCAAAAAATAAAGTTTCGAGAAAAACTCGTTTTATGTTGCCGTTTGAAATTTGACTTCCCAATTTAAAAAAGTTATTACACAAAAAATAAAATAACTACTTGGACCATCTTTTGTAAAGAACTAGCCAGATATCAGTACTTTCAAGATCAATCATGATTTGAAGTGTTTTTGTGCTTCATAAATTCGAAAAACTTTTTTGATACTTTATGCCAAACTCCTAGAAAATAATCTCTAACTCGTTGAGTTTTAGAGATATCAACTTGAAAATTTGGCACAAGATAAAGTAGAAGTCGTAGAAAAAATAGAAATTACCAAATCCAAACCCCATTTTTTGAGTTATGCCACTTTTTGTGTAAATGAGCGACATGGATTTCACAATCGCTTAGATTTGGCTTTAAAATAGAAGACTTCAAGACTGGGATAAGAAGGCTTCAAAACAGATCTGTTGTCTATAGAAGTGTTAAAGGGGTCTTCTGTTGTATATAGAAGACTTAAAGAGGTCTTTTGTTGTCTATTCTGTTGTACATAGATGTCCCCAAGAAGTTTTCTGTTGTCTATTAAACCCAAAAAGGCTTTTTTGTCTCTAGAGGACCTCAAGAGGTATTCTGTTGCCCATAGAAGACTTAAGAGGTCTTCTGTTGTTTATACAAGACCTAGGGAAGCCTTCTATCGTCTCCAGAAGAGCTAAAATGGCTTTTTTGTCTTTAGAAGACTTCAGTAGGTCTTCTGCTGTCTATAAAAGACATCAAGCTATATTCCGTTTTCGATGGAAGATCTCAAGATGTCTTTTACTGTCTTTAGAAGAGCTCAGAAGGGCTCTTTTGTCTTTAGAAGACCTCAAGGCGCTTTTGTTGTCTACAGATGACATAAAGAGGTCTTATGTTCCCTTAAGAAGGCTCCAAAATATGGTCTGTTGTGTATAGAAGATCTCCATGTCTTCTGTTGTTTCTAAAAGAGCTCAAAAGGGCTTTTGTTGCCTATAGAAGACCTCAAGAGGTATTTTGTTGTTTTTGTTGACTCTAGGAGACCTCAGAAGGCCTTTGGTTGCCTATAGAAAACCTAAAGAGATGTTCCGTTGTCTGTGGAAGTTTTCAAATGCCTTTTGTTACTTTTAGAAGTTCATATGAATTTTGTTATCTCTAGAAGACCTCAAGAGGTCTTCTGTTGCCTTAGGAAGACTTAAGACCTCTTCTGTTGTCCCTAAAAGAGCTCGAAAGCACCTTCGTTGCCTCTTAAATGTCTATAAAATACCTCTAGAGATGTTTTTTTGTCTACAGAAAATCTCAGGAGGTTTTCTGTTTTCTCTGGAAGAGCTCAAAAGGACTTTCGTAGTTATTAGAAGACCTCAAGAGATTTTCTTTTGTCTACAAAAGACCTCAAGAAATTTTTTGTTGTCTTTTGGAGATCTCAGGAGGTCTTCTGTTGTCATTGAAGAGCTCAAAAAGCCATTTGTAGTGGAAGAGCTCAAAAGGACTTTCTAGTTATAAGAAGACCTAAAGATATTTTCTTTTGTCTTTTGCCTATACCAAACCTAAAAAGATGTTCCGTTGTCTGTGGAAGTTTTCAAAATGTCTTTTGTTGCTTTTAGAAGCTCATATGAACTTTTGTTATCTCTAGAAGACCTCAAGAGGTCTTCTGTTGCCTTAGGAAGACTTAAAACCTCTTCTGTTGTCCCTAGAAGAGCTCGAAAGCACCTTCGTTGCCTCTTAAAAACCTCAAGAGGTCTTCTGTTGTCTATAAAAGACCTCTAGAGATGTTTTTTGTCTACAGAAAATCTCAGTAGGTTTTCTGTTTTCTCTGGAAGAGCTCAAAAGGACTTTCGTAGTTATAAGAAGACCTCAAGAGATTTTCTTTTGTCTACAAAAGACCTCAAGAAATTTTTTGTTGTCTTTTGGAGATCTCAGGATGTCTTCTGTTGTCATTGAAGAGCTCAAAAAGCCTTTTGTAGTCTGCAGAAGACTTTAAGGGGCATAAAAGTTGTTGTGTCTAGAAGACCTCAAAAGGCCTTCTGTTGTCTCTAGAAGACCTCAAAAGGTCTTCTGTTGCATGTAGAAGACTTCAAGGGTTGTTCTTTTGTCTAAAGGACATCTCAAGATGTCTTCTGTTGCCTCTACAAGACCTCAGAAGGCCTTTTGGTGTCAATAGAAGACCCCTATAGGTATTTTGTTGTCAATAAAAGACCCTCAAGAGGCATTTTGTTTTCTCTAGGAGACCTAAGGAGGCCTTTGGTTTTCTATAGAAGACGTCAAGAAGTATTCTGTCGCCTATAGAAGGCCTAAATATATGTTCCGTTGTCTGTGGAAAATCTCAGGATGTCTTTTGTTGGTTTTAGAAGCTCATGATGGCTTTTGTTGTCTCTAGAAAACTTCAAGAAGTCTTCTCTTGTCTATAAAAGACCTCAAGAGATGTTTTGTTGTCTACAGAAGATCTCAGGAGGCTTTCTGTTGTCTCTAGAAGAGCTCAAAAAGGCTTTCGTAGTCCCTAAAACACCTCAATAGTTTTTCTGTTGTCTACAGAAGACCTCATGAAATGTTTTGTTATCTATTGGATATCTCAGGAGGTCTTCTGTTGTCATTGAAGAGCTCAAAAGGGCTCTGGTTGTCTCTAGAAGACTCAAAAAGTCTTTTGTTGTTTTCAGAAGACCTCAAAAGATGTTATTTTGTCTATAGAGGAACTCAAGATGTCTTCTGTGGTTTCCAGAAGACCTCAAGAGATTTTCTGTTTCCTATATAAGACCTCAAGTGTTGTTCTTTTGCCTATAGAGTATCTCAAGATGTCTATTGTTGTCTGTAGAAGGCCTCAAGAGGTCTTCTGTTGCCTATGGAAGACTTAAGAAGACCTCAAGAGGTCTTCTGTTGTCTCCAGAAGAGCTCGAAAGCACCTTTGTCGCCTCTAAGAACCTCAAGAGGTCTTTTGTTGTCTATAAAAGACCTCAAGAGATGTTTTGTTGTCTACAGAAGATCTCAGGAGGTTTTCTGTAGTCTCTAGAAGAGTTCAAAAAACTTTCGTAGTTATTAGAAGACCTCAAGAGATTTTCTTTTGTCAAAAGAAGACCTCAAGAAAGTTGTCTATAAAAGAGCTCAAAAGTGCCCTTGTTGTCTCTAGAAGACCTCAAAAGGCCCTTTGTTGTCTATAGAAGACCTCAAGAGGTCTTCTGTTGCATGTAGAAGACTTCAACAGTTGTTCTTTTCTCTATAGGAGACCTCAAGATGTCTTCTGTTGTCGCTACAAGTCCTCAGAAAGCTTTATGTTTTCGTTTTTTGTTTCCTCTAGGAGACTTCATGAGGCCCTTGGTTCTCTACAGAAGACCTCAAGAAGTTTTCTGTCGGCTAAAGAAGGCCTAAGGAGATGTTCCTCTGTCTGTGGAAGATCTCAAGATGTCTTTTGTTGGTTTTAGAAGCTCATGAAGTCTTTTGTTGTCAATAGAAGACCTCAAGTGATCTTCTGTTGTCTCTAGAAGAGCTCGAAAGGGCATTTGTTGTCTCTAGGAAACTTCAAGAAGTCTTCTGTTGTCTTTAAAAGACCAGAAGAGATGTGTTGTTGTCTACCGAAGATCTCAGGAGGTTTTCTTTTGGCTCTAGAAGAGCTCAAAATGGCTTTCGTAGTCCCTAAAAGACCTCAAGAGTTCTTCTGTTGTCTACAGAAGACCTCATGAAATGTTTTGTTATCTATTGGATATCTCAGGAGGTCTTCTGTTGTCATTGAAGAGTTCAAAAGGGATCTGGTTGTCTTTAAAAGACTCAAAAGGTCTTTGGTTGTCTGCAGAAAACCTCAAGAGATTTTCTTTTGTCTACAGAAGATCTCAAGATGTCTTCAGTTGTTTCCAGAAGACTTCAAGAGGTTTTCTGTTTCCTATATAAGACCTCAAGAGTTGTTCTTTTGTCTATAGAGTATCTCAACAAGTCTTCTGTTGTGTTTAGAAGACCTCAGAAGGTCTTTTGTTTCAATAGAAAACATCAACAGGTCTTCTGTTTCCTATATAAGACCTCAAGAGATGTTCTGTTGTCTATAGAAGATCTCAAGATGTCTTCTATTGTCTCTGGAAGAGCTCAAAAAATATGTCTTTTGTTATTTCTAAAAGATCTCAAAAGAGTTTTTTTTTTGTTTCTAGAAGACATCAAGAGATATTTGTTGTCTATAGAAGATCTCAGGTCTTCTGTTGCCTATAGAAGGTCGCAAGAGGTGTTCTGTTGTCTGTAGAATATCTCAAGATGTCTTCTGTTGTCTCTAGAAGATCTCAAATCGCCTTTTGTTGTCTCTAGAAGACCTCGAAAGGTATTGGCTTCTGCTGTCTATAAAATGCCTCAAGAGGCCTTCTGTTGCCTATATAAGATCTCAAGAAGTCCTCTCGTGTCTATTGAATACCTCAAGTGGTCTTCTGTTATCTATATAAGACCTGAACAGTTCTTCTGCTGTCATAGAAGACCTTAAGGTCTGCTTTTAGTGCCGCAAGAGTTCTTTTTCTGTCTAGAGAAGACCCAAGACCCGCCTTTGCTTATAGAGTGCCTCAAGGGAATTATTCTGTTAGAATCCTTTAGAAGACCTCAATAGCTTTAATGGGCCCATTCTCCTCATTTAAATTCGCCTGACTTCATTTATTGTATTAAAAAAATCCATATTTTCCATTTTGGGACGTAGCCATAGCTTATCTCCAGTAAAAGGATTCAATGGAAAACAAAAAGGGTACCACCGAATAAATGCAGCTTGCAGCATAGTATTTAGATTTTATATTAGCACCATAGGTACAATTTCTATGGAGACAAGCATACGTTTTGTTAGCATCAAACAAAACCGATGCCACCGTTGTGATATTGTCTACTAAGCCTCCAAAACGGAAACTTGTCTGGCGTTTTTTCCTTTCTTTCTTAGAAAGAGGTACAACCGAATCTTTCCATTCTAATTTGCATGTGGGTGGGTTGGATGAATGGTTGGTTGAATGTGTAAGCCCTCTTTGTTGATTTACTCTGGCTATGTCTTATTGCTGTTGTGGATATGTATGGATGTAGTTGGAAATATTGTCGGCTTTTACGTTTGGTTTCTTTTTCTCGTTGTTGTTGTTGTTGTTGCCTTTTCCTTTGGGCCATTCGTTTTAGAATGCAGGCAGTTTTCTTTTGTGTTGTTTTTTTTTTTATTTCTATGCAAGGCATATGTTTTGTATGGAGTTGTTGTTGCTGTTTATGCTTTTGTTGTTTGTTTTGTATCTTCTCTCCGTTGTAACTTCACAATCTGAGACATACTCCACTCTACTATAGAATATGTGTTCTCCTCTCTCCTTTAATGTGAATGAAAACATTACGAATTACATTTACACGACACGCCGCGATACACAAAGAAACCACCTTTACTACCCGCATACACAACTCGTTAGGAGATACTCTCTTTTTTGAATTGGACAAGCAAGACAAGAAGTCAAAGCAAAAAAAAAAAAAAACATCTTCCTTCGTACAAATCTCACACCATTCACTACTTCCTTCAATTACTCACTCACTTTTCGTATCTAATTTGCTTTAGAAAAACAGCTTGAATTTTAGTTTATTATTTTCTTTATTAAAACTCCCACTCGTTTCGTTTGTTTATTTCTAATAAGTTATCTATTTAAATTCATTTGTTTTGATATATTCACTCTCAATTTTAGTTATGTTATTAATTTTTGCTATGTTTTTTTCACAAACTTTATTTGTTAAATACACACATCCATCTATTGTTTGTTGTATTGTGGAGAAGAGTAAACCGAGAACAGGAAATTAAAGCCGTTCGTTTCGTTCATCCGTCGTTTTCATGTATCTGTATCTCCGTCTCCGGCAATTGTTGAAATTGTACTGAATTGTTCTCTGTATCAGACTCAGTACCAATCACTGGGCAACGTAACGTAACGTAGAGCAAATAAAACATTTGAAGACTAATATGTTGGCAACGCGTTGCTCAGTGTAGTGGAGAAGTGTTACCAATTATTAGTCAATCGATTAAATCATGAATAGAGTACTTTGTGGTGGATATTAGTTTAAAAACGTTAAGTTTGAATTAAAAAAGTTAAATCTGCAGTTTGTAGGAAATAGATCTAGGTTTAGTCATTTTTTAGCTTATTAGTAAAAGTAGTTGTTAAGAAGTGGGGTTTCCGTTTCCAACTCAATTAAAAATTGTCAAAATTAGACAGGGTTTACATTTACGAAATCCACTCGATGAAATCAAAAAGTTCGATGCCAAAGATGCCATTCAATCATGGGTGCAAGTGATCTGGCATGCCATCTTTTTAGGATCTTCATCGATGAATTTTATATGAGCCTGGACACCAAAAGATGCTATTCATTTTTGGATCCAAAGCTTATTATTTACACCAATGTTTTGACATGTCATTTTCACCAATGCTTTGGCATGTAATTTTCACCAAACCTTTGCAAAGACATTATCCATTACGACGAGAGTTTTAACAACGTTGGTTGTGATTTCGAGTCTCCGACAACATCAAGCCTATTGTAAATAATTAATCTTATATATTTAGAAAAATGTGTATAAATAAAAACACAAAATTCATATCTATTGGATCGATGGAATGGGTTCAAATGCTGATGAAAAGATCGGGTTTTTCATGACTTCCTTTGCATTGGTTCAAATGCTAATGAAAAGATCGGATCTTTCACGACTTCGTTTAAACCAGTGCAAAAGATGCCATGAAATCACGTCTTTGCATGGAACCCCTTCCTTCAAATTTTGCTGGGTGGCTATAGAACACCTCAATAGATCTATTGTTGTCCATAGAAGGCTTAAAGAGGTCTTCTATTGTCCGTAGGATATCTAAAAGGGTCATGTGTTGGACGTAGAAGACCTTAAGAGGTGTTCTGTCGACTATAGTAGACCTCAAGTGTTATTATGTTGTCTATAGAGGTCTTCTGTTGCCTGTAAAAGACATCAATATGCCTTATGTAGCCTATCGAAGATCACAAGGGGTCATCTGTTGTGCGTAGAAGACCCCAAGAGATCTTCTGTTGCCTATAGAAGACCTTAAGATGTCTTCTGTTGCCAATAAAAACCCTCAAATGGTCATTCAAAAGCTCTTCCGTTTTCTATACAAAAAATCAAGGTTTCTGCTGTTGGCTATTGAACCCCTAAAGAGGTCTTCTGTTATTTACAGAAGACCTCAAGATGTCGTCTATTGCCTATGGAAGACCTCAAGACGTCTTCTGTAATAATAATTGTTCCACAAATATACCTGAAGGGACGAGGGAGACTTCTCTCATAATGTTGCCTATAGGAGACCTCAACATGTCTTCTGTTGTCCATAGAAGACCATAACAGTCTTCTGTTGTCCGTAGAAGACCGCAAGATTGGTTCTTTTGCGTATATAAACCTCAAGATGTCTTATGTTGTCTATGACCTTGTGAGGTCTTCTGTTGTCCGTAGAAGCTCTGAAGATGTCTTATGTTGCCTATAGAAGACCTCAAAAGGTCTTCTGTAGCTTATAGAAGATCTCAATAGGTCTTCTGTACCTTATAGAAGATCTCAAGAGGTCTTCTGTTGCCTTCAGAATACCTTAAGATATTTTATGTTGTCTGTAGAAAACCTTATTAGGTCTTCCGTTGTCCGTAGGAGATCTCAAGCGGTCTTCTGTTTGCTATAGAATATCTCAAGAGGTCGTCTATTTCCTATGGAAGACCTCAAGACGTCTTCTGTAGCCTGTAGAAAATCTCAAAAGGTCTTCTGTGGCCTGTAGAAGACCTCCTCAAGGGGTATTCTGTTTTCTATATGAGATCTCAAGGTGTATTATGTTGCCTATAGGAGATCTTAACATGTCTTCTATTGTCCATATAAGACCATAACAGTCTTCTGTTGTCGGTAGAAGACCGCAAGATTGGTTCTGTTGCCTATATAAACCTCAAGATGTCTTATGTTGTCTATATATGACCTTATGAGGTCTTCTGATTTCCGTAGAAGATCTGAAGATGTCTTATGTTGCTTATAGAAGACCTCAAGAAGTCTTCTGTAATAATAATTGTTCCACAAACATCCCTGAAGGGACGAGGGAGACTTCTCTCACATCAATGAGTGCACCCCGATTCATATTGGCTCAATGATATGGGACCTACTTTTTATTGCCGACTCCGAACGGCGTGTCTTAAGACACCACTTGTAGAGGAGTTTTTTATGGCTTAAATACTCAGGAAATGTCGCCAACAGTACTGAAGTGTATTTTGCCACCGTTGAAAAATTTATGTTGCCTGGCCTGGGAATCGAACCGCAGACCTTTAGCGTGCAAGGCGGGTGTGCATACCATTGCACCACGGTGGCACCCAAGAAGAAGTCTTCTGTAGCATATAGAAAACCTCAATAGGTTTCTTGTACCTTATAGAAGACCTCAAGAGGTCTTCTGTAGCTTATAGAAGACCTCAAGACGTCTTCTGTAGCTTATAGAAGACCTCAAGAGGTCTTATGTAGCTTATAGAAGACCTCAAGAGGTCTTCTGTTGCCTTCAGAATACCTCAAGAAGTATTCTGTTGTCTATAGAATACTATACAAGAACTTCTATTGTCTATATGAGACCTCACCTGGTCTTCAGTGGTCCATAGAAGACCAAAAAGAACTTCTGTTGTTTATAGAAGACCGCAAAAGGTCTTCTGTTATCTGCAAAAGCCAAAGACCACAAGAGGGACTTCGGTTGTGCGTAGAAGACTTCAGGAAGTCTTCTGTTGCTTTAGAAGACCTCAAGAAGTCTATTGTTGTGTATATAAAGCTTCAAGAGGGCGTAGAAGGCCTTAAGAGGTGTTCTGTAGACTAAAGAAAGTCTCAAGAGTTCTTCTGTTGCCTATAGAAGTCTTCAAAAGCTCTGCCTATAGAAGAACTGAAGAGATCTTCTGTTGCCTACAGAAGACTTAAAGAGGTCTTCTGTTGCCTATAGACGACCTCAAGAGGTCTTCTGTTGCCTATAGAAGACCTCAAGAGGTCTTCTGTTGCCTACGGAAGACCTCAAGAGGTCTTCTGTTGCCTACGGAAGACCTCAATAGGTCTTCTGTTGCCTACGGAAGACCTCAATATGTCTTCTGTAGACTGTAGAAAAACTCAAGAGGTCTTCTGTAGCCTGTAGAAGACCTCAAGGGGTATTCTGTTCCCTATAGGAGACCTCAACATGTCTTCTGTTGTTCATAAAGATAACACACGTTTTCTGTTGTCCGTAGAACCGCAAGAGGTCTTCTATAGCAGCCATAAGATGCCTTTTTGTTGTCTGTACAAGACCACAAGAGGGCCTTCGGTTGTGTGTAGAAGATCTCAGGAAGTCTTATGTTGTGTATAGAAGACTTCAAGTTGTCTCCTGTTTTCTATATAAGACCTCAAGAGTTTTTCTGTTGTCTATAGAAGACCTCAGAAGTCTATTGTTGTATATACATGGCTTTAAGACGTCTTTTGTTGTACGTAGAAGACCTTAAGAAGTGTTCTGTAGACTACTAGGCCTCAAGAGTTCTTCTGTTGCCTTCGGTTGTGCGTAGAAGACCTCAGGAAGTCTTATGTTGTGTATAGAAGAATTCAAGTGGTCTCCTTGAAGAGGTCTTCCGTTGCCTATAGAAGACCTCAAGAGGTCTTATGTTGCCTATAGAAAACCTCAAGAGGTCATCTGTTGCCTATAAAAAACCTCAAGAGGTCATCTGTTGTGCGTAGAAGACCTCAAGTGATCATCTGTTTTCTATACAAGATCTCTTTTATCAACTCTAGAAAACCACAAGAGGTCTTTTGTTGCCTCTAGTAGACCTCAAGGGTTCTTTGCCTATAGAAACCCTGAAGAGGTCTTATGTTGTCCGTCGAAAACATCCAGAGGTCTTCTGTTGCCTATAGAATACTTTAAAATATTTTCTGTTGCCAATAAAAGACCTCAAGTTTTAATTTTTGGTGCGTAGAAGACTTCAATTGCTATTCTTTTTCCTATAGAAGACCTCAAATCAACCTGTATTAAATGTTCTTAGGTTAATTTTCTATCCTCTAAACTCTCAAAAAGTAAACACCAATTTATCCTATGCGTTAGGTCTTAACGGAATAGTTATGCTGAGTGTAGTATTCCCAATCTCATCTCAGTTCGAAGTCTGCAAAGTATTGATTTTTGTGTTATAACTGAAGGTCAGACTTTTATGTATTTGTTTAAACTAACGACGGTACCTCAACCTCTGTCACAACACCTGTTAAGCAAGGTCTTAACCAGCACAGGCTGTTCGGTAAAACTGTATTGGGTGGAAATTGTTTATCAAATCAGTTTGATATTGTAAGCCGTGACACAGTGGATTTTAGCTTCTTTTGGCTACATCAGAATATATTGTTGTTGTAGTTTTAACAGCATAGGTTTGATGCAGTTTGGTAGCTGCTGGCCGAAACCCTTTTGGTTTCGGGTCAATCCGGTACAAAGAACTCGCTGCCGTGAGATTGCAGCAAATATTATGGTTACATTTGCTGATCGGGTGAGATTAGCTTCGTTCCAGAACTAAAAAGATTTTACACATTTAAAACATTTTGCACATTTTTCCCAAAATGCGTTCCCGTACACCAAAAAACTTGTAAAATGTTCACTTCTCTTTGAACAGAAATGGCGCCAAATAGCTTTCTCTTTAGAAACTTTTTACACGACAAATTTGGGCGAGCAAAATGTGTAACATGTTTGCCGGGTTCTAATTGGCGGATACGCCGACTTGACATTTGTTCCAGATTTTTTGACGTTTCTGTAATTTTTCCGTTCCCGTACATTTTTGAAATATGTGTATGTTGGACTCATTTTCGACAGTTCTCTCTTTTGCATATTTTACCATTAAAAAAGTACTGGAACGGAGCTATTATTTAGTATTTATAAATCAAGGACTTAAATAAGCTGGGCAGTTTCACAGAACATTGTTTGATTGTGTTACAATAACATAGAATATATATAACATTCATCAGGTGTTAGATTGGGCGCCAATAGAAGGCAATTCCAAATGAGTAAAATCAGGACTTGCCCTAAGTGCTGTAATATCTCCATAGTTGTTTAACTTCTGAACAGATGAAGCATGAAGACCAGCTGGAATGACATTAGGCCATCTGCGATTTTCTGTGCCGCCGCGCATATGCTTTCCTCTCATAGAGAAGTTTAGGCACGAATTGATAATCAATTTAGTCAATCCTTCGCACTGTGAACTGTAATAGGATGTCTCCTCATGACAGCTAACGATGAAATTATGTGAATAGAATTGCCAGGTGTACGTTTGGGCGACAATTGAAGGTGAAATTTCCGCAGATCAATTCAAAATTTCAAGAGAGTAAATAAACGGCCACACTGGCAAAAAACCGATATTTAAGCAAATATCGGCAGCCTAAATATGCCTAGTTTAGGATCTGAAAATTATTTGGATCTTTTGGGGATCAAGCTCTTGTAAACAGAATATGTGAAAATGACATGCTAAATCACTTGCACACATTCTTGAAAACCATCTCTGGCATCGAACATTTTGCTGGGTAAATATTGTAGTGTGGTGGATAGTATGATGTATGTATATGGGTGGTGAATTTACTCTTACTCTATTACAAATATGAATAGTAGGTCCAACAACCGTCTGACGAATTTAGTATACAATTTGTTCGTAAGATGTCAGTTTTGTCGAAAACATTTTCTTGGTCTCAATAGGAGGCAACGTTTTCTTACAATTTCAGGGGGTAAAAAGAGAACAATTATATGGAAAATACATAAGAATTAGTTGACTATATTTCAGGATTCAAAGTACCAATTAATAAAGTCTAAAAATAATTTTTAAATATATTTTTTATTTCTACTACAGAAAATTACATAAGAAAAAACTCGAAAGTTAAAATCTACAAAATATTTAAATCTCAGGATATGCACTACCAATCAAACTCTTTCCACGATAACGCCATGAATAGGTAACGATGCCAAATTTACTATTACCCAGGGAAACAGGACAGGTTCTGTCGGGGCGCAGCTTGAAGCAGACAGTATACAAAGCTAATTCCAATTCGGGTGATGTGCCCACAAACAAAGTATTAACCGGTTTGTTCAGACCGTTATGGGTGAAACGGACCTTCAACACCTTGGCTTTCTGTAAGTGAAAGAGGCAAATTAATCACAAATGTTTAATCCGTTGGAAGGTATGACTTACATTTCCCAAATCTATTTGATTCAGATAACCCTTATAATCCAAACGTCCAGCCTTTTCTTCATCGGCAAAGTATACCCAATTGTGGAGACCAATAATGGTACCATTTTTAACCTCATTGACAAAGACATGTTCAAAACCAGAGCTGCCAATTCTGCCACTGCCTCGAGAATATTGAGTAAACCACAATTCCTTGACCAAATCGCGATGGGTTTTGGGATCAGGACCCACAATACCTGTTGAAAAAAACAAAGGATGAAAAGTTAAGTCTTTTGAAATCTAAGCCCGATATTTCATTTTGTAGAGCATGAATATCGTAAATTTGTCCTGCGTGGGCTTAAGCCGTACGTACACACATCCAAAGTTTCAATAAAGTTGGGCGACATTTCTGCATAGATCGAATTTTTCTTTCATCTATTATCAGAAATGATGTCCAACTTTACTGAAACGTTGCATGTGTTTACGACTTTAAGACCTCGGTACATAATCGTCTAGCTTTTGCTTAAGTTATTTCTGGTAAATGAATAAAGAACGGTCTAGCCAAATTCGAACTACGTTGCCCTTTGCCTTATTTATTTACTATTTTATCAAAAAATGACTTTAGCAAGAATGCTATGCTGCTTATGTACCGAGGCCTTTATTCTCTCTTTTTCTCTTTGCCTGACTTACCTTTGTTTTGCAAGAACAACATGGCCTGGCGCATTACACTGGTGGCCATAACTGCATCCACAAAATCATTTTCCTCTTTGCGTTCATTGGGTGTGACATGTTCATTGGTCAGGGTATCCTGTTCATAGTTATTGAACAGTAAACGCATTTTGGCAACAGTGGGATTTTCTAAGGCCTTGGCATTGACATCCAATAAACTAAAATAGACAATTTTTGTTAAGACTTTTACAATAAATATTTATTTATCATAGCTTACGGTTGTGGTGCCTCATCGGTGCTATCAATGGATCGTGTTTTACCCTGAGGATTAACAGTCACCAAACTTAGCTGACTATTAGTCTCCTTGGTGTAGAGAGTTTCGGTAAGGGTTTGAATTTCAGCATCACTGGCTGTGGGATTGTTGTCGGTACTGGTTTGGAAACCAGGACGCACAGTTGTGGTACGTCCACCTGTGTGTGGAACAAAAGAAACACCATTACCACCAGGACTACCCGGTGCAGATGGCAGTTTGGGTGTGGGAGTTTTGACTGTGGTCGTGCTAGTTGCTGCGGCTGCTGGTGTGGGCAATGGCTTATTCCAGGCCGATGGTGATGAGGGGCTGTGAGGAGAGCTTGGTGTTGGTGTAGGTGATTTGGGTACTGGCAAGGCGGGGAAATCTTCTTTAACACCGCCACTAGAGGGCCTTCTGGGACCTGGTAAGGCAGGGAAATCTTCTTTGGTTGGTGTAGAGGGTTTCTTGGGATCGGCCATGCCACCTCCACGTAAATCAAAGTCCATTTGTTTGGGTTTTGCCGTAGTTGTGGTGGTGGTTGTGCTTGTAGTTGTGGTAGTGGATTGTGCTGCAAAACCTCCGGTGCTTGATGTTCCGGGCACTGGACCAAATCCAGGTCTGGCACTTGGTTGAGCTGGTCTAACACCGGAACCACCGCCATAGCTTAAATCAAAACCAGAAGGTTGAGACTTCTTGGTTGGTTGATAGGGTCCAAATCCAGGCATAATGTTGGGTTGTCCTCCGTATCCAAATCCTGGCATGACGTTGGGTTGTCCTCCAGGTCTGGGTAAATTATTTTGGGAAGTTGTAGACTGTGATGTGGGGACATTTGATGTTTGAACTCCTCCACTGGGCTTGGGTAGATTGTTTTGATTGCTTTGAGCCGTGGGTGCGGCGGGGAAATTGAAAGCACCACCACTTTGTGTGGGGCCACTGGGTTTGGGTACATTACTGCCTGCATTGTGGGGACTTTGAGGCTGAGTAGGTTTTACTGTGGTTGATGTTGGCAAAATTGGACTACCGGGCATGTGGGCGCCACCAGGTACATAGGTTCCACCACCACCACTGATGCTATTTGTTGGACCTGAAGGTGCTGGGAATTGAGGTGGTTGTTGCGGATTACCACCCCATGGTGATGTTGAGGGTGTATCTGGCCTTGGACCTAACGGTACCATGGGAGCTGGGTTTATGGTCAATGGTGGTGGCCTATTGGCAGGACCCGAAGATTGTCCCGCGTAAGCATTGTTGGGTCCTGGTACAGTTTGTGGGGTTTTTGCTGTGGTGACCTCTAAAACTGGCAAAGGTGTAGTGGTAGTGGTTGTGGTGCCACGACGGAACCAACCAAAGAATCCTCCACTCTTCGCTGTTGTGGTTTCCTCGGGAGGTGCTGGTGTTATGGCAACCTCACTTTTATAGGATGCTGGAAGGGGAAGAAGAAAATAATCAAGAAGAAGAGGAATGAATAAAGGAAATGCAAATGTGAAGTGGGTTTCATAGGTAGTTGGTTTGATAATCTAAGAACACTGAGTTCATCTACTTTAGCGGTCTACGTATAGAAGACCTATTTACGAAGTGTTCTACTTATAAAAGACTCCTTTAGGAAGACTTCTATGCAGAGAATACCATTTCAGGGAGGATTCTACTTATAAAAGAAAGTCTTCCACGCATAGAAGACCCCTTTAGGAAGTACTCTAGATATAGAAGATCCCTTTGGGAAGTCTTCTACGTATAAAATACCCTTTTAGGAGGTCTTTTATGTATAGAAGACTCGTCTAGCAGGTCTTATGGGTATAGAAGACCCTTTAGAAGATATTTTGGGTATACGTAGAAGACCACCTTAGGAGGTATTCTCCGGATAGAAGAATCCTTAAAGAGGTCTTCTATTTATAGAGGAGATTTTCTACGTATAGAAGACATTTTAAAGAGTCCTACTTATAGAAGACAACTTTATGAAGTCTCCTACCCAAAGGAGACCCTTTTTGGGGAATTTTCTTCTTATAGCAGACACATTTAGAAAGTATTCTATACATAGAAGACCCCTTTAGGAAGTCTGTTGCGTATAGATGATCTATTTGGGAAGGCTCTTATTTATAGAAGATCCCTTTAAGAAGTATTCTTCAAATATAAGCCCCCTTTAGGAAGTCTTCTACGTATAGAAGACCACTTTAGGAGGGTTTTTAAGTGTAGAAACCAATTTAAAGGACCTTATAGGTAGAACACTAATTCAAGAGGCATTCTTCGGATAGAAGAACTCTTTAAAAGGTATTCTATGGACAGGGGAGGTCTTCTAGGCAGGCTCTTATTTATAGAAAACGCCTTTAGGAAGTATTATTCAAATAGATGTCCCCTTTAGAAAGTCTTGAGGGGGTTTTTACGTGTAGAAACCCTTTAAAAGACCCTCTGCGTTTAGGTAGAACACCAATTCAGGAGGTATTCTTCGGATAGAAGAACTCTTAAGAAGGTATTCTATGGACAGGGGAGGTCTTCTACGTATACAAGGAAGTCTCTTACATATATAGAATACCCCTTAAAGAAGTATTCTACGTATTAGAAGACCCCTTTAGGGAGTCCATAACATATAGAAGACCCTTAAACGGGTCTTCTACGAATAGAAGACCCGTTTAGGGAGTTTTCTACTGATAGAAAGCACCTTTAGAAAGTAGTCTACGCATAGAATACCCCTTTAAGAAGTACTCTATATATAGAAGACCCCTTTAGGAAGTTTTCTACGTATAAAATAAACTTTTAGGAGGTCTATAACGTATAGAAGACCCTTTAAGGACGTCTTTAACGTATAGAAGACTCGTTTAGAAGGTCCTCTACGGATAGAAACCTCTTTAGAAGGCCTTCTGCGTGTAAATAGAAGACCAATTTAGGAGGTATTTTTCGGATAGAAGAACTCATAAGGAGGTATTCTGTGGATAGGGGAGGTCTTCTACGTCTTCTAACGGATGTCTTCTATGTATAAAAGGAATGCATACAGAATACCACTTTAGGATATATTCTACGTATAGGAGACCCATTTAACAGGTCTTCTACTTATAGAAGACATCTTTAGAAAGTCTTCTACGCATGGAAGATTCCTGTTGCGTATAGAAGATCCATTTAGGAAGTCTCTTAATTATAGAAGACCTCTTTAGAAAGTGTACATATAGAAGACTCTTTTAGGAAGTCCTCTACGTATGTAAGACGCCTCTAGGAAGTCTATTTCGTATAAAATACCCTTTTAAGGAGTCTTCTACTGAAAGAATACACTTTCAGAAAGTATTCATCGCATGGAAGAACCCTTTAGGAAGTCTGTTACTTATAGAAGAACCCTTTAGAAAGTAATCTACATATAGAAGAATCAGTTAGGAAGTCTTCTACGTATAAAAGACACTTTTAGGAGGTCTTTTACGTAAAATCTCGTTTAGCAGGTCTTCTATGTATAGAAGGCCCTTTAGGAGGGCATTCTACCATAGGAGGTATTCTCCGGTTAGAAGAACCCTTATGGGTAAAGAAGGTCTTCTAAGTATAGAAGACATCTCAAAGAGGTCTATTATAAAAAATAACTTAAGGAAGTCTTATAAGCAAAGCAGACCCCTTTTGGGAGTCTTCTTCTTTTAGAGAACACCTTTAGAATGCCTTCTACGCATAGAAGATCCCTTTTCGAGGTTTTTACATATGAAGACTCATTTGGAAGGCGTTCAACATACATACAGAACACCTCTCTACCCTCAATGACTACTGAACTCATCTCTTATACCCTAGATGATAACCGAGCTCATCTAACCTTCCGGCTTCTAGAAAAATGAACTGTACCAACTTTCGCAAAAACAGAGTAGAGCTCAATTTATTTTTTTTATACGAAAAAAGTATTTGAAATACTTTCTTGTTAAAATATTCAATTCATTAGAACTTGTCTACCGATAAGAATGACTCGCAGGTCATTTGCTGTTCTTTAAAGAGGGAGATTACAGTGGACTCTTGTTTGGAGATGCTATTGCATGTCGAAATATCGGTGGAGATAATAACAGTGATGTTGATCATAAGAACCCAAATCTGTTGCTAATATAGGATCTAATCTTTATGTTGGTTCCTCTTAAACGTCTATGTTTTAAAATTTGTCCATTGGCTGTTTTCAAATATTCCAACATGTTGTCTTTAATGATTTCTACTTATCCATTTGTCGCTAAATCTCTCTGTGGATCACCTACAAATCTCACCTATTTATTGATTTAATTACCGAATTTCCCAGATCTTCTTTGTCATGAGGTTATCTCTGCTAACAGCTACCTGGCGGCAATGAGATAGCCTTTCTTACCTTCTGAATTTCTCAGTAACAATTTAAACAATAATCTTAATCCCAAAAATGTTGTTACCTGCAAACTCGAACTGAATCACACAGCAAACAAACAAAAATATGGTTGTTGTTAATTTCAGGCGTTTCAATAACATTATTATATAGGTAGGTACGTGTGTTATTTTTTAACAACAATAACGTCAATGTTATTTAAGAAAAAACAAAAACAACAAAATCACGGCTAAAGCCAACTATTGGCTACGATCGCAGACACACAAGAAACTCCCGAAATATTCGATGTTAAAGCGGCAAATGTTGAAGAAAGACTGAAGAGCAGCAGCAATTATCAACTGCTTAGAGGGTATCACTTCATTATTTTGCTTAATCTCACAGAGATTGTGGATGTTTGCCTTTGTTTTAATAAGACAAGATCCCACACGAATCACACACACACACACATACCTACGAACATAGAGAGAAAATATCACCTAGGGTCTGGCTTAAAGTTGTCCATATTGTGTTTTTGTTAGTTTTACAATTTTGCATAAGTGACGTTTTGGCAAACAAGACCTTCGTTCAAAACTGGTTCAGGTTTTAAAAGAGAGGTTTAATTACAGAGAGAGAGCGCAACAGAGGCTTTGACAAAAAAATCAAAACATTGCCAAATTTGAGAAAAAAGGTGTTAAAAAGGTAAACAAATAGCGTACCAGCTGATAAGTTGTCCAAAACGTTTACCGTTATTTTTTTGTAGAATATTCGAATATTCCATAACAAAGATAACAATCATTAACATTCATTTAGTTATACACTTGGCAACACTGTTTTAATCTCAAATCTAATTTTTCATTAGAATCTTATCTCTCATTTGGGTCTAATGAAAGCAGCAAGTTCCCCCCAGGTCAAGATGTGACTCAATTTTAATTGATTTCAATTGAGATTTTCATTGGTGTTTGTGTGGATTTTAAAATAATGAAAACAAACAAGGGAATTTAATGTTGCTGAATGAAATTAATAGTGGGAAGGAAATTTGGAGGTAAACAACGAATAATTGGAAAAAGCACTGTTTATACAGCGAACGGAATTAGAAAAGAAATTTCATTGCATACAAATGCATCTACTGAATTTGGTTTGGGAAGCATGTACTTACCTCAATGAGAATGGTATTGATGATCTTCAATTCGGCACCTCCAGTTGATTTAGGATCACGTCCTTATATAGAAGACCGACGCCTTAAGTAGGCATTTCATAGGTAGGAGACTCCTCTAAACTGAGGTCTTATACCTATAAAATACATCATAAAGTAGACCTCTACATCATAAAGTAGACCTCTAGACCCTTTAGGAAGTCTTCTAAATATAGAAGACCTCCTCTATCTAAAGCTATCTTCTATAGATAGATCTTCTATATAGAAGACCGACGCCTTAAGTAGGCATTTCATAGGTAGGAGACTCCTCTAAACTGAGGTCTTATACCTATAAAATACATCATAAAGTAGACCTCTACATCATAAAGTAGACCTCTACATCATAAAGTAGACCTCTAGACCCTTTAGGAAGTCTTCTAAATATAGAAGACCTCCTCTATCTAAAGCGATCTTCTATAACTAGATCTCTAAGCAGGTCTACTTCCTTCGGGGTCTTCTAAATATAATGTAATACTTAAGGAGGACTTCTACGTATATGATGTCCTCTTCTATAAGTACATTACCTTAACGTGTTCTTTTATAGGTAGAAGACCGCTAAGGAGGTATTTTAAGGAGACTTGCTTCCTTCGGTGTCTTCTACCTATTATGTAATACTTTAGGAAGTCTTCTACGTATATGATTTCCTCTTCTATAAGAAAAAGACACCATTAAGGTATATTTTATGCTTAAAATACAGCGTTAAGGGGTCTTCTATGTGTAAAAGACATCCTTAAGAGAATAGAAGACTTCCTAAAAGTGTCTTCTATACAAAGAAGACTTCATTTAGGAGTATCCTATACGAGGAAGTCATCATTTAGATTACTTCTTAACATAGAAGTCCTGCTTCAGGGATCTTTTTATAAAAGAAGACTTCTTCTATAAGAAGTAGACCTCCTTTAGGGATTTTCTATATGAAGAGGATATCTATATTCTGTATAAAAATATCTCCTTTTGAGGTCTTCTATACAAAGAAGACCTCCTTTAGGAGTGTCTTATACGAAGAATATCTTATTTAGGGGTCTTCTATACCTAGAAGACATCCTATAGGGGCCTTCTTTACATAGAAGACCTCCTTCCTGGGTCTTTTATACGAAGTGGACCGCCTTTAGGGTTCTTCTATATAGATAAGACTTCGTTGTGGAGGTATTCTATGCGAAGAAACCTCATTTTCGAGTTTTCTATACGAAGAAAACCTAACGGAAGTCCTTCGTACAGACGACCTCTAATTCTGTACGAAGAAGAGTTCCATTATGGGTCTTCTATACGAAGAAAGCCTCCTTTAGGGGTCTTATGTACGTAGAAGGCATCCTTTATGAGTCTTGTATACGAAGAAGACCTCCTTCATGGGACTTTTATACTTCTTTGCGTAGAAGACCTTCTTGTGGGTTTTTCTACACGAAGAAAACCTAACGGAGGTCTTTTTCATACAGAAGACCCTTAATTCTGTACGAATTCTGTACAAAGCCATCTTTTGGGATCTTCTATTCGCAGAAGACCTCCTTTAGGGGTCTTTTTTACGTACAAGACCTCATTCGTGGGCCTTTTATACGAAGTAAACCCCTTTAGGGGTCTTCTATACAAGCAAGACCTTTTTAAGAGGTCTTCGTTACGAAGAAGACGACCCCTAGTCTTTACGTAAAATACATCCTTTAGGTGTCTTCTATACACAGAAGACCTCCTTTTTACGTAGAATACGTGAAGAAAACCTCAGAGGAGTTCGTTAGGGATCTTCTATACTTAGAAGACCTTCTTTTAGGGATTTTCTATACGTGGAGTACCTCCTTTAGGGATCTTTTATACGAAGACCTTCTTTAGGGGTCTTCATTACTTTGGATACCTCCTTTAGGTGTCTTCTATGCGAAGAGGACCTCCGTCTTCTATATGAAGAAGACCTCCGTTAGAGTTCTCCTATACCTATCCTTCGTTAGGGGCCTTCTATACGAAGAACGTCTTTCTTTTTTTGGGTATTCTAGAGTTCCTATACAGAGTTCCTTTTGGGGTTCATTTATACGTACAGGATCATTTTACGGGTATTTTTTACGTAGACGACCTGTTTCGAGAGCCTGCTCTACGAAGAACGCCTCCTTTTTGGCCTTCTATAGGTACATGGGGGTCTTCTTTAAGGGATCTTCTTTAGGTATTAGACCTCCTTCGGGGTTCTTATATACGAAGAAGACTTCCGTAAGGGGTTTTCTATACGAAGTAGATCTTCCTTAGGGGCTTTCAACAAGAATAAGATCTCATTTTCTCCTCTCTTCTTGGGTGCCACCGTGGTGCAATGGTATGCACACCCGCCTTGCACACATTAGGTCGTGGGTTCGATTCCCCGGCCAGACAACATCAAAACACTTTGCAACGGTGGCAAAATACCCCTCAGTAATGTTGGCGACATTTCCTGAGTATTTCAGTCATGTAAAACTTCTCTACAAAGGTGGTGTCTTAGACACGCCGTTCGGACTCGGCGATAAACTGTAGGTCCCATATTATTGAGCTAATATGAATCGGGGTGCACTCATTGATATTAGAGAAGTCTCCCTTGTCCCTTATGGGATGTTTGTGGAAAAATTATTATATTATTATTATTTCTACTCTCTTCTATTTGAAGAAGATCTCCTTCGGGAGTCTTCAATGGGCAGTATTCTTTTATAAAGGGTTCTTCTTTACGCAGAAGACCTTTCGGGTGTCTTTTATACGTAAAGGTGTCTTCAATGCCTAGATGACCTCCTTCTACAAGTAGAAAACTTTCTATAAGATCCTTTTACCATACATAGATCACCTAATAAAGTTGTCTTCTATATGTAGATGATTTTTTAAAGGTGTCTTCAATATGTAGAACAATTCCTAAATGTATCTTATATACGTAGAATACATCTGGCATCTGACGGCACACCTACCATGCGGGCCCACAAACTCTCTCTATCGCTATTGTAGATTGCCTGTGAGCTAAAGTGCTCTCTCTTTTAATTCAAGGGGGAAAATCGATGTCGTATTTTTTTAGGGGTGCCGGCTAAATTGTTTAGTTTTGTTAGATTTTAAGATTACCAAAGTTTGAGCACAATCGGAATATGTTAACATGTTCCATTGCGGCCTCGAAGTTTCCATAGTAATTTGTATGGGGTCAATGGCGAATTTTGACGAAATCGCTCTACAGACCACATTTATTGTCCAATCGATGAAAAAGTTTACCAGTTCTTTGTTGTGACTCAAAAACTAATTCTACAAAAAATTGCAAAATACGGTTCGGGTTTTAATAATGGTTGTCCCAACTACAACGCAATTTATAAATTTTAAATAAAACACAGATATTAAAAAAAATCGTGAAGCTTTATTATATCGTATAGTAGACAGAATGAGGTTATGTATGGAACAACCTCCGCCGCGGCTTTGCTGGTACACACACGATCTTTTAATGAAATTTTCAATGACCGTTTTGCATAAATGCTGCGGTATTTCATTTTAAGGCTTGAGTCGTCGTAGGCTTCAAAAAACCCGAAAGAAAATCTAAAGGTGTTATATCGCACGATCTAGGCGGCCAATTCTGGTCTCCAAAACGCGAAATAATACGACCGGGAAATTAATGATGCAGCAATTGAATTGTTTCTCTGGCTGTATGACATGTGGCGCCGTCTTGTTGATGCCTTCCACATTTATTTCTTCAATTCTAGGCAAGAAAAAACTGGTTACCATTTCACGATACCGAACACCATTGACTAGGCCGGGACGATTTGTGTGGAAGGAAAAAAACCTTAATGGACCCTTCGCGTTTCTGATTCCTGGGATTGACCTGAGCAAAAAAGTCCACTGGACCATATATCTACCGTGAAAATCGAGCCTCCCGATTTTGACTTTAAGTTTTTTATTGACGTTTTTTGGATATTTTGGCATATAACAGCCAAACCATTGAGATTTGCGACCCAACACGAAGGCCTAAATTGTAGCCAACCCCATAATTAAGAACTCTCTAAATTATTGGAATGCTACTTCAGGCAGTTTTGGCCTTGAAAAAGTGCATATTTGTCGGCAAATATCGATAAATGACATTGTGCTACAAAAGTTGACCAGAAAAATATTCAAGCGTTTTGTTACAAAATTTTATCGTGTTGGCGTCCATGGACAACGAAAATACTTTTGGTTCGGTTGGGTTACTTCGTTTTATTATTTTATAATGGTAAACGTAGTGAAAATCTGGGTTTCTTAAACTTTCACATTTAAACGGGCATATCTTCTTTTTTAACTACGGATTTCTATTGATCCCTTTTCCTATTAAAGGGGTGAATAATATCTTCCGAATGAGCTATTATTTGTTCAAATCGGTTAATAAACGGCTAAATTATAGTGGTTGATTCACTATTCCTGTCTAGTGCTACCAACTTACCTTTATTTTCTTTGTTATTAAAAATTTCATATTTTTTCGAGATTTTTCATAATGAATTTTTATTTAATTGATTGTTCTGCACTTTTTTCAAGTGATTCCATTTTAATACTTAGTTGTTTTTCATCTTTTTTTTAATATATTTGTTTTCTTATTTTGTTTATTAGTAGAGAGTTAAATATATGTATATATGAATATATGTGGGTATTTTTTTTTCTTATGCGACATCTGATGTCTTTTCCAAAAAGATAGTTTTTCGATTTTTTTTCAAAAAGATGTTTTTTTTGTTTATGGTAAAATGATGATGTTATCTTTGTGTGTGTAAATGTAATACATGTATGGGAGAAGGAGAAGAGAAGGGAGAAGGAGGATTACGGTGCTTGCAGCCTTATGTAGGCCGTCGTCAACTCCCCTTTTAAATTGGGGGCCAATTCAATTAAATTTTTGCAATCATTCAATTTAATCAATGAATGAATTTTTTCTTTGCAATTTATTATTATTGTTGTTATTGTATTACATGCAGTATAGTTCATGGGTTTTTAATTTATCGTTAGATTTTGTTTTGTTTTATATGTTATATATGTATGTAGTTTTTGTTTTTTTTTTAATTTATTATTGTATACATTAAATTGTTTTCTTTACTTCTAAATAAGTACGTTTTATATGACAACTGGGTTTTTTGTTTTTGTGTTTCCTAAGTGTGGTCAATATGTGAAGAAATTTTAAATGCTTCTTTCTGAATTTGTTTCAGTGTTTTAATATAAATATTTCGAATATTTTTTTCTTTTCTTATTTCTTTAAGGATCAATATTATCTTAGTATCCCCTACAAATAGTGTTGAGTGTGCTCTGTAAATACTTTGTTTGAGAATTGTCTGCCTTATGTTTATCGAGTCTTTCGTATATGTATGTGTATAAAATACACTTGAAATAAATCGCAATGTAGATAATACCATGATAATGGGCTCTGATGTTAATGTAGCCTTGGGAAGATATATAACAGACACTGTATGTCCTGTTCCTTTTTCTTGTGATTGAAATACCTCCAAGCTGTCAACATTTTTGTTTACCACCTTAAAATTTCATATCGATCTGCCCACTAGTCGCGGTCCACACTAGAGCCTTTTCATTAAAAAAAATCATGAAATTAGGCGTTCATAGATAGAGTTCCATACTAAAGTAATTTTATAAAATTGCTATAGTCGGGAACTCGATCTAAGAACGCCTAAATTCATGAAATTATTTCATTGAAATCGCTCTAGTGTGGACCGGGATTTATCAAGTCTTTGGTTAGACGGGAGTGGTTTAATTGAAACAATGTCATGAAACCATGCGTCCCTAGTAGAGCTGGCAAAAAATCGATGGCACTATCGATAATATCGATTGTTATTTAAAAATTCAATATCGATAGATAGTTTTACCTATCGATATTATCGGAATAACAACCACTATCGCGAAATTCATTGAAATAAATAGAAATTTCGCTACTTTTCGGTTATGTGTGTGTGAGAAAGTAAGCCCGTATTCACACGTACACATTTTTCGGTAAAGTAAAATGTATTTTTTATATTTTTTTATAAACTAAAAGCAATTGTTTATTTTGCCTCACATTTCTGTGAACTACTTGTG
Source organism: Musca autumnalis (assembly GCF_047663935.1). Lineage (NCBI taxonomy): Eukaryota > Metazoa > Arthropoda > Insecta > Diptera > Muscidae > Musca > Musca autumnalis. The sequence continues at coordinate 6,049,414 of NW_027411866.1, read as the reverse complement.
CAAAATTTCAAGAAAATCATTGACACTTCCGCCATTTTCATTTCCAAATTAATGGTGATGACAGCTTAACGATAATATCGATAGCAATCGATATTTTAAAACATTATATCGAAAATATCTAATTTTGGGAATATCGATGGTTTGCCAGCTCTAGTCCCTAGTCCTGATCCACACTAAAGTGATTTCAAAATTTTATGAAATTCGGCGTTCTTAAGGCCTGGGTACATAAGCTGCCTCGCATGCTTGCCTTGCTTTCCTGATTCATTTCTGACATAATAAAAATAAAATAATAAAGAAGGCCGACCAAATTTCGAACTAGGTTGCCGTTTTCTTTTTTATTCTTTTATCAGAAGCAAGCAAGGCAAGCAGGCGAGGCAGCTTATGTACCTAGATCGAGTTCCCCAATATAGTAATTTCATCATATTACTCTACTATATCCCGGTCCACACTAGAGTGATTTCATTGCAAAATTTTCATGAAATTTGGCGTTCTTAGATCGAGTTTCCCACTACAACAATTTGGAGTGATTTCATTAAAAAAATGCATGAAATTATGCGTTTCTAGATCGAGTTCCATAGTAGAGTAAAATCATGAAATTGCTGTAGTGGGGAATTCGATCTGAGAACGCCTAATTTCATGAAATTTTTTAATGAAATTCACTCTAGTGCGGGCTGGGACTATGGAGCTCTATCTAGAGATGCATAATTACATGTAATTTTTTCAATGAAATCACTCTAGTGTGAACCGGGACTATGGAATTCGATCTAGGGACGCATAATTTCATTAAAACTGTGTTCCTTTACTTACCTGAGGCTACCATTTTTAACATTTGTTAAAATTTTTAACCTGCAAAGCGTTCCTTAACCCCAAAAAGTGGTAAAGCAATTTTTAAGAGAGTGAGAGAGGGGAGAGTTCGCATATGCCTTTCTCTTCTACAACAGGCTGCCTGACAAATTTCTGCAGGTAAAAAATGGTAGAACTGATTTTTCGACTTTTGTTTGACGATTATTTTACAATGAAGAAAAAAAAAATGGACGAAAAACAGAAGAAAGAGTCGAACGCTGACAAAACTAAATTAAAAAGTGTGAAATAAAAGACGAAACTTGATTTTTTATGTTTCTTTGCAATTTTGACACTTTGCTCTTTAACCACTTTTACCACTAAAAAGTAAAGGAACAATGAAATTAGGCGTTCTTAGATCGAGTTCTCCACTTCAGCAATTTCATAAAATTACTTTAGTATGGAACTCGATCTTGGGACGCATAGTTTCATTAATTATTTCAATGAAATCACTAGTGTGGACAGGGACTAGAGTAATATCATGAAATTGCTCTGGTTTCCTACATTGTGAAATTAGTTGCTCTTGAAAAAAAAAATCTAAACTATATTTCAATTAGGGATTTCCATGTCAATTTTTCTTGTTTTCATGCCTTTGTTTTTTGTTATTAATTCAAATTCAGTTAAATGTCTTCTTATTTTATTAATTATTTTATATTTTTTTTGGAGTAAAGTATTTAATCTATAGACACTTAAATTTCTTTTCATATATTAATATCTGTACGCTTGTTTTAATCTTTTAACAATAATATTTTTGGGTTTTTTATATTTTTAATTTATTGAGTAAAGGATCCTTTTGTTATTTCAAAAATTTGTAAACTTGTTTAACATTAATTTACAATACTTTTTATATCTTCTCTTCTTTTGGAGAGCTATTTTTTTTTCATATCATAGTTTGTTCTGTTCTCTTTTTCGTTTCGGTTTGTAGAATAGGGAGGAGGTTCGTCTTTGTAGGGTAAAATTTGAAGGGTCTATTTGTTATTTTTTGCATTTGTTTTTATTGTAAAGTTTAAAAACATTTTCAAGTCTTTTTTGTGTTTGTGTTTTCTGTGTTTGTTTCTTTGTTTAAAAATACAAATAAATAACGTTGTTTGAAAGGCTTTTGGTAGGTTACAGTTAGAGATTTTTTTTTTGCTTTCACTGCTGGAATAAATAGATTTGTACAAAAAAGAGTTTCATAAATATATATATATATAAATTTTATATCTTGTCTGAGTTTAAGGACAATTCGTTAGGTATTTAGGGGGGAGGTCTGTTAATGGATTTAAACACGTGGGAATCCATTAACCTCATAAATAGTTTGAGGGAAAGGGAAACCTTTGGTTTTGTTTTGAGTGAAAGTAGCCTCAACAGTATATCTTACAGACTCATGGTAAAATATTTTAATGGACATGTGAATGGAGCAGCTATAGAGTTTTAAAAGAGATCGACAGCTAAGTTAGAAGTACGTTTAGGTTAGTGTTTATTATCTTCGATTTGTTTGACAAATGTGCTTATATATTTAACGTCAAATTACCTGAGGTAATACACTTTATCATCACATTAGGACATAGTATAAACGCGCCTTGTGTTGATGTGATGAATTCTGTAGTGGGATTCGGTAACACATTCTGTCGTTACCAACAAACCAATTTTATCGCTAATTTTGCCACTAAAATTATGTTGCAGCTAAATCCTGCCAATAGCAACAGTGTAATCTACGTCTATTACTTGTCATGAATAATTTTGCGTTTTAATTTTGCCGGAAATCAAGAATTAGTTAAACTTACCTTACGCTCCAACCAAAACAAGTGTTTGGGGCAAATATGTCAATTATTTGACACATATTCTATGGCATTGACAACGTAAATGTTGTATGTAAATTGGCTGAAATGGAATGTAGATGACCTTAAAAGACTCACTTATTGGTAGATGTTCAAAGAGCATCCACCGACGATGTGGTTGTTCTCTAATTCTACTTGTAGGCATCCGCTCTACAGTAGTTGACTGGAGATGTTTACTGTTCAGGAGGTGATCTAAGAGAGACAATACTACATAATATATGAGATTGAATGTACTTAGAAGGGTATTACTACATAATGACTTTAGAGCAGGGGTGACCAAGAAGAGAATGGCACAAATGCAAACCAATCGTACCGACCTCGTAACGGACGCTACGTCCGATGTCGGGCCTGAAATCGTAAGGATATCTTAACGAAATTTGTATGAGGTGGTTGACATAATTTCGTAGGAGCGAAATCGGATCAGTATTCGGAATGAAATCGGAAGAAAATCCCTGGGAAATTCGGAATGCAAATTTTTTCGTCCGAATTTTCGTACAGATTTCTAAGCGTTTACGGAACAATGTCGTATGAAAATCGGATGTACCTTCCCAATCTTCGTGAAGATTTCTGAACTAATTTGGAATAATGTCGTAGGAATATTGAATGAAAAATTTTTCTCAGACGTCTTCTTTTATTGACCAATTTTTCTTTGTTATAGTTCGTTTATATATAACCTGATTTAACAAACCCACTGGGTTCTAAATGTCAATTCCATTGGTTATATGTCAAATAAATCCTCACAAAGAAGGTTAACCCGGCAAAAAGGCTCTAATGTGTACGGCGGCGTTTTATGTTTTTTTATTGGAAGATTGCAATTTCAAACATTTCTAACGATTTTCACTGTTGTTATCATTTTCCAGTTATAGTAGAACAATGTAAACGTTGTGTACGAATATCTTGAGTTTATCAACACTATATTATTTATATTTAATTTAAAATATTTAAAATTTGTATATGCGAATTTTATAACCAACCACTTTGTTTTTTGACAACAAACTAAAATGATGTATGTTAGATACATAAAAAGGGTGGTTGTTGTGCGAAGGGGGATTTGTTTCCGGCATTTCGCTCCGAATTCGGAAGAAAAACATTGGTATATTCGGATTTGAATTTACTTTCGACATTCTCTCTGAAATCCGAACGTAATCTGAACGAATTCCCCTACGAAAATTCGTATAGAAATTGGAACGAAATCTGAACGATTTTGCTTCCTAAATATTTCAGATGTGTCGGACATCCGATATTTGGTTTGCTGGGTATTTCAGAAAACGCATTTATTTCAAATTTATATGTAAAATGGTAGGTCAAACAAGCTGATGAACAACAACAAATCAAAACATTTGTTCACCCTTTTACGCTCTTTCTTGGGAATTGTTCCGTATGTGTTTAAATCAGGGGTGCTCAGAATAGTTCGTGTATTAGTAGTGGTAAGACACTCTCCCCATTACTAAGCCATGGCAAATGAGAAATAAAAAGAGAATACGTGTGGTTTGTTTTTACGCTACCGTATGGAAGTGATCACCAATGCACGGTGGTCGAAAGCACTGATCTAGCGGCGCGAAATTAATAACTTGCAAACGAATAGAGATACGTCACTGAAATTTTGCATAAACTCAGTTTGTACCTGTGGGTAATAATGGGCCAAATATGAACAATATCGGCTAATGTTTTGGTATAGCCCCCATATAACGGTACCTTCCGATTTTTGGTATTTTGAGGATTTAAGCCACAATTTCGTAGCAAATTAGCTGTAATTTGGTACTTAGGGTTCCTAGTAGTCACAAAATATTTCCACCAAAAATTATGGACATAGGTGCACGTTTTGATATAGCCACCATGTAAGCATACCTCCCAATTTAAAGTATTTTGAATACCATGACCACATTTTTAAACCAACTTGGCTGTAATTTTGCATTCCGTGTTCTCACAGCGTATGAAATCTTCTTACAAAACATTTTCAATACGGATTTATGTTTCGATGTAGCCCCTTTTATGGTACCCCCGATTCGTTGAATTTTTACTTGTTATCCCATATTTAATAACATATTTAGCTATAATATGGTATTATAGTGCCTCCGGGGGTAGAACTCCTCCTTGCAAACGTTTCTCAAGATAGGTCCATATTTTGATTTAGCTCCCATACAAATGCACAGCTAAATTTGTATGAATTTCATGCAAAATCCCTTATTTTAAAAGTGCAGTCATCAAAAGATTTGCAAATATTTGCAGCCCGAATGTGGTTATTCAGTATCCAGAGAGTCCAATTTCATTCCCCAAAAAATAATCGGACCTAAGTTCGGCTAAGTTTACAAGATGCACTCTATGGAACAAGCGCGTACAACCCATAAAAACACTAAAAAATTGAATTTTTTGAAAATTTATTGCTATATAACTAAGTACCTCCAGACCCCAAACTAATTTTTATAATTTAGATCTCACCCTCTGCTATTATTTAAAAATATATCTTGTCCATTTTCACTACGAATTTATTTAACATTTAAACAAATATGAAGTTAATTTTTTTGCAACAATTTTCTAAAATCTAATGCAACAAAAACTCTTGTATTTGATAGTGAATAACTGAGTGAATATTTACAACAACAAAAATTAAAAAACCAAATCTTTGTCTGCAAAGTTTCTGTAATCGATACAATGGATAATATTTCGCAATTTTATAGTTCGATTTTTTGACTTTTGCGCCGCTAGATCATTGGTTTCGACCAGTGTGCAATGGTTTAAATTGCCGAATAATTTCGCCACCACCGTGTGTTCGGTGGGTAAGTACCCAGCAAACCAATCGTACCGCCATCGTGACGAAATCGGAACAAAATTCGGACGATACTTCTGATATCTGATCCGAAATCGTAACGATATCTTAACGAAAGTTGTATGAAGTGGTTGAAATAATTTCGGAACGAAAAGTCGGAGCGACATCGGATCGATTTCGGTCCGATTTCGTAACGAAATCTGAAGAAAATCCTTGGGAAATTCGGAAAGGAAATTTCTTTCCGACATTCGCACCGAAATCGGAACGAAATCGGTACAAAATCTGAACTATTTCCTCTCCGAAAAATAGTTTAGAAATCGGAACGAAATCTGAATGACTTTGCTTCCGAAATTGTTCAGACGTGTCGAACATCAGACATTTGGTTTGCTGGGTAGGCTTTAGAGCGGTGGTGCTCAAAATATTTTGTGCATTAGTCTCTCTGAGAAAGTCTTTCCGTTGCTAAACCACGACATATGAGAATAAAGAGTACGAATGTTGTCGCTGTAGTCACGTTAACGTATATGGGTGATCTTGACAGCTTTAGAGCATTGATGCTCGCTTCCATCCGTAGATGAAAGTTTCACTTCCCATTGGCTGAGGGTATATATCTGTCGGCAAAACCGACTGACACTTTTTTACTAGTTTTTTTTTACCATCTACCTACTTAATGTTCTTTAAAGAACACATAGGTTTTCATAGTTCGATTTTTTCATTCATGAGCAAGTACTCGATCGAATCGAATGTCGTAATTAGGCCTATGATCCGAAATCGTAACGATATCTTAACGAAAGTTGTATGAAGTGGTTGAAATAATTTCGGAACAAAATGTCGGAGCGACATCGGATCGATTTCGGTCCGATTTCGTAACGAAATCTGAAGAAAATCCTTGGGAAATTCGGAAAGGAAATTTCTTTCCGACATTCGCACCGAAATCGGAACGAAATCGGTACAAAATCTGAACTATTTCCTCTCCGAAAAATAGTTTAGAAATCGGAACGAAATCTGAACGACTTTGCTTCCGAAATTGTTCAGACGTGTCGGACATCAGACATTTGGTTTGCTGGGTAGGCTTTAGAGCGGTAGTGCTCAAAATATTTTGTGCATTAGTCTCTCTGAGAAAGTCTTTCCGTTGCTAAACCACGACAGATGAGAATAAAGAGTACGAATGTTGTCGCTGTAGTCACGTTAACGTATATGGGTGATCTTGGCTGCTTTATTAGTATTGGTAAGACACTCTCCCCATTGCTAAGCAATGATAAATCAGAAATAAGGATAGAATACGTGTGGTTTGTTTTTATGCTACAGTAAGGAAGCGGAAAAAATTTGAGCAAACACTATTGTCATTGTGTGAGTGCTCTCCTTGCTTGCTCGCGAATAAAGAGATGCGGAATGCTGCTTTAGAGCAATGGCGAGCAAAATAGGAAAAGAGAGAATTAATATTCAATTTTTCTTGTTGTTTCATTACATATTTAGATATTTTTAAGCACTAATGTTACCTAAAATCTTTCTACAAATGAATTATTAAAGAATTACAAAAAATACTTAAACGCCCAAGTGTTGTTGTTGAATTAATTAAATGAAGAGTATTTTACAGAAACCACCAGTGGGATGAATAGATGACCTCAAAGGGCATCTACTACAGATGATGATCTCAGAGGGCAACCAATGTTGGCCAGTTGAGCTTAGGGGGCATCCACTGATGTAATAGTTAAAGGATTTCAACTGTAATCTTTCAAAAAAAGAAATAAGCTCATGGATTGTATACAATCGATAAGACAACGTTGCATGATATCTTGGTAAATAATTTTTATTTAAAGGGAAGTGCTATTTTTTTATTCTTTTTTACTAAAAAGTTGCGAAACTTCGAATCCACACAACCACCGTGACGGTTTCGTCGTGGGTAGCGGCTCATCACACATATCGGCTGTGGAATGGCTTCACTGTCATTGAACTTTTTGTATTTTTAAGATATGGTTTGAAAAATTATTTTTGTGGGATCTGAAAATAACCTTAAAGTCACAACAAACTATAAAGAAGGTCATATATAAAATAATATGGGTATACTTTTGTGGGTTTATTTCAATTAAAGCCCATATTTTGTTGTATTCAAACATTTGAGTAGGAAAAACATGTTTGGCAGTGGAAATGAAATTTATTAGCTACGGGCGGAGGCGGGGAAAACTATAATGTCGGTTTACCACCAAGCAGCCGCATCAGTTCCCCTTGCCGCCGACTCTGTATCGACAAAAAGGTCAATAAGAGCATCTAGCAAATTAAGCAAAATGAGAATTTTACTGTGTGGTCAGATCTGATTACTTTACAAACTGAGTCGAACAAAACACAATCATATCCACTACTGTTTTATGTCGTCTTTGCTAGGCAAAGAATGCGAACATAGTATTGTTGCTTGCAATAAGCTGGGGTAAACGACGGGAAAGGGATCGTTTTTACTTTACGCATTGATCAAGGAATGACCGTGAAACCAGCAAAATGGCGCCCAATCAAATTGAACAAATATGTAGATAAAAACATTTTTCAATTTAACGACATAAAACAGAAGTGTATAAAGACCCAGAGTAGATTGAAGTCCGTTTGTGACTAATCTATTTCGTTAAATATATACAGTTTGTGGGAAACCTTGGCATTTGAATGAATTAGGTGAAGACTAAGAAATTTTTGGAACATCAATGTCGTCGATTCGATTTTCAGAGATATGTTATGAAGCATAATCTAAATTTTACAACATCAGTATAACAATAAAACCGATAAGACGAAGTCATAAAAACATTATAACTAAAATTTCCATTTATTTTTAATTGTTACAGAAATCCACTACTGATCTCTTAGCTGCTTTCTCTCAAGTGTAAACATAGCATAACATTTCATGTATAGATCTAACAAACTACATACATACATACATTGGTCCATGTATAAGAGTTATTTGTTGTTCTTTTTGCTGTTTTAATATAAGGAGTAATTGTCTATTTACATATGTAGGTATGCATCTAAGTGAATTTAGTTAAATATACACATACTAATTTGTTATACTTTCGACAGCGTAGAAAGTTAATAGGTTAGTAATTACTCTAGTTAGTCGTTAGTTACTCTAGTTGTATTCGTCGTAACGTACATTTGGTAGGTAAAGTTTTGTTACAATTGTTCTGATTGGTTTTTGTTTTAAGTGTACGTATATTACGCGTGTATCTTCTACCCATATGGATGTCCTTGAACCTTTTGGGCAAGTGTTTAGTACAATTGTTACATTGGGTGTTTTCTTTCAATTTCAATGCTTGCATAACATATTATGGATTTTTAATCATTTAGATGTAAGGATATTTCGTGTGAATTTTTGTGAAAATATTCAAAGAAATTCTAAACTCGGTGTAATTGACTGTTTAAAGTGGTATTTATTGTGTTGTTTTGAAAACGTTTTTTAATGCATAAATTCAGGTTTAAGTCTTTTAAGTTGTAGAGGTTAAAAATAAAAACGTTATCATAATTGAAAAATAGCAACTAAAATCGCTTTTTGTGAACCAATAAATATTTTTTATTAATAAATAATATTATGGACCATTATTAAAAGTTACCTTTTGTTGTTGCTTGGAATTTATCAGACATTCGGATTCTTTTTATATGCTGTTTATAACCAACATACAGGCCTAATTTATTTTATCGTCCACTTTTGACATAGATTTGAGTTTTAATGAAAATATGGACCATTATTAATGGTTATCGTTTGTTATTGGTTGGATTTTGAAAGGCAAATAAGCAAATTTTGTTATAATTTTCAAAGTTAAACCAATAGCAAAAGGAAACCCACAATAATGGGTGTACGAATCCTTCCTTTAAAATCCAAGCCATACAACTGGCAACTTGCAAAAACGGTCGCATACGGAAAACTTATAATTTTTTATTAAAAAAAAAAAAACTAAATAAATTTTGATTTGTTTCTGTTTACAGTTCCTGGTTTAAAGGAGAAAATAACTAAACTTTTTCTTCTAACTACTTTTTTTATTTTATAAACACATTTAATTTGTTTATATTTATTTTATTAATAATTGTTAAATCTTACCCCTAAATATTTGTATGTATATACCTTACCCATTTAATTATTTTATTATATTCCCAGAATTGATTATTTTTTTCTTCTCAATATTTTTTAATATATATTTATATCATATATAATTTGTGTATTCATTTTTCTTGTGTCTGGACCAGCATAGATTTTAGTTTTCTTTTTAAATCTGAAGACTGTTTATTTATTAGATTTTTTTGGCTTTGTTTTTTTAGCCAAGATCCAGCTTGGCTTGCTTTATTTATTTTTGTTGTTCTTCTAAAAATATTATTATTATTTTATTTAATTGCATTGCAGAGCTGTCACCGGAAATGCCAGTACTATAATTGCCGCATAAAATGTGATTAAATGAAGCTAAAAGTAAATGAAAGCATAATGAAAACGAAATGCAAAGTCAATAGAAGACACAATAAAAAATTCATTGGATAAAAACTTAAAAATTGTCAAAATTTAAAACATTAAAAATAATTTAATAACGACGACTAAACATCTTCGACGAGGGATTTAAATGGTTTACTACAGACAATCTAAAGGTTTACATAAGCACATATTATCGGCATCAAAATATGTCTGGATTTATTTTGATACATTCCCATAAATAAATCCGGATACTTCACTTCCTAATAGAAATCACAGCTTCAGGCCATGTTTAGATTAAACGGGTTTTAGAAAAACTTGTCAAGCCGACTGAATATTCACATAATAGAACATACAGTGTCGGACAAAACTAAAGCACCCCCTCAGTACATTTTTTAAATGATATTTCTTTTAAGAAAACAAGTTTGTATTTTTATTTATTTAAATTTAGTTGTTATTAAAAAAGCAAACTTAATGAATTCTGAATTTAATAAACAAGTTAAAAATAATGGCCTGTTTCTCTAAGACGATTCGAATTCAAATTCGTTCGAATTGCTACAAAACTCCTATTGTTGTAGAAAAAAATTATTTGATTGAAAGCACAATGAATCAAAAATTTTTCAAAAAACAGAAGTTTGGTAGTAAGTCGAACGAATTTGCATTCGAATCGTCTTAGTGAAACAGGCCATAAAAAACATTTAAAACTAGTGAAATCATTATTTCGTTGGGTATCCTTCATTCTGGATGACACACGCACATCTTGTAGGCATAGAGAATATTAAATTATAAATTATTTCAGGCGAAATAACAAATTCTCGGAAAATTAGCTTAAATTTTCAAAATACTGAAAATCGGTAGGTACCGCCATAAGGCGGCTATACCAAAATATTAGCCGATATTGTTCGTATTCATCCAAAAATGATGCTAAAGCATCTTCTGGCCAAATACGAAATCGAGTAGATTTAAAAATTAGCAAAACAGCGATTCACAGAAGAACAGTCCGCTTTACTCAGTCGATGAACAGCAAAAAAAAAAAAAAAGGTTCATATCGGCAAAAATTAATTAAAAAGCCAGCCTTGAATTTGCTGTTTTCTAAAAGGCGTGATGTTGCCATATGCTGAATAAGAGATGCCACTTAAATGGGCATTTTAGGAAGATAAGAAGTTCTCCATTGGCCTGCTCAATCCCCTGTTCTTAGCTCTCTATTGAGACTTGTGGGTCGTTAGATGTTTAACACAAAAATCAACCGAAAAAAAATGTAAAATCAAAGCAAATTTATTTGAACCCTCAAAAGTAGCCTGGAGAGCAATATTACCACCGTGGTGCAATGGTATGCACACCCGCCTTACACACATAAGGTCGTGGGTTCGATTCCCCGGCCAGGCAACATCAAAACACTTTTCAACGGTGGCAAAATACCCCTCAGTAATGTTGGCGACATTTCCTGAGTATTTCAGCCTTGTAAAACTTCTCTACAAAAGTGGTGTCTTAGACACGCCGCACAGTGTCACGACCGTGGCCAAAAATGGTAAAAACTAAATACTTCGTTGAACAAATTTATTGATGGGGAGTGATAGAAAACATATTAATTAAGAAGAATCTGAATTTTGGTACTGATACGTGAAGTAGTTTTTGCTATATGAGGATTTAAATCCGACAATTTTAGTTAATACGTATTTTTGTGCGTTTTTTTTCTAAAATTAATAAATTATATTATGCGTTAATATTTAAAATTTAAAAGTAACGGTCGCTTCAAAAATTGTTCCTAAGTTCTATTGGGATGTAATAAACTTGGCTACACCTTTGTTTGCATGTAAATATTAATCATATGGTGTTTACATTTACCCAAACATGTATTACTAAGATTATTAATTTTCTGAAGCAAATTTTAAATTGAGTGGAGTGGGAAAAAAATTGTATAAAAGTGTATATCGATATTTTTTGCTGTATGAGTAGTAAAAAGTGAGTACTTCAAATATATAAAGGTCCCAGCTGCAGAGGTTTGCAGACGAATGTGTCACTTCTCTTTTTCAGCGACCACCTCACTGAGAGGATACCCTCTTTTTAACAAATCGTTTTGCGGTGTTGGCTATAGCCCGAAAACGAATGAACCGATCATCATATATTTTTGTGGGCTTATTAAGTACCTAATAGTCGTGCTTTAAAACGAGAGAATTGTTAAAAATATAAATTTTTAAAAAAAAATTGTGAACAGCGAAAATCAAAATTCGATTTTTTACAAAAAATTGACCGTTTTTTGACCACTAATCGGTCAAAAATTTTTTTAAAGGAAATTTCTCATATATAAAGACAAGAGTTTGATATATTCAATATGCTCACAAACAACATGAAGACTAAACACCAAATTTCAGTCATATCGGGTGGATATTGAGGCCACAACACTCAAAACACAAATGAGGAGGCACGGTTCTATGGGGGCTATAGGAAGACGAGGACCTATACCGACATATTTCTGGTGGAAGGTTATAAGTCCCCCAACGGAGACTTAATACCAATTTTCAGCCATTGCGGTGTGATAATCAGGCTAAAACCTCCAAAATACCAAAAATCGGGAGGTACCGTCCTATGGGGGCTATATGAAGGCGTGGACCTATGCAGACAAATTTCATGGTGAAGGTATAATGCACCCTGCGAGGACTGAATACCAAATTTCAGCAATTTCGGTGTAATAATGAGGCTAAAATCTTCAAAATACCGATAATCGGGAGGTACCGTTATATGGGAGCTATATCAAAACGTGGACCTAAGGCCACAATTCTCTGTTGGAATGTTTGATACCTCTGCCGAAGACTAACCACAAAATTTGAATACTTTCGGTTGGTAATTGTGTCTTAAACATTCAAAATACCGAAAATCGGGAGGTACGGTTCTATGGGGGCTATATCAAAACGTGGACCGACCAGTCCAAATTTTTGTCCTGAAGATTGTAAGTCAATAATAGGTATGTGTACCAAAATTGATGCACCTACGACAACTCCTTCTATTTTTGGCCACAGTTAATATGAACTCGCAACATAGTGCGCCGTTCGGACTCGGCGATAAACTGTAGGTCCCATATCATTGAGCTAATATGAATCGGGGTGCACTCATTGATATGAGAGAAGTCTCCCTTGTCCCTATGGAATGTTGTGGAACAATTATATATATAATTAATAATACCTTACCGTGATACAGTACTATGCCCCAACTGAGAAATCTGAAGATTCCGACAAGAGTGCTTTTTATAGCGAACTCACAAATTTTTTAGATGCAACCCACAGAGGAGATATAAATATCTTAATGGGCTGTTTCAACGCCCAGGTCGGACCAGACAATGAAATTTGGAATGTGTAATGGGCAAACACGGCATAGGAAGAATGAACGAAAATGGTACACTTTTGGCAGAAACATGCGCCAGCAACGCTCTTGTGATAGATGGTACACTATTCCCTCACAAGAGAATTCACAAAGCCACATAAGTATCTCCGGATTGTTTAACGGAAAATCAGATAGTCCACATCGCCGTCAATAAAACATGGAGAGGGTCACTTCTGGATGTGTGTGTAAAAAGAGGGGCAGATAGGTAGCGATCACCATCTACTGATAGGAACACTCAGGTTTAAGGTAGCTGCAATTAGAACAGAAAGAACAAAAAAAACGTAGATCACGATATGATGTGGCCAAACTACAAGAGGAGACCGTGCGAAACAGATACTCAAGGAAACTCGCTGCAAAATATGCCGAATTACAAGCCGTCGAAAGTTCTAACGCAAATGATTACTGGGAAAAGGCTAAGACCACAATTTTAGCAACAGCCGCCGAATATCTAACTGCCACGAGAGCACCCAGGAAATGCTGGATATCAGACGATACGTGGATTCTCATCGAACAGCGGAAAAACATAAAGTCGCAACTAAATGCAGCCAGAACAAGATTGATAAAACTTACCGTAAACAGACACTACAATGAGCTGGATAAGAAAGTTAAAAGGCGTGACAGAAATGACAAAAGGCATTGGGCAGAAAATATGGCAGTACAAGCGGAAACTGCAGCATCATCCAACAAAACAAAAGAAATGTACCAAACAATAAAGAAGCTCAGTGGAAAAAAGACAAAATTTTCAAAAGGTAAACCTTTAGTTGGCCCAGATGGAACATCACACACAAACAGCCAATCTCAACTTGATATATGGGTACATCACTATACCAACATTCTGTCCATAAACCAAACAGTTCGGAATTCAAATATCTGCAACTGTGAGCATCACGAGAGAAGAGACGACATAAGCAAAGCACCTTCTTCCATAGACGAAATATGTCATGCCATGTCATCCTTAAAAAATAGTAAATCAGCAGGCATTGATGAAATCGCACCTGAAATGTTAAAAGCAAACCCATTCACAAGTGCATTGATCTGACATCCAGTCGTCAACAACTTTTGGAGTACTGGGAATTGCCATCCAACCTAAAGGAAGAACTGGTAATAAATGTGCCAAAAAAAGGCAATTTTTCTCAATGCTCAAACTACAGGGGCATAACTTTTTGAGCATGGCAAATAAAACAATTGCATATATTTTAAACGGCCGAATTTCATCAGCAATTGCACCCGAACTAAGAAAGCTTTCGACAAAACTATTCCTGTGTGGATCACATAAATACTTTAAGAAACATCATAGAGCAGTCTATAGAACTAAGATCATCATTAGATCTAACGTTCATAGACTTTCATCAAGTAAGAACGGCGTTAAGTTCGGCCTGGCCGAACTTGTTATATCCTCCACCACGAGTTGTATTGAAGTAAAATGGAACAATTAGTTTACTTTCGTTTATGAAGAAGACAAAATACCAATTTCAATCATTTCTTTGGGATATTGACGTCACAACCTTCAGAATTACGAAAATCAGGTATTGTTCTAGGAGGCTATATCGAAAAGTGCACCTATAGCGACGAATTTCAGTCGGAAATGGTGCTATATAAAGGCATGGACCTATACCAACAAAATTCAGGTGGAACGTTTTATATCCTCAACGAAGACTAATTAACAAATTTCAACCATTTTGGTGGGATAATGAACTAAAAACCTTCAAAGTACCGAATATCGGGAAGTACCGTTCTATGGAGACTATATTAAGGCGTGGACCTATACCAACAAATTTAAGGTGGAACGTTTTATATCCTCAACGCAGACTAATTACCAAATTTCAAACATTTTGATGGAATAATGAAGCTAAAACCTTCAAAATACCGAATATCGGTAGGTACCGGTATGGGGGCTATATGAAGGCGTGAACCTATACCAACAGATTTCAGGTGGAAAGTTCTATACACCCAACGATAACTAAATACCAAATTTCAGCCATTTTGGTGGGATAATGAAGCTAAAACCTCCAAAATACCGAATATCGGGAGGTACCGTTCTATGGGGGCTATATCAAAACGTGGACCGATATATCCCATTTTCAATACCAACCATCCTGCAAGTAATAAAAACTTCTGTACCAAATATTGACTCTCTATCTTTAAAATTGCGAGCTGTATCTCGATTTCAACAAACAGACAGACGGACGGACATGGTTAAATCGACATAGAATTGTATGCTGATCAATAATATATATACTTTATAGGGTCTCCGACGAATATTTCGATGTGTTACAAACGGAATGACAAATTTAATTGTACCTTCCATATGGTGGAGGGTATAAAAAGCATTTGACACTATATCCCACAATGCCATATGGGCGTCCCTAGTATGCAAGGGTGTACCAATAAAAATAATCGACCTTATTAAAGCTATCTATGATGATTCACACTGCAGAGTTTTGCACGACGGCTTAACTAGCCACCGAAATAAAATATGTGCAGGAGTAAGACAAGGATGCGTATTATCGCCGCTCCTTTTTAATATTGTTCTAGACACGGTGATGGCTGCTGCGACGCGGAAGTTTGGCGGCATCATTTGGGGTTTAAACGGCAGATTGACTGATTTAGACTACGCTGATGATATACGCCTTTTGTCGCATCAGAACTCAAACATGCAACATCAAATAAACCAAGTTCAGGAGTATGTGCAGAGAGCTGGCCTTCATATAAACATATCTAAGACTAAATGCATGAGCATCAATGCTGGAAACGCAACACCATTAACCTTGGACAACACCCCTTTGGAAGAAGTAGAAGAATTTATCTCGGCAGTATGTTAACTTCGACAGGAGGCTCTGAAGAAGGTATAAATAGCCGCATGCGAAAGGCAAAACAAGCATTCGGAGCACTCAACAATGTATGGAGATCATCGCAAATCAGACGTAGTACAAAAATACGACTATTCAACTCAAATGTAAAATCTGTCCTGTCGTACGGATGCGAAACATGGAACATGTCCTCAAGAATAGCGAATACACTCCAAGCATTCATCAATAGATGCTTAAGAAGAATTTTGAGAATACATTGGCCTAATGTGATTACAAACCAATCTCTTTATGAAAGGTGCAACCAAAATCCAATAGTCAAGGAAATCAAACTAAGAAAATGGGGATGGATCGGTCATACACTGAGGAAACAAGAAGGATATATTGCCAAAGAAGCCCTTGAGTGGAACCCGTAAGGTAGCCGCCGTATAGGTAGACCATTGCTAACGTGGAGACGGCAAGTTTTAGAAGAACTGAGGAAGGCGAATAAATCATGGAATGAAATTAAAACTTTAGCTTTAAATAGAAATAATTGGAAAAATTTTGTTGTGGCCATATGTTCACCTAGGAACCTGGATATAAATAATAATAATTAATAATTTAATGTGCCAACAAGATGTGCGTGTGTCATCCAGAATAAGAACAAGCAAGAAAGTATTGATCACGGTGTGCCTTAACTAACTTTAAATGAAAGTTGCTTACACCTGGGAAGTTTTTGCGGATTCTGAAACTACAATTTTCAGTTATATTTGTCACTTATATTTGCGACTTAATACTTCTTTTGAGTTATAACTTTTTTTATTAAATTGATAATTGCTTAAGTTTGTGTTTTTTTAATAAATAAATAAATAACTTAATTAATAAATAAATAAAACAAAAAAATACAGCCTTGTTTTCTTTAAAAAATGTACTGAGGGGGTGCTTTAGTTTTTTCCGATACTGTACATGTTTTTCTAAAATTGATGCTTTAGGACTAACGGTTCTTCTTATGGTATATGTCGATCGGTAAATTGTCTCAGAAAAATATTTGAAAATCAGTTCTCACAGAATGTCTTCATCGAAGTACTGGGGATCTTTGGAGAAATTTGGACTTGCTCACCAAATAATATAAAAGTTAAATCAGTAACTCAAGGACTACCTGCGGTAAAATGCCAAAAAGATCATTGAACAGCACTTAATCAACAAATTTTTAACTTATAAACTTTGTAGGGCCGTTCCCCCAAGGAGTGGACCGATATGAAAATACATAAAAAGAAATGCGAAATAAAAATCAATATCAGCTTTAAAATTTACACACCGCCAAAGAAAATCGTTTCTTTTGCTATTTTGTATTCTTGTTTTTTTATTTTATTGATAAAAATTAAAAATCTTCATATATATAAAATTCTCCTGTCACGGTGTTCGGCTTTGAACTCCTCCGAAACGGCTGAACCGAATTTGATGAAATTTTGTATGTGGAGTTTGTAGGTCTGAGAATAGGTTTTTAACTACTTTTTATAGTGGTCAGTGGAGTGACCATGGTACCTCCCCCACAAAATTTTTTAAGAAATCGTGAAATGAAAGTTATTTTTGAACGTTTTGTTTAAAAAACGTATGCAATAATATGATTTTTACTGTCTTGATCTTGAATGGTCATCTCGGAAATGGAATATCGCGGTCAACCCAATTTTTCAAAAATGTATAATTATAGATAATATCCTTAATTTTAGTAAGCGTGACTACAAAAACGCTTTTAACCCGGGCTCCAATAGGTGGGAAAGCGCGATCAATCCCACATTTTAGAATACAGTACAACACCGATAATGTGCATTGGTCACTAAAACGACGGGCCAACAATGCGGTTCGAAAATCTAGAGGGATCAATTTTAACAGATAATTTGTAAATAGATTACAAAGGCTTACACGGAAATCCAAAACGACGGGCCAGCAACGCGGAACCGGGTCAGCTAGTAAAACAATAAAATGACACAAAAAATACTTTTACAAATGTGATGCATTTTTTTCTGTAGTTGTTGTTGTTGTAGGAGTATGTATAGACATGAACAAACAGTTTTATTATTTTAATATTATTTGTTTTTTGTTTTTAATATTAATTTCAACAAAAAATATGTATAGTATGTATTTATATGCATATGTATTTTGTATGGTATATATGTATAGATTATGCACGATATAGTTATGTTATATAATTATTATAAAGTCTAAGAACAATATCGATGATTATTCAGTATTTTTTGTGTGTTGTTGTTGTTGATTTTTAACCTATGACAAATACTTTTGTGCTTAACGGTAAATGTTATTACAATGAAATGTTTAGCTTAAAAATGGTAAAAATGGATTTTGTTGCTATTTTTTTGTATTATTTATTATTTTGAATGTTTTGTAAATAGTTTTGTGTGGTTACAGTTAATGATAAAAATGCAAATCAAAAATCAAAAACAAATACATAAACATAACATTTTAGAGGAATAAAAATCTAATAACTGGCCTTCTTTACATGGGAATCTTTAAACACATAATTTGTTTGGGTTTTGGGCGTTCTTGGGATTTATATTATTTCCTAATGTTTTCATCTTCTTCTTCATTTTGTTATGGAATTTCTTGTAATTCTAATTAGCTTATTTTTTATGACTTTATTTTATTTTTAATAAAACTATTAAAGGCCTGTTGCCTGACTCAGCGGGGTTGGGCGTAAGGGGATTTTCTTTTAAAGTTAATATTTTACACAATTTAATATTAAACATTTATATAATGAAATAAAAATTTACACACAAGCGTAATCTACTGGTCCAAAGTCTGCAACCACGGGATCAGTATTTAATAAAAGAACACAACACCATGCAACTAAAATTTGTAAATAAACAACTCTTCAGTACTAGGCAACTCATATTTTAAATATTTTAAAAATATTTTAGAAGAATTTGGACATTGAAATCCAATCCAAACTTTAAATGGGTCCCTTATAGAGAAGATCAATAAATTTCTTAATGATGATCAATGGATTTTTTTTTGAATTTTTGGAATTGTGTTCTTTCCATAGGCCTTGTGATATTCTTCTACAAAAATTATATACTCGTATGTATATTATATATAAGAAAAAATATCAGTCTGCTTTGCCAGAGATATAACCTCAGCCTTTGTGAATTTAAACTTTAACCTATAGACAGATAGAATTACGGCTACATAACAAAAATACTTTTTCCCAATAATTGTGTATGGTTTTGTGACTCGTTTTAGACGTATGTACGAGCTTGCCGACAAAAATATGGATTTGGATTAAAGCTCAAAAGTGTTGCGAAGTAGGTACAATTTTGGAAGTGGGTCTTATTTTGAGAGTCATTCCTTTCGAAAGATATTGCGCCCACCAGTCATTTCAGTTGGCACCGTATAATTTGGAGCTTTTGGACCATTATTTCAGGAAGCATGGACTTACCCACGGAAAACACAATCAGGTTGATTATGAATGTAAACTCCCCGTGAGTTTTGTCTTTCTGTCATTTCAACTTAAAGAAAAAAGTGAGAAAACTCACGGGGAGTTGATATTCATAATTGGGCTGAATATCGCTGTAAACAGGCCGACAAGCAGTACCTTCGGTAAAAATTTCCAAAGGATCCTCGAACAGACCTTAAACTGCACTTAAACAAACATGTTGAATTTTTTGTTAGTGAGGTATCCTAAGGAGAGGACTGATACGATAGGCAAAACGCAGTGTCGCCAGTCGTCATTTGACATTTTTTGGAAAGCTTGACTGTTTTTAGCCTAAGCGTACTCAGGAAAGTTTGACATACGACCAGTGACTAGAAAAAATCTCTTTGCAAAAAAAGGCCGTGCGTGAACGGATAATGCGAGATCGCCATGTTGTATACTGTGGGATAGAGGCATCCTTGGTCATTTCTTCCGCCAACTTACATTTGATATTGCATAAACACCTGGCCCCAAAAATGGATTTTTCTCGTTAGATCCAGCAAAATTGGATATTCGCTCAAAAAAAGGCTTTTGTGGATTAGTTCAAATAAATTGTGCATAAAATAGAGCGCGGTTCTTCAAAGGACCTTTATAAGATCGTAACAGAAGACGAATCTGGGATCTATGCTTAGGAGCCCGTGATAAAGCAGGAATTGGCCGTTTGGGTCTTCGAAAACGAGCCAAATCCAACGAAAGTTTTTTATGTAAGAAGCACTTCGAAACAAAAGGTCGTCTGTTTCTTTTGCAAAACTGACCATATGGCGACTATACGGCTTCGGAAATGTAGGGCGGTTAATTCTGAGGGTTACACTATAATTTGTTTGCCTGAAGTCTCCTGAGAAATTCGAAAAACGAACAAGAGAAGACGCATCATTCTGCACCATGACAATATGGGCTCTCAGCGCCTGTTTGACCTAACAAAACGTGGAATTGGTGGGTCATGACTGGGGACCCAATGACTTCATTTGATTCCAGCACATCAAGAAAAAAAGGCGTGGTCAAAGATTTTCGTCGCCAGAAAATGCTGTAAAAGCGTTCAAAAACCATGTTTTGGAGGTGTCTCAATCAAGCCACTGTAAACAACCCAACACATGGTCGTATGTCAAACTGTCCTGAGTACGCTTAGGCTAAAAACAGTCAAGCATTCCAAAAAAATGTCAAATGACGTCTGGCGGCACTGCGTGTTGCCTATGCCGCAAACTTTTCTAGTGTCCCTCGTATGGCCTATTTTCGAACTTAAACAATGTTTAGCCAAAAATTATAAAATTCAAAGTTTGGGCCAAATCAGTTTCTCCTTTGAAAAGATAACGCGCGTACCATTATAGCGAACATTTTTGTGCTTTTGGGGGAGGTCCCTGAAGGAGAAGACCGAAACATCTTCAGACTTTATCTAAGAATCGCAATAATAGAACAATATGCAAACTGCAAATGAACGCAATATCCGGTTACAGAGTTATAGTGCGCATCAGCCGCTACTTTCACTCCCTTTTCTAAGGAAGTATGGACTTCGCCCATAAAAAAAAACTTGTGCCCTCATAAAAGGGGCCACGAGAACAAAATCGAAACGTCAAGAGAGAAGGTCTTAAACTGCACTATTCCGAAATTTTGTTTGGAAGGTAGCTGAAGAAGTGAACCGATATAGTTTATATTAAAACCTGATATAAGTCTGGTACAAGTTATCGACCAAATCGGTTACTTTCTTCGAAAGTTATCGTGCGCATAATTTTTGCGAAAAATTTGGAACTTTTGTTGTTGTAACAGTGTTTTTATTATATTATTGTGAGTTCATTCTTCTGTTTAATCTGGCTCTGGATCGATCTATCTCCAGTTCTAGAAATCTGGCTGCTTCGATGGGTTGTAACCATAGATCTACTGGAAATAGTTGAGAAGGTTTGGCAGGGCAGTTGAAAGGGTGCAGTGTGTCATGCGGGCCTGTGCCGCATACTGGGCAGATGTTTTGCACGGTGTCATCGGTGCTTGCCCTATAGGAATTTACAATAGAATAGTATGTACCATCCCGAGCGTAGTTGAGCCAAAACTATTCTGGTTTGTCGTGGCAGCTGACGCTCCTCAGCTGCGATAGATCGGGGTTGTTCTTTGAGGACCGCATTCATGCTTGTTATGCTTGTGGATCTAGGGGTTCTCTCTTGTAACGCTGGACCTCTTTTTTTAGATCATGAAGATGGTCCTCACGATAGCACCCGACCAAGTGCTTCAACGAAAACATGCCATTGTGTTGCTGTACTGGAAGAATCCTTGACTCCTCATGTAGATGGTCCACTGAAGACATGAGGAGACACCCTGTTGCAGTTCTCAGGGCAGCATTTTGACAAATTTGAATATTTTTCCAACGAAAACAAAAAACATTGTTCCACAACATCCCATACGGAACAAGGGAGACTTCTCTCATATCAATGAGTGCACCCCGATTCATATTAAGCTCAATGATATGGGACCTACTGTTTATCGCCGAGTCCGATCGGCGTGTCTTAAGACACCACTTGTGGAGAAGTTTTTCAAGGCTGAAATACTCAGGAAATGTCGCCAACCTCACTGAGGGGTATTTTGCCACCGTTGAAAAATGTTTGATGTTGCTTGGCCGGGGAATCGAACCCCCGACCTTCTATGTACAAGGCGGGCGTGCATAACATTGCACCACGGTGGCACCCAACGGGTTGTACTTATATTCGCGGGCCAAACTGGCGCCATTTAGCTTACCACAGACCAACCTATTGCGTTTTTTGTAGTCAAGAAGACCCAAGTACACATGTTTGGAACTTTTGTGGGTAAGGTACCCGAGTGAGTGAACCAATACGAGGCAGTGAACCAATTTTTAACCGTATCGGTTGATCCGTTCGAGAATCATCGCGCGCTGACAGACGGACATAACTAAGTTGACTCTAAATTGTCGGAAACGGTGTGAACCGATTGAGTCCATATTGAAACCTTATCTAAGTCTGGTACACACTTCACGATGGGCAAAGTATGGACCAACTCGGTTACTCCGAACATTTTCGAACTTTTGTGAGGGAGATACCGGAAGGAGTGGACCAATATAGCCCATCTTCGAACTTAAACTAAGTTTTGGAAAAAATATTGCGAAAGCCAAAATTTGGACCGAATCGGTTAATCCGTTCGAGATTTATCGTGCGCTCCAGCTAGCCAGACAGACGGACGGACATGGCAAATTCAACTCCAAATTGTCTGAAACACATTTCGTCCAAACATACTTGGGGTCTAAACCCATTATTTCGATGAAGTACATTTTGGTCGTATGAAATTGTATAGCTTAAAGCCTGAGGTATAAAAATATAATATAATCGTTTCCTCTTTAACCTAGTTCTGTGGTTGCTTCCAAAGACTGAGGCCATAGATCTCCTATTTCCGTTGGACTTTATGATGTGGAAGATCCCTCCAGACACTTCACCTCGTCTATATAGACTCACTTCAGTCCCTCTATAAAGACTGACTTCACTTCGTCTATAGATACTCACTCCAGCTCGTCCATAAAGACCAACTCGAGCTCGTTCCTAAAAACCAACTCCAGCTCGTCTATAAAGAAACACTTTAGTTCGCCCAAGCAGACCCATCTTCTATAAAAACACACTTTTATTATGTCTCTTAAATATCGGCAAATGATACTCATATGTGGCTTCATTTGAATTCCTAATGTAACAAGCTATATTTTCCCGATGTATTTGAAGTCTTCTAGAATAATTTCCAAGTAAGTTCAATGCCCCTACACCTGTTGAGGGACGAAAATGTCAAATAAGAATTGCACATTTAAAAATCTTTTTAGGAGTGTTGAAAATTGGTGAAGATGATGACCTTTGGTAGATTGAACATACAAATCTTCCTAAAAAGGTGGTGCTTCACCCATCATGGACATATGTGCTTGTAATGAATAATACCAAATCGCTGTTTTTCAAAAGCTAAATTGCCTAAATTATGGATCCTTATTTGAGCCTTATTGCAGTTAAAAGACTGACAAAATATCCGAGACAAAAGGGATTTACTTTAATTAATTCTCTTTCGAGTTGAGCTGTTTAGACCTAAGAGATACATTGAAAAATTAGAAGTCTACCGAAGTCCCACTGATTTACGATCCAAAATGGCCTCACATGGTCAACGTATGTGTTGTATCCTTCATTATTACGATCCATATCGGAGGCCAAGCTGTGTCGTATAATACCTTCAAGTATTGGTTTGTAATGATAAACAATACGAACTGTTTCTGAAATGACAAGAGAAAGATAGGATTGATTTCACATCACGGGTACCTAATTTCTTGGGGAATAATCTTCTCAATGTGTTACCATCATATCTGCTCCGATTTCTTCCCTAACAATAGTTTTTGGCGATCTCACAGCTATTATTTCCCATTTATAGCTTCTTTAGCAAGTGCCTGATGTTTTTCTGATAGACTTCTCATGGTAGGCTCTTTGTGGTAAACATTGTTGCATAACAGTTGTTCCCACAAACAGCCCAGAAGGGATAAGGAGACTTCTCTCATATCAAGGAATGAACCACCATTATATTATCACAATTATATGGCAACTACTTCTTATCACAGAGTCCCAAAGGCGTGGCTCAAGATACCACTTGAAGACAAATTTCTCATGGCTAAATTGCTCAGAAAATGTCACGCTGAGGGTTATTTTTGTTGCACAGTGTTGTCTTAATTCATTTCCATTAAACTTTTAAAAGATTATTTAAAGAACTTGGCAAACAATTCAAATAAAACCTACACTTTTTCACAATGCACACATACACACATGCACTCACATTGCACACAGTCACACATATACATACAACATAAAGATTATTTTAAAATATTTCTATAAATTATCCTTTATCCTTTCTCTTTTAAATTGAAAAAAAAAAAACGAAAATCTTCTAATCTGTTTGGGATGTTGTGGTGAGAGGGGGGAAGGAAGGTTACTTTTCTAGAGCGAAAATCAATGCACATGAATGATCTTCTTTGTATTGGTTTTTGTTGGTTTTTTGTTGTATAATGTTTTAATGGTTGTTGCTGGTTGTAATGTTATAACTACTATTTGCTGCTGTTGTTGTTGTTCTTTTCAAATTTCTGATTATCATGAATGATTTTACGTTTCTTTTGAATGTTTGAATGTGTATCGTTCTAAGGGTTTTGGTTTTTTTCTTTTTTCATTTTACACATTTTCCGGCTCTGGCAATTTCCGCTCACAACAATGGCAAACCAAAGCACTCAAACGTTGGCCCAGAGCCGACCACACTGTCATCGACATGGAGGTTGATACATTGCAGCTGGATGTTTGTACCGCCGCTGTGGCTGCACTCACCGGTACCCGCTGGCTATCGAGTTGTTGTTGTTGCTGCAGCAGGACAGCAAATGCTCCATTCGAGGAGTTGGTGGTCGTCTCTGAGCTACCACGTTGTCATATTTTCGGTGGCTCCGCCGACGGCGATTGGCTTTGCATGCCCAAGTCAATGCTCAGGGTGGGGTCGGGTTCTCCCAAATTGGCGGGTGTCAATGACGATGCGGCGGCATTGGTTAGGACACCAGTGGTAATGAGTATTGTATCGCTGGCATCAACACTGCCAATGCGTATCGGTGGCGGCATACAGGTGGGCATATCACTGCCACCACCACTGCTGCTGTGAAGCGTATTGTTGCTATTGTTCTCCTCACCGGTAACGGTGCCATCGTGACGTGAAGACTTACGGCTACTGTCGCCTCCACCACCACTACTGCTACTGTAGCGGGGATTACTGCGATTACAGGGTACATCCAGACTGTAGGCCCGATGACGGCCAGCAGACATAAGATCATGTTGGTGGGAAATGTGTTTTTGCCTCAGCCCCGGTGATTGTAGGCTATTCGAGATGGTACAACACATGGTGGTGGGCTTGCCAGTCAATGGATCAATGTATGTGGAACCAGGATCTACGCCGCCAGTCTGGGTGCCATTGTTGTTGCGCACCGAACAGGGGCTACTGCGTGTACTGCTAAAACGCTTGGAACTCTTATCGAAGGAAAAGCTAAAGTAATCGGAAAATTGTTTAAGTCGGGCCTTCCAGGAATTCTTTGAGGCGGCAGGTGCTTCGCTGGTACTACTACTTGTCAAGCCATTTTGAGCGTTATTGGCAGCAGCTGCTGCTGCGGCGGCTGCCGCTGCTGCTGCAGCACAACAATGCTGACGCGGTGGCTGTTGTTGCTGCAGCTGTTGCTGCTGTAGTGTGGTAGGCGATATGTTTCCATTGGAGAAGGTATTAATGCACATGATATTCTGTTGTTGTTGCTGTTGCATGGCAGAGGCAGTGGTAATTGTAGCAGAATGTCCCGCAGCTGATGTGTGTAATGGAGCCTGGCCATTTTTGGAGGTGGCACCATCGGCATTTGGCACATTTGGGGAAGTATTTGATTGTAAATAACCGCCACCGCCTCCAGACATTCTAGCACCGGATGACTGGGCAACGGTAACAATTCCAGTGGCATTCATATTCATGTCCTCGACGAGGCGACAATTTACGGTGGAAGCTTCTAAGCTGCCACGATTGTGGCGATTATAGAAAACATTGCTGTCCGAAATGACCTGTTGCAGGCCATCCGACAGCCGACGATTATTGGTGCTATATTGGTCTAAACTAACGGCACGATTAGAGCTAAAGTGACTGCGATTTGAATGATAGCCATGGATATTGCCATAGGAGTTGCGTATACGCTGGCCACTGCCACTGCTGCACATTTCACCAATCATGGAGGGACGTTTCTCACGCGATGATTTCCTCGAGGCGGAATGAGAGGATTTGGAACGATTGCTGGTGCCTTCGGTGTCCACTTTGAATTTGGAGGTTTTTTCAGCCACCTGGAAGGAAAAACTTGGTTAAAAATACTCATTACAAAACAGTGGGTGTGCTACTCACATCCACCTCAGTGGCCGTTTCCGAATCACCACTTTCACTGCCCTCTGGCAAATCATGTAATTCGGCTGGCATACCACCCGGTTCATCGACCGAGGTGCGTGAGGCGGATTTCTGGGAGGGTATACTCCGGCGGGACTTCACACTAATGCCCGACTGGGAGCGTGGCATTTGGGGTGAAATACTGCCGCCAGAGTTGCCGGCCCCACTGCTAGTAGCACCGGTATTACTACCCCCACCACCGGTACCGCCTGCCGAACCACCAGTTGTACTTGTGGAGCCAGCATTGGCATCTGAACCGCCACTGGTATTCTCCGAGGCAGCGGCAGAAATGCTATCGGCCAGGGACTTACGAGATTTATTTTGAGCATCATTTAAACGCCTGGAAATGGGAAATGGTTAAAACATGGCATGTTATGAGTTAATGGTTAAACCTACTTGTAGTAATCCAAAGCTACACGTACAGGAACTATAATCATATCCACCACTTCTGGCACCAATTCGCCCAAAGCTTCAAACAACGGCAAAAGGACTAGACCAATAAAACGTACCTGCGAACCCGGTTTGCTAACCTTATCTGGATCCATAAAGGGGGTCACTGGTAAACCTTCGGTTTTCTCAGCTGCACTTTGGGCAAAGAATTCTTGAAGCAGACGATCCAGCCAGGGTTCGGCCACATCCATGGGTCGGGCCTCATTGGAAATATCTGCGACTTTTATGAGAATCATACAAAGCTGCACGAAAAGGAGGAGGAGGAGGAAAACAAAAAATTAATTTCATATCATCATCAGAGCTATACACAACATACCAAATTAATGTGAGCCCTATTGGAGTAATCAAATACAGGCGTCACTTCCTTAAATTGTGTCAAGATCTCATTGTGACGGGCCATATCCGTGGCCAAAATGCAACGTATAATTCCTTCACGTATTTGGCTGCAAATGAAAGAGAAAGATGTAAACAAAAGAAATAGGTTAATTAAGCGGTTACTTAAACTCTTCACCTTGCCACACATACATATTTTTTGTGAAGATTCAGGCCATTTAATCAGCAGAACCACCACCACCCCCACTACTACCACATTTCTTTCTTTATGAAATTCAACAGGACTTTAAGTAGAAAATTACACTTGCAATAATTACAATTACAACACATACTAGAAACTAATGATGCCGACATAAGTACCAAAACAACCAACGACCACTTGTTTAATTATAGCTAAGTGTTTACTACAACCACCAGCCTTTTAATACCCAAGGCGGGTTGGTTTGGAGGCTTTGTGAAGGCTTGAGGTTTGTGAGGTGGAATTTAACCAAACCACTGATTGAATAGTTAAGGATTTACTTATGTAATACTGCAAAGATTTAATGTAATGAAGGCCTATGGATATTTTGTTAAACACAGATAGGAAGAGAGAGAGATAGAAATGTGGGATGCAAATGTGTCATTGTTACAAGTAAGCTTGGATGGATATCTGATTGTTATGTTAATCAAATTTGGACACAGGTTTTCAAGTAAGCCATTTATACAGAGATTTTTGGTTGATTATCAAAAGCAAGAACTTGTATTGTGTACCATGGCGCGTATAAGTGCTGACACAACGTATACGCCACGTTGATATTGTCGAATTGGAGAATAAATATAATTTCATAAGGACTAGAATGAAATTCTTTCTGTAGGGCTAAATAATAATATGTCCTTTTCATAGAGAAAGATTTGGAAGAATCCTTAGGTTAGGTTAGGTTAGGTTAGGTTGAAAAGTGGGGTGATGCAAGATCACCACATGTCTGTGTGGACATACACTTAAGCCATAAGAAGACCTGTTTTGCTTTCTAATTTTGGGTTATGGAAAATGTTATGTTTTTAAGGTGT
The DNA here is from genome assembly GCF_047663935.1 of Musca autumnalis. Taxonomy (NCBI): domain Eukaryota; kingdom Metazoa; phylum Arthropoda; class Insecta; order Diptera; family Muscidae; genus Musca; species Musca autumnalis. The sequence continues at coordinate 6,021,126 of NW_027411866.1, read as the reverse complement.
AAGGAATTATTAGTTCAATTCCTGATTTTGTTCCGACTTAGTGTAGAATCTTTGTCCTATTTACGTAGTCTCTTAGATTTTAAAACTCGATTGTCCTAATCCTCCGGCAACATTGACAGGGTGTAGAGGGCAGCCTCGATTTTGATAACTGGAACTTTCAGAAGTACACCGCAAGCAGCTCTAAATGCGATGTTGAACCTCCTGCCCATGAGACTCAGCAACAAAGGTCAAGCAGCACGTAGTGCCCTAAGGCTACATGAATTGAATCGTTGGCGTGGCAGCACCAATGGACATGCTTGTATTCTTCGGGAGTTAGGATCAAACCTTAGCTTAAATCTGCAGGGGAAATTCAGCGACTACTTATCACCAGTCCAAAGATTTGAAGATATTGAGGTCGTTATCCCTAGTTGAGATGACTGGATCCGTAGTAACCCTCCTCTGGACGGTCTGGCTTTCTACACAGACGGTTCCAAGATGGAAGAAGGTACCGGAGCTGGCGTCTACTGTGAAAAGCTTTTGTCTTGAATACTCAATCTATATGAACAGCGACTGTAGTGTCTTCCAAGCCGAAATCTTCACGATCAGAATGGCTGCAGAGTTGATAAAAAGTCTGGGTGCCGAAATCTTTGAATCGGTAAGCTTGGCAATGACAGAGTTAGTTTTCCAACATTTCGTCGTCCTCTACGCACGCTCTGCATTCACTGTTTTCTGCACAACCTATTTTGTGCAGGCGCTCTTGTAGCTCCAGGTGTCCTGTAAGGATGCCTGTCAGTATACTGATGTCTTTCTTTACTTAGTAAGATTATTTACTTTGTTTTGTCCTCGTCTGTGTTTCCCCATAGGATTTTTGTGTTTTTCCCTTCTCTTCACTACTCCAGAGGGATATATGTGCACTTTTTGCCCATGCCTTTAGCTCTAGACGCGTAGCTTTAAAGGGCTTGGCGTTATCTAGACTTACTGTAGGTTGCTCCCTGGCTTTTTTGGCCAAGCAGTTTGCTATTTCATTACTCCTAATCCCGGTATGCCTTGGTACCCATATAAAATTTACCGTACCATGTTGGAAGTAATTGTTTATAGACTTTATTCATTCCAAGGCAGTTCTAGATTTCACTGTCTTGGTTGTTATGGCCCTAATGGCTGTTTTGCTGTCCGTAAGGATGTTTGCAGTGGTAGGCCTTGTGTGAGTATCAAACCAATTCGACACTCTGTTATCGCTCGGATTTCCGCCTGCAGGATCGTGTTATGATCCGACAGACGGAGGGAGATTTCCGTTTCCATGATATAGATACCCTGTCCGGTTCTCCCCTCTAGCACAGGCCCATCCGTAAATCCGCAGCTTCCAGCGGGAATCTGTGTCAGAGCTCCACCGATCCACATGTCTCTGTCATGTATTAATACTTCACACAAAGCTACTGCACTATTTTCAGGTATAGGGTCCGATACTATTTGATTTATAGAGTCACCCGTTATGACCTTTAGTGTGTTTTTGTGGTATGTTAGGTGGTCTTTTCCAATACACGCGCTTATCGATTTTAGCTTTGTGGCTGCGATGGCTGACTCATACCTTACCTGAATTTCTATTGGGTGTACAAACAAAATTGTTTCTAAAGCCGTAGTCGGTGTGGTCCTCATTGCCCCGCTAAGGCTTAGACAGCATGTTCTTGGGACCTTTTGCAATATTTTCACATTGCATTTTTTGTCCATAGCTGTCCACCATACCACAGACGCGTATGTTAGAATCGGTCTAATCACGCTTCTGTATAGCCAGTGTATCGTCTTAGGATTATACCCTCATTTTGAGCCTATCGCCCTTCTGCAAGTTGACCAACATATTTGGGCCTTGTTGGCCATTTCTTGAATGTGGTCTTTCCAATTAAGTTTCCTATCCAGGATTACTCCTACATATTTAACTGTACGAGAAATATTTATTTTCGTATTTAGGAAAACTGGTTCCGTGAAGTTTCCCAATTTCGTTTTCCTTTTTTTCCGGATTGACGTTCAGACCTCTCGGTCTGGCCCAGTTGTATGCGATTTTGAGAGCCGTTTCTGCTCTTCGATAAAGTATATTCGGATTCTTTCCCCTTAGAAGTATTATAACGTTGTCTGCGTAGCAGACCGGGTCAAATCCTTCTTCGGTTAGGGTCCTTAAGAGACTATTTATGGCAGTAACACACAACAGAGGTGATAGCATTCCTCCATGTGGCGTTCATTGTCCAACTTTGTCTCTTATTTTAACGTCATATAGACCGCAGATTATCCATCTATTGCTTAGCTTGGGGTTAATCCAGTTCCGTACGGCCCTGTCTACCTGAAACTCGTCTAAGGAGTGGTTAAGCGTCTCGGTGCTGACGTTGTTAAAGGCACCTTCGATGTCGATGCATACAGCGAGTGTATATTCAACCTTTAGTGGGTAGAATATCATTTTATACAACTTAATTACGTCATGTAGAGAAGCGACCAACATTTTAAAGAAGAAAAAGAGAGAAAAAAATTAAATACGTTTAGAATACAATCAACACATTAAGTTCACCCATCGGGATAACACAAGGCTTTCTATTTTTTCAATGACATCTCCACACGATATTAAGATTTGGGGAGGGTCTGTGTTTCTTCTAATATCGTCTGAGGTTAAGAACGAAGTGAATGGGTATGAAAATAATATAATTGTTCTTAATTGAAGCTTTGTATTAATGGATAGTAATAATTGAGCGGTATCACTCATATTGCCATATTTCATTACCTCGAAATCGTATGTCCTTGGTTTTTGGAAGCAGTAAATACTGTTGATATACACGAATACCCATGATAATTCTAAAATCGCTGAAAGATTGTCTAATTTACCTTTTAAGTGGTGTCAGGAATTGAAACCCTGGTACAGGTCTTTGTTTATTGTTAATATCGCTGACATTAGTTGGTTTGTGGTGAAGGTCTTTGCTAACTTAAGTGTTGTGATTGTAGTTGAAGTATTTCATTGCAGAGAAGCGACATCTATGTGTAGATGGGAAATAGCATGCGTTCAAAGTCAAAAAAGTGACACTTCATGACCATTTCTGTATTTTAGAAAGGTTGAGCGTTAGGGAAAATATAGGTCCGAATAACCAGATAAAAATTGGCATAAAAAATGTACAGAATGCATGTAGTTTTAGAGTGGTAAGCGTCTTTGTTATTTCTTGAGACGCCAATAGGTGGCATTTCTTGACCATACACATGATACCGCCTTTACGATGATGACCGTCATTCAATCATTAGGATTACACAAGACTTTCTATTTTCATTGAAATAACATGTGGACAAAGAATTAAGTCTTGGTGTGGGTCTGTGCTGATTTTGTTATGGTTCTGTTGTTTTTTAAGGAAGTGAGTCTGTACTATGACAGAAAAAGAAATGCCTTTAGATGAATTTTCGATGAGACTTACTGCCATCTTAAGTCGCAATGTCATGGTATTTTGGAAGTGGTGAGTGTCTTTGCTAATTTCAGAATCAACGAAAGATCTTCTTTATTGTCTATTCATATTATTCCGTTCTTATGGTTAAATTGAGTGCCAAGCAAATATAGTGTCATGATTAACCAGAAAATAATCCACATAAAAATTTACAGAATTTGTGCAGTTTAAGAGTGGTAAGCGTCTTTCTGGAGTGGACAATAGGTGGCATTTCTAGTGACGGCATCAGTTGTGATGGTCTTTGCTAATTCTAGTCGTTGAAGAAATATTGAAGAATATTCTTATTGTTTACTTAAAAGACGTCAATCTAAATCTAGGCCCTTGAAAGAATGTCGCCCAATGTCCCGTACACTCACGTTTTCTCAGAGTGCTGACATCTATATGTAGTTGGAAAATGGTAGAGGTTTTTACTATTTTAGTATCGTTAATAGGTGGCGTAACATCACCATCCATATCATGCTGTTGCTATTGTCATGTCTGGAATTAATTCCATGCGAAAGCGTTCAGTAGTTTATGTAGTAATGGATTCTTAATGTTTGGGAATCAAGGCCAGCGTAATTGTAGTCTTTAACCCAATAAGGTAAAAACTACTCTTGTCCTTTTAGTGGTTCTGATGGTGATCATGGATGGAGAAGATCTTTGCTATTTCAAATGTTTAGAGCCATCTATCATCCATAATGTTATGGTGACAGTGATGAGTGTCTTAGCTAATACGGTGGCCCCGAGCAAGTGAGGTGTTATGATTATAGCTGGTGATAACATTTGCTATTGACAGTGTTGAGCGTCTAAACTAATCTGGTGGTTTCGAGTATCTGGTGGTTCCGAGTATGTGTGATGGTCTTTGTTATTTCTAATCCGTTCTTTAAGTTGTTGAAGAAATATTGGTTAACTTTTAGTTCTTCCGTCTAAATCTAGACTCACTGAAACATATCGCTCTTTGTCCAAAAAATTCCGTCGTTGCAAAGTAGTGACATCTATATGAGGCGCTCAGCGCCAAAACGGCCTAACCCACATGTCCAAAAAAATCAAATCGGCTATAAAGATTAAGCCGGAACCTTTTAAAATTAATGCAAAAAAAACTCCATATTGCATTGTATAACACTAGGTTATACTACCTGCTAAAATAATGCAATATGGTTTTTTTAGTATTTATTTCAAAAGATTCCGGCTAAATCTCTAGATAGTTTTATATTTTTGAACATGTGGGTTAGGCCGTTTTGCGCTGAGCGCCTCATATGTAGTTTGGAAATGGTATGACTCTTTGCTTATTTCAATAGGTGGCGTATCATCACATCCATATGATGCTGTAATGATACACTATGTCATGAATTTACTCCATAAGAAAGCGTTTAGGTCAACATTGGATTCAGGCTCACCAATGGCGCTAAAAACTTAACATCAATTATAGCATCGAATTATATCTCGATATATCTCAGAAAATCACTATAGAATATTTTAAGAGTTTATGTAGTAACGTATTCATTATGTTTATCAAGGTTAGTCTAATTGCATTCTTAAACCTAATAAGGTAAAAAACTAGTCTTGTCCTTTCATGGATGGAGAAGATCTTTGCTATTTCAAATGTTTAGAGCCATCTATCATCCATAACGTTATGGTGAAAGTCATGAGCGTCTTAGTTAATTCGGTGGTCCCGAGCAAGTGGGGTTTTATGATTATAGCTGGTGAGAAACTTTGCTATTGACAGTGTTGAGCGTCTTAGCTAATCTGGTGGTTCAGAGTATGAGTGATGGTCTTTTCTCCTTTTAAGTCGATGAATAAATATTTTATAAACATTTTAAGAGTATGTTTAGTAATGGAGTTTTTTGTGCTGAAAAATAGAAGCCAGTCTAATTTCAGTCTCAAATCGAGTGAGCTTGTAATCTTTAGTCGTTCTTCAAGCGGTTATGAAGGTGATCACTGATGGCGAAGGTCTTGAAGGCCTGGGTACATAAGCTGTTTCGCCAGCTTGCTTCTGATAAAATATTAAAAGAAGAAGAAAAGGGCAACCTAGTTCGAATTTTACTTTTATTATTTAATTTTTATTTGTCAGAAATGAAACAGGCAAGGAAGGCAAGCAGGCGAGGCAGCTTATGTACCCAGACCTTTAATTCTTCAATTAGCCAGAGCCATCTATCATTCATAACTTTATGGTGGCAGTGATGATGATCGATCGTCCATTGTTCAGTAGGTGGTGTTTCATGATCATACATGGTGAGGATCTTTGGTACTTCAAATGACGCCATCTTTCAAAATCATACATATGATATTGTTCTCATGGTGGTATCATCTATTATCCATAAAGTTAGTCAGTAGTGAGCTTCTTAGTTAATCTGTTTGTGGCAAGATATCTCCGTATGATGTTATTCGTATGGTGGTTCAGTTTTCACGTAGTTGAATCATGGTGAGGGTTTTTGAAGTAGTGATGAGCATTTTAGCTGATCAGGTTGTCGGGAATAGATGGCGTTTCATGTTCATAGATAGTGTGGATCTTTGACATTTCAAATGTCACTAGAAGATGACACTTGAGAGTCATTTACAGGATGTTGTTGTTAAAGTGGTGCCATCTATTGCCCAAAAAGTTCGACAGTGGTCAATCTGTTTGTGGCAAGTAGGTGGCGTTTCATGAGGATCAGTGATAACTGAAGTTCCGAGGGAAGATGACATTGGTTAACACGTTTCGATCTTCCATATGATGGGGATCTTAAAGAATGACAAAAATTACATGAAATTACAAGCGAATCGTGCCACAGTGCTGCAATGGTATGCATACTGAAGGTCGTGGGAACGATTCCCCGGCCAGGCAACATCAAAAAATTTTCAACGGTGGCAAAATACACCTCAGTAATTTTTGGCGACATTTCCTGAGTATTTCAGCCATGCAAAACTTCTCTACAAGTGGTGTCGCAAGACACGCCGTTCGGACTCGGTGATAAGCAGTAGGTCTCATATCATTAAGATAATATGAATCGGGGTGCGCTCATTGAGATGAGAGAAGTACCTCCTGTCCCTTCTGGGATGTTTGTGGAACAATTATTACAAGCGAATGCACTGGTATTTTTTTCTGTCATCTCATTGAATAGGCAGAACCAAATATTTCTTTAGGTGAAATATTGCGTATAATTACCGTCGAAATGTATACGCCATGAAGCGCTGCCATGAAGTAATGGTATTATGGAATTTAGTTTGATTAGAGCGGCAATGTAACAAGAAAACAATGGTCTTTGTAGAAAGGTATCGATCAAGATGGACATTTTATTTAGTTCAATAAAGTGATTTTTTAAATATAACCTCATAGAAGTACTTTTCATTCGATAGACTGGTAAATATGACGATAAAAAGCAATTGTTTATGGTGGTATACAAAAGGTCTATTCGTTATAGAAAAATCATTTGCAATGAATAATATCTTAAGGATGATAAAAATTTTCTTTTTTGAAAATATTGGAAAAGAAGCCTTTTACATGGAAGTTCCTTTGGAAAATTTAAAAGGAGTCCTGGTTTTAAAAACATTTATGATTTTAATTAATTTAATTAATAGAGCTATATGACCCAAGGAGATTATATTGAAAAAATTATAACTAGTCGTACACATCAATCGCTATGCGACAGTCGTTTCATTAACTGGTTAGGATAACATCATCAGGTATATTAGATGTTGTCTCGCCATTTGGAGCCCCTATGCATACGTACAACAAATGCAAATTTGCATTTGCGAATTTTAAATTGAAGCTTTTTATTTGCAATTTTTACGCTAAAATAAATCATAGAATCATTAGAGAGGAGTTCATAAACACCAGGGCTCTTGAAGAAGATCCAAAAATAAACATTAAATCCTTATCTTTAAATCTTTTAAATTTGAGATTCTATTTGTTCGACTACAAAGAAGATTATAATGCTGTCGCAGGCATGTACAACCAGATTGGATCAGGTGGTGGATATAGATTCTTAAAATGAGTGTTGAGTTGCGTGTTATGGGGGTTATACAATTTGAAGGACATTCTTTTTTAGAAACTTCATGAGTGCAGTGATCATTAATTGTTTTAACAGGTATCCAATGGAAATCTTAGTTCAGAAAGAGGAAATAGCGTAAGAAACATAATCAATAAATCTCGAAATTTCTCAAAAGGCAGTTCTTGCAAAGCTTCTGAAGAATAGCATAGTAATATTTGTGGATAATCTAAGTATACATCAAGCCAATTATGTCGAAGGAATATTTATGGTTAAACAATAAAAATCTTACAAATTACATATATTAAAATGTTATCAGTGCTGTTGTTTTTTGGGTTAAATGGTGCGTATGATTAGCGTCACCATGTATACGCCATTGAGGAACTTATACAATAAATTAGAACATTTAATATGCATTCTTTCCAATAACAAAATATAACAAAAGTTTCACATCTAATTGAACTCGTGTTTTAATATGAAGAATTATATTCAACATTCTTCTCTACGCCTTATAATTTCAAACTTGGCACAAATCATGTGAACAATGGTATTTTTCCTTTGAGAACTTTTCCTTTTGTGATTTATTGCCTGGATGCATATCGAAAAGTAAAACTGCGTATGAAATATGCAACACGATACTCATAACGATACAGGATATACGTACATACCCACAAATCTTTATATACATATATAACGTGGAATTGTTAATATTGAAATATACACTTAAGACCTGTAGCCTAACTACAATGGCGTGAGAGCGTCTAATAGCAGCTATCTTATAAAGTTTGCTTAATTGTGTGTGTGTGCGTTTGGGCTCCTAAGGGGGCACGTGTGTACTATTCGAACATCATGCGTCATTAAGCACACTTTCTCAAAAGAGCCAAAAGCGGAAGAAAGAGGACAAGGTATAATTACAACTGCCAAGGAAAGTAGGAGAAATTATAATGGTGTGGCCCAGTTAGTTGGAATATGTATGAGTGTGTTCGTTTTGCCATAATGCCGTTGTTTGAACGCTCGCAAAAGGCAAATGTTGTAAAAATAATTTATAAAAATAAAAACAAGTACAACAAAACCAAGACCATAACCATATCATTAAAAATATAACAAAATATGTTGGTTTAAAACTAAACTTTGTGTTGTGTTTTCCTAAATAAAATTGCTATTGAGTTATAAAGCCACTCTATTCTGTTCCAATTTTCCATAGCAACGCTAAATGAAAAATGACCACTTTACAATGTGCAAAATTGCGTAGAAAATTATATTTTTTCTGTTGGTTTTTAGGAACTTGGTCTTTTGTTAAAGCCACCTCAACCCCCCTCCTCTTTCATTATTTTCTCTCCTCTACTGTTTTTAATTAAATTGGCAATTAAACACTAAACTAAGGCAACTTTATGTTGTTGTGGTATTTCCAGCAACAATGAACCTTTGCCCAGCTTCATTTGTTATTTTTGTTGAACGAAAGGAAAAAAACTCGTTACAAGCTGTTATGTTGTTTCATACTAATCCAACATTTAAGTGGAAAACGAAATAATAGCAAGGGAAGAAGTGAGAGCGAGTAAGAAAATCCTCAACAAAAAAATCTACTTTTCTCTAAAACATGTTCTGGCAATTATGAGGATAATTTGTAGTTTTTTTTTTATTAAATCCTTTCAAATAGTTTCATTTTTTTCCAAAACTAAGTCGTAATAATGCTTCAAAGTGGTATTAAGGAATATATTTGTGTGTTTTTCGGAAGCGGAAAGTTTAATAGAAATACCAGAGGAACGGGTGTATTGGTAGAAAATTGTGTACGATAGAGATTTACCAAATTTTTGTTGCTATTGTCATTGAATTTAATTGTTTAGAAGAAATAAAATCATTACAAACAATGAGCGTATACGTGGCGTCGTAAGTCATACGCCACCGAGGATGACCTGTGGTCTTATAAAGTCATAAAATATGAGTTGTAGGTGTCGATTTCTGCAAGTGGCAAGATATTTTTATTTTTAGAATATTTTCTCTCCCCTATCTCCCCTATCAAAATTCTACGAAGGCTTCTTCATAGCAATAAGAACTCTTAAAAACATATGGAATAGTAATATCTATAAAAAAATAAAAACTCTAGACAATAGAAGGTCAATGGGAATTTGAATCAAACCCTTAAGAGGATAACAGAAGTGAACGATTTTATGTTTAAATGATTACAAAAGTACTGTACACACGTATTCTATCAGTACTATTGTTCAACGACCCCCCTGGCGTATGCATATTGTCACCATGTATACGCCACCAGTATTCTCAACCCCATTTGCCTTCACAATTATACTTTAAATATATACAACTGTTACATTTTTCCCATTTCTTGCTTCATATGCCAATAATGAGATTTAATTTTATATGTTCACCCTGCCAGCATAAACTTGGGTTCCTGTTTTAACAATTTAAAAGCAAGCAGAAATGTGGGAGTGGGGATTTAAACTTAAGCAGCTTTGTGGTGATAGAAATTAGCTAAATTATGTGCGATAATACTAAAGCATGGTCGCACCGAGCGAGACAGAGGCAAAGAGAAGCTTATATTAATACAGAGGATGTTGAGCACAAAGAAAGGAAACAGTTGAATAAAACAAAATCCATTAAGAAGGGCAATTCAAGAATTAAGAGGAAATAGTTTTTAATTTTCAAGTATTTTTGTTGCCAATGAGGGAGTTAATTAAAAATTGTTGTGGTTAAATGAAAGAAGCTAAAGTTTTGGAAATTAAATAAAATCATAAATTTAAATAAAAAAGAAGAAATTATTTCCTATATGGCAAAAGGAGCAGAACACATACTCTAGAACTTTTTATCAAAAAGGATCAAAATTAAATTTCTCTAAACGACATTTAATCGACAAAGAAACTCCTCTTATGTGCCACTGGCATCTGTTATATGTGTAGCCATTAGTAAAACGACTGCATGAAGTTCCTTTGCAAGTTACAAAAAAAAAAAAAGATAAAGGAAGTTATTATGCTTTCCTAACCAGAAAGCAAATGCACATTTCTTGAATATTGTCATGTTAGGAATCTCTCACCCTAAACCATACATTTTCTACTCGGACCAGGGCAAATAGTTTTGCATAACAAAGAAACGAAGAAGACAGTTGTTACAAAGAATTCTTTACACCCAAAGCAAATTTGTCACATACACACATATCTTTACTGGCCATGTGTTATTATTGTATGGCATGTGGAATTATGTGAAAGCATGCAAAATGGAAAAGGAAACAGATTATGTGTCATATCTATGTATTGTTCTTTGGCAAAGAGGAAATTAAAGATTTCATAAAGTGGTTTTCTTATCAAGTCCATAAAGAAATTATGGAGATCACAGCAAATAACGGAAATAAAAGGTTTTAAAAAGAAATTTTGCAACTTGTTAAAAGGATTTTATATTGGCAAGGATACATTGGGGCGTATAACTACCGGCACAATGTATACGCCAATGTGAATAAAGGGTCAAGCGCTGAAACTTCTCAGTATCTAGAGAGGTAACAGATAAAGTTGTGCCAATTTAACTAGATGCAACGATCTAGTTCAGTACGTACTAGTTCCAATGGTCCACACACATTAGTGTTTATGACGTTACTCATACGTTTTGGAACGAAGACAGTGAACCAGGAACTAGATTGTACAACTTTTGTGACAGATGAAAAGGAATCAAAAGAGTTTGTTCAAAATTAGGGTTTGATTTGCAACCAGAAGCATTATTTTATCAACTTACTTGCAAGATAAATTGGTCAAAATGGAGAGGAACTTGTTTGGAAACTTAAAAATATGGAGTGACTATTGGAAGCTCATGTTCAAAAGTCTTCATAGAATTCAGCAAGGAATATATTGACGTCTACTAAGTTTTGATATCTTTACCGCTATGTATACAGACAAAAAAAAAAACAGAACAATTTCCTGAATTTCCTTGACCCCCATACAAAGTACTATGGAAATAAAGATCATAGGGCATGGGTTATCGTTAACCGATCATCATAAATTTAGCCACAACAATGGTAAATCGATTGAACTATAATTTCGACCTTTAGAGAATCTTCATGAAAATGCAACTTTGGCCCCATACAAATTACTATGGAAACAAAGATCGCTCGGGTGGCACGGGTTAACGTTAGCTGATCGCAAAAAAAAAAAAAAAATCATATATAACGTTTATGAATCAAATGGAACAAATTCAGTTTAATTTTTTGGTCATTCCGATTTTTTTGTTCTTTTTTTGGGTCGCCCTAATACACAATAACATAAAAAGTGCTGTAGAAAATGTTTAAGAAGTCTTTCTTGGCGACAATTATTATTCGTGACAACATGGCGTATAACTATTGTCACCATGTATACGTCACTTGTACCATATTTTCGATTCAAATTTCTGCAGTTGAAGAAAGAAATTGATCAAGAAAAACGTAAAAAACTATCAGTCGGCTTTGCCGACAGAAATATACCCTCAGGCTGTGTAGATTGAAATACTTTTTTCCAAAAAAAACATATGTATTTAGGGGGTTTTCAATATTTTGGGCGTATGAACCAACAAAAGTATGTACAGGATTAAAACTCAAAAATTTGCGGGGATATCGATAGATAGATCTTTTTTATCCCACGAGCCTACGAAAAACATAATATCGCTGTAAACAGGGCCACTAGGAAAACCTTTGGTAAAAATGTCTAAAGGATCCTTAAACAGACCCTAAACCACACAAAATATTTCAACATTTGTGTAGGTGGTTCCACAAGGATTGTACAGATAGGGCCCAAATTTGGACATAAACTAAGTTTCGAAAATATTTAGAGACCCAAAGTTTGGACCAAATCGGTTGCTACGTCTATGAGAAATCGCGCGTACCATTTTAGCGAATATTTTCGAACTTTTGAGGGGGAGGTACCGGAAGGAGTGGACCTATAAGCACCACCTTCGAATTTCATATAATATTTGAAGAAATATTTCAACGAACGCAGTATTCGGATTGGGAGTTGTCGTGCGCACTAGCCACCCACATGCTGGCCGTAGGGGATTTTTACAGTTTTCAGCTAATTTTCTCAATTTTTCTAATTTTTTTTCTTGCCAATTAAAAAACTTGTGCCATCGTAATAGGGGCCTTGAGTACAACATATGTCAAGAAAAATCAAAACTATTCGAGAGGAGGTCCTAGCCTGCAGTTTTCCGAAATGTTATGTGGCAGGTACCCGAAGGGTAGGACCGATAGGGACATGATCTATGTCTGGTAGAAATATTACGATATGCAAAGTATGGATCAAATCGGTTACTATCTTTAAGAGTTATCGTGCGCACAATTTTTCCGAACATTTTCGAACTTTTGTGGGGGAGGTATCCAAATGACTCGACCGATAAGGCCCATTTAAGAATTTAAATCGACTTTAGGCAAAATATTACGATAGCCAAATTTTGGATCGAATCGGTTTATCCGTTCGAGAGTTACCGCGCGCTCCATCCACAACACATGGTGCCAAAGCGGCTTTTTACAGCTTTCAGACCATTTTCTCAGGAAGTATGGACTTGCCCCTGAAAAAGCTTGTACCGTCGTAATGCGGACAGCGATTACAAGTTGTTACAACAAAAATCGAAGCGATTCGAGAGCTGGTCTTAAACTGCACTTGGACCGATATAGTCCATATTGGAATACCATCTACGTCTGGTAAAAATATAACGATGTGTAAAGAATGGACCAAGTCCGTTACTACCTTTAAGAGTTATTGTGCGAACAATTTTCTGCACATTTTCGAAATTTTGCGGGAGAGATACCTGAAGAAGTGGACCGATATGGCTTATCTTCGAATTTAAACTAAGTTTGGACAAAATATTACGAAAGCCAAATTTTGGACCGAATCGGTTGATCCGTTCGAGAGTTATCGTGCGCACCAGCCAGCCAGCCAGACAGACGGACGGGCATGGCTAAATCAACTCCAAATTGTCTGAAACACATTTCGTCCAAACATACTTGGGGTCTAAAACTATTATTTCGATGAGGCACATTTTGCCCGTATGAAAGTGTATAAACCCTTGTTAGCATAAATACTGAGGGTATAACAACTTTAAAAAACTTTTACAAAAGCATGTCTTTTTTAGAAAGGATCCATAGAAGAATCTTTTCTTTCAGAAAGGATCTGCAGAAGAAACGTTACTTTCAGAAACGGTCTGCAGAAGCAACCATGTTTTCAGAAAGGCTCTACAGAAGCACCCTTCCTTTCATAAATGGTCAATAGAGGCCCCCTAACTTTCAGAAAGGGTCTATAGAAACACCCTTACTTGCAGAAAGGGTCTATAGAAGCACCATTACTTTCAGAAAGGGTCTATGGAAGCACCATTGCTTTCAGAAATGGTCTATAGAAGCACCCTTACTTCCAGAAAGGGTCTATAGAAGCATCCTTATTTTCAGAAAGGGTCTCTGGACGCACCCTTTCTTTTGAGAAAGGGCCTATAGAAGCACCCTTACTTTCACAAATAGTCTATAGAAGCACCCTTACTTCCAGAAAGGGTCTCTGGAAGCACCCTTTCTTTTGAGAAAGGGTCTATAGAAGCACCCTTTCTTTTGAGAAAGGGTCTATAGAAGCACCCTTACTTCCAGAAAGGGTCTATAGAAGCACCCTTACTTCCAGAAAGGGTCTATAGAAGCACCCTTACTTCCAGGAAGGGTTTACAGTAGCACCCTTACTTTCAGAAAGGGTCTACAGAAGCACCCTCTACTTTCAGAAAGGTTCTATAGAAGCACCCTTACTTTCAGAAAGGGTCTATAGAAGAACCCATACTTTCAGAAGGGGTCTATAGAAGCACCCTTATTTTCAGAAAGGGTCTCTGGAAGCACCCTTTCTTTTGAGAGAGGGTCTATAGAAGCGCCCTTACTTCCAGGAAGGGTTTATAGAAGCACCCTTATTTTCAGAAAGGGTCTCTGGAAGCACCCCTTCTTTTGAGAAAGTGTCTATAGAAGCGCCCTTACTTCCAGGAAGGGTTTATAGAAGCTCCCTTACTTTCAGAAAGGGTCTATAGAAGCACACTTTACTTTCAGAAAGGGTCTATAGAAGCACCATTTCATTCAGAAAGTGTCAATATAAGCACCCATTCCTTCAGAAGGGGTCAATATAAGCACTCTTTTCTTCAAAAAGGGTCTATAGAAGCACCATTTCCTTCAGAAAGTGTCAATAGTAGCACCCGTTCCTTCAAAAAGGTTCAATAGTAGCACCCTTTGCTTCAGAAAGGGTCTATAGCAGCAACCTTTCCTTCAGAAAGGGTCTATAGTAGCACCTTTTCTTTCAGAATGGGTCAACAGATGTACCCCTTCTTTTAGAAAGGATCTATAGAAGCATCTTTATAGAAATACTCGTATGTATGTAGAGGATGTGTTGAAGGCCTTGCTGAGGTCCTTCGATGTGATAATAGTAGATACAATCCGATTAATATTAGGGACCTAGTTTTTATAGCCAAAGCCGAACGGCATTTCTTAAGACACCACTTGTAGAGAAGTTCTTCATGGCCGAAATACTCAGTACATGTCGCCAACATTACGCTGAGGGTTTTTATAGCATATAGTAGATAAGATGTTAACAATCCTCGCTACATAAAATTTTTTGATGGAGAAAAGAAAATCAAATCAAATTTTACTACCAATTACGTGGTGCATGATGTACTGATTCTCAAGGAGCCTCAAACTTTGGTTTGTTGGCACGAGAATTGCCCCAAGTGGACTTGTTGGAATATTTTAAAATTTTGCTACAAGATTTTAAATTACCTCCTAATATTAAACAGAAAATGCTTATTGTGGCATATAAAGACTATTTAAGGATTTTGGTGATCCTTTCAGGATGTATGGCATAAGTGTTCTTTTGCGGTACATTAGGGTGTATAACTGTTGTCAGCGCGTATACGCTATTGTGTGGTAATTATGTAACATTTTATACAATGGGACGAATAATTGTTATTGCAATGTATGCGTCACTGTAACCCTTGCTGTATTTGTTATGGCATCTTGTCTCCCCTAATATTTTTCTGTAAATTTATTAGCTTTAAATCGCTGTCCAAACACTGTGATTAGTGTTGGCGTTATCAGTTCAAGCCGAACAAACATTCATATGTTTCAATGAGGTGCGCTTGGACTTCGCACTCAATCAACAGCCAGATGATAATAAGAAGACAGTGGTCTCTATACATGTCATACAGTGGACCACAGCATTAAAAACAATATAGATAAAGGAGTATAGTGTATGGGTATTTTTTTGGTATATTAGGATGTATAACTGTTGTTAACACGTATACGCTAAGCCAAGCCTTGTAAAAGGATTTATTCAGATTTTTGAAAGTGGGCATTAAGACGTATGTATAACTGGTGTCACAATGTATACGCCTCTATGAATCAATTTTAAGCTAATTAAGCTGTTTGAAATGCATTTTTTCTTAGTCTTTTCATATATTTCTTGCACCGAAATATCTGCTATTTCGCTGCTATTAAACAGCTCACTTTGTCAGTCAGCCATTCGATTTGACCAATGGTCAGAAAATGGACGACAGTGGCAGGCCTGTAGACAAGTTGTTGGAAGATACATTTTAATTATTTGCGATCAGAAGAAGTTTTTCTCAGATCTTATCTCACTTTTTCAATCCGGTATTCAGAAGCCAACAATTTGGCAGATGACCATGAGATGCAGGAATGAGAATAATAAAGGGACGCTACTGACATTTTTGTAGGCCTGTAGAATTTATAAGAAGATACATTTTGAGTATTGGTGATTAGAAGAAGCCTGTAACTAATCAATGGCTCTGAAAAATATTTCAAGCTATTGTCGAAAAACGTAATAATGGGGTTACTATAAAAAGGGTTTATTTAAAAATGTAAGACTTTCGCAAAATTCCATACCAGTAACATGATATTGTTATGAATCAAATCATTCGAATGTATTTTAAAGAAATTATGACGAATTTCTAATTTTCCTATACAGCATTGCGCATAATTTACGTCACAATGTATACGCCACTTTAAACTTATGTATAACGTCGAGCTATCTTCAATCGCTTTCAAATAACTCGGTTTTCTCAATTTTTATATTACGTTTTTCTTTTAAGTTGATTTCCAAACACTGTGATTTCTGAGTATCACCCATCGATTTGATCTTATCAGTTCTTCCAAAACAAACGGTCATCTGTTTCAATGAGCGGCAATTGAACTTCTCACTTAGTCAGGCAGACAGATAGCTAGCCAATCTGTCAAATGGCCTCCTCAAAATGCTCTCCAGTGAATATTGATTTTTGTCAAGTATTTTTGTTCTCAAGTGAGAGTTCTCAAACGGTGTTATCAATTGAAACAAATTTGTGTGCGTTTGTGTTTATTGAAGGAAATTACAACGCAAATCAAGCTACGGTTTGGTTACACGAAAAACAAACAAATATGAAAATAAGCCCAGAACATGGATTTGATTGAACTGAGTATTGCAAAAATGTAAGCGGGGCTTATCAGTAAAAAATTAAAATTAAAAACAAGCAGAGCGAGATCAATGGAGATTTATTTATACACCTCACAATAATAGCTTGAAAACGGACGGCTGATTTTAGTTTTAAAAAAAATCTACAAAGTGGAAGGTGCTAAATAAAAAATATATTTGGCGGATTTGTATTGGAAAGCAAACCATAAAATGGCCTCAAATTTAAGGCATACTTGTTTCTTTCTCGGCATTTCTTTGTTGCTACAAGTAGTCCATGGAGATCCCACAACGATACCCCCCTTGAAAGAGAAATCTTTAAATTGCAGTGAAACCTATTGGCCAAATGTCACACGCCAAATGGAATATAACATGGATTTAATGGAAAAACCCTGTGAAGATTTTTGGAATTATGCCTGTGGAAATTGGCGTGTGCCCCACCAGCTGAGGCTTATGAAAGCCACAGACACCCTGACAGCCATTAAGGCGCAAAATAAATATTTACTTATGCAGTACTTTGATGAAGCTGAAAAGAAAATGGGCAACGCCAGCATAGATCTTGGCGAGCGTAGTGTGGTGCAGTTTTATAAATCCTGCCTTGACAAGCGGATCATGCGTTCCCGGGATCAAGACGAATTGGCCATACGTTTGTATACCGATGTTTTGGGCAATTTCAGTTCCAGTTGGCCAATATTGAATAGCAATTTTACATCAAGTAATGCGCCACACAATTTCAATTGGGAATATGTGGCGGGTCACATGAGACGTTATGGAGCCCAGACATTGATAAGGACCTTGGTACAACCCAATTGGCAAAGTTCACAACAACTAATTGTCTACCTAATGCCTCCATCATTTGAGTTGCTAAAGGCCCGGCAATCCGACAGTAGCTATGATGAGGAATCTGTTTTCTTCTATACACGCTACATAAAAATGCTGATGATGGACCTGGGTGTGAGGGTGAGAAAATCGAATTTAATTGCCAATGAAGTGGTGCAGTTTGAGCAGGCTCTGCTGGCCTTGGTAAATGATAAGGATGTAATGATTCTCAAGGAGCCTCAAACTCTGGCCTCTTTGTCACAAGAACTACCCCAAGTGGATTTGTTGGGTTATTTTAAAATTTTGCTACAAGATTTCCAATTACCTCCCAACTTTGAGCAGAAAATGCTTATTGTGGCAGATAAGGACTATTTAAGGAGTTTGGTGGGCCTTTTGAATAAAACCAAAACTGAAACAATTGCCAAATATTTTTTAATACAATTTTTGGTTAACTTCGAAGTCAATCTACACGATGATGAGGGCTATTTTAAACAAAAAGAGGAGTGCCTAAAGCAGGTCAATGATTTTATGCCTTTCGAGTTGACAAGAATTTTCCTGCGTCTTCAACATGGCAACGATGAAGAGGAATTTATTACAGAAACCGAGAAACATTTGCAGGAAATATTCAACAAACTTAAACTGCAATTTGAAAAGTTGATTAATTCAACATCGCTGTTTGAGCGGGATGCCTATTCGAAAAATCTAAGCATCGAAAAGATACGCAACATGCGTTTGCTGCTACCAAAACTGGAAAAGAATTCAAGCATTGGCACGAATGTGTTACCTATCAGCGATAATTATGATTTGAATTTAATTGCCCTGACAAAATTCAAACACCAACAACAACTACAACAATTAATACCCCACATGGTTAGCGATGTAATGGAAATTGTAATGGATCCCGAACTCTCTTTATCCTCCCTATATTTTGATCAATCCTATGGTCCACTGGATGTTAATGCCTATTATCGCTTGAAGAAAAATACCATAGAATTACCCATTGGTATACTGCGGCCTCCCCTCTACGAACGCTGCATGAAACCCGCCAAAATTTATGGTGGTTTTGTTTACATTCTAGCCCATGAGCTGCTGCATGGTTTCGATTACGATGGCATGAGTTATGGTAAATTTGGTAATATCAATCACAATTGGGGTCCGCGAGCCATTATTAAATTTGGTGTTAAATCGACATGTTATTTGGGCCTGCGTTACACAAATGAATATTCTGCCATTAATGAGAATATTGCCGATTCGGAGGGTTTACGTTTGGCTTTGGAAACTTTATTGGACAACGAAATGGATCAGTCATTTGATCAAAATGATATGAAATTGTTTTTCCTGAGTTTTGCCCAGACATGGTGTGGCACAAAGAGCAATGAAAGTAATATAAGAATCCATGCCAGTCATCAGGAGCGGGTCAATAATGTTTTGGGGAATTTTATGGAATTTGCTGATGTTTACAAATGTGAACCGATGACGAGATTAAATCCCGAAGAAAAGTGTCGTATTTGGTAGGGAGGGAGGAAGGTGAAGGAGTTTTTTAGAAAAAAAAAAACAAAATAATAGTTTTAAGAATTTGTTTGTAATTTAAACGTTGTATAATAAACGTTATAAAATTTTAAAATATTTTTAAATCAAACTAAATGTTGTCATTTTTAAATAATTTTTTTCATTGGGGTATTTGGTGGCGTATGATTGCCGTCACCACTTATACGCCAGGTTTAATCTTACAGAAATTCAGATTCCAAGGGAACAAATGTAAGCCGATGAATCCCGAAGAAAAGTGTCGCATTTGGTAGAGATGGAAAATAAAAAAGTTTTTTTTTTTTTTTAATTTAAGAAATTTGGTTGTAATTTCAATGTTATATGAGAAATAATATGAAATAAAAAATTATAAAAAATAATGATCGTAAAAACTAAAATTTTGTGATTCATTTTTCGATAAACGGGAATTTTCTAAAATGCATTTTAGTGAATATACGAAATCAATTTTTAAAACAAGGAAGTTATAAAATATTTTTTAAAGGACTTCATATTTGAAAAAAATATGATTTTTAAATAAATCGCAGTCAAAGTTCAAATTTTTAGGTTTATTTTAGGTTTTCAGGATTTTGCTTGAAAGCGGCAAGTCCCATCGAAATTGGACTAAAGAAAATGCTGTTACAGTGAAAATCCTCTACAACATTTTCTTTAGCCCCATTTCGATAGAACTTGCGGTTTCCAAGCAAGATCGCCAAAATCTAAAATAAACGTAAAAATGTAAACTTTGACCGCGATTAATTAAAAAATCCCTCTAGCGTACTTTCTAGTTTTTCGATTTTTCTCATCTATGAACATTGCCGCAAAAACATCAACATCCGCAAGGCGCCCCTTGAATAATTTTATCTATCTGTTTTTATATATAAAATAGTAAATTGTTCATCCAATTTTTAAAACTATTTCAGTTTCCATTTAGTCACATAAAATATGGATCCACCTTTTGAATATACATTTTGTACAATTAATTTCTTCTTTTGTAGATCTATTTGGAAACCTTCTATGTTTTATACAAAATTAGATTTCGTACTAATAATATTGCAGTTTATTTAACTTGATTTCACAAGCTCTCTATACACAAAGTAAACTTTCAATCTCTCTAAATAAATCAAATTAAAATCTGTATCCATAAAGTTATAGAAAGTCGAAATGCAGGTGACATTACAACCTTCAAGCTAAGACACCAATACTTGTATAACGTTAAAGTGGGTAATAATAATAAGAGTGCAATAAAAACAGTGCTGCTAAACATTTTTTAATTGGAAGTGGAAATTTTATGCGAAAATATTATTGACATTTTGTGAAATTTTTAGCATTATCATTGAAAAATGTTAACATATGAAAAACGTTAACAATTCAACTAACTGTAACATTTTTAATGGAAAATGTTATTAACAGCAGCATTTTCTTTGGAAAATGGGATTAACAGAATAATTATCTATGAAAAATTTTACAAACAGTAGAATTTCCAATTGAAAATGTTACTAACAGTAGCTTTTCCTATCGAAAATTTCACTATGGATAATTTAACTAACTGTAGCATTTTCTACGGAAAATGTTAATAACAGTAGCATTTTCTATGGAAAATTTTACTAACAGTAGCATTTTCTATGGAAAATTTTACTAACTGTAGCATTTTCTAGATAAAATGTTACTAACTGTAGCATTTTTTAGGGAAAATGTTACTAACAGTAGCATTTTCTATGACAAATGTTACTAACAGTACTATTTTCTATGGAAAATGTTACTAACAGTACCATTTTCTGTGGAAAATGTTACTAACAGTAGCATTTTCTATAGAAAATGTTACTAACAGTAGCATTATCTATGGAAAATGTTACTAGCAGTACCATTGTCTATGGAAAATGTTACTAACAGTAGCATTTTATATGGAAAATGTTACTAACTGTAGCATTTTATATGGAAAATGTTAATTAATAACACTGGCATGTCCTATCGAAAATGTTACCAGTAGCATTTCCCATGGCAAATGTTGCTAACAGTAGCATTTTCTATGGAAAATGTTACTAACAGTAGCATCTTCTATGGAAAATGTTACTAACAGTACCATTTCTATGGAATATGTTATTAACTGTAACATTTCTCATGGACATTTTTACTAACTGTAGCATTTTCTAGGGAAAATGTTACTAACAGTAGCATTTTCTTTGGAAAATGTGATTAACAGAATAATTATCTATACAAAATGTTACCAACAGTAGCATTTCCAATTGAAAATGTTATAACAGTAGCATTTACCATGGCAAATGTTACTAACAGTAGCATTTTCTATGGAAAATGTTGTTAACAGTAGCATTTTCTATGGAAAATGTTACTAACAGTAGCATTTTCTATGGAAAATGTTACTAACAGTAGCATTTTCTATGGAAAATGTTACTAACAGTAGCATTTTCTAGGGAAAATGTTACTAACAGTAGCACTTTCTATGGAAAATGTTACTAACAGTAGCATTTTCTATGCAAGATGTTACTAACAGTAGCATTTTCTATGGAAAATGTTACTAACAGTAGCATTTTCTATGGAAAATGTTACTAACAGTAGCATTTTTTATGGAAAATGTTACTAACAGTAGCATTTTCTATGGAAAATGTTACTAACAGTAGCATTTTCTATGGAAAATGTTACTAACAGTAGCATTTTCTATGGAAAATGTTACTAACAGTAGCATTTTCTATGGAAAATTTTACTAACAGTAGCATTTTCTATGGAAAATGTTACTAACAGTAGCATTTTTTATGGAAAATGTTAGTAAAAGTAGCATTTTCTATGGAAAATGTTACTAACAGTAGCATTTTCTATGGAAAATGTTACTAACAGTAGCATTTTCTATGGAAAATGTTACTAACAGTAGCATTTTCTATGGAAAATTTTACTAACAGTAGCATTTTCTATGGAAAATGTTACTAACAGTAGCATTTTCTATGGAAAATGTTACTAACAGTAGCATTTTCTATGGAAAATGTTACTAACAGTAGCATTTTCTATGGAAAATGTTACTAACAGTAGCATTTTCTATGGAAAATGTTACTAACAGTAGCATTTTCTATGGAAAATTTTACTAACAGTAGCATTTTCTATGGAAAATGTTACTAACAGTAGCATTTTCTATGTAAAATGTTACTAACAGTAGCATTTTCTATGGAAAATGTTACTAACAGTAGCATTTTCTATGGAAAATTTTACCAACAGTAGCATTTTCTATGGAAAATGTTACTAACAGTAGCATTTTCTATGGAAAATGTTACTAACAGTAGCATTTTCTATGGAAAATGTTACTAACAGTAGCATTTTCTATGGAAAATGTTACTAACAGTAGCATTTTCTATGGAAAATGTTACTAACAGTAGCATTTTCTATGGAAAATGTTACTAACAGTAGCATTTTCTATGGAAAATGTTACTAACAGTAGCATTTTCTATGGAAAATGTTACTAACAGTAGAATTTTCTATGGAAAATGTTACTAACAGTAGCATTTTCTATGGAAAATGTTACTAACAGTGGCATTTTCTATGGAAAATGTTACTAACAGTAGCATTTTCTATGGAAAATGTTACTAACAGTAGCATTTTCTATGGAAAATGTTACTAACAGTACCATTTTCTATGGAAAATGTTAATAACACTGGCATTTCCTATCGAAAATGTTACCAGTAGCATTTGCCATGGCAAATGTTACTAACAGTAGCATTTTCTATGGAAAATGTTGCTAACAGTAGCATTTTCTATGGAAAATGTTACTAACAGTAGCATTTTCTATGGAAAATGTTACTAACTGTAGCATTTTCTAGGGAAAATATTACTAACAGTAGCATTTTCTATGGAATATGTTACTAACAGTAGCATTTTCTATGGAAAATGTTACTAACAGTAGCATTTTCTAGGGAAAATATTACTAACAGTAGCATTTTCTATGGCAAATATTACTAACAGTAGCATTTTCTATGGCAAATATTACAAACAGTAGCATTTTCTATGGCAAATGTTACTAACAGTAGCATTTTCTATGGAAAATGTTACTAACAGTAGCATTTTCTAGGGAAGATGTTACTAACAGTAGCATTTTCTATGGAAATTGTTACTGACAGTAGCATTTTCTATGGAAAATGTTACTAACAGTAGCATTTTCTATGGAAAATGTTACTAACAGTAGCATTTTCTGTGGAAAATGTTACTAACAGTAGCATTTTCTTTGGAAAATGTTACTAACAGTAGCATTTTCTTTGGAAAATGTTACTAACAGTAGCATTTTCTTTGGAAAATGTTACTAACATAACATTTCCCATGGACATTTTTACTAACTGTATCACTTTCTACGGAAAATGTTACTAACTGTAGCATTTTCTACCGAAAATGTTACTAACAGTAACATTTTCTATGGAATATATTACTAACAGTAACATATCTCATGGGCATTTTTACTACCTGTAGCATTTTCTAGGGAAAATGTTACTAACAGTAGCATTTTCTATGGAAAATGTTACCAGAAGCATTTCCCATGGCAAATGTTACTAACAGAAGCATTTTCTATGGAAAATGTTACTAACAGTAGCATTTACTATGGAAAATGTTACTAACAGTAGCATTTTCTATGGGAAATGTGGACATTTTTACTAACAGTGGCATTTTCTATGGAAAATGTTACTAACAGTACAATCTTCCTTTACAAATATTATTAACAGTAACAGTTCTTATGAACAATTTTAATAACAGTAGTATTTTCTATGGAAAATGTTAATAACAGTAGAATTTTCTATATAAAATGCTATTGACAGAAACTGTTATTAACAGAAAATGTTTTCAACGATAGCATATTCTATGGAAATGGCATTTTCTTTGGAAAATGATACTCGAACTTCTATCGTCATCATATGACCGTGTCGGGGCTTCTATCGTGAATAAAATGCCTTTTTGAAGCTTCTAACGTCACTAAAAGGCCTTGTCACAGTTTATATCCTCAATATAACGCTTTAAAAGAAGGCTTCTATCGTCAGTAGGATGCCAAATGTCAAATTATTAAGGAATACTAGTGCCTCTTTGCACTTCCGCCGGCGTTCCCCCATATAATTTGACATTTGAAAGCAAACAAAACAAGCAACGATTGTTTCTGTCACGGCCTTTATATCGTTAATAAAAGGCCTCGAAAGGGCTTCTACCATCAATAAAAGACATTTGAAGGGCTTCTATCGTCAACAAAAGGCCTTCAAAGGACTTCTGTCGTCAATAGAAATCATTGTCAGTGCTTCTACCGCCAATAAAAGATCTTGCCAAGGCTTTTATCATCAAAAGAAGAACTTTTTATGGCTTATATCGTCAAAAGAAGGTATTCGCCGGGCTCCTCTTTTAAGTAGAAGTCCTTGTCAGGTCTTTTTCTATCGGTAATTAAAGCCTCCTCTGGGCTTCACTTGTCAATGAAAAACCTTGAAAGGCTTCTATCGTCATTAGAAGACCTTGAAAGGGGTTTTAAATGCTTCTATCCTCGTTAATAGAACTTGTTAGGGCTTCTATTGTCAAAAGAAGGCCTTGTTAGGGCTATTATATCCAATAAAATGCCTTTTAGGGCTTCAGTCGTCTATCGTCAATAGAAGGCATTGAAAGATTTAAGGTTTCTATCGTCCACAGCGGAACTTGTTGGAGCTTATATCGTCAATAAAAGGCCTTGTCAAGGCTATTATATCCAACAAAAGGCCTTTTTAGGATGCTTAATAGAGACCTTTAAAGGGTTTTTATTGTCAATGGAATATCTTGAAGGGGGTTCTGTTGTCAATAGAGGGTCTTAGAAAGGCTTCTACCGTTAAAAGATGGTAGGAGAGTAACGTATCGAAAATGTTACTAACAGTAGCATTTCCTATCGCAAACGTTACTAATAGAAAATTTTACTAACGGTAGCATCTTCCTTCACAAATATTATTAACAGTAACATTTTTCATGAAAAATTTGACTAACAGTAACATTTTCTATGGAAAGTGTTACTAACAGTAGCATTTTCTGTGCAAAATGTTACTAACTGTAGCATTTTTTAGGGGAAATGTTACTAACAATACCATTTTCTATAGAAAATGTGACTAACAGTACCATTTTCTATAGAAAATGTTACTAACAGTACCATTTTCTATAGAAAATGTTACTAACAGTACCATTTTCTATAGAAAATGTGACTAACAGTACCATTTTCTACAGAAAATGTTACTAACAGTACCATTTTCTATAGAAAATGTTACTAACAGTACCATTTTCTATAGAAAATGTGACTAACAGTACCATTTTCTACAGAAAATGTTACTAACAGTACCATTTTCTATAGAAAATGTTACTAACAGTACCATTTTCTATAGAAAATGTTACTAACGGTACCATTTTCTATAGAAAATGTTACTAACAGAAGCATTTTCTATGGAAAGTGTTACTAACAGTAGCATTTTCTGTGCAAAATGTTACTAACTGTAGCATTTTTTAGGGAAAGTGTTACTAACAGTACCATTTTCTATAGAAAATCTTACTAACAGTACCATTTTCTATAGAAAATGTTACTAACAGTACCATTTTCTATAGAAAATGTTACTAACAGTACCATTTTCTATAGAAAATGTTACTAACGGTACCATTTTCTATAGAAAATGTTACTAACAGAAGCATTTTCTATGGAAAGTGTTACTAACAGTAGCATTTTCTGTGCAAAATGTTACTAACTGTAGAATTTTTAGGGAAAGTGTTACTAACAGTAACATTTTCTATAGAAAATCTTACTAACAGTACCATTTTCTATAGAAAATGTTACTAACAGTACCATTTTCTATGGAATATGTTACTAACAGTACCATTTTCTATGGAATATGTTACTAACAGTACCATTTTCTATGGAATATGTTACTAACAGTACCATTTTCTATGGAATATGTTACTAACAGTACCATTTTCTATGGAATATGTTACTAACAGTAACATATCTAATGGACATTTTTACTAACTGTAGCATTTTCTACGGAAAATGTTACTACAGTAGCATTTTCTATGGAAAATGTTACTAACAGTAGCATTTTCTATGGAGAATGCTCTCAACATTAGCATTTTCTATTGTAAATGGTACTAACTGTAATGTTACCGAGGTAAATATTAATCACAGTAGCATTATTTATGAAGAATTTTATTAACAGTAATGTATTAACATTTCTTGTTATTATATTACATGTTTAACATTTCAGTTTTTTCTAAACCCCTTCTAACAAACCACTTTCATGTACATATGCCACTTTCAAAATCTTTTGCAATTAAATTTATGATTTCGGTAGTAAATTTCCATCCTCTTCATTTACAAAAGATATCTTCAATGTGTGTGTATGTGTGTCTATGCAAACAAATTACAAATATGTTAGAGAAATTAAATTTTGAGTAAATGCAATTTGAAATTATGTATAAATGTAAATCAAGAAACAGAAACACACGCACTCACACACACACACTCATCTCGAGAAAAACTTGTGGGTAAATAAACCAAGTGGTTTTCTTTGAAGTGTTTCTGGGATACAGGCAAAATTCATAAAGGTAAGAAGTTGTTATGTTACGAAGGGAAAAAATTAAATCTTCTTAAAAAGTTAAATGAGAAAATTGCTTAATTGAATAAAACTCTTTAAAGAAGATGAAGAAGAGAAAATATGTAATATGCCCATTAATTAAGATAAAAAGATACACACATATTTTTAATAAAAAGTTGCAAATGAAGTGCTGTATTAATATTGAAGTAGTTTTTTCTGATTTTTTTATAAAGAGTGAGTTAGTTGAAGAATTTTTATGTGAAATATTGGTAGCAATCATTTATAATAATTCGGTTTGCCCAAGGCCATTAGTGCATTCCTGTTTCGCATTGCGACCCAATGATCATTGAGCCCAACCAATCATGTATACATTTCTGCCAAACGAATTTTAAATTACCATGAAAAATCTTCCTCATCATTGTGGTGTGCCACTTCAAACCCCCGAATAACTTTCGCAAGTTTAAGTTATTTCAAAAAGTTCAACAGAGTATTTTTCTTCTCCCTTATTTTATGCCATTACTTTTGGCTATGTAATTTAATCTTCTTAATTGAAAGTGTTTACGATTACTTTGTCATCATCATCGGCAGCAGCAGCGACACCAACATCATGATAAAAAGAGGAAGAAGGCTATAACGAGTAGCGAGAGTAACAAGAAGACCGTCTCCCGGGAATGTCAAGGACTCAACACAACGCATCCACGCAGCCAGTCAAACAGCATCAAGTGGCATTTTGTTGCAATAATTTTAACGAAACTATTTTTTGTTGTAGTTCTTGTTGGTGCTAGCAATGAAGCGAGATTGGATTTGCCAAACAATGCGAACTGGAGGAACATGAGAGTTGCCATTTTGGACATACAAAATTAAAATTAATTTGAAATTAAGGCAAATTTATAATAAAATATAATTTGGTCTTTGGTCCCCTTTAGAATTTAGTTTTCGATCTTAAAAAGTCAACTAGATCTTTGTCAGGGCTTAGAGGCTGTTAAAATACATATTGGCTCGGAAGAATCTTCCAAAATTTATGTTTCAAAGGAAATACATTGGAGAAAATACACTGTATATAACTTTTAATCAGCTTTTAATATTTTTGTAATCAACCTTGACGTATACGTAGCGACAACCATCATACGCCACCATTTAGACAACCATAATCTCAGTATATAGCGATCAATAATGAATTCAATTGAAGTTAAATTCTTCTAATATATCTTAATTCTTCAGTATCTCTGAATTTTAGTTTTCCTTGATTTCTTTCTTTCTTTCAATTCCATAGAAAATTTTAGTAATAAAAATGCACTCTGCAGCGGCAACAATGTTTGTCATCATCCTGCAAAGGAGTTACCCAACACTTGAGCTGGCATTTAGCTTTTGAGTATTTTGGATATAAAATAAGAAATAGAGACGACAAAAAAACGTGAACGTAAACGACTTAACAACACAAAGTCATTTGCGAAAATATATTTCAATTTCTTTTATGACAGTTTATTTGCTACAATGTTTCTTTTTACGCTTTTCTTTTTGTTTGCCAGCGTTCTCCACTCGTTTGTACTCCGCCGAGAGTTGTTACTGCAAATGGTGTCACTATTGCAAGCTATAAGTTTTATCTCTTTGTATTCCGGCTTTGCGTTTCATTTTTCTTCTCCTTTTTTAGTTTGATAATCATAAAAATTAATTTTTAAATAAAACTTTTGAATCCCAAGACGTGTTGGCATGGAAAGGATTCTTTTTATTCCATGCATTGACGTCAGAGTGGGAAATAAAGTGGACACTGGGATAAATTTCAATGCATTTCAGCGACATGGATCTGGGGATGCTCACTCACTTAGTATCACTCTTAGAGACTAAAGGTAAGGTCACATTAGGCAAATATTTGCTCCAGCGAACGGCAGTGTACGATTACTGAGAACAAGTCATCATAAATTTCAATGCTTTATTTACACTCACTTGCTCTCATTTAGCGCACAATGCCGGTAGCTGGAGAACATATTTGCCTACTGTGACCCTACCTTAACATTATTGCGGACAATTAAATTTTTTGATCCGAGTTTGAGTTTTGAGTTACCGAAAAAATCGGTAAAATTAAATTGCTTATAATTTCGTTAATTAACGATATTTTTCGGTAAGTTAACGACCAATAAAAAGTTGTCGTACAGTTCTACCGATAGCAACAATGTTGTCAACTTTTACTCAAACCTTTCATTCATAATTTTGCGTTTTAATGTTAACGATTTTTGTCGGTAACTCAACAAATAAGTTAGAGAATCGCACTACTGATATCATGACTCTGGGCTTGTCGACTTTTATAAAAGTAAGCCTTCTGAGGTCCTTTTAATGACGATAGCATCCCCTTTAAGACCTTATTTTGGCGACAAATACCCATACATGGCCTTCTATTTATAAAAACTTTAGAGTTGTACCAAGGAACTATATGGAACTATCTCGTTCACTTCGCAGTTCCAATGGTCCACATTTTTTCTTTGAACAAACTGCGTATACTTAATATCACAAGTTATATTTCATGATGTTACTCATACGTTTTGGAACTAGAAGCCTTCTGAGGTCCTTTTAATGACGATAGTATCCCCTTTAAGACCTTACTTTGGCGACAAATACCCATACAAGGCCTTCTATTTATATAAAACTTTAGAGTTGTACCAAAGAAACTATTTGAAACTATCGCGTTCAGTTCGCAGTTCCAATGGCCCACATTTTTTCTTTGAACAAACTGCGTATACTTAATATCACACGTTATATTTCATAATGTTACTCATACGTTTTGGAACTAGTACAAGGAACTAGATTACCCAACTCCATAAAACTTGACAAAGATTTTAATTGACGATTGAAGTCCTGACCTCTGCCTCCTCCTCTTGTTGACAAGGACTTCTATTGGCGATAAAAGCTCTAACACGTCCTTTCATTGGTGATAGAAGTACCCTTTATGGTCCTCTATTGACAATAGAAGCCTTCTCAAGGTTTTCTATTGACGACAGCCAACTCAAGTTCTTCTAATAAGGATGGACGCTCTTTGATGGTCTTCTGTGAACCATAGCTTCTTAGCTTCTTATTGACCACAGAAGCCCATTCAAAGCCTTCTATTGGCGATAAGCCCATGACAATTTTCTATGGACGATAGAAGCCCATTCGTGGCCTTCTATTTACGATTGTAGCCTTTTGAATATCTTCTATGGGTGACAGACGCACATTCAAGGTCTTCTTTTGAAATATAAGCCGATCAAAGCCCTCTAAAGGTCTTCTACGATCGATAGAAACCCATTCCAAGCCCTCTATTGACGATCGAAGCTCTTTGAAGATATTCCCTTTCAAGGGTTTCTTTTGATGATAGAAGCCGGTCCAACGCCTTCTATTGAGGATTTAACCCCTTTCACGGCTTTCTATTGACGTTGGAAGCCCTTTTAAGTCTCCCTATTGACGATGGAAACCCTTTTGAGGCTTTCTATTGACGATGGAAGCCTTTTCAAGGCCTTCTATTGACCTTCCATCGTCACCTTTAAATGCCTTCAATTAACGATCTTTTATTCCATGGACGACAGAGCTTAAGTCCTTCGAAGCCCTTTGAAGGTGTTCTATGGACGATAGAAACCCATTCCAAGCCCCTTCCAAGGCTATTTATTGACGATGGAAGCCCTTTCAAGGCCTTCTATTGACGATGGAAGCCTTTTCAAGGCCTTTTATTGACCTTCCATCGTCACCTTTAAATACCTTCTATTAACGATCTTTTATTTCATGTACTACAGAGCTCAAGTCCTTCGAAGCCCTTTGAAGGTGTTCTATGGACGATAGAAACCCATTCCAAGCCCTCTAGTGGTGATCAAAGACTATCGAGAGGCCAATTCAAGGCGTTCTATTGACGATAGAAGCCCGTTCAAGATCTTCTAATGACGATCTAAGCCTCTTCACGCCCTTCTATTGACGATGGAAGCTCTTTCAAGGCTCTCTATTGACGATGGACGATTGAAACCGTTCACAGCCTCCTATTGACGATGGAAGCTCTTTCAAAGCTCTCAACTGACGAAGGCCTTTCACGGCCTTCTAATGGCGATGGAAGCTCTTTCAAGGCTCTCTATTGACGATGGAAGCCCTTTCAAGGCCCTCTATTGACGATAGAAGCCCGTTCAAGGCTTTCTATTAACGAGAAAAGCCCATTCAAGACCTTCTATTGACGATGGAAGCGGTTTCAAGGCTTCTATTGACAATGAAAGCCCTTTCAATGCCTTATATTGACGATGGAAGCCCTTCATGGCCTTCTATTGACGATGGAAGCCCATTCAAGACCTTCTATTGACGATCGAAGGCCTTTGAAGGTATTCTATGGACGACAGAATTCCTTCGAAGCCTTCTGAAGGTGTTCTATGGACGATAGAAACCCATTCCAAGCCCTCTATTGACGATCAAAGACTATTTGTCAAGAGACAAATTCAAGGCCTTATATTGACGATGGAAGACCTTTCAAGGACTTCTATTAAAGCCCTTTCAATAACTTCTATTGATGATAGAAGCCCTTTGAAGACCTTCTATTGATGATAGAAACCCTTTCAAGGCCTTCTATTGACGATGGAAGCCCTTTCAAGACCTTCTACTGACGACCGCAGCCCTTTCAGGGATTTTTATTGATGATAGAATCTCGTTCAAGGCTTTCTATTGACGATAGAAGCCCTTTGAAAGTCTTCTATGGATGATAGAGGCCCGTTCAAGGCCTTCTATTGACGCTGGAGGTCATTTCAAGGGTTTCTATTACCCTAGCAGCCCGTTCAAGCCCTTCTTTTTATGACAGAAGGCCTTTTAAGGTGTTCAAGGCCTTTTAAGGTGTTCTATGGACGATAGAAACCCATTCCAAGCCCTTTATTGACGATCGAAGCCCATTTATCAAGAGGCTCATTCATGGTCTTCTATTGATGATAGAAGGCTATTCAAGACTCTATATTGACGATAGAAGTTCATTAAAGTCTCTCTAATGATGATTGAAGCACTTCGAAGGTCTTCTAAGAACGATAGTAGTCTTTCTAAGCTCCCTATTGACTATAGATGCCCACTCAAGGATAGAAGCCTGTTCAAGGCCTTCTATTGACGATTGAGGCCTTTCAAGAGTTTCTATTGCCCTAGAAGCCCATTCAAGGTCTTCTTTTGACGATAGAAACCCGTTGAAGGCGTTCTGTTTACGATTGAAGGCCTTTGTTGAAGGTCGTCTATGAACGATAAAATCCAATTGAAGGCCTTCAGTTGAAGATTGAAGACGTTTGAAGGTCTTTCATGGGCGTTCGAAGTTCTTCGATGATCTTTTATGGACGACAGAAATCCAATCATAGTCCTCTATTGGCGATGGAAGCCCATTAAAGGGCTTATTTTGACGATAGAAGCCCAGTCAAGGCGTTCTGTTGATGACAAAAGCCATTTGAAGGTTTTCTACGATAGATGTCCTTCCAAGGCCTTCTATTGATAGTAAAAGCCCTTTTAAGGCCTTCGCGACAAAAGCCCTTTCAAAACCTTCTATTGACGATAGAAGCCCTTTCAACGCTTTTATTGACGAAAGAAGCCTTGTTAGGGTAATTCTATTAAAGAGAGAAGCCTATCCAAGTCCTTTTTAGGACGATAGAAGCCTTTCAAAGCTTTCTATTGATTATAGAGGCCCATTCAAGGCCGTCTTTTGACAATGGAAAACCCTTGAAGGCTTTATATTGTCAATCAAAGCCCTTTGAAAGTCTTCAATGGACGATAGAACCCCATTCTAGACTTTTATTGACGATCGGAGCCCTTCAAGATCTTCTATGTGCGATAAAAGCCTAATAAAAGCTTTTTATTGGCGATCGTCGCCCTTTGAAGATCTTCTATGGACGATAGAAACCCATTCATGGCCTTCCGTTGACGATCGTAGGCTTTAAAGATCTTCTACGGACTATAGAAGCCCATTCAAGGCTTTCTTTTGACGACAGAAACCCTTTCAAGGCCTCATATTGATTATGATCCGCGCAGTAGGGAAGTATTTGTCCTGCAATAAAGGACCTGGTTGTGCATTCTCTCAGAACAACCTGCCAAAATCAATTCTTTTGTTGAAATTTCACACAAATCTTTTGACCTTCTTCTGTTAGCCTTAAACTTAAAATGTCCTTAGCATATGTTTTGTATATGACATTTAAATGTTTTCATTATTATTTTATTTGAGTTTTAAGTATGGAATACCAGCAACACCATCTGGACTCTTTTATAACCATGAGTTATGTGTATTCTTTAGGACTTTGTGTGTGTGCGTTGTGTTATTTTTGGCCATAGGAACTTTCTCCAACAACAACAACAACATATTTATACTTGCATTTGCATTTATAGTTAAAACAAGTGCAAATTGAGTGAATGTGGGCTAAGAGAACTTGGCCATAAAGTTCCCTGTTTTCTGGCCAACAAGCCAGTCAGTGGTCAAGTTCTAAGTATCATTTTTAAAGAGGGTTCATGTTTGCAATGGTCATTGTTTGAAGTGGATTTTGTAGGACTTAGGAAACTAAGTGTGGTACTTGTGGCCATTCATCTTGTTGCAAATAGACAAACTTTGTCGGTTGCAAGAGTGTGCGTGTGTGTGTGGGTGAGACAAAAGTCGTTTGCAAACATTGTTCGCCCAGTAAGGAAACGGAAATGGAAATGTGGTTGTGGTGTTTTAGATTATAATTTCATTTTTCCCAGAAAAAAAAAAACGATAAAATTGTAATACTTACTTGAATGCTTCTCGGCTAAAATTTCTAAATATATTACAGTCTGGATGTTCCAATAAACGAAATGCTATCGAGCAATGATGATTCTCTAAAGGCGATATGTCATTATACCTGTAAAAAAAGGAAAAAGAGGAAGAAAAGAATAATCATTAAATCCAATGCAAGAAAGATGTTAAACAATTTCACATTTCCCCAAGTGTTTTTGTTCTGTGTTTTGAACAGCAGCTGTATGCCAAAGGATTTACACAAAAACTACATAAAATCTTTTTTTTGTTCTCTTCGTTCTTTCATCACAACATGGTATAAGACCTTAGATCTCATTGTAAATCTAAGGTTACACACTTTTTTTGGGGGGCAACATGATGGACACCATTGTTATTTTGATTGACGTTTATTGGCTCAAATTCTTGAAAAGTTTCAAACACCGTAAGCCCCCATAGCAGCAGCACAGGGTTAAGTTACGCCCAAACATGCTGTGACAGTGATGAAGAAACGTTTTTGGTTTCGATTGTTTGTGCTACCTACCTTAGTGCCAATTCTGTACGGGCGTTTATTTGATAAATGTTATTGTAGCCTGGATGATCGAGATCATGACAAATGCAGGATACCAAAAGGATGAGACACTCCAAATCACCTAGACGTTGCAATAGATTGGCTTGACGTGTTATGGCATACATCTGAAAGATAAGAAAAGGGGGAATTAGGGATTGATGATTTAATAAGAGAAGAGGTAAAGGGAAAGATTTGATATTCGAAATGAATTTAAGCTTAAAAAATGGGTAATTATAGGTATATATTGTTAGAAAGTCTTCTATTGATGGAAATACCGTTTGAAGGCTTTCCATTAATGATAGAAGCCTTGACAAGACATTCTTTTTACGAAGGAAGCCCTAACACATCCATCTATTTACGATAGAAGCCCTTAGAAAGCCTCCTGTTAAGTCGTTCTATAGTCTATTGAAGCCTTGGAATTCCTTCTACTGATGATGGAAACCCAGTCATGACTTTTTTTGGAGAGAGAAGTACATTCAAAGTCTTCCATTGGCAAGAGAACCCTATCAAGACCTTCTATTCACGATAGAAGCTCTGACAATGCCTTCTAGTGAAATAGAAGCCCTTAGGAAGCCTTAATGTATTCATAAAAATCCTTTTGAAGACCTCCTATTGACGATAGAAGCCCTGACAAGACATTCTATTTATGGTAGACCCCTGTTAAGTCTTTATATTGACAATTGAAGTCATGAAATTCCTTCTATTGATAATAGAAATCTTTTGTCGAAGATGAAGCCCATTCAAGGTCTTCCATTGGCGATATAACCCTTATCAACGCCTTTTATTGACAATAGAAGCTCTGACAAGACCTTCTACTGATGATAGAAGCCATAAAAAGTTCTTAAGTTGACTACAAAAGTAGTCTCAAGACCTTCTATTGGCGATAGAAGCCCAATCAAGGCCTTTTATTGATGAAAGAAGGCCTGACAAGGGTTTCTAGTGACGATAGAAACCCTCTCAAGGATTTCTATTGATGTTAGGAAGCCTATCAAGGCCTTCTATTGACTATAGAAGCCCTGACATGATATTCTATTGACAATAGAAGTCCTTCAAGGCTTTATATTAAGTTACAGGCCCCTTTAAGGCTTTCTATTAACAACAGAAGCCCTTTCAAGATATTCTATTAATGATAGAAACCCTTTCAAGCCTTTCTATTGACAACAGAAACCTCTTTAAGTCCGTCTATTAACAATAGAAGCCCCTTTATGGCCTTATATTGACGAGAGAAGCTTTTTCAAGGGTTACTATTGACGACGGAAGCCATTTGACGATAAAAGCCATAGAAGACCTTCACTGGCAATAGAGGCCTCTTTAAATCCTTCTATTGCCAACAGACGTCCTTTCAAGATTTTCTCTTGAAGATCAACGCCCTTTGAAGGTCTTTTATAAATGATAGAATCCCTTGGAAGGTCTTTTATTGGCAATAGAGGTCTCTTCTATTGCCAACAGACGCCCTTTCAAGGCCTTCTTTTAACGACAGAAGACTTTTTAAGGCCTTCTATGTACCATAAAAGCCCTGAGATGATACTCCATTGACAATAGAAGTCCTCCGAGGCTTTGTATTGACGATAGAGGCCACCGTAAGACCTTCTATTGACAAAAGAAGCCCTTTCAATGCTTTCTATTAACGGTAAAAGTTAAATTAAGGCCTTATATTGACGATAGGAGCCTTTTCAAGGTTTTCTATTGACAACAGAAGCCCATTCAAGTACGCCTATAGACGATAGAATCCCATTGAAGGTCTTCTATGAACGATAGAATACCTTTGAAGCCTTTCAAATCTTTATATTAACTATAGACGCCCATTCAAGCCCTTCAATTGACAAAAGAAGATCTTCGAAGTCCATTCCAAATCTTCTTTGGGATCGAAGCCCTTTGAAGATCCTCTATGGAAGATAGAATCCCATTAATGGACTTCGATTCCCGATAGAAATATATTCAAGGTCTTCTATTGACAATCGAAGACCTTTAAGGTCCATTCCAAGGTCTTTCATTGACGATAGAGTCATCTTAAAGGCCTTCTACTGACAACAGAAAACCTTTCAGGATATTCTGTTGACAACGGAAGACCTTACAAGGCCTCCTATTAGAAGACGTTGTAAGGCCGATAGAAGACGTTGTAAGGCCTTCTACTGACGTTAGAATCCTTTTAAAGGCCTTTTATTGATGATCGAAGCCTTTTGGAGGTCTTCTGTGCACGATATAAGTCTATGGAGCAATGCTCAATTAAAAGCAGCCTTCAGCAATGATAAAAGTGAGATTAAGGAAGCAGGTGTCTGTAGAGACGACATGAAGTATCTCTGTCCCTAACTAGTGTCTTCCGTTACTTCACTTAGAGGAATGAGACCCCTTTTGTAAAGTTTGAGCTCTCTCATGTCATTCCAGCTGTTCTTTAATTTTTTCTGGTGCATGAAAACCGGAAAAGGTTTCGTAAAATCTTTTCATTTATTTCTTACTTATGAGAGGCTAATCATAGGATCAGTAGTCATGATTTTGAAAATTATCTGTAGCTCTGAATGAATATGCAAAAGCTCTCAAACGCTTGAAGACCCAATGGATAAACGATGAATCTTCAATCAGCATTGTCCGAACCAATCAATGATGGGAGGATGCGATCAAAGATAAGCAAGACTTATACAACTCCTGCGGTTTCGATTATTCCATAAATGCCTCTACCACAATGACTTAAATTTAAGAAAAATCCCCTCCCCTTTGTAATTGTTTTTATTAGCACTGTCATTACATAAATTTCATCATTAATCAAACTGTCGTTGATTTTTCCTTTGCCACTTACTTATGTATATATGTATCGACATCCTGTCAGTCAAAAAGTGTACTGTCACCTCAAAATGAAGTGTGGTTATGCAATTTTTTTTGTGCTTTGCAAAAAAACAAGAAATTTTATTGACATTACAAAGGAAATTCCATAAATTTCTCAATGAAAGATGAAAGGTAGATTTTTTTCGTTGGTTTTCTTGCTTTTACTCATTTCCTTTGTAGACCAGTCATGCACTTATATTTTACAATGTAATCGTAAGGATTTTGCTTTCAAACCGCCCACCTTGGTCACTGGAAAGCAAATGCTACTACTACGACTACTACCACTTCTTACCAATGAGCACAAGCACTTGGCCAAAGCTATTTTTAAAAGAAAATTTCATGTAAAAATAGTTACAATTTCACTATCATCGTAGTTGTCGTTGACGCCTTCCCATTTCAGTGTTTTTTTTTTTGGTCCTCACCAAGCCCTGCCATACCTACTTTGACATCTTTTTCTTTAGTTGATGCTAACGTTTTACTGCAGCACTAGAACCACAAGAAGAGAAGAAGATGCAGCAATGATTACAACATCCAGCTAGAAATATTACACAACGTCACAATCTTTTGTACTCGCCGTCTGTCCTAGCAGAGCAAAAGAAGCATAAAAAGGGCTTTTTGCCATACATACACTAGTCGCTTGCCTTACAAGTCGTTTAAGTTTGTGTAGTTTCTTTTTTACGTTTCTTTTATTCTCCTCCTTTGGCTGAAACAATTTTGACCCAGTTTTGTGTATTTTTTCGGGTGGAGGGAAAGTGTTTTTTTGTTGTAGTAGAGCCGACTGCTTAAGCAGGAAAAAAGGGTATGGTTGAAGGAGCTTTAGTAAAATTGTAGAACAAAGAGATAAAAATTATATACAACTGTAAAAACTGGACACTGTGAGAAATTAGCAAAGACATTTTCTTCTTCATGAGGGCAAATAACTAAAAGACAGGCATAAAAGTTCATAATTTGTTGATAAATTAATTTATGTGATAATTGTTTGAAGTTATAAAGCCTTGGTTGGAAGCTTAAGTACTAAGTTGGTGTGTGAAGGAATAACTGAAAGTGGCGTATGAATAATTTGAATTATAAACAGCTGTACACGAGGAGGGTGTTTTTTGCGCTTTAATGTTGATTTTAAGAATAAGTGGTCGTTGCTTCCTTATCATTTAAAACATAAATATATATATAAAATGTAAAATATAAAAATTAGTATAAATATAAAATATAAATTTAAGAATATAAATTTGTAAAGTATTAAATATATAAAATACAAAATAAATTATATAAAATATAAATAATAAAATATGAAATATAAAATATAAATATTGTCGGAGACGACCGAACTATCGGAAAATAAAATACTATTAAACCAAAATAAACCTTAGAGAAAACTTCAGTCCAAAGGTCAACTATAGAACAAATAAAATATATAATATATAGGATTAAATATAAAATTTATAATATAAAAGATTATATTTAAAATATAAAATATTTGATTTTCTTTAAACTTTATTTACAATCTGTTAAAAGCAACATTGAGTAAATTGTATAAAATATAAACTATTAACATATATAACACAGTATGAATTCTAAAAATTCAACAAAATTTCCCAACGCATTTATGAAAATATTCAAAATTGGGTAAAAATATTAAGTTTAGTTTACCTAATTTATTAATATAAAATAAAATATATATAAAATAAAAGATATAATTTAAAAGATAAAATTTAAAATATAAAAAATAAAATATGAAAAATAAAATATACAATATAAAATATAAATTATAAAAAATAGAACATAAATTTGAAAATATAAATATATAAAATATAAAATACAAAATAAATCATGTAAAATATAAATTATAAAATATGTAAAAATATAAAATTATAATTCATATTTTTTAATTTAATTATATAAAATTATTAATTATAAAATATGAAATATAA
Source organism: Musca autumnalis (assembly GCF_047663935.1). Lineage (NCBI taxonomy): Eukaryota > Metazoa > Arthropoda > Insecta > Diptera > Muscidae > Musca > Musca autumnalis. The sequence goes on along the minus strand of NW_027411866.1, from coordinate 5,982,378 downwards.
AATATATAATATAAAAGATAAAATATAAAAGATAAAATTTAAAATATAAACTATAAAATATAAAAAATAAATATAAAATATAAAATATAGAATATAAAAATAAAATATAAAATAAACAAGTAAAAAAATATCAGTCGGCTTTGCCGACAGAGGTATACCCTCAGCATGTGTATATTGAAACAATTTAACGGGTTTTAAAAATTTGGGCGTTTGAACCGACAAAAATGTTGATAAGGATTAAAGATCAACAGTTTTGCGGAGGAGATACTAAAAGGAATGGATCGACATTGACCGTTATGGAAGTGGATCTCCAGCCATAACATATGGTGTCATAGGGGGTTTTTACACTCTTCGGGCTGTTTGCTCAAGAAGTATGGACTTGCCCCTAAAAAAACATTTAATATCGTAATTGAGGCAGCGAATGCAAGTTGCTTCAACAAAAATCAAAGTTAGTCGTTATTAGGTCTTAAAGTGAACTTATCCGAAATTTTGTGTGGGAGGTACCGAATGGACTGGACAAGCATAGTCCATATTTGAACCTGATCTATATCTGGTAGATATATTAGGATGTGTAAAGTATAGACCAATTCGGCCACTCCCTTCCAGAGTTACCGTACGAACAAATTTTCCGAACATTTTTGAACTTTTGTGGGGGAGGTACCTGAAGGAGTGGACCGATATTGCTTATCTTCAAACTTAAACTATGTTTGAACAAAATATTACTAAGGCCATATTTTTGACCGAATCGGCAGATCCGTTCGAGAGTTATCTTGCGCTCCAACCACCTCACAGGGTGTCATAGGGGTTTTTTGCAACTTTCATGCTATTTTCTCAGGAAGTATGGACTTGCCCCTGATGAAGCTTGTACCGTCGTATGGAGGGCAGTGAATACAAGTTGCTAAAACAAAAATCAAAGCGATTCGAGAGATGACCCTAAACTGAACTTTTCCGAAATTTTGTGTGGGAGGTACCCGAAGGAGTGGACCTATTCAGACCATATTGGAACCAAATCGGTAACTCCCTTCAAGAGTTATCGTGCGCACAAACTTTCCGAACATTTTCGAACTTTTGTGGGGGAGGTACAGGAAGGAGTGGACCGATGTAGCTCATCTTCGAACTTAAACTAAGTTTGGGCAAAATATTACTACAGCCAAAATTTGAACCGAATCGGTTCATCCGTTCGAGAGTTATCGTGCTCTCCAGCCAGCAGGACAGACAGACGGACGGACATGGCTAGATCGACTCCAAATTGTCTGAAACACATTTCGTCCAAACATACTTGGGGTCTAAAACCACTATTTCGATGAGGCACATTTTCATAGTATCAAAGTGTATATACCCTCCTTAGCCTAAAGGCTGAGGGTATAAAAATACAAAATAAATGATACAAAATATAAATAATAAAATATAAAAAAATAAAATATAAAAAGTATAAAATATAAAATTTAAAATACAAAAAATATATGGCCTGTTTCACTAGGACGATTTCAATTTAGATTCGTTCGAACTACTACCAAACTTCTATTTATTGAAAAATATTTGACTCATTTGTGTTTTTAATCAAATTTTTTTTACAATAACAGGAGTTTGGTTGTATTTCGAACGAATTTGAATTCGAATCGTCTTAGAGAAACAGGCCTATAAAATATTACATATAAAATGTAAGAAATAAAATTGAAAATATAAAATGTAAAATATGAAATATAAAATCTTAAATATAAAAAAAGAGCAGTGAGGTGAGTGACTGACTGGCTGATTCATCAACGCCCAGGCGAAATGACTGAAGCTAGAAACTTGAAATTTTGAGTGTGGCTGGATGTTGGTGTTTAGGGGCTGAGATAAGGCTGGATTTTTGGAAATTCGAACTAGAATGGTATTAAAAGTACTAAAAGGTACTAAATAAAGTACCCTTTGTATTGGGCAAACGGGAAGAGCTAGAATTCTGATTTGGAATTTGGAATGAGGGTCACAGATGAAGAGCTAGAAAGATGTACCAAAGGGTTTTTGGAAATTCAAACTATAATTGTACGAAAAGTACTAAATGGTACTAAATTTAATGCAATTTGGATTTTTGTGAACGGATAGAGCTAGAATCCTGAAATTTGGAATGATGGTCACTGATGGAGAGTAACAAAGAAAGGTTTTTGTAAATTCGAACTATTTATAAGTACACGAAAAGTACTAAATGGTACTAAATTTAGTACAATTTGGATTTCGGTGAACGGATTGAGTCGGAATCCTGAAATTTGGAATGAGAGTCATTAATGGAAAGTAACAAAGAAAAGTTTTTGGAAATTCGAACTATAAGTGCACGAAAAGTAATAAATGGTACTAAATTTAGTACAATTTGGATTTGGGTGAACAGATAGAGCTGGAATACCGAAATTTGGAATGAGGGTCATTGATGTAGAGTAACAAAGAAATGTTTTGGTAAATTCGAACTATAAGTGCACGAAAAGTACTAATGGTACTAAATTTAGTTCTATTTGGATTTGGGTGAACGGATAGAGCTGGAATCCTGAAATTTGGAATTAAGATTACTGTTGGAATGTAGAATTGAGATATGGAGGTAGCTTTGGAAAACCGTACTAATGTGCACGAAGCAGTACTAAATGGTTCTAAATTCGATACAATTTGTATTTGCGTGAACACATTACTGTTGGAGTGTAGGATGGAGGTAGTTTTGGAAATGCGTACTTATGGAAAAGTGCTAAATGGAACTACATTGGCTATAATTTGGATATAGGTGAACGAATAGGGCAGAGATATGAAAGTAGTTATTGGAAAAGTCGTGAACGACAAATGCTAAATGGTACAACATTTGGTACATTTCGGTATAGAATTTTGTTCAATTTGTGATTTTGTAAAGGGGTAGAACTGGAATTTTGAAATTCGGTATTAGATTAGCATTTGGTGCTTAGAGAGGAGGTAGAAAGGAGGTTTTGAAAATTCTTACTTATTTATACAAAAAGTACTAAATAGTATTATAATTGGTTCCAGGGGAACAGATAAAGCTGGAAAATTGAATTGCGGTTGGGATATATGTTGAATATTAGGATGTAATTTTTGAAACGTTTACCTCTGTGTACGAAAAGTTTGGTAACATCTTTGTACCAAAACCATTTTGGTATTGTGTAAACGGTTAAGGTGAGAAATACCTACTATAGGGGAACGAAAAGTACTAAATGGTACTAAATTTGGTGTTGGGTGTAGGAACAAAGGTGGGATTATATAATTTTGAAATACGCTATTTGTGCAAAAAATACGAAATGGAAAAATATTTGTTATGAAGATCACTCTAAAATTTGTGATTAAGTTCTGAGTTTGAAAAATTTTACTGAATATTGTTCCATTGATTTTATGTTAACGCGAAGGCGTTTCTAAATAAAGTACTGAAATTAAGTAGTCAAACGTGAAGAATATTTTCAAAACATCTTTTTTGTTTTAGTAGTATGTTAATTTTAAAACGTGGTCCAATGCGACAATTTTGTTAACTAGAAGATTTTTACCCCTGATAACACTGTGACACAAAATGGAACTCAAAGTCTGGGGGATGGAAAATTTTCTTTTGGAGATGAAAGCCCTTGATGAGTATACGAAGAACCCTAAAGGAAATTTTCGCCATAGGTCAAGTTTCTGAGATATCGCGCGATGAAGTTTTTGATTTTTTACCTATAATACTTAGGAAAATAGCTCCATATCTCTGTTTGGCGTTGTTGTAGCTTCGTTTTGAGGTGACATGTCTCCGAAGTTTGACCTACGGCACAACTGTCCTTCCGGGTTCATCACATTATCTTCATCGACATTCATCGCCAAAAAGAATTTTTCAAACCCCAGCCTTTGATCTCCATATTTGCGCATACTGATATTTTTCCTTAAAACAGTTTAGGAAACGGTTTTTTTTCCACAATTGCAACTAGCAAAGTTTTCATAAGTGAATTAATTTAATTTGATTGGCAACTCTATAAGCTTTTTTATGGTATACATATAAGTTTAATCGGTTACTTAAAACCGGCTCAAAAATCAGTTTTAATGTCGGAATATCCGGTTCAAAAATTGAGATAACCGGATCTATCATCCAAGAAAATTTATTATAAACGTGTTCGTCATCACAAGAGCTATTTGTCGTAAATATTTCAGAAGCACCCCAGATGTCTACATAAGTAATAACCAATTGTTATGTCTACATACCTATACATAACAAATAACGAATATACAGAAAAACAAACCATAGTTTAATTCTGAACTAAGTCCGAATAAATGTCAAAAATGACAATGAAAACGGGACAAAATCGATTAGTTGTTAAGGAGAACCGCACCTAAAATCTTCTGAGCAACATTTTTGTAGAATATTTGGATGCTGAAAAATCTCATCTTGTGGTACTTTCACTACGGTTCAAGAAATAAAGGACGAAAAGGACATGAAAGGCATTGATGTAGAAGAATGAAATGTTCTACAAAAAGATTCGCCAATCGATTTCACTGAAGACATGTCACCTCAGAACGAAGCTACAACAACGATAAACAGAGATATGGAGCTATTTTCCCAAGTATTATAGGAAAAAAATCAAAAACTTCATCGCGCGATATCTCAGAAACTTGACCTATGGCGAAAATTTCCTTTGGGGTTCTTAGTATACTCATCAAGGGCTTTCATCTCCGAAAGAAATTTTCCACCACCCAAAAATGCTGCTGCACAGTGTAATAAAAAGGCCTAAATTGAAATGCTTAAAAAAATTTTGCACATTAAGTATTTTTTTTTTTTTTTTTTTGTAAAAAAGTTTTTCTATCCTTTCATGCCACAAATTTGTTTGGAAAATTTTCTCAAAATCTTCAAAATATCTCATTTTTTAAATTAAAGGTCCAAATGTAAAGAAAATTGGACAATATAGATTTGTTCTATTTTTAAAATACACTAAGTCGAGTTGTACCGTTATATGGGTATATAAGAAAACGTGAATTTTTATGCCCATTTTGAATGCCGAAAATTTTGCGGACCTATTCGGGTTGTTGGCGAAACCGCTGAAGCTAAAACCTTGAATTGTAAATGTTTAGTGTTTGGAAATTCGTACTGGAAGTGTTAGTGAAACCAGAAGTCAAGTCTGAAATTTGCAATATGATTCGCTGTTGGTGAATCTCTGTGATATGAGGAAATTCGAATAAAATTCGAAATAAATTAATAAAAATAGGTTTTAGTACAACAGAATCTCCAGTGTTCATCATTTCCATATTAAATATTGTCTATCTATATTTTATTCCCTTTCATCATACGAAGTAGCGGGCATTTGCTAGTATAAAGTATAAAATATTTAGATTTACTTTGGCAGTTTTGTTGAGATGTGTGTTTACTTATTATTTTTAAAGTAAGTCAGCTTAATCCCATATTTGTTGTTTTCAATTAAAAAAAAAAACACCAAGTTTTTAAAGTGAGTGTAGTTAAAATTGATTTACTTTAGGGAAAGGCAGAGAAGACTAGTTTCGTCCAACGCCACCTGGATTCATCAGTTCTCTTAGTTCTTTGTATTGAAACAAATAACTCTTCCCCAATTTTTGAATTCAAAGAACTAAGAGATCTGATGAGTGGCTTTGGATGAAACTAATCTCCTCTGCCTTTCCCAAAAGTTAATCAATTTTAACTACATCCTATTTAAAAACTTGTTGTTTTTTTAAAATGAAAACAACAAATATGGGATTGAGCTGGCTTACATTAAAAATAATATATAAAATATTTATTTATTAACATTTATATCCTGCAGACAAGCTAAAAGCTAAATATATGAATTTAAAGATAAAAAATATTTATAAGTAAATTACAAATATAAGTAAATAAGCTCTGGCTACTGAGGGCTTAAGCTAAAAAATAAAACATAAAGAAATATAAAATATGCTATGTTTTATAGAGCTAAGTGGAGGGACCGGAGAGGTATTCCAAACAAAAGTCTCGGAAGTAGAATATCGAGGTAAGCCCAATTTTGCAAAAATTGATAATTATCATTGCGGATGAATTAAATATAATTGATAATTATCATTGCGGATGAATTAATATAAGCGCTAATTGGAAAGGGTGATGCATGAGTAATTTTAGTTGCAACTAGCTACACACATGAATTGGAGGAAGATTATTGCCGGCATACATACAGCTTTCTTACAGAAACTTAACACACAAGTTAGGACTGATGAAGAGGCAATTTTAACATAAATTAATGTAGCTTTGCATACTTTAAAGAGACACAGGCTTTTAGAATCCCTATGCACTTTTCCATCTATATACAGTTTTTGCTTATATCAACATTTAATACAACAATTTTCCAAAGAAGGACATGACATGAAATTCCATTGATTATACCATTTAAATCTCTCTGTCGTTTTTTTATATTGTAAAATACTTCCTGTAATTTTGTGAAATTACCACAATGAATACATATATATGACCACATCCAAACATGCTGTAAGCAACACACATAATCGTACATGCAAATGAACTTAAAGTGGAATATGGTTATGGATGGCAAGCAACCTTGATTAGCTTGGCTGTGTTGGCAGTTCCATTATTGTCATATCCAGCACAGCGCTAATGCTAATTTTACGTTTCTATGAAAGGATTTGAATGGTCTAAAAGTGTTGCACTCATTTTCAGAAACAACAATGGGGGAGGAGGCAAGCCGAATACAAGAATAGCAGCATCATCATCGCCAGCAACAGCAAGTAGTTGCCAGTGGCAATACTTGGAAATGTCGAATACAAACTAACTGTAATGGCTGCTTAGATGACTGTTTTGGGTAAAACTATTGCTGCTGCAGAGCAGGGGAAAATGAAAGAAAGAATTGCAAAGATTTTCGCCAAGGAAAACTTAACAAACTTTGAAAATGACTTTTCTTGGATGTTAACTTTTAGGATAAACATTGGAAGACTTTAAGTAGATAAATAAGGGAACCTCTTTGTCGCTCCAAAGAATGTCCTTAAAACAAGTTGAAAACTTGTATGTTTGACACCCAATTACAACCATGAAATATTTCTAAATTATAAGAGCAGGAGGATGCGAGGGAATGACATACACAAGTGAACAAATTCTAAGACTTGTGACACATCCAACTAAAAAACAGAAACTATTTCATCAATAATACATTGACATGACATCTTTCTTCCCAGTTCACTTTTACTTGTCGCTTGACACTTGGACAAGTTTAACAAACTTCCTCCACTATTGTTGTTATTGCTTGGTCAGGAAAGAGTAACAACGAAAACTTTATTTTGAACATTATTTGTCAACTTTTACTTTGTTTGTTGTTATTGGTTTGCAATAAAACTATGAAGAACAAAAACTAACACTAAAATAAAAGAAACAAGTTGTGGGAAGTAAAAAGTGTCGTTATGGCAAAAAAAAGTAGTTGAGAGCAAATGAGGGAAGTTCATGAAATGAAAATCGCTAAGAAATATTCTACAAACTTCGAAGAGCTGTAGAGGAGAAAATTTTGGATTGATTTATAAACATTTCAGAGCTAGATTTTATAACTGGGCCGAAAATCAGTCTATCTAGAACAGATCTATCTCACTTGGGCTTGACTCTAGATACCCATACATGGTGGATAGCCGTAAAGTGTTGGATTGCCTAGGTAGAGTTGCTTAATGTGTATATACATCCGATGAATAGATACGTCTATATGCGTTATATGCCCGACATTAGTTCGTTTTTGGAGGACAATAACTGTCTGGTGCTAGGGGACTTTAATGGTCATCATGAGCTTTGGCATTCCGCCATAGACAATGGCGTTGGCCGAGTAAATTGATAGGTCTATATTTTGCACGGTAAACGGATACGCTTCCACGTGGATAAAATGAGATTGCAACAGCTCGCCAGACATCACCATTGTGGCACCCGGCCTAATAAAGTATAAACAAATGACAACCCGTTATTTTTCCTTGGTTCAGACCATCTTCCGATCAACGACTCGCTTGACAGACCACCCGACTTCTTACCGCCGTAATTTTCTGAACTATGGAAACACTGATTGGCAGGGATTCAGAGAATTTACCAATCACCGTTTTAGAGAGCTACCCATTGCCTCGGGTAGCTGAGAGAATCTTTCGGGACTTTATCAAAGTCGGTCTAACACCAGAAATTAGACCAAATTTCCCAGCACAGGCGACGGGACTAGCAAATGAGCATGCCAAGAGTTGGGGAACTTAATCTTGAAGACAACAGGCTAGACCACCTGAATCAATGCAACATTCCTTATAGGATTAGGTAATTTGTGGGCAGCGCTTAAATCACTCTCGTATCCAGGAAAGAAGAATGATGCAACGGCTGTCAGTTTCAACGGCATGACAGTGACAGGTCCGAAGAGGTTTATAGAACACACCGAAAGTGATAGCGTGAAGAGGTGTATGCTACGCCGTACAAAAGCCCTCCCAGAAGAGGAGGTACCACCACCATTTACGATAAGCGATGCTGCAGAAGTTATCCGGATGGATGACGAAACGGCTGTTATTTTCAACGGCATGACAGTGACAGGTCCGAAGAGGTTTATAGAACACACCGAAAGTGATAGCGTGAAGAGGTGTATGCTACGCCGTACAAGAGCCGTCCCAGCAGAGGAGGTAGCGCCACAATTTACAATAAGCGATGTTGCAGAAGTTATCCGAAAGGACAGTTGGATGAACCCGAGGTTGACTGTTTAACATGTGTCTTCAATCTATCGTTACCTAGCCTAATTCTTGGCATGGTAGTCCCGCTGCATAAGCCAGTAGAAAATATCCTAGAGGCACTAATCTTCCCCATGATCAGAAGCAGTTCCTCCAGTTACCCCACAACAGCATTACACGCCATATCCACACATATCTGTCAAGAACTGAACCAGAACAAGCCTTGCAACCGAACAGTTATAGTGGCTCTTAACCTATCGCAGCCTTTCAATACCGTCAACCACAGTTGGATGAATCCGGTGTTGACTGCTTAACAAGTGTTCTCAATCTATCGTAAGCCAACCTAATTGTAGCCTGGAAAGTTGCCATGGTGGTCCACTATATAAGCCTGTAGCAAAGATTCTAGAGGCACTAATCCTCCCCTTGATGAGAAGCAGTTTCTTCAGTTAACCCACAGCAGCATTACACTCCATATCCACACATATCAGTCAAGAACTGAACCAGAACAAGCCTTGCGACCGAACAGTTATGGTGGCTCTTGACCTATGGCAGCCCTTCGATACCATCAAACACAGTTGGATGAATCCGGGGTTGACTGCTTAACAATCTTCCTCAATATATCGTAAGCCAACCTAATTGTACCAGAAACCTGGAAAGCACTGAACCAGAACACATCTTGCGACCGAACTTTTATGGTGGCTCTGGACCTTTCGAAGGCCTTCGATGCCGTTAACCCTGCCAAGCTGTAAGCATGTATATAGATCTTTTTCACTGATTCCGAACACTAATTACCCCAATATATTGAATGTAACCTTCGACAGCATGTTTAAGTCGTCCGCGCAAGCCACCGCTATTTGCGACAAGATCAGAAGTAGGAACAAGATTCTCAGGTCTGTGCCCGGGGTGCTGGCAAAGAAATCTTGTTGTTCTCTTATAAAGCAATAGGTCGGTCTGCCATAAGAATATTCAAGCCTACCACAATGCCGCCCTGAGGACTGCAACAGAGTGCCTCCTCATGACACTAATTGACCATCTACATAAGAAGACGAAGAAGATTTTACCGGTATATCAACACAATAAGATGTTGTCGATGCAGTATCTGTATAGGTGTTGTCGCCGTAAGCGTCCTTGCCACGATCTAGCGATCATTGTTCCACCACACAGGCACATCGGAAGAGCTCTTCATGATCTGGAGAAAGAGGCTCGAAGGTTAAAGCTCGAACTTCTAGATCAAAGAGCCTATCAGTAAGGCTCCAATAGCATTTATACTGATGCAGTTTCGCAGGCAGTACAACGGTAGTGTTAAGGCCAATCCATTGCAGCAGAAGAGTGGTTTTGGCACAGACAAAATTCGGATGACGGTGCCGCCTCAATTCAATTTTGGGCCCGAATCGATGGCACGATACCCAATGTATGCCCAATATGTGGATTGAGACCACATGACACGCTGCACGGTGCTCTTGAACCACATTTAAATGGAAGGTGCTTACACCTGGTAAGTTTTTGCGGATTCTGAAATTACAATGTTCATAGATGAGAAAAAATCAAAAAACAAATTGACATTTATAAAGGGTTTTTAGGTATTCACGATTTTGCTTGGAACCCGCAAGTCCTATCGAAATGTGACTAAAGATAATATTGTAGCTATGAAAATTCTCTACAAGAATGACTCTCATGACATCTTCTTAGTTTTTACCGTTATTGAGATATAGGAGTTCAAATTAGGACAATGGGTTAACTGTATCGCCTCCTTATAAAACAACGTCATGACTGCAATTTCCCAACTTAAACTTCAAAAAATCTCAAAAAAGATGCAACCTAGGAAAAAATACAAAAGCCAATCTTGTAGAGAATTTTCACAGCTACAAGGTATTCTTTAGTTCCATTTCGAAAGGATTTGCAGTTTTCAAGCCAAATCCTGAAGTCCTAAGAAAAAAATCTGAAAGTTTGATCTGTACCTCTATTTATCTCAAAACCGGTACAACCTAGGAAAATATCAATCAGCCAATCTTGTACAGAATTTTCACTGCTACAACATTTAGTCCCATTTCGATAGGACTTGCGATTTCTAAGCAAAATCGTGAAGACATAAAAATACCTAAAAATGTGAACTTTGATCGGGATTTATTAGAAATCCATCCAGCGATTTTTTCTTGTTTTTTTTTATTTTTCTCATTTATAAACATTGCTGTTTCAGAATCCGCAAAAACTCCACTGGTGTGAGCGGTTTTCATCTAAAGTTAGTTAAGGTGCACTGTGCATAACATTGTAATATAAGGAGGAGGAGGTACGTCAATCCATTGTCCTAATTGGAACTTCTATATCTCAAAAACGGTAAAAACTAAGAAGATATCATAAAACTCAATCTTGTAGAGAATTTTTATGGCAACAATACATTCTTTAGTCCCATTTCCATAGGACTTTCGGTTTCCAAGCAAAATCGTGAATACCTTAAAAACCCCTAAAAAAGTCAACTTGAATCGAGATTTATTTAAAAAGCGGAACGGCAATTTTTTGTGTTTCGATTTTTCTTATCTATGAACATTGTAGTTTCAGAATCCGCAAACACTTCCCAGGTGTAAGCAATTTCCATTTAAATTTCGTTCAAGAGCACCGTGGCTGCATTTGTTTAGCTTCCTAGCTAACCCTATCCACCTGTATGTTTTAACCTGGATACAGAAAAACCAGAACCAGATAACTGAATAAAATATACGAACGAACATATTTGCGTTGCTACAACCACAACACCCAAATTCAGCATCATGTGTTGGATTGCGTTCTTTTCATTGTCATGGACGAACAGCTCCAAGGGTCGACTAAATCACCAATCACCAAATCGAGTTCTCAATGGTAAAACTGTGGCTACAGAGACGACATGAAGTTTATCTTCACTGAAAGGCCTGAGATCCATTTTGTAAAGTTTATGCAGATCCCAAACATCCGAACAATGTAACTCTCGGTTCCTTGATCTTTTTGAGTTTATTCTGTTGCCTGAAGACCGGAATCTAATCCGTTCATTAATATCTTACTCATGGACGGGTTCAGCAGTCAATTTAGCTCTAATGCTTGAAGATCCAGTGAAAAACAGATGCATTTCCAATCAGCATTGCCCATGGCGACCAGTGCTGCGAGCGGGCGATCAAAGTTATGTAAGACCTATAAAACTCTTGCGGCAAGAAGGACAACCCCTCACTGAGATTTATCCTTTCCAATGAAAACATGAATATCCTCACGAATCGAGAAGTAAAAAAAAATTGTCCCTGGAAGATGGAATTCGATCTCCAAATTTGCTTTAGAAATCTCAGCCCTATTCTGCTCCTAGCATCGAGTCATCTGCATAAAATGTTTCGAACAAGGCAACTACATACGTATAAGGGGTCCGGTCTAATATAAGATGACTTTCTCCTAGTATGCCATTGCAGAAAATAATAAAAATACCATTACCATTAAATATTGAAAATACTAATTACAGTTCCAGGCGTATGACTAACGGCATTACTACCAAGCGTATGACTAGCGGCGTTACTTATACGTCGAATGTTGCAAAATTTTCTGGTCATTACCAAAACCAAAATTGAGAGGATTTAATATGTATTGTTGGTGGGTTGGTTGGCTTCAAGGAGGAATTTCCTATTCACTATTCTTTTTGAAAATTTGATTTTTCGTTAAAAACATTATTTTCATGGTTGGTTGTTAAATAGAGTGCCTCCCAATATCCTTCTTTTTTATTTTTCTCTTTCTTTCAAAACAATCTGGAAACTTCTCATATCTTACATAGAAAATATGTACATTTTTGTTTTTATTTTTCCTCGTGTCATAAAAAATTTCTATAATAGAGATTTTTGTGAAATGTTGACAGGATACTGATGAAACTCAACTGCCACGACAGTGTGAACATAATCATTACTTGGCCAATCTGTTTCTATGCACTTTTTCAATGCACTGCACTTGAGACAAGCAAACAAAAGAAGAAGAAGAAAAAGGAGAAGTAAGACTCTAACAAACGATGGACAAGAAGAACATTTTTCAAATACTTGTTTCGGAAGAAATACGTGCTGTTTGCTATAAAGTTATAAATGATCAATTTAAAAGATGTTATGGCACAAGTAAATCATAAACAAGGGATTGTGCAAAAAAAAATGGCAAGGAAAAAATTTTTCATGGCAAAACAATATTTAATATATTTTCTTGCAATATTTTTAAATTCAAGTTCATGCTTTTGCCTAATTTAAAACATGATCTAATAAATAACATTAATACCCTCCAAACAGTGTTTATTTTATTTTAATAATTTACCGTTGTAGCTTTATCACCAAAACACAACTCCCAATTGTTTTTCCTGAGAAATTGATAAACACGGCTCGTGTGTTAACAAATATTTTTCTTGTGCGATAAACAAAGGTTCATAGACCTAAGCTTTTAATAAAAATAACATCATCACCACCAAAAACTGTTTGTGGGCTCCCACTTCTTGGAAACGACGATTTTATCTGGGTTTGTTTTGTTCAAAGGAAAAATGGCACGTGTCAAACCATGGAAGCCAACCAACAAGTTTTGTCTTGGTTTTCTTTATTTTGACTCTTTTCGTTGTTTTGTTTACAGGTCTTTAAATAATCAATTTGAAATTATTGCAAACACACAAAGAAAGTTTAATACATTGAAGGTGTAATCAAATTAATTTGAATGGGAATTTTGAGGCAAAAGGTGGTTAAAATTTCATTTAATTTAATAAAGAAAACAAAATCTTAAGAGAACAAATAAAATATACAATGTTTGGGTGCGTATAAGTATTGACGTACATCATACGCTAAGGGTTACTTGCAAATTAAAAGTGATTCCTTGGAAGTAGGCAAGATTTTTTATCTCTATATTTATGGAAAATAATTAAGCAAAGTTATGTCGAAAGGAAAGGTGAAGGATCGCCACATGACCTAAAGGACATACCCTTTAAAAGGAAATATCCTTAAGATTTTTGTTGAAAAGTATCGTCTATAGTTGTATCAATTTAACTACATATATTGAACGAACTAGTTCAGTATATAGTATACTGGACGCCGGTCGTCCGTATGAACAAGCTGCGTATACATGATATCACACGTTAGTTTTTATGAAGTTACTCACACGTTTCTTAACTAGGACAATGAACTAGGTCGCTCAATTGCCCAACTTTAGTTTCGTTGTCTTCTCCTCATACCAGGTAACCAAAAAATCCTATTTTTTGTAAATGTCTCCTTGAATACAGTTGTCTTGCAGGAATGAATTCTAGTTTATTAATCTCTGCTTTAAAGAAATAGATGAAAGATACCAAGGAACGACCCTGACCGGAGTTAGAATACCAAGGCTCAGGACTTACCTTGGTACCTTTTTCATCTCAAGTGGACACTGACCTTGCCGTGGTGACACCTTACAAATCTGCCTTAAGCACCAGTTAAAGGTATTTAGCTAACATGTGCCACGCGCTCTTTCATAAGAACTGTAACAACATAGGTTGGGCGTTGAGTTAGTTACCCACCCCTTCTAAAATAACATCGTACTATGAAAAAAAAACAAAGAAAAAGAACAACAAACCCCACCTGGTTGTCACCAGACCAAACAACAAGCAATAAAATTTATCACGATGTGATAGTTGGAAGGCATTCATCGAGCGTGTTGGATGTAGGATCGTTCCGAGGAGCAAACTTAGACTCACGCCACTACCTTGTAGCAGCAAAGGTACGTAACCGACTACACGTAGAAAATAAAACACGAACAGACACAACACGGAAGTTGGACATCTGTAAGCTGCAAAATCCATACTTGGATACCAGAGACCTCCCTCAAAGGACCGATGATATGACAAGGACAAATTGGAAAAAAGTGGAAAAATTGAGAGTGAGAGAAAAAGAGCCTGAAGGAAGTCCGAAATTTTTTTCCAAATCATCAAATTGATGGATTTGGTACCAGTAAATTCTCTTTTAGAGATGAGCAAGGTAATCCGGTTGCAGATAGTGATCTCAAGCTATTGCCAAGACGAATAATTTAGCACAGGCCCGATCCCAGAAGATGGTACTTGGTGCGCTTTAACTATTTTTAAGCGAATAGCGCTTACATCAGAAAAGTTTTTGCGGATTCTGAAACTAAAATATTCATAGATGAAAAAAATAAAATAAAATCGCCAGAGGTTTTTAAATAAATCGCGTTCAAAGGTCACAATTTTAGGGGGGGTTTCAGGATTTTGCTTGCAAACCGGAAGCCCTATCGATAAAATAGTAGATTTCATGAGTCGGAAGAACCTATCTCGCTTGAGCCTGTCTCTAATAACCCGTACATGGAATGTATGGGGGTAGCAGTCAGGTGTGGAACTGCCGAGATAGAGTTGCTGAGCGTATACATCCGCCGAGAGATAGCTGTATCTCAGATTACCTGCCTAACATTACCACGCTTTTGGAAGGTCATAATCGTCTGGTCCTGGGGGACTTTAATGCGCATCATGAGATGTGGCATTGGGCCCTCGGAAACGACCAGAGGGGTACAGCGCTGGCTGAGAAGATTGACAGCTCTAAGCTCGGTCAATGAGGACGCCCCTACCAGAATTAGAGGAGAGTGTCACAGCTCGCCAGACATAACCATCGTGTCACCTGGTCTGACAAATGACGTTACCTGGCAACCCGTCATTTTCCTTGGATCAGACCATCTCCCCATAATTGTCTCCATTAGCAGACCACCCGATTTCATTACCTCTGAACGCCGCACATTCATCAATCATAAGAAAGCTGATTGGCCGGGTTTCAGAGAGTTCAGAGTCCCAGCAGAGGCGACGGGATTAGCAAATGAGCGTGATGAGCTTCGGACCAACCTAAATGACCCCAGAGTCAGGGAGCTGACACTGGAAGTTAAGAGGCCGGTCAGCGAGCACAATCGGAACAAGTGGTTGATTCATCTGAAGAGTTGCAACATTGGAGCCGGTATAGGTGAATTTTGGGCAACGGTCACTCTCGAACCCTGGAAGAAGGGAAGATAAGACTTCTTTCACGTTTGGCGACGTTACGTTGACTGACCCCAAGAGGTGCGCAGCTATCTGCGACAAACTGAAAAGTAGGAACAAGGTCCTCAAGTCCCTAGCCGGCAGCACATTTCGGGTGCAGATAAAGAAACCTTGTTGACCAGCTATCTGCGACAAACTGAAAAGTAGGAACAAGGTCCTCAAGTCCCTAGCCGGCAGCACATTTCGGGTGCAGATAAAGAAACCTTGTTGACCACATATAACGCGATAGGTCGGTCTGTGGTAAGCTATGCGGCGCCAGTCTAGTCCCCGAGATTATGTGATACGAACTGGAAAAAGATTCAAACTTGCCAGAATGCCGCCCTGAGAACAGCAAAAGGGTGCCTCTTCAAATCTTCAGTGGACCATCTACATGAGGAGGCAAAGATTCTTCCGGTAAAGCAACACAATGAGATGCTTTCGTTGCAGTACCTGCTTGGATGTTACCGTGTGAGCCATCTCAATCACCATCTTGTGGGTAGGCCCGACACATACAGGCAGATCAGGAAGGATATCCATGCTTTAGAGGGAGAGGTCCAATGATACAGGAAAGAACCCCTAGATCAACAAGCGTATGAAGCAGGTTTAAATAGTATTTACACGGATGCAGTTGCCAAGGCCTTAAGCAGTTATAGTTTGAATAAAGTCCTCGAAATACATCCCCCATCTATTGTAGCTGAGGAGGTCAGCTGCCACGACAAACTAGAGTAGTTTTGGCTCAACTACGCTCGGGATATTGCAGTCGCCTAAATTCTTATTGGGCGGAAATCGACCGCGCCGTGCCAGACATCTGCCCAGTATGTGGCATGGGCCCGCACGACACAAAACACCTTTTCAACTGCCCAGCACACCCTACTCATCTAACTCCAGTGGATCTGTGGTTACATCCCATCGAAGCAGCCAGTTTCCTGGAACTGGAGATAGACCCAAAGCCAGAGTGAACAAAAGAACGAACACACAAACATAATAACAAACACTGTTACAACAACAACAACCAAAGCGGCTTATGACCCGACAGATATTTACCTAGCGATTATAAAACAGCATTCGATAGTCCCATGCGGCCAAAAAGTATTCCAAACCATGATTGCATTTGGTATCAACGCAAAGCTCATTCGACTTCGTAAGATGAAATATATCAAAGACCGATCCTCTGTTAAAATAGGAATGTACCTTTAAACTGGGTCTGGCAGGAATCGGCAACAAGACCAAATTGATGGTATCTACGAACAAAGAGTCAACAGAACTCGGACGAAATGTGGAAGTTGGTTTCTATACTTTTGAGGAAGGTTCCAGTGCTAACGTATCGTTCCGAAGGTTCCATGCGTATGTAGATTTGGTGTGTTTGAGAAGAAAATTCATCGAAAGATCTACCTGCCAATATGCGTTGACCATGAATGTAGAGGTCTTATGAAACGCGAGCAATATGGTCTATACAACGACAGCTGTATAGTTAAACATATCGGGGTGCAACGATTGCGTTAACTTGGCCATTGAAACCGGTAAAAGGCGTATATTTAAATAAGAGACGCATGGCGATGCACGCAGAACTAGAAATAAAAATCTTTGAACTTCGTCGCGTATGAGTAACGACGTTACTTATACGTTTCCAGCACAAAGAAATTAGATTAGATTTTCTAGGCCACGAGGGACGAGTAATCGTCACATGCCCTGGTGGGCATACACTTAAGCCAGAAGTAGGCCTATTGTGTGCTCTACACTAGGTTTGTGTGTTTACCAACCAAGCTGTTTAAAATCGGAGGCGAAACACTGATAACCACCAGCTAGTTAGCACCACCTGGCAGGAAGAACGCGTACGCGACGATTGGAACCTGAGCATCTTGTGTGCAGACCAAAAGAAAGGAGATAAGACTATGTGATCTAATTGTAGGACCATAAGTTTACTCCCTATCAGGGATATTGTGTGAAGGACTAAGGCCTATGGTCAACGAAATAATTGGGCCATACCAAAGCGGCTTATGACCAGGCAGATATTTACCTATAATTGTTCCACAAACATCCCATAAGGGACAAGGGAGACTTCTCTCATACCAATGAGTGCACCCCGATTCATATTAGCTCAATGATATGGGACCTACAGTTTATCGCCGATTCCGAAAAGCGTGTCTAAGACATCACTTTTGTAGAGAAGTTTTACATGGCTGAAATACTCAGGAAATGTCGCCAACATTACTGAGGGGTATTTTGCCACCGTTGAAAAGTGTTTTGATGTTGCCTGGCCGGGGAATCGAACCCAAGACCTTATGTGTGCAAGGCGGGTGTGCATACCATTACACCACGGTGGCACCCAGATATTTACCTAGCGATTATAAAACAGCATTCGACAGTCCCATGCGGCCAAAAAGTATTCCAAACCATGATTGCATTTGGTATCAACGCAAGGTTCATTCGGCTTGGTAAGATGGCATATATCAAGCACGGATCCTCAATGAAAATAGAAATGTAGCTTTAAAGTGGGTCTGGCAGGAATCGGCAACAAGACTAAGTTGATGGTATCTACGAACAAAGAGTCCACAGAACTAGGACGAAATGTGGATATTGGTTTCTATACTTTTGAGGAACGTTCCAGTGCTAACGTATCGTTCCGAAGGTTCCATGCGTATGTAGATTTGTTGTGTTTGAGAAGAAAATTCATCGAAATATCTACCTGCCAATATGCGTTGACGATAAATGTCGAGGTCTTATGAACCGCGAGCAATATCGTCTATACAACGACAGCGGTATAGTTAAACATATCGAGGTACAACGATTGCGTTAACTAGGCCATTTCATTAGAATGAGCGATGTTGAAACCGATAAAAGGCCGTGGGCTAGATTCTTGTTCTATGAAAATTTGAAATGAAAAATAATTTCTTCATAACTTTTTATACCCTCAGCCTTTAGGCTAGAAAGGGTATATACACTTTCATACGGGCAAAATGTGCCTCATCGAAATAATGGTTTTAGACCCCAAGTATGTTTGGACGAAATGTGTTTCAGACAATTTGGAGTCGATTTAGCAATGTCCGTCCGTCTGTCTGTCCGTCTGCCTGTCTGGCTGGCTGGTGCGCACGATAACTCTCGAACGGATGAACCGATTTGGTCCAAAAGTTGGCTATCGCAATATTTGGTCCAAACTTAGTTTAAGTTCGAAGATGGGTTATATCGGTCCACTCCTTCAGGTACCTTCCTCACAAA
The DNA here is from genome assembly GCF_047663935.1 of Musca autumnalis. NCBI lineage: Eukaryota > Metazoa > Arthropoda > Insecta > Diptera > Muscidae > Musca > Musca autumnalis. The sequence continues at coordinate 5,963,516 of NW_027411866.1, read as the reverse complement.
AGTTCCAAAATGTTCGGAAAATTTGTGGGCACGATAACTCTTGAAGGGTCCATACTTTGCACATCGTGAAATTTCTACCAGACTTAGATGAGGTACCCCCCACACAAAATTTCGGATAAGTTCAGCTTAGGACGTGCTCTCGAATCGCTTTGATTTTTGTTGCAGCAACTTGTATTCACTTCCTCTCATACGACAGTACAAGTTTCATCAGGGGCAAGTCCATACTTCCTGAGAAAATGGCCGGAAAGGTGCAAAAAGCCCCTATGACACCTTGTGTAGTGGTTGGAGCGCAAGATAACTCTCGAACGGATCTGTCGATTCGGTCCAAAATTTGGCCTTCGTAATATTTTATCAAAACACAGTTGAAGTTCGAAGATGGGCTATATCGGTCCACTCCTTCAGGTACCTCCCCCACAAAACTTCAAAAATGTTCGGAAAAATTTTGCGCACGATAACTCTTGAAGGGAGTGACCGATGTAATCCATACTTTGCACATCCTAATATATCTACCATATATAGATCAGGTTCGAATATGGACTATATTTGTCTACTCCTTCTGGTACCTCTCACACAAAATTTCGGATAAGTTCACTTTAAGACCTGCTTTCGAATCACTTTGATTTTTGTTGAATCGATTTGCATTCGCTACCTCCATTACGACGGTAAAAGTTTTTTCAGGGGCATGTCCATATTTCTTGGGAAAACAGCCCGAAAGGTGTAAAAACCCCCTATTTCGCACATATGTGGCGGTCGGAGAGCACGATAACTCTCGAACTGTTCAACCGATTTGGTCCAACATTTTCGGTCCGATTTCGTCCAACATTTCCGGTTCACAACTTTCGGTACTTCTCGCCAGTATTTAAAAAATGTCACTAATGCTAGGACGTTATCACTTGAATGGGGCAACCATTTTGGTCCAAGCGTTGGATCTCCTAATATTTTATCAAATTTTAGTTTAACTTCTAAAACGGCCCATATCGGTCCTGCCCAAGGATACCTGCCCTACAAAAGTTCAAAATTTGTGTCTTAGTGCAGTTAATTCCTAATCAACATTTCTGTCGGGAAGTTCAAATGTCCAAAAAGGGCCACAAAATTCTGAAGAGACCTTAAATACATTCGATCTGTCCGCAGGTGAAAGTTTCACTTCACATTGGCTGAGGGTATATATCTGTCGGCAAAGCCGACTGATACTTTTTACTTGTTTATAAAATCATTCACGAAAATCATTAGGTTAGGTTAGGTTGAAAAGTGGGACGGACGAGTAATCGCCACATGCCCTGAAGTAGGCCTATTGTGTGCTCTAGACTATGTTTGTTTGAAGAAGGCGATTCTACCGTATGTTATTAAAGGAATTCTGTGCCTCTAACAAAACCCCTTAATTGTTTCAGGTCGTTTACAATTATCTGATTGTCGTGTTTCCCTAAAAACTGGAATCTGATGTTTGCGAAAGCGGCGCATTGGCAGAGCAAATTCTCCAGTGTTTCGTCATCTTCATCACATGCCCTGCATATGGTGTTGTCTGCACAATTAATTTTTTGCTTGTAAACTCAGGTGACCTGTAAGGACATCTGTAAGTCTAATCAACTCTGCCTTACCTAGCAGTAATAGGTTTTTAGTGTTTTCCTCATTTGGGTCTCCCCATAGGATTTTTGTGGTTTTCCCTATTTCCTTTCTATCCCACAGAGATAAGTGGGAATTTTTATCTCTAAATATAAGTACAATTTAAAATTAAATTATTATTATTATTATTATTACTATTATTATTATTATTATTATTATTATTATTATTATTATTATTATTATTATTATTATTATTATTATTATTATTATTATTATATACACTTTCATACGGGCAAAATGTGCCTCATCGAAATAATGGTTTTAGACCCCAAGTATGTTTGGACGAAATGTGTTTCAGACAATTTGGAGTCGATTGAGCAATGTCCGTCCGTCTGTCTGTCTGGCTGGCTGGAGCGCACGATAACTCTCGAATGGATGAACCGATTCGGTTCAAATTTTGGCTTTCGTAATATTTTGCCCAAACTTAGTTTAAGTTCGAAGATGAGCTATATCGGTCCACTCCTTCCGGTACCTCCCCCACAAAAGTTCGAAAATGTTCGGAAAATTTGTGGGCACGATAACTCTTGAAGGGAGTAACCGATTTGGTCCATACTTTGCCCATCGTGGAGCGTGTACCAGGCTTAGATCAGGTTTTAATATGGACTCAATCGGTCCACTCCGTCGGTTACCTCCCACACACAAATTTGGAAAAGTTCAGTTTAGGACCATCTCTCGAATCGCTTTGATTTTTGTTTTAGCAACTTGTATTCACTGCCCTCCATACGAAGGTACAAGTTTCATTAGGGGCAAGTCCATACTTCCTGAGAAAATAGCCTGAAAGTTGCAAAAACCCCTATGACACCGTGTGAGGTGGTTGGAGCGCCAGATAACTCTAGAACGGATCTGCCGATACGGTCCAAAATTTGGCCTTAGTAATATTTTGTCCAAACATAGTTTAAGTTTTAAGATAAGCCATATCGGTCCACTCCTTCAGGTACCTCCCCCACAAAACTTCAAAAATGTTCGGAAAATTTGTTCATACGGTAACTCTTGAAGGGAGTGGCAGAATTGGTCCATACTTTACACATCCTAATATATCTACTAGATATAGATCAGGTTCAAATATGGACTATATTTGTCCACTTCATCCGGTACCTCCCCCACAAAATTTCGGATAAGCTCACTTTAAGACCTGCTATCGAATCACTTTGATTTTTGTTGAAGCAACTTGCATTCGCTGCCTCAATTACGATATTAAACTTTTTTTCAGGGGTAAGTCCATACTTCTTGAGCAAACATCCCGAAGGGTGTAAAAACCCTATGGCACCATATGTAGTGGCTGAAGAACCACTTCCATAATGGTCAATGTAGATCCATTCCTTTTAGTATCTCCTCCGCAAAACTTTTGATCAAATTCCCAAAATTTTTAAAAACCCCTAAATACATACGTTTTTTTGGAAAAAATTGTTTCAATATGTATATACAGGCTGAGGGTATATCTCCGTCGGCAAAGCCGACTGATACTTTTTTACTTGTTATTATTATTATTAAATTATTTAAATTTCAAGTCCCCATTTGAAAACTTTAACAAATCAAATTAAATGATTTTAAGATATCCTTTTTAAACAGATTTTTGTTCCTAGTTTTTCTATTCCTCCAACTAATTTCAAGCCTTTACAATCTGTGGCTTACCACATAATTAACATTCTGATGAGTTGGCAGTAAACACCTTTTTTGGTTGTTTGGTTGGTTGAATGAATGACTGCCATTTTTTCTTGCTCTTTGATCTATGTACGTATTTCCAATTCTTTCTTTTTTCTGTTGCTTACAACCAATTTCCAACTGTCTATTATGATTTGCCAAAGTGAAAGTGAATTGAATTAGAAACTTCCTCAATGGCAAATGTTAATTTCAATTTCAACAATCAGTATGGATTTGTTGGCATTTTTTAGGGATATAACCAGAGACAGCCTAAATCAAATTAGAACGAAACGCATTTGAAAACCAATACAAGAAGCGCGACAAAATAAATATAATTTGAAATGACAGGCAATAAAGAAAACATCAAAGCAACAAAAACCGGTTCAATTTGCATAGCAATTCACTATTGGTATTGGTTGATTCTGGTATTGTTCTGCTTATAAGGCTAACAGAAATTTCATTCGATTACAAAAAAAAGAAAACCTTCCAACAAGGCATGGTCTAACAAATGATAAGGGTTTGCTCTTCAATATTTGTTAGAGCAAAAAACCTAAAAAAGGAAAAAAAAGAAAGGCCCAACATTGACACGAAACAATATAGTTTCCATATTGATTGGTTTGACTTTTTAACAAAGAAGGGCTTTGTATTGCTTTTTCTGTTTTACTTACCATCTGGGCCACACAAAAACAATGCCGGAAATTGTGAAACGGCACCTCATTGTAGTGTTTGTACACCTCATACAGCCATTCTCGCAATGTGTCCACGGGTATATTGAATTTCTCAATAAATCCCAACTCTATGAACATGGTCTGCATCAAATGAATGATATCGGCATCGCTCCACTCGTATGAATCGAAGGCCGGCAAACGCAAAGCGTTGCGCACCTCTTCAGAGAAGGTGGTATCGCATATTTCCAGGAAACGTTTTTTCACCTCTTGATGTTTGGGCAAGCTACTTTTGCGGCATTGAGGACCCATGGGACGCTTGGAAAGACCTGAAAAGGAAGAGCAAGAAAAGGGAAAAATTAGATTTCCTTTATTTTGAGAAAATATCCTTTTTTAGAAGAGGCTTACTAATTTCTTGGCCATAGAAAAATTCAAACTAAACAAAAAAAGATAATCATGAAAAAATTGCAAAACAGAAATTCACTTATGCTAATATCCTGGCTGGACAGGATATTATTGCTAAAGATACTGCTATACCACTGCTGCTACTGCTGTTGTTGTTAATTTTGTGTTGTGGTGTTAGTGCACACAACAGGAAATATGGAGGCCAATTGGAAACGGAAATTAAATTTAAATGCAACCCAGCTACAAACACTAGTTATGGATATTTTGCAATGCTGCTGTTCGTTATGCTGTTGTTGTTGTGATTGTTGTGTGCTCCTCTGACAGGACATGATGTTTACCGTTTGCTGGCAGGTCATGTTTTTTTTTTTTTTTTGAAACAGCTCAAAAAAAACATCAAATTCAATTTGCCACCAAAAGGCGAAATCACCACTAAACACAAAGGCTAACACTGATTGAATTTCTCTTTCAATGCCTTTAGACCGAAAACGTTGGCAATGTCTGGCTTCTGGGCTCCCTCCTTTCCTCCCAACCAAGCAAAAAACAACACACAAAATAATTAAATCAATGAAGGCATTGCTTAACAATAAAGCAGCCGTAATGGCAAATGGCAGCAAAATTGAAATGTGCTTGGCGTCGTACATCAAGGAGGCAACGAGGAGTAGAAGCAAAAAAAAAAATAAACACTACCAACTAGGCAGCCATCCAAGCAACCAACCAGTCAGCCATTCATCCTTGCCAAGGCGGCATGGTAATTAGAAGAATCCATCCTCACAACGCCATTATAATATTCCATTCCATTTTCCATGATTTTCTTTCTTAACTACATCATTAGATGGAGGGTATATTGAGGCTATCATTACGTTGGATACTCATCTACCGCTACTGCAAGTTGGGGAACGAATAAAAGTACTTTTTCTAAACAAAAAATTTCTTCCGAGCAATATTTTTCTTTAAAAGGCGATTAATATAATGACATATGTGCTTCAGAGAGTATAACTAACAACGTTACTCATACGTCCCCGGCATTTCAAAGAAACCTGTAAAGTAGCACTTGAGAATATGTTTTATATTCTTAATGTGTCTATGGAACCTGAGGATAGATTTTCTTCTATGAAAAAATGTCTTCATAGGCTAAGAGAAGAATTCATTACAGGCCTAAAATTATCGTCATCACTTGAAATCACATTTTGAGGTAAAAAATAACCTCTACAGAAGATGCATGAAAACCCGAGGTCTTGATATCTATGAAAAATCATATCTAAATAAAAACCAAGTGATATTTCTCTATGGGAAAAACATTAACTAAACTGTGGCTGGATTCTTGTTCTATTTTCATTTGACAGTTTTTTCCTTTATAAAATTTTCCATTTCACATTTTCATAGAAAGAGAATTGAGCCCCTGAATATGGTACACCCGAGAGTATAATTAACAACGTCACTTATACGCCCTCATTACAAAGAGAAGAAAATTTTAATTTTCTTTTTAAAGAATGTTCATAGATTTTTTCGCCAAAAATTGCGGCTTCACCGTAATTTTTACCGTATAATTTTTCCCTGTATAAAAAATTGTTCAAAGCCTTATGTAATGTTTTCAGGTCTATACCCATTTGTGCTAAAACGAATTACACCTTGAAACTGAGGATACAGAAAACAACTCTTTAGAAGCCGAGGTCACTGCGTTTGATAGAAGTTAATTTCATCGGAATTTGTGAACTTAAATAAATCTAAAATGTGCCGCGCGTTTACCCATACGAACGATAAAAACTTGGGTTTGGGCGTCGGGTTGGTAACCCTCCCCTAGAAAAAACAGCCTACTATGAAAAAACAAAAGAAAAGAAAAACGAACCCCTCTAAAGTTGACGAACCCCGCAAACGTTTTAATGACCATGATCTGCGAATCTGCACCTGGAATGTTCGTACTCTTTATAGAGAAGGAGCAGCCTTCGCATTGGCAGACGTACTTGAAAAGTACAAGGCCGATATTACTGCCATACAGGAAGTACGATGGATTGGGAAAGGCGTCACAACCACACCTAAAGGTGACGCACTGTGTTATAGCTGCCATGACATAAAGCATGAGTTAGGTTGCGGATTTGTAGTTAGTCGGAGACTAAAACATCTGTTATCAAGCTTCACCCCAGCGAATGAAAGACTTGCTGCAATTCGAATAAAAGCTAAATTCTTCAACATCAGCTTTATTTGCGCTCATGCTACCACTGAAGAAAAGGACGAACAGACCAAAGATATATTTTACGAGCGCTTAGAATAAACATATGCCCGTTGCCCTGCTCATGACATTAAAATCATTCTAGGCGAGTTTAGTGCCAAAATTGGAAAGGAGAATATCTGTGGCCCAACAGTCGGGAAATTCAGTCTCCACAGTGAAACATCTGACAATGGTCGAGGCTGATAGACTTTGCAGCTGCAAAAAACATGGTAGTTAGCAGTACCAGATTTAATCATCTCGATATTCATAAGGGCACCTGGCTGTCTCCAGATCAGAAAACAAGAAACCCAATTGATCATGTTGTGATAGATGGAAGACATTCATCGAGCGTGTTGGATGTACGATCGTTCCAAGGCGCAAACATTGATTCGGACCACTACCTTGTTGCAGCAAAGGTACGTAAACGTTGCAAATAAACCACGAACAGACACAACGCGGAAGTTGGACATCGATAGGCTGCAAACACAACAGATAGCCACAGCATTTTCCACTAAACTAGCCCAATTGCTTAACGCGAGCACTCCTTGTCCCGATAACATAACAACACAATGACAAAATATTGCCGACTCCATGCAAACAGCCGCAAAATCCATATTTGGATTCCAGAGACTTCCACAAAGGAATTCATGGTATGACCAGGAGTGTCGTGCTGCTACCGAAGAGAAAAATGCGGCATATAGGGCTAGTTCTGTTCAGTAGCAACGCGTAGCGCACGAGAGAGATATCGGGAGAAAAGGAGAGAAGAGAAACGTCTTTTCCGCAAGAAAAAGAGAGAAATGGAAAAGCGGGAGTGGGAAAAAATCGAGATGTACAGGAGCCAGAATGAAGTCCGAAAATTCTACCAAAGAGTGAAACATCAAACAGATGGCTTTGGTACAGGCACATCCTCCTGTAGAGACCAGCAAGGTAATCTGGTAATAGATACAGATAGCGTGCTCAGGATATTGAAGGAGCATTTCTCCAATCTGCTGGTATCCAATAGTAGCGAAAACGATGATACCACAGATCCAATCCCAGAAGATGGTGTAGAATGTATACCGTCCGGGCAAGATGAGGTAAAAACAGCAATCAACCGGCTGAAGAATAATAAAGCAGCAGGAGCCGATGGCTTACCAGCCGAGCTGTTTAAAACTGGAGGCGACGCGCTGATAAGGTGTATGTATCAGCTAGTTAGCACCATCTGGCAGGAAGAACGCGTACCCGACGATTGGAACCTGAGCATCCTATGTCCCGTCCACAAGAAAGGAAATAAGACTGTATGCTCCAACTATAGGGGCATAAGTCTTCTCCCTATTGCCTATAAGATAGTGTCAGGGATATTGTGCGAACGACTAAAACCAATGGTCAAGGAAATAATTGGACCATACCAATGTGGCTTTAGACCTGGCAAGTCCACCATTGACCAGATATTTACCCTGCGGCAAATCCTAGAGAAGACCCAAGAGATGCAGATCGACACATATCACCTTTTTGTCGATTATAAAGCAGCATTCGACAGTCCCCTCCGATCAAAGGTATTCCATGCCATGTCTGAATTTGGTATCCCCGCAAAGCTCATCCGGCTTTGTAAGATGACTTTAACTGATACTAGGTCCTCAGTTAAAATTGGAAAGAACCTCTCCGAAGAATTTTGTACCAAAAGAGGTTTCAGACAAGGAGACAGCCTCTCGCGTGACCTATTCAACATTTTGCTGGAAAAGGTAATACGAGATGCAAACGTCAAAAGAAATGGCACAATTTACACCAATAGCCACATGTTACTTGCTTATGCTGATGACATAGACATCATGGGACGATCAGTAATGGAAGTAACTGATACTTTTAGGAAGGTCGAAGCAGAATCTGCGAAAGTGGGTCTGGCGGTAAACGGCGAAAAGACCAAGTTGATGGTGTCGGCGCGCAAAGCGTCCATAGAGCTCGGACAAACTGAGGAAGTTGTTAACCATAATTTTGAGGTAGTTAAAGACTTCGTTTACCTCGGCACTGCCGTAAACACAACAAACAACATCAGTTGTGAAATAAGAAGAAGAATTGTATTGACCAACAGATGCTGCTATGTTTTATGTAAGCAATTTAAAAACAAAGCCACATCTCGTCAAACAAAAATAGCTCTGAAGCATGGGTACTTGCGCAAGCAGATAAGGCAGAGCTTGGTGTGTTTGAGGAGAACATTCTTCGAAAGATCTACGGGCCGATTTGTGTTGACGGTAAATATCGACGTCGTATGAACAACGAGCTATATCAGCTATACAAAGACATGAATATAGTTAAATGTATCGAGATGCAAGGATTGCGTTGGCTAGGCCATATCATAAGAATGAGCGATGATGAACCCGCTGAAAAGGCGTATGAATACATGCCACATGTCGGTGCACGCAGAATCGGCAGGCCAAAGAGTAGATGGCGCAAACAAGTGGATGAAGAGATGACAAGGCGCGGTATTCCAAAAAGCGAAGCGAAAAACAGAGAGAAAGATCTCCAATCTTTTCTTAGTTTGGTCTATGGAACAAATGTTCTGTAATGGGCCAGCTAAGTAAGTAAGTAAATAAATAAATTGCCTCAGAGTGTATGATTAACGAGGTTAGTTATACGCTCTCATTACAAAGCAAGGCACAAACTTGAACCTGAGGATAGATTTTGTTTCTTTCTAAAAAATGTTTTTAGTAGCATAGCAGTGGTTTTTTCGACAAAAATTATGGCTTGACTACGTTAAGATTTTTTCGGTATCAAAAAATTCTTCACAGCCTTAACTAATGTCCCTAGGGTCAGGGTATACATTTTTCAAACTGAGGATACAGAAAACAACTCTTCAAAATGTTTGATAGAAAATAATTTCTTCGCGATCTGATCTATGACTAACGACGTTACGTTTACGAAATTAACTGGTCACAGTGCCTCATGGAGTATGACTAACGACGTTACTTATACGGCCCCCATTACAAATAAACAACAAACCAGAAACTAAGCAGAGATTTTTGTTTCTAAAAAAGGAACTATTTTATTCAACAGACTGTACTTCGTCACTAACTGAGGATCTTTTTTCCTATAGCAACAGGTCCTTCACCGCCTGAACAAATATTTGCTACCGAAGTACACCTTGAAGTTTAGAAAATACTTATATATATTAAATATTTTTCTTTATATTATTTAAATTGGCTACAGTACCCCAGAGAGTATGACTAACGACGTTAATTATACGACTTAATTACGAAGATGGCCACAAACGAGAACCTGAGGAGAAATGCTGGACTCTAAAAAATTTTCTGAGAAAAACAGAGAATCTTTTTTTTCGACAAAAATATTCCTTCAATACCTTGGGATTTTTTTTCTATAGCGAAATTTTGAGGAGAAATTTTTGGCTGTTAAAAATTTTGTGAAAAACAGAGGATATATTTTGTTTGTACAGAATCTATTCCCTCTGTATCTTCGCATTTATACCTATAGGAATAATTTCTTTACTGCTTAAAAAGTGTCATCATGGAGGCTTAGAACAGAGCAAACAATTCTTCATATTTTTTTTTTGGTAAAAACATGTATTTAGAACTGAAATGACTATAGTACTTCCGAGAGTATGATTAACGACGTTACTTATACGACCTCAATACAAGGCAGCCTATAACAAGACAGAAATTAAAAATGTTCTTAGAACCAATTTGTATAAATATAAATTTGATGCCGCAGCATTCAAAAGACAGCCGCAGCTCGTCTGTAAAAAATAAGAAAAGACCCGCGAGCCTTAACACAAAGAGTGGTTTTAAGTCACTGATTTATTTCAATAATATTTTGATTAACTGTATGAATACAAAATATTTCTTAGGCTACTCTTTCATTACAATTCTTATCACTAAACTCTATTTTCTAAAAAATACAAACATTTTATAATTAAAGAATTTTCCCGCAATGCATGTGCCATAAAATCTTAAGTGCATAGCGCATACACAAACAACTAGCGATACTAGCTACCACTGCATGTGGGATCTTCAACTCTTATCTTAAAACACTTCCATTATCAAATCAATGGAAAATGTGAAAATCTGTTCAAAATATTTTGAACACAATTGAAATAATTTTGTTAAGCAAAAATGAGCCTTTCAAACCTGAGCAGAATTCATTTTAATAACAAAGAGTTTCTAATATTGTGAAGAAGCCCGGGTCGTTATTTTTACTGGAGGAAATATATTCAGAACCTGATGATTATATTTTATTTTCCTGTAATCTAAGGGTAAAATTTATTTGTTAAAAAATATTCTAAGATATACTCGTAACTTTCTTCTACAAAATTCCAGAAACAATTTAGCACCACTGCGTATAAATAACGTCAATACTTATACGCGGCAAAGAAACAGAGGGCCTATTTTTCTGACAAAAAATATTCCTTCAATATTTTTATACCCTCCACCATATGGAGGGTATAATTAAATTTGTCATTCCGTTTGTAACACATCGAAATATTCGTCGGAGACCCTATAAAGTATATATATATACTATTGATCAGCATAAATTCTGTCTGTTGAAATCAAAATACAGCTCGCAATTTTAAAGATAGATAGATGATATAGCCCCCATAGAACGGTACCTCCCGATATTTTTAAGGTTTTAGCTTCATTATCCTACCAAAATGGCTGAAATTTGGTACGCAGTCTTCTTTAGAGGTATACAATTTATCGGTCCACACCTTTATATAGCCCCCATATAAGGTACCTCCCGATTTTCGGTATTTTGAAGGTTGTGTCTTCAATATTCCACCAAAATCGCTGAAATTTGGTATTTAGTCTTCAATGTGATATAAAACTGTTCGCCAGAAATATGTCTGTACAGGTCCACGCTTTCATATTGCCCCATTTCTGACTAAAATTCGTCGGTATAGGTCCACGTTTCGATATAGCCCCCATAGAACGGTACCTCCGGATTTTCGTAATACTGAAGATTGTGACGTCAATATCCAACCGAAATGGCTGAAATTCGTTATTTCGTCTTCCAAGAGTTATAAAATTTGGTATTTAGTCTTCTTTGAGCCTAAAAACTTTTCGTCAGAAATTTGTCGGTATAGATCGACGTTTTGAAATAGCCCCCATAGAATGGTGCCTCACATTGTTTTACCGAAATTGCTGAAATTTACCATTAAGTCTTCTTCATACACGAAAGGAAACTAATTATTCCATTTTACTTCAATACAACTTGTGGTGGAGGGTATAACAAGTTCGGAACGAGCAATCACCTCTTTATATTTTTTTTATTTTTGGTAAAAAATGTGTTTACAAAAATTAAAAATTTGAAAATTTTGCCTATTGGGGAAAGGACCACTTTAATATTAATTAAAATTAAATTCTCTTTAGGGTCGAGTTTAATGATCGATTTTGTTTGCAAGTGAAAAAGGAAAGCCGAAAATTCGAACCCGCTAGAGAAAATATCTTCAGAATCTGATGATTATATGTTATTTTCCTGTAATATAAGGATACAATTTATTTATTAAAAAAAATATATTTTTAAAATAAAAAATACATTTATAAGAAAATATTCTTTCTGCTCAAAATACAAGAAACAACCGAGCACAAGTGCGTATAAGTAACGCCAATAATTATACGCCCCAAGGCCTTATTAAATATATAAATAATATCTACTGAAAGCATACAAGAAACACATTTTCAGAAGACCATGTAATTATTTTCGCTAGGGAAAATATCTCAGAACCTAATGATAATGTTTTCTGTTCTTAGAATCGAAACATAAGCTTTATTTATGAAAAAATATACCAAACATACTCATTTCGCATAATTGCGTATAAGTAACATCAATAGTTATATGCCTCAAAGCCATACTAAATAAAGAGATTTCGTTTAAATAATTGTGGAAAGTTTAAAACACTTTGTATTTCATTTAGTCCACTATATTCAAGGACTTTTCTTCTTTTGAAAAAATTATTCTTACTTTTTTTAGTTTTGAGTATTTATAAATACTACCGCATAAAAGCATAACTGAAAAACAACTTTAGAAGCCCAGGTAATTATTTTCACCAAGGAAAATGTATTTAGAATCTGATGATAATGGTTTTTATCCTTAGAATCGAAGATAAAAAGCATTTATTAATAAAAAAATCCCTAGGTGTACAATTCGACTACATAATTTCAGTATACATTTATCATAACTGCGTATAAGTAACGTCACTACTTATACGCATAAGAGCCTTACCAAACAAATTGTTGAAAGTTCAAAAAATATATATCTTATTTTTGAAACTGTGAGTCCTTAGAATTTCTGGCAAATAAATACCAGCAAAGGGTATTTAAAATTCCTGTTGATCGAACTTATTGTCGCCTTGTTGTTTGCTTCTTTCTTTGCCTTTTGTTCTGCTTCAGGTGCTTGCACTCATGGTTTTATTCTGGGAAATTTCCAAGTATGTACCATGAAATACACTTGAATTTAATATGGAAACACAAAAGGGGAGGGGGAGAAAAGCAGAGAAAATAGAAGGAGAGTTCGAAGAGGGAAGGATGTTTAAAATACTCATACAAACAACTAAGCAAAACTATTTTTTTAAACATGTTATAGTTTTCATAAAGAGGAGGGGAATGAAAAGTGTTGTTACAGCCCTTGCTGCATATAATTTTTATTTCTCATTCCCGCAGTTGATTACAGCTGTTACAGTTAAAATGTTGATGATGCAAGTCATTACCTTAAAACCAAGATTAAACAAAGGAAGAAAAAAAAAAAGAACTAACAAGAAATCGCGTTACAAACTAGTTTTTATAGCCTAAGAACAATGTTGCAGAGTAAAAAAGATAGGGGGAAAAAGATTTTTTTAGCAAAGGATCATAGAAATTAATTTTTAAACTGCAAAAATTTGCAGAACAATGGAGGGGTGATACATTTTTGGGGGAACAATGAAATTTAAATTTGAATAGAATGAATTTTTGGTAGTCTAAAGTGACAAATGTTTGTTGTGGAGCAATGGAGCGTATGACTAGTGCCACAACTTATACGCCCCTGGGTGCAATGCTCTCATAAGTGATAAAATTTTATGTAAGATCACAAAAATCGCTTTTCTAAATTATTATGTCTATTGAAGAGTCTCTTACTCATGTAGGCGATGACTTTGGCGAGTTTAGCTGACAACGTAAATAGTTTTGTCTCTAAAAAGATCAACAAAATGGTCCCTAGAATTGGGAGAATTGTTAAGGCTGGTTTTCATATACAATACACCTTGAATGGTTTTTTGTGCCTGCGTGAAAGTAATGTCATGGGCCTTAAAATCACCTTTACTAGAAGAGTATCGACTTCTAGAAGAATATAGAATGCTAATTAGTGTAGGTGTAAAATATTCCTTTTAAGGTTGTTTACCTCTAAAAGACCACCTGAATAAACTTCCACATATGTATGTACAAAAAACACGACGAAAACATAAATGACCCTCCTCCTACAAACTAAAATATTTTGAAGTATTTCTCCTCTTGAACCATTTCGCATGTCTGCGTATAAGTAACGCCATTACTTATATGCATCATGGCATTATTGAATAAATCGATTTCAGTAGCAAAAATAAGTGGAAAGTTCAAACTTTATTTGTAAACCCAACCGAAATAAAAAACTTTCCAGCTCTCAAGAGACCATGCAATAAAATTCGTCTCCTTTTTATCCTTGACATGAACTTTGAATTCAATGAACTTTTGAAAATGTAGCGAGAAATAAAACGATGCTCATTGAATTTTTAATAATACAACTTTTTCATACTAATCGCAAACAAATCAAATTCCAAAACACACACACACACAAATTTGAAAGTTTTTTTTTTTTGAGGCAAAAGTTAAATATTTGCATTTTGCTGAAAGTTGGAAATTTGCAAAACAATTTAAATATTTAAACTGCGAAATTTAGCTGGTCGAACATAATGACGGCCTTTTTGGCCGCAAATGGCTGAAATGGCCGAGGGCTGTTAAATAGGCCAAAGTAATGCATCATTAATTTTGCATAATGAACAGTTAGTTTGAAATACCAAACTCCAGTGCAGCCATTGGTTTGCAAGGTACCACAACAAAAACAAACGAGTTATCAAAGCCCTGTTATTACAAAATTGCTGTTGAGAAACCAAAAACAGTAACGAGCAAATAACAACACATCAACTGCAAAGGAGTTAACTCCATGAAGAATCGAGAAAGATGGAGGATAAAAACTGGTTAACAACACCTTTGGTGTAAACTGTTCAACGCAATACAAGTGTTTATACCACAACAGAGTTTTTTTTTTCATTTTGGTTTAACACACACATGCAGACATCCATCAAACCTAAAGGAATAGGTAAAACTTTCTTTATACTCTCCTCTATGTTCTCTTTTTCATCCTTTCTATTGGATGTACCCTAATAGCTTTTCTGTCATGCCAGTAAGCATGCTGGGATTTCTTGAAATTTTCCACTTCCTCTGTTTGCTCCTCATTGCTCATCCTTGGCCACATCGGGGGCATCATGGTTGGGTTGTTTGGTTGGTTCGCTGGCTTATCCTTAGACACCTGCCAGGAACACAACAATCAATTTAAGTTCATTTCAGTAGAGGTTTGCTCCGGGTTTGGTTTTTCGTTCGTTTTTTTTTTTGTGATGTGGTGTGGTGTTCACCGAAAACATCAGTAATAGCTACAAAATAAAAACAATATTCGTACACCTCGAAAATAACAAAGAGGTTTTGAGGTATGTTATTTTTTCAACAGTCAGCGTAATGTGGTCTTCCTTTTCATACCCTACACCAGGGCATGGGTGCGATAGAAATGAAAACAAAAATTAAATAGTGGTCTGTTGATTTGTTAATATAATTTTTGGAGGACACACAGAGCAATAAAAGTGGAGTTTTAAATGTAATTTTTAGAAAGTCCTACTGAGCAACAAGCCTGATGTCCCTTCCAAAAATCTTTGAAAATCGAAAATTATTGATATGTTGATGAATAATTATTTGTCTCAGGACCGTTTCCCTCTTTAAGAAATCCTTAAATAAATATTCTTAAAAATATGGCGTATGAGTTATGGCGTTAATCATGCGCAACCTTAATTTCTTCTAAAAGGCGTATGATCATTGACGTTAATCATACGCAACCATCGATATTACTTATTTTAAAATAAAGTGTGCATAAATTTCGTGTAGGCTGGACTTCCCATACCTGGAATATTTCCGTTTCATTTTGTCAGACGTTTCTCAATTTCTGTTTTTCTTCTACGGTTTATTTATTTATGTGTGCAGTGGTGCATAAAGATTGGGGTCTTCCTGTGTGTATCTCAGTTTGTTTTTCCTGGGATAAAAGATCAACAACTGAGCGGAAGACTGAACTTGCCACCCCCAAAAAATGAAAGACAACAAAAAAAAAAAAAAACAATTGACTGGGATTTGAAGTCTGAAAAGATAACACCTCCACAAAAAAATGAAAAACAAAACGGTAACAGTTACGTGGCACTCAAGGTGTCTTTAGCATTAGTCTCTGTAACAGTAACATACGGAATTTGTTTCCTTCCCGAAAGGGAATGACGGCATGAATACTTGCCGTCCTGGGAGACCAAACATCCAGACACATGCCATGAAATATTTTCATGTACCACTCTGTATTCGCTGTCGATGACGATGGCGTTATCAGCAGAAAATTTCATTAAAATTATTGGAATTCCAGAAATGAGTGTGCGTATGTGTGGCCCTCACTTCAATCGAACCAAAATCCAAGAGATAGCAACAAAACAAAAAAATCCCAAAGTAAAATAAAACAAATTGTTGGATTTCTTTTTTCAACTGTGTGTTAACGGAAGCAATGAAGCGTAAATGAAAACTGAAAAATTACAATTTTTAAAGATTTCCTTTAAAAAAAATTGAAAGAAGAAAAAAATTTATATGCCTACTTTGCCTGCGGGCTTAACATGCTTGGGGTCATGATTGTTGATTGTAAAATTGAAACAAATAAGAGGAATTTAACTTTAGGTTATGCATGAAGAAGCAACATATGTCTGTTACTCGGGGCGCAATGTGGGGGTATTATTTGCTACTTAGTGGGTGTTTAATATGTGAAATTTTTCCATTTTTCCATACTTATATGTAAATATTTTGTATAAAAATATATTATGTGAAATGGGATTTAGCTAAAGATACCCTAAAGAATTCTTAAGAAGATTTCTGTGCATTCTTTGCAAATTACATTCTTTTGAAATAAGGGCAGTTAGGATCGACATTATTTAAAATATGGAAAAATGTGAAGTTATTGCATAAGATCCGTTTTGCTTAGTAATTTCATAAAGGTTTATAAGTAATGTGGAAACCCAACGTTACACACACCAATTAGATTTAACCTACAGAACAATAAACGTGGACTTATAAAATTAACTTTTTTAACAGACCAATAAACGTGGATTTTTGAAGGACTCACAGAGCAATAAACGTGGATTTTTTAATAATTTTTTTCAAGGACTAACAGAGCAATCGTCGTGGATTTTTTTAAATATTTTTTTCAAGGACCCACAGAGCAATAATCGTGAATTTTTTATATAATTTTTTCAACGACCTACAGAGCAATAAACGTGGATTTTTTTAATATAATTTTTTCAACGACATACAGAGCAATAAAAGTGTATTTTTTATATAATTTTTCCAGGTACCTACAGAGCAATAAACTTGGATTTTTTAATAAAATTTTTTTCAAAAACCTACAGCCAATAAACGTGGATTTTTATGTAATTTTTTCAAAGACCTACAGAGCAATAAACGTGAATTTTTTATATAATTTTTTCAAGGACAACGAACTACAGAGCAATAAAATAGGATTTTTTATATCACTTTTTCAGGGACCTACAGAGCAATAAACGTGGATTTTTTAATAAATTTTTTCAAGGACTTTTAGAACAATAAAAGCTGATTTTTTTATAAAATTTCTTTAAGGACCTACGGAGCAATAAACGTGGATTTTTTATATAATTTTTTCAAGGACATACAGAGCAATATACGTGGATTTTTCAGTATATTTTTTAAAGACCTACAGAGCAAGAAACGTGAATTTTTCAGTATAATTTTTTCAAGGACCTACAGAGCAATAAACATGGACTTTTTAATATATTTTTTCAAGGACCTACAGAGCAAAAATTGTAGATTTTTTAATAAAATTTCTTCAAGGATCTACAGAGCAATAAACGTGGATTTTTTAATAAAAATTTTTCAACGACCTACAGAGCAATAAACGTGGATTTTTTAATAAAATTTTTTCAACGACCTACAGAGCAATAAACTTGGATTTTTTAATAAAAATTTTTCAACGACCTACAGAGCAATAAACGTGGATTTTTTAATAAAATTTTTTCAACGACCTACAGAGCAATAAACGTGGATTTTTAAATGTAATTTTTTCAACGACCTACAGAGCAATAAACGTGGATTTTTAAATGTAATTTTTTCAAGGGCCTTTAGAGAAATAAGCGTGGATTTTTAAATGTAATTTTTTCAAGGACCTACAGAGCAATAAACGTGGATTTTTAAATGTAATTTTTTCAAGGGCCTACAGACCAAAAAACGTGGATTTTTAAATGTAATTTTTTCAAGGGCCTACAGAGCAATAAACGTGGACTTTTTAATAAAATTTTTTCAACGACCTACAGAGCAATAAACGTGGATTTTTTAATAAAATTTTTTCAACGACCTACAGAGCAATAAACGTGGATTTTTTAATAAAATTTTTTCAACGACCTACAGAGCAATAAACGTGGATTTTTTAATAAAATTTTTTCAACGACCTACAGAGCAATAAACGTGGATTTTTTAATAAAATTTTCTCACACAATCTCTCTTTTATTATTTCAACGACCTACAGAGCAATAAACGTGGACTTTTTAATAAAATTTTTTCAACGACCTACAGAGCAATAAACGTGGATTTTTTAATAAAATTTTTTCAACGACCTACAGAGCAATAAACGTGGATTTTTTAATAAAATTTTCTCACACAATCTCTCTTTTATTATTTCAACGACCTACAGAGCAATAAACGTGGATTTTTTAATAAAATTTTTTCAACGACCTACAGAGCA
Organism: Musca autumnalis; assembly: GCF_047663935.1. Lineage (NCBI taxonomy): Eukaryota > Metazoa > Arthropoda > Insecta > Diptera > Muscidae > Musca > Musca autumnalis. The sequence goes on along the minus strand of NW_027411866.1, from coordinate 5,944,925 downwards.
ATAAACGTGGATTTTTTAATAAAATTTTCTCACACAATCTCTCTTTTATTATTTCAACGACCTACAGAGCAATAAATGTGGATTTTTTATATATTTTTTCAGGGACCTACAGTGAAATAAACGTGGATTATTTAATAAAATTTTTTCAAGGACCTACAGTCAATAAACGTGGATTTTTATATAATTTTTTCAAGGATCTACAGAGCAATAAACGTGGATTTTTTAATAAATTTTTTTCAACGACATACAGAGCAATAAACCTGGATTTTTTAATAAAATTTTTTCAACGACCTACAGAGCAATAAACGTGGATTTTTTAATAAAATTTTTTCAACGACCTACAGAGCAATAAACGTGGATTTTTTAATAAAATTTTCTCACACAATCTCTCTTTTATTATTTCAACGACCTACAGAGCAATAAATGTGGATTTTTTATATATTTTTTCAGGGACCTACAGTGAAATAAACGTGGATTATTTAATAAAATTTTTTCAAGGACCTACAGTCAATAAACGTGGATTTTTATATAATTTTTTCAAGGATCTACAGAGCAATAAACGTGGATTTTTTAATAAAATTTTTTCAACGACATACAGAGCAATAAACCTGGATTTTTTAATAAAATTTTTTCAACGACCTACAGAGCAATAAACGTGGATTTTTTAATAAAATTTTTTCAACGACCTACAGAGCAATAAACCTGGATTTTTTAATAAAATTTTTTCAACGACCTACAGAGCAATAAACGTGGATTTTTTAATAAAATTTTTTCAACGACCTACAGAGCAATAAACGTGGATTTTTTAATAAAATTTTCTCACACAATCTCTCTTTTATTATTTCAACGACCTACAGAGCAATAAACGTGGATTTTTTAATAAAATTTTTTCAACGACCTACAGAGCAATAAACGTGGATTTTTTAATAAAATTTTCTCACACAATCTCTCTTTTATTATTTCAACGACCTACAGAGCAATAAATGTGGATTTTTTATATATTTTTTCAGGGACCTACAGTGAAATAAACGTGGATTATTTAATAAAATTTTTTCAAGGACCTACAGTCAATAAACGTGGATTTTTATATAATTTTTTCAAGGATCTACAGAGCAATAAACGTGGATTTTTTAATAAAATTTTTTCAACGACATACAGAGCAATAAACCTGGATTTTTTAATAAAATTTTTTCAACGACCTACAGAGCAATAAACGTGGATTTTTTAATAAAATTTTTTCAACGACCTACAGAGCAATAAACCTGGATTTTTTAATAAAATTTTTTCAACGACCTACAGAGCAATAAACGTGGATTTTTTAATAAAATTTTTTCAACGATCTACAGAGCAATAAACGTGGATTTTTTAATAAAATTTTCTCACACAATCTCTCTTTTATTATTTCAACGACCTACAGAGCAATAAATGTGGATTTTTTATATATCTTTTCAGGGACCTACAGTGAAATAAACGTGGATTATTTAATAAAATTTTTTCAAGGACCAACAGTCAATAAACGTGGATTTTTATATAATTTTTTCAAGGACCTACAGAGCAATAAACGTGAATTTTTTATATAATTTTTTCAACGACCTACAGAGCAATAATAGTTGATTTTTATATAATTTTTTCAGGGACCTACAGAGCAATAAACGTGGATTTTTTAATAAATTTTGTTCGACGACCTACAGAGCAATAAAAGTGGATTTTTATATAATTTTTTTCAGGGACGTAGATTTTTTTAAAAAAAATTCAAGGACTTTTAGAGCAATAAGCTTGGATTTTTTAATAAAATTTCTTCAAGGACCTACAATCACTAAACGTGGATTTTTAATACAATTTTTTCAAGGACCTACAGAGAAATAAACGTGATTTTTATACCCTCAGCCTTTAGGCTAAGGAGGGTATATACACTTTGATACGATGAAAATGTGCCTCATCGAAATAATGGTTTTAGACCCCAAGTATGTTTGGACGAAATGTGTTTCAGACAATTTTGAGTCGATCTAGCCATGTCCGTCCGTCTGTCTGTCTGTCTGTCCGTCTGTCCTGCTGGCTGGAGCGCACGATAACTCTCGAACGGATGAACCGATTCGGTTCATGTTTTGGCTTTCATAATATTTTGCCCAAACTTAGTTTAAGTTTGAAGATGAGCTACATCGGTCCACTCCTTCCGGTGCCTCCCCCACAAAAGTTCGAAAATGTTCGGAAAGTTTGTGCGCACGATAACTCTTGAAGGGAGTGACCGATTTGGTCCATACTTTGTATACCGTAAACTTTCTACCAGAGTAATATGAGGTTCCAATATGGTCTCAATAGGTCCACTCCTTCGGGTACCTCCCACACAAAATTTCGGAAAAGTTTAGTTTAGGGCCATCTCTCGAATCGCTTTGATTTTTGTTTTAGCAACTTGTATTCACTGCCCTCCATATGACGGTACAAGTTTAATCAGGGGCAAGTCTATACTTTCTGAGAATATAGCATGAAAGTTGCAAAAAACCCCTATGACACCGTGTGAGGTGGCTGGAGCGCAAGATAACTCTCGATCGGATCTGCCGTTTCGGTCCAAAATATGGCCTTAGTAATATTTTGTCCAAACATAGTTTAAGTTTGGAGATAGGCCTTATCGGTCCACTCCTTCAGGTACCTCCCCCACAAAAGTTCAAAAATGTTCGGAAAAATTGTTCGTACGGTAACTCATGAAGGGAGTGGCCGAATTGGTCTATACTTTACACATCCTAATATATCTACCAGATATAGATCAGGTTCAAATATGGACTATATTTGTCCACTCCATCCGGTACCTCCCACACAAAATATCGGATAAGTTCACTTTGTGACCTGCTATCGAATCACTTTGATTTCTGTTGAAGCAACTTGCATTCGCTGCCTCAATTACGATGGTAAAAGTTTTTTAGGGGCAAGTCCAACTTCTTGAGCAAACAGCCCGAAGAGTGTAAAAACCCCCTATGGCACCATATGTTGTGGCTGGAGATCCACTTCCATAACGGTCAATGCCGATCCATTCCTTTTAGTATCTCCTCCGCAAAACTTTTGATCTTTAATCCTAATCAACATTTTTGTCGGTTCAAACGCCCAAAATTTTTAAAACCCCCTAAATACATACGTATTTTGGGAAAAATTGTTGCAATGTACACAGGCTGAGGGTATATCTCTGTCGGCAAAGCCGACTGATACTTTTTTACTTGTTTTAATACAATTTTTTCATACAGAGCAATTGAAGTGTATTTTTTATATAATATTTTCAAGGACCTACAGAGCAATAAACGTGGATTTTTCAGTATAATTTTTCAAGGACCTACAGAGCAATAAAAGTGGATTTTTTATATAATTTTTTCAATGACCTACAGAGCAATAAACGTGGATTTTTCAGTATAATTTTTTCAAGGGCCTACAGAGCAATAATCCTGGATTTAACAGAATTTGTCAAGGACCTTCAGAGCAATAATTGTGGATTTTTTAATAGAATTTTTTCAAGGACTTAGAGAGCAATAAACGTGAATTTTTTTAATATTTTTTTTTTAATAATTTTTTTTCAAGGACAGAGCAATCATCTTGGATTTTTTAATAAAATGTTTCCAAGGACTTACAAAGCAATAAACGTGGATTTTTTAATTAATTTTTAATTAATTTTTTCAAGGACTTATAGAGCAAAAAACCTGTATTTTTAATAATTTTTTTTTCATGTATTTGCATAGCAAGAAAAATTGGATTTTTAATAAAATTTTTTCAAGGACTTAAAGAGCAATTAACTTGGTTTTTTAATAAAATTTTTTCAAGAATTTACGGAGCAATAAACGTGGATTTTTAATATAATGTTTGGATTTTTAATAAAAATGTTTCAAGGATCTTTCAATGGCTCACACAATCTCTCTATTATTATTATTAGAGCTTCCCAGCGTATGATTGATGACAATAGTTATACGCAATAAACGACATTAGTTGTAAAGGCATAAAAGTTGCATTTTTAATTGCACACGAGCCTTTTAATCCTATTCAATGTAATTTATTTACAAAAAGACGCTAATTGTGTTAAAACAAAAGATCATTCTTCAAACCTTTCTTCCACAATTAGAACGCTTGATTCTTTTCTTATCGCACATTCGGGGGACTTTTTTGTATTTCTTAAGCTTGGAACAATTCTGTAAATTCTAGGAATAAGTATTTGAATCACAATTTCAATGCATGGTAAAATAATTTTAGAATTTACCACACATTCTTTACTTTGTTTGTTTTAAAATATTTACATTGTTAAAAAGAGTGGAAAGAGTTTCAAAACAATAAAGTTTTTGTTCAAATTTAAAAGACCAAGGCATTTAGGTCTGACTTGTAAAGCCTAAAAACAACAAAAAAAAATTACTTGGCAACTTGTTAAGCTAAGAAGGGGGTGTTACCTGGGTGAAGGAAAATCTCAAGAGCCACAAATAAATATAAATACTCCAGTCGCCCTTAAGCTGACTTAATGGATAGCACAATGATGAGAATACAACAACAGTTTTACAAGAACCAAGTAGCATTTTAGCATTTTAATTTACATACTTCCAAGGCTCCAGGAGTCAAAAGAATTAACATAAATTAGGGCTGTGGTTCATGCTCGACAATAATAACGAGAAACAAAAATAAACTTCAGGCTAATGATGGCCTCCCACAAATGAATTAATCAATGAAGGATGCCTAAATAAAACAATTTATCTGATTGTTTTTTCTCTCTCGTTTTTTGTTGGTTGGACAATAAGCCAACCAAAAAATTGAGCCTCCATTATCTTTGCTTTACAAAGGAAATTTGTATGCATGCCATTCTGTTACATAATGACTGTATAATTAATTACAATGAAATTACCCCACTGCCTCAATACATTTGGAGTTTACCTAAGACCCCAAAAGAATTGTCTTACCTTTTTCTTTTTAATTTCAATATTAAAGAAATTGCACAATGCCTGTCACGTTTTTTTTTTCGATGCCACTGACATACATGAAATGGCTGGCTGCTGACATTTAGACACGCACACATATATCATTTGTAGATATATGAAATAAATACATATGTATATATTAATTCATGAAAAAAAATGAGAAAACCAAGAAAGCTATTTTACCCATATTATCAAGGGATTGTAACAAAGAACTTCGAGGCGTATGAATGATGAGCTTTGTAATATTAATCATACACAGTATTGAGAAAGATATGGGTTGTCAAAGACAGATGCCACTGTTTATTGTCTGAAGATGTTTTGTGTCAACTGTGTCTAGTAAAAAAACATATTCCTTGTAGCTTTTTTGTTTTGATTTCAAAACAAATTAACATTACCTGCGTAGGCTCATTATGTTTTATGCAAATATATAACAGCCCACCATATATGTATAGCTTGGTGAAAGGTTGGCCCATTAAAAATATTACAAATAAATTTAAATAAATAAACAAGTGTATTTGTTTAGGTTATTTATAGACGTGGGAATACTTTTACAATTTCTAACTCATGTCGCCCACTTTGGTGTAACAAGCCTTAACATGTGGCATATTTGCCAACAACCTACGTTGGCAACTAATTATTCATAGGAAAGATAAAGGACCATTTCTAATCGTAGTTTTTGTTTGAAAACGCCTAAATTAAAAAAAAAAATATTTGGGTATATAAGGCCGTATGCTTGATGACGTTACTTATACGCCGCATAAATGTTCTTTAAAAAGATTTATTCAGGTAAATATTCTCAAAATTGCTTAAAGCAAGTCCTTGCTAAAAATATATGTACAAAACCCTTCAATAGCAATATTATAATGGTTAACTTCTATAGAAAACAAGTATGTATTTATATGTGGTAGTATAACTACTGTCGTTACTTATACGCCACAAAATATTTGCTTTAAAAATCAATAAACGTAGAGATTTAAATATATATTTTCTAAAAAAAAAGTACAGAACAATAAACATGAATATTTAAATATATTTTTCATGGACTTACAGAACAATAAACGAGGATCTCGAAATAAAATATTTTCAATAATCTACTGATATACTGATAAATATTAATTTTTTCATGGACCATCTCAGCAATAAACGTGGATTTTTAAATGTAATTTTTTCAAGGACCAACTCAGCAATAAACGTGGATTTTCAAGTGTAATTTTTTCAAGGACCAACTCAGCAATAAGCCTGGATTTTTAAATGTAATTTTTTCAAGGACCAACTCAGCAATAAACGTGGATTTTTAAATGTAATTTTTTCAAGGACCAACTCAGCAATAAACGTGGATTTTTAAATGTAATTTTTTCAAGGACCATCTCAGCAATAAACGTGGATTTTTAAATGTAATTTTTTCAAGGACCAACTCAGCAATAAACGTGGATTTTTAAATGTAATTTTTTCAAGGACCAACTCAGCAATAAACGTGGATTTTTAAATGTAATTTTTTCAAGGACCAACTCAGCAATAAACGTGGATTTTTAAATGTAATTTTTTCAAGGACCAACTCAGCAATAAACGTGGATTTTTAAATGTAATTTTTTCAAGGACCAACTCAGCAATAAACGTGGATTTTTAAATGTAATTTTTTCAAGGACGAACTCAGCAATAAACGTGGATTTTTAAATGTAATTTATTCAAGGACCAACTCAGCAATAAACGTAGATTTTTAAATGTAATTTTTTCAAGGACCAACTCAGCAATAAACTTGGATTTTTAAATGTAATTTTTTCAAGGACCATCTCAGCAATAAACGTGGATTTTTAAATGTAATTTTTTCAAGGACCAACTCAGCAATAAACATGGATTTTTAAATGTAATTTTTTCAAGGACCAACTCAGCAATAAACGTGGATTTTTAAATGTAATTTTTTCAAGGACCAACTCAGCAATAAACGTAGATTTTTAAATGTAATTTTTTCAAGGACCAACTCAGCAATAAACGTGGATTTTTAAATGTAATTTTTTCAAGGACCATCTCAGCAATAAACGTGGATTTTTAAATGTAATTTTTCCAAGGACCAACTCAGCAATAAACATGGATTTTTAAATGTAATTTTTTCAAGGACCAACTCAGCAATAAGCCTGGATTTTTAAATGTAATTTTTTCAAGGACCAACTCAGCAATAAACGTCGATTTTTCAATGTAATTTTTTCAAGGACCAACTCAGCAATAAACGTGGATTTTTAAATGTAATTTTTTCAAGGACCAACTCAGCAATAAACGTGGATTTTTAAATGTAATTTTTTCAAGGACCAACTCAGCAATAAACGTGGATTTTTAAATGTAATTTTTTCAAGGACCAACTCAGCAATAAACGTGGATTTTTAAATGTAATTTTTTCAAGGACCAACTCAGCAATAAACGTGGATTTTTAAATGTAATTTTTTCAAGGACCAACTCAGCAATAAACGTGGGTTTTTAAATGTAATTTTTTCAAGGACCATCTCAGCAATAAACGTGGATTTTTAAATGTAATTTTTTCAAGGACCAACTCAGCAATAAACGTGTATTTTTAAATGTAATTTTTTCAAGGACCAACTCAGCAATAAACGTAGATTTTTAAATGTAATTTTTTCAAGGACCAACTCAGCAATAAACGTGGATTTTTAAATGTAATTTTTTCAAGGACCATCTCAGCAATAAACGTGGATTTTTAAATGTAATTTTTTCAAGGACCAACTCAGCAATAAACATGGATTTTTAAATGTAATTTTTTCAAGGACCAACTCAGCTATAAGCCTGGGTTTTTAAATGTAATTTTTTCAAGGACCAACTCAGCAATAAACGTGGATTTTTAAATGTAATTTTTTCAAGGACCATCTCAGCAATAAACGTGGATTTTTAAATGTAATTTTTTCAAGGACCAACTCAGCAATAAACGTGGATTTTTAAATGTAATTTTTTCAAGGACCAACTCAGCAATAAACGTGGATTTTTAAATGTAATTTTTTCAAGGACCAACTCAGCAATAAACTTGGATTTTTAAATGTAATTTTTTCAAGGACCAACTCAGCAATAAACGTGGATTTTTAAATGTAATTTTTTCAAGGACCAACTCAGCAATAAACGTGGATTTTTAAATGTAATTTTTTCAAGGACATTCAGAGTAATAAACATGTATTTTTAAATTTAATTTTTTCAAGGACAAGCAGAGTAATAAACATGTATTTTTAAATGTAATTTTTCAAGGATTTTTAAAAGTATTATTTAAAAGTATTTTTAAGGACCTACAGAGTAATAACTAGTGGGTAATAAAACCCTCCAATAGCAATATTATTATTGTTAATTTGTATAGAAAAATAATCATGTTTATACGGACGTATAGCGGACTTTACTTATACGCCACCTATTATTTTCTTTACTTACTTACTTAGCTGGCCCATTACAGAACATTTGTTCCATAGGCCGAACTAAGAAAAGATCTCCATTCCTCTCAATTTGTTGCTTCGCACTCTGGAATACCGCACCTTTTCATCTCATCATCCACTTGTTTGCGCCATCTATTCCTTGGCCTGCCAATTCTGCGTGCACCGCCAAGCGCTCCGTATTTATACGCCTTTTTAGCGGGTTCATCATCGCTCATTCTTATGATATGGCCTAGCCAACGCAATCGCTGCATCTCGATACGTTTTACAGTATTGATGTCGTTGTATAGCAGATACAGCTCGTGGTTCATGCGACGTCGATATTCATCGTCAACGCAGATTGGTCCGTAGATCTTTCGAAGAATTTTTCTCTCAAACACACCAAGCACTGCCATGTCTGCTTGCGCAAGTACCCAGGCTTCGAAGCCATACATCAGCACGGGTAGTATCAGTGTTTTGTAGAGCGTTATTTTTGTTTGACGAGATGTGGCTTTGTTTTTAAACTTCTTACTTAAACCAAAGTAGCATCTGTTGGCCAATACAATTCTTCTTTTTATTTCACAACTGATGTCGTTTGTTGTGTTTACGGAGGTGCCGAGGTAGACGAAGTCTTTAAATACCTCAAAATTATAGGTAGCAACTTCCACAGTCGGTCCGAGCTCAATGGACGCATTGCGCGTCGACACCATCAACTTGGTCTTCTCACCGTTTACCGCCAGACCCACTTTAGCAGATTCTCCTTCGACGTTTATAAAGGTATCAGTTACTTCTTTTACCGATCGGCCCATGATGTCAATATCATCAGCATAAGCAAGTAACATGTGACTATTGGTGTAGATTGTGCCACTTCTTTTGACGTTTGCCTCTCGTATAATCTTTTCTAGCAGGATGTTAAAGAGATCACACGAAAGGCTGTCTCCTTGTCGGAAACCTCCTTTGGTTCCAAACTCTTCGGATATGTTCCTTCCTATTTTAACCGAGGACCTCGTGTCAGTTAAAGTCATTTTGCAAAGACGGATGAGCTTTGCGGGGATACCAAATTCAGACATGGCTTGGAATACCTTTGAACGCAGCGGGCTGTCGAAGGCTGCTTTATAATCGACAAAAAGGTGGTAGGTGTCAATCTGCATCTCTTGGGTCTTCTCCAGGATTTGCCGCAGGGTAAATATCTGGTCAATGGTGGACTTGCCAGGTCTAAAGCCGCATTGGTATGGTCCAATTATCTCGTTGACCATAGGATTTAGTCGTTCGCACAATATCCCTTACACGATCTTGTAGGCAATAGGGAGTAGACTTATGCCCCTATAGTTAGAGCATACAGTCTTATCTCCCTTCTTGTGGACGGGGCACAGGATACTCAGGTTCCAATCGTCGGGTACTCCGTTCTTCCTGCCAGATGGTGCTAACTAGCTGATGAATACACCTTATCAGCGTGTTGCTTCCGGTTTTGAACAACTCGGCTAGTAAGCCATCGGCTCTTGCTGCCTTATTATTCTTCAGCCGATTAATTGCCGACTTTACCTTATCTTGGCTGGGCGGTATGCATTCAATACCATCTTCTGGGATTGGGTCTGTGGTATCTTCGTCGACTTCGCTACTATTGGATACCAACAGTTTGGAAAAATGTTCTTTCCATATCCTGAGTACACTATCTGTATCAGTTACCAAATTACCTTGCTGGTCTCTACAGGAGGAGTTGGCCTGTACCAAAGCCATCAGTTTGATGCTTGACTCTTTGGAAGAATTTTCGGACTTCATTCTGGCACATGTACATCTCGATTTTTTCACACTCCCGTTTTTCATCTCTCTATTTTTTCTGCGGAAAAGACGTTTCTCCCTTTATCTCTCTCGTGCGCTACGCGTTGCTACGGATTGTAAAGTAGCCCTATATGCCGCATTTTTCTCTTCGGTGGCAGCACGACACTCCTGATCATACCATGGATTCCTTGGTAGAGGTCTCTGGTATCCAAGTATGGATTTTGCGGCTGTTTGCATGGAGTGGACAATGCTTTGCCATTGCGCTGATATGTTATCGGGATGAGGAGTGCTTTGATTAAGCAATTGGGCTAGTTGAGTGGAATATGCTGTGGCTATCTGTTGTGATTGCAGCTTACCGATGTCTAACTTTCGTGTTGTTCTGTTCGTACTTTATTTGCTACGTTTAAGCGGGTGCGTACCTTTGCTGCAACAAGGTAGTGGTCCGAAACAATGTATGCGCCTCGGAACGATCGTACATCCAACACGCTTGATGAATGTCTGCTATCTATCACGACATAATCAATTTGATTACTTGTTCTTTGATCTGGAGATAGCCAGGTGCCCTTATGAATATAGAGATGATTAAATCTGGTACTGCTAACTACCATTGGATACCAACAGATACCAACTTTTGCAGCTGCAAAGTCTATCAGCCTCATACCATTGTCAGATGTTTCACTGTGGAGACTGAATTTCCCGACTGTTGGGCCAAAGATATTCTCCTTTCCAATTTTGGCATTAAAATCGCCTAGAATGATTTTAATGTCATGGGCAGGGCAACGGTCATATGTTTCTTCTAAGCGCTCGTAAAATATATCTTTGGTCTGTTCGTCCTTTTGTTCAGTGGGAGCATGAGCGCAAATAAAGCTGATGTTGAAGAATTTAGCTTTTATTCGAATTGCAGCAAGTCTTTCATTCGCTGGGGTGAACCAGGATACCAGATGTTTTAGTCTCCGACTAACTACAAATCAGCAACCAAAGTCATGTCATGGCAGCTTTAATACAGTGCGTCACCTTTAGGTGTTGTTGTGACGCCTTTCCCAATCCATCGTACTTCCTGTATGGCAGTAATATCGGCCTTGTACTTTTCAAGTACGTCTGCCAATGCGAAGACTGCACCTTCTCTATAAAGAGTGCGAACATTCCAGGTGCAGATTCGCAGATCATGGTCCTTAAAACGTTTGCGGGGTTCGTCAACTTTAGAGGGGTTTGTTTTTCTTTTCTTTCGTTTTTTTCATAGTAGGCTGTTTTTTCTAGGGGAGGGTTACTAACCCGACGCCCAAACCCAAGTTTTTAACGTTATTAAGGGTGAACGCGCGGCACATGTTAGGTCACTACCTTTAACGGGTGTTAAAGGCAGGTCCCCAGGAGGTCCACTTGGGATGAAAGAGGGACCAAGATAAATCCTGGGCTTTGCCATGTTTAAACCGGTCAGGACCGTTGCTTGGTATCTTCCATACCCTACGTCATTTCCTTTACAAAGTAAAAAAATTTATAAAGTCTTTAAGTTATTCGGAAAAATATTCCTCTAATATATATTAATAACACCATAAATTTTACTCCGTTTAAACAACTTTAAGAATTTCCGTTATTCATCAAGGCAACGTGCGATTAACAACATTACTAATACGAACCTTAAACAAATTTCAACAACACTGCAGGGTGCATAGCCTACAAAAGCATATCAAATGTCCTAGTAAATATTACTTCATATTATAATTTTCAATTACTAGAAATATGGCCCAACACCCCCAGCGCACAATCAAAAGACTTTTCTTCTAGCCCCCACTTTGATCAAAGTCAGCAGCCAGCTATCAATATTTAATGAATATTTAAACGATCAATTGCTATTAATTTAAAAGCTTAAAGGCATAACACAAACAGGCATGCAAAATTGAAATGTTACAAAGGGGCTTTTGTAATGTCTTAAAAGTAAATGTAATGTAACTTTATTGGGAGGACTTTGTGCAATTTATTCAATGTTTGTGTGTGTGTGTGTGTGTGCAACTGACACATAGCACTTTTAAACACCCACATTGGATGGGTGGCTGAAAGTTTCCTCCTTTGTTAAACATTTTCAATACAAAACCAAAAACGTTTCCACAGCTTGTAGGTGTTGCTGAATAAAGCAGAATACCAACAACATCTCACACAAAAGACAATGGCATTGAGTGCTTTGCCTCTTTCCCTTGTGGGGTATTTGCAACTCGCTTTTTTCCATTCTCTACTTCAGTTTTATTCATCCATACTCAAAGCGTAACTAAACTAATTAATTAATGGATTGTAATTAATTAGATGGCCTTAGTATTCAGATTTGTTGTTTTTATGTTTGTCTTCCATTTCTCTACTTGTCTTGCTGCAGCATCACAATAAACTACTTATGTTTTATTTTCAGCATTAGCAAAGAATGTTTGCATATCAACGTAAAAAGAGAAATCAGGAGGAGGGGGTATTATCCTCATTCTTTGTCGATGACGATATTAGCCTTCCTGAAGTTCATTTGCATTAAAAAATGGTTTGAATAAAGTAGAGCGTACCACACTACATAAGTTCAGTTAAATTAGATTTATGACTGAATCTAAATATCTTCAAACTTTCTGGGAGCGTATGATTATCGACGCTACTTATACGCATCAATTTACAAAAAAAAAGTTTTTTTTTATTTTAAGAGAGCAGTCTATGCTATCAAGAGCAGAGTAAACTATATTTAGATCGATTTGGCCTGCAGATATACTAATTTTGCTTGAATGATTTATATTTCTATTATTTGTACAAGGTGGCGCAAAAGTAAACTTCCGATGTTTTTTGGCTGTAGTTAAAAAAATTAAAAACTTTGATTCTTCTTGTGGATTATTTTTATTTGGTCTTTTATTTTTTTTTTTCATCAAGTCGAGAATATGATGTCAGATAAATGGCCGCCGCCACAGTTTATTGTCATTTGAGCCCTTTTTATGGCATTTTCTATCACTTTGGCCAAAACTTCCGGCGATAGGTCCTCACATTCTTGACGGTTATTGTCTTTAAGCACTGAAAGAGTCTGAGGCTTGTTGACATAAACCCGCGACTTCAAAAAGCCGCACAAAAAGAAGTCTGGATCGGTCAAATCAGGCGATCTGCGACGAAATTCACGTTGTGCCAAAGTCACCGATCGATTATTGGTCAAATAAATAGTCACCAATATTCCGCGTTCTGGAGCAGTGTAGCGTAACATTGTTTACCAACGTGTATTTCGCATGTGTTTACTACACAAATGTCAAAACAGAACTGACATTAGGGGCCAATAGCAAAATTTATAGCATTTTCTGATAGGAAGATTACTTTTGCGCCACCTTGTATAGGGGTGCGTATGATTAAAGGCGTTACTTATACGAAAATTCGGATATGTAATTTTTGGAAATTTTGTGGAGAAAGAAATAGATATTTTTCGGAAACTATAAATGATATTGTGTTAATTTTTAGGTAGAATTGTGGACATAGGTCTAGATTTTGGTATAGCCCCCACATAGCGCTACCACCCGATTTCAGGCAATTTGAGGATTTTATCTTAATTTTTAGCACAAACTGGCTGTAACTTGGCATTTAGAGTTCCCAATGGTGCAGATACTTCTCTACCAAAAATTGTGAACCTAGGTCCAGGTTTTGATATAGCCCCCATATAGCGGTACCACCACATTTCAGGATGAGGACTTTATCTTCATTTTAAGCCCGAATTGGCTGTAACTTAGCATTTGGAGTTCCCAATGGTACAGAAACTTTCCCACCAAAAATTATGAACATAGGTCCAGGTTTTAGTATAGCCCTTATATAGCGGTACCACTAGATTTCAGGTATTTTAAAGTTTCTATCTACATTTTCGGCCTAAATTGACTGTAATTTGGTTCTGAGGTTCCGTTGAAGGTGGAAAGGGAAAGGTGAGAGGCAGGTACCATTAGGGAGGACCGATATGGGCCATTTTAGAAGTTTAACTAAATTTTGATAACACATTAGGAGATCCAAAGTTTGGACCAAATTGGTTGCCCCATTCAAGTGATATCGTCCTAGCATTTTAGTGAAATTTTTTTTAAATATTGGGGAGAAGTACCGAAAGTTGTGGACCGGTATTGCCATGAAAATAAGTTTGAATATAATATGACGAAGACTAAATTTTGGACGAAATCTGTTGAACAGTTCGAGAGTTATCGTGCTCTCCGACCGTCACATATGGTGACATAGGGGTTTTTTTACACCTTTCGGGCTGTTTTCCCAAGAAATATGGACACGCCCCTGAAAAAACTTTTACCGTCATATGTGGGGAAGTGAATACAAGTTGTTGCAACAAAAATCAAAGCGATTCGAGAGTAGGTCCTAAACTGAACTTATCCGAAATTTTGTGTGGGAGGTACCCGAAGAAGTAGACAAATATAGTCCATATTCGAACCTGATCTATACCTAGTAGATATATTAGGATGTGCAAAGTATAGATTACATCGGTCACTACCTTCATGAGTTATCGTGCGCAAAATTTTTCCGAACATTTTTGAAGTTTTGTGGGGACCTGCTCTCGAATCGCTTTGATTTTTGTTGCAACAACTTGTATTCACTTCCCCCCATATGACGGTACAAGTTTCATCAGGGGCAAGTCCATACTTCCTGAGAAATGGCTGGAAAGGTGCAAAAAGCCCCTATGACACCTTGTGTAGTGGTTGGAGCGCAAGATAACTCTCGAACGGATCTGTCGATTCGGTCCAAAATTTGACCTTCATAATATTTTATCAAAACATAGTATAAATTCGAAGATGGGCTATATCGGCCAACTCCTTCAGGAAGTATGGACTTGCCCCTGATGAAACTTGTACCGTAATATGGGGGGAAGTGAATACAAGTTGTTGCAACAAAAATCAAAGCGATTCGAGAGCAGGTCCTAAACTGAACTTATCCGAAATTTTGTGTGGGAGGTACCCGAAGGAGTGGGCCGATTGAGTCCATATTGGAACCGCATCTAAGTCTGGTAGAAATTTCACGATGTGCAAAGTATGGACCAAATCCGTTACTCCCGTCAAGAGTTATCATGCCCACAAATTTTCCGAACATTTTGGAACTTTTGTGGGGAGGTACCGGAAAGAGTGGACCGATATAGCTCATCTTCGAACTTAAACTAAGTTTGGACAAAATATTAGGAGATCCAACGTTTGGACCAAATTGGTTGTCCCGTGCAACCATTTTAGTGACATTTTTTTAAATATTGGGGAGAAGTACCGGAAGATGTTCGCAGGTATTGCCCATCTTTGAACTGAACAAAACAAAATATGACAAAGGCCAAATTTTGCACCAAATCGGTTCGGGAGTTATCGTGGTCTCCAGCCACTACATATGGTGCCAAAGGGTTTTTTTTACAACTTTCGGGCTGTTTTCTCAAGAAGTATGGACTTGGTGTTATAGTGAACATATCTCAAATTTTGTGTGGGAAGTACCCGAAGGAGTGAACAAATATAGTCCGTATTCGAACCTGATATATATTTGGTAGATATATTAGGATGTGTAAAGTATGGACCAACTCGGTCACTCCCTACAAGAGTTATCATGCGCACAATTTTTCCGAACATTTTTGAATTTTTGTTGGGTAGGTACCTGAAGAAGTGGACCGATATGGTTCATCTTCGAACTTAAAATAAGTTTGCACAAAATATTACGAAACCCAAATTTAGGACCGATCAGGCAGATCCGTTCGAGAATTATCTTGTACCACTACACCACTAGGGGTTTTTTTGCATCTTTCAGGCTATTTTCTCAGAAAATATAGACTTACCCCTGATGAAACTTATACCGTTGTATGGAGGGCAGCAAATACAAGTTGTTATAACAAAAACCAAAGCAATTCGAAAGTAGGTCCTAATCTGAACTTTTACGAAATTTTGAGTAGAAGGTACCCAAGGGTGTGGACCGATAGAGCCCATATTGGAACCTCATCTATGTCTAGTAGAAATTTCACGATGTTATCGTTCGCACAATTTTTGCGAACATTTTCGAACTTGTGTGGGTTAGGTACCTGAAAAAGTGGGCCGATATGGCCCATCTTCGAAAATAAACTAGATTTGGTCAAAATATTACGAAAGCAAATTTTTGGCCGAATGTGTTCAGCTGTTCGAGGGTTCACCTGCCTAGATAGAGCTCCTGAACGTATACATCCCGCCGAGAAATAGCTGTATCTCAGATTATAAGCCTGACATTAGCCCGCTTTTGGAACGATTATGTCTGGTCCTGGGGGACTTTAATGCGCACCATGAGATTTGGCATTCGGCCCTCGGAAACGACCAGAGAGGTATAGCGCTGGCTGAGCAGATTGATAGCTCTAGGTTTGGTCCGTCAATGAGGACGCCTCTACCAGAATTAAAGGAGCGTGTCACAGTTCGCCAGACATAATCATCGTGTCACCTGGTCTGACAAATGACGTCACCTGGCAACCCGTCATTTCCCTTGGATCAGACCATCTGCCCATAATTGTCTCCATCAGCAGATCACCCGATTTCATCACCTCTGAACGCCGCACATTCGTCAATCATGGGAAAGCTGATTGGCCGAGTTTCATATACCTGCTGGTCGAATACCCGAAGTAAGACCAAATTTCTCAGCAGAGGCGACAGGATTAGCAAATGAGCGTGAACCAACCCCGAACCAACCCCGATGACCCCAGAGTCAGGGAGCTGACACTGGAAGTTAACAGGCTGGTCGGCGAACATAAGCGGAACAAGTGGTTAAATCATCTGAAGAGTTTCAACATTGGAGCCGGTATAAGCAAATTGTCGACAACGGTTAAGTCACTCTCGAACCCCGGAAGGAGGGATGACAGGACCTCAGTCACGTTTGGCGACGTTACGTTGACTGACCCGAAGAGGTGTGCAAGTTACTTCAATCGACTGTTTGTCGAGCACCCCGAGAGTGACAGGGCGAAGAGAAGAGTGTTACGTCGCATTAGATATCTTCCTGCCTAGGATGAACCACCACAGTTTACAATGGATGTTGTTGCGAATGCCATCAGGAACGCTAAATCATCCAAAGCGTTGGGTCCTGACGGAATTTCCATGGTAATGTTGAAACAGCTGGATGAGCCTGGAGTGGAGTATCTCACTAAAGTTCTCAACCTGTCGCTAGCCACCCTTATTGTTCCCGAATTCTGGAAAATGGACAGGGTGGTCCCGCTGCTGAAGCCAGGCAAGGATGCCAGCAAAAGTGAAGGCCGATTCCGCTTTTGTCCTCCCCAGTATCAGAAATAGCTATCAAGTTGCCGATCATCAGCATGGATTCCGTAAGCAGCACTGCACGACAACTGAGCTGCACGCCATTTCCACACATATTTGTCAAGGACTCAACCAGAGACCGCCGTGTGATAGAACAGTGATGGTGGAGCTTGACTTATCAAAAGCCTTTGATACTGTCAAGCACTCCACGCTGTTCGAGGACATCGAGCAGACAACCCTCCGACCAAGTCTGAAACGTTGGATAATCAACTATATGTGTGGTCGCCAGTCGTATGTGGAATTCAGGAACTAGAAATCCAAGCCCCGTAGAGTGAAACAGGGAGTTCCCTAAGGAGGGTGATATCTCCGGAACTGTTTAACCTCTACCTTTCCTGTATTCCGCCCCCTCCAGACGGCAACGAGATCGTAACGTATGCGGATGACTGTACGATCCTGGCGTCAGGTACCTACCCCGATAACATCTGTGAGAGACTGAACTTCTATTTAACCGATCTTACCACTTTTTTCCACGCAAGGAATAAGCAGATATCCGCCACTAAATCGACGGCCACTCTGTTCACCACATGGACGGTTGTCAGAACGCCGCCCTGAGAACAGCAACAGGGTGCCTCCTCAAATCTACAGTGGACCATCTACATGAGAAGGCAAAGATTCTTCCAGTACGACAACATAATGAGATGCTATCGTTCCAGTACTTGCTCGGGTGTTACCGTGAGAGCCATCCCAATCACCATCTGCTGGCCACCGATACACCCAGGCATATGAAGAAGGATAGTCATGCTCTAGAGACGACGGTCTAACAATATAGAGAGAACCTCTAGATTAAAAGGCATATCAGACAGGTTTGAACAGCATTCACACGGACACAGTTGCTAAGACCATAGGCAATTATTGTGTGAATGCAGTCATCGTAGCACATCCCCCATCTATCGCAGCTGAAGAGTCAGCTGCCACGACAAACCAGAGTAGTTTTGGCTCAATTACGCTCAGGATATTGCAGTCGCCTAAATTCCTATTGGGCGGGAATCGATCGCACCGTGCAAGACATCTGCCCAGTATGCAGCATGGGCCCGCACGATACTAAGCACCTATTCAACTGCCCCGCCAAGCCTACTCATCTAACTCCGGTGGATCTGTGGTTACATCCCATCGAAGTAGCCAACTTCCTGGAACTGGTGATAGACCCAGAGCCAGATTGAACAGGAGAACGAACATACAAACATAATAATAAAACACTGTTCGAAAGTTATAGGGCACACCAGCCAGCCCGACAGACGGACGTTGCTAAATTGACTCCAAATTGTCTGAAAAGGATTTCGCCCAAACATACTTGGGGTCTAAAACCATTATTTCGATGAGGCAAATTTTGCCCGTATGAAAGTGTATATACCCGAGGGTATATACACTTTCATACGGGCAAAATTTTAGCATAAATGCTGAGGATATAATTAATATTAAAATTAGCTTCACCCTTCAAAAATTTTCAAATAAACATTTTTTTGAAGTTAAAAAAAATAGATATTTGAAAAACTATAATTAGAAAAGAAAATATAAAAAAAACAAAAAACATTTTGATGCAAAATATGAAAAAAAAGAATCTCAGCATTTTAATTGTGACCCAGAATTCCTCTGCAACTACCAGAACGAATTTGATCGTTTTCGATTCATCGGAACAAATAGTTATGAAAATATCTGTATCCTTTCAAAAGATACAGAATTGTGACCAGGAAAATGGTTTCTGAACCACTGTGCGACGTACTCTTTTGTATATGAAAATACTATAAAATATATATTTTTTTTTAAATATTCTATTTAATTGCATGATTTGAATTTCTTTACTTTTTCACAAACAAAAAAATTAAGCATTTCTCATATGCCAAAAAGTGAAAATTCTACAGAGAATTGTGATGGGCTTCCAAGAAATTTCCCAAAGAATTTTTCATATATTTTTTTGTGATAATGGTTATGTGTTGTGCCATAGGGTTAGATTTGATATACATATATTTTTCATTTACAAAAGAAAAATCCTTAAATACAATTTAATGTTAAATTTATTGCCCTAAGACTTAATATGTAACATAAGATACAATGTTGTTTATGCTAATGTTGTTGTTTTCCTGTAACTCTTCAGAAAAACAACGAAAAGCAAGGAAAAACAAATTTTCGTGGCTTTGGTGCCACAAAAGTGATGGCGGTGCTGTCAGTGAGTGAGTGATGTTGTTACAGCTTTTCCATATGATTTGATGTTTTTCATGCCGGTTTTTTTCTTGTTTTTTTGCCTTAACTTCATTTTGGGATTATTTACAAGGGAATTTATGCACTCCCATTTCCAGTGAACCCACAAACCATTTGCCAACCATTAACATGTTAATGTTGATGTATTTTCCCAAGCTTCCTACCGCTACTGCTTTACTTCTTCTTGGCTTTCCTTGTTTCTTCTATGTATGGCATAAATATCGTGTGGACCCCTCAGGACTTATTGATTAATGCTAATATATGATATTTAATGTCTTTATTTGTGGTCTTGCTTGCCATCATGTTTTGCAGTAACCCTGTGGTGTTTATGTGCAAAGAAAAAGGTTAAATGAATCATTTCCTTTTGGATTATCCAAGAGTAAAGGATGTGTTTGTTGTGAAATCAACAAGCATTACATTGCCATTGGGGGGAAAACAAAAGCAAAACAAAAAACCAAGCAGCAATATAAGCAAACCTTGGTTACTACATATATATTTACACCAACGTTCCTCTATTACAGTGTTGTAGTAATACTAGTTCTCTTGGATTATCTCTGTTATCCTTGTTGGAGTTTATATTTAATTTTTCCATTGTTTTTTTTTGTTTTTTTTATTTGTTCTCCTTCCTCCTTAAATCTATCAGCCAACAAGGTTCCTTAGTGACGCTTAATTGTCTGTTAATCAATTTTAATTATTGATAATATTTCTTTATTTCTCCCTCCTTTCCTACTCGATCTCTTTTCGTTTCTTTTGTGGTATTTCCTATCAGTCCACTCCTGTCCACTGTTGTTGTTGTTGTCGGCAGTAATTTCAATAAGACTACGCATACAAAAGACTTAATTAACCGAATAATGTTGACTATTTACAGTAATTTATTCCTATTTTAATAAAGGCCAACGTTGTAGGCAGAGAGTGCGTAGGGAGGAATATAAAAGGTTTTCGGTGTTTGGATGACTTTAACCTCAAATTAATCTCAAATAATCACCATAAATGTTGTAAAACAAAAGACAATTGATGGAAAATGTTATGGCGTATGAGTTACACCGTTAGTTATACGCAACGGTTTACTTTGATTATCTATGATTAGGTATATTGCCTTAATTAAATCATAGATATGCATTTTGGGATCTGAATGATTAATAGACAACAGAATAGTTTGTTTTATGGAAACAGGTCAGTCATACTCAGCGTTACACCAATTGTGAACGTGAAGTCCTCAGCTATTCACGAAAGTAGGCCATTATGAAGAAGAGGGAATATAAGACCCCCTATTATCTATTTAATAGAAGACCTACGTTGGGGTCTTCTATACAAAAGAAGAGCTCCGTAGGGGTCTTTTATAGAATAAAATACCTCCGTAGGGGTATTCAATAGAATAGAAGAACTTCATAGGGGTCTTCTATAGAATAAAATACATCCGCAGGGGTCTTTTATAGAAAAGAAGACCTCCGTAGGGGACTTTTATAGAATCGAAGACCTCACTGGAGGTCTGCTATAGAATAGAAGACCTCCGTAGAGGCCTGCTATAGAATAGAACACCTCCGTAGGGGTCTTCTATTCAATAGAAGACCTACGTTGGGGTCTTCTATACAATAGGCGACCTCCGTACGGATCTTATATAAAATAGAAGACCTCCGCAGGGGACTTTTATAAAATAGAATACCTCCGTAGGGGTTTTCAATAGAATAGAAGAACTCCGTAGGGGGTTTTAATAGAATAGAAGACCTCCGTAGGGGTCTTCTATAGAATAGGTCTATAGAATAGAAGACCTCCGTAGGAGTCTTCTATAGAATAGAAGACCCCCGTAGGTGTCTTCGTGTAGAATAGAAGACCCCCGTAGGAGCCTTCAATAGAGTTGAAGACCTCCGTAGGGGTTTTCTTTAGAATAGCTCAATAGTATAAAAGGCCCCTGCAGGGTCTCTACACCACTTTTAGAAAATTTTGATATGCCTGAACACTACTCAGGAAGTGTAAGCCAACCTAACACTGAGAGGTCTATGCCACTGTTGAAAATTGTTGATATTGACTGCCTGAGAATTGAATCTACGCACTCATCGGGTACGCCTACCACTGCACTACCGTGGCGACCGTATATTTAATGTCAACATGTACATATCTTTATTTAAAAATGTGCATTATATTTTTCCAATCAATAGGCGTACGGAGGTGAAAAAGACCTCTTAAATAAATCTGACACTGAGAAATTATTTATTTTTAAATTTTTGAAAAATTTATAAACAACAAAATTTCAAAAATAGTAGGTAGTACTGCAGGTTCTGAAACAGAACAATTATTTTATATCTTACAAGACCACCTCTCTTTATTTTCCCTCTAACGTACACGCTGCGACACTACGTATACGCCACATGTGTTCAAAATTATATAATTTATTTTTAATTATTTCATTTAATTATGTTATAAAAAAATTTTCTCAAACCAAAAGAGAAAAAATAGGAACAATAGGACAATGAAAACAAAACAAAGTCTAAGTGACTTAACAAAGCATTTAACAGCTATTTTTTTGCCATTGTTTAACTTAAAAACAATTGTATATGTAAGACATTTAGGTGTGTGTGTGGGAAGAAGGCCTGCTGATAAAATGTTCTCAATACTCATAGATACTTGACACACAAACACATATACACGCACTCATACACAAAACCGTGAGTGTCTTACATAGATATTAGGAAATTATTCCATGACAGGAAGGAAACGTAATCTAGCCAACCCACAATTGAGAACCCGCTAAGGCATCATCTAGTAGCATACGAGCGGCGGCAAACACTTAACAACAATGAGAGAAAAACGTCAATATTTTCTTTAAGCTTAACATTCTTTCAAAAAGGTGGAGGAGGAGGTGTAGAAGGAAACCTATCTTAATGTTTCGCACGTAGCAAAGTTCTTCTACGTCTCCTGCATAGTTGCCTCAAAAGCAAACAAACACCCTGATAAATGTAAAGCTTTGCATTGGTTTGGTTTTTTTTTTGCTCCTCTCCTCCTATTTTATAGACATGTTTTAGTTGTTATTGCCCGGGTGGTACTGGTGTTTGTCGCACATGAAAAAATACTTGACATCCTTAAATGCTTTGAATGGTGCACAAAACTTCGCCAATGGCAGCCTCCTTGCTTGCCAACGACTTGGCTAAATGCCTTGTTAACATAGTAAGGAAAGAACCTTAAACATTGTGAAATCTCTACGTTTTCATTGCTAACTGCTGGCTTTAGAATTTAGCTACCCAGCCAACCGTCTACCCCCTGTTTGGAACTATTTTCAATGCGGGGGTATTTTCCCCTCTCCACCAACTAGGCTTTGTGTTTTCATTTGCCTAGACATTTCTAAAGATTTCTTCACACACAAACCGAAAGAATTTCATAGTGACATCATAAACCCACAGCAAGCACTACTAACTAAAAGAAACTAACATTACCTAAGAACCTAACCATACCCCCCATGAGGTTACAACTACCTTTCCTACAAACTTCCACAAATGCCATTCATAACTATGTGTGTGAGAAAGTCTCACATTTCTCAAATACATATGGAGATGTGTTAATATTATGATTATTTTTATTATTATGAGCAGTGGATGTGAATGCGAAAAAGCCACAGCATACTAAGGACATTTTATGGAGAGAGGGTACCCTATAGCCCAGCAATGGATAGTTTATATTTCCCATAGGGTTTTGAAACGTGGAGAATTTCAAGGGAAATAGTTTCTAAAAATGGAAGTATTTTATTCTCCAATGCGTATACGTGCCGTCAACATGTATACGTCACGTCTAAACGTATACATAACACGTATACGCACCCCACTTCCAGTGATCTTTCAAAAAGACGTTTGAATGGCTTTTTAAGGGAATTTTAAAGTTATAATCATCGAGTTTTTGTCTTGCTCTGTTCCAAAACTTTAATCAGGGGTGTTTCGATAAAACTTGCAGAAGCCTCTACAAACAAGCAAAAAAGTATTAGACGGCTTTGCCGACTGAGATATACCCTCAGCCTATGTGAATTGAAACTTTCATCTAGGGACATATCGAATGTATTTACGGTCTTTTCAGGACATTTGAACTTGCTGACAAAAATGTGGAGTAGGATTAAAACGTGTTGCTTAGGAGGTTCATGAAGAAATAGACCGACATAGTCCGTTACGGAAGTAGATCTTACTTTGAGAGTCATATCTTTTCGATAGATATCACGCCCACTGGTCATTTCAGTGGGTCATCGTATAACTTTTGGACCAGTCTGCCAGGAAGCATGGACTTGTCCACGGAATACATAATATCGCTGTTAACAGGACCACAACGAACAGCATCGGTGTAAATTTTTAAACGATATTCGAACAGACTCTAATCTGCACTTAGACACAAATTTTGAAGTTTAGTGGCGGAGGTACCATACCAGAAAATTGATATCGGCCACTATGGAGAAGTTAAACTAAATTTGGACAAAACATTAGGAGCCAAAGTTTGGACCAAATTGATTGTCCCGTTCCTGAGATATCGTGCATACAATTTTAGTGACATCTTTTATATTTTGGGGGTAAGAACCGGAAGTTGTCGACCGGTATTGTCCATCTTCGAACTGAAACTAAGTTTGGACAAAATATTACGAAGGTCACATTTGGGACCAAATCGGTTAATCAGTTTGAGAGTTATCGTGCTCTCAAGCCACTACATATGGTGGCATAGGGCTGTTTGCTCTAGAAGTATCGACTTACAACTGAAAAAACTTTTATCGTCGTATTTGAGGCCGCTTATCCGAAATTTTGCGTTGAAGGTACCCGAAGGAGTAGACAAATATAGTCTATATTCGAACCTGATCTACATATATCCGGTAGATATATTAGGATGTGTAAAGTATGTACCAAATCGGTCATTCCCTCCAAGAGGTATCGTGCGCACAAATTTTCCGAACAATTTTGAACTTTAGTGGGGGAGGTACCGGAAGGAGTGGACTGATAAGGCTAATTTTCACTTCTAAACTAAGTTTGAACAAAATATTACGAAGGCCAAATTTTGGACCGAATCGGCAGATCCGTTCCAACCAACCCACACACGGTGTCATAGGGGGTTTTTGCAACTTTCAGGCATTTTCTCAGGAAGTATGGGCATGCCCTGAACAAAACATTTACCGTGGTAATTGAGGCAGCGAATGCAAGTTGTTTCAACAAAAATCAAAGCGATTCGAGAGCAGCACCTAAACTGAACTTTTTCAAAATTTTGTGTGGGTGGACCGATCGAGTCGGACAGACGGACGGACATGGCTAAATCAACTCCAAATTGTCTGTAACGAATTTCGTCAAAACATACTTGGGATCTAAAACCATTATTTCGATTCGGCACATTTTGCCCGTATGAAAGTGTATATACCCCGGTTAGCATTAATGCTAAGGGTGAAAAATATAAATGATGTTGCCTCAAGAAAAAGTTCCTTAATAATCCCCGCCTATGTTGCCTCTAGAAAAAGTTCCTTAAAAATTCCAGCCTATGTTGCCTCTAGAAAAAGTTCCTTAAAAATCCCTGCCTATGTTGCCTCTAGAAAAAGTTCCTTAAAAGTCCCCGCCTATGTTGCCTCTAAAAATGTTCCTCAAAAATCCACGCCTGTGTTGCCTCTAGCAAATGTTCATTAAAAATCCACGCCTATGTTGCCTCTAGCAAATGTTCCTTAAAAATCCACGCCTATGTTGCCTCTAGAAAATGTTCCTCAAAAATCCACGCCTATGTTGCCTCTAGCAAATGTTCATTAAAAATCCACGCTTATGTTGCCTCTAGAAAAAGTTCCTTAAAAATCCACGCCTATAGCAGCGATGTTGCTCTAGAAAATGTTCCTTAAAAATCCATGCCTATAGCAGCGATGTTGCTCTAGAAAATGTTCCTTAAAAATCCACGCCTATAGCAGCGATGTTGCTCTAGAAAATGTTCCTTAAAAATCCACGCCTATATCAGTAATGTTCTGGAAAACGTTCCCTAAAAATCCAAGCCTATAGCAGTGATGTTGCCTCTAGAAAATGTTCCTTAAAAGCCACGCCTATAGCAGTGATGTTGCCTCTAGAAAATTTTCCTGTAAAATCTACGCCTTTTGTAGTGAAGTTGCCTCTAGAAAATGTTCCTTAAAAGCCACGCCTATAGCAGTGATGTTGCCTCTAGAAAATGTTCCTTAAAAATCCACGCCTACAGCAGTGATGTTGCCTCTTGAAAATGTTCCTTAAAAATCCACGCCTATAGCAGTGATGTTGCTTCTAGAAAATGTTTCTTAAAAATCCACGCCTATAGCAGTGATGTTGCCTCTAGAAAATGTTCCTTAAAAATCCACGCCTATAGCAGCGATGTTGCTCTAGAAAATGTTCCTTAAAAATCCACGCCTATAGCAGCGATGTTGCTGTAGAAAATGTTCCTTAAAAATCCACGCCTATAGCAGCGATGTTGCTGTAGAAAATGTTCCTTAAAAATCCACGCCTATAGCAGTGATGTTGCTTGTAGAAAATGTTCCTTAAAATCCAGCAGTGATGTTGCCTCTAGAAATTTTTCCTTAAAAATCTAGCAGTGATGTTGCTCTAAAAAATGTTCCACGCCTATATCAGTGATGTTCTGGAAAACGTTCCTTAAAAATCCAAGCCTATAGCAGTGATGTTGCCTCTAGAAATTTTTCCTTAAAAATCCACGCTTATAGCAGTGATGTTCCTTTAAAATCTTGCTTCTCGAAAACTCCATCTGCATACGAGTGTTATTTAGCACGTATACATACCGACATCATGTACATATACGTATTGTCAAGGCGAATACGTACCACCAGTACGTATACGATCTAAAACAGAATTTTTTTAAGGCCATTTTGCGGAGCACTTGACCACTAATTCCCAGATTTTGGGTTCCAATAGTTGTCTTCCCACATTTTTTTCTGTTATTCAAACTGACTTTTTCACATTTGATTCCTTTTTGTTTTAGGGTATCATATAATCAACTTCATCATCTGTATCCTGCTCATTTACTTGTTTTTCTATTCTTTTTGTATTATTTATTTGTTATTGACACAATGTATACTGTTTACCCTCTCTCTCCCACTTTCTCTTATCCTTACGGGCATGTAATGCAATGACGTCAGCAAATATGAAACGTTACTTTAGCAGTAAACAACAAAATATTGCTTACTTGACTTTTCGTTTCCAACAAATTTCCCAATTATTAATAAAAGTACATAAAATATATAATGTACGTGTCATATAATAAATATGTAGGTTTTATATGTAAATAACAAAAACAAAAAGATGCAAAACTACAATATGTGGCAAAGTATATAAATAGTAACACATCAAAATAAGGAAATCAAATTTCAGAGTTGTAGTGGATTAAGAAGTTAATCAAAAAGGAAAACATGATTTGCTTGTTTGGAAACAAAATGAAAATGTGATTATTAAACTATTGGGAAGTAAAGCGATTTAGGATGATTTGTACGATGTGATAAACACAGAAAAACAGACGAAGAAATCATTAAAGTATACGTGACGACAGAAGTTATACGCAACCTTGGTTGCGTAGGTTAGGAGTTAAACATATAGGAAGAAAGGTAGGAGTTAAAGGAAGGTAGAAATTAAATGCAATATAAAAGTTAATGATTGTTGTTTTGGTAATTATTTCTCTGTAAGAAAATTTATTTTTCCATGGAAAATATGGAAGTATATTACACTTAAAATATAAAATAAAAGTATAGAAATATATTCCACTGAATAAAAAAAAAAATAAAAAAATAATATTATATGTATATCAGTTACTAAATTCCTGTTCTCCCTAACCAATCTATTGACTATCCAGAGCATTTTTGTGGCTTTTCCACTTTTGCGTACTTCCATGTATATTTTCCTGTTCCCTCCCATCCTCTCCTCAACTTCCAAAGCTCATTAGCAACAGTTGCCATGTAAAAATGTAATTAAAAATTAAATATTCATTTGCCTTGCAAAATTTCCTCTTCGACTTGTTTTATTACAAGCGAAACGACCTTTCCCATATTTGATTACAAACACCATTGCGCCAAGTTGCCTTCGCATTCTTGCTGAGCTCCTCTTCTTGTTTGTGGCTGTTTTTTTGTGCTTCTAAGGCTACAGAGATGTTAAAAATGTGTGAAATGTTTGGCCTAAAAGTGGATTTTCTCTTTTTAACATAAGAGATAGCAAGAGAAAAAAGAAAAGCAAAAACAGAAAAAAAATAAACAAAAAATAAAGTGAAAGATGTTACATCTGCTAAACTAAGCCAAAGATAAGTAACATTGGTTAATAGAAGAAATCCACAACATTTACATGTATGTGGAATATTTCGAAACGGAATTAGCATAAAGTTCATTCTTAAATTAAAAAGTTCAAGTATATGCATACGATCTATACTTTCCTACTTAATTTCTGGCCCATTGACACGGGACTTCTAATGCGTATACGTACCGTCAACATGTATACGCTCTCCTTGTAAATTACGAAAATAACGGCAAAATTACCATAAGTTGTAAGCGTAATGTCGGCGAAATTTCCACTGTATTTCAGGTATATAAAACGTATTTACAAGTGGTGAATTAAGACATGTTCTTCAGACTCGCCGATAAACAGTAGGTTTTATATAATTGAGTCGCCTTTGTACTGGGCGTATAACTATTAATGTTATTCATACGTCACTTACAGAAATAAATCTATTATACGCTTACAGTTCCTACTAATTCTTTTTACTTCATCTCCCCTCTTATTATGTCGAACAAGATCTTTGATGTCCGAAGTATCGAATACATGTCATACACAGTTTCAGCAATTAGGGAAAAGCTGATTATTATCTCTACCTAGGCTCTATATGATCAGAACGGGGTGCAAACCCTTGCAAGGAAGTGGCCCATCAGAGCAATAGATGTACACGGTGCTCCTAAACCAACTTTAAATGAAAGAAGCCTACATCTGGGAAATTTTTGCAGATTCTAAAACTACAATGTTCATGGATGAGAAAAATCAAAAACAAAAAAACAAAACGCCGTAGGGATTTTTATGTAAATCGCTTGGAAACCGCAAGTCTTATCGAAAAGGGATTAGAGAAAGTGTTGTAGCAGTAAAAATTCTCTACAAGATTGTCCTTTATGCTATCTTCGTAGATTTTACCAGTTCTGCGATATAGAAGTTCAAACTGGGACAATTCACTGACTGTAACGTCTCCTTATAAAACAACACCATGCCTGCAATTTCCCGAATTAAACTTATATATCTCAAAAATTGTACAACCTAGGAAAATATTACGAAAGCCAAACTTGTAGAGAATTTTCACAGCTATAAGATTTTCTCTATGTCCATTTCAATAAGACTTACCGTTTTGAAGCAAATCGTAAAAACCTAACAAAAACCCCCAAAAATGTGACCTGAACTTCTATGTCTCAAAAACGGTAAAACCTAGGAACAAATCATAGCGGTTTCAATTCTGTAGATAATTTTCACAGCTACAACATTTCCTTCGTCCTCATTCCGATAGGACTTGCAGTTTCCAAGCAAAATCACGAAAACCAAAATAAACTTAAAAATGTGAACTTTTATCGCGATTTATTTAAAAATTCCTCCAGCGATTTTTTCCTGTTTTTGGATTTTTCTCATCTATGAACATTGCTGTTTCAGAATCAGCAAAAACTTCCCAGGCGTAAGCAAGCGGGTTTTATTTAAAGTTATTTTTATTTAAAGTACAGACATTGTCTTATAAGGAGGCGATAGTCAGTGCATTGTCCCAATTTAAATTTCTATATCTCAAAAATGGTAACACCTACGAAAATATCATAAAGGTCAATCTTGTAGAGAATTTTCACAGCTACAATATTTTCTCTAATCCCATTTCGATAGGAACCCTAAAAATGTGAACTTTGATTGCGATTTATTTAAAAAGCGCTCCGGCGATTTTTTTTATTTTTTTATTTTTATTTTTTCGTCTATAAACATTGTAGATTCAGAATCCGCAAAAACTTCCCAGGTGTAAGCTCCTTTCATTTAAAATTGGTTCAAGAGCACCGAGTGTATGCCTTGAGAAATACAAAAATATAAGGCGTATAATTACTGACGTTATACATACGCTCCATATTTGATCACTTCTAGTAGAATACATATTCTAAATGGCTGAAGGGACAAAAATAGAACGTATAACTACTGACATTACTCATACGCTCCATAACGAAAAAAATTATTTGATCACTTCTACGAGAAGAGATGTTCTAAATTGCTGAATTAACTAAAACAGTTGACGTGCTGTATATGATGCAGTCCTGTTAAAACTAAGAACCTCATTGAATTAATTCACTTTCGAGTTGAGCTGTTATGACCTAGAGGTACATTGAAAAATTAGGAATCCACCGAAGCCCCACACATTCAAAGATTATGCTACGTTTCACGGGTGGTTAGACCGATCTTCAGGCATATTGGAATGTTATTTTAGTGGATGGACGAAGGCTAAGCTTGGAAACTAGCATTTATACCACAAATCATTCGAAAATTTTATATTCGAACTATTTATTTTAATGACAGCTATTTAATTTCAAACCCTTCCTATAGTCCGACTTGGCTTGTAACCGTATTTTACAAATACTAAGGCAGCTGTTTTCCACCTTTATTTGTATTTGTCCTTCTGTATCAGAAAATGTTGATCATCAATATTTGTAGTTGGAATCTCTGACAAGTTGATGGTGGCTTAGAGCGCCAAGACGCCGGCACCTCATTTCTCTCATTTCCAAATTAATATAATTCGTATAACTACTGATGCTATCCATATGCGCCAAAATTGGATACTTTTCGATTACTCCATTCTCAGAGAAGAAATTTTATAAACGACTGAAGTATTCAAAACTGCTGATATAGTCCTGGAAAAATATCATTTCTAATTTTACATAAGTCGTATAACTACTGGCGTTACTCATACGCCCATAAGTCCAAATATGATTGTATGCTCTCTGCTCAAAGAAGAAAGTTACAAATGGCTGAGGTACTCAGAACTGCTGACATAATGATGTAGTCTTGCCAATGTTTCTTTCCTTCTATTTTGCAGTAGTTAAATTGCAGTTTTTTATATGTATTTTCAAACAAATAAGAAGGCGTATAAGTAACAACAATACTTATACGCCTCCATTCAATATAATACTTAAAATTAAAAATTTTTAATAAACCTATACTTCTTATATTTTCCATAGTATTCATTTTGATTTTGTTTTTATACATTCGGTAATTTGAAATCTCAAATAACGTGTTCCAATTAATACACCACGCCAATTACATTATATAGCCATTCCAAAAAATGCTCATGAATTTTTAATATCATCTGTTTTATGATATGTTTGCACGACAAAATCTCATTTACTTAATAAACGATTCATGTTTGGTCAAAATGAGATATATGTAAGTCAAAGCTTTATGAGCCAGCTGGCTAATGTGTATGTATTGCCATTGGTTACAAATTAAAAATTTAAATCCGTTAAGTAGAAAATCCAGTTATGTTGGGTTGGAAATTATGTCCAGGAGAATTTGCAATTCAATTGCCAAAAAAAACACACATCATTACAAACATATTGAGAATGTAATTATGCAGTAAGTCCATCAGAAATGGATGTAATGAAATGTTGATACATTTTTATGGGGGAAGATCTTAGAGTTGTAAAAATTTATTTATGATACAAAAATATTTGATGTTGATATTTAGATTTATAGTTCATCTAAAGTAAATATAACTAACCAATAATATTTTGCATCTATATTTTTGCAATCAAATAAATTTAGAAAATAAATCCCTTATCATTACTTATCAATTATATAAATAGGTCTTTTGCATTCATATGGATGAATGGGCGTTAATTTAAAACAATTTATTGATGATATATTTATTTTCAATAAGTCTCAGATACACATTTGGAAATTTTCATTTAAGGTTGTGCATATGTCTCACCTTTGTCTCCAATAAAGTATCATTTGCCGCAAGGGAAAATGTCTAATATATTCTAGATAATAATTTGAAAATTTCTACTCAACCCACATATCATGTAGCCAATAATATAAATAATAAAAATAGTAATCAATTTCAAATTATATACTGGGATCGAAATTGAAATCATGTCGATATTTATTAGAATTTCGTCTAAAAAAATCCCTTGTTTTTCGTTATTGATTTGCTTATAATAAATTGTTACATTTTTGTTATTTGATTTGCTCCATGATTTGCAACATTTCGACTCTATAAAAAAAATCCAAAAGAATTCTTATGCAAGAAAAAGAGTAATAAACCATAATATACATTTTCAACTCCCAATATACCTAATTTAGTTGAAAATGTTTCATTTACGAAAATTCAATCAATTGGAAATTTAAATAACTCATACAATTACTATTGTCCGTTCACT
Organism: Musca autumnalis; assembly: GCF_047663935.1. Taxonomy (NCBI): domain Eukaryota; kingdom Metazoa; phylum Arthropoda; class Insecta; order Diptera; family Muscidae; genus Musca; species Musca autumnalis. Next base: position 5,912,965 of record NW_027411866.1, on the reverse strand, counting down.
GATTGGGATATGTTATATTAATAAATATTAAAAAATAGAAATGTTATTGGAAGTTTATATTTAAATGTTGTTTGCTTTGGAAATATAAATTGACTATTTATCAAAAATCTTATGTTCATAAAATATTATACCTTATGCTATGCTTTTTACAAAATTCTTGTTTTATCTTTGTTAGTCGGGGTAGCGTATGATATACAACATTACTAATACGCTCCACTTAACCAAATAAATTCTATCATTTATTAAAATAGTATAATCCATTTGTTCACTATTTTGGCAGACTGTAGTGTGTTATTTTAGCGGAACTCAGAATTGACTCTTCGAATACGCGATTTATATTAGATTTTTACATACACTAGGAAAAAGTCCGCTGATTCTTACTGTAAATTCTTTAAAAAATCAAAAATTATTTAAATAACTACTGACGTTCCTTACACGCTCAGAAAGGTCCTATAGAAGCAGCTTCTCTTTCAGAAACGATCCATAGAAGCAGGGTAAACAGAAGTAGCCTTTCTTTGTAAAAGGGCCAATAGAATCACCATTTCTTTCGAAAAGGGTCTGTTGAATCACAATTTCCTTCAGAAGGGGTCTATAGAAGCAACCTTTCTTTAAAAAGGGGTCTATAGAAACACCCTTTCTTTAAGAAAGGGTCTATAGAAGCACCCTTTCTTTAAGAAAGGGTCTATAGAAGCACCCTTTCTTTAAAAAGGGTCTATAGAAGCACCCTTTCTTTAAAAAAAAGTCTACAGAAGCACCCTTTCTTTCAGAAAGGGTCTATAGGAGCACCCTTCCTTCAAAAAGGGTCTATAGAAGCACCCTTTCTTTCAAAAAGGGTCTATAGAAGCACTCTTTCTTCAAAAAGGGTATATAGAAGCACCCTTTCTTTCAAAAATGGTCTATAGAAGCACTCTTTCTTTAAAAAATGGTCTATAGTAGAAAGGGTCAATAGAAGCACCATTTCTTTCAGAAAAGGTCCATAGAAGCACCCTATCTTTCAGAAAAGCTCTATAGGAGCACCCTTTCTTTAAAAAGGGGTCTTTAGAAGCACCCTTTCTTTAAAAAAGAGTCTATAGAAGCACCCTTTCTTTAAAAATGGGTCTATAGAAGCACCCTTTCTTTAAAAAGGGGTCTATAGAAGCATCCTTTCTTTAAAAAGGGGTCTATAGAAGCACCCTTTCTTTAAAAAGGGGTCTATAGAAGCACCCTTTCTTTAAAAAGGGGTCTATAGAAGCACCCTTTCTTTAAAAAGGGGTCTATAGAAGCACCCTTTCTTTAAAAAGGGGTCTATAGAAGCACCCTTTCTTTAAAAAGGGGACTATAGGAGCACCCTTTCTTTAAAAAGGGGTCTATAGAAGCACCCTTTCTTTAAAAAGGGGTCTATAGAAGCAACATTTCTTTAAAAAGGGGTCTATAGAAGCACCCTTTCTTTAAAAAGGGGTCTATAGAAGTACCCTTTCTTTAAAAAGGGGTCTATGGAAACACCCTTTCTTTAAAAAGGGGTCTAGAGAAACACCCTTTCTTTAAAAAGGGGTCTATAGAAGCACCCTTTCTTTAAAAAGGGGTCTATAGAAGCACCCTTTCTTTAAAAAGGGGTCTATAGAAGCACCCTTTCTTTAAAAAGGGGTCTATAGAAGAACCCTTTCTTTGAAAAGGGGTCTTTAGAAGCACCCTTTCTTTAAAAAGGGGTCTATAGAGGAACCCTTTCTTTGAAAAGGGGTCTTTAGAAGCACCCTTTCTTTCAAAAAGGGCCTATAGAATCACCATTTCTTTCGAAAAGGGTCTGTAGAATCACAATTTCTTTCAGAAGGGGTCCATAGAAGCAACCTTTCTTTAAAAAGGGGTCTATAGAAGAACCCTTTCTTTAAAAAGGGGTCTTTAGAAGCACCCTTTCTTTAAAAAGGGGTCTATAGAAGAACCCTTTCTTTAAAAAGGGGTCTATAGAAGAACCCTTTCTTTAAAAAGGGGTCTTTAGAAGCACCCTTTCTTTAAAAATGGGTCTATAGAAGCACCCTTTCTTTAAAAAGGGGTCTATAGAAGCACCCTTTCTTTAAAAAGGGGTCTGTAGAAGCACCCTTTCTTTAAAAATGGGTCTATAGAAGCACCCTTTCTTTAAAAAGTGGTCTATAGAAGCACCCTTTCTTTAAAAAGGGGTCTATAGGAGCACCCTTTCTTTAAAAAGGGGTCTATAGAAGCACCCTTTCTTTAAAAAGGGGTCTATAGAAGCACCCCTTCTTTAAAAAGGGGTCTATAGAAGCACCCTTTCTTTAAAAAAGAGTCTATAGAAGCACCCTTTCTTTAAAAATGGGTCTATAGAAGCACCCTTTCTTTAAAAAGGGGTCTATAGAAGCACCCTTTCTTTAAAAAGCGGTCTATAGAAGCACCCTTTCATAAAAAAATGGGTCTATAGAAGCACCCTTTCTTTAAAAAGGGGTCTATAGAAGCACCCTTTCTTTAAAAAGGGGTCTATAGAAGCACCCTTTCTTTAAAAAGGGGTCTATAGAAGCACCCTTTCTTTAAAAAGGGGTCCATAGAAGCAACCTTTCTTTAAAATGGGGTCTTTAGAAGCACCCTTTCTTTAAAAAGGGGTCTATAGAAGCACCGTTTCTTTAAAAAGGGGTCTATAGAAGTACCCTTTCTTTAAAAGGGGTCTATAGAAGCACCCTTTCTTTAAAAAGGTGTCTATAGAAGCACCCTTTCTTTAAAAAGGTGTCTATAGAAGTACCCTTTCTTTAAAAGGGGTCTATAGAAGCACCCTTTCTTTAAAAAGGTGTCTATAGAAGCACCCTTTCTTTAAAAAGGGGTCTATAGAAGCACCATTTCTTTAAAAAGGGGTCTATAGAAGTACCCTTTCTTTAAAAAGGGGTCTATGGAAACACCCTTTCTTTAAAAAGGGGTCTAGAGAAACACCCTTTCTTTAAAAAGGGGTCTATAGAAGCACCCTTTCTTTAAAAAGGGGTCTATAGAAGCACCCTTTCTTTCGGAAAGGGTCTACAGAAGCACCCTTTCTTTAAAAAGGTGTATATAGAAGCCCCCTTTCTTTCGGAAAGGGTCTATAGAAACACCCTTTCTTCAAAAAGGGTCATATAAGCCTCCTTTCTTCAAAAAGTGTCATAGAAGCACCCTTTCTTCAAAAAGGGTCATAGAAGCACCCTTTCTTCAAAAAGGGTCTATGTAAGCACCCTTTCTTTCAAAAAGCACCCTTTCTTTAAAAATGGGTTTATAGTAGCACCCTTTTTTAAGAAAGGGTCTATAGTAGCACCCTTTTTTAAGAAAGGGTCCATAGAAGCACCCTTTCTTTCAGAAAGGGCCCATAGAAGCACCTTTTCTTTCAGAAAGGCTCTATAGGAGCACCCTTTCTTTCAGAAAGGATCTATAGAAGCACCCATTCTTTCAGAAAGGATCTATAGAAGCACCCATTCTTTCAGAAAGGATCTATAGAAGCACCCTTTCTTTAAAAAAGGGTCTATAGAAGCACCCTTTCTTTCAGAAAGGGTCTGTAGAACCTTGCTTACTTCCTAGAGAATAGATTTTATAAAAATCTCTCAGTGCGACAGGGTGTACGTGATATATCTATATATTAACTCAATGATATAGAACCTACAGCACATCCAAATTAATATAAGGCGTATAACTACTGACGTTACTCATACGCAACATGTTCATTTAATATCTTCTCCGAGAAGAGATTTGCGGAATTACAATTTCCAAAGGCCTGAGTTTTCTGATCTACAGTAAAAATTTATATAAGGCAAGATTCCCGCCAAACTCCCAACATTAATGGAAAGTGGGTAGGAGAGTATCGATAAACTTTGCCGAACCTCAACCTCTGCTACGCAACCAAAATCCTTTCCCCAATAGTTATATATTTAGGAGGTTCTCAAATTTTGTGGTCCTTTTTGGAGCTACGAAATTGCCAACAAAAATATATTTGGATTGAAGCTCAACGTTTTGCGAAGGTGGTACCTGAAGATATGGATCGAAATAGTCCAATTTGTAGGTGTATCTTATTTTGGGAGTCATTTTGTTCGGTAGATAGCGCACCCTCCAGTCATTTCAATTAGAGTTTGTGGACCACTATGTTAGGACGCATGGACTAGCCCACGAAAAACATAATATCGCTGTAAACAAGACCACAAGCACTAACATCGACAGACATTTCCAAAGGATCTTCGAACAGAACGGCATCTAAACGAAAAAGTTTAAATTTTGTGAAGTAGGTATCCAAAGGAACCTAAGGATATGGATCATTTTCGAAGTTAAACTAAATTTGGACAGCAAGGATATCCAAAGATTAGATAAAATTGATCCGTTGAAAAGTTATCGTACGCTTCACCGACTACACATGGCGCCATAGGGGTTTTTTTTTACAGCATTGCCTGAGGAAGTAGGGATTTGCCCCTGAATAAAGTTGTACCGTCGTAATTTCGGCAGCGAATAATAATTGTTGAAAAAATTAAAGCGAATAGAGAGAAGGTCTTGAACTTCGCTTTTCCGAAATCTTCAATATTCTAACCTGATCTATGCCTCATAGAAATTTTACTCACTATCATACTACTTTAATTTACATCTAAGGAATTCACATTAAGCTACGTTAACGTTAAGGAAAAAATTCAAATCAAAATGTAAAAAGGAAATCAATAAAAAGCAATAAAATTAAAACTAATTAATTAAAAGAAAATAAAAACACTAAAAAAAGGAAATCAAAAATAAAACCGAACAACAATTTTATTATAAAAAAAAGAGTGTATTTAAAAAAATTGCCTTCAATATTTTGTATCTTCAACAATAATAATTCATTGTAAATGTCAATAAATGAATTATTTAAACAATTAACACATTTCATTAACCATAAAATACATAACCTTTCAAATGCGAAACATGTCCAATTAATGGGCGTATAATGTGCTGTCAAATTACTTAACGTTTAACTGTAATTGACAACGGTCATATTGGCAATCTATTTGCCATGAGGATTGAAAGTAAATTTAACAATTAATCAATTGCAGGCATTCAATTTATTTGATATGTTTTCAAAATCAAGAGAAATTGTGTAGGCGGAAAAAATAGCACATTAGAATTGAAAATTGTTATCTAAATCCGAGGAGTTCAATTATTGTAGAAGAATCAAGAGGCGCAGATCAGCAGACCTGACAAGGTAGGAGCTAAAATCAACGACTAGTTAGCCAATGCCGCCGTCTCTATGTGGAATATCTATATCTAGATATTTCTATAACCATTTTGTCATTCAAATCAACAGCTACCTCCCGAATGCGTAAATTAATGACATTAGAGTCGAAGGAAGAACAATACCGACTGTCCAACACCTGAGGATCCTAAGTGTAGTGTTTGATAATCTCTTTAATTTCATAAAAAACACGCCGCATACATAAACATCAAAATGCAATGCTAGGATAAAGTCCTGAAACCATTACCAGGAAACTTCTGGGGAAAGGACAAGGAGACAAAGCGACATACATACAAGCTCATTAGTTGATCAACATTGAGTTAAGCAACGCCAGTGTAAACATTTTTTTATGTGAAATCCAATGGCGATCGTTACAAGTGGTTCCAAACAGTTCTTTACAGATTGCTATTCACATAAGAAGACGAGTATACTGTCAGTAAGATAACATAATGTGTTGATTGCGAGATAATTTCTCCGAACCTGCCACTTTCCTAGTTATCCCAACCATCACATTGTGAAGCAGGATACATATCAACGACACAGCTGGAAATACACCAGAAGCTTTCGTCCAGACATCCAAGACGTAGTTTCAATTGACGTCAATAGAACTCTCAATAAAAATGTTAATGAGTACAACCCCACCAGTTTCCAGGTGCATTCGAACAGCATTACACCAGTTCAGATATGGTTCGAAAACTGTTGCCGAGTAAGAATTATACGGGACAGTTTAGACCAATGCCCAAACTGACACCAAAACCTTTATAAGACACACTTGTCTTCTTGGCCAGAATGGCCTACAGATTTGCTCCCTATGAACCTCTCGGTGATACCTGTGGAGGCGTCCCAATTTGGATTCTGATTTATACATTTTATAATTTCTATATCCTCAGCATTAAGGCTAAAATGGGTATAGAGACTTTCATACGACAGAAATGTGCACCATCGACATAATGGTTTAAGACCGGAAGTATGTTTGGACAAAATTCGTTCCAGTAGATAAAAGACCATTTAAGGTCTTCTATAGTAGACAGAAGACATTTTAATTATTCTCTAGTAGACTAGCGACCTCTTAAGGACTTCTATAGAAGACAGAGGGTCTTTTAAAGTATTCTGTAGTAAACAGAAGACCTGTTAATGTATTCTATAATAGACAGAAGACCTTTTTAGGTCTTCTATAGTAGACAAAAGACATTTTAAATTATTCTCTAGTAGACTAACGACCTCTTAAGGACTTCTATAGAAGACAGAGGGCCTTTCAAAATATTCTGTAGTAAACAGAAGACCTGTTAATGTATTCTATAATAGACAGAAGGGCTTTTTAGGTCTTCTATAGTAGACAAAAGACATTTTAATGTCTTCTATAGTAGACAGAAGGCCTTTTAAAGTATTCTCTAGTAGACAGAAGACCTTCTCAGGTCTTCTATGGACCTTTAAAAGGTCTTCTATAGTTGACAGAAGACATTTTAAGGTCTTCTATAGTAGACAAAAGGTCTTTTAAAGTATTCTGCAGTAAACAGAAGACCTTTTAAGGTGTTCTATAGTAGACAGAAGACATTTGAAGGTCTTCTATAGTAGACAGACGACATTTTAAAGTATTCTCAAGTAGACTAAAGACCTTTTAAGGTCTTCAATAGTAAACAGAAGGCCTTTTAAAGTATTCTCTAGTAGACCAAAGACCTTCTCAGGTCTTCTATAGACCTTTAAAAGGTCTTCTATAGTAGACAGAAGACATTTTAAGGTCTTCTATAGTAGACAAAAGGTCTTTTAAAGTATTCTACAGTAAACAGAAGACCTCTAACGTCCTCTGTAGTAGACAGAAGATATTTGAAGGTCCTTTAAATTAGACCGAAGACCTTTTAAAGAATGCTTTAGTAGACAGAAGACCTTTGAAGGTCCTTTAAAGTAGACCGAAGGCCTTTTAAAGAATTCTATAGTAAACAGAAGACCTTTTAATGTCTTCTAGAGTAAACAGAAGACCTTTTAAGCCCTTCTATAGTAGACAAAAGACAGTTTAAGGTCTTCTATAGTAGACAGAGGACATTCTGAGGTCTTCTATAGTAGACGGAAGACCTTTTAAGGTGTTCTATAGTAGACAGAAGGCCTTTTAAGGTCTTCTATAGTAAACATAAAACCTTTTAAGGCCTTCTATAGTAGACGGAAGACCTTTTGAGGTGTTCTATAGTAGACAGAAGACGTTTTACGGTTTTCTATAGCAAACAGAAGACCTTTTGAGGTATTCCATAGTAGACAAAAGACATTTCTATAGTAGACAGAGGACATTCTGAGGTCTTCTATAGTAGACGAAAGACCTTTTAAGGTATTTTTAGTAAACGGAAGACCTTTTAAAGTCTTCTGTAGTAGACAGAAGATATTTGAAGGTCTTTTAAAGTAGACCGAAGGCCTTTTAAGGTCTTTTAAAGTAGACCGAAGGCCTTTTAAAGAATTCTTTAGTAGACAGAACACCTTCTAAGGTCTTCTATAGTAAACAGAAGACCTTTTAAGGTCCTCTATAGTAAACAGAAGACCTTTTAAGGTCGTCTATAATAAACAGAAGACCTTTTAAGCCCTTCTATAGTAGACAAAAGACAGTTTAAGGTCTTCGATAGTAGACAAAGGACATTCTGAGGTTTTCTATAGTAGACGGAAGACCTTTTAAAGTGTTCTATAGTAGACAGAAGACGTTTTACGGTTTTCTATAGCAAACAGAAGACCTTTTGAGGTATTCTATAGTAAAGAGAAGGTCTTCTATAGTAAACAGAAGACCTTTTAAGGTCTTCTATAGTAAACATAAAACCTTTTAAGGCCTTCTATAGTAGACAGAAGACATTTCAAGGTCTTCTATAGTAAACAGAGGACATTCTAAGGTCTTCTACAGTAGACAGTAGACCTTTTAATTGTTCTCTATTAGACAGAAGACCTTCTAAGGTCTTCTATAGTAAACAGAATACCTTTTAAGGTATTCTATTGTAGGCAAAAGACATTTTAAGGTTTTCTATAGTAGATAGAGGACATTCTGAGGTCTTCCATAGTAGACGAAAGACCTTTTATGGTATTTTAGTAAACAGAAGACCTTTTAAAGTCCTCTGTAGTAGACATAAGATATTTGAAGGTCTTTTAAAGTAGACCGAAGATCTTTTAAGGTCTTTTAAAGTAGGCCGAAGACTTTTTAAAGAATTCTTTAGTAGACAGAACACCTTCTAAGGTCTTCTATAGTAAACAGAAGACCTTTTGAAGTCCTCTATAGTAAACAGAAGACCTTTTAAGGTCGTCTATAATAAACAGAAAACCTTTTGAGGCCTTCTATAGTAGACAGAAGACATTTTAAAGTCTTCTATAGTAAACAGAGGACATTCTAAGGTCTTCTACAGTAGACGGAAGACCTTTTAATTGTTCTCCAGTAGACAGAAGACCTTCTAAGGACTTCTATAGTAAACAGAAGACATTTTAAGGTCTTCTATAGTAGACAGAAGACATTCTAAGGGCTTATAGTAGACAGAAGACATTTTAAGGTCTTATATAGTAGACAGAAGACATTCTAAGGGCTTATAGTAGACAGAAGACATTTTAAGGTCTTATAGTAGACAGAAGTCGTTTTACAGTGTTCTATAGAAAACAGAAGACTTTTTAATGTCTTCTATAGTAGATAGAAGACATTTTAAGGTCTTCTATAGTCGACAGAAGACATTTGAAGGTGTTCTATGGTAGACAAAAGGCCTTTTAAGGTCTTTTAAAGTATTCTTTAGCAGACATGGACCTTCTAGGGTCTTCTATAGTAAACACAAGTCCTTTTAAGGTCTTTTATAGTAGACATAAGACCTTTTACGGTGTTCTATAATAAACAGAAGGCCTTTTAAGACCTTCCTCTGTAGTAGACAGAAGACATTTTAAGGTATTCTATAGTAGACAAGACCTTTTATGTTATTCTCTAGTAGCCTAAAGACTTTTTAAGGTCTTCTATATTAGAGAGAATGTCTTTTTAAGTATTCTCTAGTACACAGAAGACCTGTTAAGGTGTTTCATAGTAGCCAGAAGATATTTTAAGGACTTCTATAGTAGACAGAAGACCTTTAAGCTGTTCTATAACACTGCTCAACAAAATTGAAAAAGTTGAATGTTTCAGACGAAGTTGCAGTTGTTTCTAGATGAAATCGGTGGGTTATTTTCAAATCCGGTCCCGGTTTTTCTCCATCAGCTCTTGTTTTTGAGATATAGCTCAAAATCGGTTTTTACTAGTTTAACCCAGACTTTCGTTATTTTCGGATACAAACAAATATTTGTTGTGGGTTTTTCGACATTAATATATTAAGGAGATGTTATACGCTCGATAAAATCGTTTTTGAAATTGTTATGGTGAGTATATATCAAAAAAAATATAGAAAATATACGACGGACCTTGTAAAAATTGCATATTTTGAGTACTTTAAGCTGTAATTACGTCATCGGGGGAAGTCATAGGATCTTCATATGGTACTCCGGATATGCTTAGGGTGTCTACTATATAATCCAGTATTCAGATATTTAATATAAAGTTCATAGCGCCCATGATTCGGCCATGACCTAAAAATCATCATGAAGACTGCCATTGAAAAGTAAATGGCTTATGTGGTAATGATATCACTGGTAAATAATTTCCCTTTAGCAGTCTTCATGGCGATTTTTAAGTTATGGCCGAATGATGGGGGCTATGAACTTTATATTACACATTTGAATACTGGATTATATAGTAGACACCCTAAGCATATCCGGAGTACCATATGAAGATCCTATGACTTCCCCCGATGACGTAATTACAGCTTAAAGTACTCAAAATATGCAATTTTTACAAGGTCCGTCGCATATTTTCTATATTTTTTTTGATATATACTCACCATAACTATTTCAAAAACGATTTTATCGAGCGTATAACATCTCCTTAATAAATTAATGTCGAAAAACCCACAACAAATATTTGTTTGTATCCGAAAATAACGAAAGTCTGGGTTAAACTCGTAAAAACCGATTTTGAGCTATATCTCAAAAACAAGAGCTGATGGAGAAAAACCGGGACCGGATTTGAAAATAACCCACCGATTTCATCTAGAAACAACTGCAACTTCGGTTGAAACAAAAGTCCTGTTGACCAGTGTAATAGACAGAAGACATTTGAGGGGTTTCGGCAGCAAACAGAAGACCTTTTGAGGTCTTCTATAGTAAACATAACACTTTTAAGGTCCTCTATAGTAGACAAAAGACATTTTAAGGTCCTCTGTAGTAGACAGAAGACATTTTAGGGTCTTCTATAGCAAACATAGTAAATATAAAGCCTTTTAAGGTCTTCTATAGGAGACAGAAGACATTTTAAGGTCTTCTATAGAAGACAGAAGATGACCCCAAAGGTCCTTTATAGCAAACAAAATACCTTTTAAGATCTTCTATAGTGGACACAAGAGCTTTTAAGGTCTTCTGTAGTAGGCTAAAGACCTTTAAATGTCTTTTCTAGCAGACAAAAGATCTTTTAAGGTTTAGACCTTTTAAGGTTTAAGGTCTAGTGTACAAAAGATCGTTTAAGGCCTCTTAAACGTACACCAGAAGTGGCCTTTCTCAAGTAGTCAGGAAACCTTCTATGGTCTTCTTTAGTAGACAAAAGATCTTTTAGAGTATTTGCTAGTAGACTTAAGACCTTTTAAGACATTTTAGCGTATTCTATAGCAGAAAGAAGACCTATTAGAGTTTTCTCTAGTAGCCAGAGAAGGCCTTTTAAGGTATTCTATGGTAGACAGAAGACCTTTTAATTTTTTTTATAATAGACAGAAGGTCAGGTGGGTTGAGATAGTGGCATACAAGGCAAGCCTGCTAACCATTGTAAACACCTGAGACAATGTCATTAAACATATTAGTTTATAGCTATTTCTCCGAATTTTTGTTATTTGTTCCTTAATAAATTTTTGCATAATTTTTAATTTGAAGAGCAAAAAACTTTTTTACGACTTTGTAATAAAATTATAACAAATTATAAATAAATATTTAAAAATCAGCCATTATCTAAATTAGTTAAAAGGTCCAGCAGGCTTTTAAATCAATAAAGGGAAACACAAACAACCACAACTGAAATAATAATAATATCAGCAACCGGCAGAGGTAGGTAGCAGCAACAATAACAACCTGGCCAGAATATAATGAAAACTTTGTCTTCCAAAAAAGGAAAAGAAAAACAGAAAACCGTAAAGTTAAGCTCAAAGAATGGTGAAAAAAGTTATTTAAAATTGTTGTTTGTTCATTAAAGTGGCAAACTTACTATTGATTTCCTTGTGCGTCAACTTACCTGTAAAGCAATGAGCAAAATGTTTACACAGCAGAAGGTGGAGAGAAAAAACCGGTAGAAAAAGAAGAAGAAAAAATTGGAAAAATTTTTTCATTAAAACCTGTGATTTCTCTTTTTTTGTTTGGTTCTGTTTCCAACAAAAATTGAACAATATGTAACAAATTATTGACATCCAACGAGTATGTATGTATTTAAATATATACAACATGCTACAAACTTTATGCAAATGCATCCTTTGCTGTAGCTATGCATGTACACTTATAAACGTTAAATGTCAACTATGACAACAGCGACAGATAATATTTTTGTTTCGCAGCCAAGCCATCGAAAGTGACGGAAAAGCAAAAGACAGCCAAAGGACACCGCAACAACCAATACAACACACAAATAAAAATAATGAAAACAAGAACAACAAACTACATCGTTGGAAAATTGAAAGCCTGTCAAAAGTAACGGAATGAACGAACACGAATAAATAACAACTACAACGAAAAAAAGGAAGAAAAAAAAAGAATTGAATTACTGTTTCTATTAGCATGTTGCTGGCTGGCACAACACTTCTTCTCATTTCACACACATGCAAGCACGCACACCAGTAAAGTCAGTCAGACACACATACACCTGGCTATGGCATATGCATGTTGTATGAAAGTCTATTTGATGAAAACCACCGAGTGACAACATGTCTTTCTTTTTAGTAACAGTACGAAGTTATGCATGACGACGTTCTGCTCAAATTCAATTGAAGACAATACCGATGCGTCGAGTATTAAACAATGAAAAAAAAAACTTGTCTGGCATCTTTTTTTATTTTTTGCATTTTGACATTTTCATTTGATCGGAAGCACACAGACACATAGTCCGAAGCATATGCACAAGGAAACAAATCAATCAACGATTTCTCCATCATTGAAGAGCGGGAAAAGGGAAGATAAAAAATAATAATAATGCAAAAGTGATGTGATTGACATAATGTTGAGCAGAGATGACATGGGGAGAGAAGTGTAGACTTGTTAGAACTATAATAAGGGGTATGATTAACAATAACTGCAGAAGTCTACACACATGGACGGTTTTAACCGATTCTGAAAGAAGAATGTTATCCTAGGCTTCACATGACCTACACTGTGCGTGATAAAAGATGAAAAAAAGACAGGTGCCCTTGGAACTGCCGAGGTAGAGATGCTTAATGTATACATCCCGACGATACATAGCAGTACTCTAGGTTATTGGCCTGGACTTGGCGGACTTTAATTCTCATAATGGGTTGTGACATTCGGTTCTCGGCAATGACCAGAAGGGTATAGTTCGGTTGGACAGCAAAAAAGATGTTTCTGCAGCCGATCTCTATATATATATGCTGGCTGAATACCAGAAATGAGACCAAATTTCCCAGCAGATGCAACGGGATAACCAAATGAGCGTTATGAGCTTTGTCGAGCCAACCGCCCAATGACCCAAGAGTCAGGGAAGTGACACTGGAAGTTAACACGTTGGTCGGTGAGCATAAGCGGAACAAGTGGTTAAATAATCTAAGATGGAGTCTCGATGGTAATGCTGAACAGCTGAAATAATTTGAGTATCTCACTGAAGTTCTCAACCTGTCCTGAGCCAACGACAGTCTAGCAAATGGCTACTGAAGCCAAGCTACTAAAGCCAGACAGGGATGCCATCAAAGGCGAATCGTTCCAGCCAATTTCGCTCTTCTCGCCCGCAAAAAAAACTGCGGAGGCCTTACTTCTCCTCAGAGTCAGAGATGGCTTTTCAGTTGCTGAATAGCAATAGCTATTCGTATGCAGCGCAGCGCTACAACAGCGCTGCACTCCACACATATTAGTCGAGGACTCAACCAGAGCAAGTCGTGCGAAAGGACACTGCTGGTGGCGTTCGATATATGTCTTTTGATCTACAGAAGACCCCAAAGAGACACAGAAGAGGTTTTGTATTCTATAGAAAACACCTAAAGAAGACTTCTATTCTACGAAAGACACCTTAAAAGTCTTCTATTCTGCAGAAGAGCCCTAAAGAGGTATTTCGATATACAGAAGACCCATATAGAGGAGTTTCATTCTTTCGAAGACCCCTAAAGAGGCCTTCTATTATATAGAGGAGGCCTCTTTATATAGAAGACCCCTAAAGAGCCCTTCTATTATATAGAGGAGGCCTCTTTATATAGAAGACCCCTAAAGAGCCCTTCTATTATATAGAAGAAACCTAAAGAGGCCTTCTATTATATAGAAGACCCCTAAAGAGGTCTTCTATTATATAGAAAACCCCTAAAGAGGCATTCTATCATATAGAAGACCCCTACAGCGGCCTTTTATTATATAGAAGCCCCCTAAAGAGGCCTTCTATTATATAGAAGAGGCCTCTTTATATAGAATATTCCTAAAGAGGCCTTCAATTATATAGAAGACCCCTAAAGAGGCCTTCTAATATATAGAAGACTCCTAAAGAGGCCTTCTATTATATAGAAGACCCCTAAAGAGCCCTTCTATTATATAGAAGAAACCTTAAGAGGCCTTATTTTATATAGAAGACCCCTTAGAGGTCTTCTACTACATAGAAGTCCCCTAAACAGGTCTTCTACTACATAGAAGACCCCTAAAGACGTCTTCTATTATATAGAGGACCCCTAAATAGGCCTTCTATCATATAGAAGACCCCTACAGGGGCCTTCAATTATATAGAAGACCCCTACAGGGGCCTTCAATTATATAGAAGACCCCTAAAGAGGCCTTCTATTATATAGAAGACTCCTAAAGAGGCCTTCTATTATATAGAAGACCCCTAAAGAGCCCTTCTATTATATAGAAGAAACCTTAAGAGGCCTTATTTTATATAGAAGACCCCTTAGAAGACCCCTAAAGAGGCCTTCTACTATATAGAAGACCCCTAAAGAGGCCTTCTATTATATAGAAGACCCCTAAAGAGGCTTTCTATTATATAGAAGTCCCCTAAAGAGGTATTCTATTATATAGAAGACCCCTAAAGAGGCCTTCTGTTATATAGAAGACCCCTAAAGAGACCTTATATTATATAGAAGACTCCTCAAGAGTCCTTATATTATATAGAAGACCCCTAAAGATTCTTTCTATTATATAGAAGACTCCTAAAGATGCCTTCTATTATATAGAAGACCCCTAAAGATTCTTTCTATTATATAGAAGACTCCTAAAGATGCCTTCTATTATATAGACGACCCTTAAAGAGGCCTTCTATTATATAGAAGACCCCTAAAGAGACCTTCTATTATATAGAAGACCCCTAAAGAGACCTATTATATAGAAGACCCCTAAAGAGGCCTTCTATTATATAGAAGACCCCTAAAGAGGCCTTCTATTATATAGAAGACCCCTAAAGAGGCCTTCTATTATATAGAAGACCCCTAAAGAGGCCTTCTATTATATAGAAGACCCCTAAAGAGGCCTTCTATTATATAGAAGACCCCTAAAGAGACCTTCTATTATATAGAAGACCCCTAAAGAGACCTTCTATTATATAGAAGACCCCTAAAGAGACCTTCTATTATATAGAAGACCCCTAAAGAGGCCTTCTATTATATAGGAGACCCCAAAACAGGCCTTCTAGTATATAGAAGACCCCTAAAGAGGGATTATATTATATATAAGACCCCTAAAGAGGCCTTCTGTTATATAGAAGACCACTAGAGAGGCCTTCTATTATATAGAAGACCAATAGAGAGGCCTTCCATTATATAGAAGACCCCTAGAGGGACCTTCTATTACATAGAAGACCCCTAAACAGGCCTTATATTAAATAGAAAGCCCCTAGAGAGGCCTTCTATTACCCCCCAAAAAGGCCTTCTATTATATAGAAGACCCCTAAAGAGGCCTTCTATTATATAGAAGACCCCTAAAGAGACCTTCTATTATATAGAAGACCCCTAAAGAGACCTTCTATTATATAGAAGACCCCTAAAGAGACCTTCTATTATATAGAAGACCCCTAAAGAGGCCTTCTATTATATAGGAGACCCCAAAACAGGCCTTCTAGTATATAGAAGACCCCTAAAGAGGGATTATATTATATATAAGACCCCTAAAGAGGCCTTCTGTTATATAGAAGACCACTAGAGAGGCCTTCTATTATATAGAAGACCAATAGAGAGGCCTTCCATTATATAGAAGACCCCTAGAGGGACCTTCTATTACATAGAAGACCCCTAAACAGGCCTTATATTAAATAGAAAGCCCCTAGAGAGGCCTTCTATTACCCCCCAAAAAGGCCTTCTATTATATAGAAGACCCCTAAAGAGGTCTTCTATTATATAGAAGACCCCAAAAGAGGCCTTCTATTATAAAAAGTGGTCTTCTATTATATAGAAATCCCTAAAGAAGCCTTCTATTACATGGAAGATCCCTAAAGAGGCCTTCTATTATATAGAAGACGTCTAAAGAGGCCTTCTATTATGTAGAAGACCCCTAAAGAGGCCTTCTATTATATAGAAGACCCCTAAAGAGACCTTCTATTATACAGAAGACACCTAAAGAGGCCTTCTATTATATAGAAGACCCCTAAAGAGGCCTTCTATTATATAGAAGACCCCTAAAGAGGCCTTCTTTTATATAGAAGACCCCTAAAGAGGCTTTCTATTATATAGAAGACCCCTAAAGAGTACTTCTATTATATAGAAGATCCCTAAAGAGGCCTTCTATCAAATAGAAGACCCCTAAAGAGGCCTTCTATCAAATAGAAGACCCCTAAAGAGGCCTTCTATTATATAGAAGACCCCTACAACAGGGTGCCTCTTTCAGTGGACATGAGGAGAAAAATATTTTTTTTAGTACAGCAACACAATGTCATGCTGTCGTTGCAGTACTTGATCGGGTGTTACCACGAGAGCCTGGGTGATAGAGGAAGGAGAGAAGGAATCTTCAAGATCTGGAAAGAGAGGACCAATGTTATAAGAGAAAACCCCTAGATCAGCAGAAAACCCATATCAAGCAGATTTTAATAGCATTCAACAATCGTGATAATTGGGTACATCGTCCATCTATCGCAGCTGAGGTGTGTCTGCTCTAACGACAAACCAGAGTCTTGGCTCCGCTATGTTCGGGATGTTGTAGCCGTATAAATTTCCATAGGGCAAGGACATCTGCCCAGCATGCCACGACACACTGCAATTTTTCAACTGCCCTGCCAAACCTACTGAACTAAGATCAGTAGATTTTCTGGTCGTCCTTTAAGCATAAGAATGTCTGGACCTCTTTACTGTATCTAGTTTTATTTTGTTGTTCCCCAAGACCCCTATTTATGTTATCCGATGGTGTGCATTCCGTTGAATTTAAGATTTTCATAGACTTTGTGAATTACTCCTTAAACAACAACAGCAACAATTATACCCTTCATATACGCAGCAACAACAACAACGAAAAACTAACTAAAACTTAACACCACAACACAACGGGTGAAAACTTTTCTCTTGCCAATGGATGAATGAATGTATGAAGGAACGAATGAGAAAACATGGAAATGCATGCAACACCAACAACAACAAAAACAACTACAACTGCAATGATAAAACTTCTAAATTAGCAACACAAAAACGTCAAAAACAAAGTTTTCACCAACAACAACAACTTTGTTGGGAAACCTTCTAACATTTTGTTGTTAAAGGTAGACGCTGAAAATGGAATGAAAAGGAAGATGGGTTGTCAAAATTAACTAAAAACAGGGGGGATACGCAATAAAAACATGAGGATGAAAGTGAAATGAAGTTAGTCAAGGGAAAATTGCCGAAGACAAAGACAAAGAAGAAGATGTTTTGTGCAACAAGGAAAACAAGAGTAAACAAATTTACTAAAAATTGTCTTAATAAAAATTTATATACTCTCCTCTCCCCTTGCTTTGCTCTAGAAGCCGCCATACACGAAAGGTGCAGCATAATTTTAAGTAGCATGAAAGCAACTACTTAATATTTCTGAGGATAACAAATCGAAGTTTTTTGGTGAAATGTATACATGGTGTAAATAGCTGCATTACAGTTTAAGTGGATGCATTTAGCACGGTAACAGTTTAAAAGGCAAGGTTATTAAAGCTATGAAAAGCAAAGAATGTTAATAATGGGAAAGTAAGTTGATATCCAAGGTAAAAGGAAACGAAATAGAGAAATGTATTACAAATAAGTTTCGTTAACGGGTCGTATAGACAACAGGCGTAAGCTTATTATATATTCAAGGATAAACAGCAGGATATTCACACAATCTATGTATTTATAAACATCCATATTATCCTTTTGTTGCAGCAATCAATTAATCAGCGTAATTGTCATAAGTCTCAAATTGCAATTTTGACAATTTCTTTGCTTCAACAATGCCAATCAATAATATAACTTTGAAATTAAATTTAACCTCAATCAAAATATTCTCCTTTAAATCTATTTAATAAACTTATGTATGTTAGTATGTCCTTGCTTTTATATACCAACTGCCACTTGGAGTGACTACAAGAAACTGACTCAGATTACAGTTGGCTTATGACCGGCATGTGGACGACACATCTTAGTTTAATTAATATTGAAGATTTTCTGTGGTCCATCAACATTAACCCCAATAACCTGTCACCTCAACTAACCGGAGTTAATGGTTAAATTGAAAGCCTTCACCTTGCTTAATGACATACTCAACTGGTCTCTATATCTTCTTCCTTAGCTGCACTGCAGGGCGGATAATAATTTCATCAATAGCAAATGACATACGTTAGAGGCATAACATTAGGGGCACATTCACACACCCTACATAACTATTAATGTGTGTGTATATACACATGTAATTACCACTACATTTCTATTTACAGATTCTTATGGGTGGATGCTGCAAGCAGGCACACTTGCTCAATCACATGGCACACACACACACATGTTGTGACTGACTGGTATTCAAACAAAGATGTTGCAGTAGCTCATTACACATTCAAGACCCACTTCTTTGGCAGATCATGTGTGACTGCTCTATGGCTGTGTTAAGGTATGTATGTGTATGTGTGTTTGAGTATAAAGTGTGCACTTGTACTGAATTCATTTACACTTGAATGATGTCTCACTTACACACCCATTCCACAACAGCATCACCAACAACAACAAAACTTGAAATACTTTATATATCGAGAACATGCCAACTTGTTATTGAATGAACACGTATCCTGCAAATACAGGCAATACAACAACAACGACAGAAAAGAACGGGAAACCTAGGAAATATAGATAACAGTAATAATAAGTAAGTTACTATGGCATTCAGCTTCCCATACATGGCTAGGCATTACAAATTCTAAACGAGAAGAAAAAAATGTTATTGGGACAGAGTTTTTTTCTACTTCTTCTTCTGAGCCACATATCTCAATTCAATGGCATTCTTCGAAGGATATCATGTACGGAAAATATTAATTTTATAGAAGCTTGATAATAGAAAGATAACATGTGATAACCTGCCATGAAGTTACTACTTATGGAAAAAAAGTTAGTTTCGAAAAATGAAAACAAATTGCCAAAATTAATGATAGATGCAACGTTATGCAAGGATACAATTTCAGCACAGGGCCAAAATAATATTCTTTGGGAACAATGGAGCTATTGTTTTTATAGAGAACTCTTACATAAACAACAACAATTGTTGTTGTCTTAAAAATTGCAATTTAACCTTCGGAAACAATTTAAAATTGGGAAACAAGTTGTTCTTTGACATACATGTTGCTAAAATTAAACCCCCAAGCCTGCATAGCTCGTATGGAGCAAACGATGTAGATGAAGTCGACGATGCCGAAATTTGCTTGGACAACATGCAGCTAGAGGGGTCATACATATCATCGCCCCCACTAAAATGATGATTGAGGTCGTATAGATCAATTTGAAGCGCTCTCAGGTCGCTTCAGATTACCTGCGAGTCGTTCAAGTTGAGGAGGATTTAGACATAGGCATCATACAAGAAAACTACGTTTACGAAAACGAAGCAAAAGATAACAGAGCCTACAGTACCATGGAGGATAACGGTAAGCCTAGATCGTGTCTAATACTTAAAAACACCTAAATGCTTCCTTATGTACCCAGGTTAGCACATCAGACTTCATCGTGGTCAGAGTGGAACTGGAAAATGGTAAGCAGTTCCATATCACCTCAAGATAATTACTTACTTACTTAGCTGGCCCATTACAGAACATTTGTTCTATAGGCCGAACTAAGAAAAGATCTCTCTATTTGTTGCTTCGCTTTCTGGAATACCGCGCCTTTTCATCTCATCATCCACTTGTTTGCGCCATCTATTCCTTGGCCTGCCAATTCTGCGTGCACCGCCAAGCGGTCCGTGTTCATACACCTTTTTAGCGGGGTCATCATCGCTCATTCTTATAATATGGCCTAGCCAACGCAATCGCTTCATCTCGATACGTTTAACAATATTGATGTCGTTGTATAGCAGATACAGCTCGTGGTTCATGCGACGTCGATATTCATCGTCAACGCAGATTGGTCCGTAGATCTTTCGAAAAATTTTTCTCTCAAACACACCAAGCACTGCCATGTCTGCTTGCGCAAGTACCCAGGCTTCGGAGCCATACATCAGCACGGTTAGTATCAGTGTTTTGTAGAGCGTTATTTTTGTTTGACGAGATGTGGCTTTGTTTCTAAACTGCTTACTTAAACCAAAGTAGCATCTGTTGGCCAATACAATTCTTCTTTTTATTTCACAACTGATGTCCTTGTTGTGTTTACGGAGGTGCCGAGATAGACAAAGTCTTTTACTAGCTCAATATTATAGGAACCAACTTCCACAGTCGGCCCGAGCTCAATGGACGCATTGCGCGTCGACACCATCAACTTGGTCTTCTCACCGTTTACCGCCATACCCACTTTAGCAGATTACCTTAAGATAATAAGTTCGAGTAAAGTCATGTTAATAACCCATGTGACTTTACTCGAACCTCAAGATAATAAGTTCGAGTAAAGTCACATGGGTTATTAACAGATTCTCTTCCTACAAATCTCCAGAGCCAGACGGTACTATACCAGCGCCAAACATACAAACAGCATGCGGCAAAAAGGGCCACACATGCCCTTGATGAGAGTAACAACAAAAAAAAACCACCATTTAGTCTTCACTCAGAAGTCAATGAAGAAGGTTGTGCCGTCGCCTTTTTATTGTCAATGACTTTTAATTTAAGCAATGCAATAACCCACACGATGTTTGTGGAGAGAGCGAAATTTACTCTCTCGATGTCGTATGAGTGTGACCGCACATACTTCATTTGTATTGGTGCCTATACCTGATACAAATACCACCAACACGAAAATATGTGTGAATGTACGACTGAAAAAAGCAACAACCAAGTGAAGCGTATCAATGAGATCGCTAAATACACTGTCTTTGCAAAGAAGAGATTCCCTGCATTATACCAAAAAATTTTGCAAAGTGGCTGGCTATTGCCAAGGATTAAAACGCTCCAAACTCTAATGAAGTGAATATTCGATAAAAGATGGAGAGCTAAAACAACTTCTCGTCAACACGCTTACCTTAAAGGCAATCGACAGACACAGGTCTACACGAAGTCGTTAGGATTAACAAGAAGTCTTTCGAGCACAAACAATACGCCTTAGCCGGCTTTCTGGATATAGAAGGCGCCTTCAACAATGTTAGTAGCTAAGCAATACAACAATACAACTTCGGCGTGGAACCATTCATCAGTAGCAGGATAGCATGGTGGTTATCCTGCTACTGATAACAGGCACAGGGTAGGGTAAGAGAGGGGTGATTTCGCCACTACTTTGGCTCCTTGTCATTAACGGTATCCCAACCAAACTTGACAACATGGTGATAAAGCTGGATGTTAAGTGGACGATGAGATTGTTGTAGCATATAAGCCTACGTAAACAAGGTGGGTTGGCAGCTGCTGGCCGAAACACTATGGCTTCAAGTCAATCCGCCATGAAAGAACCCGCTACCGTGGGATTGGACGATGTGGTGACACTTGTTTCTGTTTTTTCCGTCCTGAGTGACATCATGAACGGAGCATTAAGCATTAGATCCAGAGAAAACTGAGAAAACTAGTAAAATGAAAAATGCAATCTCCAATTTATCAATTAGGAGGTCAAGAAATACCCCAGCAGTCATGAAAACATAACAAGCAACATCGTGCTCACAAAGCAACCGTTGCACACTACACATGTTCTAGAATGTTTGGAAGCCGTTGGGGCGTTAAACATATTACGGTACTCGTAGGGTATGGTTTTATTTATTTTCTTATACCCTCCAGCATAGTATGGAGGGTACATTAAGTTTGTTTTTCCGTTTGTAACACATTGAAATACTCATTTGCGGTCCTATAAGGTATATATATTCTTGATCAGAATAAAATTCTGAGTCTGAGTCTTCTGAGTCGCACTAGCGTCCGCAAAATCGAGCTAGAGGGCTAGATTTTTTGTAGATCTTTTTTCCACAGGCAGATCAAAGTCGAAGTTGTGCTTTATCGGCCCATTTTTTGGTATAGCCCCAATATAACGGTACCTCCCGATTTTCTGTATTTTGAGTGTTTTAGCTACAATTATTAACCGAACTAGCTGTAATTTGACATTTTATGTTCTTAGGGGTCACAGCACTTCTTCACCAAAAACTGTCGACATAGGTCCATGTTTAGGTGTAGCCCCCATATAACGGCACCTCCGGATTTTCGGCATTTTGAGGATTTTAACTACAATTTTTAACCGAACTAGCTGTCATTTAACATTTGAGGTTCACACTGGACATGATACTTCTTCACTAAAAATCGTCATGTTTTGGTATAGCTCTCATATAACGGTAGCTCTCGATTTTCGAACTTAACGAATTTTAACTTGTTTTGATTCATTTTTGTGTTTTGGGCAAGTCGATACTTCCTGAGAAGATGACCCAAAACCCTCTAGAAAAAAACCTGCCGGCGCACAGCTAAAATGACTGATGAACACATAAGTATGTAAACCGAAGTCAAACCAAATTTCTCAACTGAAACGGCGGAACCAGGAAATGAGCGTGATGAGCTTTGGCGAGCTAACCCTAGTGACTTCAATGTTAGGGAGCTGGCCCTGGAAGTTAAAAGGTTGGCCGGTGAGCTCAAGCGAGACAAGTGGTTAGATCATCTGCGGAGTTGCAATATTGCAGCCGGAATTATTGAATTGTGGGCAATGCTTGAGTCACGCTCGAACTCTGGGAAGAAAGAAGATATGATCTCAGTCACGTATGGAGACATTACGCTGACTAATCCGAAGAGGTTTGCAACTTATTTTAATCGAACATTTTTCGAGCACCCCATTATTGAGAAGGTGAAGAGAAGAGTGCAACGTCGCATTAGATCTTTTCCCGCAGAGAAGGAATCACCACAATTTACAATGCCTGATGTTGCGTTTGCCATTAGGAACACTTAATCATCCAAAGCGTTAGGTCATTACGGTATCTCCATGGTGATGCTGAAACAGCAGTATGAGCTAGTAATTGAGTAATTCACAAAAGTTCTCAACCTGTCGCTAGCCTCCCTAAGTCGAGAAAATGTACATGGATGCCAGTACCGACGTAGCCAGGGGTTGGCCCCGGGGACGTGACCCCTTCGAAAGGAAACATTCAAATGGTATCGAGATGCATTTCTGACTACGTCCCTGGATGCCAGCAAAGGCGAATCATCGCTTTTGTCACCCATAGCAAAGACTCTTGAGGCTTTACTCTTCCCCAGCATCCGAAATAGCTGTCCAGTTGGCGAAATAAGCATGGGTTCGCATATTAATCGAGGACACAACCATAACAAGCCGCGAGATAACACAGTCAAAAGCCTTTGATACTGTCAAGCAATCCGTGCTGTTTGAGGACATTGACCAGACTACCCTCTGGCCAAATTTGAGATGAAATGCCTTGGTGAGTATATACAGAACCCCGAAGGACAGATTCGCCGTGAGTCGAACTTTCTCGATATGGCATGATGAATATTTTACTGAAGAACCTAAAAGCCATCTCGCATCAGTGTTAAATCTTTGTTCGCTGTAGTTCAAGCTTATATTTAAGATTAAATGTCAAATCAAATGAGGATTATTTTCGTAGAACATTTCGACCTTCTAACTCGCTTCCTTCAATGTCCTTTTCGTTCTTTATTTCAAGAAACGTAATAAAAGTGGCTCTACTTTTCCTGTATTACAGTACCTCCAAGCGACGATGAGATCGTCACGTATGCGGATGGTTGCTATTTGTGAAAGTCTCAACTCCTATTGAAAGTCTGAATCGATCTTACCATATTTTTCCTCACGAGGAATAATGTGAAACAACATATTCTATAGGAGACACCTAAAGAAGTGTTCCAACGTATCGAAAACATATAAGGAGGTCTTCTATTCTATAAAAGGCATCTAAAGATATATTTTGCTCTACAGAAGACCCCTGAAAAACACTTCTATTCTAAAAAAGACTTCTTAAATGGATTTGTATTCTCTTGAGGACCTCTAAAGAAGACTTTTATTTTAGAAAAGACCCCCAATGTGGTATTTTGGTCCACAGGAGACCCCAATAGAGGTGTTATTTTCTTGAATTTCCTGGTCGAAGACAACATAATTGCGAACATAAACTAGCCAAGATTATATTGGTTACACTCGACAATTCGCGCATGATAGAAAAGTATTCAAATCTGCCCTGAGTACTGCAACAGGGTGCCTCTTTATGTCATCAGTGGACAATTTGGGCCCTTGGGTCAGCAAGCCTATCAAACAGGTTTGGACAGCATTTACATAGATAGATATCGGGATAAAGAATTCAATCTAAGCTGTTTTAGAGGATTTGTTTTTTCCCAAAGTGCTCCTTGGATTCCTCTTTACTGCCATATAATTTTCGAGGACAATTAGATTTTTGCAGGAATTTTTTTTTTTATTTATTTTTTTATTTAAAATAATATAAAATTTGTCATATATTATGAGTCTTTGCACATAAACTATTTCATATTAAATGCTTTCACATGTATATTAATTTACATATGAAATACAGCAACCAACTCATAATAATAGTAATATTCTCTTTTCTTTTGTATTTTGATCTATAAGTCATCCGCTTTCACATTTGTATACAAAATCATACAATACAACAATGCAAATAATACAATTCCCAGAAATGGTATTCTTATCTCAAAAACATGCATAGCCATTGTCTTATGCATTTATGATTCCGTGTCCATCCGTTTAGTTTTTGTCTCATTGTTCCGTCCCGACCCATCCTATAGTATCCTGTCTAATGGTCTACATATTTTATGATGAGGTCCTTCTAACGTTATTACCACAATTGAAATACATGTCATTCATAAAACATCACTTGTTTTGTCATTTATCCAGTTAGTTGTGTATGTCGCTGTGTGTGTGGAGGACTCAGCTCACTTATGGGCTAAGTGAATGAGTGAGTCAATGTGTGACAAGGACTTGTTACCCAAATAAATCGACTTGACTGTCGTTGTATACATACATGCACACACACATCAACACATATCAGCAGTATGTTAAAAGTATAAAATATATTTGTCATATATAAGTACTTACATGCTAGAAAATATGCTGTTGTTGTTGTTGTTGCCATTGTTGTATGTGTGTAATGATAACATATATATTCATGTATGCATCATTCACATGGGGAACAACAACAAAAGCCATTCGTTTTTTTTTTTTTTGTTTTCATTTGAAAAGTTCTATGGAAAACCGACATGAATTTTTCACTTTATTTATTTAAATATTGTGAACATGTATTTATTTACAAGTACACAAATGTGAATGCAGTCATATGTGTGTGAGTGTGTGTGCTTTCACATACACCCACACAAAAGAAAAGTCTCTTCAATATTAATGCCAACAACTATTGTTGCCAGTTTGCCAGGCTGGCTGGCAGGCAGGGGCTTGGGCTGCTAGTTGGCATAGTTGAATGCTTTGTTGGCTGTTTGGCTGGCTGACTTTTTATCGTCGAGAGAACTAAGAGAGCTGGCAGGAAATTTTATTAGAAAAACTAATGCTTTGTGTATTGTTGTTGTAGTTGTAGTCGTTTTATGAAAAGTGAGCACTCATTGCTTGAGATGTTATTGTTATTGTTGCTGTTGTGTCGTTGCGATATTTATTTTATTTTTGCTTCCTTCATCTTCTTCTTCTTCTTCATCCCTCTTTTATCATAAAATAGTTAATGGATTTTGTCAAGGACTGACACGCTGTTGTTGCTACTGCCACTAACGCTGTTCCGCTGCATTCATTGCAATGCCAATTCTTGCTCAATATGCAAAATGGCTTTGGCATAGCAATCAACCTGTAGTTGGGGTTTCTTAACAGTTATTAAATTTCTCAAAAAGACGAACATTGAAATTAAATTAATGTTGTTTTTGTAGCAGATGACGTTGTGTAACAATTATGGATTTGAAGGAAAAGCTTGCAATTCTAAGAAATTATTTAATTAACACTAAAATGAAGTTATGTTCCACGAAGCAGCACCTAAGGTTTCCTTTTTAGAATTAAAAGAAAATTGTTATACATGTCTTAATGAGATTGAAAGTAGCAAGTTATACCCCTACTATTACAAATACGCATACTTCTTACATGTTAAAATGGCAATCCCACAGCGGCGGGTTCTTCGACACCGGATTGAACCGGAATCACACAACATCAGAGTTCCGGGCAGCTGCTGCCACCTCAGTGTGCAAATGTTTGTATTTGTACCGTGTTTTGCTGTGTTGAGAGCAGCATATCCCCGAATGCCTGCTCCGGATTCGTTTGATCCGAGCCGGGACGGAGGAAAACCAGAACCAATTTGGAGGTGTTTGGTCTATCACATCCACATTTATGACACTCTAGCTTCGTTGAGATACAATAGATATGGGTAGTGAGGAAGAGACAGAGAATATGTTGCTGCATTCTGCGAGAAAGCTGCCCCCAGTGAGACATCGTTGCCATCGTCATAAGAATACGATACTCCCCCACAGTCCTCCCAACAGCAACCACACACGCTCCAATCCAACTCCGATGTAAGATCGAGGATATACCAGAAGTTATGAGACATAACAATATCATGATAGCGGCGGTGCAAGAAACCAATCTCAACAACAACTGAAGATTCAGAGCTTTTGGAATGATCGCACCAGAAGACTAGGCTAGTTTTTCCTATTACACTAGTCTGTTCAATACCTAACTATCTCGCTTAAGCCTGGCTCTAATGACCCGTTCATGGAATGTATGAGACTAACGGTCAGGTGTGGGACTACCGAGGTAAAGTTGTTTAAGGTATACATAACGATTAATAGCTATACTCCAAGTTATAGGACCAACATTAGTCGCTTTTAGAAGGTCATAACCGACTTGTCTTAGTGGACTTTAATGGTCATCATGAGTTGTGGCATTCGGACCTAGGTAATGATCAGAGGGGTATAATGTTGGCCGAGCAGTTGGATAGATATACGTTTTGCATGGTCAATCAGGACGCCCCTACCAGAATTGGCAGAGAATGTCATTGTTCGCTACACATAACAATGACAAACGACGGCACCTGGCAAGCGATCGTTTCTCTCCGACTATATCAGCTCTGAACGCCGTACTTTAATCAATCATGCTAAAGCTAATTGGCTTAGTATCAAAAAACTCACCGCTTCAGATAACTGTCCTACCCATCTGAAATCGACAATTTATCTAGCACCCCAGGGTTGCCAGGGCAAAGAAAACAGTCACCGCTTCAGAGAACTTTTCAACCCTTCTGATGTCCGGGTAGTAGAAAGGATGTTCAGGGACTTCCTCAAAGCTGTAACCGCTCGTTATATACCTGCTGGTTGAATACCGGCAGAGATATTAAATTTCCTAGCAGAGGCCGCAGTACTAGCATATGAGCTTCATGAACTTCGTTGAGCAAATCCTAGTGACCCCAGAGTCATGGAGCTGCCAATAAAAGTTAAAAGGTTGGTCGGTCAGCATAAGCGGAACAAGTGGCTAAATCATGGAAAAAAGTTGCAACATTGAAGCAAGCATTGGGCAACGCTAAGTCATTCTCGAACTCTAGAAAGAATGGAAATGGGACCTCACTCACTTTCGGGAATTTACGCTGGCTGATCCGAAAGGAAGTGCAAGTTGTTTTATTCGACAATTTGTCTAGCACCCCAGGATTGCCAGGGCAAAGAAAAGAGCCACCGCTTCAGAGAACTGTCCCACCCTTCTGATGTTCGGATAAAAGAAATGATGTTCAGGGATATCGTCAAATCTGTAACCGCTCGCTATATAGCTGCTGGTTGAATACCGACAGAGATATTAAATCTGCTAGCAGAGGCCGCAGGACTAGCATATGAGCTTCATGAACTTCGTTGAGCAAATCCTAGTGACCCCAGAGTCAGGGAGCTGCCAATAAAAGTTTAAAGGTTGATCGGTCAGCATAAGCGGAACAAGTGGCTAAATCATGGGATAAGTTGAAACATTGAAACCGGAATTAGTGAATTGTTGGCAACTCTTAAGTCATTCTCGAACTCTAGAAAGAATGGAAATGGGACCACACACACGTTTCGGGAATTTACGCTGGCTGATCCGAAAGGAAGTGCAAGTTATTTTATTCGACAATTTGTCTAGCACCCCAGGAGTGCCAGGGGAAAGAAAAGAGTGCTGCATCGCATTAGATCCCTTCCTGACGAGGACAAACCTCCACAATTTACAATGGATGATGTTTCAAATGTCATTAGAAATGCTTACCCATCCAAAACCTTCAGGTCCTGATTGTATTTTCATGGTAATGCTGAAACAGCTGGATGTGCCGGGAGTTGAGTGTCTTACGAAAGTTTCCAACCTTCCGGCAGATATATTAAATTTCCTAGCAGAGGCCGCAGTACTAGCATATGAGCTTCATGAACTTAGTTGAGCAAAATGTTGGTCGGTCAGCATAAGCGGAACAAGTGGCTAAATCATGGGATAAGTTGCAACATTGAAACCGGAATTAGTGAATTGTGGGCAACGCTTAAGTCACTCCCGAACTCTGGAAAAAATGAAAATAAGACCTCACTCATATTTCGGGAATTTACGCTGGCTGATCCGAAATGAAGCGCAAGTTATTTTAATCGACAATTTGTCTAGCACCCCAGGAGTGCCAGGGCAAAGAAATGAGTACTGCGTAGATCCCTTCCTGCCGAGTACGAACCACGGAAATTTACAATGGATGATGTTTCAAATCTCATTAGAAATGCTTAACCATCCAAAACCTTCAGGTCCTGATGGTATTCTCATGGTAATGCTGAAACAGCTGGATGAGCCGGAAGTTGAGTGTCTTACGAAAGTTCCCAACCTTCCGCTAGTCACGCACATCTTCCACGAAGTCTGGAAAATGGTTAGGATGGTCCTGCTAATAAAGCCAGGACGCCTGCAAATGGGAATCGTACCAGCCGATTTCCCTTTTGTCGCCCGTAGCAAGGAGTCCGTAGCTGGAATCTCCTCCCCAGTATCAAAATTAGCTATTCCGATCATTAGCATGGGTTCCGTAAATAGACCCATTATTAGTCGAGGACTCAACCAGAACAAAGCCACGCCATGGCGCTCGATTTATCAAAAGCCTTTGATAATCTCAAGCACTCCACGCTGTTTAAGGACATTGAGCAGACTACCCTCCGGCCAAGTTTGAAACGTTGGGTAATCAATTATTTGTTTGGACGCCAGTTCTACGTGGAATTCATTACCCAGAAGTCCAAGCGCCGTAGAGTAAAACAGTGAGTGCCCCAAGGTGGGGTGATATCTCCTCTCCGGTATTTCATCCCCTCCAGATAGCATTGATAACGTAACGTATGCGGATGATTGTACGATCTTGACGTTGGTTGTTTTCCCTGTTGCATGTATTTGTGAAAGGCTGATCTCCTATTTCAATGATTTCACCAACCTTTTCTGAGGAAATATTTGGAATAATATAGAAAGCCCCTAAGGAGGACACCTGTTCTATAGAAATACCTCAAGAAGTGCTCCAAGGTAATGAATAC
The DNA here is from genome assembly GCF_047663935.1 of Musca autumnalis. Lineage (NCBI taxonomy): Eukaryota > Metazoa > Arthropoda > Insecta > Diptera > Muscidae > Musca > Musca autumnalis. Next base: position 5,883,506 of record NW_027411866.1, on the reverse strand, counting down.
GTCTAAAGAGGTATTTTTTCAATAAAGACCCCTATAGAGGTCTTTTGTTCTATAGAAGACACCTAAAGACCTATAGTGTTCTTCCATTCTACAGAAGGACCTTGAAAAAAACTTCCATTCTAAAAGAGACTTTTAAATAGGTTTTGTAGTCAACAAATGACCCCTAAATTGGTATTTTGTTATAAAGATGACCCCTTTAAAGATCTTCTACTCTTCAGAAGACCTCTATAGGGGCCTTCTGGCCTAAAAGAGACGCTTAAAGGAGTTGTGTATTCTACAGAAGACCCTATACGAAGATCTCCATTTTATAAAAGACCCCTAAAGTGGAATTTGCTCTATAGAACACCCCTATAGAGGTCTTCTATTTTATTAGAGAGACTTAAAGAGGTTTTGTTTTTTATGGAAAACCCCTAAAGATGACTTCTATTCTATAAAAAGAAACCTAAAGAAGTCTTCTATTATATAGAAGACCTTTAAAGAGGTCTATTGTTCTAGAGAAGGCTCCCATAGAGGTTTTGTATTCCACAGAAGACTTCTGTAGAGGTCTTTTATTCTCTAGAAGTCCCAAATATAGATCTTCTATTCTACAGAAGACCCTTATAGAGGTTTTGTATTTTATAGAAAACCACTAAATAAGACTTTAACTCTATAAAATAACCCTAACCAGGTCTTCTATAAAACACCCCAAAATAGGTTCTACAGAAGAGCCCTATAGAGTTCTTCTTTTCTACAATAAGAGACCCTTTTAAGAGGGTTTTTATTCTATAGAAAACCCCTAAAGAAGACTTCTATTCTATAAAGGACTCCTTAAGAAGTCTTATATTCTATAGAAGAGCCATGAAGAGGTATTTTGTTCTACAGAAGGCCTCCATAGAGGTCCAATATTCTACAGAAGACACATAAAGACGAGTTTTGTTCTATAAGGGAGACTTAAAGAAGTCTTCTTTAGGCGTCTTCTATAAAATATCCCTTAAGAAGACTCCCATTCTGTAAACCTCTAAAGAAGTTTTCTCTTCTATAGAAGATCTCTTTGGGTATTCTACTCTATAGAAGCCCCTTAAGTCTTGCATTATATAGAAGACTTCTTTATAAGTCCTATATTATTAGAAGACACATAAAGACGACTTCTGTTCTATAAGGGTGACTTAAAGAAGTCTTATTTAGGGGTCTTCTATAGAATATCCCCTAAAGAAGACTTCTATTCTGTAAACCTCTAAAGAAGTTTGCCTCCATAGAGGTCCAATATTCTACAGAAGACACATAAAGACAACTTCTGTTCTATAAGGGTGACTTAAAGAAGTCTTCTTTAGGGGTCTTCTATAGAATATCCCCTAAAGAAGACTTCTGTTCTGTAAACCTCTAAAGAAGTTTGCTCTTCTATAGAAGATCTCTTTAGGTATTCTACTCTATAGTAGCCCCTTAAGTCTTGTATTATATAGAAGACTTCTTTATAAGTCCTATATTATATAGACGAGTTCTATATAAATCCTATATTATATAGAAGACTTCTTTATTATATAGAAGACTTCTATTATATACAACATCCCTACAGAGTTCTTCTATTCAACAGAAGACCTCAAATGAAGACTTCTTTTCTATAAAATACCCCTAAATAGGTCTCTGTTCTAAAAGAGTATGAAAATATCCGCCACCAAGTCTACGGCCACTCTGTTCACCACATGGACATGGAGAGATGAGTAAAGAGTTGAATGTCCTAGTCGATGGTAGTAAAATTTCGTTAACCTAAGATTATAGTGAAACACGAAAGAAAAGAAAAGCAAACCCCTCTAAAGTTGACGAACTCCGCATACGTTTTAAGGACCATGACCTGCGAATCTGCACCTGGAATGTTCGCACTCTTTATAGAGAAGGTGCAGTCTTCGCATTGGCAGACGTACTTGAAAAGTACAAGGCCGATATTACTGCCATACAGGAAATTCGATGGATTGGGAAAGGCGTCACAACAACACCTAAAGGTGACGCACTGTATTATAGCTGCCATGACGTAAAGCATGAGTTTCGTTGCGGATTCGTAGTTAGTCGGAGGCTAAAACATCTGGTATCAAGCATCACCCCAGTGAATGAACGACTTGCTGCAATTCGAATAAAAGCTAAATTCTTCAACATCAGCTTTATTTGCGCTCATGCTCCCACTGAAGAAAAGGACGAACAGACCAAAGATATATTTTACGAGCGCTTAGAAGAAACATATGACCGTTGCCCTGCCCCATGACATTAAAATCATTCTAGACGATTTTAATGCCAAAATTGGAAAGGAGAATATCTTTGGCCCAACAGTCGGGAAATTCAGTCTCCACAGTGAAACATCTGACAATGGTATGAGGCTGATCGACTTTGCAGCTGCAAAAAACATGGTAGTTAGCAGTACCAGATTTAATCATCTCGATATTCATAAGGGCACCTGGCTGTGGCCAGAGCAAAGAACAAGAAATCGAATTGATCACTTTGTGATAGATGGAAGACATGCATCAAGTGTGTTGGATGTACGATCGTTCCGAGGTGCAAACATCGACTCGGACCACTACCTTGTTGCGGCAAAGGTACCTACCAGATTAAACGTAGCAAACAAAGTACGAACAGACACAACACGAAAGTTAGACATCGGTAAGCTGCAATCACAACAGATAGCCACAGCATATTCCACTCAACTAGCCCAATTGCTTAATCAAAGCACTCCTCACCCCGATAACATATCAGCGCAATGGCAAAGCATTGCCCACTCCATGCAAACAGCCGCAAAATCCATACTTACATACAGAAAAATGCGGCATATAGGGCTACTTTACAATCCGTAGCAACGCGTAGCGCACGAGAGAGATACAGGGAGAAAGGAGAGAGGAGAAACGTCTTTTCCGCAAGAAAAAGAGAGAGATGGAAAAGCGAGAGTGTGAAAAAATCGAGATGTACAGGAGCCAGAATGAAGTCCGAAAATTCTACCAAAGACTCAAGCATCAAACTGATGGCTTTGGTACAGGCACATCCTCCTGTAGAGACCAGCAAGGTAATTTGGTAACTGATACAGATAGTGTACTCAGGATATGGAAAGAACATTTATCAAATCTGTTGGTATCCAATAGCAGCGAAGACGACGAAGATACCACAGTCCCAATCCCAGAAGATGGTATTGAATGTATACCGCCGGGACAAAATGAGGTAAAAACAGCAATCAACCGGCTGAAGAATAATAAAGCAGCAGGAGCCAATGGCTTACCAGCCGAGCTGTTTAAAACCGGAGGCGACAGGCTGATAAGGTGTATGCATCAGCTAGTTAACACCATCTGGCAGGAAGAACGCGTACCCGACGATCCTGTGCGCCGTCCACAAGAAGGGAGATAAGACTGTATGCTCTAACTATAGGGGCATAAGTCTACTCCCTATTGCCTACAAGATCGTGTCAGGGATATTGTGCGAACGACTAAAGCCTATGGTCAACGAGATAATTGAACCATACCAATGCGGCTTTAGACATGGCAAGTCCACCATTGACCAGATATTTACCCTGCGGCAAATCCTGGAGAAGACCCAAGAGATGCAGATCGACACCTACCACCTCTTTGTCGATTATAAAGCAGCCTTCGACAGCCCGCTGCGTTCAAAGGTATTCCACGCCATGTCTGAATTTGGTAGCCCCGCAAAGATCATCCGGCTTTGTAAAATGACTTTAACTGACACGAGGTCCTCAGTTAAAATAGGAAGGAACCTCTCCGAAGAGTTTGGTACTAAAAGATGTTTCAGACAAGGAGACTGCCTTTCGTGTGATCTCTTCAACATCCTGCTGGAAAAGGTTTACAAGAGGCAAACGTCAAAAGAAGTGGCACAATCTACACCAATAGTCAAATGTTACTTGCTTATGCTGATGATATAGACATCATGGGCCGATCAGTAAAAGAAGTAACTGATACCTTTATAAAGGTCGAAGGAGAATCTGCTAAAGTGGGTCTGGCGGTAAACGGTGAGAAGACCAAGTTGATGGTGCCGACGCACAATGCGTCCATTGAGCTCGGACCGACTGTGAAAGTTGGTTCCTATAATATTGAGGTAGCAAAAGACATCGTCTACCTCGGCACCTCCGTAAACACAACAAACGGCATCAGTTGTGAAATAAAAAGAAGAATTGTATTGGCCAACAGATGCTACTTTGGTTTAAGTAAGCAGTTAAAAAACAAAGCCACATCTCGTCAAACAAAAATAACGCTCTACAAAACACTGATACTACCCGTGCTGATGTATGGCTCCGAAGCCTGGGTACTTGCGCAAGCAGACATGGCAGTGCTTGGTGTGTTTGAGAGAAAAATTCTTCGAAAGATCTACGGACCAATCTGCGTTGACGGCGAATATCGACGTCGCATGAACCACGAGCTGTATCTGCTATACAACGACATCAATATTGTTAAACGTATCGAGATGCAGCGATTGCATTAGCTAGGCCATATCATAAGAATGAGCGATGATGAACCCGCTAAAAAGGCGTATAAATACGGACCGCTTGGCGTTGTACGCAGAATTGGCAGGCCTACAGAGGAAGGCCAAGGAATAGATGGCGCAAACAAGTGGATGATGAGATGAAAAGGCGCGGCATTCCAGAGTGCGAAGCAACAAATAGAGAGGAATGGAGATCTTTTCATAGTTCGGCCTTTGGAACAAACGTTCTGTAATGGGCCAGCTAAGTAAGTAAGTAAGTAAGATTATAGTGGTATCATTCGACAGCTTGTTTATGTCGTCCGCGCATGCCACAGCTATCTGCGACAAGCTGAGTTTTAGAAACAAGGTCCTTAAGTCCCCATACGGCAGCACTTGGGATGAAGATAAAGAAACCTTGTTGACCACATATAGGTCGGTCTGTGGTAACTTATGTGGCGCCAGTGTGGTCCGTGAATATAAGTAAATACAGCGTGATGGAAAAATATTCAAACCTGTCGGAAAACAGTCCGAGCAAGTACCGCAATGAGAGCATGCATATGGTCTACTTATGACATAAGGAGACATCATTATGCTATTCTCAGAGGACAAAAATTTACTTCGCCGAGTTCAATTCGTATGAGAAACATTAAGGCGCGAAGGCGTATGAGAAACATTAATTACATGTCACATGAACGGGACAAACTTCTTATCCTAACCACTGCGTATACTTACTATCACACGTAATATTTCATGATGCTACTCATACGTTTTGGAACTAGTACAAGGAACTAGAAACTGATTACCCAACTCTACCACTGTATTTATGGGAAGTAGCAAATATTCACTTTAGCGATTCACAATTCGTTTGCAATTGATTTTAAGGAAATTAAAAATATATTATTTTGCTTCGTACATGGTGGCGTATTAGTCATATTAATTGAAAATGGTTGCACACATGAAGTGGATGTCAAATTTCTGTTAGCTACTGGCTTTGCGAGAAAAACCTATCATGTACATTGTCGAGATCAATTTGTTTGAAGTTTTTATTTGTAGAATATCTCCAAAACCAAGAAATTATGATTTTCTTCAGGCATGGTGGCGTATGAGTAACATTAATTAGAAAACGTTGCACACTTGAACGGGGCTCATATACCGTGTTAGGCACAGCCTCCATTAGAAATATCTTGCCTTCACTTCACCAATATCAATTTGTTTGAAGTTTTTATTCCCACTTAAAAAATGTGCATTTAATATTTGACATAAAAGCAGAAATAAAATGCCGGATATTAAGGACAATAATTTTCTTAATCAATTTGAATGTTTGTGTCATAAAAAAACTTCCCAAATAATGTAGAAATAAAAACAAAATAAAAAAACCTCGAAATGAAATTGAGGAAAAATCAAAAATTTTAAACGGCCACCCATTTGTTAAGCATATGGCGTTCAAGCAACAAATATTGTTTACATAAAAGACCAACAACAATGTGATGATTGGTTAATTGGGATTTATGTTGTATGTGTTAGTTTAGCTGTATGTGTGTGTGCACGATTTTATAATCCAATAAAAGTAAAAGTTAATGCCGTTTACCAAAATCCCTGGCAATTTCTAAATGAGCATAAAAAACTTTACTGATTGCCAGTCAGTCATAAAGTAAACGCATTCAATTTATTTCCATATCCCTTTTATAACCCCATCTGAAACCAGCAGCAGTGGCTGCAGCACCAGCTAAGGCATCACACAGCAATGTGATTAATAAAACACACTGGAATTGTTTTAATAACTTTGGCTAAAGTATTTTAACGATAACTCAATGATGATGGAAATAAGTTATGAAACTATCTTCAAACAAGCATCCAGCAAGCAACCAACTTAAATTCTCAAACGCCAAACAAGTTGAAGCTTTTAGAATGCTAAGATAAATATTTTACTTGGTTTTGCAGCAAAACTTCAGAAGCAAAAAAATTCCATTACAAAAATTATGCGGTGATGGTCATAAAGACTGCAATTTAATTACAAAACTCCAATAATCCAGGGTTATAAAATGAACAGCAATAAAATAAGGGAATCCAAAGAGAGGGAGGGAGGCGAAAAGAACACAAGAATAAACATATTTTTTCTGTTTTGAAAAGAAATGGATAATTTCCAACAGCATCAGCACCACGGCCATATGCCGCCATTCATAAACAAAAACACTAAAAAAACAAGGCAAAGCAGTTACATTAAGTCCTCGCTTAGTTTATCTTGCAATCATGAAATGGTAAACACTAAACTATACGACTCCCCTATCCCGCTGAAATGACGAAGCATAAACTGAAATGTTGTAGCTTGCCGTTATTTCCAACAAGTGTCTTCTTCCGAAATGTGTAATAATAAAAAAGGAGAATGACTGAAGACAACTCTAAAGCTGTAAAAAACAGTCATATTATTAGAAAACAAAAAGCCTGAAGTGAAGAGGTAAAGAGAAGTTGTGATGGCATCAAGGAAACAATTACTAACATAACTTGTAACACAAGACACGGCGAACAAAAGAGACCTTCATTTATTCATCCGTTGTCAGGCAGCCAGTCAGTCACTCAGCCATCATATCCGCTGATGAAACCAACAATAGCCTAAGGCAGAAGCACAATAAGCAACACAAGGATGCATGAATTAGAAATGAAAATGTGAGGATGTGTTGTGGGTGAAAGCGAGAGAAGTAACTAAAAAAACGAAGCTAATAACCAACTAAAAAAAGTATGGAAAAAAAATAAAAAAGAAATATAAAAAATATGCTGGCTTTTTAGTGTTTTAAATAGGCGGTTAAAAAAAAGAGCAGGAAAATATGGTAGCCATAACAAGTAATGATAAGTGAATCATAAACGAGAAAAGGTAGCAATTAAGGCTACATCCCACTAGGAACAAGAAAAAAGTTCGTGGTGGGATGTAGTAGAGTTAACCGAAAAATACAAAAGGAAGTAAATATGTGAAATATTTTCCCACTAGGAAAGGGTGGCAAATCAGTAATAATAATTGGAGCAAATGCCCGCTTGAAGGGAAGCAGTATTTTGGGATAGCTAGAATTGCCCTAAAAAATTCCATTGAATAGTTTCACGATGTTAGATCATTCTCACGGGCCCAATGGTTCAGGAAACGATTTTCCTGGCCAAAAAAATCCGATTGTTAATTTCTATATGGGATTCGATAGTAAACAAATTGAAACTAAGAAAACCACACAAATAAGACAAAATATTGGAAGGTGTGGGCTTGGCTACCATTTTTTCCCAATTTTGGAAAATACGTAATTTTGATGAATAATAGTCGAAATATCTGTATCCGTTCAAAAGTTACAGAGGTTTGACCAGGAAAAAAACATTCTAAACCACTGGGGTTGAACCGGAACTACACTACGTCAGAATTCCGGCTAGCGGACGCCACCTCAGTGTACAAATGTTTGTAAGTCTGGATTATTTTGGTCGGTGCGGGGACGGAGGAAAAGCCTGTATGTACTAATATGAATGTGGTCAGTTTGCCACATCCGCTTCCACAATCCTCATGCTTTGATTAGATGCAATAGATGCCGGAAGTGGGTGCACCTAAGGGTTTGCTCCAGACTCGTCCATGTGAGGTACTACGACGGGGACTATGTTGCTAGATGCTGCGTGAACACTGCCTCCAGTGAATCATCGTCGTCGTCATCAGAATACGAGTCTTTCCCACATCTTTCTGCATTGAATTTTATGAATCGAAAGAATATAACGGCGGCGACGGTGCAGGAAACCAAGGTCAACAACAACTGCAGCTTACAGCGCTGTGATAGTTACAACGTACTGACGAAGGATCGCACCAGAAGTGGAGGTTGTGGATTATCTTTCCTATTGCACCAGACCTATTTCGCTTGAGCCTGGCTCTAATGAACCGTACATGGAAAGTATGAGGGTAGCAGTCAGGTGTGAATGCTGAAGTACAGTTGCTTAACGTACACATATAACCGATAAATATCTGTACTCCAGATTATAGGCCCAACATTATTCCCCTTTTGGAAAGTCTTGTTCGGCTTTAATGCTTATCAGGAGTTGTGGCATTCGGTCCACGGCAATGAATAGAGAGAGGCGTATGGAAATTGTTGCTCTAACTTTTGCACGTTTAATGAGGACGCCCCCCTATCAAAATTAGCAGAGATTATCACAATTCAGAGGACCGCCCGATTGCATCACCTATGAAAGCGACACTTTCATCAATCACGGAAAAGCTAATTGGCCTAGTTTCGAAGAGTTCACTAATCACCGCTTCAGAGATCTGCCCAACTGATGTTCGGGTAGCAGGATAACGTTCCCCATCATCACTGCTACAGCCGCTCGCCATATACCTGCTGTTTGAATACCCGAAGTGACACCAAATTTCCCATCAGAGGTAATGGGACTAGCAAACCCAGTGATCATAAGCGGAATAAGTGACTGCATCAGATGCCTCTGAAGAATTGCAAGTGAATTTTGGGCACCGTTTAAGTCACTCTCGAACCCTCGTAAGAAGGAAGATATGACCACAGTCACGTTTGGCGACGTTGCGTGGCGACTGATCCGAAGATGTGCGCAAGTTATTTCAATCGTTTGTTTGTGGAGCACCCCGGGGTGGCAGGGAGAAGAAAAGAGTGCTATGTCGCATTAGATTTCTTTCTGCCGAGGAGGAACCACCACAATTTACGATGGATGCTGTTGCGAATGCCATCAGGAACGCAAAAACATCAAAATCGTTAGGAACTGACGGTACCCCACGATTATGATAAAACAGAGGGTGAGCCTAGAGTTGAGCATCTCGTCTAAGTTCTCAGACGATGGTCCCGCTACTCAAGCTGGTGAATCGTTCCGGCCGATTTCGCTTTTATAGCCCGTACCAAAGACTCCTAAAGATTTACTCTTACCCATCAGAAATAGCGGTTGCCAATCATCAGCATGGGTTGCAGTCTGGAAAATTATCCAAAGCCTAAGTTCTGACGGTATAACCAGCGCACCAGCTGGATGAGCCGGTAATTAAGTTTCTCGTCAAAGTTGGTGCCGCTACTCGAGTCTAAAATCTGGAAAAAGGGGCAAGATGGTCACGCTACTGAAGCTGGGCAGCGATGCCAACAAAGGTGAATCGTACCGGCCGATTTCGCTTTTATAGCTCGTATCAAAGACTCCTGAAGCTTTACTCTTACCCATAAGAAATAGCGGTTGCCAATCATCAGCATGGGTTGCGTAAGAACGCTAAATTATCCAAAGCGCAAGTTCTGACGGTATTACCAGCGCAATGCTGAAACAGCTGGATGAGCCGATAGTTGAGTTTCTCGTCAAAGTTCTCAACCTGTCGTTAGCCAATCATATCGTTCCTGAAGTCTGGAAAATTGAAAGGGTGGTACCGCTATTCGTGTCTGGAGTCTGGAAAATGGGCAGAGTGGTCCGGCTACTGAAGCTGGACAGCGATGCCAACAAAGGTGAATCGTACAGGCCGATTTCGCTTTTGTCACCTGTACCAAAATTTCCTGAAGCTTTACTCTTATCCATGATAAATAGCAGTTGTCGATTTTCAGCATGGGTCGCGTATGGAACACTAAATTATAAAAAGAGTTAGGCCCTGATGATATCTCTAGGGTAATGCTGAAACAGCTGGATGAGCCGGGAGTTGAGTATCTTACCAAAGTTCTCAAACTGTCGTTAGCCAACCATAACGTAAGTGTGGAAAATGAGAAGGTTGGGCCCGCCACTGAAGACTTTTGAGACTTTACTCCTCCCCAGCGTCAGAAATAACTACACAGTTGCCGATCACCATCATGGGTTCCGTAAGGAGCACATCATTACAACAGTCCTGTACGCCATTTCCACACAGTGAGTGAGAACTCATCCAGAGCAAGCCATGTGATAAAACAGAGATGGTGGCGCTCGACTTATCAAAAGCCTTTGATACTGCCAAGCACTCCACGCTGTTTGAGGACATTGAGCGGACCACCCTCCGGCCAAGTTTGAAACATTGGATAATCAAGTAAAGGGTGTTTTTTTAAGCTAGATAGAACTTTAAACTGTAAAAAGTAACACAAAAATTAAATACTCTGACAAATCATCATGAATAGGCTCACGCTTGAACAACGCTACGAAATTATCCAAATTTACTTTGAAAATCAGTGATCGATTCGCAAATGACAAATGGCAAATGACCCGTTGTTTTATCGCAAAATTGTGTTCAGCGATGAGGCGCATTTTTGGCTTAACGGGTTTGTTAATAAGCAAAATTGCCGCATATGGATTGAGACCAATCCACAAGAGACGACTCCATTACATCCAGAAAAATGCACCGTATGGTGCGGTTTTCACGCTGGTGGCATCATCGGACCTTATTTCTTCAAAAATGAGGCCGGAGCTCGCGTTACGGTCAATGGAGATCGTTACCGCACCATGATCAATGATTTTTTGTTTGAAAATATGGATGACATTGATCCGGAGATGTGGTTTCAACAGGATGGCGCTACGTGCCATACGGCGAAAGGAACCATCGACTTATTGAAATCAAAATTTGGCGATAAGTTGATTTCGAGAAGTGGACCTGTCAATTGGCCTCCAAGGTTGTGCGATTTGACACCTCTCGATTATTTCCTGTGGGGCTACGTGAAGTCACTGGTTTATGCTGATAAACCAGCAACAGTTGATGCCTTGGAGGCCAGCATTGTTCGTGTTATTCGTGACATACGGCCAGTAGTGCTCGAAAAAGTGGACAAAAATTGGACGTCCAGAATGCACTTCGTCATAAAAAAAAAAAATTTTTGATTACAATTTAATTTTTTGTGTTATTTTTTACAATTTCAAGTTCTATCGGGCTTAAAAAAACACCCTATATATGTGTGTTCGCCAGTCGTACGTGGAATTTAGTTGAAGCAGGGAGGTCTCCTATCTTACCAACTTTTCCTGCGCGCGGATTACTGCGGAATAATACAGAAAGACTCTAAGGAGGACACATATTGCAAGATATCGAATACGTATAAGGATGTTTTTTATTCTACAAATAACCCTAAAGAGAACTTCTATTCTATAGAAGACACCTAACGAGAACTTTTATTCTATAGAAGACCCCTATATTCTACAGAAGACCTTTGAAAAAGACTTATATCCTAGAAGAGACTCTTAAAGAGGTTTTGTAGTCTACAGAAGAAGAATTCTATTCAATAAAGGACCCCTTAAATGGTATTTTGTTCTACCGAAGACCCTGTATAGAGTTCCTCTATTCTTCAATTCTGTAAGAGATCCCTTAAGAGATTTTGTATTGTATAGAAGGCCCTTAATTATGTCTTCTTTTATAAAAAAGACCCCTAGAGATCTTCTATTCTACATAAGAATCCCGAAGAAGACATACATATATTCTATATGAGAACCTTGAAGAGGTTTTGTATTTTATAGAAGACCCCTAAAGAAGACTTTTATTCTTTAGGGGTCTTCTATAAAATACCCTTTCTGAAAAAAGTGGGTACTTCTATAGACCCTTTCTGAAAAAAAGGGACGCTTCTATAAAACCGATTTAACTGCCTTGTCAGCCCTACTATATATTTTCCTACATAAATACAAAAAAAAAATTTAAGTTTCATTAAAATTTTAATTATGAACAAATATTTCACATTTTGAAAAGTGGAAGTCTACCAAAAGTTATATCAATTACTTTAAAGACAATATTGACCAATAAAAATTTTTATTACAAAAAATTACAAAATCTATTTTTTCTACATAAGAAAATATAAATTTTCATATTAAGAAAACATTTAAAATGCCAACAAACTTCACATCGAGATTTTTAAAATTGACATAGAAATGTTGAAATAGATTTTTAAAACTATTTACACTACTTTTTTAACTCAAAAAAATATTCTAAATATTTTTAAAATAAAAAACATTCCCAATTATATTACACTACTGTTTTTTTTTAATATAATAATAGAAAAAAATATTTGTATAAAAAAAATTTTATGTACTTACATAACCAGTTCATGCGTTCGGTGTACTCGACTTTGCGCTTCAGATCTTTGACCAAAGCCTTAAAGTCTTCATCATTAAAGTGGCATTGAATAATTGTATTATTCAGTTGGACAATGCTATACTCGTTGTTGCCATTCACTTGACTACCGCCACCGCCACCACCATTACCACCACCACCGCCACCCATAGAGGTTCCTGTACCCGCAGTGGTTATTGAGCCATTACCACCCACCGAAGAGACGCCTGTGGTGTTGCTTCTCAAATCTCCACTGCCATAAAGAGCGGGATTACTATTCGCCAAGCTGGCATCCACATTACCACAGGATTTACTGAGAATTAAAGTTTGGCGATTGGCAATGGAATTGGCAGCCAACAAATGATCTCCAGCTCCACCACAGCTGCCACGATGTAAGGGAAATTTGGCGCAATTATTGTTTTTCAAAGTTATTTGAAGTTGATTACTCAAAGGTTGGCCTGGATGGGGTGTACAGTCACTGGCTCTACGACGGCGGAGATTTTCATCAACTCCCGCCGCCAAGGGTTGCAGGAATATGGAGCTGTTACGTTGTTGCTGTTGCTGACTAGAAGTTGTGATGTTTGCATTGTAAATGTGATTGCCTTTGGTGAGTCTTTCTACGCTGCCTGCATCGGTGGTTGTGCCACTAACACCACTAACACCACCCCCCTCATCCTCGTTGTCTAGTTGTAGTAAACGTTCAACACTGCTACTTGTGGTCTTACTGCTCATTATGATTAAATGATTTAGCGGTTTCTTGGCCTGTGCTGTGCCCGCCTGGCCCGCACTACTACGTCTGCTGCGCCGTCTACGTATTAGAGTGACCTTGTTGCGACGATCTTCATACAACTGCACAAGAAGATCCTCGAGCAGCAGTAGCGAAGGTGAGGCAGTAATCGATGTGGAAGATTTACGCCGTACTGTACCCGTTACCGAATCGTCTTCAAAAGAACTTTCCGTTTGTGGCTGACCACTGTGGCTGCTGGTGGAGTTCAAGCTACGCACAGAAGGTGTATCAGATGGTCGTGGCTTTGTCGCTGCCGCCGCCGACTCTGCTTTGCTCAGTTCACGTTCTGGATCAATAATAGAATGTTTCAAAATTATGTCCTGCAGAAGACGTCTTTGCTTGGCGGGTGTATAGGGATTTACAAGCTTAAAATCGGCATAGATGCGGGCCAAGAAACGTACCCTCGAGGCGATGTAACCGATTTTACGTAAAATACGAACATCAGAGTTGGTGTGGCGATGATGATGACGACGGGCAGTGGTGGTTGCGGAGCGTTGACGTCTCGCGCAAGGACCTCCAACACCCGTTGTCAGGCCAGTGGCGGCTGCTGTTGTGGACGATGATGAGGTTGAGGTGGTACTTGTGGTGGAAGGCCGGGATCGTATCTCGTATTCAGAATCACTACTCGATTCAGAGGGACAACTAAAGCCGTCCTCTTCGTCGTCTTCTACGGCGGCTGTACCATGGGCAGGAGGTGGGATATTAGCTGTGGTCGTAGTTGTACCTGTAGTAGTATTAGTGGTTGTTGTTGCTGTTGTGGTGGTGGTGTTGCTAGTTGTACTGTTTGTTGAGTTTGTATTAGGTGGGTGGCCCTGAGTTAGATTAGCGCTAGCAGTCGTTGTCGCTCTATCCGAGACTGGATCAGCGACGTTCGTTGTTGGCGGTGGCTGAGGGCTGCTACGGCAGCTGCTGTCCTTGTACATTTATGTGTGTGTAGTCCTCCAACGTTAGCCAGTAGCGACCACTTGCTTGTGTTGTGGGTGTTTGGTGCTTGCAACAACTGCAATGGCTTTGGTTGTAGGCATTAGTAGATCATGCTACTCGACTGGGTGGCTAGAAGGAGGGCGAAAGCGAGTGATAGGTATCAATATCGATGCAATCTGAAAGTAAAGAAGAGGAAAACACGTTCATAAATTAATTTTGTTATTGCCTTTTTTCCAAATGGATGCCATTGATGACACAATGATGCCTCAATTCGGACAAGTCACGTGACATCTTTTGTTCGTATTTATAAATATTCATGATATCAGTGGGCGAAAAAAATCCTCATATTTTCCAGGCTTGTTTCGCTCAATTAATTATGCAATTTTTTTTAATTTTTTTTTTTGCAATGAGAACAATATCTGCTGCCTATTCAAATGAGTGCGTAATTAGTTGCAACCGCATCAAGTGATGATTGAATAGAAATTTGCATATTGGCCAAAAGCACAATATCGTCCACGATTATGATGATGATAATGATGCTGCCTGTATGTGTGTATGTTTGTGTGGCTGATTTTAGCCAGTGCTAATTGATTTATTAGCCACAAAACATTGCAGCAGTAGATATGGTCCAGCTGCATTTTCATAGAGTGCTAGAGCCATAAAATTCGAACGCAATGTTTTTGTTGTTGTTTATTTTCCACCAATTTGCTGGATTATAATTTTATGTATCCGCCATATTCCCCGGTTAACCAAAGAAAAAATACAAATATTATTATTGGCCAATGACGAAGAGAAGAGAACTGCCAAAAAGGCCAACCAGCGCAAATGTTATGAATGAAAGGTGTACTGCATATATAGTACACCTTTCATTCATAGTAGGTAGGTAAGGAAGAATAAGGCCTACTGTCCGGTAATCGAGAACAATTGCATACCATAATTATGGCAATTTGGCTGGAAAAATAATCAAAAAAAAACAATTGTTTTTATTTTTAGGCAAACAAGACGAAAAGTTAAAATGCACCGTCCCGGCGAAAGGTCACACAATATTGCAAAACATTCCTTTTTCAATAATGAATAATTTTTCGCTAGATACAATACCTCTAAATTTACCTTTAAACAGATTTCTATAGACGGAAGCCTCTTGAAAGGAATCTTCTATAAATAAAACATCATTGAAGGTGGCCTTCTGTAGGTTGAGACCTCCTAAGGACCCTTTTAAGGGAATGTTCTGTAGATAGACGTCGTTTTAAGGGGATTTTATATAGACGGGTCTTCTATAGATGGACTCCCTCTAAAGGGTCTGCAGATGACGCTCAATTGAAGGAATAGCCTTTTATAGATAGGAGACCGTTTAATAGAGACTTTTATAAATAAAATCCCATTTATAGGAGTCTCTTATAGACAGGAGGCCATTCAAAGAAGAACCTTTTGTTTCAGAAACGACCTTCGGAAGCACCCTTTGTTTCAGAAATAGTCTAGAGAAGCAACCTTTTTTCAGAAAAGATCTTTTGTTTGTTTGGACAACATTTGTTTCAGAAAGGGTCTATAGAAGCACCCTTTCTTGCAGAAAGGGTCTATAGAAGCACGCTTTCTTGCAGAAAGGGTCTATAGAAGCACCCTTTCTTGCAGAAAGGGTCTATAGAAGCACCCTTTCTTGCAGAAAGGGTCTATAGAAGCACCCTTTCTTGCAGAAAGGGTCTATAGAAGCACCCTTTCTTGCAGAAAGGGTCTATAGAAGCACCCTTTCTTGCAGAAAGGGTCTATAGAAGCACCCTTTCTTGCAGAAAGGGTCTATAGAAGCACCCTTTCTTGCAGAAAGGGTCTATAGAAGCACCCTTTCTTGCAGAAAAGGTCTATAGAAGCACCCTTTCTTGCAGAAGGGGTCTATAGAAGCACCCTTTCTTGCAGAAAGGGTCTATAGAAACAACCTTTTGTCTCAGAAACGATCTTCGGAAGCATCCTTTGTTTCAGAAAGAGTCTAGAGAAGCAACCTTTTTTTCAGAAAAGATCTTCAGAACCACCCTATGTTTGTTTGGACAACATTTGTTTCAGAAAGGGTCTATAGAAGCACCCTTTCTTACAGAAAGGGTCTATAGAAGCACGCTTTCTTGCAGAAGGGGTCTATAGAAGCATCCTTTCTAGCAGAAAGGGTCTATAGAAGCAACCTTTCTTGCAGAAAGGGTCTATAGAAACACCCTTTCTTGCAGAAAGGGTCTATAGAAGCACCCTTTGCTTCAGAAAGGGTCTATAGAAGCACCCTTTGCTTCAGGAAGGGTCTATAGAAGCACTCTTTGCTTCAGAAAGGGTATATAGAAGCACCCTTTGCTTCAGAAAGGGTATATAGAAGCACCCTTTGCTTCAGAAAAGGTTTATAGAAGCTTCTATAGCACCCTTTGCTTCAGAAAGGGTCTATAGAAGCACCCTTTGCTTCAAAAAGGGTTTATAGAAGCACCCTTTGCTTCAAAAAGGTTCTATAGAAGCACCCTTTGCTTCAAAAAGGTTCTATAGAAGCACCCTTTGCTTCAGGAAGGGTCTATAGAAGCACCCTTTGCTTCAGAAAGGGTCTATGGAAGCACCCCTTGCTTCAGAAAGGGTCTATAGAAGCACCCTTTGCTTCAGAAAGGGTCTATAGAAGCACCCTTTGCTTCAGGAAGGGTCTAAAGAAACACCCGTTGCTTCAGAAAGGGTCTAAAGAAACACCCTTTACTTCAGAAAGGGTCTAAAAAAACACCCTTTGCTTCAGAAAGGGTCTATAGAAGCACCCTTTGCTTCAGAAAGGGTCTAAGGAAACACCCTTTGCTTCAGAAAGGGTCAAAAGAAACACCATTTGCTTCAGAAAGGGTCTAAAGAAACACCATTTGCTTCAGAAAGGGTCTATAGAAGCACACTTTCTTGCAGAAAGGGTCTATAGAAGCACCCTTTCTTGAAGAAAGGGTCTATAGAAGCACCCTTTCTTGCAGAAAGGGTCTATAGAAGCACCCTTTCTTGAAGAAAGGGTCTATAGAAGCACCCTTTCTTGAAGAAAAGGTCTATAGGAGCACCCTTTCTTGCAGAAGAGGTCTATAGAAGCACCCTTTCTTGCAGAAGAGGTCTATAGAAGCACCCTTTCTTGCAGAAAGGGTCTATAGAAGCACCATTTCTTGCAGAAAGGGTCTATAGAAGCACCCTTTGCTTCAGAAAGGGTCTGTAGAAGCACCCTTTGCTTCAGAAAGGGTCTACAGAAGCAACCTTTACTTCAGAAAGGGTCTATAGAAGCACCCTTTGCTTCAGAAAGGGTCTATAGAAGCAACCTTTCTTGCAGAAAGGTTCTATAGAAGCACCCTTTCTTGCAGAAAGGTTCTATAGAAGCACCCTTTCTTGCAGAAAGGTTCTATAGAAGCACCCTTTCTTGCAGAAAGGTTCTATAGAAGCACCCTTTCTTGCAGAAAGGTTCTATAGAAGCACCCTTTCTTGCAGAAAGGTTCTATA
Organism: Musca autumnalis; assembly: GCF_047663935.1. Lineage (NCBI taxonomy): Eukaryota > Metazoa > Arthropoda > Insecta > Diptera > Muscidae > Musca > Musca autumnalis. Next base: position 5,865,918 of record NW_027411866.1, on the reverse strand, counting down.
GAAGCACCCTTTCTTGCAGAAAGGTTCTATAGAAGCACCCTTTCTTGCAGAAAGGGTCCATAGAAGCACCCTTTGCTTCAGAAAGGTTCTATAGAAGCACCCTTTCTCGCAGAAAGGGTATATAGAAGCACCCTTTCTTGCAGAAAGGGTATACCCTCTTCTTGCAGAAAGGGTATATAGAAGCACCCTTTCTTGCAGAAAGGGTATACCCTCTTCTTGCAGAAAGGGTCCATAGAAACACCCTTTACTTCAGAAAGGTTCTATAGAAACACCCTTTGCTTCAGAAAGGTTCTATAGAAGCACCCTTTCTCGCAGAAAGGGTCTATAGAAGCACCCTTTCTTGAAGAAAGGGTCAATAGAAGCACCCTTTCTTGCAGAAAGGTTCTATAGAAGCACCCTTTCTAGAAGAAAGGGTCTAAGAAGCACCCTTTCTAGAAGAAAGGGTCTATAGAAGCACCCTTTCTTGCAGAAAGGGTCTATAGAAGCACCCTTTCTAGAAGAAAGGGTCTATAGAAGCACCTTTTCTTGCAGAAAGGTTCTATAGAAACACCCTTTCTCGCAGAAAGGTTCTATAGAAACACCCTTTCTCGCAGAAAGGGTCTATAGAAGCACCCTTTCTTGCAGAAAGGGTATACAGAAGCACCCTTTCTTGCAGATAGGGTCCATAGAAGCACCCTTTGCTTCAGAAAGGTTCTATAGAAGCACCCTTTGCTTCAGAAAGGTTCTATAGAAGCACCCTTTCTCGCAGAAAGGGTCTATAGAAGCACCCCTTCTAGAGGAAAGGGTCTATAGAAGCACCCTTTCTTGCAGAAAGGGTCCATAGAAGCTCCCTTTGCTTCAGAAAGGTTCTATAGAAGCACCCTTTCTCGCAGAAAGGGTATATAGAAGCACCCTTTCTTGAAGAAAGGGTCTATAGAAGCACCCTTTATTGCAGAAAGGGTCTACAGAAGCACGCTTTCTTGCAGAAAGGGTCTATAGAAGCACGCTTTCTTGCAGAAAGGGGCTATGAAAGCACACTTTCTTGCAGAAAGGGGCTATGAAAGCACACTTTCTTGCAGAAAGGGGCTATAGAAGCACCCTTTCTTGCAGAAAGGGTCCATAGAAGCACCCTTTCTTGCAGAAAGGGTCTATAGAAGCACCCTTTCTTGTAGAAAGGGTCTATAGAAGCACCCTTTTTTCCAGAAAGGGTCTATAGAAGCACCCTTTGCTTCAGAAAGGGTCTATAGAAGCACCCTTTCTTGCAGAAAGGGTCTATAGAAGCACCCTTTGCTTCAGAAAGGGTCTTGCAGAAAGCGACTATAGAAGCGCATTTTCTTGCAGAAAGGTTCTATAGAAGCACCCTTTCTTGCAGAAAGGTTCTATAGAAGCACCCTTTTTTGCAGAAAGGGTCTATAGAAGCACCCTTTCTTGCAAAAAGGGTCTGTAGAAGCACCCTTTCTTGAAAAAGCGTCTATAGAAGCACCCTTTCTTGCAAAAAGGGTCTACAGAAGCCCCCTTTCTTGCAAAAAGAGTCTGTAAAAGCACCCTTTCTTGTAGAAAGGATCTATAGAAGCACCCTTTGCTTCAGAAAGGGTCTATAGAAGCACCCTTTGCTTCAGAAAGGGTCTATAGAAGCACCCTTTGCTTCAGAAAGGGTCTATAGAAGCACCCTTTGCTTCAGAAAGGGTCTATAGAAGCACCATTTGCTTCAGAAAGGGTCTATAGAACCACCCTTTGCTTCAGAAAGGGTCTATAGAAGCACCCTTTGCTTCAGAAAGGGTCTATAGAAGCACCATTTGCTTCAGAAAGGGTCTATAGAAGCACCCTTTCTTGCAAGAAGGGTTCTATAGAAGCGCACTTTCTTGCAGAAAAGGGGGCTGTAGAAGGACGCTTTCTTGCAGAAAGGTTCTATAGAAGCACCCTTTCTTGCAGAAAGGTTCTATAGAAGCACCCTTTCTTGCAGAAAGGGTCTATAGAGGCACACTTTACTTCAGAAAGAGTCTGTAGAAGCGCCCTTTCCTTCAGAAAGCGTCTGTAGAAGCACCCTTTCTTGCAGAAAGGATCTATAAAAGCAATCCTCTCTTACAGAAAGGGCCAATAGAAACACCCTTTCTTAAAGTAAGGATCTATAGAAGCACCCTTTCTTGCAGAAAAAGGGGCTATTGAAGCACCCTTTCTTGCAGAAAGTGTTTGAAGAACCACCCTTTCTTGCGGAAAGTGGCTATAGAAGCACCCTTTTTGCGGGGATTTTCTACAGATGCACCCTTTCTTGTAGAAAGGGTCTATAGAAGCACCCATTCTTGCAGAAAGGGTTATAGATGCACCCACTCTTGCAGGAAGGGTTATAGTAGCACCCCTTCTTGTAGAAAAGTTATACAAGCACACATTCTCGTAGTAAGGGTTATAGAAGCATACATTCTTGCAGAAATGGGTATATAGAAACACCTTCTATAGCAGAAAGGATCTATAGAAGCACCTTCTATAGCAGACAGGATCTATAGAAGCGGCCTTTCTCACAGAAAGTATCTATAGAAGTACTCTTTCTTGCAGAGAGGGTTTATAGAAGCACCATTTTTTTTTCTATAAAACCACCTTTTCTTTCAGAAAGGAGCTGTAAAATTTAAATTTTCGGTCGAGAATTTCTGCTGAAATGGGAATATTTTGTGCTCAACATTTAACTTTTTATTATCCGCAATGTTTTCCATAAATATTTATTTGCAATTTAACTCTTGAATTTAAATGATAGGCCTCAAGGTGTAAAAGAGCACCAACAGTACAACATAACCTTTCAAACTTTGTGGATTTTATGAATATTGTCCAATAAAGATTAAAAAATATACATATATGGATTTGTGCACATTCAATATTAAGCCCAATATTCATTTTTCTTTTTAAATTGCTGTTGTTGCTTTTTTATACAGGTCCATTATCATCATCGAACTAAAAGCATTTATTTTCATATTCACAAAAATTGCGGTGACAACCGCATACATGTACATGCCCACTTTTGACTTTGTGTGTGTGTGTGTGTTTGGCAAAAAAATATCCTCCCTCCAACATATATTGTTATTGCTTGGTTACCAGCAGGTTTTTCAATTTTGTTTTTCTGCTTTTCAATGAAAAAATACTTGTCCTGTGGCATTTCAACGCAGCATTAAAACGCAATTCTATCTATCCATCCTGCAATGGATAATGGTGAGGCTTGATTGTAATGGTGTTGTTGTTTTACAATCAGCCTGTCAGCCAGTCACTCAGCCAGTCACTCATCATCAGTTTTGTCATCGGACATCAAGCAATGTTGTGATGCTTTTACCGATACCTAAAGTGGAATAACCGACTAACTGTAGTAGCCTGACCATACTTTTCGGTGTTTCACTCCGGATATTTAGTAGTCAGTCTTTCACTTCGAATATTTACTAGCTCGGGATTTCTTTTTGTCTCGGTGTCCGTGTGCATCCATCTTGACTGCCTGCCTGTCTGTCTGTTTATTGCGAAAATTGTATTTTGCAAATTTTTATTGATCACCCAAAAACATTGGGCAACGAACAACCCAAATGACAGTAGGTGTTGACAATTGACTTGACCAAAAAAAAACAAAATGAATGAATGAAATATACATTTATGAGGGTATTTTAAAATTGGTTTAACTATCGTAAAATGCAAAAGGACTCAAAAGAAAAAATTCGAAAATATTGTTTGCATATTGATTTTATTTTCATATGTTTCATTGTCATGGAAGAAAGGACCTGAATCAAGGATTTTTTTAATTACATTTCAAGGGCAAAAAAAACAAAAGATTTGGATTTTTCTTAACTTATTGACTTATTTAAAATATTTTTCAAGAACCCCGAGACCTACAATTCCTTATATTCCTTATTTATTATAATTCCTAACATTAATCCCCACGCCATATGAAAGATTACTCTGTTTATGTGTTTAATTGTGCCACGTTTAGTATTTTATATTTTTCTCACTTACATATTTATTTCGATATTGTTTCCATGCCTGTGTGCCAGTGTTTGTGGCTTGACCATTGTGCATAGCATTATTTATCATTTGAAACCCCCAAATGGGAGAGAACTTTGGTGGTTACGGTTATTTATTGATGAACGGTTTTTGTGTCAATTTTTTTAAATTGTCTGGCCAATTCTTGATGGATGGATTTATTTATTTTCTTTTTTGTTCAGGTCATAGTTTGATATGAATGAAATGGACAGAATCTATTAAATGTTGCTACTGGTTTGTGTCATATGGCCTTAAAAACAAACGCTTACAAATTGACACAAAAGAATATTAATTTTAAGGTGGTTTATTTTTCATATACATCACCAATAAACTGTTTTTTGTGCCGATCAAACATGGAAGGATTTAAAATTTTTTTTAATGAAGGATAAAAAACTTATATTGAAATTAAAAACAATTACGAAAATTTGTTACGATACCAAGGCCTTATGAAAATGGTTGAAAATTAAATGAAATTATTATTCCATAAATTTATTTGGGATCTCAGCCGAGTATATGGAAGATTTCAAATGATAAAATGGGGTAACTTTTAACCTCAAATAAGAATGTTGTACCAACGAACATCTCCTACCTAATGCGCACAATTTGAAGAAATTATTAGAAATATGTTTCCGTAGCCACCTAGAATCCTCGATTAAACCATAAAACATGTTAAGAAACTTAATCCCAAATATCTTGACTTTTCAGAGATTCTCATTCCAATGAACGTATCGTTACGAAAATTAATGAATTTTCATTAATTTAAAAATTTAAATTATTGCGTAAATTTTTATTATTAAGCATTTACTTTACTTAAATCAACTTTGCAACAACAACTACTGTATAGAATTTCGCTCACTAGTTTCCATGTTTATTTTGTTACTGTTTTGTTGTACTCTCTCTCTCTCTATCTCTCTTTCATACTTGTTTTTGTCTAATAATGTTTTTACATTGTCACGTCAATCATTGCAACCCCTTCTAATTTCTCTTATTTAATACCTCTGCCCCATTTTTTTTTTTACATTCATCCGACTGTTTGTATGTATTTATGTGTATTTGCGAATGGGTTAGCATTTCGCCTGAACATTGGAGAACCTCCTAGATAAGGGAAGCTAGAACAGTATATGCATCGAATTCAAACCGTCAGTAAAGTAAAGAGTAACCTGAATAGAGTAAAGCTGTGTGCTTAGTAGAGATATAAAGTCTTGTGTGTCGTATCGGGGAATAAAACAGCGTCTACACGGCATTAAGTTAAACCTAATTCCGTAACAGTATATTTTTAATAATTTTTTTCAAGCATCTTTTTTGGTTGCAATAGAATAGGTATCGGAGCATGTCACTATCGTGACACTAAACAACAACAACTGTGTTTACCACTAATTCGTCACAAAAGTGCTTAGTTCGTTATGTACTTAATTGTTGTTTAGTGTCACGATCGTGACACGTGCCCGTCTCTACAATAAAATCCGTCAGCATTCTTTAACATGCGATTTTGTTGTTGTAGTGACGAATATACTGTTTCTGGAGCATTCTGACTTTGGTCCCCAAAAGGCAGCCGAACACACAGCACTTAACACCAGCCGTTGCTGTTTCAATCCCTGGAAATGCGTCATTTTGCATGCATTTAATTGCAATGGACTCCGAGATAAGATCAAGGAAATAGTGGATTAAATGAATCGGATGACATCACGGGCGCGGCGGCGCAGGAAACCAAGCTCAATTTTAACTGCAGCTTACAGCGTTGTGATGGTTACAATGCACTGAGAAGTATAGGGGGAGGGTGATTAGCTTTTCTATTGCACAAGTCTGTTCAATAGAGATCTATCTAGCTTGAGCCTGTCTCTAATGACACGTACATGGAATGATACAGTCAGTGTGAAACTGCCGACGTAGAGTTGCTCAACGTATACATCCCGCCGATAAATTACTGTACTCTAGGATAGTTTGGGGGGACTTTAATGCTCATCATGAACTGTGCCATTCAGTACTCGGTAAAGACCAGAGGGTTATAATGCTGGCTGAGCAGATTAATAGCTCAACGATTTGCTCGATCAATGAGGACGCCCCTAGCAGAATTAGCGGAGAGTGTCATTGTTCGCCAGACATAACCAACGGGTCACCTAGGAACCTCTCGTTTCTCTTAGATCATCCCTATAATTGACTCCATCAGCATGCGGCCCGATGTCATCAACTCTGAACGCCGCACTTTCATCAATCATGGGAACGCTAATTGCACAAATCGTCTGAAATTCGGTTATGTTCGAATGTTCTGGAACATCATCACAACTGAAGCCGCTCGCCATATACCTGCTGGTCGAATGCCCGAAGTGAGACCAAATTTTCCAGCAGAGGCGACGGGATTAGCAAATGAACGTGAGGGAGCTGACACGGTTGGCTTAATTATCCGAAGAGTTGTAACATTGGAGCCGTAACATTGTAGCTCGAATCCTGGAAAGACGGAAGATAGGTCCTCAGTCTCGTTTAGCGACGAAGAGATCCGCCAGTAATTTTAATCGACAATTTATCGAGCAGCACGGGAGTGACAGGGCGAAGAAAGGAGTACCATGTCGCATTAGATATTTTCCTATAGAGGAGGATGTTGTAAATGACATCAGGAACGCTTAATCATTCAAAGCTTTACGCCCTGACGGTATCTCCAGCGTAATGCTGAAACAGCTGGATAAGCCGAGAGTTGAGTATATCGTCAATGTTCTCAACATGTTGCTATCCACCCTAGTCGTGTCTGAAGTCTGGAAAATGGGCAGAGTAGTCCGGCTACTGAAGCTAGGTAGGGATGCCAACAAATGTGAATCGTTCCGTTCGTTTGCTTTTATTGCCCGTACAAAAGACTCTTGAGGCTTTACTCTTCCCCATCATCACAAATATCAGTTGCCGTTTATCACCATGGGTTCCGTAGGAACGCCAAATTATCCAAAGCGTTAGTCCCTGACGGTATCTCCAGCGTAAAGCTTAAACAGCTGGTTGAGCAGGGGGTTGAGTGTCTCGCTAAAGTTCACAACATGTCGCTAGCCATCCACTTGGTGCTCAAAGTCTGGTAAATGGGCAGGTTGGCCCCACCACTGAAGTCAGGCAAGGATGCCAGCAAAGGTGAATCGTACCGACCGATTGCGCTTTTGTCGTCAATAAGAAAAACTCTTGAGGCTTTACACCTCCCCAGCGTGACCAGAAATAGCTATCCAGTTGCTGCACATTAACATGGGTTCCGTAAGCAGCCCAGCACGACAACAGTGCTATATTAGTCACAGACTCAACCAGAACAAGCCGTGCGATAGGAAATTGCTGGTGGCCGCTCGACTCATCAAAAGTCTTTGATACCACGAAGCACTCCACGCTGTTTAAAGCCATTAAGCAGACTACTCTCCGGCCAAGTTTGAAATGTTGGATAATCAATTATATGTGTGGTCGCCAGTCGTACGTGGAAGGAATAAGAAGTCTAAACCCAATGGATTGAAACATTGAGTTCGCCAAGGTGGGGTGATATCTCCGGAAATGTTTAACCTCTACCACTCCTGATTGCCATTTGTGAAAGGCTGAATTCCTATTTGATAGAATTTACAACATTTTTCAGAGCGAGGAATAATGTGGAATAATATGGAAAGCCCCTACGGAGGACACCTATTCTATAGAAGACACCTAAAGAAGTGTTCCAAGTTATCGAATACGTCTAAAGAGGTCTTTTATTCTGCAAAGATTCCTAATAAGGCCTTTTGTTATTCTATTCTACGGAAGGCCCCTACAAGGGTATTCTATTCTAAAAGAAGACCACTAAAGACAACTTATCTTCCATATATTCTATGGAAGAATCCCAGTTAAGATCATTTTATTCTATAAAAGACACCTATAGAAGTTTTCTACTATATAGAATACCCATACAGAGGACTTCTATTCTACAGAATACCCATGAAGAGACACATAAAGAGGTTTTGTACTATATTCTTCTTCTATTATATAAAAGACTCATAAAGAAGTCTTCTTTTATATAAAAGACACCTATAGAGGTCTTCTATTCCATAAGAGACCCTTATTCTATAGAAGACCCCTAATGAAGACTGCTATTCCTATTCTATTGAAATATGCAAATATCAGCCACTAAATCTACGGCCACTCTGTTCACCACATGGGCTGCGGAGCTGATAATTGCGCTGAAAATCATGGTCAATGTGCATTCGACAGCATATTCATGCCACATCTATCTGAGACAAGCTGAGATGAAGAAACAAGGTCTTCAAGTCCCCACTTGGGGTGCAGATAAAGAAAACTTGTTGGGCAATTAAACCCCTATAGGTCGCACTATTATATGCTATTTGGAGCAAGAATATTTTTCTCAACCACCATATTCCCATGAACTTGGATTTAGTTTCATTTGGTCTTACAGTCGCATTCGTGTAACAGTAAAAATTATAATAAATTTATTTCGCAAAACTAAAGCAAACATGTTGTCGACGTGTTATCTTTTATTTAACAATATAAGCCCATGTGTTGTATGACTAATGGCAATACTCATACCACAAGAGGTTCATTATGTGGGATGAGTACTGTCATTAATCATACAGCACATGGACTAGAATTATTTTAATTAAGTCAAATATTATTTAACATTCATTTCATAATTCTGTATTTTGTTGACTTTTTTTTAAGCAATCGTGAATAATTTTGATTTACCCAAGCATATTTCTTCAGATTCCATATAGAAACCAAGCTGTTACACTTTATGTCAGACTATTTGGTTTTTAATCTTTCATTCTCTACCCATAGTAATGTTATGTAGAATCTCTGAGCCTTGTTTCTCTTAGCAATGACCCCATATAGCATTTTCCGCTTCAATTTATTTTGACTATGTTGTGGTTTTCCGCAAATATGTATTTGCCTATGGGTTGTATAACTAATGAACATACTCATGCAACATAGTGTACCACAGACTTTGATGAGAAATGCTTTCCAGAAAAGCTTACGCATATGAGTACATACTGTTACGGAATTAGGGTTTAACTTAATCTCCTGTATGTGTTGTTTTATTCCCCGACACGTTGTTTTATTCTCCGAAAACGAGGGTTCGACTCTACACTACTTTATTGACGTTATTCACTTATTCACGCAAGACTTTATTTCTCTACTAGCACACAGCTAACTCTAGTAACTAGTAAGCACACAGCTTTACACAATTCAGGTCACTCTCCCTAGATTACCCTGACGGTTTGAAGTCGCGTTATGATTTATAACTCACTCGCCACCCATTTTTATACCCGCAATACATACGCAAGACTGTGCTAGCATTATTCATCTGGGAGGTGCTCCAAGAGGGAGTATGAGGGGTTACAATGAATGACGTCACAATGTAGAAGTATAACCTTTGTTCCCTTAAAGAGAAAACTGACAAAATTGCTCTCTCTCATGACCAGTAGTAATGTTATGTACAATCTCTGAGCCTTTCTCGCTCTTCGCAATAGTCATAGTCAATTTATTTTTGTTGTTGTGGTTTTCCACAAATATGTATTTGCCTATATAGTGTAATACAGACTTTGATGAGAAATGCTTTCCAGAAAAGCTTACGACTATGAGTGCATACTGTTACGGAATTAGGGTTTAACTTAATCCCTTTTATATGTTGTCTTATTCCCCGACATGTTGTTTTATTCCCCGAAAACGAGGGTTCGATTCTACACTGCTTTATTGGCGTTATTCACTTATTCAAGCAAGAGTTTATTTCTCTACTAGCACACAGCTATCTAGTAAGCACAGAGCTTTACACAATTCAGGTCACTCTCTTTCGATTACCCTAACGGTTTTAAGTCGCGTTATGATCTATAACTCACTAGCCCACCCATTACGCTCCCGTTTTTATACCCGCTATGCATACGCAAGACTGTGCTAGCATTATTCATCCGGGAGGTTCTCCAAGAGGGAGTATGATGGGTTACAATGACTGACGTCACAATTTAGAAGTATGACCTTTGTTCCATTAAGGAGAAAACTGTCAAAATTGCTCTCTCATGACCAGCAGTAATGTTATGTACAATCTCTGAGCCTTTATCTTTTAGACTTTATTTCTCTACTAGCACACAGCTAACTCTAGTAACTAGTAAGCACACAGCTTTACACAATTCAGGGGCCTAATTACGTGATTCGATTCGATCGAGTTTTTGCTCGTGAAAAAGATTTCGACACGATAAAAAAGCGGCATGACGAGATTCGATCGAAATCGTTGATCGAATGTTTCGAGAGTAATCGAACTATGAAAACCTATGTGTACTATAGGGAATATTATGAAGGTATATGTAAAAAACGTGTTTAAGAACCAAAAAAAACTAAATTATGAATGAAAAATGTAAATATTTGTGGAATTTGTTGAACAATACATTCAATAATAATTTCGGAATGAAGTTGTGCTATGAAAATAAAAAAAAATATTAATTCTTGCAAAATCTTTTTGACATTGTTGTAACGGATTGCTGATACATCTACCTTAATAATCCTCTCTCAAAATAAATGAGAGAGAGTTTGGTGGATGTTTTGCATTAGCTTCTCTGAGAGAATATTTCCTTTGGTAAACAACGGGGAATGAAAAGTTTAAAATGTACTTCCCTTATACAATAAAGGCTATTAATATTAAATATTTTTTTTCTTTTTTCCAGAAATGCTTATTTTTCAACTTATTTTTTAACGACTGCAAAAGTAATTTTTGGTTCATGATTGCATACTAACATAGTTTTTCTTCTATAAAACGACAACAAACAACAATTTTTACATTTTAAACAAAAAGACAATAAGGAAATCTTTCATTTTATTTGTTTACGATAGGTAATTTGGCCTCGAGAAATTACTCGCAAATTTATGCTCAATTACTCGATAATTTTACTCGATAACGAATATTGTCATCCCAAATTTGAGTACTCGCTTCGAAACAACTCGATATCGAATCACATAATTAGGCCCCAGGTCACTCTCTTTAGATTACACTAACTCTTTTAAGTCGCGTTATGATTTATAACTCATTAGCCCACCCATTACGCTCCCGTTTTTACACCCGCTATGCATACGCAAGACTGTGCTTGCATTATTCATCTGGGAGGTTCTCCAATGAATGACGTCACAATGTAGCAGTATAAGCTTCGTTCCTTTACTTTTTTAATGGTAAAAGTGATTAAAGAGAAAACTGTCAAAATTGCTCTCTCATGACCAGTTTTACAAGAAAAGTAAAGAAACGAAAAAATGGTAGATCTCGGCCATATTCCACGAAACAACTTTCGCTTTTCACTTTGCACTTATCAAAAAGTAGCTATTTTGAAAAGTGATATTTTTTGTTCCACAAAATTACTCTTCAGCTTCTCTTTCTACTTAGCAAATTTTACTATGACTGTTCTCTTTCGCAAAATTGTTGTGCTCTCCTGCTTCATTTTTCCGCCATCCTGATAAGTCTCTCCGCTCTCTTGCAAAGTGTGGATTGGAATTTTCCAATACAAAAGTTCACCGGAGATGACTTTTCCCATACAAAAGTTCGCCGGAGATGACTTTTCCTATACAAAAGTTCACCGGAGATGAATTTTCCAATACAAAAGTTCACCGTAGATGACTTTGCCCATACAAAAGTTCACCGGAGATGACTTTTCCAATACAAAAGTTCACCTGAGATGACTTTGACCATACAAAAGTTCACCGGAGATGACTTTTCCCATACAAAAGTTCACCGGAGATGAATTTTCCTGTACAAAAGTTCACCGGAGATGACTTTTCCCATACAAAAGTTCACCGGAGATGACTTTGCCCATACAAAAGTTCACCGGAGATGACTTTGCCCATACAAAAGTTCGCCGGAGATGACTTTTCCCATACAAAAGTTCACCGGAGATGACTTTTCCAATACAAAAGTTCACCGGAGATGACTTTGCCCATACAAAAGTTCGCCGGAGATGACTTTTCCCATACAAAAGTTCACCGGAGATGACTTTTCCCATACAAAAGTTCGCCGGAGATGACTTTTCCCATACAAAAGTTCACCGGAGATGACTTTTCCAATACAAAAGTTCACCGGAGATGACTTTTCCAATACAAAAGTTCACCGGAGATGACTTTTCCCATGCAAAAGTTTACCGGAGATGACTTTTCCCATACAAAAGTTCACCGGAGATGACTTTGCCCATACAAAAGTTCACCGGAGACGACTTTTCCCATACAAAAGTTCACCGGAGATGAATTTTCCAATACAAAAGTTCACCGGAGATGACTTTGCCCATACAAAAGTTCACCGGAGATGACTTTTCATATACAAAAGTTCACCGGAGATGACTTTGCCCATACAAAAGTTCACCGGAGATGACTTTTCCGATACAAAATGTCCCCGGAGATGACTTTGCCCATACAAAATTTCACCGGAGATGACTTTTCCTATACAAAAGTTCACCGGAGATGATTTTTCCCATACAAAAGTTCACCGGAGATGACTTTGCCCATACAAAAGTTCACCGGAGATGACTTTTCCCATACAAAAGTTCACCGGAGATGACTTTGCCCATACAAAAGTTCGCCGGAGATGACTTTTCCCATACAAAAGTTCACTGGAGATGACTTTTCCTATACAAAACTTCACCGAAGATGACTTTTTCCATACAAAAGTTCGCCGGAGATGAATTTTCCAATACAAAAGTTCACCGGAGATGACTTTTCCAACAGAAATCAAAAAGAGAACAAAACCATTTTGAAAACTGAGCAAACTCAACTTATCTTCTGTGGAACGCAAAAATTTGCGAATTGTCAAAAATATTGCTAAGAGCAAAATGAAAAGTTGATAAGTTGTTTCGTGGAATAAGACAATGTAAAAAAAACAAAAACTTCAAATTTATATTTTTATTTCACTGTTTTTAATTTTGTTTTATTAGTGTTCCCTTTTTTATTTCGTTTTTTTTATTCTTTTCATCATTGATAAATAATCGTCATAAAATGTCGAAAAATCTGTTCTACCACTTTTTACCCGAAGAAATTTGTCTGCTAGCCTGTGGTAAAACAGCACACAATTTTTGTTCTCTCCCTTTCTTAATAATTGCTACCACTTTTACCATTTTTTGGGGTTAGGAAACGCTTTGCAGGTTAAAAATGGTAAGAACTGGTAAAAAATGCTAACCTTAGGCAAGTAAAGGAACACAACTATAATTGAATAGCCAAAACAAATGTTTAGCTAAGTAAGCAGTATAAATTCAGACTAAGTGATAATTAAATGATTGCAGTAAACTCCATACAGCAATTGTTGTTGCAAAACTGATACAAATAAACTAAATGCTTAATAAAGATTTACGTTACAATTCAAATTCTTAAATTAACAGAAATTCACATAAATTAAATCAACTAGTTATATTCGTAACAATACTGTAATTTTCAAAAACAAACAACTTCTTTGCTAATTTTGGACTTAAGAAAAAGTGCTCTTCAATATTCTCTCACCATCCAGCTACTTCAAGTCTCCCCGAAATATGTTTGGAAATGAAAAAAATGGGATCTTAAGAATTAAGCCTAATTAAAAATTCCTTTTTAATTCCTCATTATCTATTTATATTGTCGTTATACGGTCTTCTAAATATTTTGCCTGAGGATTGTATGATTATTAAAAGTCCGAAATTATTCATGCCATCGATAGTTCCTTGAGGACAAAGAAACGGAATCTGCATCGATAGGAATACCATACAATGTACCTACATCAATATGACTCTTAGTTTTAAACATCACAAAATCTACCCCAAAACCTGTTTGTGCTGAAACTGAACTGAACCGAAATAACTAACAATATAACTAGGCCAAATTAATGCAAGATACACCATAATATAAACCTACCTACACTCTTTGCCATAGGATTTGATTACACATTGATATTGAAACAGGCCTACTACCATAGCAACACATTGATGATGCTGTTGATGATGGTGGTGAGGAGATTACCATGACGGCTCAAAATCTAATTAGGTAAGTTTATTGTAAACTTCACAGTAACTGTAAACATGGACAACGCTTACAACAACATCAACAACAAAGCAGAAAGTGGGAGTGTTTAGCAATTTGCACCTTCCATAATGAATGGCAGGCAAAGGCATTAAATTAGGATTTTTCGTACATTCTATGATTGTGAGAAACGCTCGACGACCACAAACTTTGTAGGCATCAACAATACTCTTACAAATATCCTCTAAATATAATGGCAAAACAATCTTAACAATTGTTAATTAGTTTTTAATACAAATAGCTGTTCTTCCCCCCAACACTTCGTTCATCTCTCCTCAAACACCATCCAACCACTTTCAATTAATAACAAAGTTTGGTTCAAAGAAATTCCCCAGCCACTATTGTTTCCATGGTAAACGAAGCGGAAGGTCATGTTGGGAGGTTATGACTTTAAAGCTCCACCCAGATAAATCTCCTAATAGCTTTTGATTAAGATAAAAATGTAACTGTATTATCATTGTAATCACCAACATCATTATTTAAATTATAAACATCAACATAATGATGATGTTTATAATTTAAAATACTTTATTTTGTGGTGTTGACCGAGAAGGATGAGGATATGGCGGAGGCTGTTTATCAAAAGCCATTAAGGGCTAATTCAAATTTTCTTGGGAATTTTGCCATTTATACCTAAGCATGAATCCTTTGCAAACTGCCAAGTGAGTGTTATGGTAACGCAGCCGTTTGTTACTTACTTCGCTGTGGCCACAAGAGATTTTCAGTACTCATAAATGATAAACAGAAAAATATGATTAAGAGAAAAAAATACCAAAGAAAATAGGAATAAAGAAGGCGGCATCATCACTATTCGGTGCTTTGTATTTTAAGGAAAATTTCCAGGAAGATTTTCAATTATACAAAGGAATTCTTTAAATGATTTCTATTCCTTCAGGAGACTTCTATTCATTGTATTTATTTTTAACGAATAACCAATGGGACTAGGAAGACAAAGAATAGTTGAGGTTACCCAGCCTTTAAAAATAATTCAAACATCATTTATTCAAAAGCAAATGTCTGATTATGACTTTTAAAGAAACCGCCTCACAGAGCCAAGTCAAAGACCATCCATCATTAAAAATAGTCTTCCGAAATCTCCTTCTCCACTCTTTCGTGTACTTCCCCGCAAAAGTTAATTTGTTAATTAAGCAGTTTAAGGGCTGTTCGTAAATCATGTTCACATTTTAATCGAAACTAGTACTTTCAACGATATAGCCGAAGCAACTCCTTGTGTTCCAAATCCACACTTCGTGATATAATGGCCCAAAAGATCTTAAAAATGCTCAAAAGTTCGAAAGTTCGGTGAAGTTCAAGGGCTGTTCGAGGATCGTTTTGAAATTCTTGTCGGAGGCAGTCCTAGCAGTTCTGATTATAAAGTTACAACTTTTTCTCGTAGGCAAGTCCACACTTTCTGAAATAATGGCTGGTGAGCTCTAAAAAGGGTATAGCGCTGGCTGGGCAGATTGTTAGCTCTACGTTTTGCACGGTCAATGAACTAGCGGAGAGTATCATACTTCTCCAGACAAAACCATCTTGTTTCCTGGTCTAATAAATGAAGGCACCTGACCTCCCATAATCTCTCCAGGGTCAGGCGATCTCTCTATAATTTGTCCCGCTACTGAAGGCAGGCAAGAATTCCAGTAAAGGAGAAATGTACATACTGATTTCACCATTGTCTAGACTCTTGAGGCTTAACACCGATAAATATACAGTTGCCAATTATCATGGGTTCGAACAAGTTTGAAAAGTTGGATAATCTTTATGTGTGGACGGTATTCGTACGTGGAATTTAGGAACAAAAAGTGGGGTGATATATTCCAGCTTCAGACAGCATGAATGTCATTAAGAATGCGGATGATTGTCATTTGTGAAAGGCTGAACTCGTAGATGATCGATCTGAGCATGTTTTTGCAACCAAAGGATAATGTGGAATAATATAGAATGCACCTAAAGAGGACACCTATTCTATAGAATGCTCCTAATGAAGTGTTCCAAAGTATAAAATACGTCTACAGATGTATTTTATTCTGCAAAGACCCCTAAAGAGGTCTTTTATTAAAAAAATACACCTAAATACGTCTCTTGTTCTACAGAAGACCTCAATCCCACGGCTGCGGGTTCTCTGTACCGGATTGACCCGGGACCACACAACATCAGCGTTCCGGCCAGCGGCTGTCACCTCAGTGTACATGTGCTTGTATTTGTTTCGTTTCTCTGTGCTGGAAGCGGCATATCCCGCAATGTCTGCTCGGAATTCTTTTGGTCCGTGCCGGGACGGAGGAAAACCCAATATATTTGTGCTCGGTTTGTCACATCCGCATCTTCACCCATATCCAATCTTCGGTGAGATGCAATAGATGTCAGGAGTGGGTGCATTTAAGGGGTTGCTCTGGACTTGCCCACGCGAGGGACTACGATAGGGACTATGTTGCTGCATGCTGCGCGAAGACAGCCCCCTGTGAGTCGTCGTCAGATTACGAAACTCCTTCGTCGTCGGATTACGAAACTCCCCCGCAGTCCCTCCAACAGCAGCCGCACGCGCAGCATTTAACACCAGCCGTTGTTGTTCCAATCCCAGAAAATGCATCCTTTTTGCAATTTAATTGCAATGGGCTCCGAGGTAAGATCGATGAAATGGCGGACTTTATGAATCGGAAGAATATCAAGGCCGTGGCGGTGCAGGAAACCATGCTGAACGACCACAGTTCAGTACGTTGTGATGGTTACAACGTAATAAGGAAGGATCGCACCAGATGTGGAGGTGGGGGATTAGCTTTCCTTTTGCACCAGTCTGTTCAATACAGACCTATCTCGCTTGAGCCTGCCTCTAATGACCCGTAAACCAAATTCCCCAGCAGAGGCGACGGGATTAGCCAATGAGCGTGATGAGATTCGTCGAACCAACCCCGACGACCCCAGAGTCAGGGAGCTGACATAGGAAGTTAACAGGCTGGTGGGCGAACATAAGCGGAACAAGTGGTTAAATCATCTGAAGAGTTGCAACATTGGAGCCGGTATAGGTGAATTGTGGGCAACGGTTAAGTCACTCTCAAACACTGGAAGAAGGGAAGATAGGACCTCAGTCACGTTTGGCGACGTTACGTTGACTGACCCGAAGAGGTGTGCAAGTTACTTCAATCGACTGTTTGTCGAGCACCCCGAGAGTGACAGGGCGAAGAGAAGAGTGTTACGTCGCATTAGATCTCTTCCTGCCGAGGTTGAACCACCACAGTTTACAATGGATGATGTTGCGAATGCCATCAGGAACGCTAAATCATCCAAAGCGTTGGGCCCTAACGGAATTTCCATAGTAATGTTGAAACAGCTGGATGAGCCGGGAGTGGAGTATCTCACTAAAGTTCTCAACCTGTCGCTAGCCACCCTTATTGTTCCCGAAGTCTGGAAAATGGGCAGGGTGGTCCCGATACTGAAGCCAGGCAAGGATGCCAGCAAAGGTGAATCGTACAGCCCGATTTCGCTTTTGTCCCCTGTAGCTAAGACTCTTGAGGCCTTAGTCGTCTCCAGCATTAGAAATAGGTATCAAGTTGCCGATCATCAGCATGGATTCCGTAAGCAGCACAGCACGACAACAGCGCTGTACACCATCTGCACACATATTTGTCCAGGACTCAACCAGGAACGGCCGTGTGATAGAACACTGATGGTGGCGCTTGACTTATCAAAAGACTTTGATACTATCAAGCACTCCACGCTGTTTGAGGACATTGAGCAGACAACCCTCCGGCCAAGTTTGAAACGTTGGATAATCAACTATATGTGTGGTCGCCAGTCGTATGTTGAATTCAGGAACAAGAAATCCAAGCCCCGTAGAGTGAAACAGGGAGTTCCCCAAGGAGGGGTGATATCTCCGGAACTGTTTAACCACTACCTTTCCTGTATTCCGCCCCCTCTGAAGAGACTGAACTCCTATTTAACCGATCTTGCCACCTTTTTCCACGCGAGGAATATGCAGATATCCGCCACTAAATCGACGCGCAGTATAGAAGAGAGTTGAATATCAGGGTCGATGATAACAGAATTCCGACCACAAACTGCCCCAAAATTCTAGAGGTCACATTCGACGCCACTTTCACGTCGTCCGCGCATGCCACAGCTATCTGCGATAAACTGAAATGTAGGAACAAGGTCCTCAAGTACCTAGCCTGCAGCACTTGGGGTGTAGATAAAGAAACCTTGTTGACCACATATAACGCGATATTTCGGTCTGTGGTGAGCTATGCGACGCCAATTTGGTCCCCAGAATTATGTGATAAGAATTGGAAAAAGATTCAAACCTGCCAGAATGCTGCCCTGAGAACAGCAACAGGGTGCCTCCTCAAATCTACAGTGGACCATCTACATGAGAAGGCAAATATTCTTCCAGTACGACAACATAATGAGATGCTATCGTTGCAGTACTTGCTCGGGTGTTACCGTGAGAGCCATCCCAATCACCATCTGCTGGCCACCGATACACCCAGGCATATCAAGAAGGATATTCATGCTCTAGAGACGACGGTCCAACAATATAGGAGAGAACCTCTAGGTCAACAGGCATATCATGCAGGTTTGAACATCATTCACACGGACACAGTTGCTAAGACCATAAGCAGTTATTGTGTGAATGCAGTCATCGGAGCACATCCCCCATCTATCGCAGCTGAAGAGCGTCAGCAGTCACGTCAAACCAGAGTAGTTTTGGCTCAATTACGCTCGGGATATTGCAGTCGCCTAAATTCCTATTGGGCGGTAATCGATCGCACCGTGCAAGACATCTGCCCATTATGCGGCATGGGCCCGCACGATACTAAGCACCTATTCAACTGCCCCGCCAAGCCTACTCATCTGACTCCAGTGGATCTGCGGTTACATCCCATCCAAGTAGCCAACTTCCTGGAACTGGCGATAGACCCAGAGCCAAATTAAACAGGAGAACGAACATACAAACATAATAATAAAACACTGTTACAACAACAACTCAGTTATAAGCTATCCCAACGATATTACTCTTGAAATAGAGGACATACTCAGAGAATTTATACTTTAAACCAGGCTAAAAGTCCTTTAGAAATGTCTTCCTTTTTAGAGTTATCTAATCTAATTAAAGAGTCCCCGTCGAAGATAGGTTTAAACTGATATCTACGGTAGTATAACATCCTATGTCAAACGTCTATCGTTCAAATATCCCCCTATATACCCTAAGAAGGATCTCTGCAGAAGCCTTACATCCTTTATAGGACCTCTTCAGAGGGTTAATTAATTTAATTATCTTATTTTCCAAATGATTTAGAGAAGCCTTTTTGTATTTTCGCCAGCATTGTACATTCACGAACATTTTAGGGAAAAGAAAATATCTTTAAAGATCTGTAGGAAATTATTATTATTCTGTTAGGTACGAAACCAGGGAAGTTCTGCACAAAAGATTCATATATGTATGTACCAAACCACTCAGCTTAATAAAATTACCATAAAACTAACAAATTTATGATCCGAACACACATCATCACTAAATGACATGAATGACATGGCCATACATAAAAGATAATAATTTTCACCTTATTGTCATACGATAACTAACTTTATTCCGGTGTAATCTTTCTCTTTATAACATTCTTCAGGCCATTTGTCATGTCTGCCGGATTTGCCCGGAAATAAAGATAGACATTAAAATAAATATTGCAGTAAATCTGGCTAACGGCTAAGAAGATACTTTTATGCTTGTTTTTCTTCCCTAATCTTGTTTTGTGAATGATAATCAAATTACCTGAAAACATCAGCAGATCATATTTCGCAATTTTCTTCATGGTACTGTTGATGAATGTGTGTGTGTTGTGTGTCATATCAACGAAAACATAATATGAATATTACATGATATTAACTTTTCTTTGCATGGGGGGAAAGGAAGGTGAATGACATAAATGTTATTTTTTATTTTTTGTTTTGGACAGAATACCCAGTAGAGTGTCATAAATTTTGTGTGGGTGGGTGTGGGAAGGCATTTTGTAAAGAAAATGGCAAAGAAAAACATACAAAAC
The DNA here is from genome assembly GCF_047663935.1 of Musca autumnalis. Classification (NCBI taxonomy): domain Eukaryota; kingdom Metazoa; phylum Arthropoda; class Insecta; order Diptera; family Muscidae; genus Musca; species Musca autumnalis. Next base: position 5,845,897 of record NW_027411866.1, on the reverse strand, counting down.
TCTACAAATGTTGCATAACAGTTTTTTTTGGTAATTTGTTAAGATGAATATGGTTGTGATGCTAAAAGCTGCAAAAGATATCACATTCATTTTTCATACTCCAGTGTTCTTCTGCTTGGTGCTTGCTTACCTTCTATGGGGAGAATAAAATTCTTAAATAATGTCATGTAAATGACGCTGTGAGCACTGTTGCCTCTCCACACTTTTTTGTAAACAAAAATATCATTAGGAGGAGGACCAAAATCAAGCAAACCAAGCTCTAATGATCACGAACACCTCATTACTCTATTATTCTTCTTAGTTATTTCAAATAAATTTCTTGACAAGCTTTAAGAGGTTATTTAATATTGAAAATGATTTAATTTCATCTTTTTGTCCAACCTTTCCCCCTGCATTCATGGGGATTTCCATCCTAGGTAGTCTCAATTATCCGAAATGTATGTGATTGCGAAAAAAACAAGAACTTTCTATCATAAATTCGGCCAAAACTACCAAATAGTATACTCTTATCTACCAATATTTCCTGGTCGTCTTCCTCCCACTGGCAACACTGCTTATGATGCTTTCGAATTTTATAATATTTTCCTATTTCCGCCACAGCCACAATACTTTCTGTAATAATGCATTTTTTTCCTCAGCTGCAATGACGTAAATCCCACAACAGAAAAGAAAACTATTACACATTTATGTTCAAACACACACACATTCCCACACAAACAAACCAGAAAAGAAATTACTTTTAGTAGCTGACACTCAAAGCTTTTCCGCATACTTTTTGCATGCATGTGTGTGTGAGTGTGTCTGAAAAATGTGTCAAAAATCTATTTTTCTCCGTAATAAGAAAAGCAAACAACTCCCGCATTACCGAAAATGTGAAATGGCGCGATTTTTAAATTTGCTGAAAAAATGGATTTGGAAGGAATTTATTACACCGAAAAAATAATTCGGAGTGAATTTATAGAAAAATAAATAAAGTGTGTGGATTTGGAAGGAATTTATTACACCGAAAATATAATTCGGAGTACATTTATAGAAAAAAAATAAATTGTATGGGTTTAAAAGGAATTTATTACACCGAAAAAAAAATTCGGAGTAAATTTATAGAAAAAATAAAGTGCGTTTTATTGGGAATAATTTTTCTTTATACAAAAAAATATTGCAGAATAATTTTAGAAAAAATATTCGGAATTTTTTTTATAGAAAACTTATCCCAAATTATTTTTTTATAGAAAAACTCTTTGGAATGCTTTTTCTTTACAGAAAAGTCATTCGGAAAGATTCTTTTCTGTAGATAAATTATTCGGAATGATTTTTTTATAGAAAAATTATTCGAAATACTTTTTTTGAAAAATTATTCGGAATGATTTGTCATTATAGAAAAAAAATTATTCGGAATGATTTTTCATTATAGAAAAAAAATTATTCGGAGTGCTTTTTCTTTATAAAAAGTAATTCGGAATGATTGTTCTTTGAAGAAACTTATTCGGAATTGTTGTCTTAATAGAAAAATTATTCTTCTTCATTGTTCAAAATTATTCATAATGATTTTCTTTTATAAAAAATTATTCGGAATGATTTTTCTTAACGGAATATTTTTTTGAAATGATTTTTCTTTATAGAAAAATTGTTTCGAATGATTTTCCATTATAGAAAAATTATTTAAAATTAATTTTCTTTATAGAAAAGTTATACAGAATTATTTTTCTTCATAAATGAATTGTTCAGAATTATTTTCCTTTACAGAAAAATTATTCACAACTATTTTTTACAGAAAATTATTCGGAATGAGTTTTGTTATAGAAAATTATCTGAAATAATTTTTTCTTTATGAAAAGTTTTCTTCAATGATTTTTCTTTACAGAATTTTCTTTATACAAATTACGTTTCTTTATAGAAAATTATTTGGAATGATTTTTCATTATGGAAAAATTATTTGGAATGATTTTTAATAATTTTGATTCGTAATAATTTTTCTTTATAGACAAATTCTATTTCCTTTCAGAATGATTTTTTTTTTAAACAATTTCGAATGATATTTATTTAAAGAAAAATTATTCAGAATGATTTTTCTATTTTGAACAATTATTCGGAATAAATTTTCTTTATAGAAAAGTTTTGCGAAATTATTTATCTTTATATGAAAATTATTCGGAATTATTTTTTTATAGAAAAATTATTTGGAATGATTTTTTTTTTCCTTATAGAAAATTGTTAGGAATGATTCTGATTTATTGAAAACTTATTCGGAATGATTTTTCTTTACAGAAAAAATTATCGGAAAATTTTTTTTATACAATGTTGATTTTTTATAGCACAATTATTCGGAATGATTTGTCTTTATTGAAAAATAATTTGGAATGATTCTTCTTTGTAGAAAAATTATGAAGGTGTCGTAATGAAGGTAGCGAATGCAAATCGCTTCAACAAAAATCAAAGTGATTCTAGAGTAGGTCTTAAAGTGAACTTATCCGAAATTTTATGTGGGAGGTACCCAAAGGAGTGGACAAATATAGTCCATATTCGAACCTGATCTATATCTGGTAGATATATTAGGATGTGCAGAGTATGGATTACATCAGTCACTCCCTTCAAGAGTTATCGTGCGCATATTTTTTCCGAAGATTTTTGAATTTTTGTGAGGGAGGTACCTGAACGAGTGGACCGACATGGTTTATCTTCGAACTTAAACTATGTTTGGACAAAATATTAAGAAGGCCAAATGTCGGACCGAATTGGCAGATCCGTTCGAGATTTATCTTGAGCTCCAACCACTACACACGGTGTCATAGGGGTTTTTTGCACCTTTCAGGCTATTTTCTCAGGAAGTATGGACTTGCCCCTTATGAAACTTGTACCGTCGTATGGAGGACAGCGAATACAAGTTGTTACAACAAAAATCAAAGCGATTCGAGAGCAGGTCCTAAACTGAACTTTTCCGAAATTTTGTGTGGGGGGTACCCGAAGGATTGGACCGACTGAGTCCATATTTAAACTTCATCTTAGTCTGGTAGAAATTTCGCGATGTACAAAGTGTGGGCCAAATAGGTTACTCCCTTCAAGAGTTATCGTGCGCACAAATTTTCCGAGAATTTTCGAAGTTTTGTGGGGGAGGTACCGGAAGGAGCGGACCGATATAACCCATCTTCGAACTTAAACTAAGTTTGGGCAAAATATTACGAAGGCCAAATTTTAAACCGAATCGGTTGCTCCGTTCGAGAGTTATCGTGCGCACCAGCCAGCCAGACAGACGGACAGACAGACGGACGGACATGGCTAAATCAACTCCAAATTGTTTGAAACACATTTCGTCCAAACATACTTGGGGTCTAAAACCATTATTTCGATGAGGCACATTTTGCCCGTATGAAAGTGTATATACCCTCGTTAGCATAAATGCTGAGGGTATAAAAATATTCGGAATGATTTTTCTTTATAGAAAATTATTCAGAATGATTTTTCTTCATAAAAAATAATTAAGAATGATAAGAATGATTTTTCTTTATGCAAGCATTATTTGAAATGATTTTTCTTTATAGAAAATTATACGGAATGATTTTTCTTTATAAAGAACAAATATTCGCAATTGTTTTTCTTTATAGAAAAAATATTCGGAATTATTTTTCTTTTATTCGGAATTTGTGTTTATAGATAACTATTCGGAATGATTTTTAAGAATAATTTTTCTTTATAGATAAATTATCCTTTACATAGAAATTATTCGGAATTATTTTTCTTCACAGAAACTTATTCGAAATGATTTGTCGTTATAGAAAAATTATCCGGATAATTCAATTTTATAGAAAAATTATTCCGATGATTTCACTTTATAGAAAAATTACTCGGAATGATTTTTCTTTATCGAAAATTATTTGGAATCAATTTTCTTTGTGGAAAGTTTTTTTAATGATTTGTTTACTGATTTTTCTCTATAGAAATGAGTTTTTCCATATAGAAAATCAATTGTAATGATTTTGCATTATAGAAAAATTATTGGGAATGATTCTTCTTTATTCTTCTCCTTATTCTCCTTTAGTCTTGAAATTATTCGGAAGGTCTTTTCATTATGGAAAAAATTGTTGCAATAACTTTTCTTTATAGTAAAACTGTTTGGAATGATTTTTCTCGATAGAATTGATATACGGATGATTTTTCATTAGAGAAAATCCTTCGAGATGACTTTGCTTTACAGAAAAAATATTCGGAATGATATTTTCTTTATAGAAAAATAATTCGGAATGATTTTTATTATTCAAAATAATTGTTGTTTTTGTAGAAAAATATTCGGAATGATTCTTCTTAATAGAAATACTACTCGGAATGTTTTTTCTGTGTAGAAAAATTATTCGGAATGATTTTTTTGCAAAAAAGTATTTTTGGAATTATTCCGAGTTTGATGATTTGTATAGGAAAATTATTCGGAATGATTTTTCTTATAGAAACATTGTTCGAAATAATTTTTTTTTTCTAGCTGATGGCCTTTGTAGCCAAAGCTACTCTCTTATTAACTTTGTATTTACTACTAGTTAATGTAATAAATAAATAAATAATAATAATTATACCCTCAGCCTTTAGGCTAAAGAGGGTATTTACACTTTGATACGTCCAAAAATGTGCCTCATCGAAATAATGGTTTTAGACCCCAAGTATGTTTGTACGATATCCGTTTCAGACAATTTTGAGTAGATCTAGCAATGTCCGTCCGTCTGTCTGTCTGTCGGTCTGTCTGGCTGGCTGGTACGCACGATAACTCTCGAACGGATAAATCGATTCGGTTCAAATTTTGGGTATCGAAATATTTTGTCCAGATTCGATTTAAGTTCGAAGATGGGCCATACAGGTCCACTCCTTCAGGTACCTCCACCACAAATGTTCAAAAATTGTCGCAAAACTTGTGCGCACGATAACTCCTGTAGGGAATAACCGATTTGGTCCATACTTTGCACATTATGAAATTTCTACCAGACTTAGATGAGGTTCCAATATGGACCCAATCGGTAAACTCCTTCGAGTACCTCCCACACAAAATTTCGGAAAAGTTCAGTTCTCGAATCGCCTTGGTTTTTGTTGTACCATCTTGTATTCATTGTCCCCTATACGAAGGTACAAGTTTCCTCAGGGGCAGTTGAAAAACAAACCCCATGACACCATGTTTATGGGTGCAAGCGCAAGATAATTCTCGAACGGAAATGCCGGTTCCGGCCAAAATTTGGCCTTCGTAATATTGTTTCCAAACTTAGTTTAAGTTCGTAGATAAGCCATATCGGTCCACTCCTTCAGGTACCTACCCCACAAAAGTTCAAAAATATTCCGAAAAATTGTGGGCACGATAACTCTTGATGGGAGTGACCGATTTGGTCCATACTTTACACATTCTCATAATATCTACCAGATATAGATCAGGTTCGAATATGGACTATATTTGTCCACTCCATCCCGTACCTCCCACACAAAATTTTGGATAAGTTCACTTTAAGACCTGCTATTGAATCACTTTGAGTTTTGTTGAAGCAACTTACATTCGCTGCCTCAATTACCATGGTAAAAGTTGTTTAAGGGGCAAGTCCATACTTCTTGAGAAAACAGCCCGAAGGGTGTAAAAACCCCCTATGGCACCCCATGGTCTATGTCGGTCCATTCCTTTAAGTACCTTTTCAGCAACATTTTTGAACTTTAATCCTAATCAACATTTTTGTCGGTTCATACTAGACCGAAATTTTGAAACCCCCTAAATACATAAGTTTTTTTGTGAAAAAGTGTTTCAATTTGCACAGGCTGAGGGTATATCTCTGTCGGCAAAGCCGACTGATACTTTTTAACTTGTTTTTTTTTTAATTTCTTTAAAGAACAATGTTTTTTCGTTAACGAAAAGTTATTCGAAACGATTCTGTCTTATAGTAAAATTATTTGGAATGATTTTTCATTATAGAAAAATTATTTGAAATTACTCTTCTTTATAGAAAAAATATTCGGAGTGTTTTTTAAAGAAAAAATTGTATAGAGAAGTTATTTCTTTTAACAAAAAGTGTTAGGAATTTCTTCAAATGTCGTTTATCGCCAAGATGCCGTTTTAGAGGTTCTGTATTCAGAAGAGACCCAACCCCGAAGTCGTCTACCGGATTGAAGTATTTTGTCCGAAATAAATACTATCCATATATTACAAGGAAAACATCTTAAAGGTTTATTTGTCATACAAAAGACATCCCCGGAATATTTCTGTTCTAAACTCAGTCAAATTGCATTTAATTTCTAATAGAAACACTTTAAAGGTCATTAATCCTTCCACATGCCCTTTTTTAAGTTCTTCTATCTAAGTAGAGCAATTTGAATGTCGTTTATGCCAAGAAATGCATCTCCAAAAGTAATTTTTCCACCTACATGACCTTATTCTATCCTTAGTAGAGCCTACTCTGAGGTCGTCTAACTGTACTTAGACCTTCCATCCTAAACCAATCTTGTTCTGTGGGAATTTATCCCAACGATAACCTCCTTAAATGTCATCTACGACAAGGAAAATCTCTTCATAAGTTATATAGTCAGAGAAGGCCCCCTGAGAAGGCTTCTATACTAAACAAAGCCTACATGAAAGTCATCGATTCAATGGGAAGACTCTTGAAAACTCATAAATATTAAAGAGGAGCTCTTCACACCTATGGCATTCTAAAAAATAACCTTTTTTAAATACCAGCTATTCGTACAGAAACCCATCAGAGGATTTCTGTACCACTCAGGACCTCTTTAAAATTCTTATCTTCACAGTCTTATCTCTGGTCTTCAATTCCAACGGGAGCCGTTTTGTATGCAGTGTTGTTAAAGTGACTGCTTTATATGTATTTTATCTCAAGCAGATCCTATTCAAATCCGACTCAGAGATCATTAGTCAACTAACCTAAAGAAAGCCCTTCAGAGTTAATTTGTTTCAATAGATATCAGCATTGTAATACTTCTATAATACAATTCGATGTCGATTTCATAAAAATTCTTGCAATATCATTCCTCTTGACGAAGACTGAAATACCCCTTCAGAAGTCTTCTTTTATTAAGGCTTCCTTTAAATAAGTCGTTTATGCTTTCTTAACATCAACCTGTTCTATGAACATGTATCCTAAATGAATTCCTCTCAGAAACCGTCTACACCACAAAGAATTTCTATATAGGAATTATGTTCAGGACCTAATTTCTGGTACTTCATCCAAGCGAAAGGAAACCCTTTCAAGGTCAGCCATCCAAGAAATGACCTTTTATTGGGTAATCTGTTCCAAAGAGAATATTCTCAAATACCATTTATTCTTTCTAAAATCGTCCCTTATTCAACGTGGAATTTCACATCACAGTTGGATGTCCTATCCCAAGCCAAATACTTGATATTCTATCACTACTAATGAGGTATTTCTGAAAGAGGTCGGTCGTCTTTATAGGTTATTTATTCCAACCGGTGTCGCTTTGAAGTAAAGCAATACTTAAGATGGTATCTAATACATATTATGCATCCTGAAAAGACTCTCGGTTATCGCATATTCAAACGAGAACCAAATAAAAACATTACTTACTTACTTAGCTGGCCCATTACAGAACATTTGTTCTATAGGCCGAACTAAGAAGAGATCTCCATTCCTCTCTATTTGTTGCTTTGCACTCTGGAATACCGCGCCTTTTCATCTCATCATCCACTTGTTTGCGCCATCTATTCCTTGGCCTGCCAATTCTGCGTGCACCGCCACGTGGCATGTATTCATACGCCTTTTTAGCGGGTTCATCATCGCTCATTCTTTTGATATGGCCTAGCCAACGCAATCGCTGCTTGTCGATACGTTTAACAATATTCATGTCGTTGTATAGCAGATACAGCTCGTGGTTCATGCGACGTCGATATTCACCGTCAACGCAGATTGGTCCGTAGATCTTTCGAAGAATTTTTCTCTCAAACACACCAAGCACTGCCATGTCTGCTTGCGCAAGTACCCAGGCTTCGGAGCCATACATCAGCACGGGTAGTATCAGTGTTTTGTAGAGCGTTATTTTTGTTTGACGAGATGTGGCTTTGTTTTTAAACTGCTTACTTAATCCAAAGTAGCATCTGTTGGCCAATACAATTCTTCTTTTTATTTCACAACAGATGTCGTTTGTTGTGTTGACGGAGGTGCCGAGGTAGACGAAGTCTTTTACTACCTCAATATTATAGGAACCAACTTCCACAGTCGGTCCGAGCTCAATGGACGCATTGCGCGTCGACACCATTAACTTGGTCTTCTCACCGTTTACCGCCAGACCCACTTTAGCAGATTCTCCTTCGACCTTCATAAAGGTATCAGTTACTTCTTTTACTGATCGGCCTATGATGTCTATATCATCAGCATAAGCAAGTAACATGTGACTATTGGTGTAGATTGTGCCACTTCTTTTGACGTTTGCCTCTCGTATAACCTTTTCTAGCAGGATGTTGAAGAGGTCACACGAAAGGCTGTCTCCTTGTCTGAAACCTCTTTTGGTACCAAACTCTTCGGAGAGGTTCTTTCCTATTTTAACTGAGGACCTCGTGTCAGTTAAAGTCATTTTACAAAGTCGGATGAGCTTTGCGGGAATACCAAATTCAGACATGGCTTGGAATACCTTTGAGCGCAGCGGACTGTCGAAGGCTGCTTTATAATCGACAAAAAGGTGGTAGGTGTCGATCTGCATCTCTTGGGTCTTCTCCAGGATTTGTCGCAGGGTAAATATCTGGTCAATGGTGGACTTGCCAGGTCTAAAGCCGCATTGGTATGGTCCAATAATCTCGTTGACCATTGGCTTTAGTCGTTCGCACAATATCCCTGACACGATCTTGTAGGCAATAGGGAGTAGACTTATGCCCCTATAGTTAAAGCATACAGTCTTATCTCCCTTCTTGTGGACGGGGCACAGGATACTCAGGTTCCAATCGTCGGGTACTCGTTCTTCCTGCCAGATGGTGCTAACTAGCTGATGAATACACCTTATCAGCGTGTCGCCTCCGGTTTTGAATAGCTCGGCTGGTAAGCCATCGGCCCCTGCTGCCTTATTATTCTTCAGCCGATTTATTGCTGTCTTTACCTCATCTTGGCTGGGCGGTATACATTCAATACCATCTTCTGGGATTGGGACTGTGGTATCTTCGTCGTCTTCGCTGCTATTGGATACCAACAGATTTGAAAAATGTTCTTTCCATATCCTGAGTACACTATCTGTATCAGTTACCAAATTACCTTGCTGGTCTCTACAGGAGGATGTGCCTGTACCAAAGCCATCAGTTTGATGCTTGACTCTTTGGTAGAATTTTCGGACTTCATTCTGGCTCCTGTACATCTCGATTTTTTCACACTCCCGCTTTTCCATCTCTCTCTTTTTCCTGCGGAAAAGACGTTTCTCCTCTCTCCTTTTCTCCCTGTATCTCTCTCGTGCGCTACGCGTTGCTACGGATTGTAAAGTAGCCTTATATGCCGCATTTTTCTCTTCGGTGGCAGCACGACACTCCTCATCATACCATGGATTCCTTGGTGGAGGTCTCTGGTATCCAAGTATGGATTTTGCGGCTGTTTGCATGGAGTGGGCAATGCTTTGCCATTGCGCTGATATGTTATCGGGATGAGGAGGGCTTTGATTAAGCAATTGGGCTAGTTGAGTGGAATATGCTGTGGCTATCTGTTGTGATTGCAGCTTACCGATGTCTAACTTTCGTGTTGTGTCTGTTCGTACTTTGTTTGCTACGTTTAAGCGGGTGCGTACCTTTGCTGCAACAAGGTAGTGGTCCGAATCAATGTTTGCGCCTCGGAACGATCGTACATCCAACACGCTCGATGAATGTCTTCCATCTATCACAACATGATCAATTTGGTTTCTTGTTTTCTGATCTGGAGACAGCCAGGTGCCCTTATGAATATCGAGATGATTAAATCTGGTACTGCTAACTACCATGTTTTTTGCAGCTGCAAAGTCTATCAGTCTCATACCATTGTCAGATGTTTCACTGTGGAGACTGAATTTCCCGACTGTTGGGCCAAAGATATTCTCCTTTCCAATTTTGGCATTAAAATCGCCTAGAATGATTTTAATGTCATGGGCAGGGCAACGGTCATATGTTTCATCTAAGCGCTCGTAAAATATATCTTTGGTCTGTTCGTCCTTTTCTTCAGTGGGAGCATGAGCGCAAATAAAGCTGATGTTGAAGAATTTAGCTTTTATTCGAATAGCAGCAAGTCTTTCATTCACTGGAGTGAAGCTGGATACAAGATGTTTTAGTCTCCGACTAACTACGAATCCACAACCAAACTCATGCTTTACGTCATGGCAGCTATAATACAGTGCGTCACCTTTAGGTGTTGTTGTGACGCCTTTCCCAATCCATCGTATTTCCTGTATGGCAGTAATATCGGTCTTGTACTTTTGAAGTACGTCTGCCAATGCGAAGACTGCACCTTCTCTATAAAGAGTGCGAACATTCCAGGTGCAGATTCGCAGATCATGGTCCTTAAAACGTTTGCGGGGTTCGTCAACTTTAGAGGGGTTTGTTTTTCTTTTCTTTCGTTTTTTCATAGTAGGCTGTTTTTTCTAGGGGAGGGTTACTAACCCGACGCCCAAACCCAAGTTTTTAACGTTCTTATGGGTGAACGCGCGGCACATGTTAGCTCACTACCTTTAACGGGTGTTAAAGGCAGTTCCCCAGGTGACACCACGGGGAGGTCAGTGTCCACTTGGGATGAAAGAGGGACCAAGATAAATCCTGGGCTTTGCCATGTTAAAACCGGTCAGGACCGTTCCTTGGTATCTTCCATCCCCTACGTCACCCTAAAAACATTGCTATGAAAAAAATAGCATCACCTTAACTTTTCTCTATGAAAATGTAGAAATAATTATTTATAATAAAGTACCCAAAAACAAATGTATGCCTACTTCTTCCCCTACTCTCCCATAGCTTCCCTAGCATCCATTGTCTTTACGATTCAAATTGTTTGCCACAAATGTGTCTCATAATCATTCCCTGAAAATAATCTTCAAGTTACTTAATTTAGAAAAAACAACAACAAATTATCATTTATTTTACCCTGAAGGTGTTTTGGCTGCCGGGCTGGCTTGCTGGCTGGCCGGTTGTTTCGGCCGTATGGCTGATCTTTGTCAAATGTGATTTATCATTGGCAATAAACGTTATGGACACTGTCCTCAGGGTATCATTATTTACAAATATCAAAGTGATGAATGAAGGTTTCAGCTTCTTGTGTTACCTTCCAAATGATGGCATCGCAGTGGTGTTGGTCTTGGGGATAGCAATGACGTGGGATTCGCAAACAGATAACAAACAGTTACCTGTTCCAAAGGAGAAGATAAAAGGAAACAACAAAAGTTTGTCCTAGAATCTTAGGTGTGCGTATGTGTGTGTGACAAACACTCTCATCAACCAGACCCCCTTCCAACCGCGCACACATGGGCATTCGTTTACATTCCTAGCCAATACGTCATTGGATGATGTATTACAACAAAGCAAAGGCAGAAAAAATAATACAAACTAAAGCAAGTCTCATAGAATTTAACAAAGTTCCAATGGGAACATTGGATATCTGCTACATCCTTGAAGCTTGTTTTCCATTCATCCATCCATTCATTCTTTCATTCATCCATCTATTCATTGTCCTGGCCTTTTCCTATGCGTGTATGTGGGTTATCAATCATTGTGACGAACAACAATAGTTTAGTTTCGTTTTTGTTTTCTTCTTTCAACTGACATTGCATTTGTTGTTGATGTAACGTTTTATTGTTACACTACCCTTCAACCCACCTCCTACTCTTCCCTCTTCTACTCCCCACCACAAGTGTGTTGATTTGCTACAATATTGAACAACTAGTCGCAACGCAACCACCAGCAGCGATACTAGCAGCTGCACTAGTATCGGGAATCCGCCGCACAAAAAAAAAGAGTTTACTTTTGCTGAAATGTACTCAGAATGTAAACAATTGGCGAAATATTTACCCAGGACTGAACAAGCAGCGCGCCTTAGCTTGTTAACTTCTTAACGCTGTTGTTGTTGTTATTGCTATCAGGCATTTTTGGTTATTTATTTTATTACAACAACAATAACAATAAATACGGCACAATACTAGCAACAAAATAATGTATTCGATATACTTTTTGTGAATTGAACAAAAGAAGTGGAAGAAGAAGAAAGGAATCGTATGTTGGTATTCTATGTTAAGTGGGATAACTGGGTTCAAGGCTAACAATAGTGAACGACTGCAAACAATTGGCTGGATGATAGAAGAGGTTTTGCGGGGAAGTGAAATGAAATTTCGCTAAACAACAGATATGCAAATACAACCCCAAATATCTGCAAGGACTTTCTATATAAGAGGAAACTGCAGGAAAGATCTCATATAAAAAAGAAGATATAGACCACAAGACCACTGTGTTTTCTGTAGAATAGAATGCCTCGTTATGTGTGTTCTATAGAAAGAAGAAGACCGCTGTAGCTGTTCCATAGCCGAGAAGAAGACCGCCGTAGCTGTTCTATAGCCGAGAAGACCTCAAAATAAAACCTCAGTTGGTTTTTTTTATAGAATAGGAGACCTCCGCAGTTTTTTTCTGTAGAGTAGAAGACCTCCGTAGAGGCAGAGAAGGCTCGTTAGGGGACTTCTATAAAAGATATGAGCTCGTTAGGGATCTGCTATACAAGGGAAGACCTCGTTAGGGGTCTCCTATAGAAGAAAATACCTCGTTAGGGATCTTCTATAGAATAGAAGAACTCGTCAGGGGTCTTCTATAGAATATAGGACCTCGTTAGGGGTCTTGCATAGAATAGAAGACTTCGTTAGCGGTCTTCTGTAGAATATAAGACCTCGTTAGGTGTCTTCTATAGCATAGAAGACCTCGTTAGGGGTATTTTATAGCATAAAATACCTCGTTAGGGGTCTTCTATGGAATAGAAGACCTCGTTAGGGTTCTTCTATAAAGTACAGCACCTCGCTAGGGACCTTCTATAGAAGGGAAGACCTCGCTAGGGGTCCTCTATAGAAGAAAATACCTCGTTAGGGGTCTTCTATAGAATAGAAGAACTCGTTAGGGGTCTTTTATAGAATATAGGACCTCGTTAGGGGTCTTCTATAGAATAGAAGACTTCGTTAGGGGTCTTCTGTAGCATAGAAGACCTCGTTAGGGTTCTTCTATAGAGTACAGCACCTCGTTATGGGTCTTCTATAGAAGGGAAGACCTCTTCTATAAAGTACAGCACCTCGCTAGGGACCTTCTATAGAAGGGAAGACCTCGCTAGGGGTCTTCTATAGAAGAAAATACCTCGTTAGGGGTCTTCTATAGAATAGAAGAACTCGTTAGGGGTCTTCTATGGAATATAAGACCTCGTTAGGGGTCTTCTACAGAATAAAAGATCTCTTTAAGGGTCTTCTATAGAATAGAAGATCTAGTTAGGTGTCTTCTATAGAAGGGAAGACCTCGTTAGGGGTTTTCTATAGAATAGAAGACCTCGTTAGAGGTTTCCACTAAAATGGAAGACCTCGTTAGGGGTCTTCTGTAGAATAGAAGACCTCTTTAGAGGTTTTCTATAGAACAGAAGACCTCGTTAGGGGTTTTCTATAGAATAGAAGAAGACCTCGTAAGGGAACTTTTATAGAAGTTAAGGTGTCTTCTATAAAACAGAAGACCTCGTTGAGTTTCTTCTATAGAATAGAAGACCTCGTTAGGGTTCTTCTATAAAATAGTAGACCTCCTTAGGGGTCTTCCATAGAATAGTAGACCTCGTTAGGGGACTTCTATAGAATAGAAGACCTTGTAAGGGGTCTTCCATAGAACAAAAAACCTCGTTAGGGGTCTTCTATAGAATAGAAGACCTCGTTAGGGGTACATTATAGCATAGAAGACCTCGTAAGGGGTCTTCTATAGCACAGAAGACCTCGTTGTGGGTCTTCTATAGAACAGAAGACCTCGTTAGGGGTATTTTACAGCATAAAGGACATCTTCAAGGGTCTTCTATAGAATAGAAGACCTCGTTATTGGTCTTCTATAGAATAGAAGACCTCGTTAGGGGTCATCTATAGAATAGTAGACCTCGTTAGGGGTCTTCCATAGAATAGTAGACCTCGTTAGGGGACTTCTATAGAATAAAAGACCTTGTTAGGGGTCTTCCATAGAACAGAAGACCTCGTTAGGGGTACCGTTAGAATAAAAGCCCTCGCAAGGAGTGTTATTTAAAATAGATGACCTCCGTAGATTTTCTTTAGAATAGCGGACTTCAGTAAGGATCTTCTTTAGAATAGAAGACCAGGTAAGGGGTTTTCTATACAACAGAAGTCCTGGTAAGGGGTCTTCTATTCTACAGAAGACCCCTAACGAGGTCTTCTATTCTATAGAAGACCCCTAACGAGGTCTTCTATTCTATAGAAGACCCCTAACGAGGTCTTCTATTCTATAGAAGACCCCTAACGAGGTCTTCTATTCTATAGAAGACCCCTAACGAGGTCTTCTATTCTATAGAAGACCCCTAACGAGGTCTTCTATTCTATAGAAGACCCCTAACGAGGTCTTCTATTCTATAGAAGACCCCTAACGAGGTCTTCTATTCTATAGAAGACCCCTAACGAGGTCTTCTATTCTATAGAAGACCCCTAACGAGGTCTTCTATTCTATAGAAGACCCCTAACGAGGTCTTCTATTCTATAGAAGACCCCTAACGAGGTCTTCTATTCTATAGAAGACCCCTAACGAGGTCTTCTATTCTATAGAAGACCCCTAACGAGGTCTTCTATTCTATAGAAGACCCCTAACGAGGTCTTCTATTCTATAGAAGACCCCTAACGAGGTCTTCTATTCTATAGAAGACCCCTAACGAGGTCTTCTATTCTATAGAAGACCCCTAACGAGGTCTTCTATTCTATAGAAGACCCCTAACGAGGTCTTCTATTCTAAAGAAGACCCCTAACGAGGTCTTCTATTCTATAGAAGACCCCTAACGAGGTCTTCTATTCTAAAGAAGACCCCTAACGAGGTCTTCTATTCTATAGAAGACCCCTAACGAGGTCTTCTATTCTATAGAAGACCCCTAACGAGGTCTTCTATTCTATAGAAGACCCCTAACGAGGTCTTCTATTCTATAGAAGACCCCTAACGAGGTCTTCTATTCTATAGAAGACCCCTAACGAGGTCTTCTATTCTATAGAAGACCCCTAACGAGGTCTTCTATTCTATAGAAGACCCCTAACGAGGTCTTCTATTCTATAGAAGACCCCTAACGAGGTCTTCTATTCTATAGAAGACCCCTAACGAGGTCTTCTATTCTATAGAAGACCCCTAACGAGGTCTTCTATTCTATAGAAGACCCCTAACGAGGTCTTCTATTCTATAGAAGACCCCTAACGAGGTCTTCTATTCTATAGAAGACCCCTAACGAGGTCTTCTATTCTATAGAAGACCCCTAACGAGGTCTTCTATTCTATAGAAGACCCCTAACGAGGTCTTCTATTCTATAGAAGACCCCTAACGAGGTCTTCTATTCTATAGAAGACCCCTAACGAGGTCTTCTATTCTATAGAAGACCCCTAACGAGGTCTTCTATTCTATAGAAGACCCCTAACGAGGTCTTCTATTCTATAGAAGACCCCTAACGAGGTCTTCTAATGTATAAAAGACCCCCAACGAGGAATTCTATGCTATAGAAGACCCTTGACGAGGTTAGGGGTCTTCTATAGCATAGAAGACCTCGCTTGGAGGTCTTCTGCAGAATAAAAAAATATTGTAGTGATCTTCTTTAGCAAACTTCAGTAGGGGTCTTTTTTTAGAACAAAAGCCCTCGTTAGGGGCCTTCTATGGCATAAAAGACCTCGTTATGGGTCTTCTATAGCATAGAAGACCTCGATAGGAGTCTTCTATAGCATAGAAGACCTCGTTAGGGGTCTTCTATAGCATAGAAGACCTCGTTAGTGTCATTCTATAGCATAGAAGACCTCGTTAGTGGCCTTCTATAGCATAGAAGACCTCGTTAGTGGCCTTCTATAGCATAAAAGACGTCGTTAGGGGTTTTTTATAGCATAAAAGACCTTATTAGGTGTATTTTATATCATAGAACACCCCGTTAGGCGTCTTCTATAGAATAGAGGACCTCGTTAGGGGCCTTCTATAGCATAAAAGGCGTCGTGAGGGGTCCTCTAAAGCATAGAAGACCTCGTTAGCTGTCTTCTTTAGAATAGAAGCCCTCGTTATTGGTCTACTATAGAATAGAAGACCTCGTTAGGGGCTTTCTATAGAATAAAAAAATGTAGTGATCTTCTTTAGAATAGCAAACTTCAGTAGTGCCCTTGTTGGGGTCTTCTATTGAATAAAAATCCTTTGTAGGTGTCCCAAAGCTTTCTATGGAATAGAAGCCCTCATAAGAGAAGTTAACCTCGTTAGGGGTCTTTATGCAATAAAAGCCCTTTGTTAGGGTTATATAGAAAATACGACCTCCTTAGGTGTCTTCTTCTGAAATAAAGCAGACATATCGACAAAGTGGTTGAGTTCCTGTTAAATTTTGAACTTTTGCTACGAAATTTACATTTTCGGTATCCTTTTAAGCTTATGAATACAAAAATCTTCAAATATAATCACCGCTACTGTTCTGTCTGCCATGGGAAGAGTTCAACGTTTTTTGTTTGTTATTAAGGCCAGCAAACAATACCCTCATTCGTATGTCGCAGTGGCCCTTACCTCACTAGTGTTGTATAAATAGATGAGGAGTATTAAAAGTTCCAAGAAGAGACTAGGGACAAATGATGGTTGTGTTTGGCTGGTTGCTTTTGTGTAACTGACTGGCGGTAGGAAGGGCGCTTTGATTGACTGTTGAGTATTTGTACTAGACTACTCCACAGTTAGAACATTTTTTGGTGTTTAACTATGGTGATGAACTTAGCACCAAACGCCATCAAGGATTATTAACAATGAAGGGTGATTATGGCCATCGTGAGTGGTGGTGATGAGAACGTCTAGAGTTTGCATAGCTCACCAATGAAAAATCTTACCACAGCTGTATTACATCAGGTATTGTTGTTGTTTATTTTATTGATTATGTTTGTTAAAGAAACGTAGCTGAAGTATTTTTGGCTTATATTTGGAGCATGAGAAAGTTGGCAGGGGTGGAGGTGAGGTGATGTAGGATGTATTGTTGTTCGAATACCAGTTATTTACTTAGGTTAAGTAAAACGGTTTCCTTTACCTATTTTATCATATAGATACTCAGTTTTTTGATTAAATGTATCCTTGCTGTCTATCGAATTTGGTTTTTGTGGGTATTTTCTTGTGAAATTTTTCATTATTGGAAGCCATAGAGGGGAAGGAAGTATGTCACTGCCAATACTCTAGTTGTTACCAAATATGTTCCCAAATTGTTTTTCCACATTTTCCATGCTCTAGAATTGTCTCTCGCTCTCCCTTCTCCAATTCCACAACCGTTCACTTTCTGCTTATTGAAATTAAAAACTTCATTGCAAGCAGCAGCACTCGCACACACACAGTTAACTACACTTCCGGTGCCTTTAGTGGGGGGTGTGGTTGACAATCAATAGTTTTTTCATTTTCGTTTACTCTGGCACTCTGTTGTGTTTTGCTTTTTTTTTTGGAAAACCTCAAAACACCGAGACTGAGTGAATGACTTTTGGGGGCAGGATTCAAGCGCCTTTACCTCCACATGCATGTGTGTGTGCGTGTGTTTGGCTGGTGTATGCACAGGTGGTGGCATTTCTGCCAAAATAGAAAACGTGCTTTGCATTGGCTTTTCGAAAAGCAAAAATGATTGCAAACTGCAGATGGTTGTGTGTACACAGCCATTAGTCTCTTCGCTATGCCATTGTTTATGTGGCTTCAAAAGTAATGGCAAATAACTGATATGCTGCACATGTATGTACACATACATATTGGAAATTTATGTTTGTATTAGTCTACGTAGGTGTGGGGCTGTGGGCTAAATAACAATCTTCTAAGGTAGAAGTATGGTAGCTTTATATCCTGCAGGCTATTTTCAAGGCAATATGCACTTCAGCTGTGTTTTTCCTGTGCAATTTTTCGAAGAATGTCAAATTATTTTGGCAGTGAAGTGAAGTGATAGAGGAAATGAAACCAAATGACATACATATATACTGGAGGAAAATATGTGCACTGCAAAATAAGATACCAAGCCACACAAACTTGAAAGTCTCACCAAGATTTCTGGGTGAACCCAAAGATCCAAAGAAGACAAGGATCGACCTCCGTAGGGATCTTCTATAAAATACAATACCTCCGGAGGGATCTTCTATAGAACAGAAAGCCTCCGTATGGGTCTGCTATAGAATAGAAAACCCACATATGGGTCTTCTGTAGAATAGAAGAACTCCGTAGGGGTCTTCTATAGAGTAGAAGACCTCAGTAGGGATCTTCTATAGAACAGAAGACCTCCGCAGGGGTTTTCTTTAATATAGAAGATCTCCGCAGGGGTTTGCTATTGTAAAGAAGACCTCCGCAGGAGTCTACTATAGAAAAGAAGACCTCCGTAAGGGGTCTTCTATAGAACAGAAGACCTCCGCAGGGGTTTTCTTTAATATAGAAGATCTCCGCAGGGGTTTGCAATTGTAAAGAAGACCTCCGCAGGGGTCTACTATAGAAAAGAAGACCTCCGCAGGGGTCTTCTATAGTATATGTGGTATATAAGACCTCCATAGGGGTCTGCTATGGTATATAAGTCCTCCATAGGGGTCTTATATTGTATAGAAGACCTCGGTAGGGTCTTCTATAGTATAGGAGACCTCCGGAGGGTCTCCGTAGGGGTCTTCTATAGAATAGAAGGACTCCGTGAGCTCTTCTATAGAACAGAATGCCTCCGTATGGCTCTTCTATAGAATAGAAGACCTCCATATGGGTCTTCTGCAGAATAGAAGACCTCCGTAGGAGTCTCATATAGAAGAGAGAACCTCCGTAGGGTCTTCTATAGTAAAGAAGACCTCCGGAGGTCTTCTTTGTATAGAAGACCTCCGTAAGGGTCTTCTATAGTATAGACGACCTCCGTAGGGGTCTGCTATTGTATATAAGACCTCCGTAGGGGTATTCTTTAGTACAGAAGACCTCCGTAGGGGTCTTCTATAGTATAGAAGACCTCCGTAAGGGTCTTCTATAGTATAGAAGACCTTCGTAAGGGTCTTCTATAGTATAGAAGACCTCCGTAAGGGTTTTCTATAGTATAGAAGACCTCCGTAAGGGTCTTCTGTAGTATAGAAGACCTCCGTAAGGGTTTTCTATAGTATAGAAGACCTCCGTAAGGGTCTTCTATAGTATAAAAACCTCTATAGGGGTCTTCTATAGTATAGAAGCCCTCCGTAAGAGTCTTCTATAGTATAGGAGACCTCCGTAAGGGTCTTCTATAGTATAGAATGCCTCCGTAAGGGACTTCTATAGTAGGAGAATAGAAAATCTCGTAATAATCTTCTATAGAATGGAAGATCTCGTTATGGTCTTCTATAAAATAGAAAACATCCGTAGAGGGCTTCTATAAGATAGATGAATGTAAGACCGCTCCAGGGGACTTCAATAGAATAGGGCAAAACCAAAGATATCTTCTATAGAAGAGGTTGCTACTTTATTACAATGAGAAGTGTTTTGCCACCTTTGAGAGTGTGATCTTCGATCACATTAAGAACGTTGGCCTATGACACATAGACTTATATTAGTTTCCTAGTCTTCTACAATAGTCCAATAGAAAACTTCTGGCCGCTTGTAATACCTTTTGGTCTTCAGTGCTACACCTTCATCTCCTTAAGACCTTTACTTACTTAGATGGCTTTATATTCTAAACAGAACGTTTTGTTCCATAAGCCGAACTAAGAATAGATTTCCAAGCACGCCGATCTTCTACTTAACTTCTCCACGTTTTGTGATATTATCTTCATGTTTATCCATCCTATTGACATGACTCAGCCAGGGTATCAGCAGACATTTTTAATTTTTATAAGATGATTGGTCTTCTTCTGCAAGACGTTTTGTCTTATATGTTAACTTTTGTTCTTCTATAGTACCTTTGATCTTTAAAATACCCATTTTTCCCCTGTAGGACCCATTCTATCAGAATTCCCTTATTTGTCAGTGTATCATCAACGAAAAAACTTCCCATTTTCAAATACAATAAGCACCACTATAGCTCTGGTTATATCCCTCATAAAGCTCTGTCGCACTCTCTTCTCCCCCCTTTAACGTTGACAACATTTGCCAGGAACAACAACATACGAGTAGATTGTTAACTAACATGAAACTAGTTTAAGCTTAAGGAAATTTACATACAAACACCCACATAGCAAACACCAACAACAAGGGAAAATTGGAAAACAAATGCCAATTTTCCCTGAAGATAAGTGCACAATTTTTTTTCGGATCAACATCCTCAACTCAATTCCACTCTATTCAAGTCATTGTCAGTTATAAGCAAATTATTGTTTCAAAAATTGATAGTCGTCAACGAAGTAAATGTTTTTATGGTAATTTGAAAATGAATATGAAATTTGCTACGGATTATAGCTTATTAGGTTCTAGGGTGGGAATGTAAAACAAGAAACTAGAGATGATGTTTCAAAGCCAGAAACAAAAGAGTAAAATTGAATAGTGTGGAAAATTGAAAAAAAATGGAGAAGGAACATAATGAGGAGGGATTAAAAATATGTTCCGATTAATGAAGTAGATTTTTTTCTAATTTGTTAAACACACAAAAAACCTTTATGGGAAGTCAAAACAGAAGCAGAGGTTGTAGTACCAACACAAGGATGACAAGACTAGGTAAGAACCATTCTCATCCTTGGTTGTTGAAAATTAATTAACATTTTATTGTTTTTAATTATTTTTTGTTCAGTTATTCTGCACAGTTTCATATTTTTCCAAGTTTTCTGCTGTGTCGAAGCTCAAAGACAAATGTTGTTTGAAACCACGTCAAAGATATGCTTTCCTCAGTCCTGAAAGGCGATTTTATTTTTTGTCTTATCATAAAAATTGGGCATAATTAATTATTCCATCAACACATTCAATCAGGCAGGCAAAAGTAGTTCTGCGAGGGTATTTGTCACATTCGGTCCAATATAGAGAGAGGTATAGAAGGAGAGTAAAAGTAAAGAGACTACTAAAACCTTCAGTGCTAGAGGCTTATGAAATGGGCATTTCAGACACAATAATTCGGGAAGTATTGACTACCCCTAGCAAAAATTTTAACACGAACCTAGCAGCAAACTTAACCTAAATTGAAGGGCAGAAATGTTTAGTTTTTGCGTAAGAGGTACCTTGAGATATACACCGAGCGTCTTGGAACTGCATATAATTTTGGGAGTCAGTCCTTTCGATAGTCAGAGTGCTAACCAGCCATTTCAGTTGGTTACGTTGGATTTCTTAGAACACTAGGGTCGTTAAAAACTTCCAAACAATACCTTAAACTGCACTTAGCACCATGTGAGGAAGGAGGAAGTTAAAGGAAGTTGTTGTACGATATAGAACTTCTTGGAGCTTTATTTACGTTTAGAAAAAAGTTTCCGATGTGCAAAGTTTCGATTGGTAAGTCACCTGCTAATCAGTCATATAAGTTGGTGGGCATGGTTTTTATGAGCTTCTGGGCCATTATCTCAGAAAATGTGGACTTCTCCTGAAGTTGTTGTTGTAACAGTTTTTATTATTATGTTTGTATGTTCGTTCTTCTTTTCAATCTGGCTCTGTAGTGGGATTCTTTAACTCATTTTTGCTGTTATTGATAATTGTCGGTAAAATTAAAATGCTTATAATTTCGACAATTATCGACATTTTTCGGTAAGTTAACGATGAATAAAAAGTAGTCGCTATCCTCTACCGACACAAACAGTGATGCCAACTTTTCTTTATGTTTTTAGTCATAATTTTGCGATTTAATTTTACCGATTTTTGTCGGTAACAGCAAAAATGAGTTACAGAATCCCACTACTGGTCTATATACTGTTCCAGGAAAGTGGCTATTTCGATGGGATGTAACCACAGATCCACTGGAGATAGATGATGATACATGTGTTTGTACCTTTGTAGTAGGCACGGACAGCATGTTGCAAAAAATTACAATGCGATACGAAACATGTCATTTAGCTGCAATTTTGCGAAATTTCATACGGACGGTACCCGAAGGGGTACCACCGCGGTGCGGAGGCAAGTAAGCACACTGTATGCCCCAGTTCGATTTCCAAGCCAGGTAACATCACATTTTCAATGGTGACAAAAGTACCCCTCAGTTGGTGACATTTCATGTGTATTTCAGTCATCTGAAACTTCTCTACAAGTGGTGACATAAGACACGCCATTCGGACTTGGTATAGCCAAAATTAGATTCCATATCATTGAGCTAAAATAAATCGGAATGCATTTTTTGATAAGAGAGAAGTCTCCTTGACAAAATCTACAGCAACAGCGACTTGTTATTTGCTTATACTGATGACATTGACATCATGGGACGATCAGTAAAGGAAGTAACTGATACCTGCAAAAAGGTCGAAGGAGAATCAGCAAAAGTGCGTCTGCCGGTAAACGGCGAAAAGACAAAGTTGATGGTGTCGACGCTCAATGCGTCCATAGAGCAGGGACCGACAGTGGAAGTTGGTTCCTATAATTTTGAGGTAGTAAAAGACTTCGTCTACCTCGGCACCATCATAAACACAACAAACAAAATCAGTTGTGAAATAAAACGAAGAATTGTATTGGCTAACAGATGCCACTTTGGCTTAAGTAAGCAGTTTAAAGACAAAGCGACATCTCGTCAAACAAAAACAACGCTTTACAAGACACTGATTCTACCCGTGCTAATTAATGTATGGTTCTGAAGCTTGGGTACTTGCGCAAGAAGATAAGACAGTGTTTGCTGTGTTTGAGAGAAAAATTCTTCGAAAGATCAACGGACATCAGTATAGATAAACGTATCGAGATGCAACGATTGCGTTGGCTAGGCCATATCATAGGAATGAGCGACGATGAACCCGCTAAAAAGGCGTTTAAATATGGGCCACATAGCGGCCCAGCAAACCAATCGTACCGACATCTTAACGAAATCGGAACAAAATTCGGACGATACGTCCGATGTCTGATCCGAAATATTGACGATATCTTAACGAAAGTTGCATGAAGTGGTTGACATAATTTCGGAACGAAATGTCGGAACGACATCGTATCGATTTCGATCCGATTTCGTAACGAAATCTGAAGAAAATCCTTGGGAAATTCGGAAATGAAATTTCTTTCCGACATTCGTTCCGAAATCGGAACGAAATCGGTAAAAAATCTGAACTATTTCCGCTCCAATCGTTTAGAAATCGTAACGAAATCTGAACGACGTTGCTTCCGAAATTGTTCAGACGTGTCGGACATCCGACATTTGGTTTGCTGGGGGTGCACGCAGAATTGGCAGTCCAAGGCTTCGATGGATGACGAGATGAAAAAGCGCGGTATTCCAGAAACCCAAAGCAACAGAGAGAATTAGAGATCTTTTCTCAGTTCGGCTTATGGAACAAATATTCTGTAATGACCCAGCTCTTCCCCACGGATGGTTTGTAGGAAGATATGTATGTATGGACCTGATCTCTATCTTTAAAAAATATTACGAAATTGTTAAGTTTGGACCAAATCCGTTACTGTCCTCGAGAGTTATAGAAGCCATAATTTTAGCGACAATTTAATGTTGTTGTTTTAGCAGCTTAGAAGCCTACCTAAAGCATAGGTTTGATGCTGCGTTGGCAGCCGCTGGCCGAAACACTGTGATATCGGATCAAACTGGTACGAAAGAATCCGCTGCCTTAAGATTGCGAAAAATTTTGGACTTTTGTGGTGGAGCTATAAACTTGATCTAAGTTTGGGCTAAATATTACATTACAAGGCCCAAATTTTGGTGCGCACCATCCAGCTATACAAACAGATGGACTGGCCGCACACAAAACCCATTTTTTGTTGTCACCGATTGAAACTAATATTGGAAGGTGTGGGTGTGACGTGCTCCTAAAGACGAAAAATGTTTCCCCACTTTAAAAAATACGCAATTTTTGCAAATTTCTGGAGAAAAAAACAGCTATTTCTCAGAAACTATAACAGATATTGTGTTCATTGTTGTTTTTTTTTTTTTTTTTTTTTTTTTTTTTTTTTTTTTTTTGGTAGGTAGGTAGGATTGTTGCCTTTAAGAGCTGCATTCTTAAATTAAAGTATCGTTTACACGAAGTGAGCTATTTTATTTTTTCTCAGGTACTAAATTTTATTGAAATTCTAAGTTTAGTGGACTAGAACTTTTAGAGAACAGCTTGGAATTATGTTCCGTTTTCACAGAATGATGCCCGAGAGTGTCCTATTTCAGCCCATATGGACTTTTTTGCTCAGTTCAATCCCAGGAATCAGAAACGCGAATGACCCATTAAGGTTTTTTTCCTTCCATACAAATCGCCCCTGCCTAGTGTAGGTATTGAGATACGATTCTAGACAAGACACTAGGCTGACTTTGACAGGAAAAAGTCTTCAAAAATACTCCATATCTGTTAATTTGCAATAATGTCCGTATAAATAGAAGTTATCAGAACTCCAACTTTGTCTTCCAGCCTTTATTCACATCTGATATGTCTGATGAGCTGACTAACCACCAGCGAAACGATCTTAGCATATAGGTTGGGTGTGTGGTACGTCGCTAGAATTCACTTTTTCAATACAAACTCCATAGGTCATGATGCTCTATTAATTCAATTAATTAAAAACTTAAATCTTGTAGTCGGCTTCATCGACTATCCAGGGCTGAAAGTCTCAAATGCCTGGTCAACTTCCCTCATTACACTTTAAGAAACATTTCTAAGGCAAGGAGGGTTTTGTACAAGTAGCCAGGTTAGAAGCCTCAAAACCCAGGCCGAATGTCTGCATTTGAATAATTATAACCAAACAAGATATGTGAGTCGTTTTCTATTTCAAGATGATTGGACATAATTTCCATTGGCAGTAATGTCCGCGCATAGAATCGGGCATTAGTTCCAAACATGTTGGGTGCTATGTCCTACATCGAATTGCATTGGGAGTTACGTCCGTTGGGTTGGGACCTTTTACCTGGTTCCAGATTCCCCAAAAGTACAAAGAGATTATTTCCCACTGTATGGTATGTGGCTACTATTAACCCTTTTAGGCTTCCCCCAAGATATGCTTACTTTCTAAACCCTTGTGGAATTTTATTAGGTCTTTTAGTATTTAAAAACCCTTTTTAGTCCGATTAATTTCTGGGATGCTGAACTTTTTAAATCCTTAATTTTTTGTAAAATTGTTATCACCGACAATGCTGGGAAGTTGTCGATTTTCTTCATTGGTTATATATTACTCAAATATCAAATACATCAAATAGGATTGGGAGTTATATTCTTTGGGAGTAATTTCAAGGCAGCTATATATTTCCTACTCACCAATTCGAATTTCTGATCGGTTATAAAACAACATGTAATTATCCCCGAAACGAATATCCCCGAAACTGCAAAAGAGAGATTTCTTACTGCAAGACATGCAATTCTCTCTAAGCCCCTTTAGGCTTTCCATGAGAATTTTTTAATTGATTAAGAAACCCCTTTGGAATTTTATAAGACCTTCAAGAAACCTATTAATTCTGAAAGGAATTGTAGTCTTGTTAAAATATGCTAAAGAAAATTGCCTCCATTTGGGATGCTTTGTAAAATCCAATTTTATCACCGAAGATGCTGGTAAGTAGTCTGCCTCCTTCACAAGTTATCCATTACTCAAACTCTTTCATATCCGTTCTTCAAACACAAAATTAAGTACTTAGCCTAAGTTATTGTGCGAAAAAACAATCCAACAACCAATCACATTTATTTTATAGCCTTGATTCCATTGCACAAAGAGAGAAAGAAAAATGGCCAACTTAAAAAGGACACTTAGCTGTATCCGTTTGCTGCTTTTCTATTTGCCATCTCTATTTTCTCATTGATTTTTATCATCTTCAGTATCTGTGGCTATAATGCCATTACTTAAAACATTTTCAGAGGATATTGCCTAAAAGAATCTCTGACTCTCTGCTCACATGTACTTCTAAAATGGAGCTGACCCCATGTGTGTGTGCGCCTATGTGTGTATAAAGCTGATTGTACCAAGTATGCCATTGGCTCAAAGTGTGTAAATCGACTACTAATCCTTTAAGTAATACAATACCATTAATTTGTTGCCATACTACATGACTATGCAATCAAAATCTGTCTATTCTGCTACTCAAACAGCAATACAAATAGATTCAAATACACAGGAATGATCAGAGATGGGCATACAACCCATGAAAGAAAAAGGAGCTTGAGGAGCAGTATTGGCTTATTGGTTAGTTTTTGGTAGTTGAAATATTTGCTGTGCTAGAACCTATGGGCTCCTATAAGACATTTGATTCTCAATATGAACTTTGACCTTCTATGACATCTTTGGTCCAATATAGGTCCTTGGTCCTTTTTAAACTATATTGGTCTTGGTATCAGGCCTTTGTTATTCTATAGTCCTCCATAAGACCTTTGGTCCTCCATAAGACCGATGATATTCAGTAAGACCTTTAGTCTTTAAAAACATCTTTGGTCTTCCATAAGACTTTTGGACTTCCTTCAGATCTTTGATTGAAAAAAGGGTGCTTCTATAGACCATTTCTGAAAGAAATGGTGCTTCTATAGACCCTTTCTGAAAGAAAAGGCGCTTCTATAGACCCTTGCTGAAAGAAAAGGTGCTTCTTTAGACTCTTTTGAAAGAAAAGGTGCTTCTATAGACCCTTTCTGAAAGAAAAGGTGGTTCTATAGACCCTTTCTGAAAGAAAAGGTGCTTCTATAGACCCTTTCTGAAAGAAAAGGTGCTTCTGTAGACCCTTTCTGTAAGAAAAGGTGCTTCTATAGACCCTTTCTGAAAGAAAAGGTGCTTCTATAGACCCTTTCTGAAAGAAAAGGTGCTTCTATAGACCCTTTCTCAAAGAAAAGGTGCTTCTATAGACCCTTTCTGAAAGAAAAGGTGCTTCTATAGACCCTTTCTGAAAGAAAAGGTGCTTCTATAGACCCTTTCTGAAAGAAAAGGTGCTTCTATAGACCCTTTCTGAAAGAAAAGGTGCTTCTATAGACCCTTTCTGAAAGAAAAGGTGCTTCTATAGACCCTTTCTGAAAGAAAAGGTGCTTCTATAGACCCTTTCTGATGGAAAGAGTGCCTTTTCTACAAGAAAGAGTGCTTCTATAGACCCTTTCTGAAATAAAGGGTGCTTCTATAGACCCTTTCTGAAATAAAGGGTGCTTCTATAGACCTTTTCTGAAATAAAGGGTGCTTCTATAGACCCTTTCTGAAATAAAGGGTGCTTCTATAGACCCTTTCTGAAAGAAAAGGTGCTTCTATAGACCCTTTCTGAAAGAAAAGGTGCATCTGTAGACCCTTTCTGAAAGAAAAGGTGCTTCTATAGACCCTTTCTGAAAGAAAAGGTGCTTCTATAGACCCTTTCTGAAAGAAAAGGTGCTTCTATAGACCCTTTCTGAAAGAAAAGGTGCTTCTATAGACCCTTTCTGAAAGAAAAGGTGCTTCTATAGACCCTTTCTGAAAGAAAAGGTGCTTCTATAGACCCTTTCTGAAAGAAAAGGTGCTTCTATAGACCCTTTCTGAAAGAAAAGGTGCTTCTATAGACCCTTTCTGAAAGAAAAGGTGCTTCTATAGACCCTTTCTGAAAGAAAAGGTGCTTCTATAGACCCTTTCTGAAAGAAAAGGTGCTTCTATAGACCCTTTCTGAAAGAAAAGGTGCTTCTATAGACCCTTTCTGAAAGAAAAGGTGCTTCTATAGACCCTTTCTGATGGAAAGAGTGCCTTTTCTACAAGAAAGAGTGCTTCTATAGACCCTTTCTGAAATAAAAGGTGCTTCTATAGACCCTTTCTGAAATAAAGGGTGCTTCTATAGACCATTTCTGAAATAAAGGGTGCTTCTATAGACCTTTTCTGAAATAAAGGGTGCTTCTATAGACCCTTTCTGAAATAAAAGGTGCTTCTATAGACCCTTTCTGAAAGAAAAGGTGCTTCTATAGACCCTTTCTGAAAGAAAAGGTGCTTCTATAGACCCTTTCTGAAAGAAAAGGTGCTTCTATAGACCCTTTCTGAAAGAAAAGGTGCTTCTATAGACCCTTTCTGAAAGAAAAGGTGCTTCTATAGACCCTTTCTGAAAGAAAAGGTGCTTCTATAGACCCTTTCTGAAGGAAAAGGTGCTTCTATAGACCCTTTCTGAAGGAAAAGGTGCTTCTATAGACCCTTTCTGATGGAAAGAGTGCCTTTTCTACAAGAAAGAGTGCTTCTATAGACCCTTTCTGAAATAAAGGGTGCTTCTATAGACCCTTTCTGAAATAAAGGGTGCTTCTATAGACCCTTTCTGAAATAAAGGGTGCTTCTATAGACCCTTTCTGAAATAAAGGGTGCTTCTATAGACCCTTTATGAAATAAAGGGTGCTTCTATAGACCCTTTCTGAAATAAAGGGTGTTTCTATAGACCCTTTCTGAAATAAAGGGTGCTTCTATAGACCCTTTCTGAAATAAAGGGTGCTTCTATAGACCCTTTCTGAAATAAAGGGTGCTTCTATAGACCCTTTCTGAAATAAAGGGTGCTTCTATAGACCCTTTCTGAAATAAAGGGTGCTTCTATAGACCCTTTCTGAAATAAAGGGTGCTTCTATAGACCCTTTCTGAAATAAAGGGTGCTTCTATAGACCCTTTCTGAAATAAAGGGTGCTTCTATAGACCCTTTCTGAAATAAAGGGTGCTTCTATAGACCCTTTCTGAAATAAAGGGTGCTTCTATAGACCCTTTCTGAAATAAAGGGTGCTTCTATAGACCCTTTCTGAAATAAAGGGTGCTTCTATAGACCCTTTCTGAAATAAAGGGTGCTTCTATAGACCCTTTCTGAAATAAAGGGTGCTTCTATAGACCCTTTCTGAAATAAAGGGTGCTTCTATAGAACCTTTCTGAAATAAAGGGTGCTTCTATAGACCCTTTCTGAAATAAAGGGTGCTTCTATAGACCCTTTCTGAAATAAAGGGTGCTTCTATAGAACCTTTCGGAAATAAAGGGTGCTTCTATAGACCCTTTCTGAAATAAAGGGTGCTTCTATAGACCCTTTCTGAAATAAAGGGTGCTTCTATAGACCCTTTCTGAAATAAAAGGTGCTTCTATAGACCCTTTCTGAAATAAAAGGTGCTTCTGTAGACCCTTTCTGAAAGAAAAGGTGCTTCTATAGACCCTTTCTGAAAGAAAAGGTGCTTCTATAGACCCTTTCTGAAAGAAAAGGTGCTTCTATAGACCCTTTCTGAAAGAAAATGTGCTTCTATAGACCCTTTCTGAAGGAAAATGTGCTTCTATAGACCCTTTCTGATGGAAAGAGTGCCTTTTCTACAAGAAAGAGTGCTTCTATAGACCCTTTCTGAAATAAAGGGTGCTTCTATAGACCCTTTCTGAAATAAAGGGTGCTTCTATAGACCCTTTCTGAAATAAAGGGTGCTTCTATAGACCCTTTCTGAAATAAAGTGTGCTTCTATAGACCCTTTATGAAATAAAGGGTGCTTCTATAGACCCTTTCTGAAATAAAGGGTGCTTCTATAGACCCTTTCTGAAATAAAGGGTGCTTCTATAGACCCTTTCTGAAATAAAGGGTGCTTCTATAGACCCTTTCTGAAATAAAGGGTGCTTCTATAGACCCTTTCTGAAATAAAGGGTGCTTCTATAGACCCTTTCTGAAATAAAGGGTGCTTCTATAGACCCTTTCTGAAATAAAGGGTGCTTCTATAGACCCTTTCTGAAATAAAGGGTGCTTCTATAGACCCTTTCTGAAATAAAGGGTGCTTCTATAGACCCTTTCTGAAATAAAGGGTGCTTCTATAGACCCTTTCTGAAATAAAGGGTGCTTCTATAGACCCTTTCTGAAATAAAGGGTGCTTCTATAGACCCTTTCTGAAATAAAGGGTGCTTCTATAGACCCTTTCTGAAATAAAGGGTGCTTCTATAGAACCTTTCTGAAATAAAGGGTGCTTCTATAGACCCTTTCTGAAATAAAGGGTGCTTCTATAGACCCTTTCTGAAATAAAGGGTGCTTCTATAGACCCTTTCTGAAATAAAGGGTGCTTCTATAGACCCTTTCTGAAATAAAGGGTGCTTCTATAGACCCTTTCTGAAATAAAGGGTGCTTCTATAGACCCTTTCTGAAATAAAGGGTGCTTCTATAGACCCTTTCTGAAATAAAGGGTGCTTCTATAGACCCTTTCTGAAATAAAGGGTGCTTCTATAGACCCTTTCTGAAATAAAGGGTGCTTCTATAGCGCCCTCCTTGAATAAAGGGTGCTTCTATAGACTTTTTCTGAAAGAAAGAATGTTTCTATAGACTTTTTCTGAAAGAAAGAATGTTTCTATAGACTTTTTCTGAAAGAAAGAATGTTTCTATAGACTTTTTCTGAAACAAATGGTGCTTCTATAGGCCCGTTCTAAAACAAAGGATGCTTCTATAGACCCTTTCTGAAATAAAGGGTGCTTCAATAGACCCTTTCCGAAATAAAGGTTGCTTCTATAGGCCCTTCTTGAAAGAATGAGTGTTTCTAGAGACCCTTTCTGAAGGAAAGAGTGTATCTATAGACATAGAAGTTAAAGAGGTTTCATAGAGGAGGTATTTTAAGTGGTCTTTTAGCCGTATTTATTTTCTTAGATATAAGTGATTTTTAATAAGACCCCTATAGGATCGTTGGTAGAGAGAAGAACCATAATGTGATCTAAGACATTTGGTATTAGCACAAATCCACTAAGTCATATAAAGAATCTTTGCTGGGTCCTGCCACATCTAAGGACTCCTTGTCTTCCATAAGACCTCTTGGGAATTTAAGTCTTTTAAGAATATATTTTTTTTTCAAAAAGGATTCCTATCATTATGACATCACAGAACTTCCATCTTTGGCAATCTTCGTAAATTGGCAACCCCGCTTCCACAAACCAACTTCACCAATTCACCTATTTGCTGAGATTGTAAAGTAAATATTTCTACATTATTTCATTCTTTTGTTTTCAGCAGCAAAGGAGTGATGAGAAAGGAGATAGGTGCCACAGCTTCCTTTGAGATTTTAAAATATAACCAGAGGGTGGGATATAGTTGGAAGAATAAACCAAGATAAACATTCGTAGGAACCAATGCCACACACATATTAAAATCCATAGAAAGTAGTTTGTTTGCCTGGGTGACTATCCTCTTCCTCTTTCCTCTTTCTTGACTGTGGATACCACAATCAGTTTGCTGTCTATTAATTCTCTAATGAAATGTCACTACAACCAAGCTATGTAGGTTTACGTATGTACCACGTAGTGTGTTTGTATGTGTGTGGGTATATTCTTTGAAAAATGAATGGATATTGTCTTCCGTGTTGGCATTGTTTGGTTTTAACGTCATACATTAGTTGTGATGGTGGTCGTTAGTAATGGACTTACTATATGCACAAATATTGTAATACATATTACAAACACACACACTGATACATTTACACCTTGCTTTACTTTTATTTGCAATATCCATCCTTTAGCAAGCAAGTAAACCAAAGGGACTTTAAACACACACACACATACACACTTGCGATTTATTGTGACTATCTGTCTGTTGTAAGTGACTGCTTATAACCCCTCGAGATAATATGACAAACGATTGTTAAATCACAAATGTATTATCTTTCGACGCTTTTAGTCTAAATGTGGTCTAAGCCACGGACACGGACACAGACACACACACCCAAACTCACATGTGCAAACACCTTGTGCACCTGTTTAAACTGAAACGACTCTAGACTTTATTTAACAGCCAACAGCAGCAGCAGCTCAGAGAATAATAACCTTACCCTAGCTGTCAACCGACATTGACAACTAAAGAGAACTTAAATTTAATTAACGTCTGAATATGTCAGAATTTATAATTAACAGACAAGCACACACACTAATGAAAGTTTGGACATACATATATGTATATGATTTTTATTATTTCTTCCGAATAAAGAAGGCTTTATTATGAAAGTACCTTGGGTCTCCTATAGAAGATGTAAAGGGGTTGAACCCAGATTTCTTATAGATGAAAAATTGAGGAGCACAAATGATATTCTTATAAAAGACCAGAAGGTTTTCTTATAGAAGACCGGTAGGTCTTCGTATAGAAGACCAGTAGATCTTCGTATAGAAGACCAGTAGGTCTTCGTATAGAAGACCAGTAGGTCTTTGTATAGAATACCTGTAGGTCTTCGTATAGAAGACTAGTAGGTCTTCGTATAGAAGACTAGTAGGTCTTCGTATAGAAGACCAGTAGATCTTCGTATAGAAGACCAGTAGGCCTTCGTATAGAAGACCAGTAGGTCTTCGTATAGAATACCAGTAGGTCTTCGTATAGAATACCAGTAGGTCTTCGTATAGAAGACCAGTAGGTCTTCGTACAGAAGACCAGTAGGTCTTCGTACAGAAGACCAGTAGGTCTTCGTAAAGAAGACCAGTAGGTCTTCGTAAAGAAGACCAGTAGGTCTTCGTATAGAAGACCAGTAGGTCTTCGTAAAGAAGACCAGTAGATCTTCGTAAAGAAGACCAGTAGGTCTTCGTAAAGAAGACCAGTAGGTCTTCGTATTGGAGACCAGTAGTAGGTCTTCGTATAGAACACCAGTAGATCTTCGTATAGAAGACCAGTAGGTCTTCGTATAGAAGACCAGTAGATCTTCGTAGAGAAGACCAGTAGATCTTCGTAAAGAAGACCAGTAGGTCTTCGTATAGAAGACCAGTAGATCTTCGTGTAGAAGACCAGTAGGTCTTCGTATAGAAGACCAGTAGGTCTTCGTATAGAAGACCAGTAGGGCTTTGTAAAGAAAACCAGTAGGTCTTCGTATAGAAGACCAGTACGTCTTCGTATAGAAGACCAGTACGTCTTCGTATAGAAGACCAGTACGTCTTCGTATAGAAGACCAGTAGTAGGTCTTCGTATAGAAGACCAATAGGTCTTCGTATAGAAGACCAGTAGGTCTTCGTATAGAAGACCAGTAGGTCTTCGTATAGAAGACCAATAGGTCTTCGTATAGAAGACCAGTAGGTCTTCGTATAGAAGACCAATAGGTCTTCGTATAGAAGACCAGTAGGTCTTCGTATAGAAGACCAGTAGGTCTTCGTATAGAAGACCAGTAGGTCTTCGTATAGAAGACCAGTAGGTCTTCGTATAGAAGACCAGTAGGTCTTCGTATAGAAGACCAGTAGTAGGTCTTCGTATAGAAGACCAGTAGGTCTTCGTATAGAAGACCAGTAGTAGGTCTTCGTATAGAAGACCAGTAGTAGGTCTTCGTATAGAAGACCAGTAGTAGGTCTTCGTATAGAAGACCAGTAGTAGGTCTTCGTTTAGAAGACCAGTAGTAGGTCTTCGTATAGAAGACCAGTAGTAGGTCTTCGTTTAGAAGACCAGTAGTAGGTCCTCGTATAGAAGACCAGTAGTAGGTCTTCGTTTAGAAGACCAGTAGTAGGTCCTCGTATAGAAGACCAGTAGTAGGTCTTCGTATAGAAGACCAGTAGTAGGTCTTCGTATAGAAGACCAGTAGGTCTTCGTATAGAAGACCAGTAGTAGGTCTTCGTATAGAAGACCAGTAGGTCTTCGTATAGAAGACCAGTAGGTCTTCGTATAGAAGACCAGTAGTAGGTCTTCGTATAGAAGACCAGTAGGTCTTCGTATAGAAGACCAGTAGTAGGTCTTCGTATAGAAGACCAGTAGTAGGTCTTCGTATAGAAGACCAGTAGTAGGTCTTCGTATAGAAGACCAGTAGTAGGTCTTCGTATAGAAGACCAGTAGTAGGTCTTCGTATAGAAGAGCAGTAGTAGGTCTTCGTATAGAAGACCAGTAGTAGGTCTTCGTATAGAAGACCAGTAGTAGGTCTTCGTTTAGAAGACCAGTAGTAGGTCCTCGTATAGAAGACCAGTAGTAGGTCTTCGTATAGAAGACCAGTAGTAGGTCTTCGTATAGAAGACCAGTAGTAGGTCTTCGTATAGAAGACCAGTAGTAGGTCTTCGTATAGAAGACCAGTAGTAGGTCTTCGTATAGAAGACCAGTAGGTCTTCCTATAGAAGACCAGTAGGTCTTCGTATAGAAGACCAGAAGGTCTTCGTATAGAAGACCAGTAGGTCTTCGTATAGAAGACCAGTAGGTCTTCGTATAGAAGACCAGTAGGTCTTCGTATAGAAGACCAGTAGGTCTTCGTATAGAACACCAGTAGGTCTTCGTATAGAAGACCAGTATTTCTTCGTATAGAAGACCAGTAGGTCTTCGTATAGAAGACCAGTAGTAGGTCTTCGTATAGAAGACCAGTAGTAGGTATTCGTATAGAAGACCAGTAGTAGGTATTCGTATAGAAGACCAGTAGGTTTTCATATAGAAGACCAGTAGATCTTCGTGTAGAAGACCAGTAGATCTTCGTAAAGAAGGCCAGTAGGTCTTCGTATAGAAGACCAGTAGGTCTTCGTATTGGAGACCAGTAGTAGGTCTTCCTATAGAAGACCAGTAGTAGGTCTTCGTATAGAAGACCAGTAGTAGATCTTCGTATAGAAGGCCAGTAGGTCTTCGTATAGAGGACCAGTAGGTCTTCGTATAGAAGACCAGTAGGTCTTCGTATAGAAGACCAGTAGGTCTTCGTATAGAAGACCAGTAGGTCTTCGTATAGAAGACCAGTAGTAGGTCTTCGTATAGAAGACCAGTAGTAGGTCTTCGTATAGAAGACCAGTAGGTCTTCGTATAGAAGACCAGTAGTAGGTCTTCGTATAGAAGACCAGTAGTAGGTCTTCGTATAGAAGACCAGTAGTAGGTCTTCGTATAGAAGACCAGTAGTAGGTCTTCGTTTAGAAGACCAGTAGTAGGTCTTCGTATAGAAGACCAGTAGTAGGTCTTCGTTTAGAAGACCAGTAGTAGGTCCTCGTATAGAAGACCAGTAGTAGGTCTTCGTTTAGAAGACCAGTAGTAGGTCCTCGTATAGAAGACCAGTAGTAGGTCTTCGTATAGAAGACCAGTAGAAGGTCTTCGTATAGAAGACCAGTAGGTCTTCGTATAGAAGACCAGTAGTAGGTCTTCGTATAGAAGACCAGTAGGTCTTCGTATAGAAGACCAGTAGGTCTTCGTATAGAAGACCAGTAGGTCTTCGTATAGAAGACCAGTAGGTCTTCGTATAGAAGACCAGTAGTAAGTCTTCGTATAGAAGACCAGTAGGTCTTCGTATAGAAGACCAGTAGTAGGTCTTCGTATAGAAGACCAGTAGTAGGTCTTCGTATAGAAGACCAGTAGTAGGTCTTCGTATAGAAGACCAGTAGTAGGTCTTCGTATAGAAGAGCAGTAGTAGGTCTTCGTATAGAAGAGCAGTAGTAGGTCTTCGTATAGAAGACCAGTAGTAGGTCTTCGTATAGAAGACCAGTAGTAGGTCTTCGTATAGAAGACCAGTAGTAGGTCTTCGTTTAGAAGACCAGTAGTAGGTCCTCGTATAGAAGACCAGTAGTAGGTCTTCGTATAGAAGACCAGTAGTAGGTCTTCGTATAGAAGACCAGTAGTAGGTCTTCGTATAGAAGACCAGTAGTAGGTCTTCGTATAGAAGACCAGTAGTAGGTCTTCGTATAGAAGACCAGTAGATCTTCGTAGAGAAGACCAGTAGATCTTCGTAAAGAAGACCAGTAGGTCTTCGTATAGAAGACCAGTAGATCTTCGTGTAGAAGACCAGTAGGTCTTCGTATAGAAGACCAGTAGGTCTTCGTATAGAAGACCAGTAGGGCTTTGTAAAGAAAACCAGTAGGTCTTCGTATAGAAGACCAGTACGTCTTCGTATAGAAGACCAGTACGTCTTCGTATAGAAGACCAGTACGTCTTCGTATAGAAGACCAGTAGTAGGTCTTCGTATAGAAGACCAATAGGTCTTCGTATAGAAGACCAGTAGGTCTTCGTATAGAAGACCAGTAGGTCTTCGTATAGAAGACCAATAGGTCTTCGTATAGAAGACCAGTAGGTCTTCGTATAGAAGACCAATAGGTCTTCGTATAGAAGACCAGTAGGTCTTCGTATAGAAGACCAGTAGGTCTTCGTATAGAAGACCAGTAGGTCTTCGTATAGAAGACCAGTAGGTCTTCGTATAGAAGACCAGTAGGTCTTCGTATAGAAGACCAGTAGTAGGTCTTCGTATAGAAGACCAGTAGGTCTTCGTATAGAAGACCAGTAGTAGGTCTTCGTATAGAAGACCAGTAGTAGGTCTTCGTATAGAAGACCAGTAGTAGGTCTTCGTATAGAAGACCAGTAGTAGGTCTTCGTTTAGAAGACCAGTAGTAGGTCTTCGTATAGAAGACCAGTAGTAGGTCTTCGTTTAGAAGACCAGTAGTAGGTCCTCGTATAGAAGACCAGTAGTAGGTCTTCGTTTAGAAGACCAGTAGTAGGTCCTCGTATAGAAGACCAGTAGTAGGTCTTCGTATAGAAGACCAGTAGTAGGTCTTCGTATAGAAGACCAGTAGGTCTTCGTATAGAAGACCAGTAGTAGGTCTTCGTATAGAAGACCAGTAGGTCTTCGTATAGAAGACCAGTAGGTCTTCGTATAGAAGACCAGTAGTAGGTCTTCGTATAGAAGACCAGTAGGTCTTCGTATAGAAGACCAGTAGTAGGTCTTCGTATAGAAGACCAGTAGTAGGTCTTCGTATAGAAGACCAGTAGTAGGTCTTCGTATAGAAGACCAGTAGTAGGTCTTCGTATAGAAGACCAGTAGTAGGTCTTCGTATAGAAGAGCAGTAGTAGGTCTTCGTATAGAAGACCAGTAGTAGGTCTTCGTATAGAAGACCAGTAGTAGGTCTTCGTTTAGAAGACCAGTAGTAGGTCCTCGTATAGAAGACCAGTAGTAGGTCTTCGTATAGAAGACCAGTAGTAGGTCTTCGTATAGAAGACCAGTAGTAGGTCTTCGTATAGAAGACCAGTAGTAGGTCTTCGTATAGAAGACCAGTAGTAGGTCTTCGTATAGAAGACCAGTAGGTCTTCCTATAGAAGACCAGTAGGTCTTCGTATAGAAGACCAGAAGGTCTTCGTATAGAAGACCAGTAGGTCTTCGTATAGAAGACCAGTAGGTCTTCGTATAGAAGACCAGTAGGTCTTCGTATAGAAGACCAGTAGGTCTTCGTATAGAACACCAGTAGGTCTTCGTATAGAAGACCAGTATTTCTTCGTATAGAAGACCAGTAGGTCTTCGTATAGAAGACCAGTAGTAGGTCTTCGTATAGAAGACCAGTAGTAGGTATTCGTATAGAAGACCAGTAGTAGGTATTCGTATAGAAGACCAGTAGGTTTTCATATAGAAGACCAGTAGATCTTCGTGTAGAAGACCAGTAGATCTTCGTAAAGAAGGCCAGTAGGTCTTCGTATAGAAGACCAGTAGGTCTTCGTATTGGAGACCAGTAGTAGGTCTTCCTATAGAAGACCAGTAGTAGGTCTTCGTATAGAAGACCAGTAGTAGATCTTCGTATAGAAGGCCAGTAGGTCTTCGTATAGAGGACCAGTAGGTCTTCGTATAGAAGACCAGTAGGTCTTCGTATAGAAGACCAGTAGGTCTTCGTATAGAAGACCAGTAGTAGGTCTTCGTATAGAAGACCAGTAGTAGGTCTTCGTATAGAAGACCAGTAGTAGGTCTTCGTATAGAAGACCAGTAGTAGGTCTTCGTTTAGAAGACCAGTAGTAGGTCTTCGTATAGAAGACCAGTAGTAGGTCTTCGTTTAGAAGACCAGTAGTAGGTCCTCGTATAGAAGACCAGTAGTAGGTCTTCGTTTAGAAGACCAGTAGTAGGTCCTCGTATAGAAGACCAGTAGTAGGTCTTCGTATAGAAGACCAGTAGAAGGTCTTCGTATAGAAGACCAGTAGGTCTTCGTATAGAAGACCAGTAGTAGGTCTTCGTATAGAAGACCAGTAGGTCTTCGTATAGAAGACCAGTAGGTCTTCGTATAGAAGACCAGTAGGTCTTCGTATAGAACACCAGTAGGTCTTCGTATAGAAGACCAGTATTTCTTCGTATAGAAGACCAGTAGGTCTTCGTATAGAAGACCAGTAGTAGGTCTTCGTATAGAAGACCAGTAGTAGGTATTCGTATAGAAGACCAGTAGTAGGTATTCGTATAGAAGACCAGTAGGTTTTCATATAGAAGACCAGTAGATCTTCGTGTAGAAGACCAGTAGATCTTCGTAAAGAAGGCCAGTAGGTCTTCGTATAGAAGACCAGTAGGTCTTCGTATTGGAGACCAGTAGTAGGTCTTCCTATAGAAGACCAGTAGTAGGTCTTCGTATAGAAGACCAGTAGTAGATCTTCGTATAGAAGGCCAGTAGGTCTTCGTATAGAGGACCAGTAGGTCTTCGTATAGAAGACCAGTAGGTCTTCGTATAGAAGACCAGTAGGTCTTCGTATAGAAGACCAGTAGTAGGTCTTCGTATAGAAGACCAGTAGTAGGTCTTCGTATAGAAGACCAGTAGTAGGTCTTCGTATAGAAGACCAGTAGTAGGTCTTCGTTTAGAAGACCAGTAGTAGGTCTTCGTATAGAAGACCAGTAGTAGGTCTTCGTTTAGAAGACCAGTAGTAGGTCCTCGTATAGAAGACCAGTAGTAGGTCTTCGTTTAGAAGACCAGTAGTAGGTCCTCGTATAGAAGACCAGTAGTAGGTCTTCGTATAGAAGACCAGTAGAAGGTCTTCGTATAGAAGACCAGTAGGTCTTCGTATAGAAGACCAGTAGTAGGTCTTCGTATAGAAGACCAGTAGGTCTTCGTATAGAAGACCAGTAGGTCTTCGTATAGAAGACCAGTAGGTCTTCGTATAGAAGACCAGTAGTAAGTCTTCGTATAGAAGACCAGTAGGTCTTCGTATAGAAGACCAGTAGTAGGTCTTCGTATAGAAGACCAGTAGTAGGTCTTCGTATAGAAGACCAGTAGTAGGTCTTCGTATAGAAGAGCAGTAGTAGGTCTTCGTATAGAAGAGCAGTAGTAGGTCTTCGTATAGAAGACCAGTAGTAGGTCTTCGTATAGAAGACCAGTAGTAGGTCTTCGTATAGAAGACCAGTAGTAGGTCTTCGTTTAGAAGACCAGTAGTAGGTCCTCGTATAGAAGACCAGTAGTAGGTCTTCGTATAGAAGACCAGTAGTAGGTCTTCGTATAGAAGACCAGTAGTAGGTCTTCGTATAGAAGACCAGTAGTAGGTCTTCGTATAGAAGACCAGTAGTAGGTCTTCGTATAGAAGACCAGTAGGTCTTCCTATAGAAGACCAGTAGGTCTTCGTATAGAAGACCAGAAGGTCTTCGTATAGAAGACCAGTAGGTCTTCGTATAGAAGACCAGTAGGTCTTCGTATAGAAGACCAGTAGGTCTTCGTATAGAAGACCAGTAGGTCTTCGTATAGAAGACCAGTAGGTCTTCGTATAGAACACCAGTAGGTCTTCGTATAGAAGACCAGTATTTCTTCGTATAGAAGACCAGTAGGTCTTCGTATAGAAGACCAGTAGTAGGTCTTCGTATAGAAGACCAGTAGTAGGTATTCGTATAGAAGACCAGTAGTAGGTATTCGTATAGAAGACCAGTAGGTTTTCATATAGAAGACCAGTAGATCTTCGTGTAGAAGACCAGTAGATCTTCGTAAAGAAGGCCAGTAGGTCTTCGTATAGAAGACCAGTAGGTCTTCGTATTGGAGACCAGTAGTAGGTCTTCCTATAGAAGACCAGTAGTAGGTCTTCGTATAGAAGACCAGTAGTAGATCTTCGTATAGAAGGCCAGTAGGTCTTCGTATAGAGGACCAGTAGGTCTTCGTATAGAAGACCAGTAGGTCTTCGTATAGAAGACCAGTAGGTCTTCGTATAGAAGACCAGTAGGTCTTCGTATAGAAGACCAGTAGGTCTTCGTATAGAAGACCAGTAGGTCTTCGTATAGAAGACCAGTAGGTCTTCGTATAGAAGACCAGTAGGTCTTCGTATAGAAGACCAGTAGGTCTTCGTATAGAATACCAGTAGGTCTTCGTATAGAACACCAGTAGGTCTTCGTATAGAAGACCAGTATTTCTTCGTATAGAAGACCAGTAGGTCTTCGTATAGTAGACCAGTAGTAGGTCTTCGTATAGAAGACCAGTAGTAGGTATTCGTATAGAAGACCAGTAGTAGGTATTCGTATAGAAGACCAGTAGGTTTTCGTATAGAAGACCAGTAGATCTTCGTGTAGAAGACCAGTAGGTCTTCGTATAGAAGACCAGTAGTAGGTCTTCGTATAGAAGACCAGTAGTAGGTATTCGTATAGAAGACCAGTAGTAGGTATTCGTATAGAAGACCAGTAGGTTTTCGTATAGAAGACCAGTAGATCTTCGTGTAGAAGACCAGTAGGTCTTCGTATAGAAGACCAGTAGTAGGTCTTCGTATAGAAGACCAGTAGTAGGTATTCGTATAGAAGACCAGTAGTAGGTATTCGTATAGAAGACCAGTAGGTTTTCGTATAGAAGACCAGTAGATCTTCGTGTAGAAGACCAGTAGGTCTTCGTATAGAAGACCAGTAGTAGGTCTTCGTATAGAAGACCAGTAGTAGGTATTCGTATAGAAGACCAGTAGTAGGTATTCGTATAGAAGACCAGTAGGTTTTCGTATAGAAGACCAGTAGATCTTCGTGTAGAAGACCAGTAGGTCTTCGTATAGAAGACCAGTAGTAGGTCTTCGTATAGAAGACCAGTAGTAGGTATTCGTATAGAAGACCAGTAGTAGGTATTCGTATAGAAGACCAGTAGGTTTTCGTATAGAAGACCAGTAGATCTTCGTGTAGAAGACCAGTAGGTCTTCGTATAGAAGACCAGTAGTAGGTCTTCGTATAGAAGACCAGTAGTAGGTATTCGTATAGAAGACCAGTAGTAGGTATTCATATAGAAGACCAGTAGGTTTTCGTATAGAAGACCAGTAGATCTTCGTGTAGAAGACCAGTAGGTCTTCGTATAGAAGACCAGTAGTAGGTCTTCGTATAGAAGACCAGTAGTAGGTATTCGTATAGAAGACCAGTAGGTTTTCGTATAGAAGACCAGTAGATCTTCGTATAGAAGACCAGTAGGTCTTCGTATAGAAGACTAGTAGTAGGTATTCGTATAGAAGGCCAGTAGTAGGTCTTCGTATAGAAGACCAGTAGTAGGTATTCGTATAGAAGACCAGTAGTAGGTATTCGTATAGAAGACCAGTAGGTTTTCGTATAGAAGACCAGTAGATCTTCGTGTAGAAGACCAGTAGGTCTTCGTATAGAAGACCAGTAGTAGGTCTTCGTATAGAAGACCAGTAGTAGGTATTCGTATAGAAGACCAGTAGTAGGTATTCGTATAGAAGACCAGTAGGTTTTCGTATAGAAGACCAGTAGATCTTCGTGTAGAAGACCAGTAGGTCTTCGTATAGAAGACCAGTAGTAGGTCTTCGTATAGAAGACCAGTAGTAGGTATTCGTATAGAAGACCAGTAGTAGGTATTCGTATAGAAGACCAGTAGGTTTTCGTATAGAAGACCAGTAGATCTTCGTGTAGAAGACCAGTAGGTCTTCGTATAGAAGACCAGTAGTAGGTCTTCGTATAGAAGACCAGTAGTAGGTATTCGTATAGAAGACCAGTAGTAGGTATTCGTATAGAAGACCAGTAGGTTTTCGTATAGAAGACCAGTAGATCTTCGTGTAGAAGACCAGTAGGTCTTCGTATAGAAGACCAGTAGTAGGTCTTCGTATAGAAGACCAGTAGTAGGTATTCGTATAGAAGACCAGTAGTAGGTATTCATATAGAAGACCAGTAGGTTTTCGTATAGAAGACCAGTAGATCTTCGTGTAGAAGACCAGTAGGTCTTCGTATAGAAGACCAGTAGTAGGTCTTCGTATAGAAGACCAGTAGTAGGTATTCGTATAGAAGACCAGTAGGTTTTCGTATAGAAGACCAGTAGATCTTCGTATAGAAGACCAGTAGGTCTTCGTATAGAAGACTAGTAGTAGGTATTCGTATAGAAGGCCAGTAGTAGGTCTTCGTATAGAAGACCAGTAGTAGGTCTTCGTATAGAAGACCGGTAGGTCTAATCCCACAGAAAACCAAGAGGTTTTCTCACAGATGATAAGGTGTTCCTCTTATAGAAAGAGGTTGGATGACTTGTTGTAGAAGACATGGTGGTCTAATTATCGCAGAAAATCTTTGGTCTTATAGAAGTTAATAGATCTTCCTTTAGAGAACCAGTAGATCTTCTTATAGGAGACAACTGTGTTATTTCATATTTAGCTTTTGATTAGATCCTCATTCGTTTCTTAAGACAAGCCGTTCGGACTCGGCGATAAACTTTAGGTCCCATATCATTGAGCTAAAACGGATCGGGGTGCACTCATTGATATGAGAGAAGTCTCCCTTAACCCTCCTGGGATGTATATGAAACAATTATTATTATATAAATCTTCCACCGTATCTTGGTCTTCGTGTCCTCATTTGTTCCACTTTGCACAAATAACATAAATATATTAATTTTTTGTTTCTAAACAAAAACACAAAGAATTTAATTTCCATTTTATGGATTCTGGTTTCTCTGTTTGCGTTCTGGTCGCCATTTTTATGGCTTTTTGTGCCGGGCTTTGTATGTTTGGCAGTCGTTAATCCAGAAGAACATTGACCTTTATGTAATGTTTTTTTTTTTTTTTTTTTTTTTTTGTCTTTTCATTTGTTTAGATGTCAAAGCAAATATGCATCATAATCCTTTGTTTTTTTTTTCAGTCTTCTTTGTTGTCATTTCGTCCTTTGATATTTACATTTATTTGCATTCCAGCTAAACGATAAATTTTATTATTGAATAAAGTAACAACAACACCAACAAATAAATATATGATTTTGGCTTTAATTCGCATGGCTTCTTGCCTGGCCTGGTTCGGTCTGTCTGTCCGTCTGCGGTGATCGGGGCGCCTTTTGTTTTTCCATTAAAAATTCATTCGAATGTAAATGTTTGGGAAAATTCCCAAGAAAAGAAATTAACATAAGGATTAAATACAAATACATATAAATGTATATATAAAATATTAAACACACACAGAAATATATGTACATATTTATATACAAAATATATAAAGAAAAAGGGAATTTGAAAAACATTCTAGAACTCTCCAAAGAGTTATGAAATTTAATATGAAATCAACTTGAATGACGTGCCTTTGCATCACAAACCACCACCACCACCTCCCTAAAACGGGACATTATATCCCTTTTTGTGACTACATTAAAATGCCTATCTCTTTCGATTGAAGCATCCTCTTGTCTCATATTGCCTGTAACAGAAGAAGAACCAATAACTTTCAGGATTAGAAGTACTTAAAGGGACTGCCTACACAAATCCTGCCAATGCTGTGTTTACATTCAAGGTGAGAGTGGCCACAAACTGTTGTTAATCGCAAGGGTTTCAACGCCCTCTGCCTCTGTGCCTTTCATGCAACCGGAAACCAATCTAAGAAATGAAGAAGAAAATAGAAACTAGAGAAAAACACTTTACTTAGAGGATTGACAAAGTTGGATGAGCCATCCAAGTTGATGAGCAAAGAAAAACGAAACCAACCATAAAAGGACAAGGACACAGTGAGTGCAGCAACTCAATCAACGCTGATGGGAATTGCAAAATGCAACAGGCCTTAGTTTTGAAAGTAATTGCGAAAATTGCAGAAGCAAAAACATTTAAAGGTCGGACTATAATTCAAATGAAAATTTTCCATTCATAATGCAAAGAACTAAAAGCAATTTACATTTGGCAATTTCAATTCAAAGTTACCATTCTCAGCGGGTTCAGTGACCTTCTTTCTGTTTTGGCAATAAAGTTTTATTATTATCAGATAAAGGCGCGAGAACAGACTTTGTAAACTTATAAATCATTCATTCATTCCATTCATTGGCAGACAGAGAAAAATATTTCCATTTCGTTTATTAAATTAGCATTCAAGGATAACACCAAGGATGTCTCGCCAACTCTCAGGGTTATTGACTTTTGAATAGTTGGAAGTTAAGGTTAAGCTTTGGCAGTTTGCTTCAGTTGCTTTAACTTTGTTTTCAATGAAAAATGTTTTTAAATAAAACCATAATATTGTCCAAATGTAATGTGATTTCGTTTTTTGTTCTGCAAGAAAATGAATCTGTCGATAACTGGGTGAATCATGGATTGTAGGAACTGGTTATGGTCCATGGTTAACATTTATAGATTCCAAAGCAAGAGGAGTTATTAAAAAAATAGATTTTTATAAAAAAAATTACAAAGAAGAAGGCCAAATAAATCTGTCTATTTTAGACCTGAAGACACCGTAATAGAATACCAAATGGGCTTATATACTAAAGGGATTGTTAAAGACGGTTCAGCTGTCCCTCAAAGAGAATACAAGAAGCATCTTTCATCAAAGACTAGCAAGAAATTCGACATAAGTGTACTAGTTGGTTGATCGCTAGGTATTTTTTATATCAAAAATCGTTCCTACTGATAGATAGATCCTAAAGGCCTTCCAATAGATCCTAAAAGTCCTTCCTAATAGTTACTAAACCCGTATCCTCACATACATATGTTCCCACAACAAGGGAGACTTCTCTCATATCAATGTGTACACGCAGATTCACATTGACTCAATGTTATGAAATCTAGTTTTTATCGCCTAGTCCGAACGGCGTGTCATACGACGCCACCTGTAGAGAAGTTTTTCATGGCTGAAATGCACAGGCCAACATTACACTGAGGGATTTGCCGAAATATTGATGGATTGAACTGCAAACTTTCTGAGTGCTAGGTTGACGTGCTGACCAATGCACCACTGTGGCTCCCCGGTGGCTCTCATCACCACCTAAAAATATCAT
This sequence comes from Musca autumnalis, assembly GCF_047663935.1. Taxonomy (NCBI): domain Eukaryota; kingdom Metazoa; phylum Arthropoda; class Insecta; order Diptera; family Muscidae; genus Musca; species Musca autumnalis. Next base: position 5,801,032 of record NW_027411866.1, on the reverse strand, counting down.
CCCAGAGAAGACCAGTAATACCAGCCTTCTAAAGTATATCCGCTTATAGAGATACTCGTAGCAGTACGGTCCCAATGGAATGAAAACTTCCGGTGGGACTAGTAGATCTTTCCATGAAAAAATACATTAAAACCCGGTAGAGAGATCCAAATCAGTAGAAAATACTTTGAAGCCATCGATCCCAAACATCGGAGACTAAATGAAAAAAACTCAAAGGCTTTTATAAGAGGACTGCGGAATTCTTGTTCCCAATTGTATATTTTAACGAAAACAAGTAAAAAAGCATTAAGTTCGGCCGGGCCGAACTTTTCATACCCTCCACCATAAAATATTCTGAACTAAAATGGAATAATTACTTTTCATTCCTGTCCCCAACTTTAAGTGGGTACGTTAAAATGTCAGATAATGTTTATGTACATTTATGCTTCATTCGGGAGGCCCTTTTTTATGGTGCCTATATCTAACTATGTATGTTGACAATTTTTGGTGGGGTAGAAATTGGGAGGTACTGTTATATAGAAGTTATAATAAAACATGGACCTATGTTGACAGTTTTTGATGGGAGCCTTTAATGTCAAATAACTCCTAATTCGGTTAAAAAATTTAGCTAGAATCTTCAAAATATCGAAAATCGGTACATAACGTGGGAACTTCAAATGTCATTAACAGCTAGTTCGGAGGTATCTGGGATATACAAAAATATGAACTTAAATGAACCGTTATATGGGGGCTATACCAAAACGTGGACCTATGTCCACAAGTTTTGTCATATAAGTTTATTGACATTTAAGAATTTTAAATGTCAAATTATAGCTACATCGTTCTGAAAATGTAGCTACAAACGTCAAAACACCGCAAATCGGGGGTACTGTTATATGGGGGTTATACCAAAACGTGGACCTATGTCCACAAGTTTGGTTATATAAGTTTATTGACACTTAAGAACCCTAAGTGTTAAAATATAGCTAAATCGGTCTGAAAATGTAGCTAAAACTGTCAAAATACCGTAAATCGGGGGGTACCGTTATATGGGGGCTACACCGAAACGTGGACCTATGTCCACAACTTTTGTTATATAAGTTTATTGACATTTAAGAACCCTAAATGTCAAATTATAGCTACATCGGTCTGAAAATGTAGCTAAAAACGTCAAAATACCGTAAATTGCGTTGTACCGTTATATGGGGGCTATACCAAAACGGGGACCTATGTCCACAACTTTTGTTATATAAGTTTATTGACACTTAAGAACCCTAAATGTTAAATTATAGCTACATCGGTCTGAAAATGTAGCTAAAAACGTCAAAATACCGTAAATTGGGGGGTACCGTTATATGGGGGCTATACCAAAACGTGGACCTATGTCCACAACTTTTGTTATATAAGTTTATTGATACTTAAGAACCCTAAATGTCAAGTTATAGCTAAATCGGTCTGAAAATGTAGCTAAAAACGTCAAAATACCGCAAATCGGGGGGTACCGTTATATGAGGGCTATACCAAAACGTGGACCTATGTCCACAAGTTTTGTTATATATGTTTATTGACACTTAAGAACCCTAAATTTCAAATTATAGCCAAATCGGTCTGAAAATGTACCTGAAAACGTCAAAATACCGTAAATCGGGGGGTACCGTTATATGGGGGCTATACCAAAACGTGGACCGATATATCCCATCTTCGAACTTGATCTTCCGACGGCTAAAAAAATGGTATTCCCCAATTTTCAGCGAAATCGGTCAACAAATGCGACCTGTATGTTGCGAACGGACGGACGGACGGACATGCATAAATCGACTCAGAAAGTGATTCTATGTATATCCCTAGAAGGAACTATGGGTCTATCTCGCTTCCTTTTGTATGTTACATACAAATGCACTAACACATAATACCCCTTACCACATAGTGGTGTAGGGTATAAAGAGCGACCACAACCCGGTAGGTAGACTCAACCAGTGGACGACGCGATATCCCAAAAAGTCCATGAAAAAATTTCGGTAGGTAGACTCAGCCAGTGGACGACGCGATAATCTAAAAAGTCAATAAAAAAATTCCTAACAAGGGGTCTTATAAAAGAACTAAATCCTACGAAACAGGGGATTTTGAGGTATAACTAAGACCAAAACATTGGGCCAAATTGTGAATGGTAGATGGTTAATCGAGGGATACCACAGTGCAGAACATAAACAAAATAAATCAAATTATTAGATACCTTGGACCCGCCTTATGATAACTAAAACTCGTGAACAGGCGGAAGCTTCTTCGAGAGAGGATATGATATCGGAGTTATAAGGGACCTCCTGTCAATACCTCTCTGACAATGTATATATCTGACTATTATTGTTCTGTCTATAGAACTTTGGAGGTCTTATATTTATAGAAGACTTTAGGAGGTTTTGTATCGATTAAAAACCTGTTTGCGGTCTTCCATTTTTTAAGCACCTCACTTTCTTGAAGTTCTGTTTGGAGACCTGGTGCCTTTGCAAGGCCCGTTTAAAATCTATCCATTTCTTTAAATAGAAGACCTGTTGGAGATTTTTTATATACAGAAGTCTTGTTGTTGTCTTTAAAAGGTATGTTTAAATTTTTTTATCTATAAAAAAACTATTGTAGGTTTTCCATCTGTAAAAGTCCTGTTCGAAAACTACTATCTACAAAATTCCTGTTGGAGGACTTATATCTATAGAAGGCTCCTTTTGGGAGGTCTTCTGCCCACTAAAGTACTGTCTTTTCTCTACGACCGAATTAAAATTGTCTCTGTATAGGAGACCTTCCGTCTATTAAAATCTTGGCTTGTCTTCTATTTATAGAAGATTTTTGGGGTGGTTTACTTTCTGCAAGAGACCTTTCGGAAGTCTTCTTTCTAACAACAGTGCTGTCAACTTTAATTTAAACTTTCCATTCATAATTTTGTGTTTTGTTTTACCAATAATAAGTTACAGATTTCTGATACATAGCTGTATTAGATCTGAGGGAGGATATTTTATCCACGAAGGATCTGATGCAAACTTTCTATCCATAGTAGACCTAAAGTGGGTGCAAATCTTTAAAAGAGCTGAAGAACGATGGAGATCTTATATTTTTAGAAAACCTGTAGGTCGGCCTGTTATCAATAAAAGATATTCCAACCCAAAAATATCCATGGGTGGATTTCTATCTGTGTTCTTCTATTTAAGGGGTGACTCCCACTTGTAAATTTCAGAGAAACGAAAAAAATTACAGGCCTATTTCAAAGTATAAGAATCATAAAATATGTTGTAAAACTTACAAGTCGATCGGAATAAAATTGACTGAGATATGAGTGTTGGAAGGGAAAAAATTATTGTGATTTGTATGGAAACTAAAAACATGTTTTTCACGAAATGACGTTTTAAAAACGGTGCCAACTCTAGCTCAAAAACTAATAAACCGATTGTCATATAATTTTGTGGGCTTATCAAGGACAGCAAAAACTCTTCAATGATCGATTTTATTTTTAAATATTTATATGCCCGTTTTTTGGCCAATAAACGTCAGTTTTTAAGCAAAAAATTTAAATTTTGAGTTTTTGTTTCCACCATTTCCCTAAAATCTTATATTTTTTAACAAATCGAAATAATGAGAAACTAGATCCTTATGTTCTTAATAAGCATAAAAAATATATGAAGATCGGTTTATTAGTTTTTGAGCTAGAGTTGGCACCGAAAAACGCTTCAATAAAAACATGATTCGGTATCCATGGTCAATTGCCACAAAACTACGTAATATTTTTCAACAAGAAAAATTCAGAAAGTAGATTAAAATGTGAAAGAGCACAAAAAGAGTTGAAAAAACATCTACTACAAATTTTTAATTTGTTTCTTGGAACAAATTCATGAAAAATGGCTTTAATTGGTCTTTACAACTGGGGCTCACCCCTTAAATGAAAGTGATAAATCAAGCTGACAACTGAAAAACGGATAACATCTCTTCTATGGCTATAGAATACGAATTGAAACATTTTCCAAAAAGTTATAGCCCTTCTTATAGAAGTTAATATGGTCTTCAGGAAGAGAACCAGTAAGTCTTCTTATATAAGACCGATTTGTCTTGCTATAGGATAAGTGGTAATAGCTCTTCCTAAAAAAAAATAAAAATCTGTCCTCCTACAACGAAAATTCCGTCGAAATATTTTCCCAAAAGAACAATTGAAGTCTACTCTCATATCAGAGAGTTCATTGCTATTCCCACTTCAGCGTAATAAGATGGTAACTCTTATAATATCAGGGTCTAAACGTCATGTCGTACAACGTAGCACGCCACGGAGGTGAAATTCCATATTAAGCGGACGGATTTGTGAAAAATGTGATGTTGTCTTGCCTGGAACAAAATAGCATTCAGTATGGCAGGAGTATATTCTAACTATTCCTCCATGACGGCCATGGCCATGTTTTTCTCAATTCCTTAAACGTATATAAAAAACATACGTTGGCGTATTGGTGCTGTCATAACTCATACGAAACGTTTAACAACATTTACTTTGCCTCCCTCTATATACGACTTTGGAATTTTATTATAGAAAGCCCGTGAATATTCTTAGATATGACCTGTAGTGGGATTCTGTAACTCATTTTTGCTGTTATCGATAATTGTCGGTAAAATTAAAATGCTTATAATTTCGATAATTAACGAAATTTTTCGGTAAGTTAACGATGAATAAAAAGTAGTCGCTAGCCTCTACCGACACAAACAGTGATGTCAACTTTTCTTTATGTTTTTAGTCATAATTTTGCGATTTAATTTTACCGATTTTTGTCGGGAACAGCAAAAATGAGCTACAGAATCCCACTACAGATAAATATTCTTACAGACATAAACTTCTTACGTACCAAATACGAGGGTCACTGAAAAACCTTCCGGCCTAGGCAACACGCAGTGTCAACGGACGTCATTTGATTTTTTTTTTTTTTTTTTTTTTTGAAAGTTTGACAATTTTTAGCCTAAGCGTACTCAGGACAGTTTGACATACGACCATGTGTTGTGTTGTTTACAGTGACTTGAAAAAATCACTTTGCATGAAAAAGTGAATTTACTTGTGAACATTTTCGTCCAATAATTTTTCACAACTTTCGACGTGGATAATCACGGCAAGAGTGGATCGATCAAATTACATTTTTGTATATCGATAAAGGACCATTTTATAGCACTATGAAAAACTGGTTTAATGAATCCAGTCGTGGCCGACACTCGCCAAAAAAAAACGAAGTTCGTGAGGGTCTTCAAAAAAACGGTCGTTGTGCCAGACAAAATTAAGCCATGCGGATAATGCAGGATCGCCATGAGATAGAGGCATCCTTGGGATTTTATTCCACTAACTAAAAATTGATATTCCATGAACGCTTGGCGCCAAAAATGGGAGTTTTCTCGTCGGATCCCGTGTTGGGCGGTGCAAGAAATTTCGAAAAAAATACGCGGTGCGTTAAAGGCATTGCTTCAAAAAACGTTTATAAGGTGGATCTAGGTGACGAGTCATGAAACTATGTGTATGAGCCCGAAAAATCGCAGCAATCACCAGTAGATGCTGTAAAAGCGTCCAAAAACCATGTTTTGGAAGTGTCTCAATCAAGCCAACACATGGTCGTATGTCAAACTGTCCTGAGTACACTTAGGCTAAAAACTGTAAACTTTCCAAAAACAATGTCAAATGACGCCTGGCGACTTTGCGTGTTGCCTAGGCCAGAAGTTTTTTTTAGTGGCCCTTGTACGCCTTTCTGGAGTCTTGAAGCCAATGCTGTGAAATGCAGGGGTAGCACGTTCTGTGAAACTTTGACTAAAACGCCTACGCATTTCAATAGTTCGTTTTATAAAGTAATAAGTAGACATTTCTTCTAACGTCGATTTTATTATCTTACTTTTATTATCCTAAATTAATCCAACTTACCTCGTTATTTAAATATTTACAGATTATATTCCTGGAAAGAGATAAAGAGAAAATATATTAGAATAAAGAGGAATGAGAGGAGAAGAAGTTCTTAAACCATTAAATAAGTTTGACAATGTATGAGTAATTAGTTTAATTTGTATTCCTCGAATCAGAAATCCATAAATAAAGCCCTAATAATATTTTAATAATTTTCTGTAATAAATTAAAGATTGAACAAACTTTACGATGTGATGTTGTCAAGTCTGGGGGAACCAAATTTGGGCATTCAGTGTACTTTTAATTCTGTATTATATGTGAATTTACCTTATGTATAGACGAAATTAGGAAGGTGACTGCTTTAGCACCCTTACAATTAAGTCTGAGAAAAAAGTAATAAACATCGCTGCAGATGAAATTATTTATTACTCTCACATCAGTAGCTAAACGAACCTAGGCGTATGATTGCTGTCACAACACATACGCCACCTATTTAGGGTTTCCACCTCAATATTTTCGCGGTTGTAAAATTTTTCATGCACATTTCAGAAACGTGATAGAAGAAACCCTCGGCTAACCATTGATGCTTCTCAATTAATAGTTTTTTTTAAGACAGGAGTATAATTTTAACGAACTAATAATATGGGATAGACTAATTAATCGGTGGGACGCACAGTGGATGCTCCCAATGACAAAAATTAAAAAAAAAAACGTATAATCATTTTAAAAATTTAAAGATGCAAATCGCTTCTAAACTTTCCATATCAGCGAGGTGACTGCTTTAGCACTCTTAAAATTAAGTGTGAGAAAAAACGTATTAACACCGCTGCAGATGAAATTATTTAATACTCTCACATCAGTAGCTAAATGAACCTAAGCGTATGATTACTGTCACAACACATACGCCACCTCAATATTTTCGCGGTTGCAAAATTTATAATGCACATTTCAGAAACGTGGTAGAAGAAACCCTCGGCTAACCATTGATGCTTCTCATTTAATAGTTTTTTTTTAAAAGACAGGAGTATAAAATTTAAAGAACTAATAAAATGGGATGGACTAGTTAATGGGTGGGACGTACATTGGATGCAAACGACAACGACAAAAATAAAAAAAAAATCCGTACAATCATTTTAAAAATTTACAGATGCAAATCGCTTCTAAACTTTCCAAAATTTTCGAAACTCAACTTTGTTGTGCCATTTCTTGCGATTCTTACAGAGAAAATGCTTACAAACATGACTAATTTTGGAGAAAAAAATGTATGTTAAATACATTTTTTGAAATATGTTTAAGTAATTTGAATATTTTTTCTTATATTTATGTTCAATATAATCTTTTTTGTGCTATTAGCGATCTCTATTTCATGGTAACTTGTAGCCGCACTGAAAACTCGTTGAAGAAAAAGAAGAATTTTTAGGTGTATTCACTTTAATAAATAATTTTTCTTTTTTTGAGGCACCCCAACGTTTGACCACGTCAAAACTTGGGGATTTTTCTCGGACTGGTAACCGAGAAAATTATTACAGATAATTCTGCAGAAAAAGGCGATTAAATCATATAAAGTACCGCAAAAATTTATGGTAACCCTATTTGGAAGCAGTGGTCAAGTGGACCGATACCACATTTCTTATAAGGTGGTGTTCTGAACTTTGAGTTCATTATTAAGACCTATTTTGTTTGGATATTTTAGTTAACATCTGCCGAAATAAATCGAGATATAAATCATATAGGGTGTATAGATAGGCTTACTTATAAGGCTCCAGAAAACTAAAGATATTTTCGGAACCAAGATTGACTTGTTGTTGTACGGCGCGAAAAACAACAAATTGAAATTCTATGTAAAAACACAAGACACGCACAACACAAGTATACTGCCGATACTTACGTGTTGTTTATTGTTATTCAATGTAAAACGAATTGTATTTCAATTCAAAAACACTTTGACGCTGGCGGTCAACAATTTATTTAAAAAAAAAAAAAAAAATCAATTCAAAACAATACAAATTTTGATCAGTCGATCACTTTCACCACTCTTTCTCTCTACTTTTTATTCAAAAGTGATGATAAAAATTATCGATGATTTATTAATCGATTTTTAGCGCATTCATGTCGATATCTTCCGCCGACTTCTTTTCCCGATTATCGACATTCCGGGCCCCTTGCACTAGTGCAACTGTTAGTGTTTCAGCTAGCACCTCTAATTTTGAAATTGCGCTCATAAACAATTCCTTTGGATCTACATCGGTTTCCTTTCTCTGCTCTTTTACCCCTTCCTCTTTTGGTAATGGAATCAGTTGGTGTTGCTGTGGTGTCTGCTGTTGTTGTTGCTGCTGATGTTGTGTTTACTCTTGCAGTAGTGGTTGTTGCTGTTGATGCAATGGTTGTGGTTCTAGTATCGGTTGCTGCTCTACTAACGGTTGCGACTGCGGTAGTTGTTGTTTTTCTTGTGGTAACAGCTGTTGTAGCATTGGGAATAGTTGCTGCTGCAATATAGGTTGTGGGTGCTGTTGTAGTATTACCTGTGGCTGAATGTTGCAACAAGTATTTTTGTCTCACCTTCCTATGTAAGTGCGACCAATGTCTGGCTGGATGGAGCGCACCATAACTCTTGAACGTATCAACTGATTCGGTTCAAAATTTGGCTTTCGCAATATTTTGTCCAAACTTAGTTTAAGTTCGAAGATGGGTTATATCGGTCCACTCCTTCCGGTACCTCCCCCACAAAAGTTCGAAAATGTTCGGAAATTTTATGCGCACGATAACTCTTGAAGGGAGCAACCGATTTGGGCTATACTTTGCACATAGTGTAATTTCTACCAGACTTCGATGAGGTTCCAATATGGACTCAATCGGTCCACCCTTTCGGGTATCTCCCAAACAAAATTTCGGAAAAGTTCAGTTTAGGACCTGCTCTCGAATCGATTTGATTTTTGTTGTAGCAACTTGTATTCACAGCCCCCATACGACGGCACAAGTTGTATCTGGGGCAAGTCCATACTTCCTGAGAAAATAGCCTGAATGTTGCAAAAAAAACCCTGTGACACCGTGTGTAGTGGATGGAGCGTAAGATAACTCTCGAACGTAATATTTTGTCCAAACTCCTTCAGGGAAGATGGGCAGCAACTTCCGGTACTTCCCCCCAATATTTAAAAAATGACACTAAAATGGTTTGCACGGTATCTCTTGAACGGGGCAACCAATTTGGTCCAAACTCCTAATATTTTGTCCAAATTTAGTTTAACTTCTAAAATGGCTGATATCGATCTGCTCCTTAGGGTACCTCCCCCACAAAAGATCAACATTTGTGTCAAAGTGCAGTTAAGTAAGGGTCTGTTCGAAGATCGTGATAGTGGGCGCGATATCTATCAAAAAGATATGACTCTAAAATAAGATTCACTTCCAAAATCCACTTCAATTTCCTCAGCAACACTTTTGAACTTTAATAAAATGTCCAAAAAGGGCCATACAATTCTGAAAATACCCTTAATACATTCGATCTGTCCGCTGATGACATTTTCAATTAACATAGGCTGAGGGTATACCTCTGTCGACAAAGCCGACTGACACTTTTTTACTTGTTATTTTATTTGTTTAATAAATATTTTTTTTTTAATTTTTTTTTACTTTTTCCTAACAAAAACCTGTTCCTACAAATGAAGTTATCTTCCCCCATTATGTTTCAACTTAAAACAAACTTGTCAATCTTAGTTTAATGTAGATTTGAAGATTTTTCTTGAGAACACGATTAGAGTTTCAGTGCAATATGTATAGCATGAAACTGTTAGATTATTCTACAAAAAACCACCGAAAGATAAAACTTAAATGGCAAAATAATGCATGGACCGAATGTCGATCGATGGGCCGAATGTTCTGTATAGTTTAAGCCGATAGCCTTTGTTGCTAGAGCTTTATAATTATAATTTTATTATAATTTGTTATTATAATAAACATTAAAAAAAATCAAACAAGTGTTTTTCGAGCTTGAGGTCTTTTTCGTTATATTTATTTCATTTTCCGATATTTCGAAATTCTATGAATTTCATCTTCAGGGAAATGTTCTACAATAAATATAAAATAAATAAATAAAGGACGACTTATTAAAAATATCACAGTAATTCCTAATACTAGCAGGTAAATAATTAAAGAAAAAAGATCGCTTACGTGTAAATACTAAAAAATAATAAACTTAAAAAAACTACTGTAGTGTTACTACTCCGTCATTGTTTATTATTGCACTGATTAGTATTTATTTTTTGCACGATCTCTTCCCCCGTGTTAGCTGCCTGTAGCAATAGGCTGTGTTGTCCGTATCTGTTTTGCTGTTTATTCTTGTTGTTGTTGGGAGACTGTTTATGTGGAGCATCTCCAGCGTTAGTCTCTTGTTGTAGTGATTCTCAGTTTGTAATATTCTCACATCATCGATGTTGGGTGTATGATTGTGTAGCTTACAGTGTTCGGACAATGCAGTTTTCTGTGTTGTGTTTAAATTTCTTAGTTTTGTGTCAGACTTATGTGCTGACATTCTCGTTTTTAATTTATTTTTTGTCGTGCCGACATATAATTTTCCGCAGCTCTCCTCACTGTTATCACTGAGGAGAGCTGCGGAAAATTATATGTCGGCACGACAAAAAATAAATTAAAAACGAGAATGTCAGCACATAAGTCTGACATAAAACTAAGAAATTTAAACACAACACAGAAAACTGCATTGTCCGAACACTGTAAGCTACACAATCATACACCCAACATCGATGATGTGAGAATATTACAAACTGAGAATCACTACAACAAGAGACTAACGCTGGAGATGCTCCACATAAACAGTCTCCCAACAACAACAAGAATAAACAGCAAAACAGATACGGACAACACAGCCTATTGCTACAGGCAGCTAACACGGGGGAAGAGATCGTGCAAAAAATAAATACTAATCAGTGCAATAATAAACAATGACGGAGTAGTAACACTACAGTAGTTTTTTTAAGTTTATTATTTTTTAGTATTTACACGTAAGCGATCTTTTTTCTTTAATTATTTACCTGCTAGTATTAGGAATTACTGTGATATTTTTAATAAGTCGTCCTTTATTTATTTATTTTATATTTATTGTAGAACATTTCCCTGAAGATGAAATTCATAGAATTTCGAAATATCGGAAAATGAAATAAATATAACGAAAAAGACCTCAAGCTCGAAAAACACTTGTTTTATTAACAATAAAAAGGTCGAAAAAACAAAATCAATCATTAAAAAAAATCTGTAAAGTATTTGCCTGTTACTGCCCCAGATATTATGCGTATACGTATTATTTAATGACTTATACGCTTTGGTAGAAAATCTATTAATAATAGTCATACGTCAATCAAAGGAGTCAAAAATGTTTTGTGATTTTCTTTTCTTAATTTATTTAATAATAAGTCTGAAGATTTTTCTTGGGAACAAGGCTAGAGTTTCGGTGTAATATGTACAGCACGAAATTGTTAAGATTTTTCTACGTAAAACCAACGAAAGATAACACTTAAGACAAACTAATGCTTAGGAAGGTTGGAAAATCAACTCTTAGTTCGGTTTATTGCCCAAATGTTCTGTATAGGACTTACAATATATAGTTATATTGTATAAGACTTGTATATATATTTTGCTTTAACTGCCATAGATATTATGCGTATACTTATTATTTATTTAATGACTCGTACGCTTTGGTGGAAAATCTCTTAATAATAGTCATACGTCAAGGGTGTCCAAAAATGTTTCTGATTTCTGTACATGAAGTTCTCTTGCCTGTATGTATTGGTTATTTAAATGAAAAAAAATTCAATTGATGATCGAGATATGAGAAGAGGGAATTCAAAAATATTTTTATATTTATTTCAGTGAATGGATTGAATGTGAATTCCGAATAACTTTAAAATTATGCGAAGGTCCATAAAAATAATTTCCATATAAACATAAAAGTAGGCGTATGGTTGATGTCAGTAGTTATACGTCACAATATATCAAAATTAGTAAATGGAGAATGAATAAGTCTAAAATTATATTAAAAAATTAAATTAAAAAATGCATGTGAAAGTAGCCGTATGACTGCTGTCAGTAGTTATACGCCACAGTATCTCAAATAAATTAATAAATGGGGGAAATTTATATAATAATAGGTCTGTCCTTGTACTTACTAAATTTTACTGTACAAATTTCCTCAGTAATGCTTAGCAACCTCTCAATTATACATTTGTCAAAATTTGAGTAAAAGAGAAACATTGAGTAAAATTTTGTATTAACTATTGTCTTTACAATCGTTTGTGTATAACATACAATGTTTTCTCGAAACAAAGAAAACTAATTCAACTTTTCCCCAAACAGAAACAAATTTCTGTACATGAAGTTCTCTTACCTGTATGTAGAAAATTTAAACAATCTTGTCAAACTTAATTTAATGCTGAAAAAGTTGCTTCTTAATAGAATTTATACTTGGCGAGAAAGGTGAGAGTTTCTGTGCAGCACTATATACAACATAAAATTGTTTTCTTAATGTTGTTAAATTGTTCTGCATTAAACTACAGCCTTGAGTTGGTATTTTTTCAAAGTAATTTCAAAGATGTATGGCTTGTCACACACCAACAGGACACGTTATATGTGTGCTTTAGTGAGAAAACTAACTCTCAGCTACATTTTCATATAGAAAAATATAGATATATAATGAATGATAGGTAAATGAAATTATGCATGCAATTTTAAAAATAATATAAAAAACAATTCACTGAATTGGAAATATCAATGGTTTTTTATTGATTTCTTTTCAACACCCGAAAGTATGCATATAGTCTGCATGTGAGAATGAATTCCACTATATATTGTTGTTGACAACCACAATATGTTTGCCTTTTTTTGTACATTATCCAACCCTCTCAATGTTTCTTATCCTGTGTACACAGCTACAAAGCCTGAAAATGTCATTGTCATGAACAAAAAAACATTTTAAAAATATTTTAATCAAATTTTGCTCAATACCTTTTGCACCATGTGAACCAGTTGTAGATAAACAAAATGAATATTTCCATTCATTTAGAAGGATATGTGGGTTTGTGTATGTACTTGTGTTGTTATATAATATTTCTCTATTCAGTGATTTGTAGTACATTTACTTGTTTATTGTTATTTTGTAGTTGTATTATTGGATTACCTATGGTATTTTTAAAATCAATATGTAAGAGTATATTGAATATGAACAAAAAACTGGCAACCACTATGGCGTATAATTGTCCTTAATTGAATTTTCAATTAATAACAATTATACGCTGGGTGGTTTCCGCAAGGAAATCTAATGAAATTGGTAGTTATTCTATATAATGGTGACTGAGGAAAAGATTGAATTTTGTATTTTTTTTATACCCTCCACCATAGGATGAGGGTATATTAAGTTTGTCACTACGTTTGTAACTACTCGAAATAATCATTGTAGACCCCACAAAGTATATATATTCTTGATCAGCGTGCAATTCTACATCGATATAGCCATGTCCTTCCGTCTGTCTGTCTGTCCGTCTGTCCGTCTGTGGAAATCACTCTAGCGTCCGAACGGATTGACGTAGGTTGATGAAATTTTGGGAAAATATGTTATATTTACGTAGGACTTTTGGTATTGAAAACGGGCTATGTAGGTCCACGCTTTCGTATAGCCCCCATACAAAATGACGCGTGACGCGTCGTCGTTTTAAGGAATTTTTAAAATATTTGGCCCATTTTACCACCGAATTGATTGTAATTTGGTACTTTGTGTCTCCAGAGGCCAGAAAATATTCCTACCAAAGTTGGGTTATATAGGTCCACGTTTTGGTATAGCCCCCATATAAAGCCCCATATAAAGTACGCGTCATTTTAATATATTTTGAATGTATTTGACCCATTTGACCAAAGAATCGGTTGTAACTTTGTATTTTGTGTTTCCAGAGGCTAAGAAACATTTCTACCATAAAATGTTTATATAGGTCCACGTGTTGATATAGCCCCTATAATACAATATCTCCCGATTTTCGATATTTTGAACGTTTTAGCCTCATTATCACACCGAGATGGCTGAAATTTGGTATTTAGTCTTCTTTAGGCGTATAAAACTTTTTCCCCAGAAATTTGTAGGTATAGGTCCACGCCATGATATAGCCCACATAGAACGGTACCTTCCGAATTTCGGTATTTTGAAGTTTGTGGCCACATTAATCCACCGAAATGGCTGAAATTTGTGGTGGAGGGTATAAAAAGTTCGGCCTGACCGAACTTAACGCTTTTCTTACTTGTTATTATATGTATTAATAATGAATTTGCTAAAAATCATAAGCAACGGCAGCTCTAGCCAATTAAGGGTACATATTTGTTCTTATTTAACAAATACCTATTTATTATATTGTTACATTAAGTTTGATAGACCTAGGCGTATGTAAATAAAAATTCCTATTTTATTTATAATAAAATTAACCACTTTTTTTCAAAAAATAAATCAATAAATTTATTGTGGCCTTTGTTTGATGATAACTAAATGATACAATTTTATGAAATTAATTTTAGAATTAAATTCATAATTATATCAATCAAACGAAACATTTTCTCGAAAATACAAACTTCTTTCTATGTCAATATAATATATCATAATCGCATATGCTATAAATAAATCTATTTTTTTAGAATTTCACAAATTTTGTTTTTTGTTCACTTTTCCTTTGGTTTAACTTGACAAAAGTTGTACCAAATAACATATTTTCCATTTCACAGATATTTTACAATTTTTTTTTTTTTTTTTTTTTTTTGTTTTTTTTGGTCTGTCATCGTCCTTCCATTTTCTATTGATACGACAAACGACAGGATTTTCTTACACTCGACACATGCTTAGGATAAGCTCTTAGCAAATAAAACTGTCAAAAGAAAAGTTCAATGATATTTCCTAGTACTGAATGTTAACATATTGGAGAAGAACAAATTGTGAAGAAATCTTTTAAAAATGGAAATAATAAAAATTGTAAAAATTCTGTTTTATTCTAAATGGTTTCCAAATAATTCTGAATAACTAAAGATATTTATTGCCAATTCTATAAAATAAAATAAAATAAAATAAAATAAAATAAAATAAAATAAAATAAAATAAAATAAAATAAAATAAAATAAAATAAAATAAAATAAAATAAAATAAAATAAAATAAAATAAAATAAAATAAAATAAAATAAAATAAAATAAAATAAAATAAAATAAAATAAAATAAAATAAAATAAAATAAAATAAAATAAAATAAAATAAAATAAAATAAAATAAAATAAAATAAAATAAAATAAAATAAAATAAAATAAAATAAAATAAAATAAAATAAAATAAAATAAAATAAAATAAAATAAAATAAAATAAAATAAAATAAAATAAAATAAAATAAAATAAAATAAAATAAAATAAAATAAAATAAAATAAAATAAAATAAAATAAAATAAAATAAAATAAAATAAAATAAAATAAAATAAAATAAAATAAAATAAAGTAATAAAATGAAATAAGATAAAATAAAATAAAATAAGATAAAATAAAATAAAATAAAATAAAATAAAATAAAATAAACTACAATAAAATAAAATAAAATAAAATAAAATAAAATAAAATAAAATAAAATAAAATAAAATAAAATAAAATAAAATGAAATAAAATAAAATAAAATTAAAATAAAATTAAAATAAAATTAAAATAAAATAAAATAAAATTAAAATTAAAGTTAAAATTAAAATTAAAATTAAAATTAAAATTAAAATTAAAATTAAAATTAAAATTAAAATTAAAATTAAAATTAAAATAAAATAAAATAAAATAAAATAAAATAAAATAAAATAAAATAAAATAAAATAAAATAAAATAAAATAAAATAAAATAAAATAAAATAAAATAAAATAAAATAAAATAAAATAAAATAAAATAAAATAAAATAAAATAAAATAAAATAAAATAAAATAAAATAAAATAAAATAAAATAAAATAAAATAAAATAAAATAAAATAAAATAAAATAAAATAAAATAAAATAAAATAAAATAAAATAAAATAAAATAAAATAAAATAAAATAAAATAAAATAAAATAAAATAAAATAAAATAAAATAAAATAAAATAAAATAAAATAAAATAAAATAAAATAAAATAAAATAAAATAAAATAAAATAAAATAAAATAAAATAAAATAAAATAAAATAAAATAAAATAAAATAAAATAAAATAAAATAAAATAAAATAAAATAAAATAAAATAAAATAAAATAAAATAAAATAAAATAAAATAAAATAAAATAAAATAAAATAAAATGAAATAAAATAAAATAAAATAAAATTAAAACAAAATAAAATAAAATAAAATAAAATAAAATAAAATAAAATAAAATAAAATAAAATAAAATAAAATTAAAATAAAATAAAATAAAATAAAATAAAATAAAATAAAATAAAATAAAATAAAATAAAATAAAATAAAATAAAATAAAATAAAATAAAATAAAATAAAATAAAATAAAATAAAATAAAATAAAATAAAATAAAATAAAATAAAATAAAATAAAATAAAATAAAATAAAATAAAATAAAATAAAATAAAATAAAATAAAATAAAATAAAATAAAATAAAATAAAATAAAAAAAATAAAAAAAAATAAATAAAATAAAATAACATAAAATAAAATAAAATATATAATCAATCCTTAAAAAAGTAGACGCATTAGTATTGTAATAACTTATACGTTACAGCATCTCACAATTTTATCAAAGATTGGGCTATGAAAACGTAGACGTATTAACATTGTCAGAAGTCATACGCCACCATATGTCAATATTACTTAGGTATTTCTTACTTCGTTCCCCAAAGAAACAAGCTTTGAAACCTTTCATATCAAAAACCACAGTCCAATTATATTCAAAGTTCAATATATAAATGCATTTTAAACATTCCTTTAATTGTCGAATCGATAATTCATTTGCAATGATATCAAGAGAAAAAAAATTCTGAAGAAATCATTTTGAAATTGAAATAATAAAAATTGGAAAAATTTTGTTTTATGTTAAATGGTTTCCAAATAATTCTGAATAACTGAACATTTTTATTGCCAGTTTTATAAAATAAAATTTGTAATCCTTAAAAAAGTAGACGCATTAGTATTGTAATGACTTATACGCCACTTATACGCATCGCAAAATTGTATCAAAGTTTGGGTTATGAAAACGTAGACGTATTAACATTGTCAGAAGTCATACGCCACCATATGTCAATATTACATATGTATTTCTTATTTCGTTCCCCCAAGAAACAAGTGTTGAAACCTTTCATATCAAAAACCGCAGACCAACTATATTCAAAATTCAATATATAAATGCATTTTAAACATTCCTTAAATTGTCTAATCGATAATTCATTTGCTAAATAACAAGAATAAGTATATATCCGCTTGGGCTGGCTCAATGATACAAAGAATATTACACAAAAGGCACATATAAATTTTTTAAATTTTATGATCATTCCCTCCATATTGGCTACACGAACATAGGCGTATGAATACTGTCACTACTCATACGTCACAATATATGTTGCAACTAAGCCGCTTAAGGGGTTATGGCGACTTTGACAAATGACCGCCTACGAAACACTGTTTTACTAAAGCAGTTTGCGGTGCCCACTGTAGCTCGAAAATGAATAAACCGATCAGCATGTGTTATTGTGCGCTCATTAAGAACCTAATAATCTTGCCCTTGGGCGAAACGGAATTAAAAAAAAAAATGTGAATGGTAAAAATCAAAATTTCGATTTTAACTTAAAAAAATTAATAGATTTCTCGCAAAAAATCCCACAATTTTTTTTAAGTCTTTTGTTTACGGACAACGTTTTTATGTGTATAATAATTCCACAAAAACATATAAAGATCGGATCATCCGCTTTAGACCTACAGTGGGAACCGCATTCAAAAATGCCATTTCGAGAAAATCGCGTTTGAAACTTTGTAGAAGCGTTTTGCGGTGCCAACTCTAGCTCGAAAACTAATTATCCGATTGTCATATATTTATGTGGGCTTACTAAAGTCCTGTTTCTCTAAGACGATTCGAATTCAAATTCATTCGAATTACTACCAAACTCCTATTGTTGTAGGAAATGTTTGTTTTATTGAAAATAAAAATAATTCAAATATTTTCCAAAAGACGGACGTGTGGTAGTATTTCGAACGATTTTGTATTCGAATCGTCTTAGTGAAACAGGCCATAAGTACATAATGTTCTAGTCATTCATCGATCGATTTTCTAAATATTGTTTTAAATATTAGATAGTTACAATTTCAATTATTGGCTTAGAAAACTAACGTTTTCTGGTCATAAAACACGCAAAAACTTTAAAAATGAAATCGATCGATGTTTCAGTTTTTTTTTTTTATTTATTGGGGGTCACCCCTCAACAATTTCCATATATTGGTAGAGCACCTGTTAACTCACGAGTATCTGTAATTCTTTGTTTCTTTAGCGAACAAAATAGTTCCGAGTGCCTTGAGAATCAACCTGCGTATACATATTGATATGGCTCATACGCCACAATACATGTCTCAAGCAAATGTTCAACCCAATTCTGTGTTAAATTGAGGGAGGGGAGCTATCTACTTTTTTTATCGCTGAGTCGGAAATATGTGTAAAACGTAGTACGAAACCAACAGGATAAAATTCTAATTCATTCATCATTAAAATTCATGATTCGTATCCCACAATTGCAATTGTCCTCAGACCTTCCGGTAGGTATTTCGGGTATTAATGGTACCTTTTTAGCGGATATGACCATAATTGCCCATTTTGATGACACACAAATGTATCTCCACAAATTTATATTTAACAAAAATCGTCTATTGAATCTTAGGCGTATGATTATTGTCACAACTCATACACCACAACACTTCTCATTTTTGAAATCGGTTCCATGAGATATTTTAGACTCTTAGTTGGCAGAGAAATATTGAAAATATATCCACAACGATTATATGTTGAATTCAGTTATAATGCTGATTTCAAATTACCTTCCAACGAGAGATCTCTCATTACTTTGCCCGAGTTAGGCCTGGCGTATAATTGTTGTCATCACTTATACTCTGCAATTTAAGTAGTTCCCATGTGCACCCATGATAGTCTGTCTAGCTTCCGAACGAAAAATTGCAAACATTTTTTTTTTACTAGAGGGTCTTCTGCTTGCAGATATTATGGAGCTAAATTTGTAATAGCCCTTATAAAGCAGCGCTTCCTGAGCTATACTTTTCTGGAATTTCCAATAAGGTAATTTAAATGAATTGGGTACGATGAGACAATTTGGGTTTTCAGAGAGAAACAAATATTCAAAATATGCACATAATGTTTATATTCTCAGTAGGAAATAAAATCAGTGGACTTGCAGATTCCAAAGGTCCTTCAGACGAGATTTCTCCCTACACTTAATAATAAACCCTGGTATATAATTGGCGCCATGACTAAAACGGAGGAATTAAGTTGTACCTATGTATATCTGTCCAGAATATCTCAGAAGAAGACTTATATTCTGTGAGATACCGTTAAAGAGGTCTTCTGTTCTATAGACGACCCCTACAGAAGTCTTCAATTCCATAAAAGATCACTAAAGAAATCTTCTATTGTATAGGAGACCCAAAAAAGACCTCTATAGTATAAAAACCACATAACGATATCTTATTTTCTATAGAAGAACCCTGAATATGATTTATATTCTATAAGAACCCTACAAAGGCCGATAAAGAGGCCTTCCATTCCTTAGAAGGCACCTATAAAGGTCTTTAGGAGAATAGAAGAGCCGTATAGAGGTCTTTTATTCCACAGGAGACCCCTGAGGAAGACTTATATTCTATAAGAGATCCTGCTATTAAGTTGTACCTATATCTGCCCACCGTTGGTAATCAGTCTAGCCTCCGAACGAAAGAGCTACATATATTTGTAGTACCAGATAAACAATACATGCTGAGATCAGGTATTCTAAAAGCTCAA
Source organism: Musca autumnalis (assembly GCF_047663935.1). Lineage (NCBI taxonomy): Eukaryota > Metazoa > Arthropoda > Insecta > Diptera > Muscidae > Musca > Musca autumnalis. The sequence goes on along the minus strand of NW_027411866.1, from coordinate 5,781,131 downwards.
GGCACTTTATTTAATTATGTTACTACCACAGGACATTTTGCGTACTGCCAATTGAGTCCTGATTCGTTTTCCTACACCAGAATTGTTGCACCGTTTTTTGGCAATTTTGCTTTTTAAGAGAATATTGCTTTGATCACAAAGACTTCTGAGCATATCAAAGTACATTTCGTCAAGATACTTCAACAGGTTTCAGCTTGATCTGCAAGAATTCCTTTTTAGAGATGGTTTCCTATATTATCGGGTACAAACTTTCAATTTTTGCAGTCATATTTTCCCCTAGGTAAATCTAAAGTAGCAGATACGTCGAAATATTCATTAAAAAATTAAATTTCCTTCTACATAATAACGTAGGCGTATGACTAGGGTCACTAGTCATACGCCTCAGTTTTGGAAAAAATTAAATAAATTATTCTCATTGTTTCTATGGTGTTGTTTTGCACAATGAGACATCGATAGCCTGTTTAGCTCTCCCTTTTATCATTGTTATCTCCAAGATTTAAATTAACTACATATTTTGCCTTGAAGCATAATTTACTCAATTTCATTTATTCAACAATTTAATGTTATGCCTCAATTAAGTAAATGTTTTTCTCTATCTCTCTCATTCCTCCTATCAACATTAAATTGCAAATGATTTTAATTTAAAATAACTATCTTTTAACTACAGCTGACTGAATCATATGCATGTGCGTGTGTGTGCTCAAGTGTGTGTTTGTTTGTTAATGCTTTAGGCCAAATACATAATCCTTTGGACATGCTGCACACACACACACATGCACTCACAGGTAAATGTAAGGTATTTTGTAATGGGTAGAGTGATAAAAAGCTTAAAATAAATAATACGCTCGTAAAGCCGCCCAATTAATTGGATGCAATCCGCTCCACAATGCAACACACATGCCCATGGAAGCATGTGATGTGGACACAACCGATGTATCCATGATGTGAACCAGAATGAGGATGGATGATTATTGTTATTGTTGCTCGCTGACAAATCTGTACAAACACATTATAAAAATATTGACATCAATTAATTATACCAGAATTTAAATCATAAAGCGCGGAGGCTTAACATAAATTAAAGGATCCATGCAATGTTTTGCCAACGATGGCCAACCATGGTTCGTTGATATTCATGTGGACATGGACAAGGATTGTTGTTTGTAATCATTTGTAATTTGTTTTTATTTATTTTTTTTACTTGATACAATGTCAGTTGGCGGGGAAAGCTATTGGTTATTTAAATGTAAAAAAATAATTTCATTTGATGATCGAGATATGAGAAGTGGGAATTGAAAAATATTTTTATATTTATTTCAGGGAATGGATTGAATGTGAGTTCCGAATAACTTTAAAATTGTGTGAAAGGTCCTGAATAATTTACAAATTATGCGATAAGTCGAATGTCCATCAAGTAGCTAATTTACATAAAGATGTCAAAATTGGCGTATGACTGTTATCGGTAGTCATACGCCAAATTATCTCAAAATAAATGAATGAGAGTTTCGACGAACTCTAAAAATTATGGTAAATAAAGTAGTTAATTTCTATAAGTGTGAAGGTAGGCATATGACTGTTGTCAGTAGTTCTAAGTCAAAGGCGTATGGCTGATGTCAGTAGTTATACGTCACAATATCTCAAAATTAGTAAATGGAGAATGAGAGTTTCGAATAAGTGTAAAATTATATTAAAAAATAAATTAAAAAATGCATGTGAACGTAGGCGTATGGCTGCTGTCAGTAGTTATACGCCACAGTATCTTAAATAAATCAATAAATGGGGGAAATTTCAATAAGTAATTTATATCACTTATGTTTATAAATGAATGAATTCAATGTGAGTTCTGAATAATTTACAAAGCTAGCTAATTACATAAAGATGTCAAAATTGGCGTATGACTGTTGTCGGTAGCCATACGCCACATTATCTCAAAATAAATGAGAGTTTCGACGAACTCTAAAAATTATGGTAAATACCCAGTAGTTAATTTCCATAACTGTGAAGGTAGGCGTATGACTGTTGTCGGTAGTTATACGCCACAGTATCTCAAAATTAATAAATGGAAAATGAGAGTTTCGAATAAGTCTTAAATTATATGGCACGCCGATTGTCCATTAAAATAGTTAATTAATAAATGCATACATGTGAACGTAGGCGTATGACTGTTGTCAGTAGTTATACGCCACAATATCTAAAAATTAATAAATGGGGGAAATTGTTATTTATTTTTCATTTATTTTCTTCATGTTTATGAATGAATGAATTTAATGTGAGTTGTAAACAAGTTTAAAATTATGCGATAAGCCGAATGTCCATCTAGTAGCTGATTTACATGGAAATGACAACATAGGCGTATGACTGTTATCATACGCCCCATTATCTCAAAATAAATAACTGGAATAGTTTCGTTGAACTCTAAAAATTGTCTAAAATGTCTATTAAGTAGTTAATTTCCATATAAGTGTAAGGGTAGGCGTATGACTGTTGTCAGTAGTTATACGCCACAGTATCTCAAACTTAATAGAGAAAGAAATGATGATGATGATAACTTATTTATTTTGCTTGCAATTAATACTAAAGTAAAAAAACTCACGCCATCAGAGAGAAAGAAGTAATTACACCTCAGATTAGGCACAAAAACGTCATCCAACTCTTTTAAAGTGCAGAAGATATAAAAGTCCATTATAACCCATTTTTATTACATTTAAATAAGCTAAAAGCACTAACTTGCCATCCTACAAGGAAACCTTCCCGACAATTCCACAATGATAATTCATTCCCAGTATTGTTGTTATTGTTTCACAAAAGCCATATGACTTCCTTTCCTATGGCTTGACATTTTTCCCAGTGAATAGGAAAATTTGCCTTAAGGACATTAAAACATGCATATGAGTTGCATTCTGTTGGAGATTTTCTTCCTTTTGAAAATGCGAAAGGAAACAAAATTAAATGCAATGATGTGACACTTTCACAAACTAAAGAAAAAAAACAACCTCTACATGATAAAGCAATTTCCTAAAGAGAAAAATACCAGGCAATTACAATGCATATTCCACATAAGGAAAAATTGTGCAGTTTCATCGTCAAGGAAACAACTAGAGCAACGTCAATCTAAATTTATCTTAATGGAGGTTAGATTGACGACGCTTGACCATTTGGAAAAATGTTATCAGGATAATTTAAGCAAAATAACTTTAAGAAAGAAACAACATTAGGGCTATGTTGATGGTAACAACAAGCAAAACGTATCAAATGAATGAAGAATGAACATGGCCCTACTAGAAAGCCGGAAGGCCAACTCTCCGATAAAATAAACAAGTAGATTTTTTTATTTTCTTTTTTAATGGCCGTTTGTCCAAAAGAAAGAAGATTTCTTAGAATATTTTTGCAAAGATCAGGTGAACAATAAAAGTTTAATTTTTATTTCTTCATGGAGGAATTGCCCAGTAAGCTTGGACTTTTGAGAATATTTTAATGGTAATCTGACCAATAAGCTTGGATTTAAAAAAATATTTGTTCTATGGAGATTCCACAGAAAATCCTGGTCTACATATATGGAATATTGTCTTCGAGGGAGATCAAATAAAATTTTTTTTAAATAAGTTTCCAAGGAGGAAAAGACCAAAAAACTTGGTATTTTAAGATTATTTTTTGAGAAACACGCCGAATACATCGTTTTACCGATCATCTACACATGAACGGCTAATACATCGCATTTCTGAATACTTAAATATCTTCAAATCATCATCAACGCATCGAGTTAAAGACAAACCATCAGCATTCCATTATGTTCCCGAATCGTCGACCAAGTATCAAATTTCCCCACTGATGAATCATCTACACCTGAACCTGCAGAATCACCCACATTCACCCACCATATATGTATATGTATACGGCAACACTACACTGACTGACCGAAAGAGGTGCGCAATTTATTTAAAGCGAAAATTTGTCGAGCACACAAGGATTGGCGAAAAGAAGAGTAAAACATCACATTAGATATCTTCCCGCCGATGAGGAACCACCACAATTTTCAATGGATAAAGCGTTAGTTCCTAATGGTATCACCATTGTATAACTGAAGCAGCTGGATGAGCCGGGAGTTGAGTATCTAACGAAGGTCCTCAACTTGTAAAGACCGGTTCCGCGTTTGTCACAAGTAGCAAAAATTCTTAAGACTTTACTTCTCCCCAGGATCAGAAATAGTTACTGTTTGAAGACATCGAGCTGACTAGTCTCCGGTCACGTTTGAAACGTTGGATAATGGATTGTATTTGTGCACAACATTCGTGCATGGAATTAGCGAATAAGAAGTACAAGACCAGTAGAGTGAAACTGGGAGTACCCCAATGTGCGCTGATATCTCTGGAACGTATGGTATCGAATACGTCTTAAGAGTTCTATAATCTTCTACTCCACAAGAGACCCTTTAAGACTTTTATTCTATAAGAGACTATTAAAGAGGACCCTTTAAGAAGACTTAAGATAGCCATAAGATAACCTTAAGGAGGTTTTGTATTCTAAAGGAGTCTTATATTCCAAAGAATACCCTCAAAGAGGTCGACTATTCTATAGTAGATCCCAAAGAGATATTTCATTGTACAGAAGACCCCTAAAGAGGTATTTTGTTCTACAGAAGACCCCTAAAGAGATATTTTGTTCTACAAAAAACCCTAAAGACCCGTTTTCCTGTAGAAGAACCCTATAGATGTCTTCTATTTTACCAAAGACCCCCGCAGAAGACTTATATTCTATAAAACACCCTTAAAGAGATGTTGTATTCTAATGAAGACCCATAAAGAAGTCATCTATCGCCGGAGCGCTTTTTAATTAAATTGCGGTCAAATTCACATTCGGGGCTTTTAGGTTTTCAAAATTTTGCTTGAAAACTATAACTTTAAAGTTGTGAGAAAGGTCCATATAAATATAAAAGAAGGCGTATGGTTGATGTCAGTAGTTATACGCCACAATATCTCAAAATTAGTAAATGGAGAATGAGTGTTTCGAATAAGTCTCAAATTATATTAAAAAATTAAATTAAAAAATGCATGTGAACGTAGCCGTATGACTGCTGTCAGTAGTTATACGCCACAGTATCTTAAATAAATTAAAAAAATGGGGGAAATTTCGATAAATAATTTATATAATTTATGTTTATGAATGAATTCAATGTGAGTTCTGAATAATTTACAAATTATGCCATAAGTCGAATGTCCATCAAGTATCTAATTTACATAAAGATGTCAAAATTGGTGTATGACTGTTGTCAGTAGTAATACAATGTGGCCACATTATCTCAAAATAAATAAATGAGAGTTTCGACGAACTCTAAAAATTATGGTAAATATCGAGTAGTTAATTTCCATAACTGTGAAGGTAGGCGTATGACTGTTGTCAGTAGTTATACGCCACAGTATCTCAAAATTAATAAATGGATTATGAGAGCTAGCACTATCAAAATGGAACTAAAGAAAATGTTGAAAATTCTCTACAAGATTATCCTTTACAATATTTTCGTACGTTTTACCACTTTTGAGACATAGAAGTTCAGATTTGGACGATTCACTGACTCTATCGTCTCCTTATAAAAAAGGTCATAACTGCAATTTCCCAACTTAAAATTATATATCTCAAAAATGGTACAACTTAGAAAAAATTACGAAAGCCAATCTTGTAGAGAATTTTCACAGCTATAAGATTTTCTCTAGTCCCATTTCGATAAGACTTACCGACTTACCAAAAAACCCTAAAAATGTGACCTGAACTTCTATATCCAGAAAATGGTAAAACCTAGGAATAAATCATAAAAATCAATCCTCCAGAAAATTTTCACAGGTACTAAATTTCCTTTAGCCACATTTCGTTAGGACTTGCGGATTCCAAGCAAAATCGCGAAAACCAAAAATAAACCTAAAAATGGGAAATTTGTCCGCGGTTTATTTAAAAATCCCTTTAACGATTTTTTCTTGTTTTTAGATTTTTCTCATCTATGAACTTTGCTGTTTAAGAATCCACAAAAACTTCCCAGGTGTAAGCGATTTTCGTTTAAAATTAGTTAAGGCGCATCGTGCTTGACATTGTTTTATAAGGAGGCGATACAGTCAGTGCATTGTACCAATTTCAACTTCCATATCTCAAAAACGGTAAAACCTACGAAAACATCATAAAAGTCAATCTTGTATAGAATTTTCACAGCTACCATATTTTCTTTAAACCCGACTTCATATGACGTGCGATTTCCAAGCAAAATCATGGAAACCTAAAAAAGCCCTAAAAATGTGAACTTTGACCTCGATTTACTCAAAAAGCGTTGCGTCGATTTTTTTTTTGTGATTTTTCTCATTTATGAACATTGTAGTTTCAGAATCCGAAAAAACTTCCCAGGTGTAAGCTTCTTGTATTTAAAGTAGGTTCAAGGGCACCGTGATAGCAGACCCCGAAAGAAGTATCTTGTTCCACAAAAACTCCTAAAGAGATCTACAGAAGACCACTTAGGGGCCTTCTATTCTACAAAAGAAAACGCCTATCCTTAAATCTGCCCCTATAGAAGACTCTGAAAGAAGGCTTCAATTCTATAAAAGACTCATCCTTTCTATAGAATATCTCAAATGAAGTCTTTTGTTTTAAAGAAACCCCGGTCAAGCAGATCACTTTCCGGTCAAATTTGAAAAGTTGGATAATTGAATATATGTGTGGACCCCAGTCGTACATGGAACTCAGGCCCCCAAAGTAGATTTCTTCTATCCTACGGAGGACCCCTGAAGATCCTTAAAGAGGGATCTGCTATAGAAGGCCTTTAAAAAGACTTATATTCAATAAAGACCCCTATTCTATAGAAGACTTCCAAGAAATTCGTATATTATACAGAAGACTTCTAAAAAGATCCTTTCTACAGAAGATCCCTAATGAAGTCTTTTGTTCTAAAGAAAACCCCTATAGCGGTCTAGCAGATCACTTTCCGGTCAAACTTGAAAAGTTGAATAATCGAATATATGTGTGAACCCTTAGTCGTAAATGGAACTGAGGCCTCTAAAGTAGAGGTATTCTATTCTACAGACCCCTTCTACACCTGAAGATCCTTAAAGAGGAGTCTGCTGTATGAGGCCTTTAAAAAAAGACTTATATACTATAAATACCCCTGTTCTATAGAAGACCTCCAAAAAAGTCATATGTTCTACAGAGGTCTTCTGTTCTACATAATCTTCTTCTGCCTTCTATTCCATAAGAGACACTTAAAGAAGTTTTTATTCTATAGAATACCCCTAATAAAGACTTATATTCTATTCTTTAGGGGTCATAAAGATACCTTCCACATATTTTGGGGAATATGTTAATATCCTAATGGCCCCTCTGTTCACCAATGGACTACGGATATGAGCACAGAGTTAAATGTCCTTGTCAATGGCAACGTAATTCCAATCATTAACTACCCAGAAAAACAAATGTCGGATGTCCGACATATCTGAACAATTTCGGAAGCAAAATCGTTCAGATTTCGTTCCGATTTCTATACGATTTTTCATAGGGGAATTCGTTCAGATTTCGGAGAGAATGTCGAAAATTAATTTCCCTTCGAATATACCAATGGTTTTCTTCCGATTTCGTTACGAATTCGGATCGATATGTCGGAAACAAATTTCTCTTCGCACAATAAGGAAGGAGTGGACCGATATGACCCATCTTCGAATTTAAACTAAGTTTGGACAAAATATTACGAAAGCCAAATTTTGGACCGAATCGGTTGATCCGTTCGCGAGTTATGGTGCGCTCCAGCCGGCAAAACAGACAGACGAACGGACATGGCTAAATCAACTCCAAATTATCTGAAACACATTTCGTCCAAACATACTTGTGGTCTAAAACCATTATTTCGATGAGACACATGTTGCCCGTTAAAAGTGTAAATACCCTCGTTAGCATAAATGCTGAGGGTATAAAAAGAGGCGTCAGAGAAAATTGTTTTCCTTCGATATTCATAGGACATTATTCCAAAATCGTTGAGAAATCTGTACAAAGATTCAGAAGGTACCTCCGATTGTTATACATTATTCCAAAATCGTTCAGAAATCTGTACGAAAATCCGGAAGAAAAAATTCCCCTTCCGAATTTCCCAAGGATTTTCTTCCTATTTCCTTCCGAATTCCGACCGAAATCTATCCGATTACGCTCCGATATTTCGTTCCGAAATTATGTCAACCACTTCATACAACTTTCGTTAAGATATCGTTACGATTTCGGATCCGACATCGGGCGTAGCGTCCGAATTTCTGGGTACCGAAAGATTGTAGGGGTCAAGGTTGACAGTCCACGCTTGTCATCCGCACATGCCACAGTTATCTGTGACAATCTGAGATGTAGGAACAAAGTCCTCAAGTCCCTAACCGGCAGCACTTTGGGGTACAGACAAGGCAACCTAGTTGAAACACGATAGGTGGGTCTGTGGTAAGTTATGTAGCGCCAGTGAGGTCCGCGAACATATGTGAAAGGTGATGGAGCAACTCACACAGGCATTCTAGAAGGATTTTCATGATTCGAAAAGAGGGAAGTAAGTAAGTGGCAAGACAACAACACTGAGTATTGCAGGCTATGTAAAGATGTGGAAGAGGTTGAAACAATCGAGCCCCTTCTCTGCCGGCGTCCTTGACTGGCAATCAAAAGACACAGGCTGTTTGGTGTCCATGCGATTATTTTCTCTTCATAGATACCGCAGTCATGGTAACTTATTGCAGGAGACTGAAGTGGCTATATGGCGATTCATCTTCGACTTAACATGTTCTATTAAGCCCTTTTTCCCTATCTCTCTGTAATCTCTACTCTCCTCTTACCCCTTTCCAGTCCTTCTCCCTTCCTTTTTCCCTTCTATACTTCTTATCTCTAGTGAAGTGGCTGTCTAAAAGCAACGGTAGCTGCTCATCTTATAGCCTAACCAAACATAAGATCCAAAGCCGATTTAAGCATGTCCTTGTCAATGGCAACGTAATTCCGACCACTAACTACCGAAAGATTGTAGGGGTCAAACTTGACAGTCCACGCTTGATATCCGCACATGCCACAGGTATCTGTGAAAAGCTGAAATGTAAGAAGAAAGTCCTCAAGTCCCTAACCGGCAGTAATCAAGTCTTGTTGAGACACAATAGGTCGATCCGATCAACAGGATCATTTGTTTTTCAGCTGATTATATGATAGTCGGCATTATAAACGTGCGAATTTTAGGCATTTAAAGACGAGTGCTTTGTAAACTAGAATTTAATCAATAAACAGCAGATCAACTAAGTGAGGTAGCTTTCCCTTAAAAATGGTTAAGTCCATTAGCAATTATATATATACATAAGTGTATATATTTTTTTTATTATGTGCCTATATATAATAACAAAAAAAAAAACTAAAATGACAATGCCTGGCCATAATGGAAAATGTAACCAAATGCACTTTACAAAATCCATAAAACAAAATTCTCAATATGTCCTGCTGAAGGGGAAGTAAAGAAATCAGAAAGCCAAGGAATTGGAAAATGTGGTTGATTTGCAGGGAACAATGATGGCATTGAGTGCATTATGAGAAATACTTTGTTTGCTGCTTTTAATGTTTATATTTGATAATGGCTTTACTTGGAGTCTATAGAAATGGCAAAAGGACCTCAAGAATGTTTGCACAAATTCAATTTTTTATGGAATATATACGAAATGAAATTTTTGTAGAACTCATTTTGTGTTGAGAATTTTTTACAAAGGTCAAATAAGAAATAAAAACAGTAAAAGTGGATATTTTGAATGTAAAGAATATTCAATTTGTTATGTCCCAAAAATATTCTAAATTGATATTTAGTTCGTAATAACTATGTAGACCAAAAGGAACTAAACATTGTGTGCTTTAATATCCAATATCCCTTTGCAAGTATTTTATTCATAGGGGTCATCATTGGGTCACGTAAGTAGTCTATTTTTAGTTGCTTACCCCCATTATTATCGTTTATATTGCCAATTATTTCATTGCCATATGAATTACTTAAGGTCTATTTATGATATATCCATTGACCATCATTTCCAATACATTGTTAAGTACTTCTTCGTAGATACAATTAAAAGAATTCTATCGTGTTGACACAATGGCGACGAGCAAAAAGCAAAAAAGGCTCTTAACCCCTTTTTTATTGTCGCTCTTGTCCTCTTTATTATTGATTATTTTAGAAGATAAAAATACATTTTTATTTTTGTTAAACGCAGGATATGACAAAAAATTACAACGTAACAAAGTCACGTTAGGAAAACCGAGCTAAATTGCGGCTACTGCTGCCGCAGCAGCCACTGCTGCAGAATCTCGGTTTCATAAAGTTTATTCACCATTGAATAAACGAACGACCACAGCACAACCACATTGATATCGATCGCTCAATTTTAGATGTTTAGAAATATGAGTGTGTATGAGTGTACCACCACCACCACTACAACATAGTTATGACTAGCATTCGAAAAGTAAAAAGACACAAAGAAAGCCTTCCCACACCAAACTAGACAAATGCATGTGTAGAGAGAGAGAGGCAACGATGAATGAGGACCAAGGGCAAAATTATGACCACCCACTTTCATTTGTAGTAATCAAAATGTATAAGCAATGCCATTTTTTTGTGGTTCTCCCAAGTCTGCCCTATTTTATGTCCACTGTAGATGAATGGTTGGGTGTCTGCTGGGTGCTTACTTTGGCGAAATTGGCAAAAAGGATATCGACCTTTTTACTCGTTACATGTTTTTCTCTGTTCGTCTCTGAATGGCTTGCATTGTGTGAGCCATAACAATTAGAAAAATAACTTATAAAGAAATCGTGACAGAGAAAGGGAAAAGTTTCGGGAAAAAAGTACAACAACAATAATGAAAATAAAGCTTATTAACAAATCAACAAAAGGACAAAAATTACTTTACAATTGGCCTGCAGTACATTATCATTGAGGCGGTCTCCATCGGTGAGAAGTTGTCAAATATCCCAACCACAATAAGGGCGAGTTAATCAGAATAATGTTTTTAAAAAAGAGTACAAGTTTTTTTTTTTTGGAGGACAGTGTTGCTCTGATAGACTTGAGAAAAATATTTCGAAATATTTATCCTTCAAAATAAAAAATATGTCGGGAAAAAACGTATATTCTATAGAAAACACCCAAATGGGTCTTTTATTCTACAGAATACCCATCGAAAGGCCTTCTGTTCTATAGAAGACCCCTAAAGAGGTCTTCTATTCTATAGAAGACACCAAAAGAGGTCTTCTATTCTATAGAAGACCCCTAAAGAGATCTTCTATTCTACACAAGACCCCTAAAGAGGTCGTCTATTCTACACAAGACCCCTAAAGAGGTCTTCTATTCTATAGAAGACCCCTAAAGAGGTCTTGTATTCTATAGAAGGCCCTAAAGAGGTCTTCTATTCTATAGAAGACACCTAAAGAGGCCTTCTATTCTATAGAAGATCCCTAAAGAGGCCTTATATTCAATAGAAGACCCCTAAAGAGGTATTCTATTCTATAGAAGACCCCGAAAGAGGTCTTCTATTCTACAGAAGAAGCCTAAAAAGGTCTTCTATTCTATAGAAGACCCCGAAAGAGGTCTTCTATTCTACAGAAGAAGCCTAAAAAGGTCTTCTATTCTATAGAAGACCCCTAAGAGGTCTTCTATTCTATAGAAGACCCTTAAAGAGGTATTCTATTCTATAGAAGACCCCTAAAGAGGTCTTCTATTCTACAGAAGACCCCTAAAGAGGTCTTCTATTCTATAGAAGACCCCTAAAGAGGTCTTCTATTCTATAGAAGACCCCTAAAGAGGTCTTCTATTCTATAGAAGACCCCTAAAGAGGTCTTCTATTCTATAGAAGACCCCTAAAGAGGTCTTCTATTCTATAGAAGACCCCTAAAGAGGTCTTCTATTCCATAGAAGACCCATAAAGAGGTCTTATATTCTATAGGAGACCCATAAAGAGGTCTTCTATTCTAGAGAAGACCCCTAAAGAGGTCTTTTATTCTAGAGAAGGCCCCTAAAAAGGTCTTCTATTCTATAGAAGACCCCTAAAAAGGTCTTCTATTCTATAGAAGACCCCTAAAGAGGTCTAAGACCCCTAAAGAGGTCTTCTATTCTAAGAAGACCCCTAAAGGGGTCTCCTATTCAATAGAAGACCCCTAAAGAGGTCTTCCATTCTATAGAACACCCCTTAAGGTGTCTTCCATTCTATAGAAGGCCCCTAATCAGGTTTTCTATTCTATAGAAGACCCCTAAAGAGATCTTCTATTCTATAGAAGGCCCCTAAAGAGGTCTTCTATTCTATAGAAGACCCCTAAAGAGGTCTTCTATTCTATAGAAGACCCCTAAAGATGTCTTCTATTCTATAGAAGACCCCTAAAGAGGTCTTCTATTCTATAGAAGACCCCTAAAGAGGTTTCCATTCTGTATTCTGTATTCTGTAGAAGACCGCCAAAGAGGTCTTCTATTCTATAGAAGACCGCTAAAGAGGCCTTCTGTTCTATAGAAGACCCCTAAAGAGGTCTTCTGTTCTATAGAAGACCCCTAAGGAGGTCTTCTATTCTATAGAAGACCCCTAAGGAGGTCTTCTATTCTATAGAAGACCCCTAAAGAGGTCTTCTATTCTATAGAAGACCCCTAAAAGAGGTCTTCCATTCTATAGAAGTCCCCTAAAGAGGTCTTCTATTCTATAGAAGACCCCTAAAGAGGTCTACTATTCTATAGAAGAACCCTAAAGAGGTATATTCTATTCTATAGAAGACCCGTAGAGAGGTCTTATATTCTATAGGACAAAGAGGTCTTCCATTCTATAGAAGACCCCTAAAGCGGTCTTTTGTTCTAAAAAAGAACCCTAAAGAGGTCTTCTATTCTATAGAAGACCCCTAAAGATGTCTTCTATTCTATAGAAGACCCCTAAAGAGGTCTTCTATTCTATAGAAGACCCCTAAAGAGGTTTCCATTCTGTATTCTGTATTCTGTAGAAGACCCCTAAAGAGGTCTTCTATTCTATAGAAGACCGCCAAAGAGGTCTTCTATTCTATAGAAGACCGCTAAAGAGGCCTTCTGTTCTATAGAAGACCCCTAAAGAGGTCTTCTGTTCTATAGAAGACCCCTAAGGAGGTCTTCTATTCTATAGAAGACCCCTAAGGAGGTCTTCTATTCTATAGAAGACCCCTAAAGAGGTCTTCTATTCTATAGAAGACCCCTAAAAGAGGTCTTCCATTCTATAGAAGACCCCTAAAGAGGTCTTCTATTCTATAGAAGACCCCTAAAGAGGTCTACTATTCTATAGAAGAACCCTAAAGAGGTATATTCTATTCTATAGAAGACCCGTAGAGAGGTCTTATATTCTATAGGACAAAGAGGTCTTCCATTCTATAGAAGACCCCTAAAGCGGTCTTTTGTTCTAAAAAAGAACCCTAAAGAGGTCTTCTATTCTATAGAAGACCCCTCTAAAAGGTCTTATATTCTATAGAAGGCCCCTAAAGAGGTCTTCTATTCTATAGAAGGCCACTAAAGAGGTCTTCTAGTCTATAGAAGACCCCTAAAGAGGTCTTCTATTCTATAGAAGACCCCTAAAGAGGTCTTCTATTCTATAGAAGACCCCTAAAGAGGTCTTCTATTCTATAGATGAACTTTAAAGAGGTCTTCTATTATCTAGAAGACCCCTTAAGAGGTCTTCTACTCTATAGAAGACCCCTAAAGAGGTCTTCCATTCTTAGAAGACCCCTAAAGAGGTCTCCTGTTCTATAGAAGACCCTTAAAGATGGTCTTCTATTCTATATAAGATCTGTAAGGAGGTCTTTTATTCAATAGAAACTCACTAAAGAGATCTACTATAGAAGACCCCTAGTGAGGCCTTCTATGCTATAAAGAACCCCTAAAGAGGTCCTATATTCTATAGAATTTTTCACATTCATAGATTTCGTAGAATTTTAATAAAGTAGCTTCTCCCTACAACTCAGTCAATGACTAGCAAATCTAATTGTATAGCAATTTGACCCTTGACATCATCATTCTACCCATCAATCTGTCATAGTAATGATGTGACATGACACTGTAACCATTTAAATGAGAAGCTATTATTGATTTATGGGCTGTATAAATCTCAAGCTATTTGTGTGAATGACAATGATGATGATGATGTTGTTGTTAACATATCAAATAAATAAATTTTGACAAAAGAAATGCCACAAAACAAAAGGCCTTTTGTTGAGGAGACTTCCAAAGAAGCTTAACAATAATTCTATACAAATATGAAACAAAATTTGGGTTTATTTCGTTTAATTGACGAAAAAATATAAGGAGAATAATGAAGAAGCTTTAAAGTACGCATATGGCGTATGATTGTTATTAATTGTAAGGATATGGAGCGTATGGTTGTAGCAATTGTTATAACTCATACGTGAGAGTGCTCCTCTTTAAAGACTTTTTTTTTTGAGAAATACTGGAAAAACTATGTTAAAGTAAGAATTATTGGTATGAATGTTATTTTGAGTGCAGAGTTTGACCCTCATGCGTCCCCATGTTTCCATTAAGGAATTTTGATATTACTTTCTCCAGCGGCCTTCATTTGCACTGGTCTTTATATTCCTCAAATCAATGTTTTCTGCCAAAACATTGGGATTTTATTGCAAAACCCAAAAATTTAATAAATAATAAAAAACAATTTGAAATAAAATTTAATATTGATTGATTTATTAAATCATATTTGTCATATTTAATAAATTCACATTTTTTTGTTTGTGAATACCAAATAAAATAAAATTTAATACAAAAGAAGAATGTAAATCAAATGAAATATTGGTCTACAAATTGTTGTAGTCTATACCTGTTGGTTGGTCATGGGAATGTGAACAACTTCCAACCGTAATTGTATTGCAAGATTTCTGTGTGAAAATCTAATGGAAGAATAAGAATGGCTGTCCTTTGACCTGCAAAAACCTTTACCTGTATTTTGTTGTTTCATTTCGTTTTATTCTACCTTTCAATGTGTCTGTAGTTAGCATTATGAGGGTGAACAAATCTCAATTAACTTTTGCATTGACGTGCAAAACAAAACAACAAACACAACGTAAAGCGAAGGAAAGCACAAAAATAAGCAACAACAAGAACACAATTGGTGCAAATTATTATTAACGTTTATTCACCATAGCCGGCGGCACAATGTTAAACAAAATGTGGGCGACAACCACAAAGGTCTGCCTTCACCTACACACAAACACAATACACCTAAGCATTTTTTGTATGTATTTATATATTAATATGTCACATTAAAGGCGGTCAAAATAAGGTAGGGCAGAAAAAGCAAGACTTTATTAATAAATGTGACACACAAATTAATTAACATTTAAAGCATAATTTAAGGATTGTGGTGGGAAAAATATTGCATATTTAAGTGGGCAAATGAATTTAAAGCATACTTTAGGGGGTTAAAGTATTAAAAACATATAAAACAAGTTGTAAACTTCAGCCGTAATGCCTTTCACAATATAGAGAAAATTAAAATTATTTCAATGGACAAGTTTCGTAACTATTTCCAAAAAAAACAACTCTGAACAATGGCTTAAACATTTTAAAGAGCTAAAGTCTATGCCTATTTTTAGGGGTAAAATCAAAAATTCAATACAAAACATACTTTTGAGGGTTTTTCAATCTGAAAACAGCCCTTTGGCATAAATTAAGTCATTTCTCAACCAAAAATCAAAACAACACTCATTATTAGGCAATCATAACAAGTAAAACCCCTCTAGGCGGCATTCTTCAAAATTCACTTCCCCAAATTATTGGAAATTCCAAACCTCAAAATTTCAAGTGAGGACAAAATAACCAGATTTCATCGCATGGCCCTGAGCTTTAACCACACAAAATCATTATTGATTCGTTTTTTTTTTCTTTGAGCCCAAAATTACATGAGGACATTCTATTTTCTACAACACTGTAAGCCAAACAACTTGGCTAACTTAGGCCAGCAAACAAACATCCTATCAACCACACAGCCAACCATCCACTGAAGCCGTTCACTCATCGATCATCTGTCATGTTGTTGCTGTTGTTGTTGTCATGGGAAAAATTCAGATTTTCTCTGTGGTTGAACTTGTTTGGCAAAAGATTTCTTCCTTTACTCGTTGAATATTTTCAGGTACATCATGTTATTGATTCCATTCCCCAGTTCTTCGAACATTTGCCATTGGAATTCATTTCAATGATATGAACTACACCCTCCAACGGAACGAAGAAAAAAAGATTATTGGCTAAATATTTGTGAAAAGTTTAGCACAGATAACGACACAACCCATAAACAAGGAAAAAGCGACAGATTCTTATGATGTAGATTTATTGGTTCGCGGATAGGATATGTTACTTTTTTGAAGATGTAGAAGGAAAAAGAAGCCTTGCCATAAACCAAGTTAGTCCTGGAGAATAGAAGACCTCCTTAGGGGTCTTCTATAGAATAGAAGACCTCATTAGGGGTCTTCTATAGAATAGAAGACCTCTGTAGGGGTCTTCTACAGAATAGAAGACTTCATAAGGGGTCTTCTATAGAATAGAAGACTTCATAAGGGGTCTTCTATAGAACAATATTCTATAGGGTAGAAGACCTCTTTAGGGATCTTCTATAGAATAGAACTCCTCTTTAGGGATCTTCTATAGAATAGAAGACCTCTTTAGGGATCTTCTATAGAATAGAAGACCTCTTTAGGGGTCTTCTATAGAATAACAGACCTCTTTATGGGTCTTCTATAGAATAGAAGACCTCTTTAGGGATCTTCTATAGAATAACAGACCTCTTTATGGGTCTTCTATAGAATAGAAGACCTCTTTAGGGGTCTTCTATAGAATAGAAGGCCTATTTAGGGGTCTTCTATAGAATAGAAGACCTCTTTAGGGGTCTTCTATAGAATAGATGACCTCTTTAGGGGTCTTCTGTAGAATAGAAGACCTCTTTAGAAAAGAAGACCTCTTAAGGGGTCTTCTATAGAACAGAAGACCTCTTTAGGGGTCTTCTATAGAATAGAAGACCTCTTTAGGGGTCTTCTATAGAATAGAAGACCTCTTTAGGGGTCTTCTATAGAATAGAAGACTTCTTAAGGGGTCTTCTATAGAACAGAAGACCTTTTTTGGGGTCTTCTATAGAATAGAAGAATAGAAGACCTCTTTAGGGGTCTTCTATAGATAAGAAAACCTCTTTAGGTGTCTTCTATAGTATAGAAGGCCTTTTTAGGGGTATTCTATAGAATAGAAGACCTCTTTAGGGGTCTTCTATAGAATAGAGGACCTCTTTAGGGGTCTTCTATAGAATAGAAGACCTCTTTAGGGGTCTTCTATAGAATAGAAGACCTCTTTAGGGGTCTTCTATAGAATAGAAGACCTCTTTAGGGGTCTTCTATAGAATAGAAGACCTCTTTAGGGGTCTTCTATAGAATAGAAGACCTCTTTAGGGGTCTTCTATAGAATAGAAGACCTCTTTAGGGGTCTTCTATAGAATAGAAAATCTCTTTAGGGGTCTTCTATAGAATAGAAGACCTCTTTAGGGGTCTTCTATAGCATAGAAGATCTCTTTAGGGGTCTTCTATAGCATAGAAGATCTCTTTAGGGGTCTTCTATAGAATAGAAGATCTCTTTAGGGGTCTTCTATAGAATAGAAGACCTCTTTAGGGGTCTTCTATAGCATAGAAGATCTCTTTAGGGGTCTTCTCTAGAATAGAAGACCTCTTTAGGTGTCTTCTCTAGAACAGAAGACCTCTTTAGGGGTCTTCTATAGAATTGAATTAGGGGTCTTCTATAGAACAGAAGACCTCTTTAGGGGTCTTCAATAGAATAGAAGACCTCTTTAGGGGTCTTCTATAGAACTGAAGACCTCTTTAGGGGCCTTCTGTAGAACAGAAGACATCTTTAGGAGCCTTCTATAGAACAGAAGACCTCTTTAGGAGTCATCTATAGAATAAAAGGCCTCTTTAGAGGTCTTCTATAGAATAGAAGACCTCTTTAGGGGTCTTCTATAGAAAAGAATACCTCTTTAGGGGTCTTCAATAGAATAGAAGACCTCTTTAGAGGTTTTCTATAGAATAGAAGACCTCTTTAGGGGTCTTCTATAGAATAGAAGACCTCTTTAGGGGTTTTCTTTAGAATAAAAGACCTCTTTAAGTGTCTTCTATAGAATAGAAGATCTTTTTAGGGTTCTTCTATAGAATAGAAAAACTCTTAAGGTGTCTTCTATAGAATAGAAGACCTGATTTAGGGGTCTCCTATAGAATAGAAAACACCTTTAGGGGTCTTCTATAGAAGACCTCTTTAGGAGTCATCTATAAAATAGAAGACCTCTTTTGGGGTCTTCTATAGAACAGAAGACCTCTTTAGAGATCTCAATAGAATTAGGGGTCTTCTATAGAACTGAAGACCTCTTTAGGGGTCTTCTGTAGAACAGAAGACCTCTTTAGGAACCTTCTATAGAACAGAAGACCTCTTTATGGGTCTTCCATAGAATAGAAGACCTCTTTAAGGGTCTTCTATAGAATAGAAGACCTCTTTAGGGGTCTTCTATAGAATAGAAGACCTCTTTAGGGGTCTTCTATAGAATAGAAGACCTCTTTAGGGGTCTTCTATAGAATAGAAGACCTCTTTAGGGGTCTTCTATAGAATAGAAGACCTCTTTAGGGGTCTTCTATAGAATAGAAGACCTCTTTAGGGGTCTTCTATAGAATAGAAGACCTCTTTAGGGGTCTTCTATAGAATAGAAGACCTCTTTAGGGGTCTTCTATAGAATAGAAGACCTCTTTAGGGGTCTTCTATAGAATAGAAGACCTCTTTAGGGGTCTTCTATAGAATAGAAGACCTCTTTAGGGGTCTTCTATAGAATAGAAGACCTCTTTAGGGGTCTTCTATAGAATAGAAGACCTCTTTAGGGGTCTTCTATAGAATAGAAGACCTCTTTAGGGGTCTTCTATAGAATAGAAGACCTCTTTAGGGGTCTTCTATAGAATAGAAGACCTCTTTAGGGGTCTTCTATAGAATAGAAGACCTCTTTAGGGGTCTTCTATAGAATAGAAGACCTCTTTAGGGGTCTTCTATAGAATAGAAGACCTCTTTAGGGGTCTTCTATAGAATAGAAGACCTCTTTAGGGGTCTTCTATAGAATAGAAGACCTCTTTAGGGGTCTTCTATAGAATAGAAGACCTCTTTAGGGGTCTTCTATAGAATAGAAGACCTCTTTAGGGGTCTTCTATAGAATAGAAGACCTCTTTAGGGGTCTTCTATAGAATAGAAGACCTCTTTAGGGGTCTTCTATAGAATAGAAGACCTCTTTAGGGGTCTTCTATAGAACAAAAGACCTCTTTAGGGGTCTTCTATAGAGTAGAAGACCTCTTTTCTTCTAAAATACCTCTTCTACAGCATAGAAGATCTCCTCTGTTGAATAGAATGTGTTACAAAGTCTAGCCTTTTGTGAATTTACGAAACTTTTGTTCAAATCCTAATGTTTGTCTCCCACTGTATGCTCATCTTTTTATTCAAATAAAAATCCCTTTACACATCCCTTTTATGAGAAAATTTTTTCACAACAACAAAGCAGAACACAAATCAGGGGTGTAAGGACATGGATATTATTCCGTATGTTTTTTGTGAGTGTTGGTGACTTTTGTCGTTATATGCAAATAAATCCAAATATTATTGCTAACAAACAGCAGAAACAAAAAAATATTCCATACAAAAAAGTGTATACAGATACATTTGTCATTTAGGCAAACGCCCTCAAATATAAACACCCAGCATACAAAGTTGGCTAAACTTCCCACACCTACTTTCGCCCCCTCTGCAGCTACACAACAGGACATTTATCCTCTTTCAAATACTTGTGAACAGGCAATAATGTGACAAAACAGCAACAACCAGACAACTAGTGATGTGAGCAGAAGGAGGAAGAGGAGGAGGGGAAGCGTAGCAAAAAACACTACATATTTACATAAAGTAACAACAACAAGAACCAAATACAAACACAACACAAAAAGACATTAACCATAAAATAAATTTGCATTTGTTGAATATTTTTATTCGTTTTGAAACAAAAAACGATGGCACCGAAAAAAAGACTAAATACCCGGTTTGTGGATTTTAATTTTGTGTGTTCTTTTTTTGTTACTTTGTCAAGTTTTTCTTTTCAATGTCGCTTTTAGCAGTTTTAACTTTTTATGAACCCCTATCACTTTTTTTGTTCAGGTTCAACAAAGTCTATAAAAAATTGTGAATTGTTGTGTGTTCTGTTGCCACCCACCCCCATTTTTCCTTGGTGATGATAAATGAAAATTTGATACCTTCTACTTTAGAATTGACACAATTACATAAATTTGTGTCGATGTTGTTTTTCAAAACCATGTTTGGCATTGTTGTGCCTTATCATTCATTGGCGAATGTGTTGTGGAAAAAAATTCGCATACATGTGGCCCTTAAACTTGGGTTTAACAAACATAAATTACCTGCTAACCTTGTCCTCTTCTGGGAAATTGTGATAAGAAATGTCAGCGGGAAAATGGTAGTTTTCCCAGAAATTGTTGTTAAGTTCATGTATTTCGTAGACAATAAATCGAATTGAAAACTCCTTTTTTTTGGTAACTCTCTTCCATTAATGCAGAAATTTACTGAGCAAATTCCAGGCTTTCGGGGTTGCAGATAACAAATATTTTTAAAAATCCACATTCATTGGACAAGTGGTCCTAAGGATAAGGGATGTGTAATTTTAAAGTTACTTTTTTCTTGAACCAAAAGAAAAAAATGTCACATGGCCTCAGGTGCTTCATAAAATTTTACAAAAATTTTACGATTGCTATGAACCTTGAGCAATGCTTTCCCCCTTCTCCTCCTCTACCATGCAACATACATTTTAAATTTCTTTATAATTTTTAGCGTAAACAGTTTATTGGTCGTTCGAGGACAGTACATTGTCTCTTGCTGTTTGCGTCAACACCACCTGCCATGGGGTGCATAGAGCTTAGGAATTTCTGTCTTTGAGTTTTTTTCCCTCCCCACCGCTCTCGGTTTATGAGAAAATTATTCGTTTATTTTATAACCACTTGTATATGAAATGGATCATAAAAATGGTCATCCATTGTCGTGGGGGAGTGGAGGAAAATCTTACAGAGACATTTTTTCGGCTTTAGCCACCATTGCCTGTAGGCCATTAAACATTGTTGACTTTTTCTTGATTACGCCTTTGGCTAAGATTTCAAGAAAATCTTGTTTGCCCATCATCCTCAGCTTCTTCTCCTACGTCATCTTCATCTTGTGTTCATTAAACAATTCAAAAAAGCTTTTAAGGTAAATGGACTTTTATGGTAAACTTTGGCATAAAAATAATAACAATAATGACGAAGGGAGATGTTCATGTTTGTCACATGAGAAGGGCTTATAACTAACTTAGCGACAAATCGATATTATCCCCAACCACCACCAAACGCTTACGCTGTCACTTACATAGTCTGGCATGGCTACTTGGGGGGTCTAAATAATGTTTATTACATAAATATTTAGTCTAATGGCCCTAAGCTTTATGTTTTTGGTCACGAAGTTGACTTTTTCCATTTTATACAACTCATTGTGTTATTGTTATTATTGTGGTTATTGTAACATAGTTCTCAGAATTTATATCGCTCATTTACTCAAAGTGTGACACATCTCAAAAAATCAAGTTTCGAGAAAAACGCGTTTTAAGTTGGAGATGGAATTTTGACTTCCCAACTTTAAAAGGCTATTACAGAAAAAATAACTACTTAGACCATGTTTTGCAAAGAGCTAGCCAAATTTCAGTGCTAAATTTCTGTGCAAGATCAAGCATGATTGGAAGTGTTTTAGTGATCCATAAACTCAAAAAACTTTTTTGTTGATTTATGGCACACTCGTAGTAAATGAGCTGTAACTCGTTGAGTTTTAGAGATATCAACATGAAAATTTGACAGAAGATAAAGTAAAGATCGTAGAAAAAATAGAAAATGCTAACTCGGAAAACACATTTTTTGAGTTATGCCACTCTTTGAGTAAATGAGCGATATGATATTTTTAATTGAATAACCGTCTAATGCTTGTGATAACCAATTAGGGAATTTTTATTAGTCCTTAACTTGCGGTATTTATATTGAAGAGTTTTAATGTCAAGTTTGAGACATATTTTGTAACAATTGACCACATAGTTCCTGACTTATGGCCACATCTTACTTTTCGCTCGGGTGCGTATAAGTTATGACAGCACTAATACGGCATGAGATCCCACTTGAAATAGGTAACGTAATACGTGTGAATTATTTAAAGTATGTACATTTTCCCCAAACTATCAGACTAATCATTTTTCCAAAACTATCAAACCTATTTATTTATAAATATGAAATATTTTTAAATATGAACCAGTTTCTAAATATTTAATTAGGATAAAGAATTTAGGTAATTAGAGATAAGATAATTTTTTTAAACAGAAGCGCATTGGTGATGCTTTGGATATCATGAGGGAGGGTAATCCAAAGACGTATCGAAAAGATGTAGAAGTGTACTTCTTATAGAAAACTCCGTCGTCTAGAGGGTATTAGCCGTCCACCTCTGCTAGACCGATTGAAACTTAATTTGTAGTAGAGATTAGATTAGATTTTCATCAATATTAGATTTTTAGCTATATATTTTTTTCCAAAACAATGAAGCTGTGGATTTAAAAAAATTTTTTTTTTCATTCAAAACTGACAATGTGTACCCAGCTTTATATTTAGAGCTGACGATTGCTGTTTGGGTATAAAATTTTTTTGTTGGAGATGTTATTGAAAAATAAATTCAATGGAGAATATCCACAAACAAGAAACAAGGGAACTGAGGAGATCCTGTGGCGAGGATCGAAACTTGTCTTCCCTGCCTTACCCCCCTTGGCGAACAAACTTTCACCACTAAAAAATTAGTTGTTTTAAAATATTAAAACAACCAGACTATTTTGAAAAAAAAAAAAAACGAAAAAGACTATGAATTTAAGTATATTTATTAAGAACTATCAGACTGTGGATTTCCAAACTATCGAACCATGACTTTTTAAGAATAAAATATTATTTCAGAATTATAAGACTGAGGACTTTCCCTTCTACTATCAGACCTTTTCATTATTAGGTATATTTGTTAAAAAAGAATTTTTTAGAACAATCTGACCGTGATCTATCCTAAAAACCCAGGATTTTAAGAATATTTTATTAGGAACTATCAGATAATGGATCTCTAAGAATCTTTTTCCCAGAATGTGGAGTTTTTTTTCTCAAAACTGTCGAACCTTGTGTTTAAAAACAAATTGTTTTAAATCTATAATCTATTTTCAGAACAAAATAACGTGGATTATTTTTTTTTCAAAAATATTTTTTTTAGTTTTTAAGCAATCAAAAGTGTTTTCCAATTCTAGACCTTTTTTATCCGTGTACTTAGGGTACGTATACGTTGTGACAGAACATATACGCCCCAAGATCCCATTTTAGAAGAACTATCAGAACTTGATTTTTTGGGGGAATATTTTCCCTCGTTCTGTCTCCTGTACATCTCTATTTGTTCACACTCCCTCTTTTCCATCTCTCTCTTTTTCCCGCTGAAAAAGACGTTTCTCCTCTCTCCTTTTTTCCCGATACCTCTCTCGTGCGCTACGCGTTGCTACTGATTGTAAAGTAGCCATATATGCCGCATTTTTTTTCGGTAGCAGCACGGCACTCCTGGTCATACCATGGATTCTTTGGTGAAGGTCTCTGGTATCCAAGTACTGATTTTGCGGCAGTTTGTATGGAGTGGGCAATATTTTGCCACTGTGCTGATATGTTATCGGGACGAGAAGCGCTTTCATTAAGCAATTGGGTCAGTTGAGTGGAATATGCTGTGGCTATCTGTTGTGTTTGCAGCTTAGCGATGTCCAACTTTCGTGTTGTGTATGTCCGTGCTTTATTTGCAACGTTAAGACGGGTACGTACCTTTGCTGCAACGAGGTAATGGTCCGAATCTATGTTTGCTCCTCGGAACGATCGTACATCCAACACGCTCGATGAATGTCTTCCATCTATCACAACGTGATCAATTTGATTTATTGTTCTTTGGTCTGGAGACAGCCAAGTGCCCTTATGAATATCCAGATGCTTAAATCTGGTACTGCTAACTACCATGTTTTTTGCCGCTGCGAAGTCTATCAGCCTCATTCCATTGTCTGATGTTTCACTATGTAGACTGAATTTCCCGACTGTTTGTCCAAAGATATTCTCCTTTCCAATTTTGGCATTAAAATCGCCTAGAACAATTTTAATGTCATGTGCAGGACAACGGTCATATGTTTCTTCTAAGCGCTCGTACAATATATCTTTGGTCTGTTCGTCCTTGTCTTCGGTTGGAGCATGAGCGCAGATAAAGCTGATGTTGAAGAATTTTGCTTTTAATCGAATTGTAGCAAGTCTTTCATTCACTGGGGTGAAGCTGGAGACCCAAACCCAAGTTTTTAACGTTCTTATGGGTGAACGCGCGGCACATGTTAGCTCACTACCTTTAACGGGTGTTAAAGCAGTTCCCCAGGTGACACCACGGGGAGGTCAGTGTCCACTTGGGATGAAAGAGGGACCAAGATAAATCCTGGGCTTTACCATGTTAAAACCTGTCAGGACCGTTGCTTGGTATCTTCCATCCCCTACGTCAGCCAAACGAAGTCAGAAAATTCTACCAAAGAGTGAAGCATCAAACTGATGGCTTTGGTACAGGCATATCCTCCTGTAGAGACCAACAAGGTAATTTGGTAACTGATACAGACAGTGTGCTCAGGATATGGAAAGAACATTTTTCCAAACTGTTGGTATCCGATAGCAGTGAAGACGGCGAAGATACCACAGATCCAATCACAGAAGATGGTATTGAATGTATACCGCCCAGCCAAGATGAGGTAAGGACAGCAATAAACCGGCTAAAGAATAATAAGGCGGCAGGAGCAGATGGCCTTCCAGCCGAGCTGTTCAAAACCGGAGGCGACACGCTGATAAGGTGTATGCATCAGCTAGTTAGCACCATCTGGCAGGAAGAACGCGACGATTGGAACGTGGGCATCCTATGTCCAGTCCACAAGAAGGGTGATAAGACTGTGTGCTCCAATTATAGGGACATACGTCTGCTCCCTATTGCATATAAGATAGTATCTGGCATATTGTGTGAGAGACTAAAGCCTATGGTCAATGAAATTATTGGACCCTATCAGTGCGGCTTTAGACCTGGCAAATCCACCATTGACCAGATATTTACCTTGAGACAAATCCTGGAAAAGACCCAAGAAATGCAGATCTACACCTTCCATCTTTTCGTCGATTATAAAGCAGCATTCGACAGCCCTATACGTTCAAAGGTGTTCCAAGCCATGTCTGATTTTGGTATTCCTGCAAAGCTCATTCTGCTTTGTAGAATGACATTAACTGAGACGAGATCCTCAGTTAAAATACGAAAGAACCTCTCCGAAGAGTTTATTACCAAAAGAGGTTTCAGACAAGGAGACGGCCTGTCGTGTGATATATTCAACATCCTGCTGGAAAAGGTCATACGAGACGCGAAGGTCAAAAGAAATGGAACGATATACACGAACAGCCATATGTTACTGGCTTATGCCGACGACATTGACATCATGGGTCGATCGGTAAAGGAAGTAACTGACACCTTTACAAAAGTCGAAAGAGAATCTGCTAAAGTTGGTCTGGCAGCAAACGGCGAAAAAACCAAGTTGATGGTATTGACGCAAACCCCGCACCATTTGTGAATGTTGGTACCTAAAAATTTTGAGGTAATAAATGACTTTGTCTACCTCGGCACCGCCATAAACACAACAAATAACATCAGTTGTGAAATACGAAGAAGAATAGTGTTGGCTAACAGATGCTACTTTGGGCTGAGTAAGCAGTTTAGGAATAAAGCCACCTCTCGTCAAACAAAAGTAACACTTTACAAAACACTGATACTACCCGTGCTAATGTATGGTTCCGAAGCATGGGTACTTGCTCAAGCAGATAAGGCAGTGCTTGGTGTGTTCGAGAGAAAAATTCTTCGAAAGATCTACGGGCCAATCTGTGTTGACGGCGAATATCGGCGTCGTATGAACAACGAGCTGTACCAACTATACAATGACATCAATGTAGTTGAACAAATCGAGATACAACGATTGCGATGGCTAGGCCATGTTATAAGAATGAGTGATGATGAACCCGCTAAAAAGGCGTATAAATACGGGCCGCATGGAGGTTCTTGCAGATCTGGAAGGCCAAAGCTTCGTTGGAGCGAACAAGTGAAACGAGATATCAGTAAACTACATATCCCAGATTGGGAAAATACAGCAGCAAACAGAGAGGATTGAAGATTTTTTCTAGTTCGGCTTATGGAACAAATGTTCTGTAAAAGGCCAGCTAAGTAAGTATTTTCCCTCGATCTTTTAGACTCGGATTTTTAAGAATAATTTTTGCAGAACCATCAGATTTTGACTCTGGATTAACTTTTTTTTGCCAGAACTGTGTATTTTGAAGAATATTTTTCCCAGAATTATCCTATGATTTTTAGGAATCTTTTTATTCCGGTATATGAACAGAGCGATTCTGTAACTGATTTTTTGAGTTACCGAAAAAAATCGGTAAAATAAAAATGCATATCATTTCGGTAATTATTTATATTTTTCGATAAGTTAGAGACCAATGCAAAGTAGTCGTAAAGTTTTACCGCAACCAAAAGTCTTGTCAACTATGATTTAAACTTTTCATTCATAATTTTGCGTTTTACTGTTACCGATTTTTTTCGGTAAGTCAAAAAATTAATTAGAGAATCGCACTACAGGCGGGGGATTTTAAGATTCTATTTTCCCGAGAATTATTGGATTTTGAATGGTTATTAATATTTTTTCACAACTATCAGACCATGGGTTTTTAAAAATATTTTTTCAGAACTTTCCAATCTTGACTTTTTAAGAATATTTTTCTCACAACTATCCTACTTTGGATTTTAAGAATTCATTTTTTCAGAACTCTTTAGCCATGTATATTTAGTATTTTTTACGATTCAGATTTGTAGATCTTTTTAAAAATAGTTGTCCAGAACTAAATAACTGGGGATATTTAAGAATATTTTCTCTAAAGCAATCTGCAATTTTTCTAAAGCAATTCGATGACAGAGAAGCCGATATGTCTGCTATGTAAGGTAAATCAGGTCACATAATGGTGGTTGTATGGGTTCGAATCTACCGCGTTCCTTTTCCACTTGCAAAAAATCATTAAGCTCGATTCGAACGGGAAATTAATTAAAATTAATATTAAAAAAAGATCTTCGCACTAATAGGCAAAACTTTCAAGGCATTTTTCAAAATTCATAGGGGAAATTTTAAAAATATTTTGCAAAAAACCATTAAACCAAGAAATTAAAATTAATTTAAGAGATATCAATTTGTGTATGCATTTTTCCAAAAATAGTTTTATCTTCAAAGGCAACTAGACTTTCATATGAAAATTTTTCTTAAGAATAGAAGGATAATCATCCCAATAAACTCTAATTTTTATGAATATTTTTGAGCAACCAAGAGTCCTTTTTAATCGATATTTTTATACCGTTTGAATGGATAGATAGTTCAAGAATTATTTGCATTTTACTTTTTGTTTATGAGGCGTATAAGTTATGACAACACTTATACGCCATCAGATTTCAAGTAGGAGAAACTAGCCATAAGAAAAGTAGCATACATTCTACAGACGAGAGTAAAATTCCACCTTTTGTACATTGAAATACATTGGAATCACTTAGAGCTAATCAGGTTTTCATAGGATATGTTTTGAAGGTATATCAACGCTGAAAACGAGATATATGCAATGCTAAATTATGTTTACTCGTAATGTTTTTGGAAATGTTATTTGATAGGAATTTCAGAGCTATTCCTCGAGCATATTCTTTAAAGCGCTGGCGATTATTTTTATTTCGTATGACAATGGCTGGACCATAAGATTTATATCACAAATTATACCGATCCCAGTATGATGTAGCCGTAGGAAAAGTTGCCAGAGTTACAATCGCTTAAACCCTTGGTCACGGGGTTTAAGATAATGCTTAAAAGAGTGTTAGAACTTAATTCATGGGGTATTGAAGTGTATTATGGCCCCAATGGTTACCGCATAGTTCGTGAATTATTTACATATTTCACTATTTACAGTGGTTGCGTATACGTGATGACATCATCTATACGCCACAAAATCCCATTTAAAATATCAAGGTTTATATCATTGCTAAATTATGTTTACTAGTAATGTATTTGCAAATATTATTAGATAGGCGGTTAATCTTATTTCGTAAGCCAAAACTGGACCATAAGATTTATTTCACAATGTATATGGATTCCAGTATGATGTAGCCTTAGGAAAAGTTCCCTGAGTTACGGAATCGGATTCAATGTATTAGGATTCCAGTCTGATGTAGCCGTAGGAAAAGTTCTCAGACCTACAATCGCCGATTTATTAGAATGGTCTTAATTCATGGGGTATTCCAGTGTACTATATATAGCCCCAATGGTTACCTCATAGTCCCTGAATTATTTACATATTACACTACTACGGTTGCGTATATGTGATGACAGCATACATACGCCATATAAACCTATTTAATATATGAAAATTCCCACGACTTTTGATGCATTAATTGAACTTAACAAATAATAATAAATTTCTAAAGACGAGGATGTTTGCGTTTTTAGATCTAAGTCCTTTTCACGCTTAAAACAAATAATAATAGAGGTATTACAAACAGATATTCGATATTTAATTAACATTTCAAATCCTTACTTGTTTGATCTTTACTCTCATTTAGCTTTGATACGCTAAATTCCCACTAAAATAAATAAGACTTTGAACTGCAACTCCTGAAGGTCAAATAATAATCCCAGATCAAAATAATAAAATGAGAATAAATTCAATGAAAGAAGCATTAAATATTTATAAGCAATTAGAACTAAACTAAAATTGAAACAGAATTGTGCAAAACAAATTTCTTAGAACAAATAAAATTATTTGTCTGGAGCGTATGATTAACAGACATTACTTATACGTCACACAGCAATGTTAATTAATATTTATCATAACACCCCAGGCACGAAAAAATAAAGGGATTATTAAAGTATGAAAAAGAATATGTAACAAAATTGGCCAATTTCGCTGAAATCAGCAGATATTTACATATCCACATAAAGAAAATGCCTTTCGATTGACATCTGAATTTAATTAAATCCATATTTTAAATTTAAAATTACTGCTCTACTTAAGAGTTTATCGGGATGGGTGATGTGCTCTTAACAATTCCAGTGGTAAATATCTATACAGTCTCCAAAATGGTTTCTTTATCTCAGTGGTGTATTCTTATTTCCCGAGAACTATAAATAAACAATTTCTGAGCCATGGAATCCCTTCGAAATTTCTTAAAATAATTTACCACGCAATCGCCTGATCCACCTACCTACTCCATGCTCCCACAAATGTTATAAATTTTAACGCCTTAGTAATACACTTAAAAAATATAAAATATAATTCAGTCTATTGCTAGGTTATAAAGATTAAAGTTAGTTTAAAGATAACGACTTATGTTGCCGCCTGATTAATTTATATGGCAATTCCGAAAGCAATTCATACAATAGTTTTAAGATTACTGACCTCACCTAAATTATGATTATGATTTATGACTAATTCATGGAAATGTTGAATAGCTTTATGTTATGAATTTATTGATGTCTTGGGGATTTCAGCTACAACACAAAATTCAGTGTCGTTTATTTTCTTGTCTGGGAATTTGTCTATTTCTCAATACAATGAAACCCTGCTTCGACCGAAGACTTTTGTGTGATGTGGATATGGGAGGTTGTATTACTTATTGAAGATACTTTCATTTGGAAAAGGATACCATTTTATGTTTCAAAGAAGAAAGGGGTTCTTTTTGTGTTAACATTGTGACATGGATTTCCATATAAAAAAGGGACATTTTATATTGTGACGAAGGCGTTCAGAAAAAAAGGATTATTATTTTATTTATGAAAAAATAGCTTTATTAAATAAATATTCATTTTTTTTAATAAAACCTGTTTATCTCTACGCAGCCGTGGAATTTTGTTACTTTTTGGTACCAAGGATCTTATGATTTATATTGTTTAATAAAAAGTCATGACATGTGACGTATGACTTATTTGTAATTTAATCTCAGATTTTCTAGAATTAAAATTAATCTTAAATGCCGTGGTAAAAGTATAATAAATCCGCGATAGGCCTTTAATGATGGTTTAATTGACTGGTCTACGGTCGCAATGGTTACCACATACTTCCTGAATTTTTACAAATTGCACTATTTATTGCGGGTGCGTATACGTTACGACAACATCCATATGCAGGAAAGTCCCATTTAAAATATTAAAATTACCGCGATTTTCAATGCACAAACCTTTTGACTTTACTAAAACCTTCCTTCTATAGACCTTTTGAAAAGGTCTTCTTTAGATCCGTTGATAAGTTCTTCTCTTGAACTATTGAACTTCCTTCTATAGACCTTTTCAAAAGGTCTTATCTAGATCATTTGAGAAATTCTTCTCTAGAACTCATGATCTTTCTGAATTGTCCTCACTAAACATTTCGGAATCACTTTAACTCATGACTGGTATCAAACATTTTGTTGTGTAATAATAGAAACCTGGGTCGTATAATTCATGTCACAATGTATACGCTACCTGAGCACGGTTGTAATATTAGAGGAATTAAAATGTCTTAGAGCCAGCTATGAAGCATGTGTAATAAGGAATTTTAATTTAACCGTGCCCAGATAGCGTATACATTGTGACATACACTGTGAAAGGATACCAGAACCCAAACAATGATTTTAAAGGATATATTTTGTAGGAATATCAGTGCTATTATCGACAAAGGGATTCAAAAGGACTTTCAGAGTTCAAATCATGACAATTAGTTTTATTATATTACATTACGTTAGTTCCCAATGTACATCCCAGAAAGGACAAGAGGAGACTTCTCTCATATCAAAGAGTAGACAGTCCGCTCGAAATAATGTGATGTTGCTTGGCGGGGATTCGAATCCACGTCTCTCAAAGTGCAAGGCGGAGACGCAAGTGCAAGGCGGAGACGCTAACCACTGCACCATGGTGGCCATTAATTTCAGAGCTATTTCCCAAACAAATTCTTTGAAACGCTGTCGGTTGTTACAATATCGAATATATTGTAAAGTTGTATCCTTAGAAATGTTGGACGGACACATAGACCTACAATCGTGTACTTGTCACAGCTTCAACCATGGGATTTAAGATAATTTTGAAAGAATAAATGGCCATAATGGTTATCTCATAGTTCCTGAATTATTCACATATTTCATTAATTACCGTGGATGCGTATACGTTGTGACGACATTCATACGCCATTGGATCTCATTAAAAATGTGAAAAGCGGCCGCATCTTTCGATACTTAACACATTTTGTAATAATAGGAATACATTTCTAAAGACGAGAATGCTCCAGTTTTTAAACCTAAGCCAGCCAATTAAGAAAAATAATGAAGGCTTTACAAATAAATATTCGATAAAAAATTATTTGCTAAATAATATTGATTTATTTAATTCTTTTATCTATAGACCCTTTCTTGGAGCCTTGTTAATATAAATGCGCATTAAAATAACATAGAAATTGTTAAAAGGTCATTTAAACACATTTTCAGAAGGCCTATTTTAAACCTTTATAAAATAGTACTATTTAGGCCTTCGAGAGGTTCTTCCAAAGGCCTTGTAATAGGACCTCTTTCAAAAGAGATTTCACAGACCGTTTGAATAGGCGGTCTTTTATATAGTTTTCGAATGGAACTTTGCCAGACGTATCGAACAGGTCTTCTTATACCTTTCAAGAGGAGTTCTATATACCATATTATACTTACTTACTTAGCTGGCCCATTACAGAACACTTGTTCCATAGGCCGAACTAATAAAAGATCTCAATTTCTCTCTGTTTATGGCTTTGCTTTTCATATACTTGTTTGCGCCATCTATTCCCTGACCTGTCAATTCTGCGTGCACCGCCAAGCGGCCCTTATTTATACGCCTTTTTAGCGGGTTCATCATCGCTCATTCTTATGATATTGCCTAGCCAACGCAATCGTTGCATCTCGGTACGTTTAACAATATTGACCGGATATTTACAATGCGGCAAATCCTGGAGAAGACCCAAGAGATGCAGATCGAGACCTACCACCTTTTTGTCGATTATAAATCAGCCTTCGACAGCCCACTACGTTCAAAGGGCCATGTATGAATTTGGTATCCTTGCAAAGCTCATTCGGCTTTGTAAAATGACTTTAACTGACACGAGATCCTGAGTTACAATAGGAAAGAACCTCTCCGAAGAATTTTGTACCAAAAGAGGTTTCAGGCAAGGAGACAGCCTCTCGTGTGATCTCTTCAACATCCTGCTGGAAAAGGTTATTCGAGAGGCAAACGTCAAAAGAAGTGGCACAATCTACACCAATAACCACATGTTACTTGCTTATGCTGATGATACAGCCTTCAATAGACTTTTCAAAAGGTCTTCTGTAGACTTTTCAAGGTTGGTTCTATATCCATTTTAGAAAGTCCTCTATAAACCTTCAACGAGATCTGCTGTAAATGTTTATTGCGCTTCTATATACCCATTCTTAAAAACATGGGTGCCTCTATTGACACTTTCTGAAAAAAAGGGGTGCTTCTATAGACCATTTCTGAAAGGAAGTGTGCTTCTATAGACCATTTCTTAAAGCAGAAGTGCTTCTATAGATCATTTCTGAAAGAAAGGGTATTTCTATAGACCATTTCTGAAGGAAAAGGTGCTTCTATAGACCCTTTCTAAAACAGGGTGCTTCTATAGACCCTTTCTGAAAAAAGGGTGCTTCTACAGACCCTTTCTGAAAAAGGGGACTTCTGTAGACCCTTTCTGAAACAATGGGTGCTTTTATAGCCCCTTTCTGAAAGAAAGTGTGCTTCTATAGACAATTTCTGGAAGAAAGTGTGCTTCTATAGACCATTTCTGGAAGAAAGAGTGCTTCTATAGCCCATTTATGAATGAACGGCTCCTTCTATAGATAAATTCTGAAAGAAATTGTGCTTCCACAGATAAACTCTGAAAGAGAGGGTGCTTCTATAGCCCCTCTATAGATGAAAGGGTGCTTCTTTAGCCAATTTATGAATGAAAGGGTGCTTCTTTAGCCAATTTATGAACGAAAGGGTGCTTCTTTAGCCAATTTATGAATGAAAGGGTGCTTCTATAACCCCTTTCTGAAAGAAAGGGTGCTTCTATAGCCCCTTTCTGAAAGAAAGGGTGCTACCACAGATAGATTCTAAAAGAAAGAGTGCTTCCACACATAAATTCTGAAAGAAAGGGTACTTCCACAGATAAATTCTGAAAGAAAGAGTGCTTCCACAGTTAAATTCTGAAAGGATGAGTGCTTCCACAGTCATATTCTGAAAGAAAGAGTGCTTCCACAGATGAATTCTGAAAGAAAGGGTGCTTCTATAGCCCCTTTATAAATGAAAGGGTGCTTCTTTAGGCTTTCACAGATCCATTCTGAAAGAAAGGGTGCTTCTTTAGGCTTTCACAGATCCATTCTGAAAGAAAGGGTGCTTCCGCAGATTCATTCTGAAAGAAAAAGTGCTTCCACATATCCATTCTGAAAGAAAAATTGCTTCCACATATCCATTCTGAAAGAAAGGGTGCTTCCACAGATCCTTTCTGAATAGGCTTTCTTTAGGCTTTCAGAGATCCATTCTGAAAGAAATGGTGCTTCCGCAGATTCAATCTGAAAGAAAACGTGCTTCCATATATCCATTTTGAAAGAAAGGGTGCTTCCACAGATCTTTTCTGAATACAAGGGTGCCTCTATGGCCCCTTTATGAATAAAAGGTCTTATTATGAATAAAAGGGTCCCTTTATGACTAAAAAGGGTGCTTCTATAGCCCCTTAATGAAAAAAAAGGTGCTACTATAGCCCCTTAATGAATGAAAGGGTGCCTCTATAGCCCCTTAATGAATGAAAGGGTGCTTCTATAGCCCCTTTATGATGTTTATGATGAATGAGACGGTGATTTGTTTTGCCCCTTTATGAGTGAGACTGTGCTTCTATAGCCCTTTTATGAATACAAGGGTGATTCCGAAGACCCATTCTGAAAGAAAGGGTGCTTCTATGGTCCCTTTCTGAAATAAAGGGTGTTTCTATAGTCCCTTTATGAAATAAAGGGTGTTTCTATAGATCCTTTCTGAAATAAAGCGTGCTTCTATAGTCGTCCTGCGAATAAAAGGACCCATTTTGAAAGAAAGGGGCCCTTTTTGAAAGAAAGGGACCCATTTTGAAAGAAAGGGTCCTTCTATAGCACCTTCATGAATGAAAGGGTTCTTCTATAGCCCCTTTATGATGTTTATGATGAATGAGACGGTGATTTTTTAGCCCCTTTATGAATGAGACGGTGCTTCTATAGCCCCTTTATGATTACAAGGGTGCTTCCGAAGATCCATTCTTAAAGAAAGGGTGCTTCTATGGTCCCTTTCTGAAATAAAGGGTGTTTCTGTAGACCCTTTCTGAAATAAAGGGTGTTTCTATAGACCCTTTCTGAAATAAAGGGTGTTCTATAGTGCCTCTACGAATAAAAGGGTGCTTCTATAGTCCCTCTACGAACAAAAGGGTGCTTATATAGTCCCTCTATGAAAAAAAGGGTGCTTCTATAGGCCCATTTTGAAAGAAGGGTCCTTCTATAGCCCCTTTATGAATAAAAGGGTTCTTCTATAGCCCTTTTATGAATGAAAGGGTCCTCCGATAGCCCCCTTTACGAATAAAAGGATCCTCCGATGGCCCCCTTTACGAATGAAAGGGTCCTCCGATAGCCACCTTTACGAATGAAAGGGTCCTCCGATAGCCCCCTTTACGAATAAAAGGTTCTTCTATAACCCCTTAATGATTGAATGTCAATAGCGGCAAGGGATCATTTAGAAACGCATTGCATTCCAAAGATAGATCTAACGGTCTATGAAAGGCCTATAAAGGAAATTTTTAAAGGTCTTCTATAAACCTTTCAAAATGTTTTTAAAGTCCTTTTTAAAGGTCTTTTGTAGGCCACTCATAGACGGCCATAATATAGACCTTCAGTTCTTCTAAAGATTTGCAAAAGGTCTTCAGCAGATCTTTAGGTCTCCTAAAACATTTCGAATAGGCCTTCTCTAGACCTGTCAAAAATTCTCCCAAGAACATTTCGAATAGTCCTTCTAAAAACTTTTTGAATAGGTCTTACATGGATCATTCCAATGGTTTTCCATAGAACTCTCGAAAGGTGTTCTATAGGTAGAACTTTCGATTGGTCTTTAAGGGTCTTTGAAAAGGCTTTCTAGAGAACTTTTAAAGATCTCCATTTCGAATAGGTCTTCTCTAGATCGTTTAATTCTCTCATCGACCTTTCTAAAGATCTTCTATAAATTTTTCAAAGGTCTTCAAAAATCGTTTATAGATGTTTCAAAGGGTTTTCTTTCAAAATATCTGCTATAGACGTTTCAAGCAGTCCTCCAAAATTATTAATACTTTTCATAAAAATCCTCCTTCAACGTTTTCCAAAGACAGTTCCCAAAGGCTTTCTTTAAACCTATTCCCAAATTGGTTTAATTAGTTTTTTACAAAGGCACTGGCAAAATTGGCCTTTCGCATAATCTTCTCAAGTCCTTGCTTTTATAATTTGTCCATAGGTCGGCTGTATAGCTTTTAATTTTTTTTATAAAGTTCTTCTATAGATGCTTCAAGAGATCACCTATGAACCTGACCATTTAAACGATTTAAGGACGTTCTACCGATCTACAAAACCAAAACTAAACTGTTTATATGAAGAGCGGGTACGATATCATTTGCACTGTAGTGAATTTCCCCTAGAACTATTGACATTACTCAAACACTATTTCAACAATCTGTTGCTTCAAGGCGTATGAGTGTCCTAAGTAAATATGTCTTCAATACGCTCCATTAACCACTTGTATTTAAAATACTTATACGCACCCTAGTTCAAAATAGGAAAATAAATTAAAAATTTTACTTAGATTTCTTCATGACAAATACAAATTAAAACTAATATATCAAAAATTTCCTTACTTTCTTCACGAACCACAAAAATGTTCAGCTGCTTTAATTTCAGCTTTAAATTTCCAGCACTAATGATGATGTCGCTAATGATATTGCTGTTGACACTACTCGTTGCACACAGGAAACAACACTTTTCGGCCGAATTTAGTACTGTTTTTTTTTTTTAGATTTAGAGTTATTTTCGTCTGGGTGGCGGAAGGCGGGCAAACACTTAATTTAAATATAGACAGACCAACAAATGACGTGCATTCACTCAACCTCTAAGGCATTGGTTTGAAATATTTAACCACACAAACCATAAAATTTTAACATTGGCCGCTGGTTTTGGTTATGTTATGAGCTGTTATCCCGCTGCTGCTGGCATATATCATGGGTCTAATGATGTTTGTTCAAAACGCCATAAAAATGAAGCGTCAAACTTTGTGGACAAACGGCTATACAATTTGTTTCTTTTTTCACACACGCACACTAGTTTTATGTGTTGGATTTGGCTTAAAGGTGTAACACACTAACACTGGCACAAAAATGACGTCTCCAAACAAGGCTTCTCAGTTCACTTTGATTGAATCGTCGAAATGACGTTGCTTTTATGATGTTTTGGTTATTTTTTTGTTGTTGGTTCTGTCCGTTTTTATAGCTTAGAATTTAGGTTGTAACACTGGTCACGGCAATAACCCGATGAATATGTATGCACAAGATTGTGTGTGTGTGCGTATTTGTCTGAAACTGACAGAAAGCCAATATTTACAGTTATTTTAACCTATATTTTAGCCAACTAGCCCAAAACAACGAACAATCCACCAATCACAGTTACAAATAACGACCACAAAAACGAATGCACACCAACGTCGATCAGCAATAATCAATGTACACTAATACACACACGCGGGGATAGTTCGATGCACCTTTTATACTACTGCCACGGCTGCCCCGGACTGCCACCCAGGAATTTCCAACGAAGAACAATCGTTTCGCAAAATAATCCTTTATCGGACATAAAGAAACATTTACATAAATGCATTCACGCATACACAGTTACAATTTGCATTTTCTAATTTTTCTTTTTTATGAATTGCACAAACACACACGCAGGCACACAGTAATATTTGGTGCTTTGTGCTTAAAACATCCTCACTAATTTTACTTTTAACTGAGGTTTCATTACTTTTTTTGTTATCCAGCCACAAAAAACTTAGTTTAGTTTATGATTTTTCTTTTTTTTCTTCTTCTATTAACGGTCCGCGTTATTTTGCTACCGAGCGTATTACCTCGGAGAGAGATGTACTGCGTTATACTGTAGATGGATTCCAACTGGTTGGCCAACAAAAGCTTTGAGGAATTCGTTTTTAATTTTATGCTGGTCCTCCACACAACAATCTGTCGCTCGTTTAGCTTTCGTTAAATACTTCGGCACAGAGACACACACACATACACACAAAAGGGAAAGGAAATTTGTGAAAAGCTCTATTGCTGTTATTGTTGTTGTGGCACATTCAACAAATGAAAAGTTCGTTTGTGTTGGTGCATGGCTTCGATGAGACCTGCTGGTGGTGTTGTTTTTGTTGTCTTTAGCGATGATTTTGGCACTAAAAACAAAACATCACAACAATAAATTATTGGCATAAATGAGACAAGAGAGAAAAGGAGAGCTGAGAGAACTGTCTACATTGAATCGCAGGTTTAAATAGCGGGTACTACTCTTTGCAACGAAACATTTTGGAATTGAAACCAAAGAACTTCGGTTATGCATTCTCACCTACCCTCCCTCAAAGCACATACGTCAAACACCAACAACAACAAGACAATAACCTCAAAGTGCTCAGGTAAAAATATAATAGACAAAAAAGGATAATAGGAAAAAACTTTTAATTCTCAATAAGACAACAGCAACAAAATCACAACATCCAAGGGGGCGTATGGTATCGGTTGTGTGTGAGCAACACTCATACGTAGGTTGTCCTAGTAAAATATTGGTACTTATACGACCTACCTCAACAATAACGATTTCATTGTAATTATCGGTTGAATGATTATGGCAACAAATAAAAAATTGAATACCGAAACGGTCCGATAAACGTTGACGACCCAAAGGTATATTTTTAGAACCCCCGAAGGGTCTTTAATAGTAGTATCCCATAGAATATGTGGCGGTATTTTATAGAATATAAGACCATCGTAGTAGTCTTCTATAGAATAGAAGATCAACGTAAGGGTCTTATAAAGAATAGAACACCTTCGTACTGGTCTTCTATAGAAAAGTGGACCTACGTAGGAGTCTTCAATAGAATAGAAAACGTCTTTAGGGGTCTTCTATAGAATAGAATAACTCCGTAGGGGTCTTCTATAGAATAGAAGACCTCCGTAAGGGCCTTCTTGAGTATAGAAGACCTCCGCAGTGGTCTTCTTTAGAATAGAAGATCAGTGCAGGGGTCTTTTATAGAATAGAAGATAATCGCAGGGGTCTTCTATAGAATAAAAGATCACCGTAGGGGTCTTCTATAGAATAAAAGATCACCGTAGAGGTCTTCTATAAAATTGAAGACCATCGTAGAGGTCTTCTATAAAATAGAAGACTGTCGTAGGGGTCATATTTAGAATAGAAGACCTCCGTAGGGTCTTCTTTAGAACGGAAGACCTCCGTAGGGGCCTTTTATACAATTGAAACCCTCCGTAGGGGCCTTTTATAGAATAGAAGATCACCGTAGGGTTCTTCTATAGAATAGAAGACCAACGTAAGGGTCTTCTATATAATAGAAGCCCTCCGTCGGGGTCTCTTTTAGAATAGAAGCCCTCCGTAGGGCTCCGTAGGGGTCTTTTATACAATAGAAAACCTCCTTAGGGATCTTCTTTAGAATAGAAGACTATCGTAGGGGTCTTTTATAGAATAGAAGATCACCGTAGGGGTCTTCTAAAAACTGAAAACCACGGTAGGGTTCTTCTATAGAATAGAAGACCACCGCAGAGGTCTTCTATAGAATAGAAGACCACCGCAGAGGTCTTCTATAGAATAGAAGACCACCGCAGAGGTCTTCTATAGAATAGAAGACCACCGCAGGGTCTTCTATAGAATAGAAGACAACCGTAGGGGTCTTCTACAGAATAGATGACTACCGTAGGGGTATTTTATAGAATAGAAGACCACCGTAAGTGTCTTCTATAGAATTGAAGACCACCTTAGGAGTCTTCTATAGAATTGAAGACCACAGTAGGGTTCTTCTATAGAAAAGAAGACCACCGCAGAGGCCTTTTATAGAATAGAGGCCTTCTTTACAATAAAATACCACCGTAGGGGTCTTCTATAGAATAGAAGATCATCGCAGGGGTCTTCTATAGAATAGAAGATCACTGTAGGGGTAATCTATTGAATAGAAGACCACCGTAGGGGTCTTCTATAGAATTGAAGACCATCGTAGGGGTCTTCTTTACAATAAAATACCACCGTAGGGGTCTTCTATAGAATAGAAGATCATCGTAGGGGCCTTCTTTACAATAAAATACCACCGTAGGGGTCTTCTATAGAATAGAAGATCATCGTAGGGGTCTTCTATAGAATAGAAGATCACTGTAGGGGTAATCTATTGAATAGAAGACCACCGTAGGGGTCTTCTATAGAATTGAAGACCATCGTAGGGGTCTTCTATAGAATTGAAGACCATCGTAGGGGTCTTCTATAGAATAGAAGATCACTGTAGGGGTAATCTATTGAATAGAAGACAACCGTAGGGGTCTTCTATAGAATAGAAGACAACCGTAGGGGTCTTCTACAGAATAGATGACTACCGTAGGGGTATTTTATAGAATAGAAGACCACCGTAAGGGTCTTCTATAGAATTGAAGACAACCTTAGGAGTCTTCTATAGAATTGAAGACCACAGTAGGGTTCTTCTATAGAAAAGAAGACCACCGCAGAGGCCTTTTATAGAATAGAGGCCTTCTTTACAATAAAATACCACCGTAGGGGTCTTCTATAGAATAGAAGATCATCGTAGGGGTCTTCTATAGAATAGAAGATCACTGTAGGGGTAATCTATTGAATAGAAGACCACCGTAGGGGTCTTCTATAGAATTGAAGACCATCGTAGGGGTCTTCTATAGAATTGAAGACCATAGGGTTCTTCTATAGAAAAGAAGACCACCGCAGAGGCCTTTTATAGAATAGAGGCCTTCTTTACAATAAAATACCACCGTAGGGGTCTTCTATAGAATAGAAGATCATCGTATGGGTCTTCTATAGAATAGAAGATCACTGTAGGGGTAATCTATTGAATAGAAGACCACCGTAGGGGTCTTCTATAGAATTGAAGACCATCGTAGGGGTCTTCTATAGAATTGAAGACCATCGTAGGGGTCTTCTATAGAATAGAAGATCACTGTAGGGGTAATCTATTGAATAGAAGACAACCGTAGGGGTCTTCTATAGAATAGAAGACAACCGTAGGGGTCTTCTATAGAATAGAAGACAACCGTAGGGGTCTTCTACAGAATAGATGACTACCGTAGGGGTATTTTATAGAATAGAAGACCACCGTAAGGGTCTTCTATAGAATTGAAGACAACCTTAGGAGTCTTCTATAGAATTGAAGACCACAGTAGGGTTCTTCTATAGAAAAGAAGACCACCGCAGAGGTCTTTTATAGAATAGAGGCCTTCTTTACAATAAAATACCACCGTAGGGGTCTTCTATAGAATAGAAGATCACTGTAGGGGTAATCTATTGAATAGAAGACCACCGTAGGGGTCTTCTATAGAATTGAAGACCATCGTAGGGGTCTTCTATAGAATTGAAGACCATAGGGTTCTTCTATAGAAAAGAAGACCACCGCAGAGGCCTTTTATAGAATAGAGGCCTTCTTTACAATAAAATACCACCGTAGGGGTCTTCTATAGAATAGAAGATCATCGTATGGGTCTTCTATAGAATAGAAGATCACTGTAGGGGTAATCTATTGAATAGAAGACCACCGTAGGGGTCTTCTATAGTATTGAAGACCATCGTAGGGGTCTTCTATAGAATTGAAGACCATCGTAGGGGTCTTCTATAGAATTGAAGACCATCGTAGGGGTCTTCTATAGAATAGAAGATCACTGTAGGGGTAATCTATTGAATAGAAGACAACCGTAGGGGTCTTCTATAGAATAGAAGACAACCGTAGGGGTCTTCTACAGAATAGATGACTACCGTAGGGGTATTTTATAGAATAGAAGACCACCGTAAGGGTCTTCTATAGAATTGAAGACAACCTTAGGAGTCTTCTATAGAATTGAAGACCACAGTAGGGTTCTTCTATA
This sequence comes from Musca autumnalis, assembly GCF_047663935.1. Classification (NCBI taxonomy): domain Eukaryota; kingdom Metazoa; phylum Arthropoda; class Insecta; order Diptera; family Muscidae; genus Musca; species Musca autumnalis. Next base: position 5,739,692 of record NW_027411866.1, on the reverse strand, counting down.
GAAAAGAAGACCACCGCAGAGGCCTTTTATAGAAGAGAGGCCTTCTTTACAATAAAATACCACCGTAGGGGTCTTCTATAGAATAGAAGATCATCGTAGGGTTCTTCTATAGAATAGAAGACAACCGTAGGGGTCTTCTATAGCATTGAAGACAACCATAGGGGCCTTCTACAGAATAGATGACCACAGTAGGGGACTTTTGTAGAATACAAGACCACCGTAGGGATCTTCTATAGAATTGAAGGCCACCGTAGGTGTCTTCTATAGAACTGATGATCACCGTAGGGGTCTTTTATAGAATACAAGACCACCGAAGGGGTCTTCTATAGAAATGAAGATCACAGTAGGGTTCTTCTATAGAACAGAAGACCAACGCAAATGTCTTCTATAGATTAGAGGTCTTCTTTAGAATAAAGGACCACTGAAGGGGTCTTCTATAGAATTGAAGACCCCAGTAGCGTTCTTCTATAGAATAGAAGGCCACCTCAGAGGACTTCTATAGAATGAAGGTAATCTTTAAAATAAAAGACAACGGTAGAGGTCTTCTGTAGAATAGAAGATCACCGAAGCGCTCTTCTATAGAATATAAAACCACCGTAGAGGTCTTCTATAGAATAGAAGACCACCGTAGTGGACTTCTGTAGAATAGAAGACCACCGTAGGGGTCTATAGCATTGAAGACCACCGTAGGGGTCTTCTATAGAATAGAAGACCATCATAGAGGACCACCGTAGGGGTCTTCTATAGAGATGTGTGCAAGACGAAATTTATTTTTTTCCAATATAAGTCATCATTTCAACTATTTGATACAACTGAATGGTAAATATATATTCCACGTACCTTATAAGTATCGTCCAACTTTCCTCAGCAATGATTTAAGATCTGAAAAGAAGAATAATATGATATAAATATAAATATATTTTTTTTTTTTATTTTTTTTTAAGTTTTCTAATGAATCAGAAAAAAATGTTTAATATTTTCTAGTTTGACATCAATTTTGAAATTTGTAAATAACAATAAATTTTCAAATTTTAGATTTACTATTAAATAATGATAATCCATTTCTATATATGGTAGCGTACAATTAATGCCTTTAGTTATACGCTCTCAAATAATTGATTAAAATGTATATATGTATTTCCTGTAATACTTTCTCTTTATGCTATAATTTAGAATAAATTATGCGTAAAAAATATATATGTATATTGAAAAAAGGGTTTCAAGATATTTTTATGTTATCCTCCCAGAAAATAACGATAAATTAGGCGTACAAAGTATTTTCAAAAAAAAAAAAAATGATATACATATAGAAATATATATCAAAAATATTCTTGGTACGTAGAGAGCGCAATAAGAGCCATTTAATTCAATACAGTTGAATATTTTCTACTATATTTAAAGACTTATAAGAAGACTACATGGTAACCCTACTAATATAACACAGACACCGAAAAAGCTTATTCGAAACCTAAAAGCTCTATCCTTATCCTTTACCAACATTTACATAAACTCTCATCAAAAGTGGGGTTTCTCTTTGTTAAATACATCTCTTTTCATTTACTCTTCGTAAAAAATAAATGTATTATCTTTGTTATCTTTGAAATGTGAAAATAAATCTATGAAGTACGAGTATATTAAAATAACTTTGAGCAAATTTTCACTTTCGTGGGTAGGTGATGATGATGATGTCGATGGCTACACAAACAAAATACAAATATAACACAGAAGTACAGTACAACATTATGACGAAAAACAAATGGACGGTGTGGGTTATGGTAAGCATGATAATGATGTTGTAACTGATAATGAAGATGACAGCTGTTGTAAAGTTTTTAGCAGGTTTTTTTTTGTGTTTCTTTTTCTATGATTTTATTGGCAAATAAAGTGTAATTTCAACAAGTTTTTCGGGTGAATTTCTAAAAAGTACCTATTATCTTTATATATAAAACTCAATTGTCGTTTGTTGGTAATTGAATCAGTTGAAAACGGCTGGAGCGATTTGGATAATTTTTTGTGGAAATGTTAGTCATAGTCCAGTTTAGGTTTTTATGCAAAGAAAAATTGACCACGCCCACTTTTCCGCCCACTTTTATAAATATGTTATATCTACGAAACTACTCAACAGATTTTCCTGAAATTTTCAGGGAACGTAGAGTGATGGCCCCCTGTTGAAATAGGCTACATATTTGATTGAATTTCGGATCGGGCGGGGTACCTCCCCTATGCCCTATTTTTGTAAAAATGCAATATTTGCAACAATTACAAATGTATCGCTTTGAAAATTAATTTCCGAGTCAATGGCGATTGTGTCTCCGACCTTACGTGCTTATTTGGGGCATTAAGACTGGACAACGCCCACTTTTTTAAATATGTTATATCTACGAAACTACTGAATCGATTTTCCTGAAACTTTCAGCGAATGTACAGGGTTGGTCCCCGATAAAAATAGGCTACATATTTTTTGACTTTCGGATCGGGCGGGTACTTCCCCTATGCCCTATTTTTGTAAAAATGCAATATTTGCAACAAATACGAATGTATCGGTTTCGAAACTTATTTGCGAGTCAATGGCGATTGTGTCTCCAACCTTACGTACTTATTTTGGGACTTAAGATTCGACCACGCTCACTTTCTAATTAGGTTATATCTACAAAACTACTGAAGGGATTTTCAAGAAAATCGCGATTTGTCTAAACTTTTAAATCTTTAAAAATAAAAATCAAATGTCGTTCGTTGGTCATGGCATCAGTTGAGAACGACTGGACCGATTTCGATATTTTTTATGCAAAGAAAATGTACGCCCACTTTTTTCAATTTTCAATTTTTATCATTTCTACAAAAACTACTGAACCGATTTTCCTGAAATTGCCAGGGAATGTACAAGGATGGCCACCGCTTAAAATAGGCTACAAATTCAGTTGAATTTCGGAAGGGGCGGGGTACTTTCCCTATACCCTACTTTTTTAAAAATGTTATATCTTTATATATAAAACTCAATTGTCGTTTGTTGGTAATTGAATCAGTTGAAAACGGCTGGAGCGATTTGGATAATTTTTTGTGGAAATGTTAGTCATAGTCCAGTTTAGGTTTTTATGCAAAGAAAAATTGGCCACGCCCACTTTTCCGCCCACTTTTATAAATATGTTATATCTACGAAACTACTCAACAGATTTTCCTGAAATTTTCAGGGAACGTAGAGTGATGGCCGCCTGTTGAAATAGGCTACACGTTTGGTTGAATTTCGGGCGGGCACTTCCCCTATGCCCTATTTTTGTAAAAATGCAATATTTGCAACAAATACGAATGTATCGGTTTCGGAATTTATTTACGAGTCAATGACGATTGTGTCTCTAACCTTTCGTACTTATTTTGGGACTTAAGATCCGACAACGCTCACTTTCTAATTAGGTTATATCTACAAAACTACTGAAGGGATTTTCAAGGAAATCGCGATTTGTCTAAACTTTTAAATCTTTAAAAATAAAAATCAAATGTCGTTCGTTGGTCATGGCATCAGTTCAGAACGTCTGGACCGATCCTCTAACCTTTCGTACTTATTTTGGGACTTAAGATCCGACAACGCTCACTTTCTAATTAGGTTATATCTACAAAACCACTGAAGGGATTTTCAAGGAAATCGCGATTTGTCTAAACTTTTAAATCTTTAAAAATAAAAATCAAATGTCGTTCGTTGGTCATGGCATCAGTTCAGAACGGCTGGACCGATTTCGATATTTTTTTATGCAAAGAAAATGTACTCCCACTTTTTTCAATTTTCAATTTTTATCATTTCTACAAAAACTACTGAACCGATTTTCCTGAAATTGCCAGGGAATGTACAAGGATGGCCCCCACTTAAAATAGGCTACAAATTCAGTTGAATTTCGGAAGGGGCGGGGTACTTCCCCTATACCCTACTTTTTAAAAAATTTTATATTTACAATAATTACGAATGTATCTATTTCGGAAGACCTTACCCACTTTTTTAGGATCCAATGACAATATGTTACATCTACAAAACTACTGAACCGATTTTCCTGAAAATGTCAGGGAATGTACGGGCATATTTTCTTGAATTTTGAAGGGGGATATTTGAAAAAAAAACGCCTCACCTTTATGAATAAAAATCAAATGCAACCCAACTTAGGTTTTTTGGAAAGAAAAGTTTATTACGCCCCCCGAAAACAGGTAACATATTTTATTGAATTCCAGAGGAAGCGGGCTACATCCCTTATGTGATATTTTTAAAAAACGTTATATTTGCAAAATTATGCATTATGCATGTATCGAATTAAAAATTTGCCGATTAATCTACAATCTAGGTACTTCTTTAGGGCCTATAGGCCCGACAACGCCTGTTTTTTTAATATGTCATAACTCCAATACTACTGAAGGCATTTCCATAAAATTTGCGACAAAAGCTCAATGTTTGCCGTTGTTATGTATATATTATGAATTTCGGAAGAGGTGGTGTACCTTCCCCATGCCTTTCTGTTAAACGCTATATATAAGCCAAATGTATGATTATATCGGTTTCAGCATACATTTTGGTAGGCAGTGAAGTTGTGTGCACCCTAGGTACATATTTGGAGCCAAGATACCGGACAAGGCCTACTTTTTTTTAATATGTTATATCTTGAAAACTGATGACCACGCCCACTTTTCAAAACATTATTTTTCCAAAACTACTGAACCTAATATTCAGAAAATGTTTAGGAATGTCCCGTGGTCCAAAATGCTATATATTTGTAGAAGAATTTCGGGGCCTATTATTTTATAATCGCTATATTTGCTAAACTTATGAGTGCATCGGGTTGCAAATTTGTTTTCGAGACAACGGTGGTTGCGCCCCAGATCAAGAAAAACTATATATTTACAAATTTACTTGAATGGTGAGGTTCAACGGTCCATCAGCCATGAAAAGCTATAACATATAAGTCTCAATAAGCGGGAGAATTCAATTTAACCACTTTTTAACCTTCAAAATTAGATCGCTTTAGGACAAAGACAGGGACATGGACGATAATAAATCCTAAAAAGCATAAATTGGCGAAAAAATCCGACAAAGTCCGTAAGAGAAAATAAAGGTTACAGACAAAAAATCCTTCTCGGTTTGACAATAGACCGAAGAAGTGAGGTAGAAAATACCTAATTTTTAATTTTCAAGCATAAAGTCGATAAAAAGTTGTCATTAAAACTCATTACGACGGGCCAGCAACGCGGACCGTGGTCTGCTAGTTTTCTATAATCTTTTCTATCATATTCGTAGCAAATCGCTCATCAATTTGCGGGTATAATTCCTGTCAATTATTATACGCACTAAAGTCAAACATACTGGAATTTTTACTAGTACTCGTACAATTCTTTCTAAAATACTCCTCAGTTCTTGGATACAAGAAATATATATTTAATAAGATCTAACATAGACTTTCCAACCAAGATTATTCCCATAGCAAGGCAACGTATGATGTTGCTGACCCATTTTTGAAGGCTATAATTTAACATATTTCTAGTAGAGTTAAAATTTTTATTTTTAATAAAGCTTTAAAAGTGTCATATTTATTGTCACATAAAATGTCTGTTGCAGAACTGCAAGAATCTACTAATTTTGACTATTGTTCCGATATTATAAAGAAAAAAAAATATTATCGTAGTAAAAATTAGTAGCATCTTACAGGTTCTGGAACAGAGCAAAAAATAAAAATGTTCAGGCATATATTGTAAGGAGGCGTATTATTTATGACACGACTTATACGCTCCCTAAACAAATCAGTTAAACATCTAGTAAAATGAAAATCTGATACAATATTTTTAAAAATGAAGCATAGACTTCCAAAAAAACAAATTTTATGTCTTCTTCTTGAATTTTTGTTCTTTTAATGGAACTCTTATCAATACTGTTATTGTTCCCATGCCAATTTGTTTGAAACCTAAGATTATAGCTCAATGTTGACATATTTTAACTACTGTGAACGCTAACGACGTAGGGAATGGAAGATACCAAGGAACGGTCCTTACCGGCTTTAACATGGCAAAGCCCAGGATTTATCTTGGTCCCTCTTTCATCTCAAGTGGACCCTGATCTCCCCGTGGTGTCACCTGGGGAACTGCCTTTAACACCCGTTAAAGGTAGTGAGCTAACATGTGCCGCGCGTTCACCCATAAGAACGTTAAAAACTTGGGTTTGGGCGTCGGGTTAGTAACCCTCCCCTAGAAAAAACAGCCTACTACGAAAAAACCAAAGAAAAGAAAAACAAACCCATCTAAAGTTGACGAACCCCGCAAACGTTTTAAGGACCATGATCTACGAATCCGCACCTGGAATGTTCGCACTCTTTATTTAGAGAAGGTGCAGTTTACGCATTGGCAGATGTACTTGAAAAGTACAAGGCCGACATTACTGCCATATAGGAAATACGATGGAACGGGAAAGGCGTCACAACAACACCTAAAGGTGACGCACTGTATTATAGCTGTCGTGACACAAAGCATGAGTTTGGTTGCGGATTTGTAGTTGGTCGGAGGTTAAAACATCTGGTCTCCAGCTTCACCCCAGTGAATGAAAGACTTGCTGCAATTCGAATAAAAGCTAAATTCTTTAACATCAGCTTTATTTGCGCTCATGCTCCCACTAAAGAGAAGGACGAACAAACCAAAGATATATTTTACGAGCGCTTAGAAGAAACTTATGATAGTTGCCCGGCTCATGACATTAAAATTATACTAGGCGATTTTAATGCCAAAATTGGAAAGGAGAATATCTTTGGCCCAATAGTCGGGAAATTCAGTCTCCACAGTGAAACATCTGACAATGGTATGAGGCTGATAGACATTGCAGCTGCAAAAAACATAGCAGTACCAGATTTAAGCATCTCGAATTCATAAGAGCTCCTGGCTGTCTCCAGATCAAAGAACAAGTAATCAAATTGATCACGTTGTGATAGATGGAAGACATTCATCGGACGTACGATCGTTCCGAGACGCAAACATTGATTGGGACCACTACCTGGTTGCAGCAAAGGTACGTACCCGCCTAAACGTTGCGAATAAAGCACGAACAGACACAACGCGGAAGTTGGACATCAATAGGCTGCAAACACAACAGATAGCCACCGCATATTCCACTCAACTAGCCTAATTGCTTAATGAGAGCACTCCTTGTTCCGATATCATAACAACACAATGGCAAAATATTGCCCACTCCATGCAAACAGCCGCAAAATCAGTACTTGGATATCAAAGACCTCCACCAAGGAATCCATGGTATGACCAGGAGTGTCGTGCTGCTACCGAAAAGAAAAAGGCGGCATATAAGGCTATTTTACAATCAGTAGCAACGCGTAGCGAACGCAAGAGGTATCGGGAGAAAAGAAGAGAGGAGAAACGTCTTTTCCGCAGGAAAAAGAGAGAGATGGAAAAGCGGGAATGTGAACAAATCGAGATGTACAGTAGACAGAATGAAGTCCGAAAATTCTACCAAAGAGTGAAACATCAAACAGATGGCTTCGGTACAGGTACACCCTCCTGTAGAGCCCAGCAAGGTAATCTAGTAACAGATACAGATAGCGTTCTCAGGATATGGAAGGAACATTTCTCCAATCGGCTGGTATCCAATAGTAGCGAAGACGATGATACCACAGATCCAATCCCAGATGATGGTATTGAATGTATACCACCCGGCCAAGATGAGGTAAAGACAGCAAAAAACCGGCTGAAGAATAATAAGTCAGCAGGAGCTGATGGCCTACCAGCCGAGCTGTTTAAAACCGGAGGTGACACGCTGATAAGGTGAATGCATCAGCTAGTTAGCTCCATCTGGCAGGAAGAACGCGTACCTGACGATTGGAACCTGAGAATCCTGTGTCCCGTCCACAAGAAAGGACTGTATGCTCCAACTATAGGGTCATAAGTCTTCTCCATATTGCCTATAAGATAGTGTCAGGTATATTGTGCGAACGACTAAAGCAGTGATGGCCAAAATCACACATTTGCAGATTATAACTTGCGCTTGTGTGAGTGGAAACGTAAACAATGCATTAACCGAACGAATGTGTTTACAGTGTACGTGTGTGTCGTATGCCCGCGGGCATAGGAAAGTTGTTGTTGGTGGCCATCACTGGTCAACGAAATAATTGGACCATACCAATGTGGCTTTAGACCTGGCAAGTCCACCATTGACCAGATATTTACCCTGCGGCAAATCCTGGAGAAGACCCAAGAGATGCAGATCGACATATATCACCTTTTTGTCGATTATAAAGCAGCATTCGACAGTTCCCTCCGATCAAAGGTATTCCATGCAATGTCTGAATTTGGTATCCCCGCAAAGCTCATCCGGCTTTGTAAGATGACTTTAAGTGATACTAGGTCCTCAATTAAAATTGGAAAGAACCTCTCCGAACAGTTTAGTACCAAAAGAGTTTTCAGACAAGGAGACAGCTTTTCGTGTGACCTATTCAACATTTTGCTAGAAAAGGTAATACGAAATGTCAAAAGAAATGGCACAATTTACACCAATAGCCACATGTCAATTACTATAATTCCTGACAATTACTATACGTTCCAAGGTCAAACATGCTGGAATATTTACTACTACAATTCTTTCTAAAATACTCCTCAGTTCCTGGATACGATATTGAAAATGTTTTACAAATTATGGGTTATTCTAGTAAAGTATAAATGAGGCATTTGCATGTTTTGTTTTTTCTAATTCCTCCTTGCTGTTTACTTCTCTTTTGGAAGAAAAACTTCTTAATAATTTAATAAGTTGAGAATGATGCATGAAAATACTTCCCAGCTCCCTAAATAAATTACTAAAATGCGTTATATGAAATAGATGAGGTACCGCATGATTTATGCTAGGCATCGGTTTCCTACTATCGGATTTTGTGTTGCTGATTCCAATATCATAACGATTTATTGCTTTATATTTTATCCATTAAATTTTTCGGTGCTTGCTGAGTGGATCACAAAAAAGTCTACGGTCTATACTTATTATAGCTGGTTGACAAAGCTGAATCCCTTCCTGGAACGTCCGTAAAAAATTGTATTATTTTCACTTATTAGTCTACTGTTTACGGTAGAGTTGTGCCAAAGGAACTATATGGAACTATCTCGTTCACTTCGCAGTTCCAATGGCCCACCTTTTTTCTTTGAACAAACTGCGTATACTTACTATCACACGTTATATTTAATGATGTTACTCATACGCTTTGGAACTAGTACCAGGAACTAGGAACTAGATGACCCAACTCTAGTTTACGGTAACATTAAAAGCATTTAGAAGGGGCGTATTTTTCATGTCAATATTTATACGCTCCAAAGTCAAACGATTAAAATCTATGCTAATAGTGTCGGACGAATTACTGCGTTATAACGAAAATTCGTTATAGAGAGATTATTTTGTGTAAGAATTTTTACTTGCGCCTTAATCACAATTTGTTACAGGGAAGTTCGTTATAATAATATTTTCATTAGTACGACGCAGTCATAATAATATTTCCTTAGAAAATCGTCATAATTTCAAAATTGTGGTTCGATATTTGATTCCAAAAATTAATAGTGGATATATGTCCAGTCGATGGGAAAGCCGACCACATTTTCATATCAATACTATGGGTAAAATATTATAGACATTTGCTTTTTTGATCTTGGAATCGCCAAAACAAAAACAAAAATAATCTTTTATTAAAGCAATTTTGTTAAAAGCAATTAGAACGGGGCGTATGATTCATGTCAATACTTATACGCTCCAAAGTCAAACGATTAAAATCTAAACTAATAGTGTCGGACGAATTACTACATTCTATAGAAAATTCGTTATAGAAAGATTATTTTGTATAAGAATTTTTACTTGCGCCTTAAAAACAATTTGTTACAGGGAAGTTCGTTATAATAATTTCCTTAGTACGACGCAGTCATAATAATATTTCCTTAGAAAATCGTCATAATTTCAAAATTGTGGTTCAATATTTGATACCAAAAATTAATAGTGGATATATGTCCAGTCGATATGAAAGCCAACCACATTTTCATATCAATACTGTGGTAATATACTATAGACATTTGCGTTTTTGATCTTTATATTAACTTGTTAATGTTCTTCGCTGTAAGAAAACTCTCTGAAAAATTATGTAAATGAACGTACACATTATGACAATACTTATACGCTCCCAAGACATTTGCGTTTGCTAGGGTTCCCTACAAGCATGAATTAAACATTATTTATGTTGATGATTCAAGACCAATAACACTTCCAGGAAAATAACCTCATTTCGCCCGTTTCAAAATTCCACTCTGAAAAAATTATATAATGATATGTAAACCATGAGGCCCTACTTATACGCTCCCATTTCAATACCACTTTGCAAAGTTTCCCTACAAAAACAATTGTTTAAACTTCTTGTCTTTACTTTAAGCAACAAAATAATACCCAAAAGTCCTATTATCATTTTAGTTAACTTAAAAAAGCTTTCAACAACCTTCATAAAGAAAATTTTATTCAATTTGTTGTTTTTTGTTACTTTTTAACTTCCTTTGCAAGGTACTTTTAAGTGTTTTCTAATAAGAAGACTACATAAGTACGACGCAATCACATGGAGTCAAAGTCCTTAAAAAATATAATAATGATAATAATAACAATATAAAAAGTAAACAAATTTTCTATTTAAATTCAATTTTCTTTCATTTATTAACAAATTTGCCTAAATGCCATAGACGACTTGCCTTTGTTTTTCTCTCCTTTTTTCCTTTATGTTTGGCAAAAAAAGTCGTTGAACTTCATTTAAATCCGAAAGTCTGGAAAAATGTCTTATGACAGGTTAAATAGCTGACTGGCAGTATGTTTAAGAGGGTGTACGACGCATGGGAGTGTATGTGTGTCTGAGTTTATGCTTGTACATGTGCGTGCCTGTAATATAAACATCATGATCTAATAAACTTCAATAACAGCCTTATAATAATTGTAATTTTTGTGTTGTTGCTTCTTTGCCTGTGTTTTCTTTTATTATTATGATTTTCTTGTGTCGTTTTTATGTTCCTTTTGGCAGTTTTTCTTAACGTTTTTATGTCATATTTCGCCTAGGCTTTGTAAAACGTTTAAAACGTTGAATGTACATACACAAGTGTTTACACACACACTGCCACCAAACCAGCCAAGGCAAGGAACATTGTCTTTCCTCAACAAAATCCCGTGCTTAGTCTCTGCTTTGAGTACTAGGCCTAACAATAGCATGTGAAATTAAAACCTGGCATTATAACATAAACAAAGAGAGCCAAAGGGAGAGAGGCAGAGTGCTAGAACAGCACAACATTCACCATATCCAACTAACCTACATTGCAATAAATGCTTAGCTCAGCATGGTAGTAGTTGTAGTAGTTATGCTCTCTTCTAAGAGTAAATATAGGCATTCAAAAGAGATATGTATATGTATAGTGTCACCCAAGAGTGTGTGGATGTTTGCATTTGTGTCCATGTGTTTGTTTAGTTTTTATAATGGATGCTCTTCTAATATCTTCATCATCGTCGTCATACATAACAATAAAGCAGCATAGACACAATATAGCATATTTTTAGGCTTTTAACGAAAACATTATTTGCATAGAAGTGTTTACAATGATAATGTGAAACACTTTTTGGGCTTACAATGTTTATTAATGGCCAAATGGGACCGACCGGCTATTGGTCAGTTGATACATATTTTGTGATGGATGGATGACGTCACATTATTTATGTCAACACATTGAAACATGGAAGAAGTCACAGTGGATTGAACAGAAGAATTTGCTAGTCACTTAACGCATAATAAGGGATTATACTTAAGTTCTGGGGAGAATGAAGTAGCATTACTAATTACTCCATCTTCGCAATAAATCTGTGTAATTTATAACATAGAGCGTATGATATATGTCAATAGTTATATGCTCCCATGTCAAATCATCAAAGAGAAAGGCTGACTTCCGTATTGTCAGTTGCTTTGTGATCGTGCATGAAACTAGGGGTTCTTAAATTGAGTTCCATACTAGAGTAATTTTATGAAATTGCAGTAGTGGGGAAATCGATTTAAGAACCCCTAGTTTCATGCACGAATACAAAGCAACTGACAATACGGAAGTCGGCCAAATTTTAGTGTTGTATTAGTTTCCAAGACCATGAAGGTGCTTCTTCTCGGGTGTTTTGCACAGGGTCTTGAGAACAAGATGGCCTAGATTTTCGGGGCACTTAAACAGGTGCAGCGTATCGTGGGGATCTTGGTCTAATGCTTTCATTGTAGGAACAAGCACAAACAGACCCCTATTTTTAAAAATATTTTTCTAGCAAACGTAGATTTTTTAAAAATATTTTTTAGCAAACGTGGATTTTTTAAAAATATTTTTCTAACAAGCGCGGATTTTTTAAAAATATTTTCCTAACAAACGTGGATTTTTTAAAAATATTTTTCTAGCAAACGTGGATTTTTTAAAAATATTTTTCTAGCAAACGTGGATTTTTTAAAAATATTTTTCTAGCAAACGTGGATTTTTTAAAAATATTTTTCTACCAAACGTGGATTTTTTAAAAATATTTTTCTAACAAACGTGGATTTTTTAAAAATATTTTTCTACCAAACGTGGATTTTTTAAAAATATTTTTCTACCAAACGTGGATTTAAAAAAAAAATTCTACCAAACGTGGATTTTTTAAAAATATTTTTCTACCAAACGTGGATTTTTTAAAAATATTTTTCTACCAAACGTGAATTTTTTAAAAATATTTTTCTACCAAACGTGGATTTTTTAAAAATATTTTTCTACCAAACGTGGATTTTTTAAAAATATTTTTCTACCAAACGTGGATTTTTTAAAAATATTTTTCTACCAAACGTGGATTTTTTAAACATATTTTTCGACAAAACTTGGATTTTTTAAAAATATTTTTCGACAAAACTTGGATTTTTTAAAAATATTTTTCGACAAAACTTGGATTTTTTAAAAATATTTTTCGACAAAACTTGGATTTTTTAAAAATATTTTTCGACAAAACTTGGATTTTTTTAAAATATTTTTCGACAAAACTTGGATTTTTTAAAAATATTTTTCGACAAAACTTGGATTTTTTAAAAATATTTTTCGACAAAACTTGGATTTTTTAAAATATTTTAAAGCACCAAAAGGCCTCTAAAGTTGGAATTTCTAGACCATTTTTGAAGCACCAACAGACCTCTAAACGTGGATTTTTTTTTAAATATTTCTGAAGCACCAGAGGACCTCTAGAGGTCACCAACAGACCTCCAAAGTTAAAATTTTTTAAAAATAGTTTTGAATGTACATATCCTACCAAGAAAACTGATCCGATTCTTGGGAATATCCAAAACTACACTCTTTGTGAGCATAAAGAACATCAATCCCAGGGAACGTATGGATAACGTCAATACTTATACGCTTCCAAAACAAAAACAGGGCGTATGCATTACGTCAACATGTATACGTACCCAGGGCAGACTACTGTGAAACGTTGTTCGAGTGTCAATCTGCTTACCCAACCATTAATCCACGGAAGCCTCGTTTTTGGCGGTTTCGCAAATTACAAAAAATTACCCTTAAAACTATAACATCCTTTTCAATTACAAAAAAAGCCCCCACAAATTCGTAAAACGTGAGAGATAGAAAAGTATCCTAAGGTCTAGAAAAATGACAAGTGTCCAGCTGTCAGCAACAGTCACATGACTAGAATTTAAAGTGCCAAATCAGCAGTCGGTGCCCTTTCTCACTGTATCATCGTTTTTGTTAAGCTTCGCTGGCAAGCAAAGCAAACTCCTAGGGTTTTATAACCGTTTCCGTTATTGTGATATTGTCCCCTCGCTGAAAAGGTTTAAAGATTATATGTGGGAAAATTGTTTCCGATGCGATAGCTGATAACGCAAAGTAAAACATGACACAAAGTCAATAGGAAGCAAACGGCTAATTTGTTATATGTACTTGTAAGTCGTAGAGGAAGGTAATAAAATGCCTTTAAAAGTCGTTAACGTGCTTGGCATTTTAATAAAAAGTGTTTGATGATGGTGGAAACAAGAAGGGAAGTAAATACAGAAAGTAACAAAAACAAATTTGTTGTTTTATATAATTTTTAGAAATATTAATAGTAATTGTTGTTGTGTTTTTTGTTTTAGGCTTTTATTGATGTGTTTGTGCTGAAAATGTATTTTGGGGCTGTGACGAAAACAAAAAACTTTTTTTCAACCTGCCACCTTCACAAAAGTTATTTTATTTTATAGGCTTTCGGTTTCATCTACACTTTTATATGCCCCCATCATAAACACTGTCAGGCCTAAGGCTTCTATTTTCTTGGCAAGAAAACGGAAATTTGTTACGAGTTCATATTACTGGAAATGTGAGTAATTGGCAACCGAACTTGTCGAACAAACAGTAACAAAAGTTTGTCCACTCATTGACTAAACTTTAGTATTATTAAAGTATATGTTTTATAGTAAAAATATAATTTAACTTAACGTTTATATGCTGGTCATTTGTGGGGCAGCAGATGAGAAGATTTTAGATTACTGGACTTTGTAGCGTATAAGTGTTGACAGCAAGTATACGCTTCGTGTAACAATTTCAAAGATTTAAGCATATTATTTGAAAGTTGACAACACCTCCAAATATCACTTTTAATGATTACATGTATTTTTAAAGCACCAAAGGAACTCTTAACGTGGATTTATTTAAGCACATTTTCTTTATTCTTATTCTGGATTTTAAATGATTAACTTTTGAAGAACCGACAGACAGACTTGAAATTTTAAATTAATATCTTCCAAGCACCAAGAGACTTTTAAAAGTGCGTTTTTAAATAAACATTTTTGAAGCATTAAAGAGTCTCTAAATGTGGCCTAGATCGAGTCCAAGAAGCATACGAATTATGACAATACTTATACACTTCAAACATAAGGAGGCGTATGAATTATGTCAACTCTTATACTTCCCAGGTCAAACTAACAAAAAATCCTCATTGGATACATGCAACTTTTGGTTATAACAACTAAACCAAACAAAAAAAATATTTGTACATATTACTCGATTGCTTCCCGCCGCTTCTCTGCCACTTATTTAAGCCGCAACATAATTAGTAAACATAGCACGTCAAATAAATTCGGGTGCAAATCGTTTCCATTGAATATTTAACTTGCCATGCCCTCACTCCCTTTACATACTTTTATTACAAATGTTTACTCTGCAAGTTATGCCCCTTTGTAATGATGGCTTTTTGAAATGACCCAGATAAACCTCCTCCAATCATTGCAGACAATCAATTAGGGATTATTTTCTGGAACACAGCACAAAAGTACTAAACGAACGGCAACAAGTTGTGAGTAGTCCTAAAAACACAGTAAATTGGTTTTGATAATAACAATTTATTTTGTTACTCTTGTTGTTATTGTTTCTGAGTTGTGAGATTTGCCCTGAGAGCGTCCATCATTAGATAGAATTATAATATTTACTTTGTTTTGTAAAACAAAAAGATTAAATGAAACGAATTATAATTTCCGCTTTGTTGGCAAAGTTTTTTTCGCCAGACTGCTGAGTGATGCTGGAAAGTTCAATAATTAATGATTTCGTAATTGTTTGCCTGAGTGTTTTATTTAATAAGACAAATTAATTTGTCTGCCAAGGACTTTTGACTTCTAAGATACTTCGTTTTGTTGATAATGTTTCCAGTGGATTTTTTTAAAACGAAATATTGGGTGATAAGCAATTTTCAATATATAATTTTTATTGAGGTGTTTGGAATTCTAAAAATTTTTATATAATTTCATTAATATCACTTCAATTATTACATCCCATTTCATAGACGTTTCAGAAGATTAGAAATTTAGTGCTAATTAAACAGCTACCAACAGAGCAGGTGCCTCTAACAATGAAAACAAAATAAAATTTCATGCCTTTAAATCAGTTCAAAACTATTCAGAAATGTCGCGGCAGATGTTAACACAAGGTCTAGCGACATAACTTTAGATACCAGAAAAAAGGAAAAATATTTCCAGGGTGCGTATGAAATATGTCACCACTTATGCGCACCCAGGACAAAAGTGATCTCTTTGGCGTAGTTCTGCTCACACTTTGGGGAAGAGATAATTCCTTTTGAGGATGAAAGCCCTTGGTGAGTATATTAAGAATCCAAAAGGACAGATCCGACGTTAGTCGAACATTATGGCGTGATGAAGTTTTTGCTAGAGACCCTGTAAGCCATCAGGGATTAGCATTATATCTGTGTTCACTGTTGCTTTAGTTTATTTTTGAGACGACATGTCTTCAGTCAAATCGAATGAGAATTATTTTCGTAGAGCACTTCGACCTTCTATCTTGCTTCCTTCAATGTCCTTTTCGTCCTTTATTTTAAGAGCCGCTATAAAAGTACCACAAGATGACGTTTTTCAACTTCGAAATGTTCTGCAAAAATGACGCTCAGAAAATTTTAGATACACCTCTCATTGGCAACTAATCGATTTTGTCGCGTAGATGTCCTGTGCAGATAAAACGAAAATATCGTCTTGGCGATTATGAAATGTGTCTAAACTTTCCATTTCCTACCGAGACAGCAAGGATTTCTAACAATGAACAAATAATAAATTTTCTGGCCTGTATGTAGGGAAAGATGTCAATGTAAGTTCGGTCGATAGAACTTCAAATACTTTCAAAAAAAGGAAAATATTTGCATTCGTGACAAACGCTTAGCGCTGCCTTTGAAAGCAATGAGTTTGGCTCTGAACGCTAACACGCCATGACCTCAGCTTGTTTTTTGTGTTTTTCAAGGACGTGGGTTCAAACCTCAGCCTGTCTCAGCTGATTTTATTTATTTGAAAATTTTGCCGTTTAGGGTGAAAATAATTTTTAATATTAAGTTGACATATATTGTTCCAAAAATGCCACGGAAGATGTCCAAGGCACATTCTGGGACCAGAACTTGCGATATCAGTGAAAAGGGAAATATTGTAAGCGTGCGTATGAAATATGTCATCACTTATCCGCCACTTTAAGGTTTGGTAATAGAAACTCAAATACCAATGCAAAATATTTCCAGGGTGTGTATGAAACATGTAGGCTCTTATACGCTACCAGGACAACAGCGACAGCCGCTTGACATGTTAGAGTCTACTAATTTCCCATTAAATTGACAAATATTGCCTCAGCAGTATAGAGGGAGATGTACAATGCACGTTCCGGAGCTAGAACTTACAACACCAATAAAAGGAAAAATATCGCAAGGTAGCGTATGAAATATGTCATTACTTATACGCACCGAGAACAACATTTGGACATCTAATTGATGTATTAAGATATTTCAATAGAAATATTGAAGGAAATGTTGTCCAATACACGTCTGGAGCTAAAATCTTTTAAATTCTCATTAAATTGAAAATTGATTGCCCAGGAGTGTCGAGGGAGCTGCTCAATGCAAGTTCCAGTGTTATAACTGAAGTGAAGAACAAAATATTGTAAGGTACGCGTATGAAATATGTACACCCAGGACAGCACTGTTGTCTCTTTCTTTCCGTTCAAGCAGCTATCTACTTGACTTGTTAAAATCATTAATTTTCTCATTAAGTTGGAAAAGTGCTTGCTCAGAAAATGTATAGGAAGATGTCCGATGCACGTTCTATTATAAGGGCAACAGTACAGTACCATTATAAGGGGAAATATTGTAATGGTGCGCATGAAATACGCCATCACTTATACGCCTCCAAGACAACAATGGTCTATTTGCTATCCGATTGACCTGTTGAAATCTTTTAATTTTTCATTATATTGAAAAATATTGTCTCAGGACATGTCTATTCCCTCACTCACACCACCGTTATCTCTTTCTTTCTGCTCAAACAGCTATCTACTTGATCTGTTAAAACAGCCAAGATCACCCATATACGTTAACGTGACTGCAGCAACAACATATGTTCTCTTTATTCTAATCTGTCGTGGTTTAGCACAGGAAAGACGGGCTGTGTTAAAATCATTTATTTTCTCATTAAGTTGGAAAAGTGCTTGCTCAGAAATGTCGAGGAAAATTACCAACTATAAGGGCAAAAATTGTAAGGTTGCGTATGAAATATGTCATTACTTATACGCCCCCAGAACAACAATGGTCTATTTACTATCGTATTGACCTGTTGAAATCTTTCAATTTTTCATTATATTGAAGAAATATTGTCTCACGACATGTCGAAATTTAAATATCGTCACTTTTGGTGAAATTTCGATTATAACCAACCCGAGAGTGGATAATATGTACGTCACGGACAATAGCCAAAGAAGTACAATTACAGGATATACGAAAGAACTGATAATATGTGTAATTAAATAAACATGTTCAGGGTGCGTATAAAGTACGTCAATAGTTATACGCTCCCAGGACATCGATGGAAAGCAAAAATATGTAGCAAAAAGTAATTTGAATGGACTTTAAATATCGGTGATTGGTCAGGGTGTGTATAAAGTATGTTATTACTTATACGCTCCAAGAACATCGGTGGCCTATATTTTCTTTACTAAAAATCGTATTTTTGAAAGGAAATTATAATAAAATAAATATACTTTCGAACAGCAAATAACTGTGGCGTCAAATGTGAACTATAACATTCAACTTAGCTGTGTTGGGTTTAAATAATATGTTTGGCGAAGCTTCGGAGAGTTTGTCATATAAATAACCCTAATAAAGGGCCCTTATGTACATAGAAGGATGTCTGGTCAAGAAAAAAAGACATAGGAAAAATATATATTTTAAATGGATGCTACAACTGCTAAGTTATGCGCTCCTAAGACATCGATGGAAAGCGAAAACAAGTAAGAAAGTATCAGTCAGCTGAGCCGACAGAGATATACCCTCAGCCTGTGCAAATTGAAACACTTTTTTACAAAAAAAACTTATGTATTTAGGGGGTTTCAAAATTTTGGGTGTATGAACCGACAAAAATGTTGATTAGGATTAAAGTTAAAAAATTTTGAGGAAAAGGTACTTAAAGGAATGGACCGACATAGACCATGGGGGTGCCATAGGGAGTTTTTACACCTTACGGGCTGTTTTCTCATGAAGTATGGACTTGCCCCTGAAACAACTTTTACCATCGTGATTGAGGCAGCGGATGTAAGTTGCTTCAACAAAAATCAAAGTGATACAATAAGCAGGACTTAAAGTGAACTTATCAAAAATCTTGTGTGGGAGGTACGGGATGGAGTGGACAAATATAGTCCATATTCGAACCTGATCTATATCTGGTAGACATTATGAGAATGTGTAAAGTATAGACCAAATCGGTCACTCCCATCAAGAGTTATCGTGCGCACAATTTTTCCGAATATTTTTGAACTTTTGTGGGGTAGGTACCTGAAGGAGTGGACCGATATGGCTTATCTACGAACTTAAACTAAGTTTGGAACAATATTACGAAGGCCAAATTTTGGCCGGAATCGGCATATCCGTTCGAGAATTATCTTGCGCTTCCACTCATAAACATGGTGTCATAGGCATTGTTTTTCAACTTTCAGGCTATTTTTTCAGGAAGTATGGACTTGCCCCTGAGGAAACTTGTACCTTCGTATAGGGGACAGTTAATACAGGATGTTACAACAAAAATCAAGGCGATTCGAGAGTAGGCCCTAAACTGAACTTTTCCGAATTTTTGTGTGGGAGGTACTCGAAGGAGTTTACCGATTGAGTCCATATTGGAACCTCATCTAAGTCTGGTAGAAATTTCATAATATGCAAAGTATGGACCAAGTCGGTTACTCCCTTCAAGAGTTATCGTACGCACAAATTTTCCGAACATTTTCGAACTTTTGTGGGGGAAGTACCGGAAGGAGTGGACCGATATAATCCATCTTTGAACTTGAACTAAGTTTGGACAAAATATTACGAAAGCCAAATTTTGGACCGAATCGGCAGATCCGTTCGAGAGTTATCTTGCGCTCCAACCACTACACACGGTGTCATAGGGTTTATTGTAACTTTCAAGCTATTTTCTCAGGAAGTATGGACTTGCCCCTAATGAAATTTATAGCGTCGTATAGAGGACAGCGAATACAACCTGCGTAAACAAAAATCAAAGCGATTCGAGACCAGGCCCTAAACTGAACTTTTCCGAAATTTTGTGTGGGAGATACCCGAAGGAGTGGACCGATTGAGTCCATATTGGAACCTCATCTAAGTTTGGTAGAAATTACACGATGTGCAAGGTATGGACCAAATAGGTTATTCCCTGCAAGAGTTATCGCGCGCACAAGTTTTGCGAAAATTTCTGAACATTTGTGGGGGAGGTACCTGAAGGAGTGGACCTATATGGCCCATCTTCGAACTTAAATCGAATATGGACAAAATATTTCGATACCCAAAATTTGAACCGAATCGATTGATCCGTTCGAGAGTTATCGTGCGCACCAGCCAGACCGACAGACAGACAGACGGACGGACATTGCTATTTCTACTCAAAATTGTCTGAAACGGATATCGTACAAACATACTTGGGGTCTAAAACCATTATTTCGATGAGGCACATTTTTGGTCGTATCAAAGTGTAAATACCCTCTTTAGCCTAAAGGCTGAGGGTATAAATATAGCAAAACATATTTTGAATGGATGTTAAAACTAAAAATATTCGTGATTGGATCAGCGAGGTCAGGGTGCGTATGAAGTATGTCAATAATTATACGCTCCGGTGCATTAGTCTTAATTTATATTTAATACTGTTAATTTGAGATGAGATCAAGAGAGATTAGACATTTGAATATAAATAGTTCTCTATCAAAATAAAAACATACACTGCATAAAGTTGGAACCTAAAAACTCAATTCTTTATGGTCACAGGCTACAGGGAACATTTTCAACAAAAAGTAGTGATAATGTGCTAAGGAATTGTTCCAAACGTATGAAGAATGTGACATCCTAGTTTAAACGTTTAAGTCATAAAACCATTCAGCGTGCGTATGATGTACGTCAGAATTTATAAGCCTCCTATGATATTTGAGTTTCTTTACTAAAAGTATACAAATTTTCTAGATCCATAAGAAAAATTTATGGTATGTTTCTCTAAGACGATTCGAATTCAAATTCCTTCGAGCTGCTACCAAACTCCTGTTATTGTAGAAAAATTTTGTTTGACAATTAAAAAAAAAAATAATCAAATATTTACTAAAAACCAGAAGCTTGAATTCGAATCGCCTTAGTGAAACAGGATATTAGGTGATATCATCATCGTTTTAATCCCCTTACTGAGTTTCTATGCTCTTTTTGGTAAACTCCGATTCAAATAAATTTAAACTAGTTCATGATGAGTTCAAATACTGCTTCACTACTTTCTCTGCTTTCTTTCGAAGTAGTCCACGAAGAGCTATGATAGCGTTACTCCTTTCTCCATCTTTAAACACTGAAAGGCTTCTAGAAAATAAAAAAAACACTTTTTGACAAATTCAGCTTAATTCACTACACTTTACTCATGATTCAACTGCTTCTTTGTTATAAAACATTTTGCTAGGTATGTAAAAGAAAATTAATTTGCAGAGTGCGTATGATGTATGGCAATAGTTATACGCTCCCAAGCTGTTGATGTTGTATTTAGCCCTTTTATTGCTGAAGAGATTTCTTTATGGACTGTAGTGTAAATAGCACAAGAATCAGTTCGGACTATAAGCAAAAAAAAATCAGATGCAACTGAAGAAAATCGTTTTCCCAGAAAGAAGTTCTTCAGACCTATCTATACCGATATCAATATTCTCCTTTTGGTACCTCCCCCACAAAAGTTAAACAATCGTTTCAATTCACATAGGCTGAGTGTATATCTCTGTCGGCAAAGTCGACTGATACTTTTTTGCTTGTTACTTGCTCTCATTAATTGTCAAAATGCTGCAGCGAAATTCCTTAAAATATATTTTTTTCCTAAAATTTAACAATTGAAATATTATGCAAATGTTTTTGTTGTTGTAACAAAAAAGCATATGAAATGGCAAAGGTTATGGTCCTGACGCTGCCGTTGCTGCTACTGCTGAATCGAAGACAAAGTGTCTTTGTTGCGATTTAATTGTGCGGAAATTAACTTCTCAAGCATCATCGACAATGACAACAAATTTAATGGACACCAAAAAAAAAAGAACAACAACAAAAACAAGAATTGAATGAGTAAGTACGCTAACGGCTTGTTATTTGGGCGTGGGTGGTAACTGAACACGAAGTCTATGCTCTTCTATGACTTATAACAATGTAACAGACTATCAGTGTTTAAAGCTAAATCATGCTACGCAGCCCTTTTCTCAATGCTGTTACTGGAGATCTTTTGTTTACGGGCTATATCATCATGGCTGTTACATTGTGTTGTTATGTTTGGACAGGGGGCGTGTTAGAAGGATTAAGGGGTCGATTATCGATAGCAATTATCGTTGAGTGGGGTTGCCAGTTGTCAAAATTACTTTATGTTTGGCAACCTTCAACTGAAGATGCGAATCTTAGTTGACGAACCGGTTATTTTTCGGCAACCAGTTATTTTCAGTTGCAGTGAATATTTTCGAAGAAACATGAAGTAAAATTGAAAGGAAAAAAACATTTTCTTAACAATGATTAACTAATTTTGTGTATCAAAAATACGGTGGAAATAACAACAAAACAACAGTTTGAAATATTAATTGATAAATTGAGTGCAAATACAATGTGCACAAGGGTTCCATCTATGCAGGCAACAATAATAACAAAAATGATTTTTGTTTTGTCTTTTTTTCTTCCTCCGTCAACTTCGAAACGATAAAATTTTGTCACAATTTTCCCTCTATCAAGTGGACAACTTCCTTTAATACATTCGACAATGTAGATTGAGCCATGCAACTGTAATCATTGCCATGAGACTTTTGGAAACTTCCCTCCACAAAAAATCTCAACGCAGCGCATACTTTTTTAAAAGTCATCCTTTTTTCCTCCTCCGTCCACTTCAATTTGTCCTCTATCATGTGGACAACTTCCTTCAGTACGTTCGACAATGTAGACTGAGCCATGCAATTGTATTCATTGTCATGGGACTTTTGGAAACTTCCCTCCACAAAAAATCTCAACGCAACGCACACTTTTAAAAGTGGGGATATTGCTGTTGATCTGTAACTTACTTTGAAGTCGTCCTTTAACGTTTCCACAATGTAAACTGCGTCATCCTTCGGCAATCGAAAATACCCCTTAACCTAAAATAATTTACTGCTTATACAGATCTTTCCAACGTGAGCACCAACTTACACTGCAGATGGCAATTCCAATGGATTCGACTTCCCTCAAATTTCTTGTAATAGATGCAAGACATGACATCTTCATCAAAAAACTGAACTGAACTTATCATTTTAAAATAGTTTTTTTTTAGCGAATTGTGCCCTTTGGATTAATATAGAGTTCACAAGTTTGAAAAAACATTGATCGATAACACGTTTATCGACAACCCAGTTGAGTTGACA
Source organism: Musca autumnalis (assembly GCF_047663935.1). Classification (NCBI taxonomy): domain Eukaryota; kingdom Metazoa; phylum Arthropoda; class Insecta; order Diptera; family Muscidae; genus Musca; species Musca autumnalis. The sequence goes on along the minus strand of NW_027411866.1, from coordinate 5,716,247 downwards.
TCAAAAATACCACATTTCATCTCAGTTGTGCTGGCAATTGACAACGCAACTCAAGTTTAATGGCAATACATAATCGACCCCTAAGGTTTTTTTGCATATTTATCTACGAAATGAATATTACAATTTCTCGTTTTTTATACTTTCTCTTACCACCCTTTCTGCTGGAAATGTCATAATCTTTTACTGGGATTTTCCCTTTTTCTGTTTTTTTGTTTTCAATATTTCTTCTTGGTGGCTTGATGGCTGGGTTATTGTTCATCACAATCATCATCATCATCCTCGGCATCTTCAATATCGTGGTTCTGGTCGTTGTCATGCAGATTTTCTTTGCTTTGCTCTTCGCAAAATGCTGAATAATGCGTTTACCATGTTTTGTTGCGCGATGTCTGTCAATTGCTGGTAATACAAATGTCAATAAAATTGCTGGGCAACAACGAAAACAGGAGGGAAAGAAGAGCAAAGGAAAGACAATACAATGGGATATGTTAACAAGTTGTAGCCCAGCTTCCAGCCATTCAAGCCACACAGTTAAACCAAAAAGGATGAATGCATGCTGCTATTATTGGTCCATCCTGCTGCTGCTGCTACTGCCGATGATGATGAATGAATGACAAGGTTTTATATCAAAACGACATAATGAGGACCAGCCGTAGAGTAAATGGTGAGGATAATAGGGATAAGAACAAATGATGCGGGTTAAAAGGTTGGCCGGTTTTTCCTTTTTTTTCTACTTTGCAAAATCGTTTAAGATTGCGGATCAATATTATTTACACAACATATTACTGGTCAAATGGTAGGTCATGACCAGGGAGAGGCAGATGGAGGTAGGCAGCCAGACAGACCAACAACCTATCAAGGAACCCCTTTTGAAAGATTATTTGAATTAGCAAAGGTCATCATTTTTCTTTTGAAAATCTTTTCGGATTACTTTTCCTTAGAAATGTGGTTAACTGTATGGCTGGTTGCTTTGCAATGTGACCGCCTGACTGTCTGTCTGGCTACCCCTAATTACTCAAGGGGATTTCATGTCCAGCGGTCTTGGCTAAATAAGAAACATTTCATTTCACGTTCATGATGCATGATTTCTTTTGTTTATTTAACTTGGCCAAAAGGGAATTGTAGCTGAGATTTTTTTGTGAATCTGTGTGCCACAGTTCGTGTGACATTTGTTGGGAAAATTTGACACCTACTAACAGATCGTGACCGTCATTGAACTTCAAATAATACAAAATTAAACATGAACATATTGTGGATTGAGATATGATATGAGAAACCAAAGTTATATTATCCTCTAGAAGCAGCCCAAGTGAGTTGGTAGTAAGAATGACAGACCAGGGAACAAAGAAAATTCTGTGTTTTGTAAATTGTAAAGCTAATACTGTCTGTTAGTCCAAAAATCCAACGCCAGAGTGTTTTCATTGAAAGAATGTCATGAAATTATGCATCCTTTCATCGAGTTCCGTACTAGAATTCACTGTTGTGGGGAACTCGATCTATTTAATGCCTATTTTCATGACATTGTTTCAATCACTTTGATGTGGACTTAAAATTGAATATGCCTCTTCTTCATGCTTACCTCATTGCGAAAGTGTAGTCTAAGAAACAACTGTTAACCTGGGGAGCGTATCAATGTTGACATACTTCATACGCCCCCAAAGACTTGATTTTCTACAACATCTTTACCTACTCAACTGATTTATTTAAATTCATTATATGGAGTCTATATCATGACTTTTAGATAAACCACTCTTCTAAATATTCCATCAAAAATATTAAAAACGAGTCTGCTTTGGAACCAACGACATTTAAGAGATGCCCAAATGTAGTCTAGGAAATTATTGGTAACTCGGGGAGCGTATCAATGCTGATATATTTCATACGCCCCCAAGGACCCCGGGGGGGGGGGCTTCAGGACTGCTAAATAAATAAAATGTCCCTATAAAACAATTATAAACGAATCTGTTCTGGAACCAACGACATTCTAATTTAGGAGATGCCCAGTGCAATTATTATGAACAGAGGTGCTGACAGATAATGAAGTTTTGAGCTCTCTATGGGCATTCCAAAGCATAAAATACATCAATTATATTGGGCGCAATGTGATACAAAATAAAAATTATGTATGACAATAGCTATACGCCCCCCAAAAATGTCAATGTTTGTTGCTACTTTCACTAAAAATGAGGTTACTTCTCAGTATATATTTCAACTGATTCATTTAAATTTATTATCTGGAGCCTATATCATAACTTTTAGATAAATCCTTTCTAAATATTGCTTCACAAATGCTCTAAACGAATCTGATCGGAAACTAACGACATTCTAATTTAGGAGATGCCCAAATGAAATCTAGGAAAGCACTGTTAACATGGGGAGCGTATCAATATTGGCATACTTCATACGCTCCAAAGACTTGATTTTCTACAACATGTTCTGCTATTAAACTGATTTAGTTAAAATTACTATATGGATACTGCTTCAGGACTGCTAAATAAATAAAATGTCCCTTTATATTATAAACGAATCTGTTCTGGAACCAACGACATTCTAATTTAGGAGATGCCCAGTGCAATTATTATGAACAGAGGTGCTGACAGATAATGAAGTTTTGAGCTCTCTAATGGCATTCCAAAGCACAAAATATATCAATTTTGTTGGGCGCAATGTGATACAAAATAAAAATTCAGGGTGCGTATTATGTATGACAATAGTTATACGCCCCCAAAACCGTCAATGGTTGTTACTTACTTTACTTACAGAACATTTGTTCCATAGACCGAACTAAGAAAAGATCTCCAATTCTCTCTGTTTCGTGCTTCGCTTGTTGGAATACCGCGCCTTGTCATCTCTTCATCCGCTTGTTTGCGCCATCTATTCTTTGGCCTGCCAATTCTGCGTGCACCGCCATGTGGCTGCAATTTATACGCCTTTTTAGCGGGTTCATCATCGGTCATTCTTTTTATATGGCCTAGCCAACGCAATCGCTGCATCTCGATACGTTTAACAATGTTGATGTCGTTATACAGCAGCTGCAGCTCGTGGTTCATGCGACGTCGATATTCACAGTCAACGCAGATCGGTCCGTAGATCTTTCGAAGAATTTTTCTCTCAAACACGCCAAGCACTGCCTTATCTGCTTGCGCAAGTATCCAGGCTTCGGAGCCATACATCAGCACGGGTAGTATCAGTGTTTTGTAAAGCGTTATTTTTGTTTGACGAGTTGTGGCTTTGTTTTTAAAGTGCTTACTGAAGCCAAAGTAGCATCTGTGGCCAATACAATTCTTCTTTTTATTTCACAACTGATGTCGTTTGTTGTGTTTACGGCGGTGCAGAGGTATACGAAGTATTTTACTACCTCAAAATTATAGGATCCAACTTCAACAGTTGGTCCGATCTCAATGGACGCATTGCGCGTCGACACCATCAGCTTGGTCTTCTCGCCGTTTACCGCCAGACCCGCAGATTCTCCTTTGACCTTCATAAAGGTAAAGGTAGAAGAAGAAGTAACCGATACTTCTTTTACTGATCGTCCCATGATGTCTATATCATCAGCATAAGCAAGTAACATGTGGCTATTGGTGTAGATTGTGCCACTTCTTTTGACGTTTGCCTCTCGTATAACCTTTTCTAGCAGGATGTTGAAGAGGTCACATGAAAGGCTGTCTCCTTGTCTGAAACCTCTTTTGGTACAAAACTCTTCGGAGAGGTTCTTTCTTATTTTAACTGAAGATCTTGTGTCACTTAGAGTCATTTTACAAAGCCGGATGAGCTTTGCGGGGATACCAAATTCAGACATGGCTTGGAATACCTTTGAACGCAGCGGGCTGTCGAAGGCTGCTTTATAATCGACAAAAAGGTGGTAGGTGTCGATCTGCATCTCTTGGGTCTTCTCCAGGATTTGCCGCAGGGTAAATATCTGGTCAGGTCTAAAGCATTGGTATAGTCCAATTATTTCGTTGACAATGGGCTTTAGTCGTTCGCACAATATCCCTGACACTATCTTGTAGGCGATTGGGAGAAGACTTATGCCCCTCTAGTTGGAGCATAAGGTCTTATCTCCTTTCTTATGGACGGGACACAGGATGTTCAGGTTCCAATCGTCGGGTACGCGTTCTTCCTGCCAGAAGGAGCTAACTAGCCGATGCATACATCTTACCAGCGTGTCGCTTCCGGTTTTAAACAGCTCGACTGGTAGGCCATCAGCTCCTGCTGCCTTATTATTCTTCAGCCGGTTTGTTCTGTGTTCTTTACCTCATCTTGGCTGGGTGGTATACATTCACTACCATCTTCTGGGATTGGATCTGTGGTATCTTCGTCGACTTCGCTACTATCTGATACCAACGGTTTGAAAAATGCTCTTTCCATATCCTTAGCACACTATCTTTATCAGTTCAAGGATATCCTTACTGGTTTCTACAGAAGGATGTGCCAGTTCCAAAGCCATCAGTTTGATGTTTCACTCTTTGGTAGAATTTTCGGACTTCATTCTGTTTCCTGTACATCTCGATTTGTTCACACTCCCGCTTTTCCATTTCTCTTTCTTTTTCCTGCAGAAAAGACGTTTCTCCTCTCTCCTTTTCTCCCGATACCTCTCTCGTGCGCTACGCGTCGCTACTGATTGTAAAGTAGCCCTCTTCGGTAGCAGCACGACACTCCTGGTCATACCATGGATTCTTTGGTGGAGGTCTCTGGTATCCAAGTACTGATTTTGCGGCTGTTTACATGGAGTGGGCAATGTTTTGCCATTGTCCTGATATGTTATCGGGACGAGGAGTGCTTTGATTAACCAATTGGGCCAGATGAGTGGAATATGCTGTGGCTATATGCTGTGATTGCAGCTTACCGATGTCCAACTTCCGTTTTGTGTCTGCTCGCACTTTGTTTGCTACGTTTAATCTGGTACGTACCTTTGCTGCAACAAGGTAGTCGTCCGAATCAATGTTTGCGCCTCGGAACGATCGAACATCCAACACGCTTGATGCATGTCTTCCATCTATCACAACATGATCAATTTGATTTCTTGTTCTTTGATCTGGCGACAGCCAGGTGCCCTTATGAATATCGAGATGCTTAAATCTGGTACTGCTAACTACCATGTTTTTTGCAGCTGCAAAGTCTATCAGCCTCATACCATTGTCAGATGTTTCACTGTGAAGACTGAATTTTCCGTCTGTTGGGCCAAAGATATTCTCCTTTCCAATTCTGGCATTAAAATCGCCTAGAATAATTTTAATGTCATGAACAGGGTAACGGTCATATGTTCCTTCTAAGCGCTCGTAAAATATATCTTTGGTCTGTTCGTCCTTTTCTTCAGTGGGAGCATGAGCGCAAATAAAGCTGATATGGAAGAATGTAGCTTTTTTCGAATTGCAGCATGTCTTTCATTCACTGGGGTGAAGCTTGATACTAGATGTTTTAGCCTCCGACTAACTACGAATCCGCAACCAAACTCATGCTTTACGTCATGGCAGCTATAATACAGTGCGTCAACTTTAGGTGTTGTTGTGACGTCTTTCCCAATCCATCGTATTTCCTGTATGGCAGTAATATCGGCCTTGTACTTTTCAAGTACGTCTGTCAATGTGAAGACTGCACCTTCTCTATAAAGAATGCGAACATTCCAGGTGCAGATTCACAGATCATGGCCCTTAAAACGTTTGCGGGGGTCGTCAACTTTAGAGGGGTTTGTTTTTCTTTTCTTTCGTTTTTTCATAGTAGGCTGTTTTTTCTAGGGGAGGGTTACTAACCCGACGCCCAAACCCAAGTTTTTAACGTTCTTACGGTTGGACGCGCGGCACATGTTAGCTCACTACCTTTAACGGATGTTAAAGGCACTTCCCCAGTTGACAGTGTCCACTTGAGTGAAAGAGGGACCAAGATAAATCCTGGGCTTTGCCATGTTAAAGCCGGTCAGGACCGTTCCTTGGTATCTTCCATCCTCTACGTTACTACTTTCACTAAAGATGAGGTTACTTTACAGTTTATATTTAAAGGCAATTTCGACAGCCATAATCATGTCGGATTCAAAGGCTGCTAAATCGACAACTGGATACCGTGAGAATCTTAACCTTATCGTACAGGTTATACCTTTTGTTGCACACATTTTCACTTCAATAAAGAAAATATCTTGGAAATTTATTTTAATTTCTTCTAAAGATTGAAATTCAACATTACATTTTTTAATCAAGAGTCAGGGAGCGTATTATGTATGCCAGTAGTTATACACTCCCAAGACGTCAATGTTTTGTATAGCCCTTCGCTACTTTCACAAGATGTGGTTTACAGGTATTATTTCAGTTCCAACTAATGATTAATAAATTGATCACTGGACGGGATGGGATGGGATCTTCATTTGGCTCTTGATGCATAACCCTCTCAGGGGTTATACGGGTCTCATGAAGGGCTCCCCAGCGATTGAGATCGGAATTCCTACATTTATTTTCCTTTTTAAGATTGGATTGGAAATTTAACATTATATTTGTTTAGTAAAAAGTCTTTGGCATGCTAAAATGTTATTAACCAAAAAAAGTCTGGGAGAAATGGGGGTATATTTTAAATTATTTTTTCTAAATGGCTCTTCTGCCTTAAGGGTTCTAAGCTCACCTTCGTCAATCCCATTATAAGTCGTGATATCCTAAATAAATGTCGTGTTGTCTATATATTTCGATTTTGCTTTACTTTTTTCATTCTATTTAATAAATATGTTATGTAATAATTACTATCTAATTAATATTTTTATCTAAACAATTTCCATTTCTTCACTTTTATCTTCTTCGTAGAAATACAAATTAAATGGTTTAGCATTTGAAGCACCAATACACCTGCAAATATAAGTTCTTCTTCTCGTTTGCTTTATCTCAAAAACCAACACCACAAAATGAGAAATTAATTGCATGCAAATATCTGGAGAAATTTATAAAGCAACCCTTTTCCTGTTAAAAATAACGGTTTGTGAAATTTATTTTTAATTAGCAATAATGTTTATCTTCTCTTATGTTTCTTCTTGGCATATGATACAGAGTAACAGCATATGGATAATGTTTGGATTTTATTTTCTTTATTAATTTTTCTTTGCAAAGATGGGTTGGAAAAATTTCCGAGTATTTGTTAATTTATTTTATGACTTTGAATTTCAGTAATTATGAAAATTTTGTTTGGTTGGAGTTTATATTAAAAAAAACGGTAAAACGTTGAAAATTCCTAATGAATTTAAATATTTTCTTTTAACATTTTCCCAAGCAACATCACAACAAAAGGCGTGGATTTTTAAGGAACATTTTCTAGAGCAACATCACACCAAAAGGCGTGGATTTTTAAGGAACATTTTTCCAAGCAACACCACAACAAAAGTCGTGGATTTTTAAGCAACATTTTTCCAAGCAACACCACAGCAAAAGGCGTGAATTTTTTAAGAAAAATTTTTCCAAGCAACGTCACAACAAAAGGCGTGAATTTTTTAAGGAACATTTTCCCAAACAAAATCACAACAAATAGGCGTGGATTTTTAAGGAACATTTTCCCTAGCAACATTACAACAAAAGGCGTGGATTTTTAAGGAACATTTTCCCTAGCAACATTACAACAAAAGGCGTGGATTTTTAAGGAACATTTTCCCAAGCAACATTACAGCAAAAGGCGTGGATTTTTAAGGAACATTTTCCCAGGCAACATTACAGCAAAAGGCGTGGATTTTTAAGGAACATTTTCCCAAGCAACATCACAACAAAAGGCGTGGATTTTTAAGGAACATTTTCCCAAGCAACATTACAGCAAAAGGCGTGGATTTTTAAGGAACATTTTCCCAAGCAACATTACAGCAAAAGGCGTGGATTTTTAAGGAATATTTTCCCAAGCAACATTACAGCAAAAGGCGTGGATTTTTAAGGAACATTTTCCCAAGCAACATTACAGCAAAAGGCGTGGATTTTTAAGGAAAATTTTCCCAAGCAACATTACAGCAAAAGGCGTGGATTTTTAAGGAAAATTTTCCCAAGCAACATCACAAGAAAAGGCGTGGATTTTTAAGGAACATTTTCCCAAGCAACATTACAGCAAAAGGCGTGGATTTTTAAGGAACATTTTCCCAAGCAACATTACAGCAAAAGGCGTGGATTTTTAAGGAACATTTTCCCAAGCAATATCACAACAAATGGCGTGGATTTTTAAGGAACATTTTCCCAAGCAACATCACAACAAAAGGCGTGGATTTTTAAGGAACATTTTCCCAAGCAACATCTCAGCAAAATGCGTGGATTTTTAAGGAACATTTTCCCAAGCAATATCACAACAAATGACGTGGATTTTTAAGGAACATTTTCCCAAGCAATATCACAACAAATGGCGTGGATTTTTAAGGAACATTTTCCCAAGCAACATCACAACAAAAGGCGTGGATTTTTAAGGAACATTTTCCCAAGCAACATCTCAGCAAAATGCGTGGATTTTTAAGGAACATTTTCCCAAGCAATATCACAACAAATGACGTGGATTTTTAAGGAACATTTTCCCAAGCAATATCACAACAAATGGCGTGGATTTTTAAGGAACATTTTCCCAAGCAACATCACAGCAAAAGGCGTGGATTTTTAAGGAACATTTTTCCAAGCAACAACACAGCAAAAGGCGTGGATTTGAAGGAACATTTTTCCAAGCAACATCTCAGCAAAATGCGTGGATTTTTAAGGAACATTTTCCCAAGCAATATCACAACAAATGGCGTGGATTTTTAAGGAACATTTTCCCAAGCAACATCACAACAAATGGCGTGGATTTTTAAGGAACATTTTCCCAAGCAACATCACAGCAAAAGGCGTGGATTTTTAAGGAACATTTTCCCAAGCAACATCTCAGCAAAATGCGTGGATTTTTAAGGAACATTTTCCCAAGCAATATCACAACAAATGGCGTGGATTTTTAAGGAACATTTTCCCAAGCAATATCACAACAAATGGCGTGGATTTTTAAGGAACATTTTCCCAAGCAACATCACAACAAAAGGCGTGGATTTGAAGGAACATTTCCCAAGCAACATCACAACAAAAGGCGTGGATTTGAAGGAACGTTTCCCAAGCAACATCACAACAAAAGGCGTGGATTTGAAGGAACATTCCAGAGCAACATTCAGCAAAATGCGCGGATTTTTAAGGACAATTTTCCCAAGCAACATCACTACAAAAGGCGTGGATTTTTAAGGAACATTTTCCCAAGAAACATTCCAGAGCAACATTCAGCAAAATGCGCGGATTTTTAAGGACAACTTTCCCAAGCAACATCACAACAAACGACTTGGATTTTTAAGGAAAGTTTTCCCAAGCAACATCACAAAAAAAGGCGTGGATTTTTAAGGAACATTTTCCCACGCAGCATCACAACAAAAGGCATAGATTTTTAAGGTACATTTTCCCAAGCAACTTCACAACAAAAAACGTGGATTTTAAGGAACATTTTCCTAAGCAACATCACAGCAAAAGACAAGGATTTTTAAGGAACATTTTCTCGAGAAACATCACAGCAAAAGTCGTGGATTTTTAAGGAACATTTTCTAGAGCAACATCTCAGCAAAAGGCCTGGATTTTTAAGGAACATTTTCCCAAGCAACATCACAGCAAAAGGCGTGGATTTTTAAGGAACATTTTCCCAAGCAACATCACAGCAAAAGGCGTAGATTTTTAAGGAACATTTTCCCAAGCAACATTACAGCAAAAGGCGTGGATTTTTAAGGAACATTTTCCCATGCAACATCACAACAAAAGGCGTGGATTTTTAAGGAACATTTTCCCAAGCAACATCACAACAAAAGGCGTGGATTTTTAAGGAACATTTTCCCAAGCAACATCACAACAAAAGGCGTGGATTTTTAAGGAACATTTTCTAAAGAAAAATATCAGTAAAAGGCCTGGATTTTTAAGGAACATTTTCTAGAGCAACATCTCAGCAAAAGGCGTGGATTTTTAAGGAACTTTTTCTAGAGCAACATCTCAGCAAAAGGCGTGGATTTTTAAGGAACATTTTCCCAAGCAACATTACAGCAAAAGGCGTGGATTTTTAAGGAACATTTTCCCAAGCAACATTACAGCAAAAGGCGTGGATTTTTAAGGAACATTTTCCCAAGCAACATTACAGCAAAAGGCGTGGATTTTTAAGGAACATTTTCCCAAGCAACATTACAGCAAAAGACGTGGATTTTTAAGGAACATTTTCCCAAGCAACATTACAGCAAAAGACGTGGATTTTTAAGGAACATTTTCCCAAGCAACATTACAGCAAAAGACGTGGATTTTTAAGGATCATTTTCGAGAGCAACATCACAGCAAAAGACGTGGATTTTTAAGGAACATTTTCTCGAGAAACGTCACAGCAAAAGACGTGGATTTTTAAGGAACACTATTTAGAGCAACAAAGCAAAAAGCGTGCATTTTTAAGGAAGATTTTCTAATTATTTTCTCTCATAAATTAACGTCACTTCCTGGTTGCCGTATAAATAATATTAATTTTTAAAACGGGGGTTGAATAAGCCCTATTTCATATAAATATTAATCATACGATAAAAGGGTTAAAACTGCTTTCCATTTCAAAATGTTCTTCCTGAAAATAATGCCTTATTATTTTCCCATTCCACAGTAGTTACTGTATTAAAAAATTAACATAATATTTTTGTGTTATTTCATTTTCTTTTTTTAATGAAACAATTCACCTTGCAGAGAAAAAATGTTAACTACAACAATTAATCTTTTAAACACTTTTTTATTGCATGCAATTAAAAATGCGTTAAAAAAGTTTATTTCTTGAATAGCCACTTATCTTGTATTGACCTTTATGGCCTTAACTCTGCGGCTCTAGTTTAGAATCTGCTCTGTATTGAATTGGCGCTGGCGCTTTGACGTGCTCTCTGTACTCTAAATTACAAAAACCAATAATTTGATGGAAATAATTGTTAAGCTAAGGAGATAATAGCCAACCCCTACCGACATAAATATGGCTATTAACCAGCAGCCATGTTAGCCATAAAAAATAGTCAAGCCAACTTAAGTGGACAGAAGTCGGAGAAGGAAAAAACAACAACCATAACAGCGAATCAAATTGCTTGGTTGGAAATAACTGCTTGATCTGTAGTTTTTAGTTTTTTTGTTTCTGTGTCAGTTGTGACGTCAATGTATCGATTGCCAATGTTCAAGTTATTGTTGTTATTGTTACTGGTAGCAATAACAAGAAAATCATCATTACCATGATTAATCATTTTCTCTGCTAGCAGTTTTAACAACATTGTTGTTGTGGTTGTTTTTGTTACAAATCAGCCATAACATATGCACACAACAATGTTGGTTGTTGTTTTTGTATCTTTTTTTCCTAATACAACAACAAGACCAGCAGCAAATAATTAAAAAAAATTGAAACAAAATCATTTATTTTAATATCTCCGGTGACATCGACATGGCAAACATTCGAATCGACAACTTAGTCAACACTTTTAGGGTAATTAATTATTTTTGTTGTGCCGGTGTGGCGTTAACGCCAGACAGAGCTAATCAACAGGTTTCATTTTTTTGGTCATTTTAAACGTTTTGCCACTTTAATTATTGTGTGAGGGCAATGTATTTTAGCGGCAATTACTCTTCCCCTCTATCATCAGTTGAAATAAGCACAATGTCATGGCAATGAAAGAGTGCTGGAGAAGGGTGTTCAAAGAAGTGAGGAAATTATGAGGCTATTATTCTATAAATTATTAAAATTCCAAAATGAATTTGCAATAGAATAGGGATCGGCGCTTGTCACGTGACACTAAACAACAAAAGTGTTTAGCTTTTACTCGTCACAAAAGTGCTTAGTTCTTTGTGTACTTTTAGTTGTTGTTTAGTGTCACGATCTTGACATGTGTCACGATCTTGACACGTGTCACGATCTTCACACGTGTCTTTGAAAAATATTCTTTAAAAAATCCACGTTTCTTGGTCAGATGGTCTTTGAAAAATATTCTTTAAAAAATCCACGTTTCTTGGTCAGATGGTCTTTGAAAAATATTCTTTAAAAAATCCACGTTTCTTGGTCAGATGGTCTTTGAAAAATATTCTTTAAAAAATCCACGTTTCTTGGTCAGATGGTCTTTGAAAAATATTCTTTAAAAAATCCACGTTTCTTGGTCAGATGGTCTTTGAAAAATATTCTTTAAAAAATCCACGTTTCTTGGTCAGATGGTCTTTGAAAAATATTCTTTAAAAAATCCACGTTTCTTGGTCAGATGGTCTTTGAAAAATATTCTTTAAAAAATCCACGTTTCTTGGTCAGATGGTCTTTGAAAAATATTCTTTAAAAAATCCACGTTTCTTGGTCAGATGGTCTTTGAAAAATATTCTTTAAAAAATCCACGTTTCTTGGTCAGATGGTCTTTGAAAAATATTCTTTAAAAAATCCACGTTTCTTGGTCAGATGGTCTTTGAAAAATATTCTTTAAAAAATCCACGTTTCTTGGTCAGATGGTCTTTGAAAAATATTCTTTAAAAAATCCACGTTTCTTGGTCAGATGGTCTTTGAAAAATATTCTTTAAAAAATCCACGTTTCTTGGTCAGATGGTCTTTGAAAAATATTCTTTAAAAAATCCACGTTTCTTGGTCAGATGGTCTTTGAAAAATATTCTTTAAAAAATCCACGTTTCTTGGTCAGATGGTCTTTGAAAAATATTCTTTAAAAAATCCACGTTTCTTGGTCAGATGGTCTTTGAAAAATATTCTTTAAAAAATCCACGTTTCTTGGTCAGATGGTCTTTGAAAAATATTCTTTAAAAAATCCACGTTTCTTGGTCAGATGGTCTTTGAAAAATATTCTTTAAAAAATCCACGTTTCTTGGTCAGATGGTCTTTGAAAAATATTCTTTAAAAAATCCACGTTTCTTGGTCAGATGGTCTTTGAAAAATATTCTTTAAAAAATCCACGTTTCTTGGTCAGATGGTCTTTGAAAAATATTCTTTAAAAAATCCACGTTTCTTGGTCAGATGGTCTTTGAAAAATATTCTTTAAAAAATCCACGTTTCTTGGTCAGATGGTCTTTGAAAAATATTCTTTAAAAAATCCACGTTTCTTGGTCAGATGGTCTTTGAAAAATATTCTTTAAAAAATCCACGTTTCTTGGTCAGATGGTCTTTGAAAAATATTCTTTAAAAAATCCACGTTTCTTGGTCAGATGGTCTTTGAAAAATATTCTTTAAAAAATCCACGTTTCTTGGTCAGATGGTCTTTGAAAAATATTCTTTAAAAAATCCACGTTTCTTGGTCAGATGGTCTTTGAAAAATATTCTTTAAAAAATCCACGTTTCTTGGTCAGATGGTCTTTGAAAAATATTCTTTAAAAAATCCACGTTTCTTGGTCAGATGGTCTTTGAAAAATATTCTTTAAAAAATCCACGTTTCTTGGTCAGATGGTCTTTGAAAAATATTCTTTAAAAAATCCACGTTTCTTGGTCAGATGGTCTTTGAAAAATATTCTTTAAAAAATCCACGTTTCTTGGTCAGATGGTCTTTGAAAAATATTCTTTAAAAAATCCACGTTTCTTGGTCAGATGGTCTTTGAAAAATATTCTTTAAAAAATCCACGTTTCTTGGTCAGATGGTCTTTGAAAAATATTCTTTAAAAAATCCACGTTTCTTGGTCAGATGGTCTTTGAAAAATATTCTTTAAAAAATCCACGTTTCTTGGTCAGATGGTCTTTGAAAAATATTCTTTAAAAAATCCACGTTTCTTGGTCAGATGGTCTTTGAAAAATATTCTTTAAAAAATCCACGTTTCTTGGTCAGATGGTCTTTGAAAAATATTCTTTAAAAAATCCACGTTTCTTGGTCAGATGGTCTTTGAAAAATATTCTTTAAAAAATCCACGTTTCTTGGTCAGATGGTCTTTGAAAAATATTCTTTAAAAAATCCACGTTTCTTGGTCAGATGGCATTTGAAAAATATTCTTTAAAAAATCCACGTTTCTTGGTCAGATGGTCTTTGAAAAATATTCTTTAAAAAATCCACGTTTCTTGGTCAGATGGTCTTTGAAAAATATTCTTTAAAAAATCCACGTTTCTTGGTCAGATGGCATTTGAAAAATATTCTTTAAAAAATCCACGTTTCTTGGTCAGATGGTCTTTGAAAAATATTCTTTAAAAAATCCACGTTTCTTGGTCAGATGGCATTTGAAAAATATTCTTTAAAAAATCCACGTTTCTTGGTCAGATGGTCTTTGAAAAATATTCTTTAAAAAATCCACGTTTCTTGGTCAGATGGTCTTTGAAAAATATTCTTTAAAAAATCCACGTTTCTTGGTCAGATGGTCTTTGAAAAATATTCTTTAAAAAATCCACGTTTCTTGGTCAGATGGTCTTTGAAAAATATTCTTTAAAAAATCCACGTTTCTTGGTCAGATGGTCTTTGAAAAATATTCTTTAAAAAATCCACGTTTCTTGGTCAGATGGTCTTTGAAAAATATTCTTTAAAAAATCCACGTTTCTTGACCAGATGGTCTTTGAAAAAATGTTCTTTAAAAAATCCAGGTTTCTTGGTCAGACGGTCCTTGAAAAAATATTCTTTAAAAAATCCACGTTTCTTGGTCCGATGGTCTTTGAAAAATATTCTTTAAAAAATCCACGTTTCTTGGTCAGATGGTCTTTGAAAAATATTCTTTAAAAAATCCACGTTTCTTGATCAGACGATGAGCAAAAAATATTCTTTAAAAAATCCAAGTTTCTTGGTCAGTTGATGATTAAAAAATATTCTTTGAAAAATCCACGTTTCTTAGTCAGATGATGACTAAAAAATATTCTTTAAAAAATCCAATTTTCTTGGTCAGTCGATGATTAAAAAATATTCTTTAAAAAATCCACGTTTCTTGGTCAGTTGATGATTAAAAAATATTCTTTAAAAAATCCACGTTTCTTGGTCAGATGGTCCTTGAAAAATATTCTTTAAAAAATCCACGTTTCTTGGTCAGATGGTCTTTGAAAAATATTCTTTAAAAAATCCACGTTTCTTGGTCAGATGGCCCATGAAAAATATTCTTTAAAAAATCCACGTTTCTTGAGCAGTTAGTCCTTGAGAAATATTCTTTAAAAAATCAACTTTTCTTCGTTTATGGACCATAAAAAATATTCTTGAAAAAGTCTACGTTTCTTCGTATGATGCTAATTGGCCTAGGTTCACAGAGTTTACCAATCACCGCCACAGAGAACAGACCAAATCTTCTGAAGTTCTGTTCTGTTCGGATGTTCCGGGACATGATCAGAGCTACAGCCGCTCGCCATATCCCTGCTGGTCGAATGCCTGAAGTGAGATTTAAATTTTCAGAAGAGGCGACGGGATTGGGAAATGAACGTCAGGAGCTACGTCGTGCCAACACCAGTGACCCCAAAGATAGGGAGCGGACACTGGAATTTAACAGGTTGGTCGGTGAGCATGAGCGGGACAAGTGGCTAGATTTTTTGAAGAGTTGCAACATTGGAGCCGAAATAAGTGAATTGTGGGCAACCGTTAAATATCTCTCGAATTGTGGAAAAAAGAAAAATAGGACCTCAGTCTCGTTTGGCAACGTTACGCTGACTGATCCGAAGTAAGTAGTTTTAATCGACAATTTTTAAGCACCACTGGTGTGACAGGGCGAAGAAAAGAGAGAACCGTGAGTTGAGTATATCGCTAAAG
The DNA here is from genome assembly GCF_047663935.1 of Musca autumnalis. Taxonomy (NCBI): domain Eukaryota; kingdom Metazoa; phylum Arthropoda; class Insecta; order Diptera; family Muscidae; genus Musca; species Musca autumnalis. The sequence goes on along the minus strand of NW_027411866.1, from coordinate 5,700,580 downwards.
TTCTCAAAGTCTGGAATACGGACAGGGTGGACCCGCTACTGAAGCCAGGCAAGCATGCCAGCAAAGTTTAAATCGCACCCGCAAATTTCACTTTTATCTCCTGACTAAAGACTCTTGAGGTTTTCCTCTTCCCCATTATCAAAAATATCAGTTGCAGATCATCAGCATGGGTTAAATTATCCAAAGCGTTAGACCCTAACTGTATCTCCAGTGTAATGCTTAAATAGCTGGATAACCCAAGAGTTGAGTATTTTACCAAAGTTCTCAACCTGTTGCTAGCCGCCCATATCGTTCCCGAAGTCTGGGAAATTGGCAGGGTGGTCCCACTACTACTGAAGCCAGACAATGTTTGCCAGCTAAGTTTAAATCATACCGGCCGATTTCGCTTTTATCACCCATACCGAAGACTCTTGAAGCTTTACTCCTCCACAGGGTCAGAAACAGTTATCCACTTGCCGAAATTGTTATCCACATGGGTTCCGTAAGTAGCACAACACAACAACAGCTCTGCACGACAGCTCCACACATATTAGTCAAGGACTTAACCAGAGCAAGCCGTGGTCAATGTTGGCGGCGCTTGTCTTATCAAAAGCCTTTGATATTGTCAAGCACTCCACACTGTTTGAGGACATCAGTTGACTACCCTCCGGTCAACGTTGGATAATCAATTATATGTGTGGACGCCAGTCGTACGTGGAATTCAGGAACAAGAAATCTATGCCCGGAAGAGTGAAACAGTAAGTTCCTCACGGTGGCGTGATATCTCCGAAACTGTTTAACCTCTACCTCTCATATATTCCAACCCCTCCAGACGTCATTGAGATCGTACCTTCGTACCTTCCCTGATGCCAATTATGAAAGGCTAAAGTCCTGTTAGGTCGATCTTTCAACCTTTCTTTACGCGAGGTATAATGTGGAATAATATAGAAAGCCAATAAGGAGGACATACATATATTCTATAGAAAACACCTGAAAAAGGGTTCCGAAGTATCGAATACGTCTAAAGAGGCTTTTTATTCTACAAAGACCCCTAATGAGATCTTCTATTCTATAGAAGACACATAACGAGGACTTTTATTCTATAGAAGACCCCTATAGACGATCTTGAAGAAGACTTCTATTCTATAAGATACTCTTAAAGAGGTTTTGTAGTCTACAGAAGACCTCTGTATATTCTGCAAAATATCCATATAGAAATCGTCTCTTCTGTAAGCGAACATTTTAGAGGTTTTGTATTATATAGAAGACCCATACAAAGGTCTTCTTTTATATAAAAGACACCTAAAGAGTTTTGTATAGAAAAACCTTAAAGAAGATCGCTACAGAGGTCTTCTATTCTACAGAAGACCCCCGAAGAATACTTATATTGCTATAAGAAGATATAATAGTTTTTGTATTCTATAGAATACCGGCTTAAGAAGACATATATTTTATACACGACCACTAAAGAAGTTTTTACACCCTCCACCACAACTCCTAGAATGTTGGGTATTGCATATGGGCTATACCGGTTCACGTTTTGATATAGCCCCCATAGAACAGTACCACCTGATTTTCGGTATTTTGAAGGTTTTAGCTTCATTCTCACACTGAAATGGCTGAAATTTGGTACTTAAGTCTTTGTTGGGGGTATACAACTTTTCCCCAGAATTTTGTCGGTATAGGCCCACGCCTTCATATAGCCCCCATAGAACGCCCCCTTCATTTGCGACATTTTGAAGGTTGTGGCCTCAATATTCTACCAAAATGGATGAAAGTTGGTATTTGGTCTTTGTTGGTGGTATAGAACTTTCCCCTAGAAATGTGTGTGTACTGGTCTACTCCTTAATATAACCCCCAATAGAACGGTACCTCCCGATTTTCAGTATTTTGAAGGTTGTGGCTTCAACATTCCTCCGAAATGGCGGAAATTTGGCATTTGATCTTCGTTGGTGGTATAAAACTTTCCCCCAGAAATGTGTCGGTACTGGTACACGCCTCAATATAGCCCCCATAGAACGGTACCTCCCGATTTTCGGTATTTTGAACCTTATGGCCACAATAATCCATCGAAATGGCTGAAATTTGTTATTTAGTCTTCGTTGAGGGTGCAAAACTTTCCACCTGAATTTTGTAGTTATAGGTCCACGCCTTCATATTGCCCCCATAGAAGTGTACCTTCCGATTTTCGGTATTTTGAAGGTTGTGGCTTCAATATTCCACCGAAATGTCTGAAATTTGGTATTTTGTATTTGTTGGTGGTATAAAACTTTCCCCTAGAAATGTGTCAGTACTGGTCCACGCCTTAATATAGCCCACCATAGAACGGTACCTCCCGATTTTCAGTATTTTGAAGGTTATGGCCACAATAATCCAATCCGAAATGGCTGAAATTTGGTAGTTAGTCTTCGTTGGGGGTGCAAAACTTTCCACCTGAATTTTGTAGTTATAGGTCCACGCCTTCATATTGCCCCCATAGAAGTGTACCTTCCGATTTTCGGTATTTTGAAGGTTGTGTCTTCAATATTCCACCGAAATGTCTGAAATTTGGTATATAGTATTTGTCGGTACTGGTACACGTCTTAATATAGCCCCCATAGAACGGTACCTCCCGATGTTCGGTATTTTGAAGGTTATGGCCAGAATGCCGCCCCGAGGGTGCCTCTTTATGACACCATTGGACAAATATTTAAACGGTACATCAACACAACGAGATCTTGCCGATGCAGCACATGCTTGGGTATTCAAAATATTCCATTGCATGGATGGGAAAGCTCACATTATAAGCTAATATGATTCGTGTTAATAATTTTAATTAACGGATAGGAGATTGGAATGAAAAATATTTGTTTACAAATTGTTGTGAATCATCCACCGGTTCACAGCTGTTGTAGCACTGATTGAAGTACTCAAAAGTCTTTTTTGGATGTATCTCTTTCCTTTTAAGATAATTTAAGGGGAATTTTCTAGAGTGGTAACAAAAGTTGCAGTTTCAAGTGCTGTTATGTAATTCAGTGCATTACTGTCCCATTGGGAAGTACTTAGCCAAGGGATTAGAAGAATAAACATATTTTGTTGCACATTTTCAAGAAGTTTAAATGACAATTTTAAAAGTGCTGGCAATGAGGAAACTATTTATATTCAAAGACTTCGCTTCGTATCAACACTTATCTCAAGTAAAAAATAAATATTTTGTAACAGAATTTGTCTGATATAATTGTTAAAAAAAACTTATGGGCCGCACGGTACTTATATAACATCTCTGTTTTAATAGTATTTTATTTGTTAACATTTATTTTTTATTTATTTTCTTTCCTTTGTCTTAAAGATGAATGCCTGCGAGAGATATCCCACCACCTCATATTATTTTAATTATTTTCAATTTATGTGATTACAAAAGTTGCACTTTTTAATATAAGAATAAATCTTGTTTTGCAAAAGTTTCTTTCCAGTTTTTATTTAAACTTATTGCATCACGTTAATGCTCAGAGTTTAACCTAAAGGCAGCAAGATTCTGTGGAATATCTTTATTATTTCAAATTCCAACTGGTAGCGAGAGAGAGAGAGAGAGAGAAATTTATGACAACCATGAAAATGCTGTTAAACTCAATGTATGACTTTGTCTTCTGACAAAAGGGTGAATGGAAGTTTGGTTCTGGTTCATCTTCAAATGAAATGGGGTTAGGGGCTCCCTTTCTTCATTTCTACTAAACAATGTTGCCAAGAAAAGACAAACTGCAAAGTCACATTAAATATGTAGATCAAAAGAAAGAAACAAACTTTGAATATCCCCAAGAAGAAGCAACAATCCACCTGTTTGTCTATGCCAGGACATTCTTGGCGTTTCGATGCCATGTTTTAATGTCATTTATTTGCAACTTTGTTGTTGTTGCAAGCTTGTTGCTTATTCTTTTCCCTATTCATGGTGGCTGTTTTATGGCTTTAGTAGTTCTTTTTTATTACCCTTTCACAATTTTTTTTCCACTTTTTGTCTCTGCATTCATACAAACTATGTATGTTTGTGTGTGTGTGGCAAAATTGTTTCCGCTTTTAATCCTACAATGTGAATGAATGCCACAAAATCCATTTGTTGCTCGAGGTGGTAGTTGTGTTTTTCTGTTATCATTGTTGTTGCTGCTACTGCAAACTTTTTCAAATACCAAGTCAATTTCAGTTGCATATAGGCACACACACACACACATCAACATACATACAAGCATTTTGTGGTATTGCTGCTGCATATTATTGCAACAAGTGTTGTGTTGGCAGTCCGAATGCCTGGTTGGCTTTATTTTACTGGCATCTTTTTCAATTATGCTACAATAACAACACAACAACAACAACAAAAGCATCTCTCCATTGCTGTATTGCTGTGTGTGGTGGACCAAATCCATGCCAGCACCAGTAGTCATAAACTTCGATTAAACCTACAAAAAGGGATGAAGGCTAAAATATGCTTGGCTTGGTTAGTTAGTCGTGGCAACAAACAGACAAACAAACTTCGTGTGCCATCAACGCTACAAATCACAACAAATTGCAATTAAGCGTTTTGAAATCACAAGCGAAAACACACAGAAAGAGAACGGAATTTATATACGATTTGTTAGGGTAGGAATGAACATACACAATCATATATACCCCCCATACCATTGCTATCGCAAACGATATCGTTTTCGAATGTTTTGCGATAGTTTTGCGGATATTTTGTTCGAGAACGACACACGAAAACGAATCAAAAACGATTCACTGGTCGCTCAGTTTGTGGCAGTAAAACTTTCGTTTTCGAAGTATCGATAATAATATTATTTTCGAATCAAAAACAATACGGAAACATATAATTTAGCGATACTCTAACGATTCATTTTAGATATCGCTAGAAGCTCTTTAATGTTATTATTATCGATAGTTTTGGTGTTTCATTTTCCATTCGTTCCCCAATAATTAAAGGGTATTTTAGGTAAATTTTAATACATATATTTTTATTGAGTTAGGAAAGTGTATTGCAAAAACTAAAAATAATATAATTCAATGCAAGAAATGCAAAATAAACAGAACACATAACAATTAATTCAAAGTATTAAATAGCGGGAAAACTAAGACTATATAGATACAAATTTCTTCATTTTCTGTTTTAGATTCATCGAACTTTTGCTTTTCATATGTCATTTCGCGGCTTTTACAACCCTGATATGAGCGTTTTACAACTCTGTCATCCAGGGAAAATCCCAGGTCAGCCACCATGTCACCCGGGTACATTTAAAACGAGAGAAAAGATATATGTCAAAAATTAATATTTAAAATAGACTTAATATAAATATACATACTCCGAATTGCAACTTTTAGTTGCTGTTCACACGCCAAGAAACCTTTTCGGCCAGGTAATCGGAGAATATTTTCGACATCGATTGAATCTTCTGACACTATGTGTCCACTTCTTCCAGGGAGGCAAACCCGCGTCAAACGTTCTTCAACGTCAGGAGTCTCACCTTCAATGGATTCTTCATGCAATAGGTATCCACTTCTTCCAGGGGCATAATTTTCTCATCTTATTCAAAAGTCCCTTCATCTGGTATATTTGCTCAGCTCCTAGGCTTTCGATTACAGGTTTCACAAAAATATTTTCATCTTTTCTTTTATAAAAAACATATAACACAATAAAATTTCGCGATTGTTATTTACACAACTTATAAATAAACCAAATTCTTTTAATTCAACTAAATAAACGAATTCACATGAAACTTTTTACAAACTGATTTTAATTTGAAAAAATAAAATTTGACAACAATTCCAAATATTTTATTTTTGGCCTACACTATCGAAAAAACCCTTGTATTCTGCTCGAAAATAATATCACTTTCGAAGTTTTGTGGCGAACTTTCGAATAATATCCGCACTTGGTATGGGGGGTATGTACTACATACATACATATGTATATGTAGGTATATGGTTCATTATGACTAAAAAATATGGGGGTTTTCAGGATAAAAATGTCACAAAAAGTTTTAATTAGCCGTGGAAAAAAGTGAGCGAAAGTATATGGTAAGGAAATAACAAAAGACAAAGCTAATGGAATGGAGTGATTTTTTGAAAAAAAAAATGTATGATTTTACATTTTTAATAATATTTTTCAAGGCCTGAAGCCCTTTAAAAACGGACTTTTAAATTTTTTTAAAAGGATCATCAGACTAATACACCTCTAAAAAATTCAATGACCCTTATACCAAAAACGTTAATTTTTTAGAATATTTGTACAAAAACAATTTTAAAGAACATATTTTCAGGTATCTTCAGACACAAAAACGTGAATTTGTTAGAACATTTTTGCAAGGACTATTAGACCAAAAAATTGTGGATTTTTAAGAATATTTTTCATGACTTTTAAGAACATTTTCATAGATTTTTTATGAACATTTTTTCAAAAACTGGATATTTTAATTTTTTTTTTTAAGGATTCTTTTTTTGACGTTTTAAAAAATTTTTTAAGGTTCCAAAGAACCAAAAAACAGATTCACAAACCCAAAAACTTGAATATTTTAGAATATTTTTGCATTTTTTAAGAATATTTTGTTTTTCAAAATAGTCAGGCTTAATCCCATAGTCGTCGTTTTAATATTTTATTAAAACAACTTTAATTTATTAGTGGGAAAAATTGGCGATGTTTACCAAGGGGTAAGGCAGATGAAGATCTGTGGCGAGATCTGAAAATATAGTCTTCCTTGCCTTACCCCTTGGTAAACATCGCCAATTTTCCCACTAATAAATTAAATTTGTTTTAATAAATATTAAACCAACGAATATGGGATTAAGCCTGACTATTTTGAAAAACAAAATAGAAGTCGTCATCCCAAATAAAAAACGCCACCCCACCTAATTTTTAAGAATATTTTCCATGGACTTTCATACCAAATAAGGGGATATTTTGACGAATATTTTTCAAGGACTTACTTACTTACTTAGCTGGCCCATTACAGAACATTTGTTCCATAGGCCGAACTAAGACAAGATCTCCATTCCTCTCTATTTGTTGCTTCGCACTCTGGAATACCGCGTATTTTCATCTCATCATCCACTTGTTTGCGCCATCTATTCCTTGGCCTGCCAATTCTGCGTGCACCGCCAAGCGGTCCGTATTTCTACGCCTTTTTAGCGGGTTCATCATCGATAATTCTTATGATATGGCCTAGCCAACGCAATCGCTGCATCTCGATACGTTTAACAATATTGATGTCGTTGTATAGCAGATACAGCTCGTGGTTCATGCGACGTCGATATTCACCGTCAACGCAGATGGGTCCGTATACCTTTCGAAGAATTTTTCTCTCAAACACACCAAGCACTGCCATGTCTGCTTGCGCAAGTACCCAGGCTTCGGAGCCATACATCAGCACGGGTAGTATCAGTGTTTTGTAAAGCGTTATTTTTGTTTGACGAGTTGTGGCTTTGTTTTTAAACTACTTACTTAAACCAAAGTAGCATCTGTTGGCCAATACAATTCTTCTTTTTATTTCACAACTGATGTCGTTTGTTGTCTTTACGGAGGTGTCGAGGTAGACGAAGTATTTTACTACCTCAATATTATAGGAACCAACTTCCACAGTCGGTCCGAGCTTAATGGACGCATTGCGCGTCGACACCATCAACTTGGTCTTCTCACCGTTTACCGCCAGACCAACTTTAGCAGATTCTCCTTCAACCTTCATAAAGGTATCAGTTACTTCTTTTACTGATCGACCTATGATGTCTATATCATCAGCATAAGCAAGTAACATGTGACTATTGGTGTAGATTGTGCCACTTCTTTTGACGTTTGCCTCTCGTATAACCTTTTCCAGCAGGATGTTGAAGAGATCACACGAAAGGCTGTCTCCTTGTCTGAAACCTCTTTTGGTACCAAACCCTTCGGAGAGGTTCTTTCCTATTTTGACTGAGGACCTCGTGTCAGTTAAAGTCATCTTACAAAGCCGGATGACCTTTGCGGGGATAACAAATTCAGACATGGCTTGGAATACCTTTGAACGCAGCGGGCTGTCGAAGGCTGCTTTATAATCGACAAAAAGGTGGTAGGTGTCGATCTGCATCTCTTGGGTCTTCTCCAGGATTTGCCGCAGGGTAAAGCCGCATTGGTATGGTAAAATTATCTCGTTGACCATAGGCTTTAGTCGTTCGCACAATATCCCTGACACGATCTTGTAGGCAATAGGGAGTAGACTTATGCCCCTATAGTTAGAGCATACAGTCTTATCTACCTTCTTGTGGACGGGGCACAGGATACTCAGGTTCCAATTGTCGAGTACACGTTCTTCCTGCCAGATGGTGCTAACTAGCTGATGAATACACCTTATCAGCGTGTCGCCTCCGGTTTTGAACAGCTCAGCTGGTAAGCCATCGGCCCCTGCTGCCTTATTATTCTTCAGCCGATTTATTGCTGTCCTTACCTCATCTTGGCTTGGCGGTATACATTCAATACCATCTTCTGGGATTGGGACTGTGGAATCTTCGTCGTCTTCGCTGCTATTGGATACCAACAGATTTGAAAAATGTTCTTTCCATATCCTGAGTAAACTATCTGTATCAGTTACCAAATTACCTTGCTGGTCTCTACAGGAAGATGTGACTGTACCAAAGCCATCAGTTTGATGCTTGACTCTTTGCTAGAATTTTCGGACTTCATTTTGGCTCTTGTACATCTCGATTTTTTCACACTCCCGCGTTTCCATCTCTCTCTTTTTCCTGCGGAAAAGACGTTTCTCATTTCTCCTTTTCTCTCTCGTGCGCTACGCGTTGCTACGGATTGTAAAGTAGCCCTATATGCCGCATTTTTCTCTTCGGTAGCAGCACGACACTCCATAGATTCCTTGGTGGAGGTCTCTGGTATCCAAGTATGGATTTTGCGGCTGTTTGCATGGAGTGGGCAATGCTTTGCCATTGCGCTGATATGTTATCGGGATGAGGAGTGCTTTGATTAAGCAATTGGGCTAGATGAGTGGAATATGCTGTGGCTATCTGTTGTGATTGCAGCTTACCGATGTCTAACTTTCGTGTTGTGTCTGTTCGTACTTTGTTTGCTACGTTTAACCGGGTGCGTACCTTTGCTGCAACAAGGTAGTGGTCCGAACCAATGTTTGCGCCTCGGAACGATCGTACGTCCAACACGCTCGATGAATGTCTTCCATCTATCACAACGTGATCAATTTGATTTCTTGTTTTCTGATCTGGAGACAGCCAGGTGCCCTTATGAATACCGAGATGATTAAATCTGGTACTGCTAACTACCATGTTTTTGCAGCTGCAAAGTCTATCAGCCTCATACTATTGCCAGATGTTTCACTGTGGAGACTGAATTTCCCGACTGTTGGGCCATCGCCTATAATGATTTTAATGTCATGGACAGGGCAACGGTCTTATGTTTCTTCTAAGCGCTCGTAAAATATATCTTTGGTCTGTTCGTCATTTTCTTTAGTGGAAGCATAAGCGCAAATAAAGCTGATGTTGAAGAATTTAGCTTTTATTCGAATTGCAGCAAGTCTTTCATTCACTGGGGTGAAGCTGGATACCAGATGTTTTAGTCTCCGACTAACTACGAATCCGCAACCAAACTCATGCTTTACGTCATGGCAGCTATAATACTGTGCTTCACCATTAGGTGTTGTTGTGACGCCTTTCCCAATCCATCGTATTTGCTGTATGGCTGTAATATCGGCCTTGTACTTTTCAAGTACGTCTACCAATGCGAAGACTGCACCTTCTCTGTAAAGAGTGCGAACATTCCAGATGCAGATTCGCAGGTCATGGTCCTTAAAACGTTTGCGGGGTTCGTCAACTTTAGAGGGGTTTGTTTTTCTTTTCTTTCGTTTTTTCATAGTAGGCTGTTTTTTCTAGGGGAGGGTTACTAACCCGACGCCCAAACCCAAGTTTTTAACGTTCTTATCGGTGAACGCGCGGACCAAGATAAATCCTGGGCTTTGCCATGTTAAAACCGGTGAGAACCGTTCCTTGGTATTTTCCATCCAACGTAAAAACTTGGATTTTTTAGAATATCTTTTGCATTTTTAAGAATATTTTTCATGGACTTTCATACCAAATAAGGGGATATTTTTAAGAAAATTTTTTTCAAGGACATTCATACCAAAAAAGTAAATTTTTTAGAATATTTTTTATAGAACCATTAGCTCAAAAAGTTGTGGATTTTTTAAGCATATTTTCATGGGCCTCATACCAAATGAATGGATTTTTATAAAAATTTGTTCAAAGATCTTAATACCCAAAAACGTGGATTTTAAGTATATTTTTTATAGAACCATTAGACCAAAAATTGTGATTTTTTAGACTATTTTTCATGGACCCTCTTAACAAAAAATTAGATTTTAAAGAATATGTTTTTAGGAATTCTCAGACAAAAAATGTGATTTTTTAGAATATTTTTTCAAGAAGCATTTGACCAAAAATTTCATACCAAAAAGTGGATTAAAAAAAACATATTTTTAGGGATCCTCAAAACTAAAAGCGTGCATTTTTTAAGGACCATTAGATCAAATGTTGTAAATTTTTTAAGAACATTTTTCATGGACCCTCGTACGTAAAAAGAGTATTTTTATGAATATCTTATCAAGGACACTCAGACCAAAATAGTGGATTTTTAAAAAAAAATCTTTCTGCATACTCAGACCCAAAAATTTATTGTTTAGAATATTTTTAGGACAATTAGATGAAAACATTTTTGGATTATTTCAAGGACACTCATACCAAAAGAGTGGATTTTTTATGAACATTTTTCAGGGATCCTGAGACCCAAAACGTTGATTTTAAATTTATTTATTTTTCATGAACCCTCATACCAAATTTTTTTTTAGATTTTTTTTTTCTGGGATTCCAGGACCCAAAAGAGGATTTTGTATAAATATTTTCTTTCGAGTATCCTAAGATCTAAAAAATTAAATTTTTTTAGAATATTTTTCGAGATTTTTAGACCTAAAAATGTTGGTTTATTTAAAGAAAATATTGGGTTTGGTCATACCAACACAGTTTTTTTTAGATTTTTTTTCTGGGATTCCAGGACCCTAAAGAGGATTTTGTATAGATATTTTTTTTTTCGAGGATCCTAAGATCTAAAAAATTATTTTTTTAGAACATTTCTCGAGGTTTTTTAGACCTAAACATCCTAGATTATTTAAGAATATTTTTCAAGGATACTCAGCCCAAACGAGTGGATTTTTGTGACAATTTTGTCAGGGATCCTCAGATTCTAAAACAGGGATTTTTAAGAATATTTTTATAGAACCACTAAACCAAATATTTTTAGGAATATTTTTTTCAAAAACACTCGCGCCTTTCAACATGGTTGTTTTATACGAATATTTTATTCAGGACACTCATGCCAAACGGTGGGTTTTTTTATGAATACTTTTTCAAGGACAAACAACGTGGATTTTTTGAATATTTTTCAGGACATGCATTTTTTTGAATATTTTTTCAAGGACAAACAACGTGGATTATTTTTAACATTTTTCAAATACACTCCAGCCAAACATCGTGGATATTTTAAAAATATTTTTTTTTTAAGTACACTCATGATTCTCCATGAATATTTTTTCGAAAACGTGGATATTTTAGGAATTTTTTTCAAGGAAACTCATGCCAAACAACGTGCTTTTTAAGAATATTTTTCAAGGACACTCAGGGTTACAACGTGGATTTTTTAGGAATATGTTTTCAAGGACACTCATGCCATTCAACGTTGATTTTTTTAAAATATTTTTTTAAGGATAATAATACCGAAACACGTGGATATTTAAGAAAATTTTTTTCAAGGACGCTCACACCAAATAACATCAATTTTTATGCATATTTTTTTCAAGAAGACTCATCCCCAAAAACGCAAATTTTTATGAATATTTTTTTAGGGACACTCACCAATGATTTTTTTATGAACATTTTATCAGGGACGCTCATGTCAAAATAATGTTGATTTTTCTACGGACTCTCAGATTAAGAATTTTTTATTAAGACCAAAAATTTTAGATTTTTTCCAGACCTCTCAGACCAAGAAAATTGGAAATGAAAAGGAACATCTTTAGAGACAAGCTGATATTTAAGAAGAAATTTGAAATCTTTATTATACATTCCCAAGGATCAGTATCGATATTAAGAATTTTCTAAACTATTTCAAAGAACACTCAAAACAAAAGTCAGAATTTTTATTTTTTTTTTCAAAAAAAATGAATGAATGAATTTTTAATAGAAAGAAAAACATTTTTTTTGGAAATTTTTTGTAAAGGCATCAAAGTAAAAAACCTCATTGTTTTAATTTTGACCGAACATTTTTGACATTTTAAGAACATTTTTAAGCCCCCAAAAAACGTCAATTTTTTCGCATCTAACGAAGAAAAATTGATTTTGAAGATTTTGTTAAAAATCCGTCAATCACAAAAGTTTGATTCATGAAGAAGTGGATTTTTTAAGAACATTTCATTACTTCCTTAGAGAGAAAAAATTGGATTTTTATCTATATATTTTTATTTTACATTTTTATGTAAGAGAGTCTTTATATTGAGTGGAAACAGCATTCCAAAGGACCCCAAATATTTCTGGCGAAACTACGACACGCGATTCTACTCTCGTCACAAAATAATACTAGATTTGGCGATTATATCGGTCATTCAAATCAAAATTCCAAATATTAACATGTCATTCTGAAGATGCCAACCTGTCCCTCTCTGTCCATTCCTTTCATTTAGATATCCCAAAGGTCATCAATCCTAGTTGCATTTATACACTCTTGTTTGTTTGCGATTTTACTCAATTAATTTGAATAAAGTCGTTTAGATACATTTATTACCGCCCGCCCCTCCAGCTGATTTGTTTTGTTTAACTCATTCACTTTGACAAGATCTTCCGCAGCCGTTAAATTATTCATTGCAACTGAAAGAATAACCACAACAAAAAAAACCGCAACGTGTGTGTCGGCAGAATCTATGCAAATCTATGTTAATTTTCACTGGCTAAGGAGACGGCCGCCGGTAGCAGTAAAGTTTTGCTAATCACTGTTTTTTTTCTCAACTTGAACTTATTAATTCAAGTCAGGCGCCTAAAACATACAGAAATATGTACTTATGTATATATTTAATGGCGGCTGGTCTGACTCTATGTGATCTCTCTGTACTTATAGCAAGAGGGGCAGAGGTGTTTCTTTTCAGTTCTTTCCTCAATCTTTCCATTTAACAGTGGTGAGTGATATCAAGTAGCCATGGTGGTTGTTGTCTGTCTATTTGCTAATCATTCATTCAGTCAAGTCATTCACACGCTCACTCAGTCAGTCAGCCAGCCAGCCACTCATTCATACCTACATGTCGCACTCTGAAGATCACACAAAAAAAGTAAATGAAGGCGATGACCATAGTCCAGATTATTGAACAATTTAAATGTATAAATGAATGAATGCGGGTAATGTTTGCGGAGTGGGAGAGAGTAGGGTATGCACAGTTCATCATAAGGTTTGTAGATCCGGAGAAGTTGTTTCGAAGGTAGACTTTTGGGGGAAAACATATTCACAATGTGTGGATAATCTCTATAACATTTTCAGGATATCTGGGTAACGTGGATGAAAATTTTTTTGTATTTGTACTAGATATGTAATATATTTACGATACTTGAATAGCGTGAATAACCTATTTACGATATTCGGAAAACGTGGATAAAATGTTTACAACACTTGGATAACATATTTAATATGTTTGGATAGTGTGGATAACATGTTTACGATACTTTAATAGTGTAGATAATAATTTTAAGATATTTGAATAACGTAAATGTAATATTTACGATATTTGGATAAAATGGATAATATAATTACGATATAACAAATAAGATAACATATTTACGATATTTAAATAACGTGAATAAAATATTTACGATATTAGGAAAAAGTATAGTGAATATATTATCATCGTTGTGCCAATATCGTATATATATTTGGATAAAGTGGATAAGAGATTTAGTAAATTTATATAAAGTGGCTAACATGTTTACGATATTTGATTAAAGTGGAGAACATATGTACGATATTTGGACAAGGTGGATGATATATGTATTTACGATATTGGGATAAAGTTGATAGTATATTTAAGATATTAGAATAAAACATGGATAACATATTTACCATATTTAGATAACGTGCATAACTTATTTACGATCTTGGGATAGCGTGGATAATATATTACGATATTTGGACAAAGTGGATAACATGTTTACGGTATTTTGATAACGTGGATAATAGATATACGCTATATGGATAACGTAAATAATATATTTACGATATTTGGATAGCGTGGATACTACATTTACGATAGTTGGATAACGTGGATACTACATATACGATATTTGGATAGCGTGGATACTACATTTACGATTTTTGGATAACGTGGATACTACATATACGATATTTGGGGCAACGTGGATAAAATATTTACAATACCTGATAACTTAGATGTTTGGATAGCGTGGTTAACATATTTACGATATTTTTATAGAGTAGATAACACATTTACGATATTTGTATAACGTGAGTGAAATATAAAAAGGCGTATGAATACATGCCACATGGCGGTGCACGCAGAATTGGCAGGCCAAGGAATAGATGGCGCAAACAAGTGGATGATGAGATGACAAGGCGCGGTATTCCAGAGAGCAAAGCAACAAATAGAGAGGAATGGAGATCTCTTCTTAGTTCGGCCTATAGAACAAATGTTCTGTAATGGGCCAGCTAAGTAAGTAAGTAAGAGTGAAATATTTACGAAATTTGGATAAAGTGGATAATATCCTTACGATATATTAATAAATTAGAGAACATATTTACGATATTTAAACATCGTGAATAAACTGTTTACGATATTTGCATAATATATGTAGTAAATTTGTTTACGATATTTATGATATATTTACGATACTTGGATAAGGTGACTGACATATTTATGATATTTGGATATTTACGATATTGTGATAAAGTGGATAGTATATTTACAATATTAGTATAACATGGATCACATATTTACGATATTTAGATAAAGTGGATAATATATTTACGAGCTTTGGATAACGTGAATAATATATTTACGATATTTAGAAAACTTGAATAACATATTTATCATATTAGAATTAGATGGTTAAAATATTTACGACATTTGGCTAACGCGGATACCACATTTGCGATATTTGGATAACGTGGTTAGTGTAATTACGATATTTGGATAAAGTGGATAACATATTTACGAAATATCGATTACGTGAATAACATATTTGGAATAACGTGGATAAAATTGTACGATATTAGGATAACACATTTGCATAAGGTGATGAATATGTACATATGTATGTATTTACGATATTGGGATAAAGTGGATAGTATATTTACACATTTACGATATTTAGATAACTTGAATAACATATTTATAATATTGGCATAATATAAACGATATTTGGATAACATTTACGATAAAGTGGATAACATTTTACGGTGTTTTGATAACGTGGATAATAGATATAAACTATTTGGATAATATATTTACGGTATTTTGATAACGTGGATAATATATATATACACTATTTGGATAAAATATTTACGATATTTGGATAACGTGGATAACATGTTTACGGTATTTTGATAACGTGGATATTTGGATAACGTGGATAATATATCTACGATATTTGGATAACGTGGATAATATATTTACGATATTTGGATAACGTGGATAATATATTTACGACATTTGGATAACGTGGATAATATATTTACGATATTTGGATAACGTGTATAATATATATACGATATTTGGATAACGTGGATAATATATTTACGATATTTGGATAACGTGGATAATATATTTACGATATTTGGATAACGTGGATAATATATTTACGATATTTGAATAACGTGGATAATATATTTACGATATTTGGATACTGTAGTTTATTTGGATAACGTGGATACTACATTTACGATATTTGGACAAAATGCATAAAATATTTATAATACCTGGATAACGTGGATGACATGTCTACGACGACTGGATAGCGTGATTAACATATTTACGATCTTTTTATAGAGTAGATAACAAACTTACGATATTTGTATAACGTGAGTGGAATATTTATGAAATTTGGATAAAGTGGATAATATCTTTACGATATTTTAAAAAATTAGATAACTTTACGATATTCAAATAACGTGAATAAAATGTTTACGATATTTGCATAATATATGTAGTAAATTTGGGTAAAGTGGCTAAAATGTTTACGATATTTCATTAAAGTGGATAACATATGTACGATATTTGGATAAGGTGGATGATATATGTACGATACTTGGATAAGGTGAGTGACATATTTATGATATGTCGATATTTACGATATTGGGATAAAGTGGATAGTATATTTACGATATTAGTATAACTTGGCCCTCATATTTACAATATTTAGATAACGTAGATAATATATTTACGATCATTAGATAACGTGGATAACATATTTACGATATTTATATAACGTAAATAACATATTTACGATATTTATATAACGTAAATAACATATTTACCATAATACATATTTTATTTATATTTTATCTATCTAATAAATATTTACGACATTTGCGTAACTCGGATACCACATTTACGATATTTGGGTAACGTGGTGAGTGTATTTACGATATTCCGATTAAGTGGATGACATGTTTACGATATATCGATGACGAGAAAAACATATTTGGGAAAAGGTGGATAAGATATGTACGATATTAGGATGACATATTTTTGATATTTGGACAAAGTGGATAACATGTTTACGATATTCCGATAAGATGAATAATATATTCACGATATTTCGATAAGGTGGATACTACATTTACGACATTTGGATAATGCAGATACTACATTTACGATATTTGGATAACATAGATATTGGGATAAAGTGGATAACGAATTAACGATATTCGGATCCCGTTTTTGTTGTAGGGTATACCATATTCGACCCTACAGCGCTTCATCTCAACATCACTGTTGTTGCTACACTTGTTGTTGTTGTTTTTATTGTTATGTATGCTCACCGCCCGACTTGTCTCAAGCACTGAAAGTTGTAGAGATTGTTATGTGAAATAAGCGTTTAATGGTAACGGTGTTTTGTTGCTGGTGTTGTTGTTATTGCTGTATTTCTGTTTATTTTATAAGTGTCACTTTTAATGAGGGCCATAAAACTTGAGCGCAACGACAACAACAAAAAAACCCTCACACTTGTTTGCCCACCACAAAAAGCATAGAGTGAGTGAGGCGCGAACACGCTTCATATGATTGATGAATACAAAATTACTTATCTAGCCAACAAACCAAACAGCCAGCGAGCTGGAGAGCTGTAATTCTGTTGCTGTTATTGTTATTATTTTATTCCGATTCAATAGATTTTGCACAAATTGAAATTGAAATTGACAATTGAAAAAAAATACCTTAGCAGTGATGTCAACCAAAAAATAACGCCTAAGGCGATGTGGAGCCAAAGCAATAGATGGCTGGATTCATTGTGATAGCAATGATGACAGGTGTTGGGCGCCATACAGGTGTGACAAACCAACAAACAAACAACAATAAACCAAAGATACATTTAGGAATTTTGGGATTTTCTCAAATGATTCAGGCTAGACTGAAAGCTATACCAATTGTGATGCCTTCAGCTAAGGCATTTAGGAAATCCACGCTCTTTCTCCTGCTTCCCTCGTTGCCATTGTAATATTTACTTAATTCAATTGGAGCCCATTTAAAGTCCAGACCAAAAAATAAACCCAAACACACACAATCTTCTTCATTCTCAACAATATCATGGGGGATTCATACATTGCACCCCCATTCCCACTCCTCGCCTTCACGTTGCCATTAAAGCTTAAATCTCAAATTAAACAGAAAAAAACTAACTTCTTTGCAATGAGCACAAGTATGTCTTTTTTTTGCTTCTCCCATACTACCTTACTGCCCGCGTCCTTTGTCCGTCTGTCTGTCTATTTATTTATTTGTTTGCCTATCTTTGTAGTACATCTTGCCTTCTTTATTTCCTTTTTATCACAATTTATTTAGTTAAGAGAAGATAAACAATCAAGACGACAAAAAGAACGAAAGAACGCACCCACATGCAAGGAAACACACACCCACCCGCCACACTCACCTACCTTCATCTACTGCGTGCGTATGCACATGTGAAGGAATGATTTACACACACAGAGACATACATACATATATAGATGTACATATTTACTAAAACTATATGTCAATCTTGTCTGCAATTCCGCGTATGAGTAGCATCTAGTAGGCATATCCAATTAAATAAAAGACCCTGGTGGTCATTGGAATATGTTCAACATAATTCTAACTAAGGGAAAGAGAGAGAATAGGAATTTTCTAACGATTTACTGTAGATTAGGCGAACGCTGCAACTTTTTAATCCCGACAGAATAGTTTACGTCACCTTGATACAATGTAAGGACGCCCTGCAGGCACGCAAATTTGTAAATATGTTATCCAAATCCAAATGGAGTAAACTAGTTATCCACATTGTGCAAATATCGTAAATATGTTATTCACGTTATGCAAATGTCGTAAAAATGTTATCCAAGTTATGCAAATATCCTGAACATGTTAAATACTTTATCCAAATAACTTAAATATGTTATCCAAGTATTTAAATATGGTATCCACGTTATTCAAACACCGAAAATTGTTTTCCACGTTAACCAACTACAGTAAATATGTTATCCACCTTATCCAAAAATCCACAAACATATTATCCACGTTATCCAACAACTAAAAACATGTTATACACCTTATCCAAATATCGTAAATTTGTTACACACGAAATCCAAGTTTTTAAATATGGTATCCACGTTATCCAAATACCGTAAATATGGTATCCACGTTATCCAAATACCGTAAATATGTTATCCACGTTAAACAAAACCTACAAACATGTTATCCGCGTTATCCAAGTAACGTAAATATGTTATCCACGTTATCCAAAAACTACAAACATGTCATCCACGATATCCAAATATCGTATATATTTTATCCAGGTCGTCCCAAATCTATAAATATATTATCCAGATCATCCAAAGTCTACAAATAAGTAATCCACGTTATCCATAATATACGAACAAGTTATCCACGTTATCCAAAATATGCAAACATGTTATCCACGTTATCCAAATATCGTAAGCATGATATCCACGTTACACAAATATTTAAATACGGTATCCACGTTATCCAAAAACTAAAAACATGTTATCCACATTATCCAAATAAGGTAAAAATGTTATCCACGTTATCAAAGTATTGAAAAAGATATCCACGTTATCCAAATACCGTAAATCTGCTATCCAAGTTATCGAGATATGTAAACCACGTTATCTATATCGTAATATACTATCCACGTTATCCAAATATCGAAAAATGTTATCCAAATATCTAAATATCGTAGATATGCTATCCATGCTATCCAAAAACTACAAATATGTTATCCCCATTATCCAAATATCGTAAATATGTTATCCACGATATCCAAATATTTAAATATGGTATCCATGTTATCCAAAAACTATAAACATGTTATACCCGTTATCCAAATAGCGTAAATATGTTAACTACGTTATCCAAATATCGTAAATACTTTATCTAGGGCATCCACAATCTACAAATATGTTATCCAGATCACCCAAATTCTACAAATAAATTATCCACCTTTTTCAAAATATACGAACATGTCATCCACGTTATCCAAATATCGTAAATATGATATCCATTTTACCCAAATATCTAAATACGGTATCCGCGTTATCCGAGACCTACAAACATGTAAACCACGTTATACTAATATCGTAAAAATATTATCCACGTTATCCAAAAACTGCAAACATGTTATCCACGTGATCAAAATATCGTAAGCATGATATCCACGTTACACAAATATGTAAATACGGTATCCACGTTATCCAAATATCGTAAAAATGTTATCAAAAAATGTTATCCACGTTATCAAAGTATTCAAAAAGATATCCACGTTATCCAAATACCGTAAATCTGCTATCCAAGTTATCCAAATATGTTATCCACGTTATCTATATACCGTAAATATGTTATCCACGTTATCCAAATATCGTAAATATACTATCCACGTTATCCAAATATCGAAAAATGTTATCCACGTTATCTAAATATCGTAGATATGCTATCTACGCTATCCAAAAACTACAAATATGTTATCCCCGTTATCCAAATATCGTAAATATGTTATACACGATATCCAAATATTTAAATATGGTATCCACGTTATCCAAAAACTATAAACATGTTATCCGCGTTATCCGAATAGCGTAAATATGTTAAACACGTTATCCAAATATCGTAAATACTTTATCTAGGACATCCACAATCTACAAATATGTTATCCAGATCATTCAAAGTCTACAAATAAATTATCCACCTTATCAAAAATATACGAATATGTCATCCACGTTATCCAAATATCGTAAATATGATATCCATGTTATCCAAATATCTAAATACGGTATCCCCGTTATCCGAGAACTACAAACATGTTAACCACGTTAACATGTTAACATTCTAATATCGTAAAAATAATATCCACGTTATCCAAAAACTGCGAACATCTTGCGAAAATATTGTAATTATCCAAATGTAATAAATATATTATCCACATATAGTTAATATATTATCCACGTTATCCGAAAACTACAAAGATATTAACCACGTTATCCAAATATCGTAAATATAGTATGCACTGTATCAAAGTATAGTGTTATCCAGTTATCCAAATAAGTTATCCACGTTATCCAAAATTTACAAACATGTTATCCACATGCTCCAAATATTGTAAAAATGTTATCCAAAAACTACAAACATGTCATCCATGTTATCCAAATATGCAAAATATGTTATCCACGCTATTCACGTATTTAAGTATGGTATCCAAATATCGTAAATTTGTTATCCCCGAAATTGAAATATTTAAATATGGTATCCACGTTATCCAAATTATCGTAAATATTTTATCCAGGTCATCCAAAATCTACAAATATGTTATCCAGATCATCCAAATCTACAAATAAATTATCCACCTTATCCAAAATATACGAACATGTTATCCACGTTATCCAAATATTTAAATACGGTATCCACGTTATCCGAAAACTACAACCATGTTAACCACGTTATCCTACTATCGTAAAAATGTTATCCACGTTATCCAAAAACTTTAAACGTTATCAAAATATCGTAATTATGTTATCCAAATATAGTAAATACATTATCCACATATAGTAAATATATGATTCACCTTATCCGACAACTACAAAGATGTTAACCACGTTATCCAAATATCGTAAACATATTATCCACGTTATCTAAATATCGTGTTATCCAGGTCATATAAAATCTACAATATGTTATCCAGGTCATCCAGATCCACAAATAAGTTATCCACGTTATCCAAAATATACGAAAATGTTATCCACGTTATCCAAATATCGTAAATATCATAAATATGTTATCCATTTGATCCTAATATCGTAAATATGTTATCCTCGTTGTCCAATTATTTAAATATGGTATCCACGTTATCCAAAAACTATAAACATTTTTCCGTCAATTGTTATCCATGTTATCCAGACACCATAAATATGTTATCCACATTATCCAAATACCCTAAATAATGTTACCCAGGTTACTTCATAACTACAGACATGTTATCCACTTTTTACACAGATAGTATGATTTAAACAAATACAAATATGTTATCCGCGTTATCCAAATATCGTAAATATGTTATCCACGTTATTCAAAAATCATAAATATGTTATCCACTTGATCCTAATATCGTAAATATGTTATTCACGTTGTTCAAACATTGTAAATGTATTATCTACGTTATCCAAATATCGTAATTATGTTATCTAAATATCATAAATATGTTATCCACGTTATCCAAACATCCTAAAGATTTTATCCACGTTCTACAAATATCGTAAATATGCTATCCACGCTCTACAAATATCGTAAATATGCTATCCACGCTCTACAAGTATCGTAAATATGTTATCCACGCTCTACAAATATCGTAAATATGTTATCCACGTAATACATATTTCGTAAATATGTTATCCATGTTATTCAAATATCGTAAATATGTTATCAGCGATATCCGGACACTCTAAATATGTTATCCACGTTATCCAAATGTTTTAAATATATTATCCACTTTACCTAAGCACTGAAAATATGTTATCCTTGTTATCCAACAAGTAATTACATTATCCAAGCTACACAAGCACGGAAAATACGTTCTTGTCGTTATCCAAACACAGGAAATAAGTTATCCCATTTATCCAAATGCTTTAAATATATTTCCTTCCTTATCCACACATGTTAGTGTGTTATCCAAATATAGGAAATATAGTTGGATTGTTATCCACATTTTTCAAATATCGTAAAATATTATAAACTTCAACTGAAATGTCATTAAATTTGAGTATATGGCTTATTTCATTTTTCCACAGTGTCTCTCTCTCTCTCTTCATCCCGTCTCTGTATTCCACGTATTGATGTTTGCGCTTCTCAAAACCGATATCATCATTCGTGAGTATTGTTGTCTGGAAATCATTGAATGAAAATGAAAGGCAAATCTCTGTCTGTTTGCAAAGTCTTGAGATTGGGATTTTCTTAAGAAATCTCAACCAAATTGAATAATTGACAATAAGTACAAATGTTACTTCAATACAAATGTTATTATAACAGCTACTGACTGGGTGGTACTGGCGGCCATGACACATCTTGTGACAAAGCTATACAAATACTTATAAGCAAACAATGTGGCAATTCAACATATGTGTGTGTGGAATTTCTTGAAGATTGGATTTAATTGGGTGAGAAGGAGAAGGTGAGGGAATTTTTTGGAAAGAAAGATACATGGATTGAATATGTTCTCCAATTATTATAGATTATTTTTGGGTTAGTTAAAAATATCGAAGTTTGGATCTTTCTGTCGAAGGACCAAATATACTTTTTTTCAAAATCTCTGGAAAGGAGATGATAAAACAAGAGTCGTTGATATTGATTCCTTTCGTCTAGCAGCTCAACCATTTTTCTATGCTAATATTTTCTAAAGGCATTCCCATCTCCGCATCCATTCGCTTGTCCGTCTATACAAATATTAACTGAAACCCAACAAATGGAAAATCAAAGTAAAAGCTGAAGACGAATCAATAGAAGCGAAGAATCAAATAAACCACTTCCGAAGAATGCGGGATAGATTTCAATGACAAATATCCGAGAAGCGCACGCACACACTTCAGCACACACACATGACTGTGGATGATGAGTGTTTCTACGCTGATAGACGACATATGAGCCAGGAAAACAATATTTTCACAACACTAACTTTGCCGGATGACGAACTACAATTGTTTTAGGCTCTAATTGTATGGGCAAATAAACGCCTAAACTATTCAATGATAATAGATAGGCAAAGAAGGTGGGGTGGATGCCTAAGCACATACGACAAACTGAAAGCAAATAATTGCTTTATTGTCAAGATTTCCTATAATTGAAACGTTAAGGCTGAGATTGGAGGGAAGCATCATCATTTAGCTAAAGATTAATTGGAAAATATATAACGTGGATTTTATGTAACCATTTACGAGGGGGGTGGATGAAGGGCAAAGTCAGAAAATCATTTGATACAGAACATCAAAACTACTCCGTTGTGAACTCCAAAAAGTAAAATTTTTTCTCTCAAGTCACTTTTTTACAAGGCACATCACAAAATTTTACGGTTCAAAGTCCATAACAATCATCATCAACCCATTACAGAAGTTGCAGATTTTTTCCGTCCAATAAACCAGTAAATTGGTTATATAAGCAAGTTAAGAATCCAAAAAAACGAAAACATAAAACTTAAGGAGCGCGTGCTCAACTTGTTTTTGGTGATAAAATAAAAATCTTCAAGCACAGCGAAGCAAAAATAAAAAAATAAACTGCTGCACATTCTTAGGTAGTTAAGAGTAGACATAAACACAGGATCTGTACATATGTTTGTTTGTATGTAATAAAATATGTTGGTTACTTGATTGCCAGCATGTTTTTCCTTTTCAATTTTTTTTTCCTACATTGAAATTCTCCATTGGTCACAAAAGGAATTGTCTTGACAACACAGGAATTTTGTTGTTTATTAAAGTGAAAATGAAAAGGGGAGGCGTGGAGGGTAGAGAACACATACTTGGAACCACAATTACTTACGCATGCTATGCTTGTGGATGCAGCTGAAGCCCAGTACAAGCAACTCACGCAGAGTGACCAGCGTGCTGAGAAGTTATTCCGTAAGAGGAATTAATTTACAACAATTTAAAAAAGAAGAGGAAAAGAATGCACCCATATTTCTGATGATGATGGTGATGCCATTTTAAACATTGTTGTGGACAAAAAAAATTATGCTTATGCTTGTCTTTCCAATAAAATAAACAAAAGCCTGAACTGGTCTTTGAACTTTAAAATGCAATTTAATGAATTTTATTAAAGATCTCATTTGGATAATTCGAATAATATATTTATCAACTTTGGGTAATGTGGATAACATGTTTACGCTAGTTGGATAACGTGGATAGCACATAAACGATGTTTTGATAACATATTTAGGACATTTGGATAACATGGATAACATATTTACGATATTAGGATAACATTTTCACGATGTCTGGATAACGTGGATAACATATTTAGGATATTTTGATGAAATATTTACAATATTTGGATAACGTGGATAACATATTTACGATATTTAGATAACGTGAATAACATTTTTACGATATCTGGATAACGTGGATAGCACATTAACGATGTGAATAACATATTTAGGACATTTGGATAGCGTGAATAACATTTTCACGATATCTGTATAACGTGGATAACATGTTTACGATATTCGGATAACGTGGATAACATGTTTACGATATTTGGATGACGTGGATAGCACATATAGTGCATTAACGATGTGGATAACATATTTAGGACATTTGGATAACGTGGATAACATGTTTACGACATTTGGATAACATGGATAAAATTTTCACGATATCAGGATAACATATTTATGATATTTGAATAAAATATTTACATATTTGGATAACGTGGATACCATATTTCCGATATTTGGATAACGTGGATAACACATTAACGATGTGGATACCATATTTAGGACATTTGGATAACATTTTCAAGATATCTGGATAAAGTGGATAACATGTATACGATATTCGGATAACGTGGATAACATGTTTAGGATATTTGGATAACATGGATAACATTTCCACGATATCTAGATATCGTGGATAGCATATTTAAGATATTTGAATAAAATACTTACAATATTTGGATAACGTGAATACCATAACATAACATTTTCACAACATCTGGATTACCCACTTTATACATATAGAGTATTAACGACGTGGATAACATATTTAGGACATTTGGATAACGTGGATAACATTTTTACGATATTTGGATAACATTTTCACAATATCTGGATAACGTGGATAACATGTTTACGATATTCGGATAACGTGGATTATATGTTTACGATATTTGGATGAAGTGGATAGCACATTAACGATGTGGATAACATATTTAGGACATTTGGATAACGTGGATAACATGTTTACGATATTTGGATAACATGGATAACATTCTCACGATATCTGGATAACGTGGATAGCAAATTTTGATATTTGAATAAAATGTTAACAATATTTGGATAACGTGTATACCATATTTCCGATATTTGGATAGCATTTTCATAATATCTGGATTACGCACGTTATCCATATAGTGCATTAACGATGTGGATAACATATTTAGGACATTTGGATAACGTGGATAATATTTTACGATATTGGATAACATTTTCACGATATCTGGATAACGTGGATAACATATTTACGATATTCGGAAAACGTGGATAACATGTTTACGATACTTGGATGACGTGGATAGCACATTAACGATGTGGATAACATATTTAGGATATTTGGATAACGTGGATAAAATGTTTACGATATTTGGATAACATGGATAACATTCTCACGATATCTGGATAACGTGGCTAGCAAATTTTGATATTTGAATAAAATGTTAACAATATTTGGATAACGTGGATACCATATTTCCGATATTTGGATAACATTTTCATAATATCTGGATTACGCACGTTATCCATATAGTGCATTAACGATGTGGATAACATATTTAGGACATTTGGATAACGTGGATAATATTTTACGATATTGGATAACATTTTCACGATATCTGGATAACGTGGATAACATATTTACGATATTCGGAAAACGTGGATAACATGTTTACGATACTTGGATGACGTGGATAGCACATTAACGATGTGGATAACATATTTAGGATATTTGGATAACGTGGATAACATTATTACGATATTTGGATAACATTTTCGCGATTTCTGGATAACGTGGATAACATGTTTACGATATTCGGATAACGTGGATACCATATTTCCGATATTTGGATAACATTTTCATAATATCTGGATTACGCACGTTATCCATATAGTGCATTAACGATGTGGATAACATATTTAGGATATTTGGATAACGTGGATAAAATGTTTACGATATTTGGATAACATTTTCACGATATCTGGATAACGTGGATAGCATACTTAAGATATTTGGATAAAATATTTACAATATTTTGATAACGAGGATATCATATTTCCAATATTTAGATAACGTGGATAACATTTCTACGATATCTGGATAACGCGGATAGCACATTGACCATGTGGATAACATATTTAGGATATTTGGATAACGTGGATAACATTATTACGATATTTGGATAACATTTTCGCGATTTCTGGATAACGTGGATAACATGTTTACGATATTCGGATAACGTGGATAACATGTTTACGATATTTGGATGGCGTGGATAGCACATTAACGATGTGGATAACATATTTAGGACATTTGGATAACGTGGATAACAAATGTACGATATTTGGATAGAGTCGATAACATATTTAAGGTATTTGGATAAGGTGGATATCATATTTGCGATGTTTGGATAACGTGGATAACATATTTACGAATTAACGTGGCTAACTTCTTTATGATATTTGGATAAGGTGGATATCATGTTTACGATATTCGGATAAGGGTTGTAAAATGTTACCATATTTGGATAACGTACACCACATATTTACGATATTTGGATAAGTGGATAACATGTATGCTATATGGGGATGACTGGATAATCTATTTACGATATTTGGATAAGGTGTATAACATATTTACGAAATTTGGATAATGAAGATAACATGTTTACGACATTTGACTAATGTGGATAATTTGTTTAGGATATTTAGGTCAGTTGGATACATGTTTACGATATTTGGATAAGGTGGCTGACATTTTTACGATATGTGAATAAAGTAAATAACATATTTATGTTATTTGGATAAAGTGGATAACATATTTAAGTAAGGTGGATATTTACGATATTTAAATAACGTGGAAAACTTATTTAAGGTATTTGAATAAGATTTATAAACTATTTACGATAAATTGATAGGATGGATAATATACTTACGACATTTTTATAAGGTGGATAACATATTTACGAAATTTGGAAAAAGATGATAACGTGCTTACGATATTTGTATAAATAACTTACTTACTTACTTAGCTGGCCCATTACAGAACATTTGTTCTATAGGCCGAACTAAGAAGAGATCTCCATTCCTCTCTATTTGTTGCTTTGCTCTCTGGAATACCGCGCCTTTTCATCTCAACATCCACTTGTTTGCGCCATCTATTCCTTGGCCTGCCAATTCTGCGTGCACCGCCATGTGGCATGTATTCATACGTCTTTTTAGCGGGTTCATCATCGCTCATTCTTATGATATGGCCTAGCCAACGCAATCGCTGCATCTCGATACGTTTAACAATATTCATGTCGTTGTATAGCAGATACAGCTCGTGGTTCATGCGACGTCGATATTCACCGTCAACGCAGATTGGTCCGTAGATCTTTCGAAGAATTTTTCTCTCAAACACACCAAGCACTGCCATGTCTGCTTGCGCAAGTACCCAGGCTTCGGAGCCATACATCAGCACGGGTAGTATCAGTGTTTTGTAGAGCGTTATTTTTGTTTGACGAGATGTGGCTTTGTTTTTAAACTGCTTACTTAATCCAAAGTAGCATCTGTTGGCCAATACAATTCTTCTTTTTATTTCACAACTGATGTCGTTTGTTGTGTTGACGGAGGTGCCGAGGTAGACGAAGTCTTTTACTACCTCAATATTATAGGAACCAACTTCCACAGTCGGTCCGAGCTCAATGGACGCATTGCGCGTCGACACCATCAACTTGGTCTTCTCACCGTTTACCGCCAGACCCACTTTAGCAGATTCTCCTTCGACCTTTATAAAGGTATCAGTTACTTCTTTTACTGATCGACCCATGATGTCTATATCATCAGCATAAGCAAGTAACATGTGACTATTGGTGTAGATTGTGCCACTTCTTTTGACGTTTGCCTCTCGTATAACCTTTTCTAGCAGGATGTTGAAGAGGTCACACGAAAGGCTGTCTCCTTGTCTGAAACCTCTTTTGGTACCAAACTCTTCGGAGAGGTTCTTTCCTATTTTAACTGAGGACCTCGTGTCAGTTAAAGTCATTTTACAAAGCCGGATGAGCTTTGCGGGAATACCAAATTCAGACATGGCTTGGAATACCTTTGAGCGCAGCGGACTGTCGAAGGCTGCTTTATAATCGACAAAAAGGTGGTAGGTGTCGATCTGCATCTCTTGGGTCTTCTCCAGGATTTGCCGCAGGGTAAATATCTGGTCAATGGTGGACTTGCCAGGTCTAAAGCCGCATTGGTATGGTCCAATAATCTCGTTGACCATTGGCTTTAGTCGTTCGCACAATATCCCTGACACGATCTTGTAGGCAATAGGGAGTAGACTTATGCCCCTATAGTTAGAGCATACAGTCTTATCTCCCTTCTTGTGGACGGGGCACAGGATACTCAGGTTCCAATCGTCGGGTACTCGTTCTTCCTGCCAGATGGTGCTAACTAGCTGATGAATACACCTTATCAGCGTGTCGCCTCCGGTTTTGAACAGCTCGGCTGGTAAGCCATCGGCCCCTGCTGCCTTATTATTCTTCAGCCGATTTATTGCTGTCTTTACCTCATCTTGGCTGGGCAGTATACATTCAATACCATCTTCTGGGATTGGGACTGTGGTATCTTCGTCTTCTTCGCTGCTATTGGATACCAACAGATTTGAAAAATGTTCTTTCCATATCCTGAGTATACTATCTGTATCAGTTACCAAATTACCTTGCTGGTCTCTACAGGAGGATGTGCCTGTACCAAAGCCATCCGTTTGATGCTTGACTCTTTGGTAGAATTTTCGGACTTCATTCTGGCTCCTGTACATCTCGATTTTTTCACACTCCCGCTTTTCCATCTCTCTCTTTTTCCTGCGGAAAAGACGTTTCTCCTCTCTCCTTTTCTCCCTGTATCTCTCTCGTGCGCTACGCGTTGCTACGGATTGTAAAGTAGCCTTATATGCCGCATTTTTCTCTTCGGTGGCAGCACGACACTCCTCATCATACCATGGATTCCTTGGTGGAGGTCTCTGGTATCCAAGTATGGATTTTGCGGCTGTTTGCATGGAGTGGGCAATGCTTTGCCATTGCGCTGATATGTTATCGGGATGAGGAGGGCTTTGATTAAGCAATTGGGCTAGTTGAGTGGAATATGCTGTGGCTATCTGTTGTGATTGCAGCTTACCGATGTCTAACTTTCGTGTTGTGTCTGCTCGTACTTTGTTTGCTACGTTTAAGCGGGTGCGTACCTTTGCTGCAACAAGGTAGTGGTCCGAATCAATGTTTGCGCCTCGGAACGATCGTACATCCAACACGCTCGATGAATGTCTTCCATCTATCACAACATGATCAATTTGGTTTCTTGTTTTCTGATCTGGAGACAGCCAGGTGCCCTTATGAATATCGAGATGATTAAATCTGGTACTGCTAACTACCATGTTTTTTGCAGCTGCAAAGTCTATCAGTCTCATACCATTGTCAGATGTTTCACTGTGGAGACTGAATTTCCCGACTGTTGGGCCAAAGATATTCTCCTTTCCAATTTTGGCATTAAAGTCGCCTAGAATGATTTTAATGTCATGGGCAGGGCAACGGTCATATGTTTCTTCTAAGCACTCGTAAAATATATCTTTGGTCTGTTCGTCCTTTTCTTCAGTGGGAGCATGAGCGCAAATAAAGCTGATGTTGAAGAATTTAGCTTTTATTCGAATTGCAGCAAGTCTTTCATTCACTGGAGTGAAGCTGGATACAAGATGTTTTAGTCTCCGACTAACTACGAATCCACAACCAAACTCATGCTTTACGTCATGGCAGCTATAATACGTGCTTACGATATTTGTATAAATAACTTACTTACTTACTTAGCTGGCCCATTACAGAACATTTGTTCTATAGGCCGAACTAAGAAGAGATCTCCATTCCTCTCTATTTGTTGCTTTGCTCTCTGGAATACCGCGCCTTTTCATCTCAACATCCACTTGTTTGCGCCATCTATTCCTTGGCCTGCCAATTCTGCGTGCACCGCCATGTGGCATGTATTCATACGTCTTTTTAGCGGGTTCATCATCGCTCATTCTTATGATATGGCCTAGCCAACGCAATCGCTGCATCTCGATACGTTTAACAATATTCATGTCGTTGTATAGCAGATACAGCTCGTGGTTCATGCGACGTCGATATTCACCGTCAACGCAGATTGGTCCGTAGATCTTTCGAAGAATTTTTCTCTCAAACACACCAAGCACTGCCATGTCTGCTTGCGCAAGTACCCAGGCTTCGGAGCCATACATCAGCACGGGTAGTATCAGTGTTTTGTAGAGCGTTATTTTTGTTTGACGAGATGTGGCTTTGTTTTTAAACTGCTTACTTAATCCAAAGTAGCATCTGTTGGCCAATACAATTCTTCTTTTTATTTCACAACTGATGTCGTTTGTTGTGTTGACGGAGGTGCCGAGGTAGACGAAGTCTTTTACTACCTCAATATTATAGGAACCAACTTCCACAGTCGGTCCGAGCTCAATGGACGCATTGCGCGTCGACACCATCAACTTGGTCTTCTCACCGTTTACCGCCAGACCCACTTTAGCAGATTCTCCTTCGACCTTTATAAAGGTATCAGTTACTTCTTTTACTGATCGACCCATGATGTCTATATCATCAGCATAAGCAAGTAACATGTGACTATTGGTGTAGATTGTGCCACTTCTTTTGACGTTTGCCTCTCGTATAACCTTTTCTAGCAGGATGTTGAAGAGGTCACACGAAAGGCTGTCTCCTTGTCTGAAACCTCTTTTGGTACCAAACTCTTCGGAGAGGTTCTTTCCTATTTTAACTGAGGACCTCGTGTCAGTTAAAGTCATTTTACAAAGCCGGATGAGCTTTGCGGGAATACCAAATTCAGACATGGCTTGGAATACCTTTGAGCGCAGCGGACTGTCGAAGGCTGCTTTATAATCGACAAAAAGGTGGTAGGTGTCGATCTGCATCTCTTGGGTCTTCTCCAGGATTTGCCGCAGGGTAAATATCTGGTCAATGGTGGACTTGCCAGGTCTAAAGCCGCATTGGTATGGTCCAATAATCTCGTTGACCATTGGCTTTAGTCGTTCGCACAATATCCCTGACACGATCTTGTAGGCAATAGGGAGTAGACTTATGCCCCTATAGTTAGAGCATACAGTCTTATCTCCCTTCTTGTGGACGGGGCACAGGATACTCAGGTTCCAATCGTCGGGTACTCGTTCTTCCTGCCAGATGGTGCTAACTAGCTGATGAATACACCTTATCAGCGTGTCGCCTCCGGTTTTGAACAGCTCGGCTGGTAAGCCATCGGCCCCTGCTGCCTTATTATTCTTCAGCCGATTTATTGCTGTCTTTACCTCATCTTGGCTGGGCAGTATACATTCAATACCATCTTCTGGGATTGGGACTGTGGTATCTTCGTCTTCTTCGCTGCTATTGGATACCAACAGATTTGAAAAATGTTCTTTCCATATCCTGAGTATACTATCTGTATCAGTTACCAAATTACCTTGCTGGTCTCTACAGGAGGATGTGCCTGTACCAAAGCCATCCGTTTGATGCTTGACTCTTTGGTAGAATTTTCGGACTTCATTCTGGCTCCTGTACATCTCGATTTTTTCACACTCCCGCTTTTCCATCTCTCTCTTTTTCCTGCGGAAAAGACGTTTCTCCTCTCTCCTTTTCTCCCTGTATCTCTCTCGTGCGCTACGCGTTGCTACGGATTGTAAAGTAGCCTTATATGCCGCATTTTTCTCTTCGGTGGCAGCACGACACTCCTCATCATACCATGGATTCCTTGGTGGAGGTCTCTGGTATCCAAGTATGGATTTTGCGGCTGTTTGCATGGAGTGGGCAATGCTTTGCCATTGCGCTGATATGTTATCGGGATGAGGAGGGCTTTGATTAAGCAATTGGGCTAGTTGAGTGGAATATGCTGTGGCTATCTGTTGTGATTGCAGCTTACCGATGTCTAACTTTCGTGTTGTGTCTGCTCGTACTTTGTTTGCTACGTTTAAGCGGGTGCGTACCTTTGCTGCAACAAGGTAGTGGTCCGAATCAATGTTTGCGCCTCGGAACGATCGTACATCCAACACGCTCGATGAATGTCTTCCATCTATCACAACATGATCAATTTGGTTTCTTGTTTTCTGATCTGGAGACAGCCAGGTGCCCTTATGAATATCGAGATGATTAAATCTGGTACTGCTAACTACCATGTTTTTTGCAGCTGCAAAGTCTATCAGTCTCATACCATTGTCAGATGTTTCACTGTGGAGACTGAATTTCCCGACTGTTGGGCCAAAGATATTCTCCTTTCCAATTTTGGCATTAAAGTCGCCTAGAATGATTTTAATGTCATGGGCAGGGCAACGGTCATATGTTTCTTCTAAGCACTCGTAAAATATATCTTTGGTCTGTTCGTCCTTTTCTTCAGTGGGAGCATGAGCGCAAATAAAGCTGATGTTGAAGAATTTAGCTTTTATTCGAATTGCAGCAAGTCTTTCATTCACTGGAGTGAAGCTGGATACAAGATGTTTTAGTCTCCGACTAACTACGAATCCACAACCAAACTCATGCTTTACGTCATGGCAGCTATAATACAGTGCGTCACCTTTAGGTGTTGTTGTGACGCCTTTCCCAATCCATCGTATTTCCTGTATGGCAGTAATATCGGTCTTGTACTTTTCAAGTACGTCTGCCAATGCGAAGACTGCACCTTCTCTATAAAGAGTGCGAACATTCCAGGTGCAGATTCGCAGATCATGGTCCTTAAAACGTTTGCGGGGTTCGTCAACTTTAGAGGGGTTTGTTTTTCTTTTCTTTCGTTTTTTCATAGTAGGCTGTTTTTTCTAGGGGAGGGTTACTAACCCGACGCCCAAACCCAAGTTTTTAACGTTCTTATGGGTGAACGCGCGGCACATGTTAGCTCACTACCTTTAACGGGTGTTAAAGGCAGTTCCCCAGGTGACACCACGGGGAGGTCAGTGTCCACTTGGGATGAAAGAGGGACCAAGATAAATCCTGGGCTTTGCCATGTTAAAACCGGTCAGGACCGTTCCTTGGTATCTTCCATCCCCTACGTCACCCTTGTATAAATAACATACATAATAATAAATATAGATGAGGTGGATAACTATTTATGACTTTGGATAACATGGCTATGAAGTTTGGATAACTTGGATTACATATTTACGAACTTTGGATAAGGTGGATAATATATTTAGGATATTTGGATAAGGTGAATAACATGTTTATAATATCTGTATAAGGTGGATAACATGTTTACGATACCTGGATAACAAGTATGACATATGTACGATATTTGGATAACGTGGATAATTTATTTACGAAATGTGGATTAGGTGGATAAAATGTTTACTATCTATGGATAACGGGTATAGCATATTTACGATATTTGGATAACGTGATAGAGGAAAATATGTTATCCAAATGTAGTACCTGGAAAATATGTTATCCACGTTATCTTCATATCTTCTTATTATTATCCACGTGATCCGAACATTAAAAATATGTTATTCACGTAATCCACATATCATCCATGTGTTATACAAGTTATCCGGATATCGTATATGTATTATACACGTTATCCAGATGTGTTATCATTGTGATCCAAATGTGGAAATAGTTTATCGTCTTTACTCAGGTATGGATTTATCTAAACAGGTTATCCGTGTTATACGAATATAACTAATACGTTATCCACTTTATCCGAATACAGTAAATATTTTGGACAGCAAGTTACGCGATAGAAATATAGAAAATTAGTTATCCACTTCATGAAGATAGAGTAAATGGGGGTTATTCTGAATGAAAACTGCCTGTGGGTTTTCTCACTCTCTTCTTTCAGTTGAAACGGCTGAGAGGCGCAACTCGCGGGGAGTTTTCATTCAGAATATTTTATCCCTCCTTTTTCAAACATAAAAAATTATATCTACTTTATCCAAACAGGAAATACATGTTATCCAAATTTATCCATATGTCTTCAATAAGCTATCAATGTCATGCTCCTATAGAATAAATTTTAGTCATGTCATCCAAGTATCTTCAATATCTTATCCTTGTTATCCAGATATCGAAAAAACTGTCTTTATCTTAATATTGATATTTTGCTATCAACCTTATTTAAACATCTCTATTCGAAAAAAAAAAAAAAAAACTCCGACAATACAGAACAACAATTGGGAAAATCCCAACTTAAAATATTTTTCAACCATTAAAAGAAATAACCATTTTCATGACAAAAATTGGCCATTAAAGTCGTGGAAACTTCCTCAGCCATAATCAAAGTGAAATTAACAACCATATTAGAAACTAGCCAAACATCAGAAGAACATTTTTCCACTTCTAAAAGCACATTCTGCTGACAGGTTGTTAGAGCAGCTTCTTGTTGTTATACTGCTGCAAATATTACTCCGTTTGCCAGACGACCTTAAACGGACGACTATGTGGCCATAGTTGGTCTTTGTAAGTGTGAGTGTGTGTGTGTGAACCACAACATATCAAATGCTTTCAAAACAAACGACCAGTTTCCTAGCTCTCTGAACAGAGTTGTGGTGGCAAAGCAGCAAGTGCAACGATCGATCTTTGGCTATAGGAAACAAATAATGACGGGATTCCTGAGCAACTTTTTTTTTCGATTTGTTTTTAATTCACTAGAAAAATATTGGCTTGGCCAAAACAACACTTATGGCGAGCACTTAAACTGTTGTCGTAGCATAGTTTCTGTGGTTGCAACACCAGCTAGGCAGCAAAGCAACATAACAAGTCTTGCCTTGCCAAAGAAACTGGTCCATCCAAGTCAGATTTTTCTTCTTTTTTTCGTTTGTTTTCTTCCTCTCCTACAGCGCCAAGGTGTTTTTCTGCGCCGTGCTAAACCCTTCAAGTCAGCTTCAAGTCTGAGGTCAAGATCGTTCGTTGACCAAGCAACAAACTACACAACTTATTCGCTTCGCTTCGATTGTGCTGTGCTTTGGAAACACACTCACTTACTCATTCGCCTGCTCACTTGCTTAGCCCACTATGTAGGAATGCAGATAATATTTGAGAAAATGTAATCGTGCTTATATGTGAATGTCCACATTGAACGTGTATGAGCAATAATTCGTATATAGAGAAAACATTCGCGTACACACACACATTCTAACACATATATAGATTTAATGGCTACACTTAAAGAATTATCGACAAACATTGATTATGACCAATAGTCATAAAGTTTAAAAGGAATTTTTTAATATTCATAAAAGTAGCTTAAGGTTGGTTGATTGGGAGAAAAAAATTGTAAAAGGGGAATGCAAAACATTATTTACTATTGTGGGTAGGGCAAATTAAAATATTTACGATATAAGGGATAAAGGGGATAATATGTTTTAGAAAGATGGTTAAAGAGAATAACGTATTTGCGACATGTATATAGTGTGGATAAAGTATTTTCGAGAATTGGATAAAGTGGCTAAAATATGTTCATTATTAGGATATCCACGTTATCCACACAGTGCGAATAGTTGTATGACCTTTATACCATATTTCAGCTGTTTGGATATAAACAATCAATTCTCTGCATAATGTGGATAACAAAAATATATATAGGATATATTTTCAATCATTTGATAAACCGGATAAAATATTTCTACTTTATTGATAGCATAGATCACACATTTCTATAATACGGATAAGATATTTTTATTATGTGGACAATGCAATTAGTTTTTTCTAAATTTCTATGGTATTCGGATAACGTGGATAACATATTCTTTATCTTTGGGTAACTTGGATAACATATTTTTAATCTTTGGATAACGTGAAAAGCATATTTCCGCTTTGTAAATAACGCACATAAAAGATTTCTATTTGTTGGATAAAATGGATAAGCTATTTAACATATGCCGATAATGTGGATAAATCACTATTCGGATAACATTGATAAGATTTTAAAGATGTCCGGATAAGGCGGATAACTTATTTACGATAAGTGGAAATCGTCAAAAATGTATTTTCGATATCTGGATAGCGGGGATAAATTATTTACGTACTGGATAACGTAAATAACCTATAAACGTTGGTCTTCATAGCGTGGAAAACTTATTTACGATATCCTGATAACGTGGATAATCCATTTATGATATCCGGATGACCTGGATAACATATTGATAATATACGGATAAGGTAGATAACCTATGAATGCTATCCAGATAACCTGGATATCTTATTTATGATACCCGGATAACGTGAATAATCTATATACGATATTGTGATAACGTGAATAACCCATTTACGATATCCTGATAACATGGATAACTTATTTACGATATCCGGATAACATGGATAGGCTATTAAATATATTCATAACCTATTTACGATATTCTTATAATGTGGATAACCCATTTATGATATCCGAATAGTGTGAATAACCTATTTACGAAATTCTGATAACAAGGATAAACCATTTACGATATCCTGATAACGAGGATTACCCATTTACGATATCCGGATAACGTAAATAACCAATATTCCACTTAGAATATCCTGATAAAGTGGAAAACCTATTTATGCAATCCGGATAACGTGAATAGCTTATATACGATATTCTGATAACGTGAATATTCCACTTACGATATCCGAATAATGTGGATAACCTATTTAATATACCTTGACTACGTGGATAACCTATTTAATATATTCAAATAATGTGGATAACCTATTTACGATATCCCGAAAACGTACATAACCTATTTACGATATCCAGATAACGTGGGTAATCCATTTACGATATCCTGATAACGTGGATAGCCTATTTACATTATCCTGATAACGTGAATAGCCTATTTACATCAATAACCTATTTACTATATCCAGATAACGTAGA
Organism: Musca autumnalis; assembly: GCF_047663935.1. Taxonomy (NCBI): domain Eukaryota; kingdom Metazoa; phylum Arthropoda; class Insecta; order Diptera; family Muscidae; genus Musca; species Musca autumnalis. Next base: position 5,662,951 of record NW_027411866.1, on the reverse strand, counting down.
TAACCAATTTACGATATCCTGATAACGTGAATAATCTATTTACAATATCCTGATAATGTGGATAGCCCATTTACGATATCCTGATAATGTCAACAAACTACTTACGATATCCGGATAAAGTGGATAACATATTTACGATAACCAGATAACGTATATAACTTATGTAGAATATCCAGATAACGTGGATTACCCATTTACGATATCCTGATAAGATGAATAATCTCTTTACGATATCCAGATATCGTGAATAACATATTTGCCATATTCTGATAACGTGGATACCTATTTACCATATTTTGATAACGTGTATACCTATTAACGATATACTGATAATATGGATAACCCATTTACGATATCCTGATAAGTGGATAATCCATTTACGATATCCGGAGAACGTGGACACCTACTTACGATATCGTAATAATGCGGATAACCCATTTACGATATCCGGATAACGTGGGTAACCTATTTACAATGCCCAGATAAAGTAGATAAGCTATTTACGATATCCTGATAAAGTGGTAAACCTATTTATGCAATCCGGATAACGTGAATAGCTTATATACGATATTCTGATAACGTGAATATTCCATTTACGATATCCGAATAACGTGGATAACATATTTAATATATCCTGAGAACGTGGATAACCTATTTAATATATTCAAATAATGTGGATAACCTATTTACGATATCCCGAAAACGTACATAACCTATCTACGATATCCTGATAACGTGGGTAATCCATTTGCAATATCCTGATAACTTGGATAGCCCATTTACATTATCCTGATAACGTAAATAACCTATTTACGATATCCTGATGACGTGTATAACCTTTAACTATATACTGATAAAGTGGATAACCCATTTACTATATCCGGATAACATCAATAACCTATTTACGATATCCAGATAACGTAGATAACCAATTTACGATATCCTAATAACGTGAATAATCTATTTACAATATCCTGGCAATGTGGATAGCCCATTTACGCTATCCTGATAATGTCAACATACTATTTACGATATCCGGATAACGTGGATAACATATTTACGATATCCAGATAACGTATATAACCTATGTAGAATATCCGGATAACGTGGATTATCTATTTACCATATCCAGATAACGTAGATAACCAATTTACGTTATCCTGATAACGTGAATAATCTATTTACTATATCCTGATAATGTGGATAGTCCATTTACGATATCCTGATAATGTCAACAAACTATTTACGATATCCGGATAAAGTGGATAACATATTTACGATATCCAGATAATGTATATAACATATGTAGAATATCCAGATAACGTGGATTAACCATTTACGATATCTTGATAACGTGAATAATCTCTTTACAATATCCAGATAACGTGGATAACCCATTTACGATATCCGGATAACGTGGATAACCCATTTACGATATCCAGATAACGTGGATAACCTATTTACTATATCCGGATAACGTGGATAACCTATTTACTATATCCTGATAACGTGAATAACCTATTTACGATATCCTTATTATATGGATAACCTATTTAGGATATCCTGATATCGTGAATAACATATTTACCATATTCTGATAACGTGGATACCTATTTACGATATTTCGATAACGTGTATACCTATTTACGATATACTGATAATATGGATAACCCATTTACGGTATCCGGATAAAGTGGATAACCTATTTACGATATCCAAATAACGTATATAAACTATTTACGATATCCGGATAACGTGGATAACCCATTTACGATATCCGGATAACGTGGATACCTATTTACGATATCGTAATAATGCGGATAACCCATTTACGATATCCGGATAACGTCAATAACATATTTACGATATCAGGATAACGTGGGTAACCTATTTACCATGCCCAGACAAAGTAGATAATCTGTTTACGACATTCTCATAAAGTGTATAACCATTTTACGATATCCTGATAACGTGGATAACTCATTTGCGATATCCACATAACGTATATAACCTATTTACGATACCCTGAGAACGTAGATACCCTATTTACTATATCCTAATAATGTGTATAACACATTATCGATATCCGGATAACGCGGATAACCTATCTACCATATCCTCACGAAGTGGATAATCTATTTACGATATCCTTATATTGTGGATAACCTATTTACTATATCTTAATAACGTGCATAACCTGTTAACGATATCCTGATATCTTCGATAACCTATTTACGATATCCTGATAACGTGAATAACCTATTTACGATATTCTCATTACATGTATAACAGATTTACGATATCCTCATTACATGAATACCCTATTGGGGATATCCTGATAACGTGCATAACCTTTTTACGATATTCTGATAACGTGTATTATCTATTTACGATATCCTAATAACGTGGGTAAGCCATTTAGGATACCCAGAGAAAGTAGATAACCTATTTACGACATCATCATAACGTGTATACTCATTTTACGATATCCTGTTAACGTGGATAACCCATTTACGATATCCCTATAACGTGAATAGCCTATTTACGATATTATTATTTTTTATATAGTAACGTGGATATCTATTTACGATATTCTGATAACGTGGATTACCTATTTTCGATATCCTGATAACTTCGATAATCTATTTACGATATTCTGATAACATCGATAACCTATTTACGATGTATGGATTACGCAGATAAAGCGTGTACATTGCAAACATAACATGGATATCCTATTTACGATATTTGATATCATATTTAATATATTTGGATAATGCGGATAAAATTTTAATTATATTAGGATATCTCACATAAACTTTTTTACCCACCATA